>NC_136059.1:1239587159-1240787159 GCF_964261635.1 Lissotriton helveticus | reverse complement strand
CCTCTGCCCTTTGTGGGTGGCAGGAATGCCCATGTGAGTGCATGGTGAGTGATGTGACAGTGTGAGAGTAGGGTAAGAGGAGTGACTGCAGGGTGAGGGAGGTGACCATATGAATTTAGGTGCAGATGTAAGTACGGAGTGGGACGAAAAAGAGAGCATGGTTAGTGATGGCCTTGTTTGAGTGGATTGCAGATTGAGCAGTGAGAGGGACAGGTGAGTGTTTAGTGTCACATGAGTGCAAGGTGAGTAGTGTGCTCATGTGACTGCAGGGTGAGGTACAATGTGAATAGCGCAAGAGCATTGTGAGTGCGGAGTGATCACTGAGTGCAGAGTGAGTGGGTGAATGGTGTGAGTGCATGGTGTTCAGTGAGTGCATTGTGATTGCTGAGAGTGCAGGGTGAGCGTAAAAGTGAAGGGCGAGAATGAGGAGTGAGTTGTCCTAATGCAGAGTGCATTCCCAGGCACTTGAAGTAACTCAGCAAGTTATTGACGGCGGCGTAGGGTTTCATATATAAGTTAAACTATTGCTATTAATCAGGGATTAAAGGTGTAGGAAATAAATAATGTGCAGATAATGCAACAAACTTCCAGTCTTATGATTAGGGTGGCCAGCTCATTATTTTGATGTCCCAGACGGGGCAAGAATAAACAGTCACCTGAAGCCATATTTTCAGCACTTATCTGTGCATACTTTGAACAGTAAATATAAATAGAAAGCACTTTAAATAGTGTTCTAGAGCTGCCTGAATGATAAGATCCATGACTGATAATTAAAGGGAACAAAGTCAGAAAAGTCACTTTACAAATGAATACATACTTATTTATTTATAACTCTATTTAGTGCCAAGACTCCAGGCTCTTTAAACAACACATGGCTGACACGTTTTCTTTTGGCAACCCTACTTTATATTCCTTTTCATGAAATGCATTCTCACACTACAGCAGTAAATGTAAATTTCAAATGCAAGGAATAGGCAGAGTGGGAGCCCAGGGGGCATTGGAACCAGAAAAATACTAAGCAACTGTAACCAGTTTACAAAGGTATGTTGAGCATACAGCTGACTGACTGTTGTGGTGCACTGTAGCACCCAACAACACTTTTCAATAATGAACATCACAGGCAGACGTAATGGTGCACACTGGGAAGAGCATATATAGCACATAGCTCAAAAATGCCATATAGCTGGATGGCACGCAGCTCCCAAGAGCATTTTAAGTAGTATAAAACACATGGAAGAATTGAACAGAATGCACTGGACACACCTCAAATAGTGCAGATATACTATACAGCTCGCTGCAATGTAGCCCCCGAAAAGCACTTTTCAATGCATGGAACACACACAAACTTCCAACACAACACATTAAATAGAACATTTCGCTTACATCTAACTAAGCACAGACATAACATTTGGGCTGTGGGACATATTTTCCATAGAATGCAGTATATTAACATAAATACCGTAACCTAACATGTAATTGCTGTCCCTATAGTTGTGTGGCTCTATCTATAACTTGGTCATCGGAATGTGCTACAAACAAAGACAATTATCCTGGGCTGGTACACAGGAGAGAGGAGAGGGGCAACCCATCTTCACTATTGAGAGGCTCAGAAGCACACCATTTAATTTATGAGGTCAGGACTATTTTGAGGCAACTGGTGCACCCATGCGCGCTACAACTACTGCGCTGATAGGGACCCCGGAGGCTGGAACATGGGGACTGTGGGCCCTATATTACGTTCAACGCCTGGCCCCATGATGCATGTGACTGGCATGTCTGGTATGCTGCCCACCCCACCCCACCCCCGGAGACTCCTCTGACAAACTCACCTGAGGCCTGGCCTGCAGCTCACGTGGCAGGTCGAGTCGGCAGCAGAAGACTGGGCAAGGTTAGCCAGGGGCTAGCAGTAATTAAATTATGGCTGCACGGTCTCTCTCAGCCATCGCACCTCACACTCATTTTTTATTACTCAAAGTGTCATGCGCATGACAATGACCAGCTCCACCCTATGCTCCACCCTAATGGTGAGTACCGCGCAGCCGAGCATCATTTAATTACTGACGGCGAGCGTAACGTAAGTTATGTAACTCACATCCCAGATGGATGTGTGTAGTGCTAAGTGCTGCGGGACCGAGACCCTGAAGTGCGGGGCCTATGTTATGCCCCCGGAGCCACTAGAATGACTTGGGCCCCGTTTATTGTGATCTTCGTAAGGACCCGGGGCAGGAGTAGTATTGGGGGAAGGCATACAAGAGCCCTATGTTCCACTCCAAACAAATGTGTCTCATAGCAAAAGCTGATTTGGAAATTCCAACGCGCAGAAGTGCTGATCTCAGTTCTCAGCAGTGGTCAATAGATCAAGCAAAGGTTCTTCCCCTTCTTGTAAGAGATCTAGCACCACCTCCAGGTGTAAACGCCATTCGTTTCCAGGCGCTTTGCGGTGGATACAGCAGCACTTGTCTTTCGATAGAGAAATTCCACAGCTCAGAGACATATGTTTGCACTAGGCCACGTGCGATGCCTCATTTAATAAGAATGCCCTCAGAGGTTTGCTGTTCGTCCACCATTTCAATAAGGACGATTGTCAGCGAGGGTGTGCAACGGAATCACCCTGCAGTCATCAGGGCAGGTTACAGAGAGCTGCCCAGTCAGGGAGTGGAAGAAAAGTTTATCAGAGTTGGACCCACGTGAGTGGTGCCTTTAGTATGTGTACGTAAGAGACATTTGTTTTCTTAACCTGAATAACAAACTAGGAACAAGTCCTTTCCAACGGAGGGCTGCTTGCTTTGAGCGGGCCCTGCGATGGAGCTCAGAGAGGTTCTAAAACCAGAATGTTTATTTTCGGAAGACAATTAAACGCGGTAATTTTATATTAGATATATAATTTTACAAGATATTTTATAGTTCTGCACTGTTTAACTGATATATGTAACATATTATAGACAAAACAAAGCAGCTTCTTTAAAGTGCATATAATTCCTATAAACGTCATTTATTTTGGCTGGCTTGTATCACGTTTGTGTCATTTCATCTTGTACTATGGGGTATGTCCCTTATTTCTTTTCCTAATGAAGGAGTTTATGTTAATATCCATTCATTCATTCATTCATTCATTTAATGTTCAGTTGCACTTGTTGGCGCAGTGTTGTTGCTTCGTAGCACTATAAGCAAAAAATGCTATATTTATTTAACCCGATCGTTCTTATGCTGCTGTCATTAATTAAAAATCCGGTTCCAATACCAGCAGCATATGCATCAACCCACAGAGCTTTCTCCTGAGGTAACAGGTTTTTAGGAACCCGTTGGTGCCAGGGGATAACACCCGAAGACCTCTGAGTTCTCCCTTGTTCCGGACCACAGAAACACGGAGTCTTCTAGCCGCAGTCAGAGATCAAGTTTTATTGGCAGCTACCAAGTAACAGGTGTCCTAGAAGCACGACAATCTAGGGTCATGTGTTCTCAGGAGACTGTTCGTTTTTACAGAACCAGCCTTCTCCTTATATACAAAAATAATAGCTGCAAGCAAGAATTCTTGAGTTTATGATATGGCTATACACATATTTCTACAACAATATAAAAGAGCGAAGTCATGTAGGCAAGCCCGTATTTTAGACGTCCAACTCGTGATAGATTACCCGGCAGGCCGGGAACTCCCATCAGATATCGACGAAACCCCAATAAAGAAAGGCATCTCCTAGTCATAAAACTGGCCATAAACAGGGTGCGTGGACTGGTGTGTGTGTGTGTAGAAAACATGATCTGGATGTAGTGAATGGTTTGTGGTATGTTATGCATCGATGCTATCGTATTCGGCCACTGGGCAAGGAGCTGCCCAAACAGGTTTGGCTGGAGGCAATGGAGTCAGTTGGGACAGGTCAGGGGGAAGTCAAGGAAAGGTGGACGTGTCCTTTTGGATCAAACTCGACCTTACTTGATTGACTTATCATGAGGGCAAGACACAAGATGGATGCTGTTCAAAAAATGGAGTCTAAGGGTTCGGAACAGCAACTATGATTTAAGGGTGTTGGCATACCTCAATAATGACGAAAATGCATAGGGATGATTCCTAATCATTATCGGTCTGTAGACACCAAATTCGTCATGGTACGTTGATATTTTTGGCACGAGTATTGCATCTCGATACCGGGACAACAGCAGGGTCCAGAATTTCAGAACCACAGACCCTCCTTTTGCCCTCATATAAGGCAATAACTCATGTTAATCTGAGTCCAAATCTGTATGAAGAAATTCGTGGAGATGCTGCTGTAGCATCATTCGGTTGCTCAGTTCGTCCCTTGACACAGGCTTCCGTACACATGAGGTAGCACAGAGGCCACATAGTGCAGGAGCGCACTGTACACACAGGCAGAACAAAAACAGAAGGGCTAAGATCATCCCAATAAAGATCAGGGTTTTCCATCCCCAGGCAGTGATCAGTTCCCAGAACCACCCTAGCAAGGACCAGTCCCCTTTTTCTACGTGAAGGGAACCAGATATTTCATGTAGCTTAGAGATGGCTTGGTATACTGTCGGCGCATTATCAGGGATGAAAATGCAACAACTGGATTGGATCACTCTACACACACCACCACGATCGGCGAGTATGATATCTAGGGCAACTCGGTTCTGAAGGGTCATAAGTCGATCCGACTGGAGCTCGGTCGTCAAATTGCCAAGGGCTCCGGCCGTTTCAGTCATGGCGGATTCAATTATCCTTGATAACTGACGAATATTCCTGCTGTTCACCATAGGCCCCCAAAATGGCAGAAAACCCTTTGCAAAGTCAGCGAATTCCTGACCCGCGGTGTCGTCTTTACTCACGACACCCCTAGCTGTCCTTGTCCGATGGTAATCTGCTCTGGCCGTGTAGGTGGGAGGCAGCAGGAATGAGATAAAACATGTACCGGAGAAGTCAGGGGGCAACCATGTGTAGGCTTGGTCGTGGCAGACGAAATACGTGCCTTTGGCTGCTAAGAGTATAGGGGAAGTTCGGGAAGCGAACACATATGTTTCCGTGCATATGCTCTTTCCTAATTGTGCTTTGGGATCCCTACCGATACCTTGTAAACATAAGTGACCTCGGTGGGGTACTATCCAAACAGGACGGGATTTCTTTGCTGCCTGGCTCTTACTCAGGTAAACCCCATATTTAGTTACGTTCCAACGAGTGTATGGAGTGAGTTCATCTTTGGGGATCGCTAGATATGTGTCGAACTCCCTACTCATATTTCTTATCCCTTCTACTAGTGCCTTGTTACTGGAATCGCTCTCAGTGGAACGGGTCGGGTATGGTTCTAGGGCGAATAAGAACATGGTCTGGAAAGCCCACAGAGAACCATAATAACTGAATGGCAGGATAAAATATGGGATACCCTTATCAGTAGTGTGTGGCATGAGTCCGCATATCCAACAGTTCGATGTGTTCATTATGGTCTGGTGTTGGTGTAGAAGTTGAATAAATGAGTTATTTATAAATTCGAGTCTTCTGGCAGACTCGTGTTCAGGTAGAGGGTGAAAAGAGTGCGGAGAGAGAGTGGGAGGAGGCGTTGGCCGAGTGTCATTTGAAAACAAGGAAACTTGAAATACGAATAGAGCATAACCAGTCAAGAACATCGCTATGCTACACAGCATTAAAACACATATTATCAGGAACCTTCTTTTGGACAGTATTGTGCATAATTGTCTTTCAAAGTTTGTGGATCTGATAGGTCTCTTTACCCTAGGAAACTCCATCCTCTAGTTGCTGCCCGCGGTGGTAGATTGATTCTGCCAGGGAGTGCGCTCTGTTCAGTCCGGGGTAACTCCCTTGGACCAACCAGAACCGTTGACCTAAAACGTTCCCAGTTGCACTCCCCAGACTTCAACCGCGACCCTAGCAGCAGAACCGGATGGCGGTTCGAAAAATCAAAAATGAGCAAGTTCCCTGGGCGAGAGAGCTGAAAAATCAAAAATAGTTCTTAGGGGAAAGGAAAATCACATTAGTTTGCTTTTTATTAGTCTCTTTGTCTAGACCTCAGATTGTATCGTCGTTTCCCAGGTACGGTGTGGTCTTCAAACAATGTCTCAGGTTCGGTAGTGTCCAACTGCATAGACGGTGGCACGAGTCCTTGTAAAATATGATCACTCTCCTTTTCGGTACCAGTTTCTTTCAAACGTGCATCACTGAAAGGGATGAAACGATGTATGGATTCTGTCTCAGAGTCGGCAAGTCCTTCATTGACCCACCGGTCGTATGGGAGGGGTAGAGGGACCCGTTTACAATGGGTCCCGTGCACCCAGTTCTTTTTGCCTTCCACCCGAACGGCTGATCTCGTGGAAAGAAGTACCAGGTATGGTCCGGTCCACCTCGGCTGTTCGTTGTTTGTGCGCTGGAAATTCCGCACCAAGACCCATGTGCCGGGTTCGATGGAGTGACCTGGATCGTCGGAGGCTGGCGGAGAGGAACTGTGAACCTGTTGGTGTAAAACACGCAATTTAGTTGTTAATTCGCACAAATAGTCAAGCAGTACGGGGTGCTCTATTTCGCTGAGTTTCTTTGGCCTTGGCACGCCCCAGACGTTGGCTGGGCGGCCAAACACTATCTCATGGGGGCTAAGTCCTTATCTGGAATGGACGGTCATTCTGGTTGACAAAAGTGCTAGAGGCAAGGCGTCAGGCCATTTAAGACCTGTACTGGCTTGGATTTTGGCTAATTTGAGTTTTAACGTGCCATTGTAGCACTCTACTAATCCAGCTGATTGGGGGTGGTTTGCAGAGTGGAACTTTTGGTGTATGCCTAGACACTCACACACTCTCTTCATCACACGTCCTACGAATTCACTTCCATTATCACTCCAGACGATTCTAGGCATACCAAATCTAGGGAAGAACTCTTTGACAAGGGCTTTGGCAGTTGACAAGGCGGTATTGTTCTTAAGGGGGTACGCTTCCACCCACCTGGAGAAAGCGCAAACAACAACGAGCACATACTTCAGATTGTTGCACCTCTCCATGTGGATGAAATTGAGCTGCAAAACCTCGAACGGATACGTTGGAGGCGCAAAATGACCAGCTGGAGTTGGGGTTCCCCTACCGGGATTGTACTTCAAACACACCATACAGTTTCTGACCACATTCTCTGCATATTTTGGGATATTACTATTCTGCCATACTGGGGCCAATAGTTTACAGATTCCTCTCGAACTGATGTGCGCAATTCCGTGAGCCATTGTTACTACTGCAAGTACATATGCGTTAGGTAATAGCCATCGCTGGTGCTCTGACAGTTCGACCCAACAACCATTCGCATCTAGTCTACCTTTACTTTCTCTCCATTCATTCACCTCTTTCTCAGTTGCCTCGGCTTGTACAGATTTCACGCTTTCAATGGTGTCCTCACACATTCCCACATCAGTAATCCATCTAGCGGGACCTACAACATACATCCGACTCATCGTGTTCCTTGCAGTCTCTTTCGCAACCTCGTCTGCAAATGCATTCCCGCGGCCAACATCATCCTGAATCTTTTTGTGTGCACTGCATTTTATAATTGCAACTTGTAGTGGCAAGGTCAATGACTCAAGGAGTTCATTAACTAGCTGACCATGTTGTATCTTTGCACCATGTGACGTAAGGAACCCACGTTCACGCCACAGTCTCCCACAACTGTGAGCCACGCCAAAGGCGTATTGGCTGTCAGTGTACACATTCACTCGCTTTCCTTTCGCTAACACACATGCTCTGGTAAGTGCAATTAGTTCTGCGGCTTGCGCAGAATTGTGGGAAATACGCGCGGTCTCTATAATGGTGTGTAATGTCGTTACGGCATATGCTGCAGTCGTATCACCATTCGGTAATTTGAAACATGAACCATCAACCCATAAAGTATCGTTGCATTCAGGAAGGGGAGTGTCCTGTAAGTCTACTCTCCCTTTTGTCTCTTTTTCTGTCCTAAAGCAGCAGTCATGGTTATCAATCTTGTCTGTTTCTGTCGGGATGGGTAATAGCGTAGCGGGGTTGAGTGTATCACACCTCTTTATGTGGATGTGACTCGCTAGCAGTGTAAGTTCGTAACTGGATAGTCGAGCGCTAGTGAGATGTTGTGTCTTCGTCCTGTTTAGCAAAATGTCTACTGCATGCGGGACCATAACAATCAGGGTATTATTCATGACTAATCCAGCGGACTGTCGAATGCAGACAGCTGCTGCGGCGGTGGCCCTCAGACAACTTGGTAGTGCCTTAGCCACAGGATCTAGAGTTGCCGAAAAATACGCGCATGGGCGCTGTTTGTCCCCAAAGTGTTGTGTTAAGACTGATAATGCACAACCTTCCTTCTAATGGACATATAATGTAAAAGGCTTACTGTCGTTGAGGTTTCCCAACACAGGAGCCGAACATAATGCATCACGCAACTTGTGGAAACTCGTTTGGCAATCTTCAGACCATGGCATAGGATTGGGCGTGTCTTTGCAGAGTAGTGCCAGCAAGGGTTTAGCTAGTAGTGAGAAATTCGGTATCCATTGTCTACAGTACGATGTAATGCCCAAGAAGGCCCGAACCTCTCTCTGTGTCCTTGGGGCACTCAGTTCTGCAATTGCCTGTATTCTTTCTGGTGTCAGTCTCCTTCCCTCCTTCGACAAGATGTGACCTAGGTAGGTTACTTATTGTCGACAAAATTGTAGTTTGGAAAGAGAGACTTTGTGCTTCATGTCACATAAGTGGCGTAATAATGATAACGTAGCTTTCTTGCAAATCTCTTCAGTGTCTGCAGCGATCAGCAGATCGTCTACATACTGAATCAGAGTTGAACCATCTGGTAGAATAATCGTGTCCAGTTGTGTTTTCAGGGCCTGACTGAATATTGATGGACTTTCGCAGTAGCCTTGAGGAGCGCACTTGAAGCGGAAGCTTCGTCCTCCTAAATTGAAGCCAAAAATGTCTCTACTCTCCTCAGCAATCGGGATGCTGAAGAAAGCGTTCTTCAGGTCAATCACCGAGAACCAAGCTGCTGAAGCTGGAACCATTGTCAATAAAGCAGTAATGTCGGGGACAACTGGAAACTGTGGGATAACTACCTTATTCACTTCTCTAAGGTCAATCACGAACCTGTACACAGGCGGTTGTGAAGGATCAGTACGTTTTAAGACGGGCAAAACTGGACTGTTACAAACATTACCTGTTGTTTCCTCGATGACATTTTTGTCGATCAGATCATAAACGATCGTCAACAACGCCTTTTCGCATTCGCTAGATATTTTGTATTGGGGAATACGTGGCAACCTAACGTTGGCTTTCAAAGTTATGACATACGATGCTATCTCCAAACGACCTACATCATTAGAACCATTAGCGCAAAGTATATCAGGAAGTGATGACAATTCAGTTGGAATATTTTCCCTTGACAAATACATTGGAGAAACAACTTTCTTACCTAAAGTAAGTTGTACTCCCAAGGGTGAACAGTACAAAGTCGCATATAACCTTTTTAGCAAATCCAAACCTAACAAATTTTCACCGCAACCTGTTGTAAGAATGAGGGGTGCTTCTAATTCGCATGGGCCAACAGAAAGGGATATAGGACTAGAGATCGGGTTTCTAACAGGGGCGCCAGAGAAACCTACTGAGACATTCATTTCGCCAGACAAAGGTGCGCCAGGAAGTTTCGAGTGCATAATAGAACTTTTTGTAGCACCAGTATCCAGCAGAAATGGCTCTGACACTCCTGAGGTAATTACCTCGACATAAGGTCCATTCTGATCTACTGGAACTGAAACGACTCCCTCTCTTTGTCCATGGCTGTCCTAGCAATCGTTACCCTCATTTTCGTGTTCGTTGTAATAGTCGTCAGCATAGTACTGAGCTGACCTAGACGATGCATTATTCTGTTGGTCAAAGCTGTTCATCGAATTCTGAGGCGGAAAAGAAGTTGTATTCTGGGTGAAATTTCCACGGCTCTTACCTCTAGTGGCATGTTGAACACCTCTTCCCCTTACACCTGAAGCGCCGTTTAAACGTCGCGCAAGAGCCGGACAATTACCTTTAAAGTGACCCTCTTCCTTGCAATACGCACATTGATTTGGGCCATACTGAAGACGCTGATGGGAAACCTCGTTTCCTTGCGCATTTCTCGAATACTGCTGTTGTTGTTGATAATTGGGCTGACTAGCCATACGAGGCGGATAGGCCTGCTGGAGAAGAACTTTAGTTTTCAAATCTTTCGTCTTTTTGTCTGCCTTATCTAGCTCGTCTTTGCGCCTATTTTCATAGTACTGGGCTGTAGCTAAAATTTGCGCTGACGTAGAGACAGCCCAAGCACTCTCTGAATCTTTCAGTTTATTACACAGTTCAGGAAGTAAATTATGTACGAATTTGTCTACAAACAATCTTTGACCACCCTCGGTAGCCATATCCTGACCACTATGATCGGTGAAAGTCTCCTCAAATCTCGTGAAAAAGTCAGACACATTCTCATCTTTCTTCTGCTTGCACGCAGATAGCTTGTCCCAGTTTACGCGTACTTCAGGCATTATTGTTTTCATGTACGCGATAATCCTACCGGAAAGTTCAGCTATTAACGGCTCAGGTTTAAAACCACCAATTTGTCTAGCATCTGTAGCGGTAATGTTCGCCCATGAGTCACCTAGTTCCTGGTCATGATCCGTATGACGGATTTTGCTCCATAAAGGATGTGGAACAACGTTCCCAAACAACATGTCTACATCCGCTAAATTCATTATACATGAGCTTGCAGTTTGCGATAACTCCTTATAATACCCAGTCCGGTTTTTACGAGGGTCAGGCAGTGTCTGCTTGAGTGCTAAAACTTCGGATCTTTTCCAGGGGACATGTACCCATACACGCTGGAAATGAGGCAGAATTGGTGGATTTGCATTCGCATCACCTTCCCTCCAAACCGGAGGAACCTCTCTCATGGGGTACTGTCTCGCTCTTTCCCTACCTGATACGTCGTCTTCGTGCAACGATCTAGAGACGTTTCCCTTACTCCTATAAGAGAGCAATAACTCTATCGCTTTTTCAACATCTTCACCTACAATCATACCTTCATGGAACTTAAAGCGTGTACGCCATAGTTCGTCCATTGTGGATTTGGGATCATTTGTCTTCAGATCTTCGCACAGATATACACACATTTCTTCGAATACGTATCTCTGGGTGGGTGCATTCCATTGACGAAAAACGTCCATAACAGACTGAACATCATATCTAACAGTATCCGTAATCCATTGGCGTGCTAGTTCTGTTAGCACTCTTCTTTCCTCGTAATCAGGCAGTTGACTACGTGACTGTCTATGTTCTGTTTTAGGGGTCGTTTTAGGCGACCCAAAGAAAGGTGAAAACAGACTAGTGACGGTACCTGTCACTCTTTGTCTAGTAGAAGGAGAACCTTGCGGACGTGCAAGTACATCGGAAAAGAAAGGCTGAGGCAAAGAAGAAATAGAGGCGATAGCAGAGGAAGTTGAAGCGGTAGCAGACGTAGTATCATAGGGAATAGTTGGAGCTGTAGGCAAAGTCGTAGAAGTAGATGGAGTAGGTAGCAGAGTCGGCGGCCTTTGAGAAGGCTGCGCTGGCGAAGTAGGAACCAGCTGAACAGTAGCTGGCGTTTGTGCAAGAGCTGTGTTATGTGCGCCGGGGCGCGGTATAGTAAAACGCTTCGGTGGTGCCGTAGCGTCTAACGCATACGGTGGAGGTGAGTTTAGGAAGTGGGACATTAATGGATCTTTCTCGGATCTCTCCTCGTGACCTTGTCCCTTATTTGGTAACATCGGGTAGCATTTATCTACCGCTAGTTTCTTGCTCCTAAGCATTTGTTCGTTTTCTTGCTCTTCCTCGTTATCCCTGTATGAAATGGCAGCTTGCACCATCGACATTCCTCTTTTATTCTTTTTTGCTAATTTTATTTCTTTCTGTTTGGCCTCTTTGCGCCATAAGCGGAAAGAGTCAAACATCGCCGGCCGGGCTTTTTTCTTGAACAATTTGACCTCTAGGTTATCTAATATTTCTGAGTCAAAACTACCATATTGGGGCCATTTTAAAACACCATCCTTGCGGGTGTATTTTATCCACACTTCATTATATGTGATAGGACCTACGCCATGCTTCACATAGAGCTCATATGTTGGAGTTCCAATCGGAGGAACCGGACAAGAATCCTCTAATCGGGAGTCCTTACTACAACTAAGACAAAACAAGTTTCCAATTCTGCTAAAACCAGGCATCTTCGCTCACTAGTCTAGCTTCAAACTTCAAAGGATTATCTGTTACGATATTTCTCGTGAATACACGAGTCCTTCGGCTTTGGGGCTTGCAAGTACCAAATCAAAGCGTATCTCAAGGATACCAAAAACTAAGGACAAACTAAGGACTGGGAGACGCTCCACTTATACTTAACTGAAGCATTTGAAGATCGGTGACGTCACTAGAAGACTCGTCTATCGTTTCGCTCTACCAAGGATCACTGGGTCCAAAACAAGGCGATAGTCAGGGCAGCAGTCCTTCGTAGCCGTCGGGACGCGGGGAACCTCGCAGCAAAGACCTTCGGAACCACGTCGACATACAGGGGTCGCTGAAGTGGCTGGCCGTCCTCTGGAATTTTCACACGAAGCTCCTCACGAACATCTGGCTTGGACCGTCGCCGCTTGATACCGCCCCACGTTGGGCGCCAACTGAGGTAACGGGTTTTTAGGAACCCGTTGGTGCCAGGGGATAAGACCTCTGAGTTCTCCCTTGTTCCGGACCACAGAAACACGGAGTCTTCTAGTCGCAGTCAGAGATCAAGTTTTATTGGCAGCTACCAAGTAACAGGTGTCCTAGAAGCACGACAATCTAGGGTCATGTATTCTCAGGAGACTGTTCGTTTTTACAGAACCAGCCTTCTCCTTATATACAAAAATAATAGCTGCAAGCAAGAATTCTTGAGTTTATGATATGGCTATACACATATTTCTACAACAATATAAAAGAGCGAAGTCATGTAGGCAAGCCCGTATTTTAGACGTCCAACTCGTGATAGATTACCCGGCCAGGCCCGGAACTCCCATCAGATATCGACGAAACCCCAATAAAGAAAGGCATCTCCTAGTCATAAAACTGGCCATAAACAGGGTGCGTGGACAGGTGTGTGTGTGTGTAGAAAACATGATCTGGATGTAGTGAATGGTTTGTGGTATGTTATGCATCGATGCTATCGTATTCGGCCACTGGGCGAGGAGCTGCCCAAACAGGTTTGGCTGGAGGCAATGGAGTCAGTTGGGACAGGTCAGGGGGAAGTCAAGGAAAGGTGGACGTGTCCTTTTGGATCAAACTCGACCTTACTTGATTGACTTATCATGAGGGCAAGACACAAGATGGATGCTGTTCACAAAATGGAGTCTAAGAGTTCGGAACGGAAACTATGATTTAAGGGTGTTGGCATCCCTCAATCATGACGAAAATGCATAGGGATGATGTCCTAATCATTATCGGTCTGTAGACACCAAATTCGTCATGGTACGTTGATATTTTTGGCACGAGTATTGCATCTCGATACCGGGACAACAGCAGGGTCCAGAATTTCAGAACCACAGACCCTCCTTTTGCCCTCATATAAGGCAATAACTCATGTTAATCTGAGTCCAAATCTGTATGAAGAAATTCGTGGAGATGCTGCTGTAGCATCATTCGGTTGCTCAGTTCGTCCCTTGACACAGGCTTCCGTACACATGAGGTAGCACAGAGGCCACATAGTGCAGGAGCGCACTGTACACACAGGCAGAACAAAAACAGAAGGGCTAAGATCATCCCAATGAAGATCAGGGTTTTCCATCCCCAGGCAGTGATCAGTTCCCAGAACCACCCTAGCAAGGACCAGTCCCCTTTTTCTACGTGAAGGGAACCAGATATTTCATGTAGCTTAGAGATGGCTTGGTATACTGTCGGCGCATTATCAAGGATGAAAATGCAACAACTGGATTGGATCACTCTACACACACCACCACGATCGGCGAGTATGATATCTAGGGCAACTCGGTTCTGAAGGGTCATAAGTCGATCCGACTGGAGCTCGGTCGTCAAATTGCCAAGGGCTCCGGCCGTTTCAGTCATGGCGGATTCAATTATCCTTGATAACTGACGAATATTCCTGCTGTTCACCATAGGCCCCCAAAATGGCAGAAAACCCTTTGCAAAGTCAGCGAATTCCTGACCCGCGGTGTCGTCTTTACTCACGACACCCCTAGCTGTCCTTGTCCGATGGTAATCTGCTCTGGCCGTGTAGGTGGGAGGCAGCAGGAATGAGATAAAACATGTACCGGAGAAGTCAGGGGGCAACCATGTGTAGGCTTGGTCGTGGCAGACGAAATACGTGCCTTTGGCTGCTAAGAGTATAGGGGAAGTTCGGGAAGCGAACACATATGTTTCCGTGCATATGCTCTTTCCTAATTGTGCTTTGGGATCCCTACCGATACCTTGTAAACATAAGTGACCTCGGTGGGGTACTATCCAAACAGGACGGGATTTCTTTGCTGCCTGGCTCTTACTCAGGTAAACCCCATATTTAGTTACGTTCCAACGAGTGTATGGAGTGAGTTCATCTTTGGGGATCGCTAGATATGTGTCGAACTCCCTACTCATATTTCTTATCCCTTCTACTAGTGCCTTGTTACTGGAATCGCTCTCAGTGGAACGGGTCGGGTATGGTTCTAGGGCGAATAAGAACATGGTCTGGAAAGCCCACAGAGAACCATAATAACTGAATGGCAGGATAAAGTATGGGATACCCTTATCAGTAGTGTGTGGCATGAGTCCGCATATCCAACAGTTCGATGTGTTCATTATGGTCTGGTGTTGGTGTAGAAGTTGAATAAATGAGTTATTTATAAATTCGAGTCTTCTGGCAGACTCGTGTTCAGGTAGAGGGTGAAAAGAGTGCGGAGAGAGAGTGGGAGGAGGCGTTGGCCGAGTGTCATTTGAAAACAAGGAAACTTGAAATACGAATAGAGCATAACCAGTCAAGAACATCGCTATGCTACACAGCATTAAAACACATATTATCAGGAACCTTCTTTTGGACAGTATTGTGCATAATTGTCTTTCAAAGTTTGTGGATCTGATAGGTCTCTTTACCCTAGGAAACTCCATCCTCTAGTTGCTGCCCGCGGTGGTAGATTGATTCTGCCAGGGAGTGCGCTCTGTTCAGTCCGGGGTAACTCCCTTGGACCAACCAGAACCGTTGACCTAAAACGTCCCCAGTTGCACTCCCCAGACTTCAACCGCGACCCTAGCAGCAGAACCGGATGGCGGTTCGAAAAATCAAAAATGAGCAAGTTCCCTGGGCGAGAGAGCTGAAAAATCAAAAATAGTTCTTAGGGGAAAGGAAAATCACATTAGTTTGCTTTTTATTAGTCTCTTTGTCTAGACCTCAGATTGTATCGTCGTTTCCCAGGTACGGTGTGGTCTTCAAACAATGTCTCAGGTTCGGTAGTGTCCAACTGCATAGACGGTGGCACGAGTCCTTGTAAAATATGATCACTCTCCTTTTCGGTACCAGTTTCTTTCAAACGTGCATCATTGAAAGGGATGAAACGATGTATGGATTCTGTCTCAGAGTCGGCAAGTCCTTCATTGACCCACCGGTCGTATGGGAGGGGTAGAGGGACCCGTTTACAATGGGTCCCGTGCACCCAGTTCTTTTTGCCTTCCACCCGAACGGCTGATCTCGTGGAAAGAAGTACCAGGTATGGTCCGGTCCACCTCGGCTGTTCGTTGTTTGTGCGCTGGAAATTCCGCACCAAGACCCATGTGCCGGGTTCGATGGAGTGACCTGGATCGTCGGAGGCTGGCGGAGAGGAACTGTGAACCTGTTGGTGTAAAACACGCAATTTAGTTGTTAATTCGCACAAATAGTCAAGCAGTACGGGGTGCTCTATTTCGCTGAGTTTCTTTGGCCTTGGCACGCCCCAGACGTTGGCTGGGCGGCCAAACACTATCTCATGGGGGCTAAGTCCTAATCTGGAATGGACGGTCATTCTGGTTGACAAAAGTGCTAGAGGCAAGGCGTCAGGCCATTTAAGACCTGTACTGGCTTGGATTTTGGCTAATTTGAGTTTTAACGTGCCATTGTAGCACTCTACTAATCCAGCTGATTGGGGGTGGTTTGCAGAGTGGAACTTTTGGTGTATGCCTAGACACTCACACACTCTCTTCATCACACGTCCTACGAATTCACTTCCATTATCACTCCAGACGATTCTAGGCATACCAAATCTAGGGAAGAACTCTTTGACAAGGGCTTTGGCAGTTGACAAGGCGGTATTGTTCTTAAGGGGGTACGCTTCCACCCACCTGGAGAAAGCGCAAACAACAACGAGCACATACTTCAGATTGTTGCACCTCTCCATGTGGATGAAATTGAGCTGCAAAACCTCGAACGGATACGTTGGAGGCGCAAAATGACCAGCTGGAGTTGGGGTTCCCCTACCGGGATTGTACTTCAAACACACCATACAGTTTCTGACCACATTCTCTGCATATTTTGGGATATTACTATTCTGCCATACTGGGGCCAATAGTTTACAGATTCCTCTCGAACTGATGTGCGCAATTCCGTGAGCCATTGTTACTACTGCAAGTACATATGCGTTAGGTAATAGCCATCGCTGGTGCTCTGACAGTTCGACCCAACAACCATTCGCATCTAGTCTACCTTTACTTTCTCTCCATTCATTCACCTCTTTCTCAGTTGCCTCGGCTTGTACAGATTTCACGCTTTCAATGGTGTCCTCACACATTCCCACATCAGTAATCCATCTAGCGGGACCTACAACATACATCCGACTCATCGTGTTCCTTGCAGTCTCTTTCGCAACCTCGTCTGCAAATGCATTCCCGCGGCCAACATCATCCTGAATCTTTTTGTGTGCACTGCATTTTATAATTGCAACTTGTAGTGGCAAGGTCAATGACTCAAGGAGTTCATTAACTAGCTGACCATGTTGTATCTTTGCACCATGTGACGTAAGGAACCCACGTTCACGCCACAGTCTCCCAAAACTGTGAGCCACGCCAAAGGCGTATTGGCTGTCAGTGTACACATTCACTCGCTTTCCTTTCGCTAACACACATGCTCTGGTAAGTGCAATTAGTTCTGCGGCTTGCGCAGAATTGTGGGAAATACGCGCGGTCTCTATAATGGTGTGTAATGTCGTTACGGCATATGCTGCAGTCGTATCACCATTCGGTAATTTGAAACATGAACCATCAACCCATAAAGTATCGTTGCATTCAGGAAGGGGAGTGTCCTGTAAGTCTACTCTCCCTTTTGTCTCTTTTTCTGTCCTAAAGCAGCAGTCATGGTTATCAATCTTGTCTGTTTCTGTCGGGATGGGTAATAGCGTAGCGGGGTTGAGTGTATCACACCTCTTTATGTGGATGTGACTCGCTAGCAGTGTAAGTTCGTAACTGGATAGTCGAGCGCTAGTGAGATGTTGTGTCTTCGTCCTGTTTAGCAAAATGTCTACTGCATGCGGGACCATAACAATCAGGGTATTATTCATGACTAATCCAGCGGACTGTCGAATGCAGACAGCTGCTGCGGCGGTGGCCCTCAGACAACTTGGTAGTGCCTTAGCCACAGGATCTAGAGTTGCCGAAAAATACGCGCATGGGCGCTGTTTGTCCCCAAAGTGTTGTGTTAAGACTGATAATGCACAACCTTCCTTCTCATGGACATATAATGTAAAAGGCTTACTGTCGTTGAGGTTTCCCAACACAGGAGCCGAACATAATGCATCACGCAACTTGTGGAAACTCGTTTGGCAATCTTCAGACCATGGCATAGGATTGGGCGTGTCTTTGCAGAGTAGTGCCAGCAAGGGTTTAGCTAGTAGTGAGAAATTCGG
Organism: Lissotriton helveticus; assembly: GCF_964261635.1. Taxonomy (NCBI): domain Eukaryota; kingdom Metazoa; phylum Chordata; class Amphibia; order Caudata; family Salamandridae; genus Lissotriton; species Lissotriton helveticus. The sequence continues at coordinate 1,240,769,286 of NC_136059.1, read as the reverse complement.
TATCCATTGTCTACAGTACGATGTAATGCCCAAGAAGGCCCGAACCTCTCTCTGTGTCCTTGGGGCACTCAGTTCTGCAATTGCCTGTATTCTTTCTGGTGTCAGTCTCCTTCCCTCCTTCGACAAGATGTGACCTAGGTAGGTTACTTCTTGTCGACAAAATTGTAGTTTGGAAAGAGAGACTTTGTGCTTCATGTCACATAAGTGGCGTAATAATGATAACGTAGCTTTCTTGCAAATCTCTTCAGTGTCTGCAGCGATCAGCAGATCGTCTACATACTGAATCAGAGTTGAACCATCTGGTAGAATAATCGTGTCCAGTTGTGTTTTCAGGGCCTGACTGAATATTGATGGACTTTCGCAGTAGCCTTGAGGAGCGCACTTGAAGCGGAAGCTTCGTCCTCCTAAATTGAAGCCAAAAATGTCTCTACTCTCCTCAGCAATCGGGATGCTGAAGAAAGCGTTCTTCAGGTCAATCACCGAGAACCAAGCTGCTGAAGCTGGAACCATTGTCAATAAAGCAGTAATGTCGGGGACAACTGGAAACTGTGGGATAACTACCTTATTCACTTCTCTAAGGTCAATCACGAACCTGTACACAGGCGGTTGTGAAGGATCAGTACGTTTTAAGACGGGCAAAACTGGACTGTTACAAACATTACCTGTTGTTTCCTCGATGACATTTTTGTCGATCAGATCATAAACGATCGTCAACAACGCCTTTTCGCATTCGCTAGATATTTTGTATTGGGGAATACGTGGCAACCTAACGTTGGCTTTCAAAGTTATGACATACGATGCTATCTCCAAACGACCTACATCATTAGAACCATTAGCCCAAAGTATATCAGGAAGTGATGACAATTCAGTTGGAATATTTTCCCTTGACAAATACATTGGAGAAACAACTTTCTTACCTAAAGTAAGTTGTACTCCCAAGGGTGAACAGTACAAAGTCGCATATAACCTTTTTAGCAAATCCAAACCTAACAAATTTTCACCGCAACCTGTTGTAAGAATGAGGGGTGCTTCTAATTCGCATGGGCCAACAGAAAGGGATATAGGACTAGAGATCGGGTTTCTAACAGGGGCGCCAGAGAAACCTACTGAGACATTCATTTCGCCAGACAAAGGTGCGCCAGGAAGTTTCGAGTGCATAATAGAACTTTTTGTAGCACCAGTATCCAGCAGAAATGGCTCTGACACTCCTGAGGTAATTACCTCGACATAAGGTCCATTCTGATCTACTGGAACTGAACGACTCCCTCTCTTTGTCCATGGCTGTCCTAGCAATCGTTACCCTCATTTTCGTGTTCGTTGTAATAGTCGTCAGCATAGTACTGAGCTGACCTAGACGATGCATTATTCTGTTGGTCAAAGCTGTTCATCGAATTCTGAGGCGGAAAAGAAGTTGTATTCTGGGTGAAATTTCCACGGCTCTTACCTCTAGTGGCATGTTGAACACCTCTTCCCCTTACACCTGAAGCGCCGTTTAAACGTCGCGCAAGAGCCGGACAATTACCTTTAAAGTGACCCTCTTCCTTGCGATACGCACATTGATTTGGGCCATACGGAAGACGCTGATGGGAAAACTCGTTTCCTTGCGCATTTCTCGAATACTGCTGTTGTTGTTGATAATTGGGCTGACTAGCCATACGAGGCGGATAGGCCTGCTGGAGAAGAACTTTAGTTTTCAAATCTTTCGTCTTTTTGTCTGCCTTATCTAGCTCGTCTTTGCGCCTATTTTCATAGTACTGGGCTGTAGCTAAAATTTGCGCTGACGTAGAGACAGCCCAAGCACTCTCTGAATCTTTAAGTTTATTACACAGTTCAGGAAGTAAATTATGTACGAATTTGTCTACAAACAATCTTTGACCACCCTCGGTAGCCATATCCTGACCACTATGATCGGTGAAAGTCTCCTCAAATCTCGTGAAAAAGTCAGACACATTCTCATCTTTCTTCTGCTTGCACGCAGATAGCTTGTCCCAGTTTACGCGTACTTCAGGCATTATTGTTTTCATGTACGCGATAATCCTACCGGAAAGTTCAGCTATTAACGGCTCAGGTTTAAAACCACCAATTTGTCTAGCATCTGTAGCGGTAAGGTTCGCCCATGAGTCACCTAGTTCCTGGTCATGATCCGTATGACGGATTTTGCTCCATAAAGGATGTGGAACAACGTTCCCAAACAACATGTCTACATCCGCTAAATTCATTATACATGAGCTTGCAGTTTGCGATAACTCCTTATAATACCCAGTCCGGTTTTTACGAGGGTCAGGCAGTGTCTGCTTGAGTGCTAAAACTTCGGATCTTTTCCAGGGGACATGTACCCATACACGCTGGAAATGAGGCAGAATTGGTGGATTTGCATTCGCATCACCTTCCCTCCAAACCGGAGGAACCTCTCTCATGGGGTACTGTCTCGCTCTTTCCCTACCTGATACGTCGTCTTCGTGCAACGATCTAGAGACGTTTCCCTTACTCCTATAAGAGAGCAATAACTCTATCGCTTTTTCAACATCTTCACCTACAATCATACCTTCATGGAACTTAAAGCGTGTACGCCATAGTTCGTCCATTGTGCATTTGGGATCATTTGTCTTCAGATCTTCGCACAGATATACACACATTTCTTCGAATACGTATCTCTGGGTGGGTGCATTCCATTGACGAAAAACGTCCATAACAGACTGAACATCATATCTAACAGTATCCGTAATCCATTGGCGTGCTAGTTCTGTTAGCACTCTTCTTTCCTCGTAATCAGGCAGTTGACTACGTGACTGTCTATGTTCTGTTTTAGGGGTCGTTTTAGGCGACCCAAAGAAAGGTGAAAACAGACTAGTGACGGTACCTGTCACTCTTTGTCTAGTAGAAGGAGAACCTTGCGGACGTGCAAGTACATCGGAAAAGAAAGGCTGAGGCAAAGAAGAAATAGAGGCGATAGCAGAGGAAGTTGAAGCGGTAGCAGACGTAGTATCATAGGGAATAGTTGGAGCTGTAGGCAAAGTCGTAGAAGTAGATGGAGTAGGTAGCAGAGTCGGCGGCCTTTGAGAAGGCTGCGCTGGCGAAGTAGGAACCAGCTGAACAGTAGCTGGCGTTTGTGCAAGAGCTGTGTTATGTGCGCCGGGGCGCGGTATAGTAAAACGCTTCGGTGGTGCCGTAGCGTCTAACGCATACGGTGGAGGTGAGTTTAGGAAGTGGGACATTAATGGATCTTTCTCGGATCTCTCCTCGTGACCTTGTCCCTTATTTGGTAACATCGGGTAGCATTTATCTACCGCTAGTTTCTTGCTCCTAAGCATTTGTTCGTTTTCTTGCTCTTCCTCGTTATCCCTGTATGAAATGGCAGCTTGCACCATCGACATTCCTCGTTTATTCTTTTTTGCTAATTTTATTTCTTTCTGTTTGGCCTCTTTGCGCCATAAGCGGAAAGAGTCAAACATCGCCGGCCGGGCTTTTTTCTTGAACAATTTGACCTCTAGGTTATCTAATATTTCTGAGTCAAAACTACCATATTGGGGCCATTTTAAAACACCATCCTTGCGGGTGTATTTTATCCACACTTCATTATATGTGATAGGACCTACGCCATGCTTCACATAGAGCTCATATGTTGGAGTTCCAATCGGAGGAACCGGACAAAAATCCTCTAATCGGGAGTCCTTACTACAACTAAGACAAAACAAGTTTCCAATTCTGCTAAAACCAGGCATCTTCGCTCACTAGTCTAGCTTCAAACTTCAAAGGATTATCTGTTACGATATTTCTCGTGAATACACGAGTCCTTCGGCTTTGGGGCTTGCAAGTACCAAATCAAAGCGTATCTCAAGGATACCAAAAACTAAGGACAAACTAAGGACTGGGAGACGCTCCACTTATACTTAACTGAAGCATTTGAAGATCGGTGACGTCACTAGAAGACTCGTCTATCGTTTCGCTCTACCAAGGATCACTGGGTCCAAAACAAGGCGATAGTCAGGGCAGCAGTCCTTCGTAGCCGTCGGGACGCGGGGAACCTCGCAGCAAAGACCTTCGGAACCACGTCGACATACAGGGGTCGCTGTAGTGGCTGGCCGTCCTCTGGAATTTTCACACGAAGCTCCTCACGAACATCTGGCTTGGACCGTCGCCGCTTGATACCGCCCCACGTTGGGCGCCAACTGAGGTAACGGGTTTTTAGGAACCCGTTGGTGCCAGGGGATAAGACCTCTGAGTTCTCCCTTGTTCCGGACCACAGAAACACGGAGTCTTCTAGTCGCAGTCAGAGATCAAGTTTTATTGGCAGCTACCAAGTAACAGGTGTCCTAGAAGCACGACAATCTAGGGTCATGTGTTCTCAGGAGACTGTTCGTTTTTACAGAACCAGCCTTCTCCTTATATACAAAAATAATAGCTGCAAGCAAGAATTCTTGAGTTTATGATATGGCTATACACATATTTCTACAACAATATAAAAGAGCGAAGTCATGTAGGCAAGCCCGTATTTTAGACGTCCAACTCGTGATAGATTACCCGGCCAGGCCCGGAACTCCCATCAGATATCGACGAAACCCCAATAAAGAAAGGCATCTCCTAGTCATAAAACTGGCCATAAACAGGGTGCGTGGACAGGTGTGTGTGTGTGTAGAAAACATGATCTGGATGTAGTGAATGGTTTGTGGTATGTTATGCATCGATGCTATCGTATTCGGCCACTGGGCGAGGAGCTGCCCAAACAGGTTTGGCTGGAGGCAATGGAGTCAGTTGGGACAGGTTAGGGGGAAGTCAAGGAAAGGTGGACGTGTCCTTTTGGATCAAACTCGACCTTACTTGATTGACTTATCATGAGGGCAAGACACAAGATGGATGCTGTTCACAAAATGGAGTCTAAGGGTTCGGAACGGAAACTATGATTTAAGGGTGTTGGCATCCCTCAATCATGACGTAAATGCATAGGGATGATGTCCTAATCATTATCGGTCTGTAGACACCAAATTCGTCATGGTACGTTGATATTTTTGGCACGAGTATTGCATCTCGATACCGGGACAACAGCAGGGTCCAGAATTTCAGAACCACACTCCCCAGCAATGTTCTCTTCCCAAGTTTAACTAAACAAGGGCCTGGGGGGGGAGAAATGCACAGATTTTGTGAGCCGTTCAAAAGGGAAATGACGGGGTCTTTGGGAATGACTCACGCCCTGAGGGGGATGTCACCACGAAAGATTTTGCCAGGAATGTCACTGGGTTGTGACTTCATGTGGGAAAAGAGCAGGCAGTAAAATGCAATTGCGGTCTTGATAAGACTAGCAAGTGATACCTGGCCCGACCTAATTAAAGAGCAATTTTTGTATTCTTAGGAACATCTTATAATTAGAAACTGGGGCCTACATGCTTTACCTGGGACAGAAGTAGATCGCAGCTCCCATTAAATGTCACCCCCGGCCCTTCCCTGTCTGCAGCCCCAACACACTTTAACAGAGGAAACATTTTTGTCGGGGTAGACTTTTAAAATTACAATACATTCAAGTTGTTTCAGTAAAAGAGGTTACCAGGTCAGGACTGTTATGATGCAACTGGGGCACCCATGCAGGCTACAACTATTTATTTATTTTATTTATTTATTTTATTATTAATCTTATAGAGCGCGACAGCTACCCGTAAGGGTTTCCCGGCGCTAATTGACAGTGAACAGCATGATTAATCCTGAAGAAAAGGGGTTACTGGGCAAACAGCCAGGTCTTTAAGGCCTTTCGAAAACGGAGATGGCACTGCTCCATTCGTAAGTCCACGGGAAGAGAGTTCCACAGTTTAGGTCCCAGAACAGCAAAGGAACGGCCTCCCACTCTAGAAAGCCTGAACCTAGGTACGCAGAACAGATGTTGGGAGGAAGAGCGAAGTGAGCGTGTAGGTACATAAGGCTTGACGAGTACTTGAAGATAAATGGGAGCAACTTCAATTTTAATCTTATGCATAAAGCATAGTGCCTTAAATTTTACTCGGTTGTCAATATTAAGCCAATGAAGTTGCTTCATGCGTTCCGCGATTGGGTCATATTTCCGACATCCACACAGGAGCCGGGCAGCAGCATTCTGAACCAATTGGAGACGACGCAGGATCGAACTACTGCGCTCAGCGCTGATGGGGCTGCGGGGCCTATATTACGTTCTATGCCTAGCCCTGTGATGCATGCGACTGGCATGTCCGGTATGCTGCCAGTGCCCACCCCACCCTCAGAGACTTTTGTGACAGACTCACCGGTGGACGGGCCTGCAGTTCCAGTGGCAGGCTCGGCAGAAGACTGGGCAAGGTTATCCAGGGGCTAGCAGTAATTACAGTATGGCCGCACGGTCTCTCTCAGCCATCGCACTTCACACGCATTAGTGCGCAAAGCGGTATGCGCATTGACAATGACGAGCCAAACCTATGCTCCACCCTAATGGTGGGGACCACGTAGACGCAGCCCGCGCATCATTTAATTACCAACGGCAAGCCTGGGCGAGCGTAACTTACGTAAGTTATGCAATTCACGTCCCAGACGGATGTGTATAGTTGTAAATGCTGAGTGACGTCAGAGCGGGGCCCCTGTAGCGTGAGGGCCCCCCCGGGGCCCCCTGCAACGCGGGGGCTGCGGGGGCCTGTGTTACGCCCCTGGTCTTTGAGTACTCAGGGCAGGAGTGGGCAAACCACTCCGACCCTACTCGCAGAGCAGCCCCCCTCCACCCGCCCGCCATGAGGTACTGAAATTCTGAACCCGTTCCATAAAAGTCGTCGTATCATGACGATTTTGGTAGCATCAGACCGAAAATGGCGAGTGTAAGGTGTACAAGTACTTTCGTCATATTCGAGTGACGAAATCACCGTGAAATCAGAGTTTCCGTTCTGAACCCTCGGCTTCCATTTTGTTTACGGCAGCCATTTTGTGGTTGCCCTCACATAGGCTGATGACAGTGGCCGAACGAGTCTCCAAGCACACTTGCACTTTAGCTGACTTCTGAATGACCTGAGCAAGCGACCCTCTTGCCTGAAGCCAAACTTGTCAAGCCAGTTCCTTTCCCAGTAGCTGATCAAGATTGCTGATCAAGACACAAGACATCATCAAACCTTTTATTACGCACAGCTATGTCTTATCTTGCTCACACCTGTCTCTGCTCCTTTCTTTATGGTCCGTTTACGATGGGGATGTGCCCGTTTTTATGGTGGGTTCGATCGACTTGTCTGATGAAAAATGTTGGGTTTGAGCAAAAATTGATTATGGGCTGGACAAACTGAAAACTGGGCTTGTCATCATGATTCTGCGTTTTTTTGTCGTGAAAACATGTGAATGGCCAACTGTAAAATAAGGAATGTTTGCCTGAAGCATAATATTTGGTATAAAAAGGGATGACTAGCTTGGTAAAGTGGAGCAGTCTCCTGAGAACATGCACCGTGTTGTACTTCTAGGATACCTGTTACTGGCTGCAGCCAATAAATTTGATCTTTGACGTCACCCAGAGGTTTCTGTGTTTCTGTAGTCTGAGACAGGAGAATCCGAAGTCTTCGGGTGTGTCCCCTGGCACCGCTGGGTTCTAAATAACCCGGTACTTCATTTGGCGCCCAACGTGAGGCAATTTCAGCGATACCGGTCCAAGCCAGAGGTTCGTGAGGAGCTTCGTGTGAAAATTCTGGAGGAAGGCCAACCACTTCATCGACCCCTGTATGTCGTCGTGGTCCAAAAGTCTTTGCTGCGAGGTTCCCCGCTTTCCGACGGCTACGAAGGACTGCTGCCCTGACTATCGCCCTGTCTTGGAGCCTTTGATGATTTGTAGAGCGAGACGATAGACGAGTCTTCTGGTGACGTCATCGATACCTCAGTTAAGTATGAGTGGAGCGTCTCCCAGTCCTTAGTTTTTTAGGTAACCCCTTGGGATCTTTGATTTGGAACTTGCAAGTACCAAAGCCGAGGGACTTGTGTATTCACGAGACTATCGTTTCTTGATATTCCCTTGAAGTTTGAAGCTAGACTAGTGAGCGAAGATGCCTGGTCTTACCAGACTTGGAAATTTGTTTTGTTGTGGTCAAAATAGGGATTCCCGATTGGAGGACTCGTGTCCGGTTCCTCCAATTGGAACTCCAACCTATGAACTCTATGTGAAGCATGGCGTGGGTCCCATCACATTAAACGAAGTATGGATTCGTTACACGAAAAAGGACGGTGTCCTACAATGGCCCCGATATGGTAGTTTTGACACAGAAATTCTAGATAATCTAGAAGTCAGACTTTTTAAGGAGAAAGCCCGGCCGGCGATGTTTGACTCTTTCCGCCTATGGCGAAAGGAAGCCAAACAGAAAGAAATTAAATGAGCAAAGAGGAATAAAAGAGAGAAGGGTATCTCAATAATGCAAGCTGCTATGCAGTAAAAAGATAACGAAGAAGAACAAGCGAGTGAGCAGTTGCACAGGCAACGTAAAATGGCAATTGATAAATGCTATCCCGTTCTGCTGCTTCTTCAGCAAGATGTAGCGAAGGAACTCGAGAAAGATCCTTTAATGTCACATTTGTTAAGTTCGCCACCCCCTTATGCGCAGAGTGCTACAGCACCTCCGCAACCTTTAGTTATGCAACCTCCGGTTGTTTTGCCTCAGGTTCTTCCACAGCCGCCAGCTCCTCTTCAGCTGGCTCCTACTCCTCTGGTGCAGCCTCCTCAAGGGCTGCCGACTTTGCTACCTGTTCCGTCTTTAATTCCTATGACTTTTCACCTGTTCTCGCTGCCTCCTCTGCCACTACTCCTACATTAGCTTCTTCTCAGTCCGCTCTATCTCCTGTTCTGTCAACTTCTCCTTCTGTCCGACAGAGAATGACGGATACTGCTACTAGTCTTTTGTCTCCATTCATCAACTACGACCCCTGTTTCAGAGCGTAAACAGTTGCGTAGCCAACTGCCTGATTCTAGAGAGAAGGGAGTATTGGATCATTTGGCGCATAAATGGGTTACTGATCCTACAACATATGAGTTAGAGTCTGTTATGGATGTCTTCCGCCAATGGGAAGCACTGAAGCAGAGATATGTTTTTGACAAAATGTGTGTTTTTCTTTGTGAAGAATTGGAGGATAATGATTTGGAATCCAAGCCGCCTGAGTTGTGCCGCGTACGGTTCGAGTTTGCGAAAGGAACGATTGTGGGTTCTGATGTTGAGAGAGCAGTTGCGACATTGTTGTCATTTAGGAGTGAGACTATTTCTCGGTCGTTGTTTGAGCCTGATCCTTCTGTTAGGAGGAAAGCGAGACAGTACCCAATGAGAGAGATTCCTCCGGTGTGGAAGGAAGCAGTTCAGGCTGATGCTGGTCTTAACACTGATGCCGTACCGGCTCATTTTCAGCGTGTTTGGGTACATGTTCCATGGAAGCGAGCTGAAGTCTTGGCTCTTAAACAGACCTTACCTGACCCCCGTAAAAATCCTGCAGGTTATTATAAGGAATTATCACAGACTGCAAACTCATGTGTTATGAATTTAGCTGATATAGACATGTTGTTTGGAAATGTGGTCCCACAGCCTTTATGGGGTTTGATTCGTCACACGGATCATGCGCCGGAGTTAGGGGACACATGGGCTAATATTAGTGCGGCAAATGACAGACAAGTAGGCGGTGCTAAACCTGAGCCTTTAGTAGCAGAACTCCCTAGTAAGATCGTTACTTACATGAAGACTTTAATGCCTGCGATGCGTGTAAATTGGGATAAATTGTCTGCATGCAAGCAGAATAAAGAGGAAACCGTGTCTGATTTCTTCACTAGGTTTGAAGAGACGTTTATCGACCACAGTGGTCAAGACATGAGTACAGAAGGCGGTCAACGGTTGTTCGCTGACAAGTTTGTGCACAATTTGCTTCCCGAGTTGTGTAAGAAATTGAAAGATTCAGAGAGTTCTTGGGCCGTTTCCTCTTCAGCACAGATATTGGCTACTGCACAATATTACGAAAATAGGGATAAGGATGAGAAGGACAGAGCAGACAAGAAAACTAAAGAGTTAAAGACGAACGTTCTTTTACAGGAAGCGTATCCGCCCCGTAGTAACCAGCGTGACTATCAGCAACCTCAGCAGTTTCAGCGCAATTCGCAAAGGTTCGAGCATTCTCAACAACGTTTTCCTGTAGGTCCTAATCAGTGTGCATATTGCAAAGAAGAGGGTCATTTTAAAAGTAGCTGCCCTGTGTTGTTACAGCGCATGCATGGTGTTTCTAGCGCAAGAGGTCGGAGCGTTCCACAAGCTCCTAGAGGTAGAGGACGTGGAGGTTTCCCCCAGAACGCGCGTCCATTTCCTCCACAAAATTCAATGTTTAGTTTTGATCAGCAGAATAACGCATCTGATAGGACGACTCAGTACCATGCTGATGACTACTATGCAGAAGGTGAGAATATGGAAGGTGATGATTGCTAGGACAGCCATAGACAAAGAGAGGGAGTTGTTTCAGTTCCAGTAGATCAGAGTGGACCTTATGTTGAGGTGATTACATCAGGTGTGTCAGAGCCTTTTCTGTTGGATACTGGTGCTACGAAGAGTTCTATTATGCACTCTAAACTCCCTGGCGCACCTTTGTCTGGCGAGACGAATGTTTCAGTAGGTTTTTATGGCGCCCCGGTTAGGAACCCGATTTCTAGTCCTATGTCTCTTTCTGTTGGACCTTGTGAATTCAAAGCACCCCATATTCTGACGACAGGTTGTGGTGAGAACTTGTTAGGATTGGATCTGTTGAAAAGATTGTATGCGACATTGTATTGTTCTCCTTCGGGAGTACAACTCACATTGGGTAAGAAAGTGGTCTCCCCGATGTATTTGTCGAAGGATAAACTTCCGGCAGAATTGTCATCTCTTCCTGATGTTCTGTGGGCTACTGGTCCTAACGACGTGGGTCTTTTGGAAATACCGCCATATGTTGTGACGTTGAAAGCGAATGTTAAGATGCCACGCATTCCCCAATACAAGATCTCTAATGAAGGTGAAAAGGCGTTGCTAGCGATCATTTATGATTTGATTGAAAACGATGTGATTGAAGAAACAAGAGGTAATGTTTGCAATAGCCCTGTTTTGCCTGTCTTAAAACGCACTGACTCTTCCCAGCCACCCGTTTACAGGTTTGTGATCGATCTTAGAGAGGTGAATAAAATCGTTGTGCCACAATTTCCTGTTGTTCCTGATATCACTGCTTTACTGACCATGATTCCAGCTTTAGCCACGTGGTTTTCGGTGATTGATTTGAAGAAAGCTTTCTTCAGCATCCCGATTGCCGAGGAGAGTAGGGATATTTTCGGCTTCTCTTTAGGAGGTCGAAGCTTCCGGTTCAAGCGCGCTCCTCAAGGCTATTGTGAGAGTCCGTCAATCTATAGTCAGGCTTTGAAAACACAACTTGATACGATTGTTTTACCTGATGGTGCTGCTCTTATTCAGTACATCGACGATTTGTTAATCGCTGCAGATACTGAGGAGATTTGTAAAGAAGCCACCTTGTCGCTGTTACGTCATTTGTCTAATTTTCATCACAAAGTGTCTCTTTCGAAATTACAGTATTGTCGACAAGAAGTGACCTACTTAGGTCATTTCTTATCGAAGGAGGGAAGAAGATTGACCCCAGAACAAATTCAAGCAATTGCAAAAATGAGTGTGCCAGTTACACAGAGAGAAGTGCGTGCTTTCTTGGGTATCACGTCATATTGCAGACAATGGATACCGAATTTTTCCCTACTGGCCAAACCTTTGGTGGCATTAACTTGTAAAGATACACCAAATCCTCTCCCATGGTCTGATGATTGTCAGAAAACTTTTTCGGAATTGCACGATGCATTGTGTTCGGCTCCTGTGTTGGGTACCCCCGACTACAGTAAGCCCTTTACACTGTATGTACATGAGAAAGAAGGATGTGCGTTGTCAGTGTTGACACAATCTTTTGGGGACAATCAGCGTCCATGTGCGTATTTCTCGTCGACATTGGATCCGGTAGCTAGAGCGTTGCCGAGTTGCCTGAGAGCTACAGCGGCAGCAGCTGTTTCTATTCGGCAGTCTGCTGGTTTGGTGATGAACAATACGTTGATCGTAATGGTTCCACATGCAGTGGACACTTTGCTAAACAGGACCAAGACACAGCACTTAACTAGTGCTCGGTTGTCAGGTTATGAGTTGACACTTTTAGCGAGTCATGTGCACATAAAAAGATGCAACACGTTGAATCCAGCTACGTTGTTGCCGATTGTAACAAAGACAGATGTTTCTGAACAGCATGATTGTTTTCTCAGGACAGAAGAAGAAACGAAAGGGAGAGTAGATCTTAGGGACACTCCTCTTGTGAAGTGTGATGGTACCTTATGGGTGGATGGTTCGTGCTTCAAGCTTCCAAAGGGTGATACGACTGCGGCATATGCTGTTACGACTTTGCATACGATTGTTGAAGCTGCACGTATCCCACATAATTCAGCTCAAGCAGCAGAATTGATTGCACTTACGAGAGCGTGTGTATTATCAAAAGGAATGAAAGTGACCATATATACTGACAGCCAGTATGCGTTTGGTGTGGCTCATAGTTTTGGACGACTGTGGAAAGAGCGTGGGTTTCTGACTTCGCATGGAACCAAGATACAGCATGGTCAGTTGGTGAATGAGCTTCTTGAGTCACTTACTTTGCCATTGCAAGTCGCGATTGTGAAATGCAGTGCACATAAGAAGGTTACCGATGATGTTGGTCGGGGTAATGCGTTCGCTGATGAAGTTGCAAAAGAAACAGCAAGAGATGTGATGGGTCGAATGTATGTTGCGAGCCCTGCAAGATGGATTGGTGACGTTGGAATGTGTGATGATACGATAGAGAGTGTGAAGTCTATTCAAGCTGAAGCTACAGAGAAAGAATTGAGTGTGTGGAGAGAGAGAGTACGGGTAAATTGGATGCGAATGGTTGTTGGGTTGAGTTGTCAGAGCATCAGCGATGGTTGTTACCCGATGCGTACGTGCTTGCAGTGGTTACGATGGTGCATGGAATGGCTCACATCAGTGTGAAAGGGATCTGTAAGTTGTTGGCTCCAGTATGGCAAAATGCTGGAATTCCTAAGTGTGCAGAGAATGTGGTTAAAAATTGTATGGTTTGTCTGAAATACAATCCTGGTAAGGGAACTCCAATTCCAGCTGGTCATTTGGCGCCTCCAACGTATCCGTTCGAGGTTTTGCAGTTAGATTTCATCCACATGGAGAGGTGCAACAACTTGAAATACGTACTCGTTGTTGTTTGTGCCTTTTCGAGATGGGTAGAAGCATATCCCCTAAAAGATAATACTGCCTTGTCCACAGCGAATGCCCTTCTCAAAGAGTTCTTCCCTAGGTTTGGTTTGCCGAGAATGGTCAAGTGATGAAGAGAGTGTGTGAAGGGCTAGGAATCCGCCAGAAGTTCCATGCTGCAAATCACCCCCAATCAGCTGGACTAGTAGAGTGCTATAATGGCACTCTTAAACTAAAACTGGCCAAGATACAAGCAAGCTCTGGCCTTAAATGGCCTGATGCTTTGCCATTAGCACTTTTGTCAACTAGGATGACTGTACATTCCCGAGTAGGACTTAGTCCTTACGAGATTGTGTTTCGTCGCCCAGCCAACAGATGGGGAGTGCAGAGGCCGACGAAATTCAGCGAGATTGAATACTGCTTGATTACTTGTATGATTTGACTGCTAAATTGCGTGTTTTACACCAACAGGTTCACAATACTTTGCCTCAAGCTTCTGAAGATCCAGGACATGTCATCGATCCTGGCTCGTGGGTGTTAATCAAAAACTTCCAGCGGACAAAGAACGATCAGCCCCGCTGGATCGGCCCATACTTGTTACTTTTGTCCACGAGATCTGCAGTGCGAGTGCAAGGAAAAAAGAACTGGATCCACGGCGTACACTGTAAGAGGGTCCCTTTGCCTCTGCTGTACGACCGGTGGGTCCAGGAGGGTATTGCAGATTCTGAAACTGAGACTGTGCCTCGTCTTCTGCCTTTCAGCGATGCACGTTTAATTGGGACAAATTCTGAGCGTGAAAGCGACGATCTTCTGCAAGAAGCCGTGCCATCTCCAGTTTGATTGGACACTACTGAGCCTGACCTGTTGTTTCGTGATGAGACATTACCAGGGAAAAAACGTTATAATTTGAGGCCGAGAACTATGGACAAATAAATAAAAATTCCTTTTTCTTTGCTATTTTTGAAAGTGCAGCTCTCTCATCTGAGAAACTATTTTGATTTTTGTTTTTCGAACCGCCATCCGGGTTCAGCTGTAGGGTCGCGGCATCAAGTCTTTGGAGTGCAAGTCGAAGACACAAGGTCGACGGTTCTGGTTGGTCCGTGGGAGTTCCCTGGACTGACAGGCGCATTCCTTAGCATGGAACACCCTACCTTCGCGAGCAGCAAGGTTAGAGGATGGAGTTTTTCGAGATGGAGAGACCTGCCAAAGAGATGAATTTTAGAGCCAAACTGTGTACAATAATGACTAGAAATCGTTTTCTGATATTATGCATTTTCCTGTTGCTTAGCGTAATGATGTTTTTAATGGGGATATGTTTTATTCTCTTTTCGAGTGACATTTACACCCACTACACAGCCCACACCTCCTTCTACTGTTTCCTCGCATTCTTTTCACCCTCTACCTGAACATGAGTCCGTTAGAAGATTAGAGTTTATCAACAACTCCTTCGTTCAGCTTCTACACCAACACCTACTAGTAGTGAACACAACTAACTGTTGGGTGTGTGGTCTTATGCCTCATACTACTGATAAAGGTATTCCTTACCTAGTCCTGCCATTCAGCTATAATGGTTCTGTGTGGGCATACCGAACGATGTTCATTTATGCTCGTGAAGTCCACCCCCTGTGTTCTGTGAAGACAACCCAAAGAATAGTGCTCTAGTCAAGGGAATAGTCGACATAATAAAGGGAGCTAGTTCCTATGAGGCTATCCCGAAAGATGAGACACTAGCGTATATTGGATGGAACGTGACTGGATATGGAGCAAGTCTGAGCGAGAACCAGCAAGCAAAAAGATCCTCCCCGATTTGCATTGTACCCCATCAGGGTCATCTATGTCTGCAAGGTAATGGCAAGAATCCAAGAGCTCAGTTAGGGAGGAGTATCTGCACTGAGACGTATGTTTTTGCGTCTCAGACTTCCCCATCGTTCCTAGCAGCTAGGGGTACCTATTTCATCTGTTATGACAGAGCATACACATGGTTGCCCCTGATTTCTCAGGCACATGTTTTGTCTCGTTCCTGTTGTCTCCCACCTACACAGCTGCGGCAGATTACCACAAGACAAGGGTAGTTAGAGGTGTCTTCAGTAAGGAAGATACTGCAGGACAAGAATTGGGAGATTTCTTGAAGGGTTTTCTGCCGTTTTCGGGACCTATGGTTAATAGCATGAACATACGGCAATTGACGAGGGTGGTTGAGTCCACCGCAGTTGAAACTGCCGGTGCCCTTAGTAACTTGACTGCTGAGCTCCACTCGGATCGTCTTATGACTCTCCAGAACAGAGTTGCGTTAGATGTCATACTTGCAGATCGAGGTGGGGTATGTAAAGTGATCCAATCAAGTTACTGTGTTTTCATTCCAGATAATGCTCCGACAGTGTACCAGGCCATTTCTAAACTGCATAAGATCTCCGAATCTATACATGTGAATAAAGGAGATTGGTGGTTGATGGGATGGTTCTGGGAACTGTTATCCACGTGGGGATGGAGGATTCTGATGGTCATTGGGACGATCTTAGCCATTCTTTTCCTGTTCTGTCTGTGCATACAGTGTGCTCCTGCTATATGTGGCCTCTGTGCTACATCGTGTTTAAGGAAACCCCTATCAAGAGACGTGCTAAGTAATAGGATGATGCTACAGCAACATCTTGATGACCTGATGAGTATAGACCTGGACTCAGACTGACATGGGTTTAGGTTATTGCCTGTGTAAGGGCAAAAGGAGGGACTGAGGTACTGAAATTCTGAACCCGTTCCATAAAAGTCGTCGTATCATGACGATTTTGGTAGCATCAGACTGAAAATGGCGAGTGTAAGGTGTACAAGTATTTTCGTCATTTTCGAGTGACGAAATCACCGTGAAATCAAAGTTTCCGTTCTGAACCCTCGGGTTCCATTTTGGGTACGGCAGCCATTTTGTGGTTGCCCTCACATAGGCCGATGACAGTGGCCGAACGAGTCTCCAAGCACACTTGCACTTTAGCTGACTTCTGAATGACCTGAGCAAGCGACCCTCTTGCCTGAAGCCAAACTTGTCAGGCCAGTTCCTTTCCCAGTAGCTGATCAAGATTGCTGATCAAGACACAAGACACCATCAAACCTTTTATTACGCACAGCTATGGCTTATCTTGCTCACACCTGTCTCTGCTCCTTTCTTTATGGTCCGTTTACGATGGGGATGTGCCCGTTTTTATGGTGGGTTCGATCGACTTGTCTGATGAAGAATGTTGGGTTTGAGCAAAAATTGATTGTGGGCTGGACAAACTGAAAACTGGGCTTGTCATCACGATTCTGCGTTTTTTTGTCGTGAAAACATGTGAATGGCCAACTGTAAAATAAGGAATGTTTGCCTGAAGCATAATATTTGGTATAAAAAGGGATGACTAGCTTTGTAAAGTGGAGCAGTCTCCTGAGAACATACACTGTGTTGTACTTCTAGGATACCTGTTACTGGCTGCAGCCAAAAATTTGATCTTTGACGTCACCCAGAAGTTTCTGCGTTTCTGTAGTCTGAGACAGGAGAATCCGAAGCCTTCGGGTGTGTCCCCTGGCACCGTTGGGTTCTAAATAACCCTGTACTTCAGCCAGCAACCAAAAATAAAATGGTAAGTTATATTTCTGCTTCTCGCACTGCGAGAAAGCAGTGGGGCGACACTCCTCCGCCTGGTGGAGGAGCCACCCTGCTAAACAGATGAGTAGTACACACAATACATACAGTTTGAAGCTCCCCACCAGGAACAAAGACAGGCTCCCTCTGACCCACAGGGGTTCAAGATACAAAGGCTGAATGGGAAACAAGGAAACACCAAACTCCTACTAATATTCTCCTATTTATCAAATGAGCATTAATTAGAGGGGTGATTATGAAGCTAGTAAATTAAATAAGTAAGCTTGAACACATCAATTCTTCACACCTACTGGCAATAGAATTCAAGCCACATCCTTACATAAGAAGTAGAGGGGCAATGGTTACAACACGGGCTACAATTGAGCTCCAAAAAATGACACAGCAGGATATCTTTCAACAATGGGAGATTGGGCTACAAAAGATCGACCGATCACGTTATCTGGGCCCATTGCTCTCCATCACCAAAGCAATGCAAACGACAATTCACCTACCGCAGCTGTAAGGCACTCGGTCCTAAGAGGCGGCGATGGGAGCAGAACAATTCCTTTTAAACATCCAAAAACTAAAAATAGTGAAATTCCTGGAATCTGGTCACACTGGCAAGAGTCAGCAGCACCAGCAGTGCCAGCAAGAGACCATAGAGGCATCAATCCATGGATGGCCTAGGACCCCGAAGGACCAAGATGCCAACTGGTCTTGATGGTAACATATATGTGTTAGAGCAGGACTTCATTAACATTTGCTCCTGAAACACTTAAGTTCTCAAGAAATTGCTGCAAGATGGAGATGCTATGTCATTTCTCCAAATATTTTGCATCATTTTAACACACGAAATCTGTAGCTTAAAGCCACCGCCAACAGTAGGCTGTGTGGAACATTACATTTCAGCAGAAAATATCTCAAATTATGGGCACCCTAGGGGTGGCCTTTCCACATGCTTCTCTACAAAATACAACTGGGAGCCAGAAAAGATCGACCAAGGAGTAAACTGGATACAAGTAGCCAAGCTAGAAAGCAAAATCAGTAGATCCTCATTGAAGTCACTCCTCATCATAAATGTTTACATACGTCCAAATAAAGTAAAAAGGATGGAAATCCTGATCGAGTTAATAAGGACACTACAGGCCTTCCACCAGCAGTCACTCCTAATCATTTAAGGGGATTTTAATACAAACCTTCACCAGAGTATTACAAACAGGGCAATGAATTTAGTGCCACCAAACTCCAAACACAGCTGAAAAAGCTAGATTTAAAGATCCTGAAAGGCAACACAAAGGAGGACATCCCAGCATCAGTAACCTTCCACTGTGGCGGGATACGATTAGCAACAGGTTACACACTAATAAGTGAAGAAACTTTCTCACTAGTGAGCCAATTTCAAATCATTCCCAGTTTAGAGAGCACTCCCCACCCACAAACACTCAGGATTGGAAGTAAGTTCCAACATCTGAATCCAGCAGATGGGTTAGACTTCACACCAGTCAGCTATAACTTAAAAAGATTAAAATGGTGCGGCCCAGGGATTGAGAAGATAAGACAGAGGTTTATCGCGGCACAGGGAAACTACAAGGAGTACATAAAGCAGCAGGAAAACTAGAAGACATTAAAATCACATATCATAATAGAAGTGAGAAGACTAACAGCAGACGCAAAGAAAGAAAAGAGGGTCAATAAGACCACATTGTGAAATCTAAGAATACTATATCACACGGAATGTTGGATAGCAAAAAGAAGGCATTAAGGAAAAATTTGGACCAACCTTTTATGGAACAGCAAACGACCAAACAGCAAACAATTTTGGCAAGTGATAAATGGACTGGTAATGGGAAAGCCCAACATCAAAATGCAGGGATTGAGGATGAAGTCTGGGAGGCCCACATTCGTAAAATGTATGCCCTGCCAGTCAACCGCAGGGAGGATGAGGGAGGTCAAAACAAACTAGCCCAGATGCTGTCATGATGAGAAGACAGCAAGGAGACCCATGAAACAAAGGAAGAACCCCCTACCCACAGGTGACCAAACAGACCCTGCAGAAATCCAGTGTAATATGAGCAACCACCAGAATAATGAGGTGCCCATGACTGATATTAAACAACTAAACAGCATCTTAAAGAGTCTAAAGGCAGAAGGGACTATGGGCTTGAATGGCCTCCCCAACGCCTCTTTAAGCAGGACATCGGCTTCTGGGCTCGCTATATAGCTCCCCTTTTCAATCAAATTTTCTGCACCAACATCATCCAAGACTCATGGAAAGGAAACATCTTTCATCTCATCTATAAGAACGGAAGTCAAGCCTCACTGAGCAATTACAGGTTAATGAAGCATAGTTTAGTTTAGTTTAGCCATTTATAGAGCGCATGGTTACACCACCGGTGTGTCCCCGCGCTGAAAACAGACACTCTGAAAGATTACGGAGGCATTATTCGCATATCACACCTAGTCACTCACATTGGGTAGCGTGCTATATACAGTGTGCTGTTGAGAATAGCCATGTCTTCAGTTATTTGCGAAATCTGGTTTTGCATGGTTCTGTTTTTAGGGCCATCGGTAAAGTGTTCCATTCTTTTGCCGCAAGGTATCTGAAGGATGGTTCCCACATTCTAGCTTTAAATATTCTTGGTACAGTCTCCAATGCCCTACCCTTGGATCTTAGGTTACGGCATAGTGTGTACTGTGTTAATAGTAGTTGTAAGTAATGTGGGCCTTTTTTTTGTATAGGATACAGTGACAATGGCATATTGCCTTGAGCACGATTCTCTTCTCTACTGCCAGCCAGTGCAGTTCTGCTAGGGCCTTCTTTGCGGAGGCTCTTCTCTGGAGGCTTAGGGCCAGATGTAGGTAATCCTATTTTACCGATTCTGAAATACCGAATTTTACGGATTCGGTATTTTAGAATCGGTAAATGGGATGTAGGTAACAATTCAGTAATTTTACCGATTCGGTAAATTCAGTATCAGCCAATCGGTAATTACCGAATCGGTATTTACAGATTCGGTATTTACCGAATCAGTAATTCCCATTCAATCCTATGGGCCTTTTGGACCATAGGAATGAATGGGAATTACTGATTCGGTAAATACCGATTCAGTAAATACCGAATCGGCTAGGAAAAAGAAAGTACAACTCAGGAGTCAGCCAATCAGGTGCAACCACCCCCTCCCAACCAGGAAGTGGCTACACCCAAGCAGCTGGAAGCAATTAGAAGCTTCTGGAGAGGCTGTGAGAGCAGAGCTGAGTCCCTGAGCCACAGGAAAACATTTGTGCTTTTAAAATTGAAAAATGGCAAACACCAGTGGAAAGGAACCCCCAGAGAGGAAGAGAAAAATAAAATTCAGAACCATGGAGCTGCAGGTCCGCTTGGAGGAGGTGGTGAAAGAACACCATAAATTGTTTGGAAAGCAGTCCCTGACTGTGGCTGAATTTGCCAAAAGAAAGATTTGGCTGGAAATACAGTCCAAGGTGAATGGAGTAGGAGTGACTCCATGGGACATAGATGACCTGAAAAAGAGGTGGTACAACCTCAGGAGCTTGACTAAGAAGAAAATTGCAGAGCTCCACAAAGAGGCAAACCGAACTGGAGGAGGGAGAAGCCGTGCAACCTCCCCTGACTGAGCTGGAGGAGCTGGTGGAGTCCACCATAGAACCTGAGAGAGTCTGTGGACTGGGAGATGCAGACCGCTCAGCCAGAGCTGCCACTAGAAAAGGTAAGAAGCATGCACAGCAATCACCCCCACCCCATCGCCTTCCCTTTCCCCTATGTAGCAGTGTTAACCCCACTCCAGTAGAAGTAGCAATATACAGCAGCAATGCATTATCAGAGATGTAGTCATGTAAAGACCTACCATGTCATACAGCACATCAAGCAACAAGTTATGCAACACATATCAGTGATAATGAAGCCGAGGCAATATGTACAGTGTTTCAGTGAGAAGAATTTAATTGGATAAGCAGTGAGGCAGGAGCACATAGCTAATGTATGCTTTTATGTCCACAGGCGAGACATCTCGCAGGCGTACCAAGGAGAAGGAAGGCTGTGCACCACAGAGGGACGACAGCAGGAGGCAGGCACAAGTACAGGGAATGTCACTGAGCACACTGGTGCACCAACAACACAGCCACCATCCCAAGAGCTTGAAATGTCTCCACAGCTGCAGGCATCCCCAGAGCGTTCAGGATCCCCTCTGCTACTGTCCTCACCTGAACGGCCTGCGTCACTGCCGCAAACAACACCTGCACCTTAAAAGAGCAAGAGGCATGTCGTTGCCCCACTAGTCGAAATGAAACATCAGCAGGTGACATGGAGGGGGATGAGACACCAACCTTGGCTGGGGAAGGAAGCACTGCCACACAGCAGTCCAGCGCAGAGGGTGCCCGCACAGTTACTAGACGTCGCAGGCCCAGACACAGCAGTGCTGAACAACATGTGGAGGGTCCCAGTGTCTTCCGTGGGCTGGAGGGTAGCATGGTCAAGATACAAAGAATGCAGGGGAAGGCCATCCAGTTGGTGCAACGCCAGATGAGGCACCTGAATACAAACATGGAAAACATAGGGAAGGGCATCAGTGCACTGGAGGATGAGAACAAAGAGATGGCATCAGGTATGAGGGAGATGGGTGCAGGGATGTGGGAGATAGCTACAGGGATGCGGTACATGTCACAATCTGTGCAGCTTTTGTGCACCAAACTGGACCAGGACAGGTCAACAAGGTGGAAGGACAGGCAGCAAGCGCAGCAACACACTAAGGCAGTGAACCGCCTGACCACAGCCACTTTCCTACTATGCAGATGATGCGTCAACATGCAAGAGCGACTAACACACAGCAGCAATGAGGTGTCCAGGGACCTTGCAAGGGTGACGAGTGCTGTAGAGGTGCTGCTTAATACTCAGCCAGCACATACTGCTGCTCTGGATGTACCTGAGAGCGAGGAAAGCACCAGTAGGAGCAGAATGACAAGCCCCCCTGTTGCTGATACACGGAGGAGCAGCAGGCTCCATGGTGCTCCAACAGCCCACACACCCAGTGAGGACAGCCAGCAAATTTCATCTGGCACTGGTAGGCCGAAAATGACTAATGCTGTCCACACTCCATGACCTTTAATGGGGAAGTGAGCCAGGACTACCATTATTAAATGGATAACATTTGTGTTGCACATTTGTGCCCTTGAGTACCTGCGTAGTGCCAATTATATAACTACGTTGGGTACATACTCCACCTGTCTGTGCCTCTTTACTTACTCAAAAATAGTTCTGTGTGATCTCTGCCCGTCTCTGTCTGCCATCTGTTGCTGGCGCAACTCCTGCTGTGTTGGGGTCAGGCAGTGCATATACATCATCGTGGTCCTCATAGTCGCTCAATTCCACCTCTGTGCCCTTCTTTGTAGCAAGGTTGAGCAACATTGTGCAAGTTGCAATCATCTTACAGCAGATGAGTAGTAAGTACTGCCGTGCCCCTCCGCTTTTGTGGAGGCAGCAGAACCTGCTTTTTAACAGACCAAAGGTGCACTCCACAACGTTCCTAGTGGATTTGTGTGCCACGTTGTATCGTCTCTGGCTCGGGGTGGATGGGTTGAGGCAGGGTGTCGGGATGAACGAGCGGACGGCATATGCGCTATCACCTATTTGTAAATGAGAGAGCCATTAATCACATGCACACAAACACATACATCTGCAATATCTATCAGGGTGTGTCAGTGTTTTACTTAGCAGGTATCCTTCTACGAATTCCCCCGCTGTCAGGCGTGTGTAAATCCCACTGTTCTGAAAGATGTAGGAGTCGTGGATACTTCCTGGGAACTTGGCCACAATGTCTGTGATAATGTTGTTAGCATCACCGATTACCTGTACATTGATTGAGTGGGTTGACTTCCTGTTTCTGTAAATATACTCTGTGGCAGCCGGTGGGCATATTGGTATGTAGGTGCCATCAATACAGCTGATGACGTGTGGGAACTGTGCAATTTGATAAAAGTCAGTCTTGGCCTTTAGCAGTTCTGCGTGTGTGTTAGAGAAGCAGATGTAATGATACATTTCCTGCATCATGGCCTCTAGGAGCTTCCTGAAGAAACGGGACAGGCAGCTCTGGGACACCCCACCTACCGCAGCAATCACCCCTGGTAACTCCCAGAAGCAAGCAGGTGTAGGCTACAGAGCACCTGCACATGGGGTAGGATGGTGTGCGCCCTTGGGGTTGGGTGCTCCAAAAGTAGGTGCAGGTCCCTAATCAAGTCCAGGATGGTTTGGGAGTGTAGCCTGTACCTTTGCAATATCTCTGGCTCAGTGAGTTGGAAGAGTGTTATTCTCTGTCTGTAGACTTGCTCCTCCCTTCTCCAGACCCTCTCTCCTGCTGCCTGCAGCCGTAGCCGCCTTGCTATCACGTAGAATGCTGCCATTCTGGTCCCACACCCTTGCCTCTTCCAGCGCCTTGTCATTAGAGGTGCGTCTGGCTAATTGTAGTCTAAGCGTCCCTTCACTGCTCGCCCATTGCTGGAAACTCCCTCGCCATCTCTGAAAGCTGGGTCCCACTCTCGACTTCCAATGCATAGTGAGCTCCCTCTTTGCCATAATCAACCCCAGATCGAAGAATTTGCTAGTAATTTTCGTGGCGGGTGTATGTGGGAACCAAAGAAGAAGGCAAGCCCCCATTCCCACTTCAATCAGACGCTCTGTTACCCAGTTCAGACATGCCACAACGTCCATCCAATACGAACCCAGCCCCGTGCAAGACCAAAACATATGACCAAAATCAGCACCCTCCGTAGTACATCGGGGACACATCGAATGAGTCCCCCCAAAAACGTGTTGAATTTTAACCGGCGTTAGGTAAGCTCTGTGTAGCGTGAAATATTAAACTAATTGAAACCGGACATTGCACGTGCCTTTCCAGGCCGTCCGCACTAGCTGTGGCCAAGCCGTGTCAGGTATCGACTGTCCGAGGTCCTCCTCCCAGTTACCCTTTAACCTATCCAGGGGAGGTAGTCCCTCCAGCGCCAGTCTCCTGTATGAACAAGTGATAGCCTTGAAGGTGCCAGCAGCCATCGTGACATATTGACAGCCCAACGACGTGAGGGGCTCCACCAGGCCCATCTTCCACTGTTTCTGGATTCCTGACACTAGGGCGGCATGTAGCAAAAAGTCTCCCCTTGGCAGATCAAAGGCACTCTGCAGCTCTCGGAATGGCAACAAGGTGCCGTCCCAATGTAAGTCCCCTATCATGTGGACTCCACACTCCTCCCAGCCCGCCAGCGCCGACCAATCCCCGCCATGCGGAATGGCGGTGCACATGCCCAGAGGAATCTCCGGCGCGTACGGAACGGGGATTCCCACTTGTTTCTGGCTGCACAGCCAACATTGTCGGATAGTGCGCTCCTCGAGAGTGAGTCGATCCAGCCTAAGTTTTGCTGGAGCACTATAAAGGACAGTACGTGGCGGGCAATAACTCTGCCCTGTGGTCCGTCTGGGACTCTAAACCCGCGCGCCACTGCCTGTGTAAGCCACTGCAACTGCGCTGCTAGGTAGTAACACTCGAAATCTGGGACTGCCAGCCCCCCTCCTCCCGCGGCCGTAGCAGGGTGGTCAACGCTACTCGCCGTCTGCCAGAGCCCCAAATAAACCCTATCACCAGTGATCGTAGCGTCTTGAAAAAGGAGGCGGGGATCCACACCGGCAAAGTGCGGAAGAAGTATAACAACAGCGGGAGGACCACCATCTTTAGTAACGCTACTCGTCCAGCCACCGACAGCGGGAGGGTGCGCCAAAACCCCATGCTACCTCTAATTCCCCTCAACGCACCGCCCACGTTCCCCTCTAAAAGGTCAGAGTGGGTATGATAGATACGGACGCCCAGATATGGCAGGCACTCAGATTCCCAGCGTAGGCCCTCCAACATCGAGGGTCGGGGGCAGTCCGGAGCCAATGGGAATAGACAGGTCTTAGTCCAGTTAACCCACAGCCCCGATAGCCGACCAAACTCCCAAGGAAGGGTTCGGGCCCCCCGCACGGAGTCCTCCGCATCGGCCAAGTATAGTGAGAGATCATCTGCATATAAGGAGATATAATGAATTTCACCACGCAGCAGCACCACCTCATAGTGTCGTCCTTGCTGGGCATGTGCCGCTAATGGTTCGATCGCCAGTGCGAATAAGAGAGGAGACAAAGACCAGCCCTGCCGAGTACCTCTCTCCACCAGGTACGCTGCCGATATAGAGCGGCCCGTACGAACCCTAGCCGTAGCGGAGCTGTACAACAGTTGCGTCCAGCGGATGAAATTATCCCCCAATCCGAAACTTCGAAGCACCTGGAACAGGTACGACCACTCCACACTATCGAACGCCTTTTCGATATCCACCGATAGTACCGCCGTTCCCGGTGGGTCCGCTCCTCTCTCCCCCATGATCCGCACCAGCCGCCGTATGCACGTCGCAGTATTCCGCGCGGGTATGAAGCCTGGCTGATCTGGATGCACTAGTGTACTCATATGATCCGAGAGCCGCGTGGCCAAGATTCTACTCAGCAGCTTATAATCCACCGTGAGCATGGAGAGTGGGCGATATGCCGTCCTTACAGTGGGCAACCCGCCCTTCTTCAGTAGCGGCACTATAATCGCCTCTGGCTGATGGCGGCAACTTGCCCAGTTCCCAAGCCTCTTCATACACCAGGCGTAACTGTGGCGCAAGGAGATCGATATATGAGACGTAAAATTCCACCGGTAAGCCGTCCACCCTCAGTGTCTTTTTCCTGCCCATGTGCTTAATCGCCGCTCTAATCTCTCCCAGGGAAATAACCGCACCAAGCACGTCGCCCTGTTCCAGTTCTAATCGCGGTAACTGTGCCTCTTCCAGGAAAGTGTCTAGACCATCAGGCAGCACCTTCAGCCTACTCTGATAGAGTGATGTATAATAATCCAGAAATTGGTCATTGACCTCTCTCTGCGAGTAGACCAGATCCCCAGAGGGCGTAGTCGGCGATACTATTGGATTGCCCCTGACAGCTGGGTTGGCCAGCCAGGCCAGCAGCGTTCCCACTCTGTCCCTCTCCGCGTGCGCCCGAACCATGTATTCTCTGTAATCAAAGCAGCGAAGCCTCTCGACCTGAGTGGCCACCTGTTCCCGCACCGCCAGCACTTCCTCCTGACCACCTGTGGACTCATGACTATCTTTCTCCGCTAGGCGCAGGCAGGCCTCCTCCCGTTCTATGTCGCGTAATAAGGTCCGACGCGCCCCCGTTGTGGACGAGATACACACGCACCTTATCACAACCTTGAAGGCATCCCACTCATGCGCTCTAGATGTCGCCGTCCCCGAGTTCTCCTGAAAATAATGTTCGATGCCTTCCCTGACTTCCGCACGAAACACCGGGTCTTCCAGCGCCATCGGGTTCAACCGACATGTGGGGACCGCCTGACGCTGCCGCGGCCAGAGGACCGTGATCAAACAGGGGTTGTGATCCGAGATGGTTCTCGCCAGATATTCACTGTGATGTGTGAGTTCCTGGGCCCCAGGCGTGCATAGAATACTATCAAGTCGAACGTGGAGGTCGTGAGGAGCGAAATAGAATGAATAATCCCTATCTGCGGGGTGGTGCGTCTGCCAGGCATCCGTGAGGCCCCACTCCTCCTGCCAATCCCGCTGCGCCTTAGCCACTCTGCGCACCACGGAAAGCACGGAATAAATTGTCCCTGCCTTTAGAGCAGCATACAACAAAGTTCTATCCAATGTTTCGCTTACCAGAGATTGGTTATACAACAACAGCCTCGGTTAGTTCAACAGATGATCTCACCGATAGTGTTATTTGCTTAGATCCAGCAGTAATTGAAAAACAAGCAGAAGGAAAGGGAGATAATAAACAAGACCCAAATAAAGAGGTGACCCGAGTTGGGGACTTTACCGGAACCCAACAAATAACGAAGAACAAGTGCTCAAAAAACAAAAAAAAAGGGAAAGGAATGGAAACCATCATTGAAGACGCAAGAAGTCATGGTGAACAACGAGCTACGACTAGTAACCTCACAGCTCAAAATTCCCCTGAAGAAAAATACCGTGGAAACAAATTTGCAATTAATCAAGGACAACACAAATCAGAATCGGACCATGACACCAATAGAGATCGTGCAGATGGACGAAGAGAAACATGGAAACTCCCTGACAATCAAGAAACTCCAAACATGGGGAACCAAAAGTATGGTGACAGCATGAAAGTTGCCCAGAAAACGGACATCCCAAAGTTCCAAACGCTTAGTCTAGGGGGAACCAACGGATTGGTGGAAAATCAAAAGAGACTACAACCGAAACAAGAAGCAGACTCAATCTTAAGGAGTACGGCACTGGAAGCAGAAACGACTTCGAGCGCAGGACGCCGGGTGGACGACCTCCTGGTCGATCAATCTGCGATGAATCTCAAGACCCACCAGGTCAACATAAAAGTCGAAATCACAGGTGGCTTAAAGCAAATTACACTAGGAAATAAGGAAGAACACCCAACACCCCAGGCAGGCCATTGCAACGCACCAACAGAATGGAAATTATTGCTAATCCCAGAATACGACTCAAAAGGGCCCCATGATATATTGAATAGAAAGAACATTTGCAGCTAACATCAAACATTCCGGCGTTAAAATACTTAATGTTAGAAGCGGCTGTCTCTAGTTGGCAGAGGTATACACTTCTGACAAATAGGGACACACCTTTTCTAGTCAGGGCAAGGGGATCACACACTTAGATAAACCCTGCTCACCCCCTTGGTAGCTTGGCAAAGCAGACAGGCTTATCTCAGAGGCAGTGCGTTAGGCATGTATGACCACATACAGTAATAAAGTGAATACACTACAAATGGACACGACACAGTAGTATTATAAGAATAAGGATTTTTATATAAGGCTTAGCACAAGACCAAATAACGACAAAAATATACCACAGTCTTAATAAATACTCTTGGAAGGAAAAATAATAGTTCAAGCGTAGTTTCTTCTTAGCACAAAGTCTTTAGGATCAAAAGCAACTCTTCTTCTTTAAATCAAAGTTCTTGGCAACAATGTAACCCAGACGGGAGTCACACGACGTCGAGGCAAAGTTAATCCAAAGGTTCGGCGTCGACCGCGAGGAGCGCTACGTCGAGCCCGGAGTCGCACAGACCCCAACAACACAGTACCTTGGAAAAGTGAAGCACTCGATGATCAGCGGCGTCGAGATGTCCGGCGTCGCGTCTTCGGCGTCGATCGGGCCTCGGAGTCGGGACGATCTGCAGCGGCGTTGACCGAAGTCAGGCAGGAGCAGCGCTCACGAGGTGAAGCAGGATATAGCGTCGTCGATGTCAATGTTGCAAGAGTGAGCAGCGCTCACGGCGTCGAGAGGGCTCGATGTCGATGCGATCAGCAGCGGCGTCGACACAGGGTCACTTGGAGCTGGAGCCGAACTCACTACTCACTGGCGTCGCTACTGGTGTCGATCGGGCCCGGCGGCCGGCGTCGAAGGTGCGGGACACTGGAGCCGTTACTCACGATGTCGAGCTGAATTCGGCGGCGTCCATCGGCGTCGAGATTGCTGGATTCTTCAGAGGTGCTGGATTTTAGGTTCCAGCAACAAGCACTTCCAGCAAACAAATGAAGTCCTTTGGCCCTGTGACTTCAACAGGAGGCTGGCACTCTTCCAACCCTTGGAGATTTTCTTTAGCAAGTTTGAGAGTACACACACAGTTCCTCTCTCCTGGTTCCTTGGCAAAAATAAAGAAGCAACTGCAGGATTCCCCCAACAAACAGCACTCTGGCAGAAGGGGTAGACAGTCCTTGGATCAGCAGGCTTCTTGTCCTTGGTTCAGGTTTCCTTGTCAGAAGTGATCTAAATTCTTGGTTCAGGGGTCCTTCTCTTATACCCCTTTTTGGCTTTGATCCCTTTGTCCATGCAGGGGAATTTCCCCCCATCTTGGGTTTGTTGTGGGTGTTGCCAGGCTGAAGCACTTGGCCTATTCACTGGGCAGGGCAGAGTCTTCAGCCGCCCAGCAGGAGCGGAGCCAGCATTGTTACTGGCAGGGGCAGGGCCATCAGTTGCGCAGCAGGAGGTGGGCCAGGAAAGTCCCAGGCAGGCACAGAGTCATCAGCCGCCTGGCAGGGGGGCGGAGCCAGCATTGTATCAGGCAGGGCAGGCTATCAGGAGCTACTCTTCCCCTACTCTCAATGCAAATGCCCCACTCATCCCACACTGACTCATTCAGACCTCTGGAGCCACCCAGCTCCTGTCACACGCACACCAGAACCAGCAGAGACCGGTAGACAGTTAGACAAGAAAATAGCTACTTTCTAAAAGTGCTATTTTCAAACACAGAGTCCAAAAACCATCCACCCAAACGGATGCGTTATTAAACCCTGAGGTCAGGAATACCAAACTCGACATTGCACCATGCTCCCCGAGCCGGCTAGGATTATAGCATTAATAATCCTGGCAGCCCATTCTAACTGAGGGAGAGCAGGTAACCTTACAATAGTGAAAAACGAATATGGCTGTAATTCACTATTAGGACATGCCAACCTTGTCAGGCTTGTCCTACCTTATCCTTACAATGCACCCTGCCCTTGGGCCTACCATAGGGGTGACTAACATGAAGTTAAGGGAAGGTTTAGGGACTGGCAAGTAGGTGTACTTGCGCAGTCCTCGTGACAGTCAGACTGCACGTGGTCTAGCAATGGTAGACCTTCAGACATACTTTTACTAGGCCGCTCTTGTGGGTGGCACAACACGTGCTGCAAGCCCACGAGCAGCATTTGTATTTACAAGCCCTGGCACTCTTGGTGCACTCTACTAGGGACTAATAGTAAACCAAATAAGCCAAACATGGAATTCAATCAATACAGCAATTTCACATAGGGAGCACTTGCACTGTGGCACTGATCAGCAGTGGCACAGTGCCCAAAGCAATATACCAGCAAAAAACATCATAAACAGAGGAGGCAAACAGAAAAAATGGAGGAGAGACTCATGCCAATGATGCCAGGTCTAACACGTGTCCCCTCCAGCTGAAATGTGGGGAGAACTACCCTTACCCTAGGGAGTCCTCATCACTAAGGCGGAAAAATCTGGACAGACCATCAGCATTGGCGTGATCTGTGCCAGGGCGTTGTTCCACCGTGAAGTCCATCCCCTGTAGGGAAATGGACCACCTCAACAGCTTTGGATTCTCACCCCTCATCTGCATCAACCATCTGAGGGGCCTGTGGTCTGTCTGAACCCGGAAGTGAGTCCCAAACAGTTAGGGTCTTAGCTTCTTCAGCGCCCAGACCACAGCAAACGCTTCTCTCTCTATCGCACTCCACCTCTGTTCCCTGGGAAGTAACCTCCTACTGATGAAGGCTACAGGTAAGTCTCGGCCCTCTTCATTCACCTGAGCTAGAACAGCCCCCACGCCATGCTCTGAAGCGTCCCTCTGGACAACAAATTCTTTAGAAAAGTCGGGTGCCTGGAGTATGGGTGCTGTGCACATTGCAGTTTTCAGGGTGTCAAAGGCCGTCTGACAGGCGTCAGTCCAGATCACAAGTCGTGGCTGCTTCCTGGAAGTCAGCGAAGTCAAGGGGTGCACAATGTTACCATAATCCTTGATGAATCTCCTGTAGTAACCCGTGAGACCCAAGAAGGCTCTCACCTGAGTCTGGGTTTTGGGCGGTGCCCATGCCAGGATGGTATCAATCTTGGTTTGAAGGGGGGCCACCTTGCCGCTCCCTACTTGGTGCCCCAAGTACACCACTGAACCCTGCCCAATCTGGCACTTACTGGCTTTGATTGTGAGGCCTGCTCTGCGCAGGGCCAACAACACTTCCTGGAGGTGGCGCAAGTGTTCCTCCCAGCTGGCGCTGAACACTGCGATGTCGTCCAGGTAGGCGGCACTGAAATCCTCCAGCCCAGCCAAGACCTGGTTGACCAACCTCTGGAAGGTGGCAGGGGCATTCTTCATCCCAAAGGGCATAACCCGGAACTGGTAGTGCCCGTCTGGTGTGGAGAATGCGGACCTCTCTTTTGCCCCATCAGCCAAGGCGATCTGCCAGTACCCAGACGTTAGATCAAACGTACTAAGGTACCGGGCTGCCCCCAACCGATCTATGAGCTCATCAGCTCTGGGGATGGGGTGCGCGTCAGTCTTGGTGACTGAATTGAGTCCTCGGTAATCCACACAGAACCGAAGTTCCGGTGAAGCACCAGGCGTTGCAGCCTTTGGGACCAAGACCACTGGGCTGGCCCAAGGACTGCTAGAGGACTCAACCACCCCTAAGGCAAACATTTTGGAGACCTCCTCCTTGATGTATGCTCTGACCTTGTCAGTCACTCTTGTAAGCCTTGTGCTTCACAGGGGTGCTGTCCCCAGTGTCCACATCATGGACACACCACTGAGTGACACCAGGAATCAAGGAAAACAGATCAGGGAATTGTCCCAACAGTTGGCGACAATCCTGCTGCTGTTCAGGGGTCAGTGTGTCAGAGAGGACAACACCATCCACTGACCCATCTTGCTCTTTTGCATACAGGAGGTCAGGAAGAGGCTCACTCTCCTCCTCCATTCCAGCATCTGTAGCTAGGAGCATGCCCACCTCGGACCTTTCTAAGTGGGGCTTTAAACGGTTGACATGCAGGACCCGCAAGGCGTTCCTGGGAGACTCCAAGTCCACCATGTAGGTGACATCGCTCTTTTTCTCCACAACCTTAAATGGTCCAGTCCATCTGTCCTTGAGCGCACAAGGTTCCACAGGGGACATGACCCAAACTTTCTGTCCAGGCTGAAGCTCCACCAGAGTGGCCTTCTGATCGTACCACCGCTTCATCTCTTCCTGGCTGGCCTCCAGATTTGCCTGAGCAAGATCTCTGAAGCGCCGAGTCTGGTTCCTAAAGGCCAGCATGTCACTGTATACATCCTGGGGAGGTTTCCTGGGAGATTGCTCCCAGCCTTCTTTGACCAGACTCAAAGGTCCTCTTACCGGGTGTCCATACAAAAGCTCAAAGGGGCTGAACCCTAGAGACTTCTGTGGCACCTCACGGTAAGCAAACAGCAGGCATGGCAAGAGGACGTCCCATTTACGCCTCATTGGTTCTTCGAGACCCATAATCATGCCTTTAAGGGTACGGTTGAATCTCTCAACCAACCCATTACCTTGAGGGTGGTAAGGAGTGGTGAACTTGTATGTTACCCCACACTCCTTCCACAGAGACTTCATATAGTTGGAAATGAAGTTGGTGCCCCGATCTGACACCACCTCTCTGGGGAACCCCATGCGGGAGAAAACACCCATCAGTGCCCGTCCCACCACGGGGGCCGTCACTGTTCTGAGAGGGATGGCTTCCGGGTACCGTGTGGCATGGTCCACCAAGACCAGGATGAACCTGTTGCCCAGGGCTGTCTTGGGGTCCAGGGGCCCAACAATGTCAATCCCCACCCGGTCAAAGGGGGTACTGACCACGGGAAGAAGTTGGAGGGGAGCCTTCTGCTTCCGCCCGCTTTTCCCACTTGCCTGGCAAGTTTGACAGGTCTTGCATTGGACATCTGTATCCCTTCGCATCTGAGGCCAATAAAAATGGGTGACAAGCCTGTCATAGGTCTTTTCCTGCCCCAGATGTCCAGCTAAAGGAACGTCATGAGCCAAACCCAGTAGGAAGGCTCTGAAGCGCTGGGGTACCACCAGCACACGGGCTGACCCAGGCTCAGCAGCCTTAGGCTCGCTATACAGGAGATCGTTCTCCCAGTAAACAAAATGTGACCCTGACTGATCACCTGAGGTTTGGGCTGAGGCCTGCTGCCTCATACCCACAAGAGAAGGGCACACTTTCTGTTCTGCACAGAATTCTTCCCTGGAGGGACCACCATCCTGCTGCCAGTGGGTCAGCTCGGGTAGGTCTCCCAGTTCAGCAACTTGTTCACCGGTGGGTTCCAGGGCATACCCCTCAAGGTCTGCCTCCTCCTGGACCACGGGAACTATGGGGGACGGTTTCCCGCGCCCCCTGCCTCTTCTCTTCACAGCTGGGTCCTGGGCCATACTTTCAGGCTCCAGAACCCCATCAACACCCTTACTTGCTGTCATCGATCGAGTGGTTGCACACACCCACTCTGGCACACCCAACATTTTCAAATGTGTCTCCCTCTCCACCTTAGCCCAAGGGGAGTCTTCCAAATCATTGCCCAGGAGACAATCAACAGGCATGGCGGGCCTCACAGCAACCTGAAGAGTACCTGAAACTCCCCCCCCATTCAAAGGGAACCTGAGCTACCTCACAAGCTCTCTGGGAGTTGTCAGCAGCTATCACAGGGTAGAATGCGTGGGGAACCACCTGCTCTCTGGACACCAAGTGACACTTGACAGCTGTCACACTCGCTCCGGTGTCTCTGAGAGCTTCCACTCTATGGCCATTAATGGTCACCCACTGCCTATATTTCTTAGTGTTACTAGGCAGAGGGGGTGGAGGGACCATTTCCATGTCTCCTAAAGAGACCAGGGACATCTCTGCGGGACCCTCCCCACCATGGGCAACCATCTCCTCCCCTCCCAGGGCTACACTCGCCAACTGACGGGGAGCTGCACGTGGTGGTGCAGTAGAGTTCTTCAGGGGACACTGGGGATCATAAAAACGGTGTCCCACCTGTTTACATGCGAAGCAGGTCAGTGGTCCCCTACGAACAGGTTTACCTGTCGGGCCTCTGACTTCTTCTCTGGGGGAGGCTGGGAACCCTTCCCTTGGTTCCCTTGGGGATTACTTTGGGGCCCTTTCTGGAACTCCTTCTGTTTACCCTTGTCCCCCCCACTCTTCTGCTGGGGACCCTGCCCACCTTTGGCTGAGTCTCCCACTGGACCCTTGTGGACCCTGGTACTGACCCAGCGGTCCGCCTCCTCAGCAAGTTTTCTAGGGTTAGATATCTTGCTATCAATAAGGTGCTGGCGCAGCTCTGGAAAATAGTTATTAGACAAGTGCTCCCAAGCAAACAAATCATAAAGAGCATCATAACTTTCCACTTTGCTGCCCTTTACCCAACCATCCATGGCTCTGCAAAAATATGACACATATTCCACCCACGTAGTACCAGGCAACTTCTTACATTCTCTAAAGGCCTGTCTGTACTTTTCTGGGGTTAGGCCATACCATAACATTAAAGCATTCTTCATATGAGTATAAGACATCCTATCCTCAACAGGCATGTCTAACAGGGTATATCTTCCCTCATTTACAAAGCGACCCCACAACCCCGCTCCCCAATCCTTCTCAGGGACCCGGTGGGCCAACAATGCTAACTCATATGCTTTAAACCATTGACCAATATCCTCATTCTTCTGAAAATCTTTGATCACATCTTTGAGAAAATAAAACCTACTTTCTGCAGGCACAGATGGGATGCTGCCACCAGAGGGATTCAATTCTAACTCTTTAGCTTTGAGCTCCAACTCCCTCAACCTGGTATCACGCTCCAAAGCTAACTTCTCTCTTTCAAACTCTAACCTTTTGATCTCCAAATCAGCTTCTCTCCTGCCTCTTGCATTCTCTAACTCCAACTGCCCATCTATCTTAAGTTTTGCCATTTCCATGTTGTATGCTCGCTCCTTCGCCCTTTCTTCTCTTTCTTCAGGAGAAAGACCTTTGGAGGAAACACTGCTGCCGGGGGGGGATGTGGGCCCATTCACTGGCACTTCCTCCTCCCCTTCCCCTGTCGGTACCACCACCGGATCAGAGGAATCTCTGGCCTCTAACCAGGCCTGCAATGCTTTAAGATAATCTGCTTTCTTGGAGAGGCCTGGAGTAGGGACTTTCAACTGCTTGCAAAAGGATCTCAGGTCCTGTAACTTGTAATCCTTTATCTTACTCCTATCAAACTCCTCCACAACAACAGGGGTAGTGACTCCGGCATCACTCATGGTCAAAACTGGCAGTTTAAAAAATCAAGCTTCAGGAAAGCGGAGAACAAAAATAGAATATCCAACCAAGTAGATTGTGGCTTCGCTATGGTCTGCTTTCACTATGTAGCGCACACTAATCACTGCACATGGGTCATAAATGCAAAGTTCAAATCCTCACCGCTGACCCACCAATGTTAGAAGCGGCTGTCTCTAGTTGGCAGAGGTATACACTTCTGACAAATAGGGACACACCTTTTCTAGTCAGGGCAAGGGGATCACACACTTAGATAACCCCTGCTCACCCCCTTGGTAGCTTGGCAAAGCAGACAGGCTTATCTCAGAGGCAGTGCGTTAAGCATTTATGACCACATACAGTAATAAAGTGAATACACTACAAATGGACACGACACAGTAGTATTATAAAAATAAGGATTTTTATATAAGGCTTAGCACAAGACCAAATAACGACAAAAATATACCACAGTCTTAATAAATACTCTTGGAAGGAAAAATAATAGTTCAAGCGTAGTTTCTTCTTAGCACAAAGTCTTTAGGATCAAAAGCAACTCTTCTTCTTTAAATCAAAGTTCTTGGCAACAATGTAACCCACACGGGAGTCACACGACGTTGAGGCAAAGTTAATCCAAAGGTTCGGCGTCGACCGCGAGGAGCGCTGCGTCGAGCCCGGAGTCGCACAGACCCCAACAACACAGTACCTTGGAAAAGTGAAGCACTCAATGATCAGCGGCGTCGAGATGTCCGGCGTCGCGTCTTCGGCGTTGATCGGGCCTCGGAGTCGGGACGATCTGCAGCGGCGTTGACCGAAGTCAGGCAGGAGCAGCGCTCACGAGGTGAAGCAGGATACAGCGTCGTCGATGTCGCAAGAGTGAGCAGCGCTCACGGCGTCGAGAGGGCTCGATGTCGATGCGATCAGCAGCGGCGTCGACACAGGGTCACTTGGAGCTGGAGCCGAACTCACTACTCACTGGCGTTGATAGGGCCCGGCGGCCGGCGTCGAAGGTGCGGGACACTGGAGCCGTTACTCACGATGTCGAGCTGAATTCGGCGGCGTCCATCGGCGTCGAGATTGCTGGATTCTTCAGAGGTGCTGGATTTTAGGTTCCAGCAACAAGCACTTCCAGGAAACAAATGAAGTCCTTTTGCCCTGTGACTTCAACAGGAGGCTGGCACTCTTCCAACCCTTGGAGATTTTCTTTAGCAAGTTTGAGAGTACACACACAGTTCCTCTCTCCTGGTTCCTTGGCAAAAATAAAGAAGCAACTGCAGGATTCCCCCAACAAACAGCACTCTGGCAGAAGGGGTAGACAGTCCTTGGATCAGCAGGCTTCTTGTCCTTGGTTCAGGTTTCCTTGTCAGAAGTGATCTAAATTCTTGGTTCAGGGGTCCTTCTCTTATACCCCTTTTTGGCTTTGATCCCTTTGTCCATGCAGGGATATTTCCCCCCATCTTGGGTTTGTTGTGGGTGTTGCCAGGCTGAAGCACCTGGCCTATTCACTGGGCAGGGCAGAGTCTTCAGCCGCCCAGCAGGAGCGGAGCCAGCATTGTTACTGGCAGGGGCAGGGCCATCAGTTGCCCGGCAGGAGGTGGGCCAGGAAAGTCCCAGGCAGGCACAGAGTCATCAGCCGCCTGGCAGGGGGGCGGAGCCAGCATTGTATCAGGCAGGGCAGGCTATCAGGAGCTACTCTTCCCCTACTCTCAATGCAAATGCCCCACTCATCCCACGCTGACTCATTCAGACCTCTGGAGCCACCCAGCTCCTGTCACACGCACACCAGAACCAGCAGAGACCGGTAGACAGTTAGACAAGAAAATAGCTACTTTCTAAAAGTGCTATTTTCAAACACAGAGTCCAAAAACCATCCACCCAAACGGATGCGTTATTAAACCCTGAGGTCAGGAATACCAAACTCGACATTGCACCATGCTCCCCGAGCCATCTAGGATTATAGCATTAATAATCCTGGCAGCCCATTCTAACTGAGGGAGAGAAGGTAACCTTACAATAGTGAAAAACTAATATGGCTGTAATTCACTATTAGGACATGCCAACCTTGTCAGGCTTGTCCTACCTTATCCTTACAATGCACCCTGCCCTTGGGCCTACCATAGGGGTGACTAACATGAAGTTAAGGGAAGGTTTAGGGACTGGCAAGTAGGTGTACTTGCGCAGTCCTCGTGACAGTCAGACTGCACGTGGTCTAGCAATGGTAGACCTTCAGACATACTTTTACTAGGCCACTCTTGTGGGTGGCACAACACGTGCTGCAAGCCCACGAGCAGCATTTGTATTTACAAGCCCTGGCACTCTTGGTGCACTCTACTAGGGACTAATAGTAAACCAAATAAGCCAAACATGGAATTCAATCAATACAGCAATTTCACATAGGGAGCACTTGCACTGTGGCACTGATCAGCAGTGGCACAGTGCCCAAAGCAATATACCAGCAAAAAACATCGTAAACAGAGGAGGCAAACAGAAAAAATGGAGGAGAGACTCATGACAATGATGCCAGGTCTAACACTTAACATCGGCGAATCTATTGGCAGTAGAATTCATAGGAATGGAACATCATAAGAGTAAGGAGAAAACACTGACCACCTGGCTGACTGAAGAAGACGTGCAGCACATCATGGATTCTAAGGTGCAATTTGAAGCTTGGGGAATTAAATTGCTAAAACCAGCAACCCCCCGGTATCCTGGCCCTCTAAACAACATTCTCAACCGTAGTAAAGGAAAAGCTCAAAGGCGAAACGATAACACACCTAACATTCGAACATTACTCAAAGGGGCAATTGGGGGCTACCTTTCCACAACACAGAAAGAGGGGCCACAAAATTACCGGGTAAACGGAATGGACAGGACTAAGGACAACTGGGGATGGTTGCCAAACAAGCCTCTGACCAACAGAAAATAATCTATCAACACAAGACACAAGTAACATACAGGTGCTCTCGTGGAACATCGCAGGGGCAAAATAATGGCTGGAAAACGGAGAACTCCCCAAAAAAATGGGAAAATTATGATATAATAGCTTTGCAGGAAACCTGGGCTCTATAAGCTCTCCCATTGGCAAACTATATCCACTATACAGTTCCAGCAACCAAAACCTTCGGTCAACCAAAAGGGGGTTTGGCAGTCTATATCTCTTCAGAGTTAAAGATTGAAAGTGAACAAATGGATTCAGAAGGACCAAATATTCAATTGATTAAACTGACATTAGGGCCTGCTAATAGATCAAAAATCGTCCTCTTGATGAACACATACACACATCGTTTGGCCAGGAAAAAATTGGCCCACAACAAACAACTAATCGGAATCATTACCAACATCCGGAGTACCTGTCCCTTGTGGGACTTGATACTCACAGGGGACTTTAATTCAAACCTAATTTATACTCCGGATGAGGACGAATCTACATCAGCAGACAACATATATTGGTCCATCCCACATCAATACCAGCCAATGAGGCCAAAAGTGGCCCGCGTAGGACAAGGGTTGGTTAATGCCTTAGAGTTTCTTGGGCTAAGAGTATTGAACGGTAGAACTCCAGACAATTTACCCCCTAAATTACATTCCATGGGGGAAAGACAAGGTCAAGACTGGACTACACAGCAATCTCAGTATCGCTGATACCATCTCTATCGCACTTCTCGATAGAGTTCACAACCAGGAGTGACCATTTATATCAGCTGATACATTTTAGGTCTAAAATTACCAAACACCAGGTAAATACAACTATTGATGGCAACATACACACAGTGGACCTAAAACGTCTAAAATGGTCAAACAACACAATTGAAACATTGCAGTTAAAAATAAAAAACTTGT
Organism: Lissotriton helveticus; assembly: GCF_964261635.1. Classification (NCBI taxonomy): domain Eukaryota; kingdom Metazoa; phylum Chordata; class Amphibia; order Caudata; family Salamandridae; genus Lissotriton; species Lissotriton helveticus. Next base: position 1,240,730,733 of record NC_136059.1, on the reverse strand, counting down.
TAATTACTAGCAAAATTGGAGCCCAGGACAAAATACATGCATGGGAAAGCTTTACAGCTGAGTTACAAACATTAATGCCGTCAGGACAAAAGCAGCCCTACTCCCGGGAAAAAACAACTAGGTCTGCGAACCCTGAAACGTAAACTCAAAAAATGCATCAGGATGCTAAAAAAACAACTCCTGACACAGCAGCATGGGATAGTGTAAGGCAGCTCAGGAAAGGTTATAAAAAAGACCTCTGGGAAGAAAAAAGAAAGAGCAACGACAAATTCTGGGCTGAACTCCTGTGTAGCTCAAAGAAATCCAACTCAAAACAGTTTTGGATCATCATAAACAACCTGAACCGACCGGCTACAGTGTCATCCTCAAACATACAAGAATCTGAGTGGGTGGAATTTCTATCCAGGAGGTTTTGGGAAGCTCCCTTGCTAGAACCAATCGTGGGAAACACCTATGATCGAGGGGCAGTTCAGCCAAAGCCCACTGGGTTCTTAGAAAGCACCAGCCCAGAAGACGCCGCAACTTCAAAACAGAAGGAGTAATCGAACGTGGCCACAAATCCAATGGAGAAAAATGTCTCCCCGATTCCAGCCATAAGTTACTCGTCCCCTTCGACTGAAGGAGTTAGACGTATAATTAAGAAAGGCAGAAACGACGGTGCACCAGGCTCCAACGGAATCCCCCAAGCAATGTTCAAATATGATATTCTGTTTTGGGGCAAACACCTTTCCAACTTATATCAAGAAATAGAGAAACTAAACATCATACCAGTAAACTGGCAAGGTTCGATTCTGACACCTTTATTTAAAGGAGGAGACAGAGCAAATCCGGCGCACTACAGATTGATAGCCCTGCTGGACGTAGAGGCCAAATATTATGCTTCCCTGGTACTAGAAGAGCTTAAGGCTTGGTCTGACGACCTTAACCTAATTCCGGAAAACCAGACAGGCTTTAGACAAGGCCTTGGAACGACGACGACCATTTTAGGTCTTTCGCTAATTACAAACAAGTGTAAGCAGAGGAAACTGCAACTTTACCTCTGCTTTATAGACCTAAAAGCAGCCTTCGACAGTGTTGATCGCCATCTTTTGTGGAAAAAGCTGCGAGCCTGGGGTATCCCTGAAAGGCTCTTAAAAGGCATCCTGTTATTCTATTCAAACACCTGGCTAAGGATTAAGATAGGTGATGGGTCCAGGAAGCTGACAACCACCAGAGGCTTAAAACAAGGGTGTGTTCTGGCCCCTCATCTTTTTAATTTGTTTTTATCTGACCTCTCTCAAAGTCTGGACTGTACCAACTCCCATCCACCAAAGCTTGGCGAACTGAGACTTTCGCATCTCTCATACGCGGATGACGTGGTACTTATGAGTCAAACAAAGATCGGCCTGCAAAGATGCCTGAATGAAATGTCAGTTTACATTTCAGAAAACAAACTTGAAATAAACACAACCAAAACAAAAACTATCGTGATTGGAAAAAAACAGTTAAGAAAACAGACAATCTGGCTTAATGGAATCCAACTCGAGGAGGTAAAAAAATACAAATACTAAGGCCTTTATATCGACAACTCAAGAAATCTTACGGAGCATAAAAAATATATGTCTCAGAGATCAAGTGCACTAACATTTGCTTTCAGCCTATTAGCCAAAAAGCTGAAGGGCCCCTCCTATAAACCTTTGCTCGCCGTAATGAAGGCAAAAATCCTCCCAACTCTAACATACGCCAGCGCGGCCTTCTATGGCGAGAATGGAGAGCTCCTAAACCAGCTAATAGCTTCCATCTACAAAAACGCATTCCAGATTCCAAGGTCAGCTTCCCCAGCCCAGGTTCGCCTGGAATTAGGCCTTACAAATGAAGAAGTTGGTAGAATATACGCGACGGTGAAAACCTGATATCGCTTCAAGCTAAATGCTCCTACATCAAAAATCAACTAGGAGAGGAGGAGCTACGCGGGCATCCAAGATGGTCGCGTAAGCACAGAGCTCCCCGTACCTGTGCCAGCCCCTCCAATTATCCTGTCTGCATCCTGAAATCGTCGACGGGCTTTTGTCCCCCTATCCCTGCTGATCATCGGGCACTTCGAAATATCGAATTCGGACTTCGGGATCTGCTTTTATCCTGTTCCTACATTTTGAGGCCCACCCCGAGGCGAACCGGGGGTTTGGTTCTTGCCACAGGCCGTGGAGCAGTTGATCAACAACGGCAGCGAGGGTCGCATAGTCCGGCCCCTTCTGACTTTCAGTTTCGATTCTGCTCCCGGCTCCACTGGCACAAGTACGGTCTTTCGCGGTTTCCGATTGTCCCACCGCCCCCCCTCTTGGACTACCTGGTGCTTTGCTCGCTACCCGGTGTGCCCTTGCGAACATAATTCGGCCTTTCTTTTGTTGTCTGTTTGGGCGTTCGTTCCCGGCCATTTTCACCAGGTCGCAGGGAGCCCTCCGGGGTCCCACTTTCAAGATGGCGTCCGGACAGCCCCTCGAGAGGCGGAAGACTAAGGCGCATCCCCGTGGCGGCCAGCAACAGACTAACACTATGGATCACTATGCTCATGCTAAGGGGTCGCCTGGCCCTGTTGGCCAAGTCTCTGACATTGTTAAGGTCCCCCTTCCGACGTCCTCGGACCCATCTTTGGCGGACGTTATGGGGGCCATCGCTGCCATGCAGGCCTCTATGGGGCAACAATACGAGGCTCTGGCTACCAAGATCGACACGGTGGCCATCGACATCACGCTGATTAGAGCGGATCTCTCGAAAACTAACGAGAGGGTGGAATCGTTGGGCCTGAAGACCTCTAGTCTGATCACGGATGTTACGGATGCCCAGGCGGAGATCACTACTCTTCGGTCCTCCCACGATCAACTGGCTCGTCGCCTTGAAGACTATGAAAATAGGGCCCGCCGTAACAACGTGCGCCTCATTGGTGTTCCGGAGGGATCGGAGGCGGAGGGGGTCGATCTCCTGGTTGAAGACTTGGTTACCAACTATCTGTCCCCCATGGGACTCACCAAGTTTTTTGCGGTCGAACGAGCTCATCGCGTTCCCGGCGGAAAGGCCAAGCTGGGTTTCCCTCCGAGACCCATTATTGCCAGGCTCTTCCACTTCCGAGACCGGGATGCAGTGTTGCAGGCTTCAAGAGACAAGGGACCGGTGAAGTTTGAGAACGCTTCTATCTCCTTTTACCCGGATTACTCGCCACTTGTCCAGAAACAGCGGCTTGGATTTCAGGGTGTCAAGAGACGATTGCGAGACTTGGGCCTGAAGTACTCCCTATTGTTCCCTACCCGGCTGCGGATTGAATACCGGGATCGTACATTCTTTTTTGACCGCCCTGAAGCTGTTAATGACTGGCTAGATTCGCTCCCTGAGGGACTTGATCGCACCGAACATCCAGGCGGCGCTGAAGGTGGTGTGGCCGAATGAGGACATTGTTTCCGGATCCCGTCACTAGGACTTTTGCCCGATGTATCAGCTGAGTTTGGCCGTGGGACTCCTTAGGCCTTGTACTGGATCGGGGGGGTTGGGGGGTGGTTCGGGGACTCTTCCTCCTCCTGGGTTCTTAGCGTAGTTTAGTTTAGCTATGGGGCGACAGGCACACTGCAAGTTGGGGTGGCTTTTTAGTCTAACGCAGGGGTGCAGGGTGGTGGGACAGTTGTGGGTTTGTTTGGGGGTGGGGAGGGGTGGTTAGTGTGTTTTTGTTTTTTCACAAGGCAGCGTATTGATTGTGGCAATCTGGGTGGTTCCTGCTCCTTTCATGCATTGGGGATGGGGGGCGGTGAGTTGAGACTTCTATCCTGGAACGTCAATGGTTTGGGTGATAGGATTAAGCGGAGTATTGTGTTGAAATTTCTTAGGCGCCATTCCCCTGACATTGTGTTGTTGCAGGAGACACATCTTATAGGCAATTCTTGTCAGGCTCTTAATCGACGTGGTTACCACCTAGCGGCCCACGCCGGGTTTACTTCGGGATCCAGGGGGGTGGGCATCCTTCTTCGGTCTTCTCTCCCTTTTGCAGTTGACAAAGTTATACTTGACGACAAGGGGCGCTATGTCGTGATCACGGGCAGATGGGAGGGGAAGACCTTGTCTGTTCTTTCGATCTATGTCCCCCCGGGCCTACAGACGGCGACCTTTGCCGACTTGTCTGGTGTCCTCCTAGGCCTTCCCGTAGGGCCCATGATCCTGGGTGGGGACTTTAACTCTGTTGTCTCTGGAACTTCTGATCGGTATCCACCCAGGGACTTACCTAGAGCACACCAATGGTTGACTACTTTTATTGACACTTTTGGGCTTGTTGACACTTGGAGGCTGCTTCACCCCACACAACTGCAATGCACTTTTCACTCTGGGGCTCATGGTAGCTTGTCTAGACTGGACTACTTCCTATTGCCAGCGGTACAGTCTACTTCTGTTAAGGAAGTCCGTCAGCTCCCTAGGGGAATTTCAGATCACTCCCCCTTATGGCTCTGTTTCGAGGTTGGTGTTGGTGTCGAGGGTAGAGTGGCTCCGATTAACCCGTGGCATTTCCATAATCCCTTGACCCGCTCTGGCCTTGTCAAAACGATTGAGAATTATTTTGCTGAAATGTGGGGTCTGTCGCCTCGGCTATTTCATTGTGGGAAGCATTCAAAACTGTTGTGCGTGGGCAGTCTCTATCGCTAATAGCTGCCGCGAAACGAGCCGCTACTGAGGAGGTGGTTCGGATGGAGTCTGAAATAGCTGCTCTGGAGGATGACCTCCGTCTTGGTGTAACTAGTTCCAAGCTGCATTCCCTAGCTTTAAAGCAGGCGGATTACAAGGCCCTTGTCACGGACGCAGCGAAGATGATGAACAGGGAGCAGCAGGGACGACTGTATGATGTGGGTGATAAAGCGGGTAAATTGTTGGCGTGGCTGGATAGGAAGGAGAGAGTGAACCGCGTGGTCCCGGTGGTTGAGCGGCTGGATGGTGAGTGCATTACAGACCCCGCTGGGATCGTTCAGTGTTTCGCGGATCACTTTGAGACTGTGTATACCTCGGTCTGTGATCGAGATGAGGAGGACTCTCGTTTACTGTTGAAGGACATTGCTTTACCCTGTCTCTCTGACGCAGACAGAGACCTTTTGGACGCCCCGCCATCGGTGGATGAAATCGCAACAGCGATTCGATCCCTCCGTACCGGTAAAGCGTTGGGCCCCAATGGTTTGCCTATCGAACTTTACAAGTTGCAGCCTGACAAGATGGCGCCTCATCTCAGAAACATGTTTCTCGAGGCCCTGGAGTCCGGTTCCCTCCCCGTTGACCAACGCCTTGCTACTATCGTTGTTATTCCTAAGGAAGGTAAACCACGTGATCGTTGCGCCTCCTACAGGCCTATTTCTTTGCTTAATGCTGAGCCTCAGATCTTGGCGAAAGTTTTGGCTAATCGATTGGTCACGGTGATTGGTGACTTGGTCCATCCGGATCAATCCGGCTTTATCCCGCACCGCAAAACCGCTTTAAATCTGCGTAGACTCCATGGAGTTCTCGCGAGAGCCGGGACGCTTGCGGAGCCGGCCATTTTGGTTTCACCCGACGCTACCATGGCCTTTGATACGATTGAATGGCCCTACCTGTGGGCTGCCCTCTCGAAATTCGGGTTTGGGCCGGGCTACATAGCCTGGGTGAAGCTTCTTTATGAAAACCCCCTGGCCCAGGTAGTGGTCAACAGACGGGTTTCTTGTGTCTTTGAACTCGGACGAGGCACCAGGCAGGGCTGTCCATTGTCTCCCTTGCTCTTTGCTCTTGCCCTCGAGCCACTTGCGGAGTGGCTCCGTTGGGAACCGTCTATGCGGGGCATTCGATGGTCCCCCGACTTTGAGGATCGCGTCTCATTGTACGCAGACGATATTCTCCTCTATCTCACCTCGCCCCAAAAATCCCTCAACGTGCTTTTTGATGTCCTTGCTTCCTTTGGCAAGAACTCCGGTCTCGTCATCAATTGGGCTAAATCCTGCGTCTACGTTTTGGCGGGAGTTCTCCCTCCGTTGCCGCGTAGATTTCCAATTCTGGTGGCGCAGACCGGTTTTAAGTACGTGGGGATTTATGTTTCACTGGACTCCGCTACGCACTATAACCGTAACCTGCTGCCCCCTCTACAGCGGCTTCGACTTGATGTGGCTCGCTGGCGTAGATTACCACTCTCACCTCTTGGCCGAGCGGCGCTTTTTAAGATGATGTCCTTGCCCCGTTTCCTGTATGCGCTGCAAAACTCCTTTGACCCGATTGCGCCCAGTTACTTCCGTGAAGTGGAAAATCTACAGAGGCGCCTTATCTGGGATGGGCGTGCACGTATTGCTCTCTCCAAGCTCACCCTTCCTTGGTACGACGGCGGTATCGCCCTCCCAGACATCAGGAAGTACTACTGGGCGTCTCAGCTCAGCGCGATTAATCACGCGACATACGTCCCAGGACCTACGCCGGCGTTTGCTATGGATAAGTTTATCCTTCCTGGAGGGTCCTTTAGTAGAGCACTTTACTCTGGTGGTCGCCGCGGAGCACTGACCGGTCCCACTAAGATTGCTGTGAGTGTGTGGCATAATGCGACTGCTGCTTTGGGTTGGCATGGTAGACTCACTTTGGCCACCCCACTGTATGACTCGGAATGCCTGGGTTCTCTGTGGCGGACTAAAGGCTTTGACAAATGGGACATGATTGGCATCAGTAGAGTGTGTGATTTGTGGTCGAAGGGGTCGGTTAAGTCTTTTGAAGTAATGCGTCAGGAATATGAACTGAATGCCACGGAATTCTTTCGATATACCAGGTCCGCCATGCATTGTTGTCTGTGTTTCCTGTAGGCACTGACATTCCTGAATCCTCCCCCTTGGAAGATCGTATTCTCGATGGTCATGTGCCGGATAGTACGATCTCCCTAATTTATAAGAAGCTTATTAACAACAGGGCGGATTTGCTGATTCGTCTTAGGGAGGTGTGGTGTTCAGACAGCCTGGAACTGGACGATGAAGACTGGCAATCTGCCTTGTCTTCCCCCAAGGAGGTCGCCATTCTTGCCCGCCTACGATTTGTCCAATTAAAAATACTCCACAGAGTGTATGTCACTGGGCCTTGCTTGGTTCGTATGGGATTTTCTGTGGATGGATTATGTAAGCGTGGCTGTGGTATGTCTGGCACCTTTCTCCATATATTATGGGAATGCCCGGAGGTGGCACGATTCTGGTCTCGTGTGCATGCTGTTATGGAGAATGTTACGGGTGTGTCCCTGCTGCCCGAAGCCAGGCGCTGTCTGCTCAATGTGTGGGAGCCTAATGACTACAACTCTTCGCAAACCACGTGGGCGACCCTTGGTAACATGGTTGCCAAGAGAGATATCGCTCATCTTTGGGGCTCGAATAGACCACCTACCATATCCACCTGCAAAGACAACATGGACTGGTGTATGTTTCGAGAAAAGACTGTGTTTCTTTCCCGTGGGCGTCCCAAGAAGTGGGGTCGTATCTGGTCCCAATGGAATGCGTACAGAGGTGACATATGTACTCCCCCTCATGACCTGTCTGCTGATGAGTCACTATCCCCTTAATTGGCGTTCATTTGGCATTATTGTTATGTTTGTTGCATGTCTCCTTGCCTGCCCCTACCCCTATTTTACCCGAATGTGCAGATTAGACCCTGCTCTGGGGCTCGGACTCACGGATCCACGCTGATGTACTCAAGTGTTTTTGCCTTGTGAAGGTTTTTGTTTGTTGTATGTCTATTTGATTTCAATAAAAGTTTATTAAAAAAAAAAAAAAAAATCAACTAGGCCATCTGGTCTGAACTAAAACAATACAAATCTTCTCCTTTCAATCAATTCCTTTGCAAATGCCTTTCGGCCACATGTACAACGGAAATATGGAACAAAAACTTGTCATACCAATCGTTTAAACAAGTTGTAAATAAAGCATCAAAAACCCATTCACTGCTACTGGACAAAAATATCCTAAGATCAAGGTCGCACGCCTGGATGGTGATAAACCACTATAAGTCCTTTGCACCGGCGGCTTATTTATGCGAAACTTACTCAATTAACGTAAAAAAACAACTTATGGCACTGCGTTTTGGAACACTACCATCCCTGGCTGAGCAGCCAGTTTGGCTCCACATAGGCCCTAAATCGTGCCGGCTGTGCAATCATCACAAAGAAGACTTTATCCATATAATTTGCACATGTAAAAAACTGCGGGCTGAACGTGCAATCTTCCTAAAGACAAGTTTCAACGAAAGAGGTACTAGATCCTGCAGAGCGCAATAATGGCGTGCCTAAGCCCCTCAAACCCCCCACTGCATGGCAGACTGATCAAATTTCTTAAAGCCTTTAAAAAGCTTTGTTAAAAGGGTCGGAAGCCGGGCAAACGAGGTTTAATTTTCTGCATTGAACTTTTAAGAAACAAAATGATTTTATACTTACATTTCTACTTTTAACTGCTTATCGTAATATTGTGCTTTTGCTACTTGTTTAAATTGTTATGGTTTTAACTAACTAAACAATAAACATTAATTACTTACTTACTTACACTGACTGTGCCAGCGGAGGATGGGAACGATCTAACTCCACATCCACAACAGAATTGAAATCCCCCCCTCATAAACACTGTCCCTACCAAAAAGGACGCCAACCTCCCAGATAGCCTCGAAAAGAAAGCGGCTTGGTCGGAATTCGGAGCATAAACACTGCAAAGCGTAATATCTCGGCCGTCCAGACGGCCTAACACCGCCAAAAACCTTCCCTCCGAGTCTACCATCGTGGTCATGGGCTGAAAGGGGACACCTGCGCGCACCCAAATCAAGGTCCCCCTGGCATAAGCAGAGTAGGTGGTATAAAAGAGCTGCCCCCTCCATCTCCGCTGCAGCACCTGCCCTTCAGCCTGATTAATGTGTGTTTCCTGTAAAAAGGCCACCTGGACCCCCCTGCGGACTAAATATGCATGCACTTTATATCGCTTCCTCGTAGAGTTCAGTCCTCGCACATTCCAAGTAATACATTTTAATTCAAGTCTGGTCGCCATAAGTAAGCATACGGCTGAACCCAATCCCGCACAACCTAACGGGCACACTGACAAACCCCCACAACTTGAAACAACCCCAACAAGCCCTCAACCCACCCTCCCCCAGAACAGGCGCCAAACAGATGTTACCCATCCAAACCCAAACCCCGCTAACGGGGACACTCTGGTACCAACCAGAGACTCACAAGTTATGTGAGGTAGAGGGGGTGACCCTACACCAGCCGTGCCGGACAGCAATCAGCCCGCCTCAGCGTGTCAGTCCGATCTCGTACATGGTAACCTCCTCACCCCGGCAGTGTCCCGTCCCACGCGCCCCCCCCCACTTAGAGCCCCCGGCCTCCCCCCGTCTCAGGAGAAAAGCACTCCCCTCCCATCTGTTCCAGCAAATGTTCCCCCAGCAGCTCCAGGTGTCTCAATGTCATAGCACAAGCATGCCCCCTTACTGTACATCAGGCGACATCCAGGAGGATCACTCGTCCATCTGGCCATCAGCTGTTTGTGGAGTAACCTGAGGCAAATCTCCGGGGTCACCTTCAGAACCCCCAGACCCCCCCTCATCCGATCCCTGTCGAGAACCTGAGTCCGCCAGTGAGGACTCAGTCGCTGCTCCAGAGATAACAAACACCGCTTGCAGGACAGCTAGTCTCTCCAGCTCTGTCTGCGATGCAGATGGGGATTGTTTGTTCAACGTACGTTTTTGGTTACGCCGACTCCTGCGGGGTTTCGGTTGCGCCTCAGCTGTCTTGTCCCATTTGTCAGCATCGTCCGTGCCCGCACGGTATCATTCCAGCCACTGCCAGGCGTCTTCCGGCGTGTCACAAAAGGTCGCTGTCCCGTCCACCATCACCTTCAAACGTGCCAGAAACAGCAGAGAGTACTGCACACCCTCATCGCGGAGGGCCCTCTTGACCGCTAGGAAGGAAAAGCGGTTCCGTTGAACCTCCTGGGAGTAGTCAGGGAAAAGAGAGACTAAGGCATTGTCCACCTTATACGGGTCAGACGCCCGGGCCTGCCGCAGAATGATATCCCGGTCTCTGAAATGCAGCAGGTGCGCGACCACAGGACGAGGGGGGCGGCCCGGCGCCGGTGGTCGTGCCGGCACTCGGTGAGCCCTTTCCAGTGTGTAAAAATGCGTCAGGCCCTCAGGGACAACCACATCCCGCAGCCACGCTACCAGATAGGAGACAATATCAGTCCCCTCGAGTTTTTCAGACAATCCTACCACCCGAATGTTATTGCGCCTGTTGCACCCTTCCGCATCTCAGCCCCCTTCTCCAGTTGTTGTACTCTACGCAGAAGGTCATCCATCGTAGCATCTGTCGCCTTTTGGGTCGGCTCCAGCTTTTCAAGCACCAGCTCTGTGTTCTTGACACGATCAGCGAGCTTGTCGTGGTCCGCCCTCAACAATCCCAGGCTTGTCGACACCTGCGCAATATCTTGACGCAGCGCATCCCTCGTGTCCGTTATAGCCTTGAGGATCTGGTCCATCTGCTGCTGTTGTAGCCCTGCGCTCGTGTTTCCAGTCGAACCCTGTTCGTGGGTTTCCGGCGATTCCTCGACCTGGTCGGCCGGCGCCGTCCCTGGCACCTTCCGTGGTTTCCCCATGTCTCAACCCCAGATCCTTCATCCTGTACTGATAGCAAAGGCCCAGCGCTTCTAGACGCCCTCCACAGAACTAGGAGCTGCGCACCTGTTACCCCCGCTGCGTCCGTGGGGGTGGGCGGTCGGAAAGGCGACCTTGTCAACCTCCTGCTTAGGATGTCCCGGGAGCCGGCAACCCCCCTCTGCGGCTGTACCCCAGCTGCAGCTGTACCCCAGACTCCGCAGCTGCCCGCCGTTCAATGAGGGAGTACCTCCTGTAAGCTACACCGTCTCTTAGGCAGGCCTACATCAGGCATGTGGAGGCCACGATTCCTCTGCGCTGGTAGGTTGGGCTCGTGTTCTACCCAGCGTCGCCGCAGTTCGTGTGGGCCGATCCTGACCCCCACGACCTTTCTCACCTCCGCAGTATGGCCGGGCACCGAGTCCCCACCGCCAGTCCACAGCAGGAGGTCGCAGTAATCGGCGCCAGTCTGCTAGGGTCTTCTTGCTGGTTGGCATAAGCTAGGGTGCGAAAGACACAGCGTCCAGGTCGGTGCCCTTGAAATGTGCACTCCGGCCAGTTCCTTTACCGCCGTTCCACCATGCACCACCGAGCCACAGCCAATCGCCACCGCTAGTCCGGGTCCGGCCACCCGCGGCGCCCTGTCCTCCCCTGCAACCAAGGGGAACAGCTCCAAAAGCTCCAAAGCTCCGCTCGCTATGTGGTGGCGTCAGCTCCCAACCACCGGGTCGGTCGCCCCCTGGTATGGCGCCTCCTGATGCGTGCTGCGCTCCCTATCGTCCCGTGGTTTCTCTGGTGATCAGCCTCAAGAGGGCCGCCGGCTGCACTGCTTTGTATGGCCCCACCAACTTGGCCGCTCAGTGCATGGACAGCGCCCTCATTCCAAATCGGTGTAGTTCCAGGCCGCTACCAAGACGCTCCCCTCCCCCGGGGGCCGCGCCGCTATTCCAGGCCAGGCCAGGTCCGCCGCAGGTCAAGGCGAGAATGGCCAGGCCTTCCGTAGGGAGCCCCACCAGTTGTCCCTTCTGCTACTGCTGTGAAATCACCTGGGTCGCTCCCACCGGTAAGCCACTCAGACCGCGGGTAGCCTCTGCCCCCTGCCCCAAGCACAGTGCCTCTCCGTCTCCCGGATGCTCTCCCGTCTCGCTGGCCTTAGCGTCACTGGAGGCCGGGGATGAAAGGCCCACCGTAAACCGCAAGCAAGATGGCCGGGACCTCTAGGTGGAGCTTCGCTTTCCGATCCTCCAGCCGCCGCCGGGACGGTCGCTCGACCCAGAAAGTTGCTCGGGCACTTCGCAGCTCAGGGGTGCCCTCACAGGACCGCAGGACCGCAGACACCGCCCAGGGAGTCGAGCTGCCAGGATAAGTATCGAGATCGGGCCGGAGCTCACAGCTCCGGCGTCCATACTCGACGGCGTTCAAGCCACGCCCCTCTCAAAGGTTACAAGTTATGGTAATACTTGGCAATATTTGTTAATTTGTACATCTACAGTGTGCCTGATACATTCCACCTCTCTTATAGGCCCTTGTTCAAGAGGTGTCTGTACGGAAGTGCCTACTGCGTCAGATTTACAGTATGGACCATCAGATCTTTAAAATGATTCAGAGATGAGATAGAATTAGGTGAGAGATCAAGTCATTATGCAGGACAATATTCTTTGGGGCTTATTTACAAGCCCCTTGCCCCACTTTTGCGTTACTTTTCCCATGTAAAAAATTACGCAAAATTGGCGCAAGGGGCTTGTAAATAAGCCCCTTTATTTCCAACGCATTTAATCAGAGGCATTGTGTATCTAGGCCGCTCTGCTTACCTTCTGTAAACACTGTGGCAAACAGAGTTCACAACTTGAACTCAGCTTTGGTTGTACACTGCAGAGTGTATTACATTCAGCCTTGATTTTTTTATCGGCAGAGTGGACAGCAGCGTCCATAACTTTAAAAGAGAAAGAGAAACGATGTGAGAGAGAGTGAGAGAGAGAAAGAGAGAAAAAAACTACGTTAAAACTGTGAGAGAGAGAAAGTTATAGATGGAGCAGTTAATACTGGAGAAAATCTTCGTAGCTCACCTTTTTCCTGCGTTGTGTTTCCAAGTACGTGGCGGTTCATAGTACACCATTTAGTTTAATGATCTGAAAGATAGTATAGAGTTAGTAATAGTAGAGTATATACAATTGCGCAAATATATTTTTACTTTATGTCTTTGTAAAGACAGTATACTGTATTTCATCAACTTCCACTGTAAGGAGGTGTCTGTGCGCAGTTTTTCTTCCAAAGTTCTATATCCCATGCACTTCCTCTGAATAGCGGTGAGTTCTCAATACTGCGTACCCAGACTGTTTCACCCCATTGACTCCCAGAGTCTGGAGGTGAGTGCTTTTCTTGCGCACTCAGGGGCACATTTACAAGCTCCTTGTGCCACTTTTCCCAGGTTAAGTGACACAAAAGTGGCACAAGGGGCTTGTAAATCTGCTCCTCAGACTGTTGTAAGCTATCTATTCTCACTGCTCGAAGGTAATTGTACATTCCTACACAGTGAAGCTGCTGCACACTACCCTTTCTCTACGTCCACAGGTGACTTGTCGTTGTTTAGGAAACAAGCTTCTTTGCTCACCTTGTGCCATTGGCGTGATTCAAAGAGGGTGCATCACGTGTCGAAGCAGCCTTCTCAGACGTTGTTACGATGGCCACGCATCATCGCAAAATCCACAAACGTTGTGCTTTGGAGGTGTGGGGGGACGCCAATTTGTGAAACACAACCTGTAAGATGAAAATGAAGTTAACATTGTGCGTCATTTCTTTATCAAAGAAGAGAGGAAGTGAGAGTCTGAAAAGACTGTTAGACTGTAGAACCTCCTGAGGCTCAGCCGGGAGTTGAGTTAGATCGTATCACTTTTTTAAATATTATTGCTTGAAACTGCTTAGAATTTTAATTCACTCACTTGCCTCCTGGCACCAGATCTTCCTGGGCAGGCCACTCCACTTACAGCGGATTTAGCGCTGCAAACCCAGTCTTGCTGACATTCTCGGCCACCATTCCCCTCGCAAGCCACGGGACACGCCCACTTGCGAGGCCACGCCCCCTTACAGGTATAAAGCGCGCCGATTGATGAGCGTCGCCTGTTAGACTGTAGAACCTCCTGAGGCTCAGCCGGGAGTTGAGTTAGATCGTATCACTTTTTTAAATATTATTGCTTGAAACTGCTTAGAATTTTAATTCACTCACTTGCCTCCTGGCACCAGATCTTCCTGGGCAGGCCACTCCACGTACAGCGGATTTAGCGCTGCAAACCCAGTCTTGCTGACATTCTCGGCCACCATTCCCCTCGCAAGCCACGGGACACGCCCACTTGCGAGGCCACGCCCCCTTACAGGTATAAAGCGCGCCGATTGATGAGCGTCGCCTGTTAGACTGTAGAACCTCCTGAGGCTCAGCCGGGAGTTGAGTTAGATCGTATCACTTTTTTAAATATTATTGCTTGAAACTGCTTAGAATTTTAATTCACTCACTTGCCTCCTGGCACCAGATCTTCCTGGGCAGGCCACTCCACTTACAGCGGATTTAGCGCTGCAAACCCAGTCTTGCTGACATTCTCGGCCACCATTCCCCTCGCAAGCCACGGGACACGCCCACTTGCGAGGCCACGCCCCCTTACATGTATAAAGCGCGCCGATTGATGAGCGTCGCCTGTTAGACTGTAGAACCTCCTGAGGCTCAGCCGGGAGTTGAGTTAGATCGTATCACTTTTTTAAATATTATTGCTTGAAACTGCTTAGAATTTTAATTCATTTTTTAAGACACAAGGGGGACCCAACAGATAGCTAAGTACCATGGGTATAACAACGTTATAATGAACAAAGGTCCTTAGCTTATTTTAGAATCCAAAAAACAATACTGTATAGAAACACAATGGAAAGCTATACGTTATAAAGTTTCCAAACCCAGCCGGGAAAGGAGTTTATTTTATCAAGAAACAATGTTCAATCCTACAATACAAACGTAATAGCAAGACACAAGCCTGTGCCGTACAAAAAAGAGGGAAAAGAAAAATAGAATAAAGGTGAAAGCGGTGTCTATCAGGCAAAGAAAGAGAGCAAGGACAGGGCACTGTAAATAGGTAAAAGATCAATAACAGTATCGCCTGGAGTGGAGTATACACAATCTTATTTGTCAATATTGTAAATGTAAATCCACTCATGGGTGTTGACGTTTCGATCCCTATTGCTCAACTAAATACATGGGATCATCATCAGGACATTTGTAATGAACAAGACATGCCTGATTGTGAGAAAGCCTGTTTAGGAGAAACGAAGAGAAAAAAAGATATTTCAAACACTTAAGAGTAGTTTGCAGATGTATGCCAACTATGTAACGAATTCGCAGTGTGTGACCAAGTGTACGGTGTTTGTGACCTAATCAAGCACATAATAACAACATTTTCATACTCCTCGGAATCGCAGTGACGTGCGTAAAGGGCTGCGACGACCAGTTGTGCCGTGATAGTGATCAATTCAGTTTGTAGTATACTGGGGAACAGGGATTTCCATCGTGAGGTGACGGTGCAGGTTCAGTAGTTGCGTGGCTAGGGGTAAATAGGTGATTGGGGATAGCCCTGTGGATTATGAGTCACAATAAGTGTAATCATACCTCAGTGGATCTATGCATGAAGCCTCACATGGGAGGTGTGCTTCACTTCAAGGCTTTTGGCCGAAGAGATCGTGCTGAAATGGGAGTAAATTTAAAACACAAGGTTACGAATTCCCTGGTTCACAATTTCAGCGAACCGTGATGTAAAAATAACCACATACCACGTAGTAAAATGTCGTGGAGGTCTTTTTGGGGGTCCAGACGAATTGTTCATTAGAGAATTCGTATTTCGTTTCCAACTGCATACGATGGCAGCGCTGAAAACAGAGCGGGAATTCTGTATCAAGGTGCAAGGGGGCTACAAAACAGGGTGGTAGTTTATGGAAGGACCTTCCTTACCTTACTTAGCTCATCAGGGGAGCAGGATAAAGAGTTTACGTGTAGGCAGCGGTGGCCATACACGGGGGTTGCCAACAATGTGGCCTTCAGACGCTGTAATAGCAAGGGGTATATATCAGCACATAGACTAAGAGCGGGCCATAACCGGACAGTGTTAAAATTTCGCAGTTACTTACAAAGTCAAGGTAAAGACTCGTCTCTCCCGTGGCTTCTCGGTCAGTGCCGGTTGCAAGTCAACGGACTGAGAGTGCGCGCGGAGTTGTCTACAGCCACGCCGGTCACGTGACCTTCATTGCGGGTGCCATTGTAGAACGGCGAGTTGTCTTGGTGGGGGCCATCTTGGAGTGGATGGCTGTGCGGGCTAATGCTACCAGTGTGAGGGAGTGCACGGACAATTAGGTAGTGATGGTGACAATGTGACATTAAAAACGATGGTAAGTATTCAATAAAATAAACCACATAACGTTTTGCTCCCAGGAGGCCAGATTTCTTGTCTTTCAGCCAGTTATGCATTCCATCATGGAGTATTTATCTGGGAACACAACCCTTTCAAAAAAAGGCTCATTCCGTTACTGTTTCATGATATAGTCTCATTGGTCATAGGTTCAATCACAGTAGCGTGGTCCAGTCCTCACTTCGATTGAGCCCTGTGTGAATGGTATTAAATTGAATGATGGATTTCAATTCCTCACGGTTTAGTAACTGCTGTAGGTTGCCACCTCTCTGTGGTAATTTGATGGATTTCAGGACGGTCCATTGGAGGTCATCAGCTGTATGGTTCATGCTGGCATAATGTTCAACCAAAGGGGCGTTGGGAGTGCCGCACCTTATGCGACTCCGATGTTGACTTATTCTGGTCCTTATTTTTTGTGTAGTTTGTCCCACATACATCAGAGGGCAAGGACATAGAATTGCATAAATCACATTGTGACTGTTACAGTTTGTGAAATCTCTCATATCAATTGTGATGTTATTGTGACTAAACATGCGCCCCTCAAGTGTCAGATCACAAACAATACAATGTCCACATTTAACGTGACCTCTCAGCGGGGGCAAGCCCCAGTTTGACTCAATCGTATTTGTGGGAGGTGGTGGGGGTAGGGCAGCTCGAACCAAATGGTCTTTTATATTTCTACTTTTCCTGAAAGCAAACAAAGGTTTATCAAAAGTTAATTGGCCTGAGTTTAAGGTTGGCCAATGCCGTAAAATTGTTTTACGGATTTTATCAGAGATTGGGGAAAAAGTTGTGACACAGGCAATTCTCTCTGTGCTGGGCCTCGTCTTGGGTTGGAGCAGGACCTCTCTAGGACAATACCATGCCCGTTTCGAGGCATTCCTCACTATCCTGCTTGGATAACCTCTTGATTTCAGTTTTGAGCACAAAATACCTGCCTCTTTGAAATAATCAGTTTTCGAGGAGCAATTCCGTCTAATCCGCAGGAACTGCAAATAGGGAAGTGAATCTTTCAGAGCTTTGGGGTGGTTACTGTTGTATCTGAGTAACGTATTACGCTCAGTCGGTTTTCTATAGAGGCGAGTAAGTAACTCCCCTGCCTCATGATAGATCATGAGATCCAAGAATGGTATCTCTGTTTTGTGATACGAGAGAGTGAACTGCAGATTGTCGCAGTTATTGTTCAGCCAGTGTAGGAACGAATTCAGACCTTCTCTCTCCGAATTCCAAATTAGAAAAATATCATCTATGTACCGGCGCCAAACCCCAATGCTGGTTCTGAATGGATTTGTGTCAGCTAGGATTGTGCCGGTCTCAAGCGCATCCATGTACATAATGGCCAGATGGGGAGCAAAAATCGCTCCCATCGAGCATCCTTTTATCTGTTGGTAGAAGGTCCCGTCAAAGACAAAAAAGTTTTTCGTGAGACATAGTTCCAGCAATTGCAATATGAACAATGTCGGTACTCTATGTGGTCTAGGTCTGGAATCAAGTATTCTTTCAATGACCCGTAGAGCCGCTCCCTGAGGTATATTAGTGTAGAGCGACTCTACGTCCAATGTACATAGTGTTTGAATGTTGGGATCAAAGGGCTGGTGTTCAACAAGATTGATCATTTCCATGCTGTCACGGACATAACAGCACGTGGAAGGCACAAAGTCCTTAATGAAAAAGTCCACATAGGACCCTAATGGTTCCAAAATAGAACCACAAGCCGATACTATTGGTCGGCCTGGCGGGTTCTCACTGTCTTTATGAACCTTAGGGAGGGTGTAGATGACTGGAAGGCGAGGACACTTAACATTAAGGAAATTATATTCCTTCTTGCTAAGAAAACCCTCATCCCTGGCAGCCGTGGTAATCTTTTTTATCAGGGCTTGGATTTCAATTGTTGGATTGCGGCCAAGTCTCAAGTAATGTTCCCTGTTATTCAGCTGTCGGTTAATTTCGTTTTTATAGGTATCAATATTTTGCAGGACAATGCCACCACCCTTATCCGCGCTCTTGATGATTAAGTTAGTGTTAGATTTGAGTGAGTCTATTGCCTCCTTTTCGATTTTTGAAATATTGTAAGGAATGTATAATCTCTTCCTTTCCAGAATCTCAAGTTCTTTGAGAATAAGTTTCTCAAACGTGATGATCTCAGGCGGAATCATGCTCGCAAAAGATTCACTTCCCTATTCGCAGTTCCTGCGGATTAGACGGAATTGCTCCTCGAAAACTGATTATTTCAAAGAGGCAGGTATTTTGTGCTCAAAACTGAAATCAAGAGGTTATCCAAGCAGGATAGTGAGGAATGCCTCGAAACGGGCATGGTATTGTCCTAGAGAGGTCCTGCTCCAACCCAAGACGAGGCCCAGCACAGAGAGAATTGCCTGTGTCACAACTTTTTCCCCAATCTCTGATAAAATCCGTAAAACAATTTTACGGCATTGGCCAACCTTAAACTCAGGCCAATTAACTTTTGATAAACCTTTGTTTGCTTTCAAGAAAAGTAGAAATATAAAAGACCATTTGGTTCGAGCTGCCCTACCCCCACCACCTCCCACAAATACGATTGAGTCAAACTGGGGTTTGCCCCCGCTGAGAGGTCACGTTAAATGTGGACATTGTATTGTTTGTGATCTGACACTTGAGGGGCGCACGTTTAGTCACAATAACATCACAATTGATATGAGAGATTTCACAAACTGTAACAGTCACAATGTGATTTATGCAATTCTATGTCCTTGCCCTCTGATGTATGTGGGACAAACTACACAAAAAATAAGGACCAGAATAAGTCAACATCGGAGTCGCATAAGGTGCGGCACTCCCAACGCCCCTTTGGTTGAACATTATGCCAGCATGAACCATACAGCTGATGACCTCCAATGGACCGTCCTGAAATCCATCAAATTACCACAGAGAGGTGGCAACCTACAGCAGTTACTAAACCGTGAGGAATTGAAATCCATCATTCAATTTAATACCATTCACACAGGGCTCAATCGAAGTGAGGACTGGACCACGCTACTGTGATTGAACCTATGACCAATGAGACTATATCATGAAACAGTAACGGAATGAGCCTTTTTTTGAAAGGGTTGTGTTCCCAGATAAATACTCCATGATGGAATGCATAACTGGCTGAAAGACAAGAAATCTGGCCTCCTGGGAGCAAAACGTTATGTGGTTTATTTTATTGAATACTTACCATCGTTTTTAATGTCACATTGTCACCATCACTACCTAATTGTCCGTGCACTCCCTCACACTGGTAGCATTAGCCCGCACAGCCATCCACTCCAAGATGGCCCCCACCAAGACAACTCGCCGTTCTACAATGGCACCCGCAATGAAGGTCACGTGACCGGCGTGGCTGTAGACAACTCCGCGCGCACTCTCAGTCCGTTGACTTGCAACCGGCACTGACCGAGAAGCCACGGGAGAGACGAGTCTTTACCTTGACTTTGTAAGTAACTGCGAAATTTTAACACTGTCCGGTTATGGCCCGCTCTTAGTCTATGTGCTGATATATACCCCTTGCTATTACAGCGTCTGAAGGCCACATTGTTGGCAACCCCCGTGTATGGCCACCGCTGCCTACACGTACACTCTTTATCCTGCTCCCCTGATGAGCTAAGTAAGGTAAGGAAGGTCCTTCCATAAACTACCACCCTGTTTTGTAGCCCCCTTGCACCTTGATACAGAATTCCCGCTCTGTTTTCAGCGCTGCCATCGTATGCAGTTGGAAACGAAATACGAATTCTCTAATGAACAATTCGTCTGGACCCCCAAAAAGACCTCCACGACATTTTACTACGTGGTATGTGGTTATTTTTACATCACGGTTCGCTGAAATTGTGAACCAGGGAATTCGTAACCTTGTGTTTTAAATTTACTCCCATTTCAGCACGATCTCTTCGGCCAAAAGCCTTGAAGTGAAGCACACCTCCCATGTGAGGCTTCATGCATAGATCCACTGAGGTATGATTACACTTATTGTGACTCATAATCCACAGGGCTATCCCCAATCACCTATTTACCCCTAGCCACGCAACTACTGAACCTGCACCGTCACCTCACGATGGAAATCCCTGTTCCCCAGTATACTACAAACTGAATTGATCACTATCACGGCACAACTGGTCGTCGCAGCCCTTCACGCACGTCACTGCGATTCCGAGGAGTATGAAAATGTTGTTATTATGTGCTTGATTAGGTCACAAACACCGTACACTTGGTCACACACTGCGAATTCGTTACATAGTTGGCATACATCTGCAAACTACTCTTAAGTGTTTGAAATATCTTTTTTTCTCTTCGTTTTTCCTAAACAGGCTTTCTCACAATCAGGCATGTCTTGTTCATTACAAATGTCCTGATGATGATCCCATGTATTTAGTTGAGCAATAGGGATCGAAACGTCGACACCCATGAGTGGATTTACATTTACAATATTGACAAATAAGATTGTGTATACTCCACTCCAGGCGATACTGTTATTGATCTTTTACCTATTTACAGTGCCCTGTCCTTGCTCTCTTTCTTTGCCTGATAGACACCGCTTTCACCTTTATTCTATTTTTCTTTTCCCTCTTTTTTGTACGGCACAGGCTTGTGTCTTGCTATTACGTTTGTATTGTAGGATTGAACATTGTTTCTTGATAAAATAAACTCCTTTCCCGGCTGGGTTTGGAAACTTTATAACGTATAGCTTTCCATTGTGTTTCTATACAGTATTGTTTTTTGGATTCTAAAATAAGCTAAGGACCTTTGTTCATTATAACGTAGAATTTTAATTCACTCACTTGCCTCCTGGCACCAGATCTTCCTGGGCAGGCCACTCCACTTACAGCGGATTTAGCGCTGCAAACCCAGTCTTGCTGACATTCTCGGCCACCATTCCCCTCGCAAGCCACGGGACACGCCCACTTGCGAGGCCACGCCCCCTTACAGGTATAAAGCGCGCCGATTGATGAGCGTCGCCTGTTAGACTGTAGAACCTCCTGAGGCTCAGCCGGGAGTTGAGTTAGATCGTATCACTTTTTTAAATATTATTGCTTGAAACTGCTTAGAATTTTAATTCACTCACTTGCCTCCTGGCACCAGATCTTCCTGGGCAGGTCACTCCACGTACAGCGGATTTAGCGCTGCAAACCCAGTCTTGCTGACATTCTCGGCCACCATTCCCCTCGCAAGCCACGGGACACGCCCACTTGCGAGGCCACGCCCCCTTACAGGTATAAAGCGCGCCGATTGATGAGCGTCGCCTGTTAGACTGTAGAACCTCCTGAGGCTCAGCCGGGAGTTGAGTTAGATCGTATCACTTTTTTAAATATTATTGCTTGAAACTGCTTAGAATTTTAATTCACTCACTTGCCTCCTGGCACCAGATCTTCCTGGGCAGGCCACTCCACTTACAGCGGATTTAGCGCTGCAAACCCAGTCTTGCTGACATTCTCGGCCACCATTCCCCTCGCAAGCCACGGGACACGCCCACTTGCGAGGCCACGCCCCCTTACAGGTATAAAGCGCGCCGATTGATGAGCGTCGCCTGTTAGACTGTAGAACCTCCTGAGGCTCAGCCGGGAGTTGAGTTAGATCGTATCACTTTTTTAAATATTATTGCTTGAAACTGCTTAGAATTTTAATTCACTCACTTGCCTCCTGGCACCAGATCTTCCTGGGCAGGCCACTCCACGTACAGCGGATTTAGCGCTGCAAACCCAGTCTTGCTGACATTCTCGGCCACCATTCCCCTCGCAAGCCACGGGACACGCCCACTTGCGAGGCCACGCCCCCCCCGTACTCGGTTCCATCTCCATTTATAAATATGTGCATCTATAGGAAGCGCAGCGGACGTGCGCAGCGGGCGCGACGTTTGCGCGCCAAAGGCGCGCCTAAGGCAAGCCCGTCTGCGCCCGTCCGCGCCTGGACCGGGCCCAGGGCCACCCCCCCTATCCGTCTCACCACTACTAAGCCTGCAACTACCATTAGATACAATTCTGATTACCTCCACTCGCTAAACTCCTTCTCGCATCAATGCCAGCGTCTCAATCTAGCGGAACAACCACGCCACCTTCCTTATATCTGCCCAAAATGCTCATTCATCACTAACAATTACCGACCCTCACCTATAACGACCTCAATCAAAAAGGCACTGCCTAAATCATGTATAGCCGCTCTGATAAATGTGCGTTCCCTCCCTAAGCACAAATATGAAATCTCCAATTTCATCGAGAGCCACAACATTGACCTCCTTTTCATTACCGAAACGTGGGGCGATCTCTCCTGCGGACCAGATTCGCTACTGCTACCCCTGAAGGATACGCTAATATCAGACTGGACAGACCTCCTCCAAAGAAAGGAGGCGGACTAGCCATTATATACCGTGAAAACTTAATAGTACGAACAGAAACTATTCCTACCCTTTGCTGTGAAGCACTGTCTTTCTCTATCTCTATCCCAAATGCGGCCCCTTTCAAAGGTACACTTATCTACCGCCCTCCTGGTCCTCGCAGTCCTTTCCTCGCTAGTTTACCCATGCTCCTTGAACCACTGGCAGGTGAAAGTCAGTACACCTTTTTAGGTGATTTTAATTTCCATCTCGAACTTTTGGATAATCCTGATACCTCTGCCCTGTTATCAGAATTAAATACTATAGGACTCCCACAATTGGTCACTGGTTCCTCGCACACTGCGGGCCATCTTTTGGACGGTCTATTCTCTAGCGAGAAATCCTTAGTGATAAAGGATCTCCTTCCCTTCACCTGGACGGACCATTCTGCTATTCTTTTCGATTTTATATTACATTCTACCCCCCTCCGAGTTCACACTTCCCCTCCCTTGAATAAATTTAGAGCCTGGAAAAGTATCGACATTCCTGCCTCCCAATCCTTACTGTTGACCTCCTTACCACCCATTGAGGCTGATCCTGAACTAGCGGCCAATAAATATACCACTTGGATCCGAAACACTGTCGATCAAACAGTCCCACTTAAGAAACAATCCTCCAATAGAATCATCAAGTCCGCCCCCTGGTTTAATGATACCCTTAGAATTGAAAGACAACAATGTAGGCGCCAAGAACGCAAATGGAGACGTGACTACGACCAAGAGCAAAAAGTTCTCTATAAAACCATGCTGCATAACTACAAACAATTAATCATCAAGGAGAAGAGTAAGTTCTATAGCAGTCAAATTAACCTTGCTCAAGACTCGACCAAACAACTCTTCCAGGTAGTGACGCGTCTCTCTGGACAAACAGCATCCACCCCTATTACATACACCCAAGAATTATGTAACTCTTTGGCAAACCATTTAAAAAAAAAAGTCACGGACATCTTCTCCCAATTTAAAGCTCAGAATAAAGGCACTGGATACCCTTACTCCGTCTCTATCGATCAAACTCCGTCGGACATTAACTCTATCAACCCCCCTCGAACAAACCCTTCTAGTTCCTTTCAGGAATTCTCTCAGATCTCTTCTGATCTGGTGTCTCATCTCCTATGCACCACGAACTCCGGATCTCCGGAAGACCCATGTCCCCCCGTCATTCTCAAAAATTTCCACGAAATTATAAGCTCTAAACTCACTGATATTTTTAATGCTATGTTCTTATCCACTACTTTTCCCTCCATCTGGAAAAAAGCCATCGTCAAACCACTTATCAAAAAAAGTTCACTTGATCCGACGATAGTTGCTAATTATCGTCCAATCGCCTGCCTCCCACTCCCTGCCAAAATTGTGGAAAAAATAATGAACACACAAATCTCATATTTCATAGATCAAAATAACTGCCTGGATGAAACACAATTCGGCTTCCGGAAGGGACACGGGACGGAAACCACGCTTATTAAAGCCACAGAGGAAATTAGGAAGTCCCTAGATAATGGAGGATCAGCAGTGCTTATTCTACTGGACCTGTCTGCGGCCTTCGACACGGTCGATCATTCCACCTTGATCGACCGTGTCGAGATGGCAGGCATTACGTGTGCAGCGAAGGAACTCATTGCCTCATTCCTCGCCGATCGAGTTCAATCTGTTGCCTTTGGCAACTACAACTCACCTCCCTTCACTCTTCCTTGTGGTGTTCCCCAGGGGTCCTCGCTAAGTCCCACATTATTCAACATCTATGTGTCAGACTTAGCGAGGACCATAAAAATCCATCACCTGGGGGTTACATCCTATGCCGACGACACCCAGATTGTCTTAGCCATAAACAAAAACGGAGATGAAGTGGCCGCCAACTTTAAACTGGGAATGTTGGCAATAAGTAATTGGATGGCAAGAAACTGCTTGAAGGTAAACTCCGACAAAACGGAGGTGATGCTGTTTGGCAATCTCTCCCCTGCCTGGTCTCCCACATGGTGGCCTGATGCCCTGGGACCACCCCCTTCCCCGGTGACCAAGGCTAGAAATCTTGGAGTTATACTGGACACCAAACTTACTTTCATGCACCACGTTAACGCAGTAGTTTCCTCCTCATTCTACACTTTGAGAATGATAAAAAAACTTCTACCATATCTTCCCATGAACATGACAAAAACGCTGATCAGCGCACTCATCATGGCCCGCATTGACTACTGTAATGGTCTGCTAGTCAACGCTCAAGAAGGTGTTTTAAAGAAATTACAACTGGTGCAAAATGCGGCGGCCAGATTGATTTCTGGATGTCCTAAGTATGCCTCCATCTCTGGGACACTCCGAGAGCTTCACTGGCTACCCGTAAAAAAGAGAACTAAATTCAAGGCTCTCTGCATTGCCTATAAAGCAATTCATGGGCAAGGTCCAGCTTATTTGAAAGACTCCTTCTGTCCTTACAAACCTGCCAGATCCCTAAGATCCTCATCCGCTGGACTCATGCAGGTTCCCAGGACGAAAAAAGTCTCCTGGGGAGACAGATCCTTCATAGTTACCACCACAAAACTATGGAACAGTCTTCCTCAGCACATTAAAGCCTCCACTTCTCTTCTCTCTTTCCGCAAGCAGATAAAATCTTGGCTGTTCACGCAATAACTCCTCTTGGACCAGTTCTTTCACTCAGCGCCGAGACACTCACGGGTAATTGAGCGCTTAACAGATCGCCTAAATAAAATAAATAAATAAAAATAATATTCGCGGCTCACCTTTCTGTCACCAGTGTGTCTTTCACCAGTTGCCGGGACATAATGCACCCTGAAGCTCTACATCTAAAAGATAGTAAAAGAAAGATATTATGACTGGTAATTGTTACTAGCTTAATGTGGAGTAGAATTACATCGCCCTTTCACACACCTTCCCTCACACATTTAAAAAGAATTATTTGAACAGTTCCAACTTGTTTAATAGGCTTCGATTTTTGAAAAATGACTATAGTAGTAATGTTTTTATGAGGTTGTGAAAGCAAGTGGTGCGAAGTGATGCACGTGGTTTCGATCATCACGAGTGTTGGACATTTGACCGATTATAAAAACGTTCCTGCTATTGGAAAAAAACATATAAATGCAATAAGATACAGTATATAGGACTGCGTACGCCTAAATCAATGCATCGCCTTTTTGTATCCAGTCTGCTGCACCCCATCGACTCCCTCGAATCGCACCCAGGCCTCATTGCTCACCTTTTCGATGAGAGGACACCTTCCACATCATGCAGTCCCGCTCTGCCACCAAGAAGTCTGACATATGGTGTTGAGTCTTGATATTGTTATGGGAAAGGACATACTTGTGCACCTATCTTCATCGCAGGTTCTGCACCCGCTCAGTCCTTGCGGTACCACTAACTCAGTGACCATAGAGGCCATGCATATAGTGGTGGGCCCTTGTACTCGGTGGTTCGGGTCTACATGAGGCGTCCGAACCACTAGGACGGGCCATCACAGCGATTGCAATGGGAGCAACTCTAAAATGGCGTAGAGCACATGGGCCCCGTCTTTTTTATTGGTAGGGTCACGTGTGTAGTGACGCATGTGCTGGATGGGTGTGGTGTGGCTGTCTTTTTTTGTATTATTGAAATATCGGCTTTTAGGAAAGTCGCATCCTGTCTCGAGACCAATGTTTTTTTTGTAGTGATTATTTTAATCAGAGCATTACGAGTTTGTAGTGTCCCGCGGCGCCGGGTAGCGTTCCAGCGTCCCACACCTGCGAGGGCACGTCTGCGTGAGCGCGTGTCGTCACGCGCATGAGAGAAAAATAAAGGGGCGTGGCCGAGGCAGCAGTCCGGAGCCGCGAGTCAAAGCAGAAACCGGCTCCGTGTTTTCCTTAATGTTCCTGCGCAGCTATTAATAGCGCTAGCGCTAATTAGAACACCACATTGGCTACGAGGGGCTTATCGACCCATGCTGTGCTGGGTGCCCCCCTCTGATGAATATTTGAGCCTTTTTCAAGAGCTGTAGTGTTCAGGCCCAGTGAGACCACGAGGGCCTCGTGTGAACCAACTGCTGGCTCATGGTACTGCATGCTGCTACCAGAGAGCGTGTAGCCCCATTAGTGCCTGCCTTCGTGAAAAAGCTGCGACCGCTACCAGGAGTACACCATCACCATACCCTGCAGCTGGCCCACGCCGGAGTGCCACGTGAGCCCACCATTGAGGCTAGGGCTGTGCACCAAGCAGGCGACCATCTGAAAAGAAGGGAGGGAGGACCAGCCACTCGAGTTCCACCCGACACAGTCACCACCGACATCGGCCAGACGCCCGCCAACGCGCCTGTGAGGTGGGTGAGCAGCACACGTGCCGCAGAGCGCACCACGCACGTGCCAAAATGGCGCTGATTCCCGCCATTCACCGTAGACGGGGCTCCGCCATCCCTCGCTCCGCGATGGAGAGACTGGGTTGATCCCCTCCAGATCTACTTCGAAGGGGCGGGCATGGCCCAGGAGAAACGCAGAGCATTACTTCTCCACCTGGGAGGAAAAGATATCCACGTACATACAAAACGATAGTGGAAACCACGCCGAAGACGTACCACACCCTCCTCAACGCTTTAAACGCACACTTCGAACCTATGGCAAGTAAAGACTATGAGAGGTTCATATTCCGCCAGGCGAAGCAGGAAGCAGAGGAGTCCTTGGACGCCTTCCATGGGAGGCTGAAGGAGTTGGCCAGCACGTGTGGCTTTCGTGATGAACAGGAAGCATTCCGAGGACAGATAATTCAAGGGTGTTACTCCTCCAAACTCAGGGTCACCATCCTCCAGGAAGACGGCAAGACTCTAGCGGACATCCTCAAGCTGGGATGATCCAAAGAACTGTCGCAGACCAGAGCCTCCCACATGGAAGCAGCCCTCCATCGGCTCATCAAAATGGAGCAAGTCAACATGGCGGAGACAGCGAATGTCGTGAGACCAAAAGCGAGCCAATATGCTGGCAAGAAACAGCAGAATAAGCGCAAGGAGTGTGGATACTGTGGTGGACCGCCTCACTGCATGCAGGATTACCCGGCGAAAGGAAAAAGGTGCAGCGCATGTGGGTGGATGAACCACTATGCGGCGGTATGCCGGTCGATGAAGTCAAAGAAGGAGGCAGCGCAAGCAGTTGTGGAGGAACGAGACAGTGAAGACATGGACGATGACACATGTGACTATCCGGTTCACTATGTGCCTGCGATTGATCAGCCACGGCGGAAGAAGCGACGCCTGCCAAAATGGCGAATCAATATCCATCATCAAGAGGTGAGAGCTACTATCGATACAGGAGCATCCATTTAACTGATGGCGGCCAACGTGTACAACCAGCTTAGCAACAAGCCCCCCCTCCGCGAAGCGAGAATCAGGGTATTTGCATATGGCCAGAAGACACCAATTCCACTCATAGGGTGTTTCAAAACGGAGCTGCAACATCACGGCCTCAAGGTCCCCACCACTGTATACGTTACCAAGGAAGGTAGCGGCATGCTACTCAGTGGACAATCAGCAGAAGAGCTGAGCCTCATATCGTTTGCCATGGCAGTGCTGGAAGATGAACTGGAGGCCATCCTAGAAGAGACATAGATGCTTCGCGTTCCATTTGAGGAAGAAGGTCAAGGAAGAGCTGGAGGCGCTGGAGAAACAGGGCATCATCGAGAAAGTCAGTGGGCCCACCCCGTGGGTGTGCCTGATCGTGGTGGCTCGGAAACCGAAACAGCCAGGACAAGTCCGAATCTGCGTGGACATGCGCCTCCCAAACGCAGCAGTAAAGAGGGAACGTCATCTGACCCCAACAATCGACGACATACTGGGAGAGTTGAACGGCGCGAAATGGTTCTCAAAGATGGACCTCCGGTCGGGGTATCACCAACTGTCACTACACCCGGACTCTCGATACCTAACCACCTTCTCCACGCACGTGGGCCTCCGAAGGTACCGACACCTCAATTTTGGGATCTCGCGTGCCGCTGATGTGTTCCAAAACACCATCCGTGAAGTCCTCAGTGGGCTCCCAGGAGTTTTAAACGTGAGCGATGATCTACTCATCTACGCATCATCAGTGGAAGATCACCCTCAGAGGCTGAGGGGAGTCCTACAATGGATCAAAGAGTCCGGCCTGACCCTACACCGGGAAAAGGGTCAATTCCTGAGAAACAGAATCAGCTTTTTTGGTTATACCTTCTCAGACCAAGGAATCGCCCCAAACCCCGAAAAGGTAAGGGATGTCTAAGAAGCCCCTGCCCCCACCAACATCTCAGAAACCAGGAGTTTCCTGGGCATGGTGAACTTTTGCGGACATTTCGTCCCTGATCTGTCCAACCTCATCAAACCCTTGAGGGAACTAACAAAGTCCACCGCGACATGGCAGTGGGGCCCAGAACAGGAACAAGCCTTCAAAGCCACAAAACGGGCTCTGTCAGCGGACACAACCCTGTCCTATTTTGACCCGACCAGATCCACCAACATCGCAGTGGACGCCAGCCCGTATGGGCTAGGAGCAGTACTCATGCAACTACAAGGCAATGGAGAATGGGCCCCGATTGCACATGCAAGCTGCTCTTTGACAGACACAGAGCAGAGATAATTGCAGATAGAGCGGGAAGCAATCGCCATCCACTGGGCTGTCGGCACTTCCATGTCTATGTGTATGGTCATCCCTTCACAGTGTCGACGGACCACAACCCACTCATACCCCTATTCCAAGGCTCAGTGTCCAAACCTCCACCACGGATTGAGAAGTGGATACTTCAACTCCAAGGGTATGACTACCGAGTAGATTATGAACCCGGCTCATCAAATCCCGCAGATTACCTCTCAAGACATCCCCGAATGGCCACACAAACGGAAAGAGAGGAGGCGGATGATACCGAAGAGTACGTCCGGCTGATACTGGAGAGAGCTCGGCCCCTGCCAATGAGTCTGGAATCGATCATCGAAGCCACCCGGGGAGGTGAGTGTCTACAACTGGTCGCTGAGGCGGTCCAAATGAATGACTGGCGCCCGATCCAAGCCACCCTGAACAGGCGGACACCGCAAGCGAAAGGAGCACTAGAATCCATGATGCGGGTCAAAGACGAACTGTCGGCCGATTGCCGAGGCTGCCTCCTGCGAGGACCATGATTGGTAATGCCTTTCAGCCTGGCTCAGCAAGCCGTTGACCTGGCACACTGGGGGCACCAAGGCATGGTGAAAACAAAGAGTCGACTGAGGGCCAAAGTATGGTTTCCGGGAATGTACGCAATGGTCAAACAGACTGTCCGGACCTGCGCCTGGTGTCAAGCAGCAGGGCCGCCCGATCGCCCTCACCCTGTAATCACCAAGGATAACCCTAAAAGGCCGTGGGAATGTGTAAGCGCAGACTTGGGACATCTTCCCGATGGGCGCTACGCACTGGTGATCCTCGATGACTTCATAAAGTATCCAGAAGTGGAGATTGTAGGGAGCCAAGCGGCCACGGAGGTCATTGCCAAGTTCGAAAAAACCATTGCTACGCACAAAATATTCGAGGTGGTCAAAACAGACAATGGTCCACCCTTCCAGGGACAGGAGTTTGCAGACTACCTAAGGAGCTGGGGGATTAACCACAGGAAAGTGACTCCCCGCTGGACTCAGGCCAACGGGGAAGTAGAGAGGTTTATGCGTACGTTCAACAAAACAATACGCATTGCCCATGCTTCACCCATGGAAAGAGCCATCTACAGCTTTTTGAGAGAGTACCGGCTGACACCTCATTTCACAACCGAGGCAGCCCCCGGTCCGGCTATCATGTGCTGAGTAGTGAAAGACACTATCCCGAACCACCCAAACTGGGTCCCAGCTCGAGTGAATGTGGGAAGAACTCTGGCTAACCGAACGCAATCCAATAACCAAGCCAGCGCCAGGGGACGGGCTAAAGAATCAGACATCCAAGAAGGAGACAACATGTTCATCAAAGACCGACACCCAGGGAGCAAATTCCGAATCCCGTTCGAGCACCAGCCCTGGACCGTTCTCCGCCGAACTGGCACCATGGTGACCGCCCAGAGGGGGTCCGAAGTTGTCACTCGAAACATTTCGTTTTTCAAGAAGGCACACCCCGGGGCACCGGATGGACAGGAGCCAGATCGCACAACAACCAGGCCTAGCCAACCAACGGAGGAAGATGACTATGAACTTCCAGAGTGCTAGCCCACTGGCAGTGAGAACCAAATGGACCCGGACACTGGAGGCACCAAGGGAGAGCCCACCAAGCTCTCCCATGTGGTCTCCGACAAGTGAAACCTCGCCGAGAGTAACACCGTCAGTGCCATCGTCAAGGGGGGAGCATTCCAGGTATGGTTTGCGCCAGAATCCAGAACCATCCTACCGGCTAGCTGATTTCATTTTGTGACCATCTAGAGACTGGAGGCCAAGAGCCTGGTAACAGACCCTCGTTATTTCTATGATGCTGGTTATGTTTCGTTCAAATAAAGGTTAGAAGGAATGTAGTGTCCCGCGGCGCCGGGTAGCGTTCCAGCCTACCCGCGCCTGCGAGGGCACGTCTGCGTGAGCGCGTGTCGTCACACGCATGATATAAAAATAAAGGGGCGTGGCCGAGGCAGCAGTCCATAGCCGCGAGTCAAAGCAGAAACCGGCTCCGTGTTTTCCTTAATGTTCCTGCGCCGCTATTAATAGCGCTAGCGCTAATTAGAACACCACAGAGTTCTCATTCAATTTGCTCTCACACTCAAGAGGAAACTGTACCTCACTGCTTCTCCTCTCATTAGCGCACGATGTAGACATTGCTAGTTTTAATCGTGCATTAGGACCTCTGCCATCATTTTGTTTTGTTATTGTGGAGTCAACTCAGAAGCCACCCGACAATTCAAGGTATCTCATCAGGCTTCTTTGGTTGTTTTGATTATTGTTGGAAGTGAACTTTATGCCTGAAGCGCTTGAGGCAGGACTACTATAAAATTATTTCAGCTGGTGCTATTTTTACTTTTGGGCAGACGTTTGCCTCTCTATGATTTCATCGCCACTTAAGCACACCACGTTAATGCCAGCTCCATAATTGGATGATATGAATGCAGAAACCTCTTCTTACCCTGGGACACTTCTAAAGTTGGTGAGTCTGTGAGAGTACACAATCAGCCTATTCTATTGGGTTAAAGGTCACATACTGTTGAAAGAAGGAGCTTGTGTATTAACTGTTTCTTTCTTTCTTTATTGTTTTTTATGTTAGACTGCAGAAGCTGGAAATTAGCCTTCCTTGATTCCTTTTCTTCCTTCCTTCCAGCAGCTGATTCGGCTGTGCTTCTCCCTCGTGGTCCAGAAGTGTCTCTTCTCTCCCTGAGGGTGGTAGTCAGTATTCTGTTGTTTCCTATTTGGTAGGATCTGGCTGTACCCTAGGGGGGAGTGGGGGCTCCCTTTTCGCTCCTGAGGATTCTGTTTATCTGTGACGTGGACCTGATCCCCGACACTGTGAGGCTGCAGGACTTCGAGCCCTATCAACCCCACCAGCTCCACGACCCCGTCCACGAGAACCTCATGCTCTGGGGACCATCACCTTCTGAAAAAGCACGGGTAACTAGCTACACCAGTAACCCGCCTCTTTACAATACACATATTAATTCGGCCCCAGAGGCGTCGTGTTCGGTGGCCTACTAGTACATGGCAGTTGTCGTGCAGGACCACCATGTCCTCTGCCATTCCCTCTAAATACCTGTTGCAACAACACCTTTGTCTTTCAATCCTTATGCTTTTTCTCTGTCCTCTCTTTCTCCTCATTGTCCCGATGTTCATAATATTGAGCCATATTCAAAATAACTTAGGGGAAGAGGTGGACCTGGTACTTTCAGAAGCCTGTAAAAGACCGATTTTGCCCACTGTAATCCAAAAATGGACCATCAAACCGAGTGGAAAAATCAGACGCCCTCTCATTTGTCTTTTGTCGACAAGCCAACAATTTATCCTACTCTACTTTTCTCCGTGGAATAAGAGAATGCTTATATGTAATAATACGGCCTGGCATCGCAAAAATTTCCGCTCTGGGCTTTTTCTACTGGTCCCATGCTTTAATTTGATCCCAAGTACCGCCCAACTCCAGAACATGATATTGAGTGCGGACCTCCCTCTAAATATCAACCGGAACAAGAAGACCCAAAAACATTTTAATATCAGCAAGAATCATTACCATCGATGAAGCACCATCAGTCAATTCCTTATAATAAACAATAGGATTTTTCCTAGGATCGAGCAAATGAGTCTTAAGAGACAAAACCTCACTTTTCCACGGAGTATAAACCCACTGTTCTTGAAACCAGGACGCTACACCCCGTCTAGTAACAACGCCATGCTGATCCTTTAACTGCGGTATCTCTGGGTGATATAAGGGATGAACCTATCGCATCAGAAACTGGGACACAGTAGTGGGACTCTTATCATGCAACCTTTCCCTATAGGCAACCAATGTGGTAATGTTACTAAAACCTTGGCCTGAGTCCCTACCATTAGTATACACACGATCTTTGATATTAAATAAAATTTGCGGAGCAGCATCCCCAAAGTGTTGCTCCCAAAGGCCAATTAAGGTAGAGGACATGTGCTTGAGAGCATGCTGCTGTATAAAGGGCTCATAATCTTTCATCACTTCCCAAACATCCTCCACACTCTAAATGGGATTACGACCCCCACTGCGAAGCCTGATTAGCAACTACCTTCTTTTCCTCTTCTCCCACCGCAGACCGTACAAAAGGGACTATACGCTCATTAAATTTTGTTAAGTCTCCATCCTTGAACCCTTGAACTGGTGTCTCAGTGCTTACAAATGCCGGGGGATGAAGAACCATAGTGGGAGTACCAACAGAAGTAATAGGCACAACCGTTGCTGGCAGATGCGTCACAGGAGAAAGAGCTGGAGACAAGGATGCTGAAACAAAAGATGTGGCAGGGCTGCTAACAGTCACTTTGCCACAGACAGCAAATACAAAGAAGGAGGAGGAGGAGGAGGAGCCGAAGCTACAGACGTCAAAACTACAACAGTAGATACAGAAACAGTGAGAACAGCTGTAACAGGCGGCTGTGATGGCACAGGGACAGTGGGCTATATCCTTTGTAGGGCATATTGGAGCAGGGTTCAAGTATCTAACAGTTCTTCCACAAAAGTATCACTTTCTTCCTGAACCAGATACAATTTATCAATATGCAATCGAAAGCTCCTATCTTCAATTCTACTCCCTTTTCCTGTTTTTCTTTATTGTATGCTACAGCTTTCTGAGTCAGTGTCTGCATTTTCCCTTTCCGGGCCTCTTTCTCTGACTTCAGTCGTCTCTGCTTAGCTGCTTTCTGCCATGTTCTGAGGGAATCAAACCTAGACTGTCTACTTCGGATTTTAAATAACTGTTCCTGTAAATACCCAATCTTTTGTTCATCAAAACTGCCCGTTAACGGCCACTGTAACTCTGCATTGTCCCTCGTATATTTGTGCCATAATGTACTAAACATAATAGGTCCAAGACCATGCTTCACATACATATCACAATTTGGAATGCCTTCTGAGGTGCCAGCTGAGCTTCTTTCAATCGAGCTTCTGCAGAAAAATAACAACAGCACAAAGAAAACAGCTTGCTGAGCCCAGGCATCCTCAAAAGAAACAAAGTTCGCTATTTTATGCCTGGCAAAGCAATTGCAAATGCTTTTATATCAAAGACGGTCCTCAGGCCATACCAAATGCAAACCAAAATAGTACCATATCCACAAAGAACCAAAACAAACACACTTGCTATATGCAGGTCAAAACAAACTAATTCTCCACTGCCGACTCTTCAGGCCAAATGGTGACATCCAAGGGTTTTGCCGTTTTGGACTCCAGTGGGGATGACCGCTGAGCGAGGCACTGTCCCCATACAGGGATCCCTGAACCGTCAGTCCGACCCGAGGATGGCCTCACCCCCCCCCCCCATCCTTGGAAGGAGATGGGTCACTCACCCGAAGGGGGCGCTGTTCAGGTGACAACTGAAGGCAGTGGCCCGATTAGGGTCACCCAGGTCACTCACGGCCACCTCTCAGCCTTCCATACCAAATGAAGAGTTGGTCAGACAGCAGAGAATACAAACCAATATCTATTTATTCAGGTGCACTCAGATTGGAGCCTAGTCTGCCCAGTCGCTTAGGAGTGCTGCAGAGGGACTGACATCATCAAGCATAGAGATACATTATGTACATTTCAAAACCAATGAAGGCATGCCCACAATGAAATTTCGCTAGTAAATGTAGTAAAACAGTGAAGTACAAAAAAATTACGTTTCGATTCTGAGGCCAGGTACACCTATCTACTGTTCAAGGTCGTTCTGCCTGTACCCATCACTTGACAGTGGGAGATGGCCTCTATCTAGAAGGAAAGGTATGCGCTAAGAGCAGTCCTTACAATAGTGAAGCAAACTCTAACCTTGAAGAAACAAAACCTAGCTGGGGCCTTTTCTCGAAAATAACGTTTCGATTATAACACAAAATGGAGCTGACAAAAGAAAATGGCGCTGCAGATGCTAACATACCTGAAATTATGCTTAAGCATGATTTTTCTATTCTAACAAATGTAACCGGCAACGAGAAAGATGTCAGCGGAACTGTAACTGGCAATGCCTGCAGAGCCCTCGACAACAATCCCGTTGTCTGTGCCATCGTTGGAAGAGGTATCGACAATGACTGACCCTCAGTTCTGGAGACCTGGAAAAGAAAATGAGTTACTTACCTGTAACTACGGTTATCCAGTATTGGTATCTTTCATAGATTCACAAGCCTGAATCATTCCCCATCGTCAAGATGCGAGCCCACGGTATTATAATCAAGCTGCATTTAAATAATGCCATAGGCTATAATGGCCTTGAGCCATGTTTTACATAGCCTATCTATGTCTTTTTTTTTTTTAAAGGACCAAATGTTGAATGAAGCCAATCAGCTGTTAGCACCCTCTAGAATCTTCGTAGCAGAGGCAATTTCCCTCAGGTTTTCCCAGCAGAAGTTGAAGTGAGTATCTTATTTAATAACAAGGAAAAAGCCTCTACGGGGAGGAGGTGGGTGTATGTGAATCTATGAAAGATACCAATACTGGATAACCCTAGCTACAGGTAAGTAACTCATTTCTTATCCAGTATTGGGGTATCTTTCATAGATTCACATGCCTGAATCAGAGTAGCAAGCAGTCACCTCCAATAATATATTGTCTATTGAGGATGGGGGTGATTTTTTTTTATTAATTTCTTTTATACATAGTGACCTCCAAATGTGTGAGGTAATATCAGTAGCACCAAAAAGGTTATACCTGTGTAAACTGTTTTTTCTAAATATATTAATAAAACTTAAGTTATTGCTTTTATACTCACAATTACATATACACAGCATTAGAAAGAGGCAAGGGAAAAAAGACAGCATAACTTGTAATACACTTTACCTGGTAATCACCTCATTAAAAACATGTAAGCATATAAAATCACCATGAGAACAGAATACTTCTTCTAAAGATTAGAAGAAACTTACCTTAATGGAAAAGATGGCAAAGTACCAACTGGCCCACTGCCGCCACTGCATCCTGTCCAGAGTCACTCCCATGAAGAGGGCAGCTGATGTGGCAACTACTCTGGTGGAGTGAGCCTTTGCTGTCCTTTCCAAACTTTTGTTAGCTTTGATAAGAAAGAACTGTATCGCAGACGATATCCATCTTGCAATAGTTGCATTTGTTATTGCAGTCCCTTCTCTGCTTTGGCCATATGCAACTAAAAACTGATCAGTTTTCTGAATGTCCTTCATTCTCTGAAGGTAGAATTTAAGGCAATGTTCGACATTCAGCGTATGTAGTGTTTGTTCTGCAGGCGTTGATGATTGCAGAAAGAAGGACCGGTGTATGGCCGGCTCATTGAAGTGGAATTGTGACTGCACTTTTGGAATAAATGTAGGATTAGTCTTTAGAATCACAGCGTCTTCTTTAAATATTAACAAGCATTTACAATGCAACGGTCTCGCCTTTGCAAAGGTTAGAGCTATTGGCATTGTAAATGACAAACTTTTCATTGAAGTGTTGGTTTTGAAAACAGAGAAATAAATGGCATAGTCATTTACAATGCCAATAGCTTAATCTCTCGCAAATGCGAGACTTATTGCATTTGCACACACACACAGAGAGCCACACACACACACACACAGCCACACACACAGAGCCACACACACACAGAGCCACACACACACAGAGCAACACACACATACACAGAGCCACAGACCTCGCGGCTCTTGGTGTGTCCTATCTGCGTTGGCAATTATCACCCCACTCTCGGTATTCTTCCCCCGGGTGTTGTTTACTTCGAAGCAAGTTTGCGAAGAAAACTAGTTGAGCAAGAAAATCTCCAAAACACGTTTTTTCCCCTCTCTGAGCTTGATGGAATCAGTGTGGCGGAGTTGTATTTTTCCACGCTATGACCGGGGTTTTGGTGAGAATGTCCTTTGGGTCACTTTTGGTGTTGCAGATGGGTGATTTTCGGGAGGGACAGGGGGGTATGTGGTGCTGTTTTCGGGGAGCGGGGGCTCTTTCTGTGGCTACCATGCAGCACATCCTACTCCCGCAGCCCCCATCTTTCTTTTTTCTCTCCCTGCTCGGAGGGAGGGAGAGAGTGAGAGCGAAAGAGGGCAGCTCTCGGCTCCAGCCAAAGCGCTTAATGTAAAACAAGTATTAGGAAGGGAGTTTGAGAAAGGAAGAGACGGGCCTAACGTGATAAAATGGACGACATGTTGTTGAAAGGATCTTGTACAGGGAGGAAAATGGTTCTGAGAGAGAGAAAGGAAGGAGAAGGAGAGATGGACAGGAGCTGATCAGATGACAGCAATAAAATGGACAGTGGGAATATTTAGGCTAATAAAGGATCTAATTGATGGGTGGAAGAGACCACAGCGACTTCAAGAGGAAAAAGTGGAAGAAAGAAAGAGAGGTCTGAGGCAGGAAGAGGCGAGCAAAGGGTTAGCTTTCAGTGCTCAGCTGATGCAGTGACACTCGGATTACAGCTATTATTACTACGTCACTTGGGGCTGGGGGCAAATAACCCATGACTACATTGTGGCCCATAGCACTCTGGATACGAAACATCAGGAAAGGTGGCGAAAGCGATGATGTGGGTGAAGAGACACATTGAGCGGGAAGGAGAAATGGGAACCAAGAAGGGTGGGCGGTGGGATAAGAAATAGCGTGAAGGAGAGAACGAAAGAAGCGTGCACCAGGTAGAAAGTGAGAGAAATAAAGATGATTTAAGATGATGGAGGCAGAAACACTGTGGGAGGAAAGAAACAAGGCCGTAAGAATGGGCTACTGATTCAAGTGCTGGAATAAAAGAGGAAACGTACCGGGCTAAGGGGTGCAAAGGAGAGACTAGCAAAGACAGAGAAGAGGGGTAGGAAGGAAGAGGCAGAAAGGGAGAGCGAGAGACCCTGACATTTATAGGAATAGAAGCTTGGGCATAGAGTGGTCCAGTGAGGCTACCAAAGAGCAGAGACATGCCAACAAGAATGGCATACACAGCCCGACAGAGAGTGACTGGCGAGAGCACAAGCAGTGGCTGGGTAAGTGAAGGGTGCGGGGCGTCAGAGAACCTCGAGGATGACTTATCCAGAGTGGCGGGGGTAGAGACCTGCATCAGACATCCACAGATAGGGGGCATGGAGAGAGTAGTGAGAGGTCAGACTTCCACGACGATAGGGCACGCAGGCCGCGGTGAAGGGTCAGACATCCACGGGAAGAAGGAAATACAGATAGGTAGCATGTGAGACGTCCACATGAGGAAGACCATGATGAGGGGACAGACACCCACAGGGAGAGGGCATGCACAGAGTGGCGAGGGGTAGAGACACCCACAGGGAGAGGGTATGCACAGAGTGGTGAGGGGTCAGACACCCACAGGGAGAGTGCATGCCCAGAGTGGTGAGGGGTCAGACACCTATGGGTAGAGGGCATGCACAGAGTGGTGCGGGATCAGACACCACGGGGGGAGAGGGCGCAGACAGTGTTGAGAGGGGTCATACCCTACTGAGGCGCGCAGGCAGTGGAAAGAATAACCGTGCCCACTGAGAGGGGTGTTGTTGGGGACTAAAGGATGCTGGAAATAGAAAGCCCAGAGACCCTTGGGAGGCGGTTATGCCACGCAGTAATCAGCTGTGAGAGAAGGGCACATGGATGAGACATGGGAGGAGAGAGTATTCAAACAGCGTAACATGTCAGACATCCACGAGAAGACGGAATTCAGGCAAGCGAGATGGGGGAGGACAGGCCCATGGGAAGGGGCATGCATGCAGTGGCGAGGGTGGCAGAGCTACAGGCAAGAGGGGCGGGTGTACCCATCATGGGTAGTGGTGACATAAGAGATGGGAGAGAGGTCTCCGCGGGAAGGGTATGCAGGAAAGAGTGGGAGGTTAAAGGACATACACATAGGAGTGAGGACGAGGAGGTCGACTCATTAACAAGTGTACACACATACTGAGTGGTAGTTGGGGAGGAGCCTCCAGACAAAGAGGGTCATGCAGGAGGGATGGGGTGAAGGGTTTGTTACCTTCTCCCCGGAGCCCTGCTGCTCTTGCGGCCGCACCTCACGCCGGGCCTCTCTCTCCATCGAGGCTGCCTCCTCCTGGAGCACGGGCGACAGTCACTCCCTCCTTGGCCAGCTCCGGTGCCCGCGATCCTCTGCCCCAGACTCCCGCCCCCTGCGCTCTGCTCCTCAGTGCCCGTCCATCGAGCAGCCAAAATCTCCTCTGACAGCTCCTGGCTGCGCTGCTCCTCCTGCCTCTGGTGCACTAGTGAGGGGGGAGATCTGAAGAGTGTGACATCTTAGAAGATATGGCACAGTTCAGCTTTCTCCCATTCAGGTAACGCAGCACCTCTGCTTGCTGCCTGCGTTGCGCGATATTTTAGTAAATATGCCCCAGCATTACTTTACCCACACAGCAGGGGAGTACCACAGGCCACTGCAGCCCCTGCGGTGTAGGTAACCCCCAAACCTCATCGGGCCCGCAAGCCCTTCAGAGAGGCCCATTCAGTCCAACACCAATGAATATCCTTGAGACTGAGGCACCCGTCTTCACATTATGTAGGGAGGGGCCATTATTTTGGGTTAGGCGGTGCCACTGCCTCAGAGAAGCAGTTCACGCAAAAAAGTCCATAGCTTATGATTTCTACAGCGCACCTTATCTTTTGCCCACAAATGATCCTATTGGAAGTGTGACTTAACTCCAGCCGCCCTTCCCCCCTACCTCCTCCCACAATACCCGAAAACTCGAACCCTTGGAATCGACGCTTAACTGCATTTCTATTTTCGCTTCTCCTTTCACCTCCGCTTCTTCGGGGCATAGGGTAATGCTGTTGGATTGAGAAATGTCTTCGAGTTAATCACACATTTGCTTTTCTATGGCATCCTGCCCGGTTCTGGTCAAACAAAGTAAACCAGGATAGGCTCCTGCGGGGGTTAAAATGTACACATTATGCGTAATGGAAAACTGAAGGCGGCAGGCATTTCCTTATGCAAGATTTATATACAGGTTGTGCCTGTCACCTCTGCTACTTCCGGCAATGCGCACCCACTTTCTTCCCCCTCCCTCGCTTCTTTCTCAATGCTTTGTCTCGCAGTCCCAGAAAACCAGACTGTATGTGGTGCAGGGCTGTGTTGTGAGCATGATTGACAAGTATGCCGATGTGCATTGGAAACCCTGTACAGCAGCACAGAAGGTTGAGTGCCTGCAGTCAGGAGAAACGTGCTTCTTACAGTCCATTTAACCAGGCTGCCAGCCTGTCCTCTGTTGAATCTAGCGTAAAGAGACAGCATAAACAAAAGCCGCACCAACCCCCCTCCCCGTACAACGGTGCAAGCCTCGGGGGTGGGGACAGGGAGGGCTGGCTGGCTGCCCCCACCACGGGTTTATTTATTTATTAATGATTTTAATTATGACATACTAGGCTGGTTCAGGCGCAGATCTCTGCACAATGTCAGTAAGACAAGAGAAAGGGGTCCGAGCAGGCAACCGGGAGAAAGAAGCGTGTTTTTCTTTCTCTCCTCTTCCCATTGGCTGGAATGTAAAATTCCAGCCAATGGGAAGAGGAGAGAAAGAAAACAGAAAGAAAGTAAAAAACACACCCCCGAATCCCAAAAAGACGGGGCTTAAACGGAGTGACGCCCCTCTCCTCCAATGGCTGGCCTCCGTTTAGGAAGCCAGCCAATGGAGAAGAGGGGCAGGTTTAAGCCCCACTCTGTAAAATATCAGTTCTCCCCAGCAAGACTGCGCAAGCGCAGCCTTCGCTAGGCGGAGACCTAGAAAGGGCTTCCTAATGGTGAAGGCTTGGATTTCGCTTACCCTTCTGGCTGAGGTAAAGGCCAGCAAAAGAGCAACTTTCCTTGTTAGGAATTTCAGTTCAACTTTATGAATGGGTTCAAATGGTCTTCTCATTAGTTGTGCAAGGACCACATTGAGGTTCCATTCCAGCAGAGGTACTCTCACTGGAGGAAAAGTACGGAACAGTCCCTTCATAAATTGTTTGATCAGCAGGCGTGGCTTGCGTGACAAGATGGCGGTCACACTCTAAGAGTGCTCCTGGACCCCTCCGTCATCTGGCCAAGATCCGCCTGTCTTTGCAGCCATCCATCTTCCAACTACGCTGCCTGCTCATCACCACGGCTGTGGGCATTCTATGCCAGACGCGGGGCTCCTCCAAGCCCCACATTCCTGCGCTAACCGCGCCGACGGGGCTAAGATGGCGGCCCCTCTGCCTTGACCCGTGGCTCCTGAATCCGCGCGTAGAACACGGCCTACATGAGTTCCACTGTGGCTGAGACTGTGAGGGGGAATTGAGGAGGCACAGCGCGGTGTCTGAGCGAAGCGGACTGCAGACCTTCCTGGGTGGTCAGATCCAGTCACAGCAAGATCATCGGCTGGGTCTCCTTCTCCTGGTCGGCCTAGTCTCCGCCTTAGCAGCCTGCTGCCGACGTTGTCCGGCCCTGCCCCCTGTGTGGGGCCAAAACTTTCTGGCGTGAGGCAGGTGGAGGCGGCCTGGGGCAAACATGGCTGGATCAGTGTACCCGGTGTGACGGAGCCAGAGTATCAGCCGCCATTTTGGGCGGCAGGGGGGACTGATACTACACCCTTGCTGGGGTCCGGCGATGGCGGCAGACCTGCGGCCTATATACCTTCCGGTGAGGTCGCCAGTGATCTGCTACACAGAAGCTCCGGAGCTCCGGTGAGTGCCCTGGCGGTGGGGGGGGGGTACTGGATCTGATTTGTGCAGTGCCCCCGCGCGCTTTGGGCTGCTGGCTGGGGGGTGGAGTTGGGTGCTTGATCGGACAGCGGGGGGTCAGGCCCCCTCCACCAGTCCCTCTCACCTTGGTCCCGTCATGCTGACTTGATCCTTGGCTGAGCCAAACAGCTTGAATTCGCACAGTTGGCCTGTCGGCCCCAGCCAGGGGTGTTGTATCCGGCGAGGATGGTCACCAGCTGTGGGTGTGGAATCAGCCGCGTCCAGCGAGCGGCGATGGGTCCTAGCCGAGGGCCCCCTCCACCACTCCCTCACCTCA
Source organism: Lissotriton helveticus (assembly GCF_964261635.1). Classification (NCBI taxonomy): domain Eukaryota; kingdom Metazoa; phylum Chordata; class Amphibia; order Caudata; family Salamandridae; genus Lissotriton; species Lissotriton helveticus. Next base: position 1,240,688,758 of record NC_136059.1, on the reverse strand, counting down.
GATTTCAGAATTGCTCCTGGTACCCCCTGCACAATCTGCTATCGGCCTTCTGCTGTTGGGGTCCCCGGTGTTGGGCCAGGAGGCATGCTCCAGTGATGCTGCTGCCAGATAGACAGTTGGGGAGAGGAGTGGATTTGACTGCAGCCCCTCAGCAGTGTTGGGTACTTGGTGCCTGAGCTCATGCATCATTCCTGTGCCTGTGCGTCCCCTGGAGTGCTCTGCAGTGCGCCACAGACTGCCTGCAGGGGCCCACATTTAACTCCACGCACACCAGATTATGGTGGTGGCCGGCCAACTACTGGAACACGAGGAGAAGTGGAGCGGTGGTCCACCTGGACAGTGGGCGGTTGGGTACTCCCGGGAACTTTGTCTGTACCATGAGCTGGCCCTGGGGGCCACCCATCTCCCCCACCCGGATCTGCTGCTATCCTCACGGAGATCCATCTCCAGCCGCACCTGGGGGTGTGGGCCCCTGACTGCACCCATCGCTGGAGCACTGCCCTCGATGTCCACGGAACTTTGGTTTTCATGCGGGAGGCGCTCCTCTGTTTCATATCTGCTGGAGCCCAGCTGGCTCTACCCAGATTTTAATCTTACACGGCCCGCAGCTCTTGTAGTGCCATGGGAAAGGCCAACCACCTTAAATCCATGACCTCCCATACCCAAACTAAGATGGACCAATTTACCACAGCAGATCAACAGACCGCGGGATAGGGTGAGAGCGGCCCCCCTATCCAAGGTAAAGAACTGGAGGCCATCTTGCAGGCGATCAGCACATCCCAGGCCTTGGTGGAAGGTAAAATCGGGGAAGCCAAGATGGACGTATCCCTCCTCCAGAAGGACTTCAGCAACGCCTCTGCCCACATCTCTCCACGGTGGAAGACGACATCTCTCTGCTAAAGGACCAAGTGTCCAACCTACTATCCCACACCAAGGAGCTTCACTGGCGGGCGGAAGATGCAGAAAACCGTTCACGCTGCAATAACCTCCGCCTGGTAGGTTTTCCAGAAGGGGCCAAGACAGCACAGATGTCCAACTTCATCGAAGTCTAGCTCACCTCATGGATGCCTAAAGAAGCCCTCTCCTCCTGGTTCGTGGAAGAGAGAGCCCATTGTTCTCTGGCGCCCAGACCTCTGCCCGGGGCGCCACACTACCCCATCATAGCCCGAATCCTCAATTTTAAGGATCGAGATGCCATCCTGCCTAAAGCCCACTCCCTCGGACCCCTCAAATTTCAAAACCACACCATCATGATCTTTCCTGATTACACCAGGGAAGTCCAGGAACACCCCTGCTCTTACACCGAAGTAAACAAAAAGATGCGGGCCCTTGGCCTACAATACCGCCTCCTGTTTCCAGCCAGCCTGCGTGTCATTTTTCAAGACAAAGCCCAATTCTTTAAATCCCCTAAGGCCGCTTGGACATGGTTCAAGGAGAAGCGCCCTCTCAGATCCCAACGGAACCTGCCCCCCCGTGGCCAGACCTACGATCCACACCACCACCACCACCTGGGCAGCAGCGCTGGTGGCGCCCACAATCTCACAGGAGACGCCAATCCCACAGAGACACCTCTAGATCGGCCAGCCTGGAGGCCGGTGGGGCTGATGGCTCTCCCAGCCCTTCGGGCTCACCCATGCGCCGCAGGCACCAATCACTCGGCGGCTCGGCCGGGACATCATCTCCGCAGAACCTCCAGGAATCCAGGACTGAAGACTCGGACTTGCCCCATAGGCCAACCTTGTGATAGCCCATGGGGATGGGAGCTTGAGACGGGGGGAGGGGGTAGGTGTCACCTACCAGTTTGATCTACATCGGTGAGACGTGAGACACAGACGACGGAGGGGGAAAACACAGTCCAGGTTGGGGCTTCCCCCCCTGCGACGACTCGTCTTCTCTAACCATTTGAAGCTGAGGCATAGAATCTCAGAGACCCGACCGGCGGACCCTGTGGAACATTGATGTTTGGGGCCCTGCCTGGAGGCGTGTCCTCACCGATCTAGGGACAAGACACCGCAGCAGGATTTTTTGCTCTGATATATTTGCCTACCTGCTGAGACATTGCTTTATCTGTATATATATATGGAGGGGTCTTCCACGTCACTGAACCCGAGCGTTCTAGTTTGGTTATTACTGTTACTACTTTCGGGATGACGGATGCTTCAGTTTTTGAAGTATAGGGTAGGGGTTGGGGGTAAGGGGAAGGAATGGGACCGTTGTTCCATTATTGTCACAGTTACATTGCCATATTGTTCACCAGCTGTATTGATGCACACTCCAACTTCGCTAGTACACATTATAATGGCCCTTCATTTTGTGCACACAACACAGACATTGCCACCATCCTGCGCAAAGCCCCACCTACACATTCTGTGGTCTGTGGTGTGGGTGCTCCCCCTTCTATAATAACAACAACTATGAACACTAGTATCAGTCTTGGTGCCCCCCTTTGTACACTGTCGTGGAACGTTAATGGGCTATGAGACAGGGTTAAACGAACCGCGGTACTGCGCTATGCACAGCGCATGACAGTGGAAGTACTCCTACTACAGGAAACCCACCTAGCAGGAAACCACTGCCCCTTTCTGGCACGGTATGGGTATGACAGAGTGTGGCACTCAATGTTTTCCCGGGCATGGCCATTCTTATAAAGTGTAACCTTCCGTTCGTTCTCACTCAGGTAACTTACGACCCCCAGGGTAGATATGTAAACCTCTGTGGGACTCTAAATGGGCAACCCCTCAACCGTATGTTCATTTATTCCCCCGTCCATGCTCATGACTACGTTGAAAGACACCTCTGACCGCCTCCTCTCCCTGCCATTGGGCACTACCATCTTTGGAGGCGATTTTAATGCAGTCTCCGATCCCTACACTGACACTACTGGCGCCCCCTCATCTTTCAGAATTACCCAAGCTAAACACCTAACGAACTGGGCGGGCTCCCTCGGTCTGTGCGACGCCTGGCGATTCTGGCACCCTCATAGCAGACACTTTACACACACGTCAGCAGTGCACCACACGCAGGCACGTATAAAAGCTGTATTTGTCCCATCCATGGACTGCCAAAAGATTAAAGATATTTGTATCCTCCCCCGAGGTATCTCTGACCACTCACCTGTTCTCCTCAGCACTAGGGACCCGCCCACATCTGCACGTCCAATGTGGGAGTTGAACACCTGGTTTTTGCAAGACACCTTTCGGAAGGCGATTGCAACGGAACTAAAACAGTACTTCCTCACCAACACTGGATCCTTCCCCTCTCCTGGCACCTTTGGGAAGCCAGCAAAGCTACAATCCGTGGCTTTGCACAGGGTCAGCTCAAAATTCAACGACAAGACCAAACCCACCAGACCACAATACGAGAGGCAAGGTGCTGCTCCTCGAACAATTCCTCCCCGGGGATCGTGATGCCACACACGAGAGGCAACTCACACACCTCAAATCAAACAACTCTCCATGGACGCCGACAAACTCCTCTGGAGGTCCTCTATAGCCAGGGTGTATGGTTTGGGCGACAAGAATGGGAAGATCCTCCACCGGCTGGCCACCTGTCCGAGGGCCAACCGCATCATCCCCAAAATCATAGACCCAGATGGCTTACTCACCGATCCCCTTTAGCAATGGCCCAAATGTTTGCCTCATATCACTGTGCTCTATACTCGGCCCAAAGACCTGAAATATCCCTTTCGGATTTGCTTGCCACAGGCCCCATCCAACTTCCCCGCCTCAACCCAACCGCTATGGCCGACCTGGACCTTCCCATCACTCGTGAAGAAATTATTGACGCCATCACGCGTACCTCATCGGGCAAGACTCTAGGTCTAGACGGAATCCCACAGGAGTTCTATGCTACATAACGGCACATTCTTGTCCCCCACCTGGCAGACCACTTTGGAGAGACTCTCAAGAAAGGCTTCTTCTCACTGTGAAAAGTAGCGGTCTCCTAAGACCCCCAATGCTGCCGGGCGCAGGGTCACCTTTAATCCACTCTGAATTCGCTATCAAATAATGAGGCAGGCGCTGGGAACTGGAAGGCAAGAAGCAGGTTTATTACTTTCAAGAGGAGACCACGTCAACTGCAGACATCTGGATGTCTTTAGGGAGGTGTTCTGCTGGCAACTGCCTTGGCCCTTCCTTTTATACAGGTTTGATACAATGTGTTTGTTTCATTTATCATGGTTACAGGCTTGGAGTCACCGCCCCGGGCAGGTTGTCACTCAAGCCCAACATGGTTTTATTAACATGATTACACAAGCCCAACATTAATTCTCCTCCCGCGCAGGTCCAAACACACAATGTAATCTTGCATCTGGACCTTGCTTCAGGGTCTAAAACATGTGAGACCGGCCAGATCTAAGAGTCCGTTCTGTTGATAAAAACAGGTCCCATTGTTGGCAAAAACAAGTCTTGCTGTGTGCAGTGCAATAAACCATGTTTGCAAGAGTCTGTTTGGTATTTGGAACCTGTTTGTGTAGGGATGAGGAGAAAAACGAGTTTGAGGCAGCAGGTGGTGTTGATGTTTGTCGTGGAAATAGTTTATAGCACCCAGCACGCATATCAGGTTTGGTCAGAGAGCCAGAAGGCTGCTAGCAAGGACAGGGTGAAACGAAGGTGACCAACAGAGTACAAAATGGCTGCGGTCAATCAGAATGACTGCCGTTTATGTGCACGTAGCAACTTCCATCAGACAAGATGGCGCAGAATGTTCATGATTGTCGTTTTGTTCTTAACAGTCGCCCCTTTGAACATAACTAGCCAGCTTGTCAGTCTATTTCGATCTCCATGATGTCCTGTATCTCTTGTTCATACATTACTCTCATTTTTGATTAACTGAGTGTCCATAGTCTTAGGGCCCAAGGTATTTATGCAAAGAGAACACAAAGGTGGTTTACAGTGTACACCCAAACAACAACCACATATTGCCAATACTGGGACCAAGAGAAACAATTATATTTTCCAACCCCAGTCCTTCAAGATGCCCCAAAGCCAACTTCCAATTGTCCAAGTCTCTGATCCTTGATGAATTTCTGAAGACAGTCTGTGGAGATGTTCTATTGCTTCATAGACAGAGGGTGAATTATCAGGGATGTATATGCAGCAACTGGCACCGATGATGCGACATGCTCCTCCACGGTCCGCTAGTACCACGTCCAGGACCATGCGGTTTTGTAGGGCCACAAGACGGACCGCTTGAAGCTTGGCAGTGTTGTTGGTGAGGATGCAAGCTATGACGTTCAGGGTGGTTTCTACGGCTTGAGACAGATGTCTGATGGCTCGGCTGTTTGCCATCGGACCCCATAGCGGGACAAGCCCTTTTGCTGCATCAAGGAACTGTGATGCGGCAGAGTCTGCTTGATCAGTGTCTTTAGAACGCTTTTCTCGATGATGCTCTGCAGGGGCAGTGAAGGTCGGTGGCAAAACAAAGGCGATGTAGCACGTGCCCCCCTAGTTTCTTGGGAGCCAGCTGTAGGCTTTGGTTCCACAGACAAAGTACATATTGGGTGATGCAACAAATGCTGGAGGGTTGGCAGTGTTCAAAGTCCTTACAATGTTACAAGTGCTGTGACCCACATTCTTAGTCCCACGGCCTTCAATGCATACAAGGCCAGAGACGTTCACCACAGATAGGGCCACAGTCAGTGTTGTAGCAGTTCTTTTCTTCAGGTAGGAAAATGTGGCTCTGACAGGATTATTGAACACTTGTATTTCCACTCGTTCTTTGGAGGGGACATTCATTGGGAATGTCGCATTGGAGGTGTGAGGGCAAAAGGGAGCGGCTGTTCTTCCTGTTTTGTTTAGCCAGAACTCGTTGTAGAACTGAGCGATTGTCCCAGCGGAAGTGGCATTGTCTTTGTAACTTTCTTGTAGGAGCATCATCCAGGCAAGGCAAGATCCGTGAACAGAAAAGGGTGAAGGGGTGAAAGGGATGGAATGTTCAGTGGAATGTGGTAGTAGCCCACAGACCCAACAGTTAGTGACATTGGTGGCAAGATTGTGCTGGTGCAGCATCTGTATGAAAGAATTATTCCAGAATTCTTTGCGTCGTTCTCGGAGATGTGGCGACAGTGATACCAGGTAGTGTTCTTTCCTGGTGATTGGTTGCATGGTTGGTGACAATGTTCTGTATGCAGGTGCATTCTCTTCAATGATCCACAGTGTGACCATTAGCAGGAGGCAGGTGAGAAATGCGGCTACAAGCGCAATTGTCTTTGTACTGTGCAGTTCAACAGTCTTGGTGTCTTTGCGGTGGCTTTGCAGGTGTTCTGTTTCTTCCATCATCTTTGAGGAGCTCACCAACTGTTAGGACCACAGACTTTTGTCTGGTGCTTTTCCTGGTAGCGTTGTTTGGCTGTGCTACCGATCTGAGATTCTGACTCAGTTAGTGGCCTTGTTGTTGGAGCTCCCCCTTTTCGTCGATCTTAGGTTGTACCCTTCCTTGGATGGCACTGTGGGGTCGGGAAATTCAGACAGTTGGAGAGTGTCTTCTTGTGGGTAGCAACTCAGAGCTAGTCGGTCCTTCGCGAGTACTTCCTCTTGCACCTCCAGCTCTTCACAGGTTGCCAGTGTTGGAGGGACTTTCTTGCAGTGATGGGCGTGCAGCCAGTTTCGTTTTCCTTCCACTCGGAGGGCAGTTCGAGTGGTGATCAAGACTTGCCAGGGGTCCGTCCACCTGGGCTCCAGATTCTTCGTTCTTTGGAAGTTGTGAACTAGGATGAAGTCCCCAGGCTTTATCACATGTCCTGGGCCCCTGGATACGTCAGGCAAGGCTTGCTGCACCTGTTCGTGGATAATTGGTAGCTCGTTTGTCAATTTATGCAAATAATCTGACATTAATATGTTCGGGACATCTTTAATGGAGGTGGGTCTTGGTGCCGCCCAAATGCTCCTAGGCCTGCCGAAGACCACTTCATACGGGGTCAGTCTGTGTTTGGTTGGGGTGGAGCGCATTGATAGCAATGCCAATGGAAGGGCGTCGGGCCACTTCAACCCGGCCGTGGCAACTATTTTGGCTAGCTTAATTTCAATGTTGCATTGTGTCTCTCTACCAGGCCCGCTGATTGGGGGTGGAAGACGGCATGGAACTTTTGTATTACCCCCAACCCTTTCAGTATGTTCTGTATCACTTCGGCTACGAAGTCTGGGCCGTTGTCGCTCCATAAAATCGGGGGAAGAATTTTTTCAACAATACTTTTGCAGTGGCTATGGCAGTATTGTCGCGGGTGGGATATGCCTCCACCCATTTGCTAAAAGCGCACACAACCACCAGGACATATTTTAGACCATGGCATCTTTCTAGTTGGATGTAATCCATTTGAAGGACTTCAAAGGGGTGGTCAGGGACTCCAAACCCTCCCCGTGGTACTACTGTCCCCTTCCCTGGGTTGTGTTGTAGGCAGACTATACATTGTTGTACTAGGCGCTTTGCAGATTCTGTTATCTTGACATTTTGCCATACTCTGGTGATTAGTTCAATCATTGGGATGGAGCCTATGTGTGCTGGTAAATGTGCCATGGTCAATATGGGGATGAGGTAGGCATTGGGTAACAGCCACTTATTTCCGTCTTTAGTTCTCCAGCAATCTTCCTCGTCTTTTAGTCCCACCTTTTCCCACTCGGTCAATTCGTCTTGTGTGCCTGTAGTATGTATGTCCCTTACAGTGGTCCTAGCGTCAGTCCATTGTTCAGCTTGTGACCTGGTCACATACATTCGTGTCATAGTTCTGTCTTCTGCCGTGGCTCGGGCAGTAACGTCTGCTAGCGCATTTCCCTGTCCAATGAGATCTGTCACTTTCCTATGTGCTTGGGATTTTATCACTGCTAGCTTTTTGGGGAGGAGGACTGCTTGCGTCAAGGCGGAGACTAAATCTCCATGCAGGATGGGTGTACCGTGTGAAGTCAGGAACCCTCTTTCTTTCCATAGAATCCCAAAATGGTGAACCACCCCGAAGGCGTATTGGCTGTCGGTGTATATGTTTACTGTCGTGCCAGCTGCTAAAATACATGCTTGTGTGAGGGCAATGAGTTCTGCTGCCTGGGCGGAACGTTGGGCATTACGAGCTGTTTCTAGAATGGTTCGGGCTGTGGTGACAGCGTATGCAGCTGAGGTGGTGCCGTCGGGGAGTTTGATGCACGAACCATCCACCCATAGTTCTCCATCTGGCTCTAGAATGACGGTGTCTCTGAGGTCTACTCTACTCTTTGTTTGTTCATCGGTTAGTGTCACGCAGTCGTGTAGTGGAGCCACGTTAGGATCATTTTCAGGTAGGGGTAACAGTGTGGCTGGATTAAGGGTGGTGCATCGCTTTAGGGTAATGTGCCGTGCTAGCAGGGTCAACTCATATCCTGTCAGTCGGGCGCTAGTCAAGTGTTGGGTTTTGGTCTGGTTCAGTAGTGTGTCGACTGCATGGGGTACTAAAACAGTGACTGGATTTGAGAGCACTATTCCTTCACTCTGGCGTATTGATACTGCTGCAGCTGCCACAGCGCGCAGGCACGAGGCAGCGCTCTGGATACTGGATCGAGGGTGGCAGAAAAATATGCACAAGGGCTTTGTTTGTGACCAATTGATTGTGTTAGGACAGACAATGCACATCCCTCCCTTTCGTGTGTATAAAGGAAGAATGGTTTGGAGTAATCTGGGGTTCCTAGGACTGGCGCTGAGTAAAGGGCATTGCCTAGTTCTTTAAAGGCTATCTTGCATTCGGGGGTCCAGGGGAGAGGTGAGGGGATGTCTTTAGCTAGGAGGGAGAGAAGGGGTTTGACAATGAGGCTAAAGTTCGGTAACCACTGTCTGCAAAACGAGGTGAGGCCTATCAAAGAGCGGACTTGCTTCTGATTTTTGCGGACAGGGGTGTCTAGAATTGTCTGGTTCCTGTCAGGTGTGAGTTTTCTCCCATCTTTTGATAAAAGGTGACCCAAATAGGTCTCTTGTGATTTACAGAACTGCAGTTTCTTTCGGGAGACCTTGTGACCATAAAACTGTGGGCCGAACCCCATCTCCGCCGACCCACCCTCCATATATTGCCAGTCCACCGAATCAAACGCCTTCTCAAAATCGACGAGAAGGAGCACAAAAAAGGGGTGAATCAATGACGATGCGCCAAGGCGAGATGCAGGCGGCGGAGTCATTGTCTAGTCCCCTGCATGGGCATAGACCTACATTGGTCCGGTTGGACGAGCTGGGGGAGGTAAGGCCTCATCCGCTGGGCAAGGGTGTTAGAAAAGAGTTTAATCTCTGTGTTAATGAGAGATATTGGGCGGTAATCCGCACATTGAGGTGACGGAGGTTGTGTTTTAAGGAGAATGACTATCGTGACCAGGTCTGTCTCTGGTGATGTTAAGAACAAAACGACAATCATGAACATTCTGCGCCATCTTATCTGATGGAAGTTGCTACGTGCACATAAACTGCAGTCATTCTGATTGACCGCAGCCATTTTGTACTCTGTTGGTCACCTTCGTTTCACCCTGTCCTTGCTAGCAGCCTTCTGGCTCTCTGACCAAACCTGATATGTGAGCTGGGGGCTTTAAACTATTTCCACGACAAACATCAACACCACCTGCTGCCTCAAACTTGTTTTTCTCCTTATCCCTACACAAACAGGTTCCAAATACCAAACAGACTCTTGCAAACATGGTTTACTGCACTGCCCACAGCAAGACTTGTTTTTGCCAACAATAGGACCTGTTTTTATCAACAGAACGGACTCTTAGATCTGGCCGGTCTCACATGTTTTAGACCCTGAAGCAAGGTCCAGATGCAAGATTACATTGTCTGTTTGGACCTGCGCGGGAGGAGAATTAATGTTGGGCTTGTGTAACCATGTTAATCAAACCACGTTGGGGTTGAGTGACAACCTGCCCGGGGCTTTGACTCCAAGCCTGTAACCATGATAAATGAAACAAACACATTGTATCAAACCTGTATAAAAGGAAGGGCCAAGGCAGGTGCCATCAGAACACCTCCCTAAAGACATCCAGGTGTCTGCAGTTGACGTGGTCTCCTCTTGAGATTAATAAACCTTTTTCTTGCCTTCCAGTTCCCAGCGCCTGCCTCATTATTTGATAGCGAATCCAGAGTGGATTAAAGGTGACCCTGCGCCGGGCAGCTTTGGGGGTCTTAGAAGACCGCTGCTTTTCACAATTTGGCGACCCAACGGTGGGGCCCATCAGAGATACGTGGGTCCAGTAGAGAGGTCCTAACGACGGAGTGAATGACTAAATGATTGGAGTGCACCTGCCTGAAAGAGACCCTCGTCTGGCTGCCGATCGACTGAACTTCACCGGTTCCGAACGGACCTCTTTCGAGTGACCTGCGGTCCTGACTGGGACCTTACAGGAACGCCGTATTGATTGTTGGAGTAAGAGGACAACCAGGCGCTGGAAGGGGAAGACGAAGAACTGTCCATACGGTCCGGGTAAGGTCGTGAAAAATCGACTTAAATTGATCGATAGAAATACTAGTATTCATTTTTTGAGTTATTTGAGACATTCCCTGCTTGCAAACAACGTTGAATAGTAATATTCTCTCTTTGCAGACAGCGAAAGACAGGTAGTGCAGACGTTTTTTTCTAAAATTAATTGAGATATTCATTTTGACCGCCATGCCTGTTTTCTCTAGATTGTTTGATTGTTTTGGACCGGACCGTTTGTTAGAGGTCAGTCATCCGGCACCGCCGAAGGCACCCCTAACAAGGACATGTATGTAAAATATGGATTAGCCACCGTAGCTTATAGAAAACTATGGCATGAGTACAGTACGAAGGACCGGGTAAATCAGTGGCCACTGACTGGATCTTTCGATCCCGCTAAAATAGAAACGTTAGAATTAGCTCTCCACAAAAAGAAAGCTAGACCAGCCATGTTTGATAGTTTTGGTTTATGGCGAAAAGAGGCAGCTCAACGAAAGAAAAGAGACGAAGCTAGACAAGATAAAGAAATGCGAAAATCAGCTTAGCAAGCCTGTAAAAAGTTAGAAGAAGAACTAAAACAAAAGGAAATCGATAAAAAGGAACAGGAATCAAAACAAGCATTGGAAATGCAATAGGTCTCGCATTAGAAAAGTTGGAGCTATAGGTTTTGTAAATGACAATTTTTTTTAATGTGTTGGTCTTGAAAATTGCAAAATTAATAGCTTTGTCATTTACAATGCCATTACTTTAAACTTTTTCAAATGTGACACCTATAGCATTTGTCCGGGTAAGGCAAATTAGTCAAAACGGAGGCAGCTGAAATACAATTATTCAAGCTGTAATGAAAGACAAGCTCTTGGCATTGCTGTGGGGAGGGGGGAAGGGGGGAGGAGAAACAAGAGACACGGCCTGGCGGCAGTGAAAGTTAAAGTACGGCCGGCCGGCCGTGAATAATTAGGGGAGGAGAAATGCCTGAGGCAGAGCTCACAGCTTCAGATGCCTGTGGGAGGAGGACAAGCTCTTGGCATTGCTGTGGGGAGGGGAAAAGCGGGGAGGAGAAACGAGAGACAAGGACTGGCGGCCGTGAAAGTGACATGCCGGTTGTCAGAGCTTTAGTACAACGCTAAAACAAAATGGATAGAAAAGTTCGAATTGGAGCAGTTGCTTTATTAAAAAAAGTTCGAGTTGGAGCAGTTGCTTTATTAAAAAAAGAAAACAATTACACAGCGTGTGGAGTGCCTATTTCTATCTGTCAAGAATCAACTGCCCACACCTCAAGATTCAGGAGAAGTCACGTGGTAACTGCAAGGAAATAAACTGCAATGAAATTGGGTGTATTAGTACCTGAGGCATCAGTAGACACACCCCTCATATTATTCGGGTAGAGATCTTACACGTACTTCTATTAGGGGCATCGATGGACACAGCGCGTAAGAATAAAAATAAAGCTGGCGAAGCAGCCACTGATAACCTGACTGTCAAAAAGTCAGTTGCGAAGCAGAGACACTTGGACAAATATATGGCAGAGCATGCGCAGGGTTAGGAACTCCCATATTACAAGTTCTGGAGGCCTATTAGAACACAGCGCGTATTTAGTAGTGCTAGCTGCTAAGATCTAAAATATGTTAAAAGACTATCACAAAGTGGTTCCTAACACAAAGGGCATGTTCTGGCTGGATACTTTCACTCATCTCTCAGTCAGTACCCCGGACTTCACACATGCTGCATCTGGAGGTAACTGCCCGAGGGGAGGCGTGTCTTTTAATACTGTTGAAGCATGCTGATTGCCAGCAGGTGTGTTGAATTAATCCTCCTCATCGTCGCTTACTAATTGCGTCATGTTGTGGAAAACTACACAGTAAACCGAGGAAACATGGGAAGTGTAGTACAAGCAGGACATATCAGCCTAATAGCACCCAAGAACTACCAAAGTCCTATGTGAGCCTGGGAAATGTAGTTCATGCTGGGCGTGCATCTAAAAACGCTCGGTTAGCTATGTATGATGACAATCAAGACTGTACTATGCCCTGTCGGTTCCTAGTGATAAACTGTAATGTCACTAAAGTACCGTTTCCACTCTATGTGATTTCTATATACTAATTCAGAAATATGAAATCAGAAAAAAGTTCAATTAACACCAGGCGCGCTACCGTTTAACGCGTAATGCAGAGCCCATAGAAAAGCAACATGTGTATAAAGGTGTTGCCTACAGGTGGAGAGCAACTCGCCCTTATCAAGATTAAGTGTTATGTACAAAGATAAAGGTAATACGCAGGTGATCATCACACCAGTCTGTACCAATGTCAAGCTCGTATCGGGACCTGTTTGTTATCTCAACAGTTCATTGACCCTCCAGTATCGATGTACCAATACATAAACTTGTATATGTTGTTGTGTCGACCTATGCGCGTTCTCTTAAGATACAATGAGAATGACGTAACCATACAAAACAGCCACGTAATGAAAGACAAGCTCTTGGCATTGCTGTGGGGAGGGGGGGGGGGGAGAAACGAGAGACACGGCCTGGCGGCAGTGAAAGTGAAAGTACGGCCGGCCGGCTGTGAATAATTAGGGGAGGAGAAATGTAGGGGAGGAGAAATGCCTGAGGCAGAGCGCACGCTGGGGGATGCCTGTGGGAGGGAGGCAGATGGCTTTGATGTGCACTGCTTTTCACGGGCACTGCATGGAATCGCCCTGATGGTTAAGCTCTGGTTAAGCCCCTATATTCTCGCAAACTCAATGCGCAAGCGCATTGACAGACGAGACCTAAATATCAGGTCAATGCCCTGTTAGAACGCCCTTAACTCTTTACCCCGAGTTACCAGCAAAACAGAGGGTAGATGATGATTTATTGTTAGGTCCCCCAATGATATACATGCCACCCCCTTATGCCCCTACTCATCCCTTAGTACAATGCCAGGACCCCCAAAGTATAGCTGGAGATGGCACAATCGCTTCAGTCTCCACCGCCTCTGCTCCCACCGAGTCACCCACACCAAATGCCACATCAAAGGATGCAGTAGTAGAGGTAGGAACAAAGGAAATAGAAGCGCCCAGGGTCCAGAGATCAAGTAAAAATGAGCGAGGAGGCATTGATAAAATAGTTAAAACCCTCATAGATAGGAAAGAAACAGAAGAATACGTAACTGACATATGCGACTCCAATGTTGAAAACCGAAATGATACTTTATTGAACGTCTCTGTTAGCACACCCTTACTGCATATGAAGAGAAGTACCAAGACGTAGGGCCCGAGCAATAAGTGGCTTTCTATAGGAAGGTAGACATCGGAGATGAAGGCGACAACGATGTTGCAGAACTATTTTCATCCACACTAGAAGTATTGCGTCACCTCATAGAACAAGGACAGATAGATAGGGACAGGACAATTAAGATAGCAGGAGCCCCGTTGGAAAAGCCAGATAGCATGATGCCAATAAAAGAAGCTGCCTCTTACTGGGTACCTCCTAGAGGACAAGGGACTAATGACGATATAAACCATCAAGACGCTAGAGGAAGGGTGGTCTACAATTGGGTGTATCAGCCATGGGACAGACAGGACATCTTGACATTCCCTAAATCTTTGCCGGATTTACGAAAGAACCCCACCGCCTTTTACACCGAGCTAGGTACCGCTCTGGGGTCAACAATAATGACACTTGCCGACATAGACTTGTTCTTCGGGTTATGTTTGCCAGCAGATGTGTGGAAACAGATTAGGAAAGTAAACCATACCGAACTGTTTGGTGATACCTGGGAACAACTCGACACACTAGATAAACAGCGGAACCCTGGTCAAAAACCAGTTAAAGAAATATTAGACCTCCCTGACAAAATAGTGCAGAAAGTGAAAACGCTGATCCCAGAGAAAAAGATAGACTGGTCCATAGTAACCGCATGCCGCCAGAAACCACAAGAGGATGTCTCAGAGTACTTCTCCAGATTTGAAACTGTGTTCTCTGATTACAATGGACAAGACATGTCCACCGCAACCGGACACCACTTATTTGTGCAGAACTACGTCAAAGGACAACTGCCAGATGTATCCCAGAAACTACAAGCCAGCGAAAGTAGTTGGGCAGCATCTAAATCGACGGCCATTCTCCAAATGGCCCAGTACTACGAGCATCAGAGAAACGAAAATGACAGGGCTACAGAAAGGAAAAAGAAGGACTTGAAGGAAAGGCTAATGATAGCACAACTCCAGGGGGCAAATACAGAAAGGGAGCAATATAGGGGAGGAAACCAACAGAATACCCCTAGAGTACAGTTACCTAGGAACAATCCATCTACATCATATGTAGGACGCCAAGACCTAGGACAGGATCAATGTGCATTTTGCAAAGAATATGGACACTGGAAATCCCAATGCCCGGCTTTGTTAGGAGCTGGTAGGGGCAGAGGGGCGAGGGAAATAGCAAGTGGACAGAGAGAAAGAGGACGTGGGAGAGGGTATGCGAGTGAAGCAAGCGAGGAAAGGCCAGGAAAAGTGAACACATTTGACCATCCCAGACAGAATCAGTACCAACAGACAGATTATGACAACACGTATGACTTTGCATAGGACAGCCAAGGGCAAGGGAGGGATCCAGTCGAGCTCTATGTTGATCAGCAAGGCCCTTATGTTACCGCTGAGGTCCTGGGCACTAAGTCGGCATTTTTGGTAGACACAGGAGCAATACGTAGTGCACTATCCAAACGACTGATTCCAAGGGCACCCTTGTCAGGCTCACATGTGACCTCAATAGGATTTGACGGTACGCCCTCCACCAACCCTTTGTCTCAACCAATCCCTTTTAATCTTGACAGCAATGGCGTCGAAACAACATTCCTCCTCTCATCTAACACCCCAGACACCATTAGGGTCTCGACCTTTTGAAACACTTCCATGCGACTATCAGATGCTCACCAGACGGAGTGCGTGTCATCCTGTATGACAACCCCCAACGCCATAGAGAGAACCCTTTTCAGCCATGTTTTCCATCTCTGAGACTGACACATCCCTACTGCACACTTTGCTATCACACTTATGGGCTAGGGCTGATTCATACGTAGGACGAATGATGATTGACCCAGCACACGTAACAATACGACAGGACGCAACCCTACCGAAGGTACCGCAGTACGAAATATCGCCAGAGGGTGAGAAAGCACTGACAGAGATCATACACTCTTTAGTAGAGGCAGGGGTGGTAGAGGAAGTAGTGAGCAACATTTGTATCAGTCCCATACTACCGATTGTAAAGAGGCAGGGAGAGGGAGATGGGAAAGCCTACCACTTCATCATTGACCTGCGGGAGGTAAACAAAATCGTAGTACCACAATACCCAGTTGTTTCCGACATCACAACAATTTTGACTTTAATCCCCTCCACTGCCACCACCTTCACTGTGATCGACCTCAAGAACGCCTTCTTTTCCATACCTACACACAAGGACAGCCACTATCTCTTTGGATTTACCCTAAATTCCCGTTCGTATAGATTTTGTAGAGCATCTCAGGGGTACACTGAGAGCCCAAGCATCTATAGCCAGGCACTTAAAAGACACTTGGACACCATACAATTGCCAGATGGAGTGGCACTCTTACAATATGTAGACGACATTCTTCTAGCAGCAGACACCATACCAATAGCCGTCACAGCCACCTTCAAACTACTCCATTTCCTTGCTTTAGTCTTATATGCCCGGTCTTGGGCACGGCTGCTTGTCAACGGGGTGTTATCAGAGGTGTTGCTCGTTTGCAGAGGGACAAGGCAGGGATGCCCCCTTTCAGCCCTCTTCTTTGCCTTAGCGATGGAGCCCCTGGCAACCCTGATTCGCTTGAACGACTGAATCCAAGGCTAGAAGTGGCCCAACTCAGATACAGACAAAATTGCACTATACGCTGATGATGTCTTAATCTTTCTTGCGGAGCCAGCTCTGTCGGGCCCTCACTTTCTTCTGGTCCTGCAGTCCTTTGGGCGGGCCTCCGGTCTTCGGCTCAGTCCCAGCAGGTCAGTCCTAGTTTCCCTGCACCTAGCAAGGGACTGTTATGGCTGGCATTCCATGATACCCCTTAGGTGCCAATCATTCAAATATTTGGGGATTTGGGTTGCCTTGTTACCTGACCCTGCTTGGTCCCTCAACATTCTTAGTGAAGAAAGCAAAAGAGGATCTTGGGAGATGGCAGGCGCTTCCCCTCAATCCACTGGGGAGGGTTGCCCTATTTAAAATCATGATATTCCCCAGATTCCTTTAATTCCTTAAAAACACCCCCTTTTGCTTTCCGCGGTCATGGTTTCGAATGCTTCATAGCATGGCCACCAAGTTCCTCTGGGGGGGATGGAGATCCTGTATAGCACTGACCAGTTGCCAGATCTCGCCCTTTGATGGAGACATGGGAATGACCAACCTTTATTTGTATTATTTGGCAACCCGCCTTCTCATTCTCCATGATTGGTTCAAAGGAGGGTGGTACGATCCGGCCTGTAAGCTGGAACTGAGCGAATTTGACTTACCCCGTATCCAGGCCATGATGTACGGAGACCCCATACCACGTACTCTACCTGACATGACACGCACAGCACTTTATGCGTGGCACGCATCTCTGCAACACACCCAATGGACTCAAAAGTTAACACATCATACACCTTTGAGGCATGGCAATTGGTTGGGCGAGCTTAGCGGGCTGAAGGGTTTCCAGGCCTGGGACCTTATAGGGATTCTCAACTTGGGCATGTGTGGGCCAGCAGCCACGTACGCTCCTTCCAGGACTTACAATCTAGGCACTCCCTACATCCCTCACAATTCTATAAGTATCTACAATTGTGCAGCGCCCTTTACTCCCACATACAGGATGGCCCTCAGATCCCAGAATACAACCCGTCAGAGGCCCAGATAATGTTAGGGAACCTAGGGAAAGAGGGTATCTCCCACATTTACTTCACACTAATCAATAATACCCCCACTACACTTGATCGGCTCAGGAGGCAATGAGAGGATTGGGTGGGCCCACTAGAGGAGGATTATCGGGATTGACGGTCACCGCCTCGGCCAGGCTCTGCATAATCCAACTATACTATCTACCGCTTATTTAACCCCATCACGAATACATAGAGCTGGCCTCTGCCCGCCCCCCTCCTGCACATGCTGCGGCCAGGAGCTGGCGGATTTCTTCTACATGGTGTAGGCCTGTCCACGCTTGGCCCACTTCTGGAAGGACATTGAAGAGGAACTCACCGACATCTTGGGGTGGGAAGTCCCTCATAACCCGCGGCATTCCCTTCTGGGGATCACGGACAGACTGGACGGATCCCGCAATGAGAAATTTTTCTTTTACATGGCCATAATAGTGGCCTAGCAAGACATTGCAGCTGCATGGAAATGACCCACCCCACCCACCATCAGGTCCTGGAGGGAGGGAGTGGACTGGTGTGCGACACTAGAGAAACACCTGTATGAGGCACAGGGATGCCCAAAGAAATTTCGAAGGGTGTGGGACATAAGGCTGGGTACCATGGGGTAATTGATGTACCTCACCTAATGTCTGTAATAATTGCATTTTCGAGTGCTGGGTGCAGTGTGATGATTCAGTCATATGAATGTAAAGCTGTGATCTCCGGTTGTGTGCACTATTGCTGGCTATGTTCTTCTATTCGAAAAATCTATAAAATTGTTTATCAAAAATAATTGTATTAACAGGCTTGAGGCATAAAGAGAAGTGGTGCTGGAGGCTCTTCTATAGTGAGAGATGGAAGCCAGATGTACCTTAACTGAGGCGAAAGATAAACCAGATTTTTCCAAGGAAAGAAGATCTGGTAAAATGGATGCAGACCATTTCATTGGCACCAAAAAGAGAACCTTTACCATTTCATCTTGTATGGTTTATTGGTACTTTCCGCTCTAGATTTCAAGAGGATGTCTCTACATTTCTGTAGAATATTCAAGTTCCTAAAGACCAGGAACTTAGGACCAGACATGCACGTGTCGAGACTCCGGATTCGGATGGCACACCTGTCCTTTGTTCCTGGTCCGAAGTGGGGGGATATCAAAAGACGTATGGTTCTGGCTTCTGAAAGATGAAGAAGTTCCAGGAACCAATGTTGCATGGGCCACCTGGGTGCAATAAGAATTAGGCAACATCTCTCGAACTTCATTTTGGTCAACAGTCCGGTAAATCAATGGGATGGGGAAAGGCATTAGGCATATATCCCTGACCATTGCATCGAAAAGGCATTGCCCTGAGACCCCGGGAGGGGAAACCTGCTGGCACAGGACTGGCATTTGGCATTGATGTCTGTTGCAAACAGGTCCAGCAAGGGGGAGCAGTGTTCCTGAAAGCGGATGTGTTCCCCCCTGGAGTACGTGCTCACTACCGAGAATTTTCCCGTTGAAAATCGAGTTTCTCGAAGGAATCTTTTCCACTGACTCACAGAGTCCTCGCCGCTGCCGACGACCTCTCCAGCTCCCAGTGGTTACTCCAAGCCGGTAGGAGGTCCGTGCTCTTTGCTTCGTCAGGACAACCAGGCGTTTTGCGGCCGTGACGGTGGGGAGAGGAGCGGCGCAGCTTTTCGGACCAAGGGCAGAGGATCGCCGCGGAAGAGCCAACCCCTGAACTGTCCAGCTGCGACCCCCACCGTGAACCCTGCTGCGAACCCGCAAGTCCGGAGGCAAGAAGGCGAAGACCGGACCGGAGAATACAATCGGTAAGGAGTGACAGGGCAGACAGCTGACAGCTGCTAAACGGAAAAGCGAGTGGGCAGGCGGGCGGCGTGAGCGCTGTGGAAGCGCTGAGAAAACAACGCCGTACTGCCGCCTGCTGCTACCGTAACCGTTACTGCCACTGCCACTCTTGTCTCTCCAACGGCAACGGCAGCGGCAGCGGCAGCGGCACCAGAGGTGCCGCTTACTGTGGAGCCCCGAGTCAACCAAGCAGATAAAAGGGCAAACAAACTTTTCACAAACTCTCGAATCCTTTAAAAACTTAAGACCTGTCACCCTCTGTCAATCAAACGACGTCAGAGGGGGAGCAGCTAGCAGAGGAGCCCGCGTGGGCCGACGAAAAGGCGAGGAAAGGAGGAGGAGAGGAGGAGAGGTGGGGGAGGGGAGCGCGGGTAGAGCGCTGAGCGCTGTGCGCCGAGCGTTGTAGGATATTAACAGCGTTCCTAACACCGCACCCACCCACCACCCACCCTCCTGTCGCCAATACATCCACTCGCCAGGAAGAGGGAAAACCTCCCAAGTATCGGAGGGTCGGGTAGGGGCCCAACAACCTCTACGTTAGGGCAGCCTGGGTAGCATTAATCCCCGTCGCCCCACAGACGCAGCGACGTACCAATGGAGTACGAGATACAGCCCAAAACAGTGGCTTGAGTATCCAAGAGCATCCAAGAGCACACCCAACCTCCCACAAAGTTGACACCGACAAAACCGACAAAAGACAAAGTGTTGGACTTGGCCCTTAGGGCAGGTTCACCCCTAAACTTTTTGCTTTTGGTATGTGATCTATGTTAGTGATTTTTGGGTCTCTGCGCACTTTTTCCCTGTGTCCCAGGGTAAAGTGCGTGCGTGTAGTATGGCTGGCCTGCCCTCCCATAGGAATGCATGGGGAATGTGTGTGTCCCTAGTAGTTCCTGATGCGTGGGGAGTGCAGGCTCGAGTTTGGTATGTGTGAACTCGTGAGAATGAATGCTGCACGATGGTATGTGCGGCTTGTATGTGTCTAGAAGGGAAGTGCTACTTCTAGACATGGCTATGTGTGTGCTGTGAGGGTGCTGGAGCGTGATTGGCTGGAGCTGGCTGGCATGCCAGGCTCCAGGAAGTCTGGATGGGTCTGCCCGGTGGTGAGTAGGAGATTAGCATGCTGATGGCTGGGGAGGAGTGTACCTGTGTCCTGAATGAGGCTGGGTTTTCCCCTGACAATGCTGGCTCCGCCCCCTGTGGTGTGTCTAACGACCCTAGCCTCCCCAGTGAATGAAAGGGGTGGTTGGGCCATCATGGGTGCTCCAAGACCAGCTGCGACTGGTCTCCCCCCACCCTGCACCTCCAAACAAAGGAGTTATGAGTATAAGAAGGGGCTGTGTCCCCACAGAGTTTGTTTCTCTTTTCTGATCCTGCCAGAGGGGGCTGTTGCTGTGCTGGGCGCCAGGAGGACCGCCACTTGGACTGTCTCCCTGCCTGGAGACCCAGTGTGCTGGCTCTGGGCCCAGCCTTGCCCCCCTGCCTGCCTCCAGCCCTTCCTGGAGCCTTGTCCTGTCCTCCAGTGCTGGAGAACCTATGGCAGAAGGATGACTGGGAACGTGAGCACAGTGAGAGGGAGAGGGCCCGGGCCGCACACCATGAGGGTGGTGAGTCTGAGGGGAGCCCTGAAGAGTCTGAAGTGGAGAGTGAGTTTGACAGTGACTAGGCGCCAGCAGATAGCGAGTATCCCATAGATAGGGAGTCCCTTGCTGGGTCCAGTGTCCGATGCAGCACCCCATCCCTTTCCCTGTCCCCAGAGGTGTGGTTGGATAGGAGAGAAGAGAGGGAGCACCAGCTGGCTATGGAGAAGCTCAGGTTAGAGCATGCCAGAGAGATGGCGCAGCTGGGTGTGCAGGAGCGGATTGCAGAGGCTGAGAGGGCCTTGGCCAGGGAGAAGATAGCCCTAGAGGGTAGGTTATCCCCTGACCGCAGACATAATTTTCTGGATCCCCCAGGGAGGGTTGAGTCCAGTGGTGGCAGCTATTTAGATTCCAGTATAGGAAGTCCCACTCCCAGTGCCCCGAGTATGGTACCTGTTTCCCAAGAGGAGGAATATAGGTTGACATTCAGGAACAGTAGGAGGAAGCCGTCTCATCGGGTCTGGGGAAATTATGTGGATGATTGTAGTAGTGCACTGATGGATTGGTTAGAGGTTAACCCGCAACAGGAGTGGCTTGGAGTGATCTACATGGTTCTCAAAGAGCAGTTCCTCAGTATTTGTTGTCCAGAGTTGCGCCAGCACCTGTTGAGGTTGGAATGCTTTGATCCTTATGAGCTGGCAGAGGAAGCAGACCGCTGGGAAGGGACCAGAGGTTCTGTAGAGTCATTGGTGAGTGATTCCAACAGTAGTGGTTCAGGTATCTTCCAGCCCAGCGTGGTGGAAGAGGCTCAGTGTAGCCCAGCTAGGTCCCAGGATAGCGAGGAGGGTGTAGGGGCTCATTACCTGGCTCAGTGGAGCAGGAGTGAGGGGGAGACCGAGGTTCCCCAGACGCCCGAAGCCCTGCCTCAGGACTTGGATGGTTTCTGTAGGGAACACTAGGTTGGGGACCTAGGCTGTCCTGTTAGTCCATTTGAGGAAGATCTCCCAGTGAGTAGAGGACCTGGAGCGTCTGTAACCAGAGCTCCTGTGGTTCTGGAGTCTGGCAGTACCGCTCCGGTAGGGAGGGTTCAGGAGTCCAGCGTGAGGAGTGATTGGGGGATGAGTTTCCCAGTGGGTGCACCAGTGGACCAGGGACTAGCCAGTTGGGCTAGATCTTCTTGGGGGGACCCGGGTGGTGCCATATCTGGTCTGGGGGATCTCCGCGCACTGTCAGGTGGACAGGAGACGGGAGATCTGCGACAGACAGACAGTCACACAACAGATGTGTCATTTGTTAGCCTCAGGGCGAGGGTGTGTGAATCCCCAGAAGTCCTGGAGTGCCAGGCATTGGTTCCACCAAAGGTTTTAGACCGGAGGTTGGGAGGCCAGGTTCAGGATTCACCTGACCTGAAGGGTGGGCCTACTGTAATCAGTGTCCTGACCAGTTCTTCTTCCAGATGTACCGCCCCGGTTGGGAGGGAGCAGGACTCTGGAAGGGGGTGCTGAGGGTGGGAGAGCCCACCTCTGACCCCGGTGCAACCTGAGGGGTTAAACCCTAGGTTGGGAGAATGGTGTTCTGAGGGTACCCCTCGCAGGAGGAGGAACCCTAAAAGAAGAGGTAAGGGGAGGAGAGCCTTCCCTGAGACTCCTGGTCCGCCTGAGGTTGTAGACCCTAGGCTGGAGAACCAGTGGCAGTCTAGCCCTGTCTCGCAGACAGGAAGGGTGGAGAGTGGCTATTATGTGCATGGGGTTACTACCCCCCACTTTGTGAGTAGGCAGGATCCAGTGGCACCTGGGTGGCCTAGGGCCTGGTCCTGGCCGAGGGCAGCTGGAGAGTACCAGTGGGGTAGCCCAGTTAGTCCTTACAGTAGCTTTAGAAGGAACCCTAGGGGTTCACCGTGGCGTAGAACAGGAGGGTGTCCCTGCAGTTGCGGGCCCGCGTCCGTGTTCTATCGCCCCAAGCAGGGAAGTCCATCACGGTGGTGATTGGTCTACCCTGCGTTTTGGCTGGAAGGGGGTTGTGTTGGACTTGGCCCTTAGGGCAGGTTAACCCCTAAACTTTTTGCTTTGGTATGTGATCTATGTTAGTGATTTTTGGGTCTCTGCGCACTTTTTCCCTGTGTCCCAGGGTAAAGTGCGTGCGTGTAGTATGGCTGGCCTGCCCTCCCATAGGAATGCATGGGGAATGTGTGTGTCCCTAGTAGTTCCTGATGCGTGGGGAGTGCAGGCTCGAGTTTGGTATGTGTGAACTCGTGAGAATGAATGCTGCACGATGGTATGTGCGGCTTGTATGTGTCTAGAAGGGAAGTGCTACTTCTAGACATGGCTATGTGTGTGCTGTGAGGGTGCTGGAGCGTGATTGGCTGGAGCTGGCTGGCATGCCAGGCTCCAGGAAGTCTGGATGGGTCTGCCCGGTGGTGAGTGGGAGATTAGCATGCTGATGGCTGGGGAGGAGTGTACCTGTGTCCTGAATGAGGCTGGGTTTTCCCCTGACAATGCTGGCTCCGCCCCCCTGTGGTGTGTCTAACGACCCTAGCCTCCCCAGTGAATGAAAGGGGTGGTTGGGCCATCAAGGGTGCTCCAAGACCAGCTGCGACTGGTCTCCCCTCAACCTGCACCTCCAAACAAAGGAGTTATGAGTATAAGAAGGGGCTGTGTCCCCACAGAGTTTGTTTCTCTTTTCTGATCCTGCCAGAGGGGGCTGTTGCTGTGCTGGGCGCCAGGAGGACCGCCACTTGGACTGTCTCCCTGCCTGGAGACCCAGTGTGCTGGCTCTGGGCCCAGCCTTGCCCCCCTGCCTGCCTCCAGCCCTTGCTGGAGCCTTGTCCTGTCCTCCAGTGCTGGGGAGCACTGAGGTATCTTGCCTAGCGCTTGGGAGTGCTTCATTTGGCCCATAGCGCTGTGAGCGCTTTATTTTGTCCTCTGGCGCTTGGGAGCGCCTGTTCTTCGCTGCTAGCGCTGTGCGTCCTTTGGCCGGTGCCCACCCGGCTTTTGCTGGCCTGGCTGTGCTCGTTATTTATTCTCGAGTGCCCACCTCGATTCCTTGAGTGATTTCACCCAGCCGGAGCCCACCCGGCATTGCCCCGTGTTCGTGACTTCATTATCGAGGGAGCCCACCCCTCGTTTGCCCAGGAGATCACCGCCACAGCCCCGGGACCGAGAGAGTGCAGCCTCTGACGTCACCCGGAGAGCCGCGCTGTGATTGGTTACAGCTGCCGGAGGCTCGCCGGGCGACTCGTGCCGTGATTGGCCGCCTACCTGAGAGGCAGGAAGCACCCGAGGAGCCAGCGTCGTCGTTCATCCCCCACCGGGCTCCGAGGAGCGAGAGGAGATCCCCGGAGCAGAGTGAGGAGGCCGCGACTGAAGGAGAGTCCCAAGGAGCGGGAGCTCTCCTCCTCCAGCCGCCGTCCGACCGGGTGAGTGGGGCAGGGAAAGCGAGTGCAGGGAGGAGGGCGTCGGGGCACATTGTCGGTGCCCGCCCCTCCCCTGCAGTACACGGGCCTGGGAGAGGCCAGTAGCGTTCGAGCCCAGAGAGGCTCGTGGGACCTTCCCTTTTGTTCTGAGTCCCCCGTGAGGGACTCCAACGTTGCGCCCATATCCGTGCCGAGCCCCGAGAGGCTCAGGGCATTTCCTTGTGTTTTGAGCCCCGAGGCTCGCGCCCACAGTTAATTTACGAGCCTGCGAGGCTCGAGGAGGGCATTCCTTTGTTCTTGAGCCCCGAGAGGCTCCACCGCCCAGTGAGGCGGCCTTCCTTCGTTCTGCGAGCCCAGTGAGGCTCTGAAGATAACATTTGCTTAGCGAGTCCAGAGAGGCTCGAGTGCCCATTCCTGTGTTGATAGCCTGAGAGAGGCTCAGGGCGCCAGTTCTTGTTCTAGAGCCCAGAGAGGCTCAGCAGTGCCACAGTGGTGGTTCTTGAGCCCACGAGGCTCCAACGTTGCCCTAACTTTCCCTGCACCAGTTGCCCAGCACTTTGTGGGCAACTGCCACGTTTAGGCCCCCTGACTTTGGGACACAGGGCGTCCTAGCCCTAGAGAGGCCAGTTGGCCTAGGGACAGTCACAGGTGGTGACTTAAGTGAGTTTGGCGCAATTGTTATTGCTACACCTCTGAATGTGTGGATACATCATGTGTTTTGCTTCTTTCCCTTTGCTAGGTGTTTATGCTTAGGTGATTGCTTTTCCTTCCATAGGTCCTGAGACTAAGGTCCTAGTTACCTGCGTGATTTGCCTAGAGTGGTTAGGGTTACGTAGAAGGGGTTTACCCCTTACCAGGAAGTCCTGGTTGTGTGCTACTTGTGCTATTTTTATGCTAAAGTCATTATATTATTTATGTGCTGAGTATTGTTTCTACAAAGTATTCTTTCTACAAGTGCTAAGTTCTAAAAGTGCATACCCCTGACAGTGGTCCAGGTGGCCCTGTCCTGTACATTTTCCCTTGTAAATTCCGCCCGTGCCTGTTGGCACAGTGTAACAATATGTGTGTTTTATCTAATGTATATTTATTATAATACAAAGGCTATTTTCATATAACCTTGTGTGGAGTTTCCTTTGTGGTGGGCCTTGGGAGTTGTCGCTGGGGGTGCGCGCGCAAACACTTAACTTACATCGCCTCCAAGTTTAGCCTTGCTGCTCGCGCCACGTTACCTAGAGGGTGAGCAGGGGTTATCTTGGCGTGTAACTCCCTTGCCCTGACTTGGGAGTGGTGGTCTCTGACTGACTTTGGCGAAAGCCCTGGCTAGCCAGGGATCCCATTTCCAACACAAAGCAAGACAAAGCAAGACAAAATGAGATCTGGTACTAAAATGCAACCTAATCCCAGTAAAAAGCAAAAAGAAACGAACCTGAAATTAATCCCTAAAGAGTCCTTATCTTTGCCATCAGACGAAGAGAACGGGAGAATAATGGAAAGGAAAGACCTGGGAAAGCCAGAGACTATACCGGGAAAGCTGGTGGCAATACCGGAGGATCCTTGCTCAGCGACACGCAACCATGGACAGCAAAAAATTAACACATTTTTCTTTTTGAAAGACCCAGTTTTAGCGATCTTCTCCGTCACAGCAGAGTCGCACAATCTCCCAAGTCCCATACTTCCAGAGATATCTAAATCATTCACAGCACTAAGGGCTTCAAATAAGGAAAGAATGCAAAAAAATCGAAGCACCCATGAAAACGCACAAGGTAATCCCGAAAACACAGGGAAAATCAAAAGCACGAATAAGCAGACAGAAACAGTTCAGGTCCAAGTTCACTGCGCACTCAGTCCTTCCGAAAAAATGGACCTCAATTAAGAAGGCGACAACACACTCACAACTTGCTCACGTGTTCAAGAGACAAAGGAACAAAAGAACTCTAAAAATTATTTGTCATCAACACAAGACCTAGAATCACTAGAAAATCTTTTTGCCAAATCAAGTCTACAAAACACTAGTTATAAAGAATATACCAACATCAAGAAATCAGCTGAAGGAGTGGACACGGGAGGCATATTAAGACAGAAACCCGACCGGGAGACAGAGTCTGAAAAGCCCGTCTTAAGCAAAAATACACCAAAGCAGACTAGCCCTACCAAGAATAAAACAAAAAGAGCACTAGATTTTGAACAATCGACAACTGCATCTCTCTCCTCAAAGGGGCGAACACATGAGCAAAAGGCTTCTACACCAAGAAACACAAAGGACCACGACAACGGCCGAATAATTTTGATTGACGATACCAGCACTGCCTGTAACGAGGCAACAAACCAAGCCCAGACGGACCCCATTTTAATTTCATCAACAAGTAGGATTGAACAGTCAAGTGCGAATGTAGGTAACAGAGCCGGTCCTCAATACAACCAAAACTGGGGGAAATCCCTAGTTAGTACATTAGACCAAGCAATAAAAGCACTAAACTTCCAGTCGGACAAAATGGAAGTACAAATAGATCTGATAAACATCATAGCCGAGCATATTTCCAAAATAAGCTCTAAAGTTGATACAATATTGACCTCTCTACCCAAGAAGGAAAATGGGGTCAACACCGAAATCAGTAGCAGAAACAACACAAATTCGGGAAATGGACCCCAAACAAAAAATTATACAAAAATTGGGCACTGTAATTGCAGCAGTATAATTGAAAAATTGGCAACCCTCCCAGAGATTTTAACTGACATTCTGGGAGTAGTTAAATCCACCGGCGAACAAAACAGAAAATGGGAACATGTGAACATCACACATAAGGATGGAACTCCAAAAGGCCAATCCGGAAGTCATATCCAGGACCAATCCCCTAACAGGGCAGAGAAGAAAACAGTCAAAGGTCAAGACAAAGGGTTGTTGGAAAGCCAAGAAGAGCAAATTAACGAAGGCTCGCCAACCCTTTTGACCAAACAACAGGACAAACTAACAAAACGGCAACGAAAAAGAGTAAGGAAGGCACGGCCCAAACAAAAGAAAAAACTCATTGGTGTCCCGGATCACATCTTTCCAATGTTCAAAGAGAGACTAAGCCAAGACCCAGATAAACAAAAGGACAGGCCAATAAACTCGGCCAGTATTCCGGACCAACAAAACCCGGAAAGGGTAAGCTTTTCCTTTGAGAACTCCGCAAAGATGGAAGAATCACAAAACTTAGAATCAAAAGCCCTTAATGAGCCGACGAGACCCAAACAACCAAATGCAGACAAAATTAAAATCAGACAGAACATCAAGGACTCCCCCCGAACAAGATCTTATGTAGATAACATCCCAAATGCCGGGGATAAAGACAAGGGCACCCACACCAGCAGTTGCAACCTACCTCCCACTTGTCTACATCCCAAAAAAAAGAGGAAGAGGAAACTAGTAAACTGGATAAAAAGCCGAAAAATGTAAGCTTGGCCGTAAGAGAACAAATAACCTCTCAACGCGATCATGACCTGAAAGCTTTAAAGATTACGACCAACTAAACAGGTAGGAGTGTCATAACAAAGCGAGATCTCCATGAACACGTGCAACCAGCTCATGGTACAGGAATTAGATTTAGGAAGGAAACTGAAATCAGCAGGGAGATGCTATCTGCCCACATAACAGAAAGTGATTCTAAATCAGGGCTTTCAAGTACAAAAAACACTTCAAAATCGCAATCAGACAACTTAAGATTAACATCAGATGAAATCGAACCAGTAGTAACATTTATTCCTGAGTTTGAAACATTGGGAAAACATGATATCCTCAATCGAGGAAACATCTTAAAATTGATTAAGGAAATCCCAGCCCTTAAGGGAATTGTCTCCCAAGACATGGAAGTAGGAGAGTTCCAGCAAAACAGAGCAAGGCCAGGAACAGAAAACTCAGTTACTACTTGGAAATCGAAAGAGTTAGCAGCACAAATCTACGCACACAAAGAAATATTTAAGAACTGGGGAATTAAAATAATTCAACACAAGCAACCGAAATACCCTTATCCCTTACACATCAGCTCGGACTTTCAAAAGGACAAGGAGCCCCAAAGGCCCCAAACGAAATCGTGTTTATACTCAGCTCGAGCAATCACCCCAGAGAAAGGAACAGCAACAAAAACCACACAGAAAAATCAGACATTTACTTACCGGCTCCATAGCAGTAACCAAGACTGGTCTTGGATCCCAAGCGCATTAAGCGAAAAGGGCTCCTAGAACTGACAATACGACCATAGCCAGAAAACAAGCAACTGGCAGACAAAAGGACAAAATAACAGGAGACCAAATCAAACTATGTTCTTGGAACGTGCACGGTTTTAACTCCATAGAGCAGGATCACGAAACTCTAACTTTTTTTGACAATTTAGACATAATACTTTTACAAGAAACATGGAACGTATCACAATTAGGAATACCAGGCTTTACGGATCATCATATACTTGGAGAAAAACATGCAAAATATGGTCATCCCCGGGGTGGTTTATCGATTCTCATCTCTCAGAAATATAACTGGATCCAAGAAACAATGGACGTTGGATTAAATTGGGTTCAAGTCATAAAAATCACAATACAGCCCCTGCAACAACTGTCAATATTAAATATTTACATACATCCAGATCAGAAAACAAAAAAAGGAAAAATTGGAAACACTGTTAACCCTAATCAAAACCTTACAAAAAACGAACAAACAAAGCTCCATGATAATCTCAGGAGACTTTAATCAAAATGTACTTACCACAAATACGATAAGAACAAACAGAGTCACAAGGGCAGCAGTAGCATTCACTCAAAATATTCGAAAAATGATAGATTATATATTATAGAAAAAATGGGCCTATCAATATTAAAAAGCAAAAAAAAGGAAGGCAAGACCCAACCGTGCATCACCTACGTGAGCGGCAGTGTAAAATCAGCTCTGGACTTCACACTGGTAACAACGAATCTGACAAACGCAATCGTGGACTATATAATAGTCCAGCACCTGGAAAGTGACCATTTCCCGCAAATTCTCAGGCTTGATATCATTGTACCCAGAGCAGAGAAAATGAGGCAGCTAAACCAAGAAACAGAAACATTCAACTTACGGAAATTAAAATGGAGGGGCGAGGACACTCAAAACATCATGACCTCGGCCACCACTTTCATGCTCCAACATCGGAGCCTCGACAACGGTGAGCCAATAAAAATTTGGGAGAATTTGCTAGAGGTATTAATGGAAAATCATTCATCTCACTTGAGAGGAAACAAAGACCAAACAAGAAAACCAGTGCCCTGGTTTAACAAGGATCTAAAACAAGAAAAAAAGAAATTTGCCAGGGCCCAGCGAATGGCAGTAAAGTGCCAATATACAAACATTGTAGACCTCAGAAATATGAGAAAGGAATACCGAAAAAAACTATGGGTAGCAAAAGGCCAATATAAAGAACAGGTATGGACAAAGCTACTGATTTCCACAAAAAAAGCATCCCCAGAGAGTTCTGGGTAATCATTAATGAACTAAATCTGGGGCATACACTACAACAGGATCCCGGGATCAGCAACACGGAATGGGAGACTTACGTTAAGAATCTTTATTTAATAAAAGAACCCCAAAGAATCAGAAAAAAAGAACAAGGGAGATCAATGGAGTGCGAGGACAACAGTTTAAACCCAAGCGACAGTGTAACTACAGAACTAAAACGTACTCAAGAAGAACCAACGATAACACACGCCCAAATAAAAAGGCTAATACAGAAATTAAAATCAGAAGGGGCCCCGGGGCCAAATGGCATCCCAACCGCAGTCTATAAATCTGACCCGGATTTTTGGGCCGACCTTTTATCTACACTATTCAATGTCATCTTAAAAAAAGGAACTCTACCGGAAAAATGGAGAGGAAACATCATCCACCCAATTTACAAGAAAGGGGACCGGTAAGAGCCTGGAAACTACCGCTTAATTTCCTTAATAGATGTAGAAGCCAAGTTGTATGCCTCGTGCCTGTTGAAAGAGCTGCAGGACTGGGAAACCACATGAAAAATAATCCCTAGGTTTCAGATCGGATTTAGAAGGGGGATGGGGACAACTACCAACCTGGCCACCCTGTGCTTACTAACTGACAATGCCAAAAAAAGAAAATACAACCTATACGCCTGTTTCGTCGACATAAAATCGGCTTTCGACCATGTAAGCAGGCCTAGGCTGTGGAGCAAGTTAAGAGAGTGGGGGACGCCGGAATATCTAATAAATGCAATATCAAAACTATACAGCGAGACATGGGACAGGGTCAAACAAGGAAATGGCAGCAGCCTGACCAACAAAATCGAAACACTGGACGGACTTAAACAAGGTTGCGTCCTCGCTCCCAGCCTTTTTAATTTATACCTTGCTGACATTGGAAAAAAATAGACGCAATAGAAAGCCACGCACCGAAATTAGGCAACATTCCCGTACCCATAATGCAGTACGCCGACGACATAGTTTTACTTAGTAAAACACCAGTCGGGCTGCAACGCCTAGTGAACACGCTGGTTTCGTACCTGACAGAGGAAAACCTGGAGCTGAACAAAAACAAAACTAAAGTGCTTCGAATCATGGAGGGAAAGAAACTGAAATACACATGGACAATCAACAAATCTCTCCTCGAAGAACAGGACTCGTATAAATACCTGGGGATGACCATCGAGCGCGGCAACACAAAAAAGAAGCATATCCAGGTATTAAGAGGGAAAGCGCAATCACTAATATACGCATATAGACAACTGCACAAGATAGTGGGTGGTCCAAACTACACCCACTTACTAAAAGTCATGGCCGCCCAAATCATTCCAACCTTGTCTTATGGACTAATCGGATGGCTCGGGAGCTAATCAAAAACTTTAAATAGCCTACAAAACAAAATATATAAAGTGGTGTTTGAGTTGCCAAAAGCAGCATCGGCAGCCCAAGTTCAACTAGAATTTGGTTTACAAAATCAAGACATTAGGTCAAACTCCACATTTGTGAAATTTTGTCACAAGCTCCGACTTGCATCCAGTGATTCTTGGGACAACATGTGCTGGGGGGAAATAAACTATTTAACAAATAAGCCGAACACCACCCATTGGGGAGAATTCCTTAACCAGAGCCTGTCAACCCTTGGACTCCACGAAGTGTGGAACAAAAACATGGACCACAAGCAGTTCTGCAAAATAGCAAACGGATCGGCAAAAAAGATCTCCTTGCTCATAGACAAAAAAATCCTAAGCAAACGGAGACACGCTTGGACAGTAGTCAACACATATTCCACCCAAAAACCGCAAGCCTATTTAGCCCAACACTACTGTCAACATCTAAAAAAAACTCTAATAGCGTACCGTCTTGGCATGCATTCTACAAAAGACCTAATGCCTTCCTGGAAACGAAAAACAGAAAGTGCAAACTGCAGACTATGCGGATACAAGAACAAAACAGTGGAGCACATATTTTGTGCATGTCCAGCGCTGCAAGCCTTAAGAAGAAGATATCTCCGTGCAATTTTCAACACACTGAATATCCGCACATGCAGACAGGCGGTCATACGGTGGCTAAGTGGTGTCTCCCCATACTTTCATGTCGGGGAATAAAATTCATGACCATGGCATTAAAGCAGATACTAGAAAAGGAACAAACTTTATGACCATATAATAACTAAAGCGAAACAAATGGAATTAACATGCTGTGTATGAGGATCATGATAATCGTAAAGACTATTGATACATAACCATCAGACTTAATGATAAATTTTTAACTTGTAAACTTGTTGTTGTATTTTTTACTGCCTGTAAAGATTGTAAAGATTTTAAATAATCATACAATAAAACTATGATGAATGATGATGAAAGGTCCAGCTTTGTTTTTTCCCATAGAAGGAAAACTCCATCCAGCTGGAATTGATTGAGTTCCTATTTGTTGCAATTGTCTGTAGATCTGCTGAGAGCATCTGCTAGTATGTTGTGAAGGCCTGGAACATGCTCAGCCTTGATAGAAATCCCATGCTGGGTTGCCCAACTCCATAGTTCTTGCGCTTCCAGTGAAAGTGTGAGAGATATGGGACCATATGTATGAAGCTCAAATGGGTTCGCAAACGCCGAAATTTGCAGAATTTCGGCGTTTACGAACTCATTTTCGCTAAATGGTATGTATGTAGCAAATTTGAGAGCAAAATAAGGAATCGCAAATTTTATTTTTATTTATTTTGCGATTGCATTTAAGGAATCGTAAATGTTGCGATTCCTTAAATGCAATGTATGAAGCACCCAAGTTGTGCGATCCCTCATTAAGAAATCGCAAATTGACACCAACTTGAAGTTGGTGGTAATTTGCGATTTCTTTCACAAAAGCACTTTTTTGCATTTGTGAAGGTGCCATGTGGCGCACATACATTCCGTTAGGGCATGTATGTGCGCCATATGCCCACACCCTTGCACCCTTGAAATTATTCTCAATTTGCGATTCTCAAATTGCGATTCGCAAATTGAGAATAACTTCACATTCATTCCTATGGGCCTCCTGGCCCATAGAAATGAATGGTAAATTATTCCTTAATTGCGATTCTCAATTTGCTAATAGCAATTAAGGAATTTTAAGAAATCGCAAAAAAAAATGCGATTTTTTACATACCTATCAATATGCAAATCTCAAATAGCGATTTCTAAAAAATCGCTATTTGAGATTCGCAAATCTCTATGTTGATAGATCTGCCCCTTGGTTCCTCTCTGTTCGTGTATACAGAACATACTGGTAGTATTGTCTGTACGGACCAGTACGGAGGCGCCTGCTATTCTTGGTAGAAAGGTCTGTAAGGAGAGGAATATAGCTTTCAGCTCCAGACTGTTGATATGACATTGCTTGTCAGAATTGGACCATTTGCCCTGGATTTGGAGATCCTGTAAATTACCTCTCCAGCCTTCATTGGAGGCATCCATTGTGAGTATGTAGCCTGGTATTTCTTGAAAATAAATAAAGTGGAAAGCTATGGACTGTGATACCACCATTGCCTTGGGCTTTCATTGTCAGGGATATAAGACTGGGGTCTTCAAATTCAAATTCAAATTCAAAAATAGCTTTATTCGGTATTTTGACAAAAAACCATAAAAGCATACAAGTACAAACGTAAGCAGACTAAAAGCTTTTCTCATTATAAAACTTCTTACAAAAATACATATCATGAAAACAGAACAGGTGAAATTCATTAGAATGCATATAAAAATTTATAAAATTCATTTAAATTCATTAAAAGACTCTTGGAATTCATACAGTCTGCTGCTGTATACGTATTATCTGATGTTATAAGGTACACTATAATACGATTTTACAATTTTTTGTTTATCCCTAGAGTCCTAATCATTTCCCATGGTCCCTCTACACTTTACGGTAAAAGCCAGAAATTTTATCGCTGTCACTATGGTAAGTTCGTCTTGCATCATGTATAGTCTGACCAGTGCAGTTTTACAGGTTCTCACGCCCCATGACTTTAACAATGGTAACAGATATCTTTTCCTCCCCCACTGATAGTACTTACAAAAGAAAATGCAATGCAGATTTGACTGTTTGGATAGGTCATCACACGGGCATTTTTCCAAATTAACAGACCAATCATTCGGGGCAGGGAATGATATTAGCCTGTAAAATGAGTCCGTCCTCATTCGAGTCAGGAGCATTCTGTGGTAACACGAATAGGTTGGGGCTAAATAAGCGTGAAGGCCTATACCATGTAGGATGTTACGATGGGCTACTATGGTAGACTTGTGCCCATCTAGGTACCATCTCCGTTCCTCCAGTAAGTCAAGGCATGCCACTTTTAGGGCTTTTTTTGCTATTTGTAAGCATGATGTGGGGTTTGAGTAGAGATCTGGTTTACCAATGGAAAACAAAATTTTTTTTACGTAGGCTAACCATGGCTGCTTACTAGAAGCAGAGTAGTTTAAACAGTCTTGGATTACTTCCCTATTAAAGCCTGTGTCATCACATGTCCAGATCTTAAACCACAACATCACTGGCGCAATCTTTATCAAGTCGGTGATATGGACTCTATCCAGTTCGTTGTGGCAAACGGTAGTAGACGTGGAGCGGGGGACTGATAATAAGTACCTCAAGAAAGCGTTTTCCACTATTTGGATTTGTGTACTATCTGCTAAACCCCAAATGCCGGTCCCATATACAGCAGTGGACACGCATTTAGCTGCGTAGATCTTGAGTAATATATCTACAGGTTTCCTGCCCAGTCTCTTAGCGAATTGTTTAAGAGCACCTATCGTGCGAGAAAAGGCCAGGTTCTGGGAGGTTATTGCCGTTGACCATGTGCCCTTGTTATTAAATATGATGCCTAAATAAGAAAAGGTTTTGGTCATGGCTATCTTGGTATTAAAAAATACACAAAAGAGCAGACTAGGTCTGAAAAAAGGGGGGTTCAGCTGTGCTGGCGAATGTGCAACAGTGGGTGCATGTGTGAACGTGTGATGTTGAGAACATAGGCTGGAAAACTCCCATCAGACCACCCTTTATGGTGGATTTCACGTCATGTGGTATGTTTTGCTGATCATTCCATACCACAGCTGACCATATAGTGCCGCTGTGGAAATGGATGTCAGTGATCTAGCCGTGATGTATCTTGGTATTATTAACGAAGGTTTTACAGTCTGGTATATTTTTCCTCAGGGTACATGACATTGTAAATGTTTTTCCTTCATTTATTTTTAAGCCTCTCATGGTCATAAAGGTTGAGAAACCTGTTAGTGCTTTCTGTAGACCCAACTGCGTGCGAGCCATGATAACGGCATCGTCAGCGTATAATAAAAGTGGTACTGAGGTGC
The DNA here is from genome assembly GCF_964261635.1 of Lissotriton helveticus. NCBI lineage: Eukaryota > Metazoa > Chordata > Amphibia > Caudata > Salamandridae > Lissotriton > Lissotriton helveticus. Next base: position 1,240,653,822 of record NC_136059.1, on the reverse strand, counting down.
CATTTATTTTGGGATAGTCCACTTCCAAGTCTTTTAAAAAGTCTGCTATCTCGTTAATGTATAAATTAAAAAGGAATGGCGCAAGGATGCAGCCCTGTCGAACACCCTTTGCTATGGGGAATTTTTTTGTTCGCTCACCATTTTTGCCGTATCTGACCGTGGCACCTGCATCTCTATATAGTTCCTGTATAAAATGTAAAATGTTTTTATCTATCCCCAAGTTAACCAGGGTTTTCCATAGCAGACTATGGTCTAAACAGTCAAAAGCCGAGGTTAAATCGACGAAAGTTTGGAACAGATTCCCTTTTTTCCTTCCAATGTACTTATTTGTTATTAAGGCCAGGTTTAAACCCTGCTCTACAGTGCCTACGCCAGTTTTAAAACCATACTGTAATTTTGACAGGATCCCTTTACTCTTAGACCAGGTTTGCAATTTAGTTAGCAATACCCTGCCTGCCACTTTCATCAGTGTGTCTAGCAAAGAAATAGGGCGGTAGCATTTTGGGTCCTGTCTATCCCCCTTTTTAAATATTGGAATCACTATGGCTTCATGCCATGTGTCGGGGAAAGCCTTTTTGCTATACGCATTTATTACATTTGCTAGTAGGGGAGCCCAGAGATCTACATTAACTTTAAATAGATCAATGGGAACTCCATCTGGGCCGGGAGCTTTTAAATTTGCGCTCTGGGAGATTGCTAGTTCGACCTCTGAAGGGGTAATGACTATATTTAAAGGGAAACTATCTTGCATCGCTGGCTGTTCACCCTGCCTATTGTTCGGATCATATTCTGGGGTCAAGGTTATTAGATCTTTTTTATATAGGGAGGTAAAGTAATCCACCCAAACATCTTCCGTTATGGTTATCTCCATCGAATCAGCCTTGCTGTCCGAGGAGAAGAAGGGGGCGTTAATTTCTTTCCAGAAAGAAATATTGTCCCTTACGGCACTTGCCTTTACTAGAGCTTCCCAGGCCTGATTTTTTAATTCGTCCTGTCTATCACGTAGGGTCTGTTTATAAACTCGCCTGGCCTCCTTAATTAAACTAATATCTTTAGGGACTATCTTTAATGCCTGTAACAAATCTTTGTGTGCTTTGGAACAGGCGGAGTTAAACCAGCCATGTACTCTCTTTGCTGTCCCTATCTTTAGTTTTTTTGTTAACTTGTCATTTATGGTGGCAGTTATCCTTCCATAAGCCTCTACAATTGTCTGAGGGTTAGTATTGAATTCTAGGCAGGTCATAAATTGCTTCAATTCTTTCTGGACTAGATCCTTCAAGAAAATTGTAGCATCAATTTTTGCCCATTTTATGGCATATCCGTTCTTTCTTGCCAACGACACTGAGTGTCCATGAAGAATACTAGGTATGCTTGACACAGAGCTCTCGGTCTTCCCGACAGAAATAGTGGTACTGATCGGAAAGTGATCGCTTAATGCCAGATCTTCCGTGTTAAACTCCTCCAGGCAGCCCTGATTCCTATTGGACACTAGGATGTAATCAATTGTTGTGCCTGACCCTCGACCAAAGAAGGTTGTCTGGAAAGCTACAGAGGGCTCGCATAATTCATTAGCAAACCCCATGTCCCAGTCATGCATTAATTGGTTTAGCATGTTCCCCATAATGGAGTGTTCAAAATGTGTGGTGGGGTCCCCTCTTAAGTTATGAATGCCACAATTTTTTGTGGCACTATAAGGACATAGATGACAATTATAATCGCCTAGTAATAGGATACAGTCTGCGTCCTGGCCACCCCTCGTGAGCATTGTGGTGAGCTCCGCTATTAAAGCTTTGGGATCTACTTTTGGCACATTGATGTAAATGTTAACCTCGAAAAGGGACCACCCCTTTGCTTTGACCCTAAGTCCTTGCAAAGATCTAGCCACCTCTACTTTGGGACCGCTTGCAATATATGTAGTCAATTTTGTGTTACACAAATTAGAGGCGAAAATACACAAACCCCCCGACCCTCTACCTCGATTACCCTGTATCGACGGGATGTAAAAGGTGCTAAAGCCCTCAATATGGGTCTCCTCCTGGTCCCAGCATTCCTGTAAGCATATTGTATCCTGTTTTTCCATGAAGGATAGGAATGACTGGGCCTTTGCTTTGTTATTCAGCCCTGCGATGTTCCAGGAAGTTATTTTTAGATTGAATTTATGTTGAGTGGTTTCTGGTGCCAATGTCTGGGGGGATAACCTCTCAGCGCCCTCTATGTTGTGTTCTACCTCCCTATGGGTTTTTGTGGTATTCAGCAGGGTTATGGGAGTACGCGATGTTTCCCCTATCGGGAAATCGGGTGTGTTCCCTAATGAGAGGATATTAGCGGCAATAATCTGGTGTTCATTTTTACAGGACTCAACTGGGATGCCTGAATTAATTCCTTTGTGTTTTGTTACCATTATTGGTCAATCGACCATGTCCAAACAATCGTACCTGTTCCTTGTGGGGGCCCCCCTCCAATAATCAGAGTGTGAGTTTTCTCTTCTCGGTGGCCAGGGACGATTATCCCACCCTCTATTCCAGTGGTTGTTACTGTTCCTATTTCTATTTCTGTTATAGTGCCCCACCTGTGTCCAAGGCCAGTCCTGGACTTCCTCCCAACAATTAGGGTCACCATAATTAAAGGTGTTTAGAGGTGGGTAAAAGAAGGAGAGACGCTGTACGTCGACCCCCCCCTTTTTTCTAGAGCTGGCCATGAGGAGATATAATCAGCTGTAGCGGGGTCCTCACAGTTAAGTACGATGCAATCGCTTTGTACACTTTTTTTGGTATCGCCAATCCAGAACACTCTTCTCATTGAGATGATTCTGCTATGATTAGATGGATGAAGAGGTCTGTTTTGGCTCAACCACTGCAGTACCTTGTTGCGCAGAGACCAAGGGGGTTCATCCGTACCATCTGCCAGCTCGGTGACCCCAGTAAGTATGACAGTGTATGGGGTTGCCTCGGGCGGGAGATGTATCGGACGCCTGTACCTTGGGCCTTTCCTCTCATTGGCTTGTGGCTGGGGAGGTTGGACTTTTTGTGGTGTTTGTTGGGTATCCTTCTGCTTTGCTACTTGGCTGTTTGACTCCACAGGAGCCGGAGTTTTTTGAAGATTATTAGTTGAACCTTTTCGTTTTTCAATCCCTTCTGTTGGAACAGGGTTAGAAGTGGTTTGTTTGTTTTGCCTGTCGTTTTTTTGAGCTTCCGGATGTACAACTCTTTCGAGCGGCTGGGGCTTGGGCCGTGTGACTGGTAAAGGCGGGGGTTGAGCCGGATTATTTGTGTCTTTCGTACTCCCCAGGCCCTTGGCAGGTGTGCCCAGTGTGTTCTGCTTGAAAACTGGCGTATTTAATTTAGCTAATTGTTTCTCAATAATCATGATGCTCTTCTCCAGTGGTTGCAAGTGGTGTTTTAACAGCCGCCCCATGCTATTTGTGATGAAATCATGTAGTGTTACACATGCAGTGCATGGTTTCTGCATGCCACCTCCGGGGGCTTGGTTCTCTGTCAGCTCTCGGAGACCAGCATCATGTAGAGTCAATATACAATCAGCGCCACTATTGGAAGGGATCAGTTGGTCTGACAAGGTTATATCAGTAGTTAATTTGAGGGAGGTCAAGTTGTTATGCAGAGCTAATATGGTCTCGTGTGAGGTCGTCTCTGTATTTTGCCTCTTAGATATAGCACCCTCCCGGTTGCCCGTAGGATTAGAGTCTGCGATATCCATCTCATTTTGAGAAAATTGAAGATCTGGTGTTTTTTCCAAGTCCTCACAGGAGTTAGACCCCAGTGAGAGTTGGGTGGCAGATAGATCGACAATATTTGGAACTGTGTGTATTAATGCATTCGTGTTATCAGGTTGCTTAAGCAGTGGAATAATTGGTCCTTTTTGAGAGGGGGTTTGTGCAGAAGCCAGGGGCCCCATGGACGATCTTCGTGCAACCTCTAATTCATGAGATACCCTACGTTCTAAGATGTGTATGCTTTTATCTATGACTTCGTGGGTCTTGGTAATGAATAAGTCTAAAGGGCCAGTGATGTCGGTTAGGCTAGAGGTCTTTTTGCTTCTAGTGCGCTTATTCATAATTAATTGCGTCGGTTACAACAAAATTAATAATAAATGCAGGTCACGTATAATGTCAACATCCAACAATGGGTCACAGATAGAAGTAGCGGACAGAAAATATGAATGTAAATACCGTGGCCCAGTCCAGCCATGCTCAGGCTGAAACGGGCCCGCCCTTGGCCCGGGCTTCGCCCGGCGTCCCGCTTGCGTCCCGCGAGACGGGGGTGACTCGCTATTTCAGCGCCTCCTGGCGCGCAGATGACGCGGCGTGCGCCGCTAGGGATCCTGGGTATGGTAGTTTTTCCCCCTCGACCGCACTCCTCTCGGCTACCACCGAACTCCGAGCTGGTAGGGGAGTCGGGCAGCGGGAGGCGGGAGGCGGGAGAGCAAAGACCGGTATCCAGATGGTACCAACAGTTTTAGCAGGCGTCAGGGCAGCAAGAGATTTTTAGGTACAGAGGTTCCCCCCTCGACCGGGGTGACTCGCTATTTCAGCGCCTCCTGGCGCGCAGATGACGCGGCGTGCGCCGCTAGGGATCCTGGGTATGGTAGTTTTTCCCCCTCGACCGCACTCCTCTCGGCTACCACCGAACTCCGAGCTGGCAGGGGAGTCGGGCAGCGGGAGGCGGGAGGCGGGAGAGCAAAGACCGGTATCCAGATGGTACCAACAGTTTTAGCAGGCGTCAGGGCAGCAAGAGATTTTTAGGTACAGAGGTTCTTCAAAGGATCCCGACGTTTGTAGCCACTGTCTTTGAAGCTGTTCTTACAGAGGTCTCATTTTGAGCCTGGCTAAAGGTACTAGGTCGATTGCAGAGGAACACATCCCTAGGAGCGACTTGTACCCTCTCACAGAAATACACTTTCTATTGGAAATCGTCATAGAGAGCTGCTGTGGACGTGCCTGTCGCTCGTCCCACAGGAAGGCCTTGCATTGGATCATGTCCAACCTGGCTCCCAGAAATTGTGCTATTTACTGGGAAGAAAAGAAGACTTTTTGATGTTCACTGTCAGTCCTAGTCTGTCGAATAGCTGGAGTCAAGCATCTGTGGTTCTGGCCGCTTGATCTGCTGTTGGTGCTTTCAGAAGCCAATCATCCAAGTAGGGGATAACTTGGTGACCTTGAGAACGTAGGCCGCGGCCACTGGTGCGAGACACTCTGTAAATAATTGAGGCCGAAAGGAAGAACCTTGAATTGGTAGTGGGTAGCAGCTACTGTAAACCCGATGAATTTCGGTGTTCCCGATGGATGAAGATGTGAAACTATGCGTCTTCTAGATCGAGTGAGGTCATAAAATCCCCTTTGTTGAGGAGACGCAGGATCTCGGCTAAAGTTACCATTCTGAACGTTTGTTTTTTTAGGTACCTCTTGAGGCTCCTGAGATCCAGCATCGGTCTCCACTCCCCTGATTTTTTCATTATTAAGAAAAAAGTGGAATAAAAACCCAGACCTCTTTGCAGAGGTGGAACTTCCTTGATTGCACCTTTTGAGAGCATGGTTTTTACTTCCTTGTGCAATAAGTGAAGACAAGCCCTTGGGTGGAGAAGGTGGAGGTTTGGTTGTGAACTCCAGCGTATGACCAAAGGCAATTAGATCCTATACCCTTTGGTCTGATTTTATACTTTTCCATTGCTGGTAAAAATTGCAAATATTCACACCCACTGGAAGGATGGGGGAGGGGGGAAGCTGGTACCCGGCATTGCTCATTGCTTCCTTCCATTATCTCGACCTTGAGACAGAGTTCTCTTGCAGACGCGATTACGGGAGAAACCAGCTGTCGCATTTTGGCGGTAGGTGGAAGGTTGATAAGTCAGCCTATGTTGAGCCTGATGGGGCTGGTATTGCTGTTGCCTTTGAAAACCTCCTCTGTATGCAGGAAACCCACGTCTTTCGCTCCTCTGAAAGACATTTTCCAGTACTGGAGGGTGGTTAACGACTTTGCTGTGTCAATGTTTTTTTAGAGGTGTGGATCATCAATATGCTTGCCGAATAACGACTCTCCTTCGAATGCCATGTCCAATATCTTTGTTAGAACTTCCGGCCTGAAACTGGTGGCCTTCAACCACCCATGGCCTTTCAACACTGTTGCGTTAGCCAGCTGTCAGATACCTGTGTTCGCTATATCCATAGCACAATCAATGGTCTCCCAGTTTGCTCTTTGACCCTCTATAAGGATCTTCCTCACGTCTGGTTTCCTGTCTTCGGGGATGAGGTCCCCTAAGCCTGCCATATCCGACCACATCCGTCGGTCGTATCAGACCATAATAGCCAAAGCGTTAGCTGCCTGAATGGTAACAGCAGCCATGGATGAAAAACGCTTGCCCATGATGTCCAATTTGTATCCCTCCCTGTCAAGAGAGGTTGAGATTGGAGTAGCCGTTTTTTTTTATCTCCTCTGCACCACCTGTGAAATGACGGAATCCGGCTTACTGTGACCCGTCAGGCAAGAAGGTGTATCTTTTGGGGCCCTGTACTTCTTGTCTATTCGAGCGAGCACTGGTGTTATTGTAACCAGTGTTTTCTTTATCTTTACTCCCTCCCACCAGATATAATCTATTATAGAGACCGTAGGAATACATTTCCTGGCTTCCTCCTTAAAATCATACAGAAAACAATCTGTATGCTGGACAGCCATGGGAAGATGAAACCTGTTGGACGCTCTCTCCATCAAGTTGTGGAACCGTCCAATGTCTTCTGGAGGTGAGTCCCTGGAATGATGTGCTGGAGGAGAGGGTGTAGGGATGATATAGTTATCCCAGGGATCCGCCGGGGGATGTGGTTCCGGTATCTCTCCTTCTTCTCTCTTGTCCTCTGAAGAAGAGGGGTTGTCCTCAGTGGGTGCCTGTGCTGGAGGGCGCGGTACCATAGATGTTTCTGGTTGGGCTAAGGCTGGCGTTGCTGGGGGCTGTGGTTGATGTGATGGTGGGTCACTCTGGACATCCTGGGAAGAAAATCTCTGCCTATAGTCCACCAACATAGCTTGAAGATCGTGTATTAAAGACGGTGGTAAATGTCCCATTTCTATAGGGCGAGATGAGGAACCAGATATGGCCGATAATATTGTTGCTGCTGCTCATCCTCATAATAGTCCTCCTCATACTGGCATTTTAAATGCAACTCGGATGGGCTATGTGCCACTGAGAAAGGTCTTCTTTACCCTGGTACCAGTGACCGTGGTCAATGGTGGCGTTGATGGTACCAATAACCCTGAAGAGGGACTATTCATCGTCGAGGGTGCTGTCATCGCTGGTATTACCGTCAGCGGTGTCATCATCGATGGCGTTGACGATGACAGGATGCTCGTCGACAGGATGCTTGTTGATAGGAAGCTCATCGATGGGGTGCTCATCGACGGCGCCTTCTTTATCGACGAATCTTCGTTAACGAGGACGTCAACGGAATAGATGTCGACGATGATACTGTCGTCGACGGTCTGGGCCCAGAAAATGGCCATCGTTGTCACCATTCCTACCATAGACAGAGCTGACGACGTAACTGTGGTACTTGTCATCATCGATTGTCTAGGAGTTGTCGTTGACGACTATGGGTTTTTAGTCTTTTCTCCTTGTAAAATCTGTAGATGAAGTTCTAGGGCGCTCCTTTTCTTTTCCCACAGGAGAGGTGGGTACGGATGTTGTATGCTCTGGGGAGACTTTAAAGTGTTTCTCCTATGGCCTTTGCTCTTCTGGGAGGGCTTGAGGTGTTTCCTGCCCTCACCAGAGGTATCATCTTGTGACCTGGATCTTTTGTGTGGTCTGAATGAGCTGTCTCTGTCTTCTTCAGAAGACTTCTGTTGCTTGGTTGACTGGAGCCACAGAAGCAGCCTCCCCGCTCTGTCCCTCAGAGTTTTAGAAGAAAAGGTACAACGGATCTTGCATTGTCTTACCTCATGATTGGGATGGAGGTAGTAAATACAGTCTTTATGTGGATCATCCACATGGACTTTCTTCTTGCCACAGGTCTTACATGGGCAGAAGAGGCCTTTCCTAGCAGACATGTTGAAAAGATCAATCTTCATGAAAATTCCAGAATTAAACCGAGTAGAGCTCAGGGAGACTCACTTCACACACGATGTGCAGTGAAAATCTGAGGGAAACTGGCTCAGCTAGGAAGGTTATAGAGCAGAGGTCTTCAAACTTTTTTGCTCCGAGCCCCCCTAAAACAATATTTTTGTAAGTCAGGGCCCCCCATTCAAAACTTTACAACAATGATTGGGTGAGCGGGAGGGAAAAGGCTGAGTGCAGGGTGCATGGCTTATGAGATCATTTCAGAAGTACTTTGACTATTGCTCATGAACCACACTAAGATCCTGATTGTGACTTTTGGCGGTGCGGCACCAGGTCCGTCGAGCCAAAGCCGTGGTCAGGCCCCCCGGCAGATCACAAGTGTAACTCGTACCTGGAAAGCTTTTATTTTGTTGTTCCAACGGGGTGCCCAGATAATGAGCATCGCAATAGGAACGCCAAAAACAGTTTCTGCACGGCATGGAATGAAAAGTTTATGCAGTGCAGGATCCAGGATGCATGCATACAGGGGGCACATGTGACCCTTGCATGCACCCCAGGGTGCAGAGGCACAAGAGGGGCTCTGTAGAACCCTCTTTGTTACCTCTCCACCAGGGTTTTCATGGAGGAGGAACCGCCATTAAAACCATGGCAGAGCGGAAACTCTTGATATGTTCGGCGGGACTGCGGCGGTCCCACCAAGTATATTGATGCCTCGTAACTGCTGCACCACTGCCAGGGAATGGCAGTTCCCTGGCGGCTGTCGCGGGGCAATGGTAGTCTGACTGCTATAATCGTAATAGGGCGGTCGGGAGACCACTGCCGCAGTGCCACCAAGAGTCCCGCCAGATGCTTAATTGGCCCCTAAATTGCTTATTTTGGGCACTAAACTGGTACTAATGCAGTATAATACTTCCCCTGACAGTGTTACCATGAGTAAAAATGACAAAAAAATGTAGTTTAGCTAACCACAAAATGTGCTGGAATACGCTGCATAATTTACCTTTTCTTGCATAATTGAGTTAACAGAGCTGCATAATTTGGTCCTCTCTTGCCACATAATTCCAGTAGCCCTGCTTAATGCTTCATTGTGGCAAATATTTATGTTTTTAGAGTGAATATAGGGGTGTTATCAGCTGAGTTCTGGACTAATGGAGATACTTACTAAAAAAAATTGCATTGTGATTACTTTAGTAAAAACAATATTTTGTAGGAACGTGTTTTTATTTCGAACACTGCATCATTTTGCAGCATCCTATGCTAGACTGTGTAATGCAAGGTTAAAATAATAACATATCCACAGTGCTTTCTGTCACAGGCTGAGACCACGCAGCACTATCAGTACAAAAGTCACTGTTCCTTAAAGTGTCAGCTAGGGTTCAATAATGTGTTGCTCAGGTTTCAGACTCACAGACGTCTGCAATGACGGTATTTGCTAACTACAAAATACTTAGACTATTTTCTTATTAGCCAACTTCTTGACACTTGGTGACCTCTCTTCAGGGCACTCCGAATCTTTTTATAGTCCCAGTTTAAAGGGCTGCGTGTAAATAAAGACAGCCTGGAAATGCGGCAAATGAACAAAGCCACAGTTCCAGGCCATCTTCATTTGCATGTAATTGCAGAGGCATTCGCACCCCCCTTGGAAACCATTCACGGACCCCCAGGGGGCGCGCCCCACAGTTTGAAGAACTCAGTTCTAGAGGGTGCTAACAGCTGATTGGCTACATTCAACATTTGGTCCTTTTAAAAAGGACATAGATAGGCTATGTAAAACATGGCTCATGGCCATTATAGCCTGACATTATTTAAATACTCCTTGATTATGGTATTGTGGGACTCCCATCTCGATGAAGGGGAATGATTCAGGCATGTGAATTTATGAAAGATATCCCAATACTGAAAACCTTGCTGCGCATCGACGATTTCTCCATCGACTCAGCCATCGACGACGATGATTTTGTCAACTGTTTCTACTCAGGAGGGACAGAAGAGGGCTTCTTGAAGGTTTTCTTGCCCTCAGGAGGGTCAGAAGGCGGTACAGAAGGATTAGTTACTTAACTGTAATCCTAGTTCTTATCCAGGGTGTAGGAGAGTAGGGTCTGCTATCCTATGGTCATCCCATTTTTTTGCTTTTTGTTTCACTGGTTTTCTACGTAATGTGGCTGTGGGCCTGCTAATCAGACCCACAGCCCTGCTGTTCTCTCTCTAAATTCACAACCATGTACTTTAGGTACACCACCAATTGGGTTTGGGTCACCTTATGAGCCCCTGTACAGAGTATTATAGGTACCCAGGGCATAGGAGCATCCAAGGCCTACCAGGGGCTGCAGCATATCTTTTGCCACCCCTGGCTGGCCATCCAAACTGACGCAACTGGCTGATCACTCAGCTGGGGCAAGGTCGTGTAATCACCCCTTGCTTAGATATAGTATACCTATGTCTAACCTTATATCTGGACACATATACACCTATAAGTCACTCCTATAGCAGGCCTTAACAATCCTGAAGGCAGAGTGCTTGGTTTTATGTGAGATGGGGCTCTAGCATGAGCTGAGCCTGTCTGCAGCTTTCGGAACCATGTCCTTATAGCTGTTCTGGGATATTGCCATACCATATACTCTTAAGTGCATTATAATCCTCGTGGTTAGATGCTATCTTTGGTTTGGCTTTATCAAAACATGTCGTGTAAGGTGTCATACGCTATGGAATACTACCCCCTCGCCAATTCTGGCGACGGGGGTAGCATTCCACCCTTCTAGAGGGAGAAGACATGTTACTAACATTAATCCCGGTTAAAGTTAACCAGAGCCCCAGCATCACAAAATGGATGCTGCTGCCACAGACACAAGTCTGGCCTCCTGATGCTGGACGAAACTCCGGCAGGGGAAGCCTGGACAATAGGTTTCCTGTCACAGGGAGGTGCTAGCACCACCCCAGACTGGAGATAGTGGATTGGGGCAGGGAGGGCTGAATGAAACTAGACACTGCCTGGGGCACACAAGGTGTCCCATGCATAGGCCAGTTCAAACCGGTGCAGGGGCACTCCAGCCCCAGCTCTGGACCGAAACTGGACAGAGGGAAAGGCGTGTAACCACCCCCTTCCTGGGTCCCACCCATAGGAGGGATCTAGCAGGTAATCCAACACCTTGATTTGGAATAAAGGTCCTTAGACTTTAGATAATCCTGACTGAAACTTTGATACGAAACTCTGGACCCTTCGACATCCTACTCGACGTAGAAGACTGAAGAATCTCCCTCGTGGTCAAGGAGTGACCACCCTGTGCAAGCAGGCACCATCAAGCGCTCAACGGTTTGCTTTATCGTTGCTCCCGCCGGAGCTCGAACGACGGAGCCTGACAAGAACCGGACTTCCAGACATCCAACAGCCCGATTCACAGCCATAGCAAAGCTGAGACCCGTGGAGGTGACGAGAGACGTGGGACCGGCCATTTGGAAAGCCAGCGAAGTGCTTTCTGTGAAGCTCTAGAGGCACCCTCGAAGCTGTGCATTGGGCAAGGCCTGTTAACTCTGAATCGAGCACCGACACCGCCGACAGCGAGAGCCTTTGTGGGACAGTCCGTGTCCAGCACCTGGTTGTCGTTGACGCCTCCTGATCCACGTGGCAGCGGAGACAAGCTTCACGACATCACCTGATCGCAACCAGACATCTCCTGGTTCCTTCCTGGTCACTGGCTAGTGACCCAGACTCTGTCCCCTCTGCTTTCAAGTACTCTACATCTTAGATACACCCTTGGATCCAGCTGGACTCTTCTCTCCTGGTCGCCTGCAGCATCTTTTCTCCAAGGCTCCATAGAACTCCACGACGAAACCCTGTTGGGTAGGACCAATTCCTTTGGAAGAAGAAACACTAAATGCTATTAACAGCTCTCTGATACAAGTCCAACATTTGAGAAATGAATGCTCAAAAGACTTAGGATTGTATGATCAATCTATTGTATTAAAAGGTTCAATCATTTAATATCCGAATTTTACTCATTCATGGATAAATTACAAAGCATGTCGTGACTGTCAAGAATAAGGTGACTTTCTGGTGACAAAGTGCTCAGTGAATGACAAAATATACAAATTTCTTATATACAAATATATACAGATATTTTCATTGGCCAGATGACAATTCTAAACCAAGGATTCCTAGTGTTTTTATCGGGATCCTGGTCTTTCTGGGCCCATGATGTTCGTCGACGTTTCGACCCTGGTGCGCCCCGGTTGGTGGTCGCGGCGGGTCTTTATCAAGACAGGTGGGGGACAGTTTGGAGTCAGGCAGGCGAATCTCAGCCTGAATCAATTAGCGGCGCGAGGGCCGATCAGATCTAGTCAGCAGGTAGAATACTGCTGGGCATACGGAGGCGATAACTTCCTCTCATCTCAGTGCAGTATCTGCCACCTGTCTTGATAAAGACCCGCTTGCTGTTGTTTTACCAATTGTAAACTTTGATAACATTTGAAAGATCACATTAGGTACCATAGGTACATATAACAAAGCTTAAAATACTTAAGTTCTACTGAATCCAGTTGTTGTAGAGGAAAGGGCCTAGCACACCCTGACTACAACTCCCAGAGAGGTTCTAGTAGGTAAACACTTAGTGTAGGTAGGTGCACACACCACACCTCACTAGATCATGTCTGGCACAGGTGAACCATCTGGCTCTCTACCTTGGATGTATGACGTTACAACGCAAGCTATTACAACGCCTGCCTTTACAACGCGGTTTTTACATCGCAAACCTTTACAATGCATAGCGCTTAAAGGTGCTGGATAGTGGTAAGTATAATTTTCTATTCCAACTACAGTCCCCGTGGACACTAGGGAAGGTGTTGGATAGAAAATTAAACTTATTCCCTATCCTAGAGCGTCCCCCAGCGCAATACGTTGTAAAGGTTTGCGTTGTAATGACCGCGTTGTAATGGTAGTGCGTTGTAATAGTTTCGTTGTAAAGGTTGTTCACCCTCTACCTTTGGTGAGTGACCCTCCCAGGGCACACTCCAGATATGAAATCCTCAGCTTTCGAGAAATAAGGCGCTTGTGCACCTCAAGAAAGTTGAAACAGGGTTCTAACCCTACCCTTCAACACCTGATTGAACTCCTAGATGAGAATGATAAACTCAAGGCCTCTGGCACAGAGCCTGCAGGGAGGACAGGTGAGGGCATACCCTCCACAGAAGATGAGGCCCCTGATCCTACCATCATAGATGATGAGGAGGAAGAAGAGGAGGAAGAAGATTCTGAGGGAGAGGTAGACAGTCAGTCCCAAACAGGAGGCTTAGCCAGGTTAACCTAAGCTTACATGGGGATGGAGAAGGGTTGCACCTTCCCAGACCTAACAGTAGACTTAATCCAGGCAATAGAAGGGAAAGATCTCCTTCCAGGGAGTCTCTCCTCTCGAATGCCTCAAGGGGTTCTCAAAGGGGAATGACTTCCCCTCAGAGATGAGAACATGAGGCTAGGATGAGAGCTGTCCAACTTCAGATAGAAAAGGAGGAAACAACCCTGGCCCAAGCTAAACTTGCTTTAGCAAGGGAGCAAAAGTTAAGTGGATTAGATTCCACTGGTGGCAGCAATATCCCTAAGGATAAAGACAGGTGCTATGATCATAGAAACCTGAGCAAGATTGTGCCCCCCTACAAAGATGGGGATGACATCCACAAGTGGATAACTGCTTTGGAGAGGGCCTGCATGGTACAACAGGTTCCCCAAAATCAGTGGGCAGCACTCCTATGGCTCTCCTTTTCAGAAAAAGGAAGAGACAAACTCCTCACTGTTAGCCATGAGGATGCAAAAACCTACACTGTTCTGAAAAGTGCTCTAATTGATGGGTTTGGCTTAACCACTGAACAGTACAGGTTAATGTTCAGAGATACCCAGAAAACACAGATTCAGGACTGGACTGACTTTGTTAATTGTGCCACTAAGGCTCTGGGAGGTTGGTTACTGGGATGTAAAGTTAAGGACTATACAGGATTGCACAATTTAATAATGAGAGAACAAATCCTTAATAATTGTCAGAACCAGTTGTTGCACCAACACCTGATTGACTCAGATCTGACCTCTCCCCAAGAATTGGGAAAGAAGACAGACAAATGGGTCAGAACCAGGGTTAAGCAGAGACCCCAGAACCAAGGTGGCGACCAGAAAAAGGCAGACCAGAAGGATGGAGATCAAAAACAAAAAGACCAGAAGTCTTCTTCAGGCCCCCAAATACTTCTAATGAGGGGGGGTCCCAAAATTTCAAGAAAAAGAAGAAAGAAGGTCCAAAGAAACCTTGGTGTAATTATTGTAAAACTGCCTCTCACTGGTTTAGTGAGTGCACCAAGAAAGGTACAGCCCCTACCACTGCAGCCTTTAAGGCACCTGCACCCCTTAGTGCAGTCATCAGTGGTAGTTCCCAACCCAAGGCTATAGTGGGGTTAACCATGGGTACTGAGGTGGATCCTGGCCTAGTCAGGGTACCAACTCAGACTGTCCTGATCTGTGATGTGGACATGGCTATGTCCACTACTGTGAGTCCCAATACTTTGGGCAAGTACAGACAGACACCTTTAATAAATGACAAAGTGGCTCAGGCCTACAGGGGCACTTGTGCCAGTGTTACTATGGTGACACCTAACTTTGTGGACCCTGGACAGATTGTACTGGGTGATAATTACCTAGTGACCAATGCTAGCAATGTCACTACTACACATAGTGCCGGTTGACACCTTGAAATCTGTAGTCCAGGCGCTTGTCATCTCACGCCTGGACTATGGTAACATCTTACTCTTGGGTGCCTGTAAGGAGGTCACTAAGAAGTTCCAGGTAGTACAAAATATGGCTGTTCGCCTTATCTGTAATCTACCCGCCAGATCCTCAGCCTCTTTCCACATGCGTAACTTACATTGGCTGCGGATCGAGAGCAGGGTTAAATTTAAGGCACTATGCTTCATGCATAAAATCATGACCGGAAAAGCTCCTCCTTACCTATCTAGCTTGGTGCAGCAATATCTTCCACCACGCACACTTAGGTCTTCCACCCAGAATAAGTTCAGGATACCACGCATCAAGAGAGCAAAAATGGGAGGTCGCTCATTTTCTCTGTTAGCTCCCTCTCTTTGGAACTCTTTACCCCTCCCTCTGCGTTCTGAAATGTGCTTCCTTACCTTCCGTAAGGGAATCAAGACCTGGCTTTTTAATATGTAAGTTCGCTGATCTGACTCCATCACCATTTTTTGGCATACTGTTTTATACTCCCAGCGCCGGGAAACCCACGGGTAGCTGAGCGCTTAACAAATGTAATAATAAATAAATAAATAAATAATAGTGTGTCAGTTGTTAATTTCTCCTGGGGAGGGGTAACTGGCCTCAAAAGAGTTGTGGTAAGTGCAGACCTCCCAGTTGAATGTCTTTTGGGCAATGGTCTAGAGAACTCAGTATGGTCAGAAATGGAGTATAGGACTCATGCAGAGATGCTAGGTATTTCAGCACATGTCCTTGCTGGGACCAGGTCACAGGCCAAAAAGTGCTTACCTGAACCAGTGCTGGATCTTGAAACTATAGACCAGACACAACCCAAGAGAAAGAGCAAGAGGGTTAAGGCAGTGCCTTCCCCCCTGCCTCAGGTTGAGGATCAGCCCTCCCAGGAGGATGATTCTGAGATCCAAGAGGGAACTGTCCCAGAAGAACTTGAGCATGAATAGGTTGAGTTTCTTCGGACAGGGGGGCCCTCCAGGGCAGATCTGAGTCAGGCTCAATTAGATTGCTCTTCCCTTGAACCCCTCAGACAGCAGGCTGCTGCTGAGGCTGCTGGGAATGCTCAAGGTACCCATAAAGTATATTGGGATGATAGGCTCCTTTATTCAGAGGCTAGAGACCCCAAGCCTGGTGCTTCCAGGAGGTTGGTTATACCTCTGAAATGTAGGGGCTTTCTTCTTACCTTGGCCCATGAAAATCCCCTAGCAAGACATCTAGGCCAGAACAAGACTTGGGACAGGCTTGTCCCTCACTTTCACTGGCCCCATATGTCAGAAGATACCAAGGAGTTTTGTCGCTCCTGTGTTACCTGCCAAGCCAGTGGCAAATCAGGTGGCACAACAAAGTCCCCCCTCATACTGTGGTGGAGGTACCCTTTGAGAGAGTGGGGATAGACATTACAACGCATACTACCTTTACTACGCATACCATTACAACGCAAAAAATTACATTGCATGATTGGTAAGTATTGGATAGTGTAGGGGTAAAAATTACTATTCTAACTCCAGGGGGTGCGACAGTAGGGTAAGTGTTGGATAGTGTAGGGGTAAAAATTACTATTCTAACTCCAGGGGGTGCAACAGTAGGGTAAGTGTTGGATAGTGTAGGGGTAAAAATTACTATTCTAACTCCAGGGGTTGCAACAGTAGGGTAAGTGTTGGATAGTGTAGGGGTAAAAATTACTATTCTAACTCCAGGGGTATGCGTCGTAATGGTATGCGTTGTAATGACTGCTGAGGTTCCGTGACAATTTTAAGTGATGTTTTCGACTCACACGAATATGGTCGAGTCTGGTATCTAAGAACCGTAAATGACGAGTTTTTAGTAAGTGTGCGCAGTTTCGCTGTGCTAACTTAAACCGTTCGTTAGTTATGTGGGTTTTTGATCTGTACCTACGGGTTCCATCTTAGATACGGCATCCATTTTGTCTCTTGCCCTCAAGTAGCCAGCGAACGGACACTGTCCGCTTCGCGACCCTGGGACTCTCAGGATATTTGTGGAAGACACATGTACTTTGTAAATATCTTTTACGATGAGGGGGATGATACTGTAAGGCAGATGGCCCCGCTCGAGGCCCATCTTGCCGTCCGGTTTATTGTCTCAGCCGAGCATCTCATTAGGCACGTCCCTTTGATGCCTGTATCTCGTGTTTCCCGATGCCTCCCCTTTTACACCCTTTTCGATTCCCCCACTGTCTCCATTTCCCTCTGCACCTGTCTTTGTCCTATTTCGATCTGTTTTTACTGCCGATTGGAATTCACTAATGTTGGGAAGATAGGTTTTTACAGTTGGGAACCGCCAAATGTTTCCGCACTTATGTTCCGGACCTTATGTGTACCAAAGTGACCAAAGCGACCCCTCTGGGGGATAATTATGGGAACCGGGTTGTAAACTTTTGTGTACCATGTTGTCCTATGAGTTAATTTTGTATAAAAGGAGCGATCCACAGAACCAATTTGAAGCAGTCTCCCCAAGTTGCACGTGTTGTACTTGTCGTGACTTCTGTGTTCCCTGCAGTAATAAACCTTGAATCTTTGACGCCGGAGGAAGTGTCCCGTGTCTCTGTAATTTGTGCGCCGAAACAGGTATCCCATGAAGGTTATAGGTGTTGTTCCCTGGCACCGCTGGTACTGATAAAAGTCCAGTCCTTCAGTTGGCGCCCAACGTGGGGCGACTTCAGCGGTACCGGTTCGGTCCAAAGCCTGATGTTCGTGAGGAACTTCGTGTGAAATCTCCGAGGGAAGGTGCACCCCGCTTCATCGATCCTGTTGTCGAAATAAGTGGCCCGAAGTTTTTCCCTGCGAAGATTCCCGCCTCCTGACGGCTGCGACGGACCGATGCCCTGACTGTCGACCTGTCTTCGACGCCCGGCGTAGACCTTTGTACAAGCGAGACGGTAGACGGGCCTTCCTGGTGACGCCATTGAAGTCTTGAGTTAAGTATTTGTGGGTCGCTCCCAGTCCTTAGTGATTGTTCTAGCTTTTTGAAAGCTTTGGTGTTAGCCTTTAAGGCTTTGTTGTAATAGCTCATTGAGCTTTGTAATAGCCTCCTCAGGCTTTGTGGTAATAGCTCTCCGAGCTTTGTAATAGCCTTACGGCTTTGTTGTATTGCATGGTTCCATTGCATTTGTGGTTCTTAGTATTGGTTCTTAGTATTATTTGACAGTTGCAATTGCCAAAAACCGAGGGTTTTGACTTACACGAGGTTTTATTGCTTCGGTAATCCTTGAAGTTTGATACTAGGTTAGTGTGCACGATGCCTAGCCATAGTGGTTTGTTTCGTATTTTCAAATGTTGCGCAATGGATTCCCGGTTGGAGGACTCATGTCCGATACCTCCAGTTGGAACTCCACTACATGATCTTTATAGTCGACATGGTGTGGGTCCTATAATCTATAATGATTATTGGATCCGCTACACAAAGAAAGATGGTGACCTTAGATGGCCACCACACGGAACTTTTGAACTTTCGATTTTAGATAATCTTGAAGCTAAATTATTTTTAAAGAAAGCTAGGCCAGCTATGTTTGATTCCTTTCGGATATGGCGTAAAGAGGCCAAACAGAAAGAAATCAAACAACTTAAAAAGGATAAAAAGCAAGAATTTATTCCGATTATGCAAGCTGTAGAAGAATGTAGACAAGACAAAGAAGAAAAAGACCTGGAAATAGCTACTAGATTACATCATATGAGAATAGATAAATGTTACCCAGCTTTACCGAATAAATCAGATAAGAAAGAAGAAGATTTGAGGGAGGATTCCTTGCTATCATACTTGATGAAATCACCACCTCCTTATGTACAGGGTGCTACTGCTCCTGTAGCTCCTCCTATAGCTCCTCTTGTTGTACCTCTTGTTGCTCCAGCGGCTGCGGGCCAGCCCGCTGTTAACCCTACGTTTGTTCCACCACCTGTCCTCGTTCCTGCTGTTCCTGTACCTGTACCTTCTCAGACTGTTGTTTCTGCTACTCCGACTACCTTGTCTGTTCCTACTATGCCTTCTTTTACCTCTAATGTTGTTGCTCCTGTTTTTCTTTCCCCATCTGTTCGTAAGCGTGTTCCTAATTCTGTTGCTACCCTTTATTCACCTCTTTCTGGTCCGTCATTTTTGTCGGATTCATTTGAAACTCCTCAGAGACGGAGTCAGATCCCTAGTGGTAGGGAGAAAGAGACGTTAGTAACAATGGCACATAGGTGGATAAGACATCCTGCTAATTACACTCCGCGTGTGGTGTTTGATACGTTTTCTCAGTTTAATGAGCCAACGCAGAGATTCGTATTTGAGGAAATGTGTAACTTTTTGAGAGAAGAATGGTACAATGATGAAGTAGAGACTGTACCGTCCGACATAATTGAACTTCAGAGTCTCTTTTCGAACGGTATGATTGTAGGAGACGATGTACGACGTGCCATGGAACGCTTATTAGCATTCAGACCCACAGCACATTCTCGAGTGTCATTAGATGATACCACTGAGAACTGGAAAGCGGTTCCTGGTCAGTATCCTATGAGAGAGGTTCCGCCGCTATGGGTACCTGGTGATCCCGGTGCTAACCCTCCGGTTTTACCGCATTTTCGAAGGGTGTGGATACATCTTCCGTGGAAACGATCGGAAGTTTTGCAAGTGAAGCAATCCTTACCCGATCCGCGTAAAAATCCGGCTGGTTATTATAAAGAGTTATCACAACTGGTGGAAGCTTCTATTATGAATATTGCCGACATCGACATGTTGTTTGGCAATGTTGTACCGCAACCAGTTTGGGCTAAAATTCGTCAAGCCAATCACGCAGCTGAATTAGGGGGTGATTGGGCTGCACTGCTAGCAGCTGATGCATTACAAGTTGGTGGGGCTAAGCCTGACCAATTAATTTTGGATTTGCCTCAGAGAATCATTACGCTCATGAAAACTCTCATGCCAGCGATGAAGGTGAACTGGGATAAGTTGTCAGCTTGTAAGCAAAAGAAAGACGAGAGTGTCTCAGATTTCTTTACAAAGTTTGAGGAAGCGTTTATCGACCACAGCGGCCAGGACATGGGCGCTGAGGGAGGTCAGCGGTTATTCGTTGACAAATTTGTGTCAAATTTGTTGCCTGAGCTATGCAACAAATTAAAGAATTCAGAAAGTGCGTGGGCAGTTTCAACCCCTGCGCAAATATTAGCAACGGCTCAGTATTATGAGAATAGGGAAAAGGAAGAAAGTGATCGTGTAGAAAAGAAAACTAAGGAGCTCAAAACGAAGGTTTTGTTGCAGCAAGCATACCCTCCACGATCGAATCAAAATGATTCACAACATCAGTATCGACCCCGAGCACAGACTGATAGGATGCAGCAGCGTTCTGACAACTTTGATAATAGATCTACACTTGGGTATAACCAGTGTGCATATTGTAGGAAAGAGGGACACCTAAAATATGATTGTCTTGCTTTACGGGACCGTCTGAATGGTGTGTCGACACGAGGAAATCGTGGCAGTGGTCCTCAGCAAGTATCACGTGGTAGAGGTCGTGGTTCATCCCACAATCAGATTGATCGTCATCAAAATCAATCGGATGCAAATAATTATTTTGACCAGCGAAATACGGGATCAGTTCGATCTGCACAGTATAATGTTGATGATTATTATATAGATCACGAGACTGTTGTAAATGACCATTACTAGGACAGCCAACGACAAAGAGAGGGAGTAGTGTCAGTTCCGGTCGATCAGAGTGGGCCTTACGTTGCAGTGACTACATCGGGTGTGGTTGAGCCTTTTCTGTTAGACACTGGTGCGACGAAAAGTTCCATCATGCATTCAAAACTCCCTGGCGCACCTTTGTCTGGCTTAACGAATGTTTCTGTCGGATTCTCTGGCGCCCCTGTTAGTAACCCGGTCTCTAACCCTTTGCCTCTTATGATTGGACCTCGTGAGCTAATGGCTCCACTGATTCTATCTACAGGTTGTGGTGAAAATCTTTTGGGCCTGGATTTGTTGAAACGATTATATGCAACATTGTATTGTTCCCCTGAAGGAGTGGAGCTTACATTGGGGAGGAGAGTGATCTCTCCCATGTATTTATCGGTTGATAGATTCCCACCGGAATTGAATTCCCTTCCTGCGTCCTTATGGGCCTCAGGTCCCAATGACGTGGGCCTGTTAGACATTCCACCCTATGTGATCCAATTGAAACCAAATGCGCGATTACCGCGTTTACCTCAATATCGTATTTCTCTTGAAGGCGAACGAGCACTGTTAGCAATCGTTCATGATCTCATTGGAAAAGGTGTTGTTGAAGAAACTCGTGGAAACGTGTGTAATAGCCCTGTATTGCCAATTCTGAAACGAACTGACCCAAATAAACCTCCTGTGTATCGTTTTGTTATAGATTTGAGAGAGGTAAACAAAATAGTGGTTCCGCAATTTCCTGTGGTCCCCGACATTACGGCTTTATTAACAATGATTCCGGCATCTGCCTCCTGGTTCACAGTGATCGATCTAAAAAATGCTTTCTTTAGCATTCCGATTGCAGAGGAAAGCAGAGACCTGTTCGGATTCTCATTAGGAGGTCGCAGTTTTAGGCTAAAACGCGCTCCACAAGGTTACTGTGAGAGTCCATCAATCTACAGCCAAGCACTTAAAGGTCAGCTTGATGCCTTTGTATTGCCTAAAGGTGCAGCTTTGATTCAATACGTTGACGATCTTTTAGTGGCAGCTGATACAGAAGCTATTTGCAAAACGGCTACAGTATCATTATTGCACTATCTACATGACTTGCACCACAAGGTATCACCTTCAAAGCTACAGTATTGTTGCCAAGAAGTTACCTATTTAGGTCACTTATTGTCAAGAGAAGGGAGAAGGTTGACCCCAGAGAGAATTGCAGCGATTTCCCGAATGACTGTGCCAAAAACCCAAAGAGATGTTCGCGCCTTTTTAGGTATTACGTCTTACTGCAGACAATGGATTCCAAATTTTTCATTGTTGGCGAAACCATTGATAGCCCTTACGTGCAAGGATGTTTCATCCCCAGTACCTTGGTCTGAAGAATGTCAGAAAAGTTTTTCTGAATTACGTGATGCGCTGTGTTCGGCTCCTGTGTTGGGTACCCCTGACTACAGTAAGCCGTTTACACTATACGTTCACGAGAGGGATGGTTGCGCGTTGAGTGTCTTGACACAATCTTTTGGTGGTAAGCAACGCCCATGTGCCTACTTATCTTCGACTTTAGACCCTGTAGCAAGGGCTTTGCCAAGTTGCTTAAGAGCAACAGCGGCAGCTGCGGCGTCCATTTGACAGTCCGCAGGTCTAGTCATGGATAATATGCTCACGGTAATGGTTCCGCATGCAGTCGACACTCTATTGAACCGAACGAAAACTCAACATCTGACAAGTGCAAGATTGTCTGGGTATGAGTTGACGTTGCTGGCCAGTCATATACGGATAAAACGATGTAATGTGTTGAATCCAGCAACATTGCTGCCGATCAACACAGGATCAAGTGGTGAAGCAGTACATGACTGCTATCTCAAAACTGAGGAGGAAACCAAGGGTCGCATTGACCTAAAGGATACTCCATTGACAAATCCCGATGGTACTTTGTATGTGGATGGTTCTTGTTTCAAGTTGCCGAACGGTGATGTGACGACTGCGTATGCTATAGTTACATTGAGAACGATTGTGGAAAGTGCAAGATTAAATCAAAATTCGGCTCAGGCTGCTGAGCTAATTGCTTTAATGAGAGCGTGTGTATTGTCTAAAGATAAACGGGTGAATGTGTTTACAGATAGCCAGTATGCATTTGGTGTGGCACATAGTTTTGGACGACTGTGGAGAGAGAGAGGATTCCTTACGTCACATGGTACGAAGATTCAGCATGGCCAGCTTGTGAATGATCTTCTGGATGCACTTACGTTGCCTAAGCAAGTGGCGATTGTTAAATGTAGTGCGCATCGTAAAGTAACGGATGACGTTGGTCGTGGAAATGCATTTGCGGATGAGACTGCTAAGGAGACTGCCCGGAACATTAGCACTCGAATGTATGTGACGAGTTCGGTTAGGTGGCCTGCAGAATCAAGTATGTGTGAAAACACTATTGAGAGTGTGAAAGCCATTCAGAATGAGGCCACCGAAACTGAAAAGACGAAGTGGAAAGAAAGTACGGGAAAGTTGGATGCGAATGGTTGTTGGACTGACTTATCGGAACAGAAAAGATGGATGTTGCCTGATGCGTATGTGCTGGCTATTGTGACTATGGCACACGGGTTAGCACATATTAGCGCGAAAGGTATCTGTAAATTGCTGTTTCCTGTGTGGAAGAATGATGGTATTACGAAATGTGCTGAACGCTTGGTTAAGAATTGTATGGTGTGTTTGATGCATAATCCTGGTAAGGGCACTCCCACTCCACCTGGCCATTTTGCCCCTCCTGCGTACCCTTTCGAAGTTATTCAGTTAGACTTCATTCATATGGAACGATGTAATAACCTGAAATATGTGTTAGTTGTTGTTTGCGCATTCTCCCGATGGATTGAGGCCTACCCCCTTAAGGATAATACGGCTTTATCCACAGCAAAAATTTTACTCAAAGAATATTTTTCCCGTTACGGAATGCCTCGGGTCGTGTGGTCAGACAATGGAAGTGAGTTTGTTGGGAGTGTGATGAAGAGCGTGTGTCGCGGATTAGGGATTGTACAGAAATTTCATAGTGCCAATCATCCTCAGTCAGCTGGTTTGGTTGAAGGGTACAATGGCACCCTTAAACTAAAACTAGCAAAGATTCAGGCTACGACAGGTCTTTCGTGGCCTGACGCTTTACCCTTAGCATTACTGTCAACAAGGGCAACTGTACACTCCCGAGTAGGGCTCAGTCCCTATGAAATAGTGTTCGGTCGTCCTGCCAATGTTTGGGGGGTCCCTAGACCAGGTGTTTTTTGTGAACTTGAGTATCCAATGTTGATTGATTATCTTCATGACTTGACTGCTAAACTGAGGTTAATTCACCAACAGGTTCACGAAGCATTGCCAACACAGACGGAGGGTCCAGGCCACCAACTCCAGCCCGGAGATTGGGTGGTGACGCGCAACTTCTCACGCAAGAACAATTTGGACCCTAGATTCACTGGACCCTACCAAGTCCTCCTTGCCACGAGAACTGCAGTTCGTCTTGAGGGAAAGAAAAACTGGGTGCATGCCACCCATACCAAGAAAGTCCCCATTCCGTTGCCAGCAGACTCGGGTAAGGAAAGGCATTGCATCAACTGAAACCGAAGGATTGCCGGCGTTTGTACCTTTCAGCGACGCACAACCTGTCGGAGAATCCTCAGTGCAGCAAAAAGGCATTATTGAACATTTGTCATCAGAAAATTCAAGACCAGAACATTCAGCTGATCAACAGGGCGTTGACCCTTCAACGGATCTTTTGTTTAACGAACAGACACGTCCTGGGAAAACCCGATATTTTTTAAGATCCAGCACTAAAGACTAATAAAAAAACCCCGTTCTGTCCCTTGACAAGTGCATTATCCCGTTTTCCATGATCAGTTTGAACAATCATACCATTGTAATTATTTTGTATATATTCATTGAGCTTCGTTCCTTACACTTTTGTTTCCACAGCTGAGAGACATTTGTTTTTGATATATATACATATATTGTGAAATAAAGGCCGTAGGGCCGCGCGTGTACTTCCTCCTGGTTAGTAGGTCTTGACGCTAGGTTAAAGACCGTCGATTCCTGGGAACTCCTAGGAATTGACTATTGCTACACAGAACGAAGTGCGTCAAGAAACGTTGCGGACGGTCATAGGGAATGGCATTCTCAAAGTTGATGGACTTGGAAAGAGCTCAAGCAAGAAGATTCAAGCTGCAGCAACTCAGTCGTACCAAATGTTTTGTGTTCCAAATATTTGTACTGTTTGTGACTGGTTCTGCGTTATTAGCGGGTGGAGTGTATTACACAATGTCTTACTTCTTGCCTTCTACTATACCTACTCCTACCCCTAATCTTAAACTCATCTCCACTGACTCTCCTCATTCTTTTCACATCTTACCTGAACACGAGCAGGCTAGACGTGCAGAATTCCGCAACAATTCCTTTATTCAACTCCTTCATCAGCATCAGTTAGTGGTAAACACTACTAATTGTTGGGTGTGTGGGTTGATGCCCCATACTACGGATAAGGGAATTCCATATCTGGTGTTACCATATAGCTCCCAAGGGTCTGCTCGAGCATTTCAAGCAATGTTTCGAAGCGCACTGGGTTTCCACCCCATTCGAGAACCACGTTCCCCTTACTCTGGTCCTACTTCGTACCAAAAATCTTTGTCGATAGCAATAGAGGATTTAGATAGCGATATCTATGATCCTTCGCTTATCCCTGAAGAAGAGGTACAAGCCTATAGGGTCCTAAGTAGAGGCGAATATAGTGTGTTCACTAATGAAAAACAGCTTAAAAATTCACCTCCGATATGGGTTGTGCCCCACATTGGTAATTTTTGTCTAATAGGTCGTGGCCGTAGATCGAAAGCCCGACTTGGAGAGAGTGCTTGCACTGAAAATTACATTCTGCCAATGGTCTCCTCCCCTGTGTTCTTGGCTGCCAAGGGTACCTACTTTATTTGTCATGATCGTGCATATGCATGGTTGCCCTCTGACTTTATAGGCGCATGCTTTATTGCCAACTTGTTGCCTCCGACATTCACTGTAGATGCAGATTATCACAAGACTAGAGTTGTAAGAGGCGTAATTAGCGAAGAGGATACTGCCGGTCAAGAGGCAGGAGACTTTTTCAAGGGTTTCCTCCCGTTTTGGGGACCTATGGTTAATAGTAGGAACCTGAGACAATTGACTCGAGTGGTAGAATCGACAGCTAATATTACTGCCAGTGCCCTTGGTAATATCACCACAGAACTTCAGGCGGATAGACTTATGACGTTACAAAACCGTATGGTTTTAGATGTGATCTTGGCAGATCGAGGTGGGGTCTGTAAGGTGATCCATTCGGCCTGCTGTATTTTCATTCCTGATAACGCTCCGACTGTCTATCAAGCCATCTCGAAGTTGCATAAGATTTCCGAATCCATACACGTGGATGTAGGGGATTGGACGCTACTTGGATGGTTTTGGGGCCTGATGTCGACTTGGGGTTGGAAAATTCTGACGATCATTGGAGTCGTTGTAGTGTTCCTGTTCACGTGTTGCCTTTGCGTGCAGTGCGGTCCTGCCTTATGTGGCCTCTGTGCTACAACGTGTATGAGACAGCCACCTGTTACCAAAGGGTCTCGATTGGACAGAGCTATGCTACAACAACATCTCGAGGGTCTGATGAATATCGAATATGATTCCGACTAGTGCTTGCCTACATGAGGGCAAAAGGAGCGTCTGAGGTTCCGTGACAATTTTAAGTGATGTTTTCGACTCACACGAATATGGTCGAGTCTGGTATCTAAGAACCGTAAATGACGAGTTTTTAGTAAGTGTGCGCAGTTTCGCTGTGCTAACTTAAACCGTTCGTTAGTTATGTGGGTTTTTGATCTGTACCTACGGGTTCCATCTTAGATACGGCATCCATTTTGTCTCTTGCCCTCAAGTAGCCAGCGAACGGACACTGTCCGCTTCGCGACCCTGGGACTCTCAGGATATTTGTGGAAGACACATGTACTTTGTAAATATCTTTTACGATGAGGGGGATGATACTGTAAGGCAGATGGCCCCGCTCGAGGCCCATCTTGCCGTCCGGTTTATTGTCTCAGCCGAGCATCTCATTAGGCACGTCCCTTTGATGCCTGTATCTCGTGTTTCCCGATGCCTCCCCTTTTACACCCTTTTCGATTCCCCCACTGTCTCCATTTCCCTCTGCACCTGTCTTTGTCCTATTTCGATCTGTTTTTACTGCCGATTGGAATTCACTAATGTTGGGAAGATAGGTTTTTACAGTTGGGAACCGCCAAATGTTTCCGCACTTATGTTCCGGACCTTATGTGTACCAAAGTGACCAAAGCGACCCCTCTGGGGGATAATTATGGGAACCGGGTTGTAAACTTTTGTGTACCATGTTGTCCTATGAGTTAATTTTGTATAAAAGGAGCGATCCACAGAACCAATTTGAAGCAGTCTCCCCAAGTTGCACGTGTTGTACTTGTCGTGACTTCTGTGTTCCCTGCAGTAATAAACCTTGAATCTTTGACGCCGGAGGAAGTGTCCCGTGTCTCTGTAATTTGTGCGCCGAAACAGGTATCCCATGAAGGTTATAGGTGTTGTTCCCTGGCACCGCTGGTACTGATAAAAGTCCAGTCCTTCACTGCGTTGTAATGGTATGTGTTGTAATGGTATGCGTTGTAGTGTCATTCGTTGTAATGGTTGCGTTGTAAAGACATGCGTTGTAATGGATGTTGCGTTGTAAAAGTTTCGTTGTAATGGTAGTGTGTTGTAAAAGTTGCGTTGTAAAGGTTGTTTCCCATACTTGACTGCTATGTGGAAGGAGTGTGGTGTTAATTATAAATTCACTACACCCTACCATCCACAGTGCAATGGGCTTGTTGAAAGGTTCAACAAGTCCCTCAAAGTGATGATAAAAGGGTTACCTGAAAAGCTTAGGCGAAGATGGGACATCCTTTTACCCTGCCTTCTGTTTGCTTACAGAGAGGTCCCACTAAAGGGGGTTGGCTACAGCCCTTTTGAGCTTTTGTTTGGAAATCCTGTAAGAGGACCCCTATGTCTTGTGAGGGAAGGATGGGAGTTACCTTTCAAAAAGCCTAAATTTGACATAGTGGACTTTGTACTTGGTCTCCGCTCCAGTATGGCTGAATACATGGAGAAGGCTTCTAAAAACCTTGAGGCTAGCCAAGAACTCCATAAATCTTGGCATGACCAAAAGGCTGTGCTGACTGAGTACCAGCCAGGACAGAAGGTGTGGGTGTTGGAGCCAGTGGCCCCAGCAGCACTCCAGGACAAATGGTCTGGACCCCACACCATTGTTGAGAAAAAGGGAGAGGTCACCTACTTGGTGGACCTTGGCACCCCTAGGAGCCCCCACAGGGTGCTCCATGTCAACAGACTCAAAGCATATGTTGACAGGGCAGACATGGGCTTGCTCATGGCTACAGATGAGGGACAGGAGGAAGAGAGTGACCCTCTCCCAGACCTGTTGACTCAGAACCCTGATGATGGTTCAGTTGATGGAGTGGCCTTAGCTGGCAGCCTCACTGACCAGCAGCAACAGTACTGCAGACAAGTTCTGCAGGTTTTCAGACATATGTTTTCCCTAACACCTAGTCAGACTAACTGGTGCACCCATGAGGTGAACACTGGTGACAGTCTGCCTCTGAAGAATAAGATCTACAGGCAACCTGACCATGTCAGGGATTGTATAAAGACTGAGGTGCAGAAAATGCTTGAGTTGGGAGTGATTGAGCCATCAGAGAGCCCCTGGGCCAGCCCAGTAGTCCTTGTACCAAAACCTCACACCCAAGATGGTAAGAGAGAGATGAGGTTCTGTGTGGACTATAGAGGTCTCAATGTTGTCACTAGGACAGAGGCTCACCCAATTCCCAGAGCAGATGTGCTAATTGATATATTGGCTTCTGCCAAATTTCTGAACACATTTGATTTGACAGCTGGCTATTGGCAATTCAGGTTAGCTGAGGAGTCCAAGGCCAAAACTGCTTTCTCAACCCCAGGAGGTCATTATCAATTTGTGGTGATGCCCTTTGGTTTGAAGAATGCACCTGCCACTTTCCAAAGGTTGGTGAACCAAGTCCTTACTGGGTTGGATGACTTTTGTGCAGCTTATCTGGATGATATTGCTGTCTTCAGCTTCACCTGGGAGGATCACCTGATCCACCTGAAGAAGGTTTTAGAGGCCCTGCAAAAGGCAGGCCTAACTATCAAGGCCACAAAGTGCCAGATAGGGCAGAGTAAGGTTGTGTACCTGGGCCACCTTGTAGGTGGGGGTCAGGTTCAACCACTGGAGAGTAAGATCCAGACCATACAAGACTGGGCTCCTCCAACCATCCAGACACAGGTCAGAGCTTTCTTGGGCCTGTCTGGGTACTACAGAAAATTTGTCAGAAATTATGGGTCCATTGTGACACCACTCAGTGATCTGACATCTAAGAAGATGCCAAACAAGGTTCAGTGGACAGTTAGCTGTCAAAAGGCATTTGATGACCTGAAGAAGGACATGTGCTCTGCACCTATCTTAAAGAGTCCTGACTACTCCAAAGAGTTCATTGTCCAAACAGATACTTCTGAGTTGGGGGTGGGAGCTGTGCTTTCACAACTTAATGTAGATGGTCAAGACCAGCCCATTGCTTTTATTAGCAGAAGGCTGACCCCTAGAGAGAAACGTTGGTCAGCTATTGAGAGGGAGGCCTTTGCTGTGGTTTGGGCCCTGAAGAAGTTGAGACCATACTTGTTTGGCACTCACTTCAAAATTCAGACAGACCATAAGCCCCTCTTGTGGCTAAATCAGATGAAGGGTGAGAATCCGAAACTGCTCAGGTGGTCCATTTCCCTACAGGGGATGGACTTTACAGTGGAGTGACCATGGCAATGCAGATGGTCTCTCCAGGTATTTCCACTTTGAGCATGAAGACTCAACTGGTCAAGGTTAGTCTAATGTCCCTGCGTTTGGGGGGTTATGTAGGAGAGTAGGGTCTGCTATCCTATGGTCACCCCATTTTGTTTGCTTTTTGCTTCACTGGTTTTCGACTTAATGAGGCTGTGGGCCTGCTAATCAGACCCACAGCCCTGCTGTTCTCTCTCTAAATTCACAACCATGTACTTTAGGTACATCACCAATTGGGATTGGGTCACCTTATGAGCCCCTGTACAGAGTACTATAGGTTGGGCATAGGGGCATCCAAGGCCTACCTGGGGCACAAGAACCCGACCAAACCTCCTGGACGCCCTATTATATCGGGTTGCGGCTCTCTCCTCGAACCACTCTGTAAATACGTGGATGTATTCTTGAAACCTTTGGCAGAAATGACACTGACCTATCTAAGGGACACCTTGCAGGTGATCAATCTAATAGATCAAAGACCCTTCGACAAAGGAAAACAGCTATTAGTCACAATGGATATAGTCTCGTTGTATACGAGCATTCCTCAAGGACCAGCATTAACAACGATGAGACGAGCCCTAGCAACAAGACCACAACCGGCAGAGGTTCCGACAGAATTTATAATTGATCTCTTGGAGATCGCAATGACCAATAATTTTTTCATATTCCAGAACAACTTCTTCATCCAGAGCAAAGGCGTGGCAATGGGGGCAGCCTTCGCTCCAGACTTGGCAATTTTATATATGAGCGATTATGAACAACACTGTATCCTCTCTCCCCATAACCCCTACCTGAATAAGATCATGGAATATCGCCGCTACATTGATGATATTTTGATTATTTGGACTGGGGACCAACAAGAACTTGCATCATTCACTGAATGGCTTAACACCCAATCACAGGACATCAAATTCACTACCAACTGTTGCAATGAATCTATAGACTTCCTGGACATCAGCATTAAAGAACACGAGGGAGTACTGTATACGACACTGTACAGGAAACCGGATGAGCGGAACACGCTTTTGAGATATTCGAGTCATCACACCAGGGCCCTACGTGATAATTTACCCTTCGGTCAGTTCCTCCGTATCCGGAGGAACTGTACCTGGAAGGAGGACTACTTCACAGAATCAGATGATCTCATCTCACGTTTATTGGAAAGAGGCTATCCCAAGAGGTTGGTGAAAAGGGCACGTAAGAGGGCATGGTTCAGCGATAGAGAAACTCTGCTTTCACCGAAAGAGCGGAAACCACCAGAAGACAGGATGATCTGTGTCACAACTCACTGCACTAAAAGCAATGACATACGGAGGATAGTCACCAAACATTGGAACATCGTGGCCGATGTAATTGAAATACCGAAACCACCGATGCACGCCTAAAAAAATCAAAAAGTATCAGAGACTACTTAGTGCGCTCTATGCTGGACAGCCCTCCTGTTCCTACTATCCAAACAATGTGGAATCTACCAGCAACATTGGGACACTATAAATGCAGTAACTGCAAAGCGTGTGCATTGTGCCTAGAAACTAAAACACTAACGCACAACAATCTAACGATTACCCTTAAATCGTTCACAAACTGCAACAGTAATGGGGTCTTCTATGCCATCTTCTGTCCATGTGGATTGATCTACATTGGACAAACTAAACAAAAAATCAAGAATCGCATATTACAACACTGCAGTAGGATTAGGTGTCACACGGCGGGGCCCCTTTGGTAGAACATTTCCTAGCAAACAACCACACACCTGAGTCCATTAAGTGGGTAGTCATTGAGAAAATTACCCTAGGACCACGGAGGGGAGATGTAAATTCTATCATGAACACAAGGGAATGCAAGTGGATGCAGTCCTTAGACTCGGTTCAAAATGGACTGAATGAATTGGACGCCACATTTGCCCAAATGGCTTCCCTAGACCCTGAATAAAATATAGCCGGGAATACTATAGAGAGAGTCAACACACTGCCTATCATGAACATTGCGGAGTACAGATAGTATTGTCCCCTACAGTTCAGTGTTGCTGTATTTGCCAGCATGAGAATGTAAGATATAGATAGTCTATGTAGCGCAGTGGAGACTCTTGCCTCTTTTGAATTGCAATGTAACATGTGGTTGGTTGTAACACAACTTCCGAATAGCATATTTCCAATTGCCTGCTTTGAATGTAATGTATATATCATGGTATAAACCAGCTAATATCCAAATACAATATGTGTAACTAACTAGCACACATTGTATCGGCAAGACATTATGGACAAGTGAATTGGCACCATTGTGAATGTATAGTATGCTTCATGACTTTTCTACTGGACCCTGGTACCATAGTCATACCAGACTGCAGGGTATTTGTACAGATAGGGCTCTTGCAGCACACATGGGATGAGGCCACAAGACGTGCGTTTCGAGCGCAGAAATAAAACCAATAACACATCGGGTCATACACTATATATCTGGCCCTGAGACTCGGGCACACGGAAATGTGTCAATCCTAACTGGCCATGAGCTATTGAGTCCGGGTGATTAATCGCGGGAAGGATCATAGTAATTTTTTCCAGTCCCTTAGACTCGCCCTGGAGCGGGCTTCCCCATTGGTTGAGCCGCGGCGAGCCCCCGGGCAGCATAGAGCGGCTGCACCTCGAGGCGGCGCAGACCGAGACACGGAGCCGACCGGCTCGCACACCTATCTTGGAACGCGGCTGTGTGAATAATAGGTAAGGAATCGCGGCCATGAGGAGCGCTACAATCTGGTCAATGCGCGAGCGGCTTATGTCACGAACGCGGTATCCTTAATGTACATATGATCCACGTTCTGTACAGTGGCGCTGTATGGCAGACATCCGTGCTGGCGCCCTGTAAAATAGGCACACATAGGTTATGTGAGCTAAGGCATTGGATTAATGTAACATGCCTGTAGCACACTTGCCCAAGTACCAGCGTCGTGTTTGAGATCCCGACTATGCCCTTACAAACGAACACTCTCTAGGCAGCTCTGCCTACATCACGCGCGTTAGGCTATTGTGTGGAAACAGATGTAATGAGATGTCTGCTCTCGGAGCTTCTGGCACTAGAATGTATAGACAGCTACTCATTAGTGCAGTAACTCATTCAGCCCTACAGAACATCGCCCTGCGCCCTGACATACAATTCAAATGCCGTATCCTGATTGCTACTTAGGGTAACCATTACTTTCCCATTGTTTCAGAACCACCGGGGGACTGTGACGGCCTGTACACCCCCTAAGCTGCATCCAAGCATTTGGAAACGAACCTGATCCAACTACATACTTTGACTGGATGTTTTTAATACCCCAGTAAGTGTCCCCCTCCCTAACAAACCATCAGATAGGACATCCTATCCATGTACCCTCTTGAAATTGAAGTTCTCTTAATTAATTGCAGGTTGAATTGCTCACAATAGGAACCGATGAAGGTCCTACCATAATGGTCACTGGATGGCCGTAAGATAAGTAGGTAATTGACTACTTGCCAGTCCGTGTACAATTTTGATCCTCCATCTTTCTTAAAGGTATAGATACATTCATTTGAACTTTATCATTTTTAGGCGCTCTCGTCCTTTCAATGTCCTGATGAAGACCCCAGAATGAGGTTTCAACTAACCCTTACACCACGCGGGGTCGAAAAGTAGACCAGACCATACTACTTTCTCTTAACATAGGAGGAAAATAAATGGAGTAAACCTATCCTATGTAAAAAGAGATACATGGAACTGTCGATCTAAATTAGACTGTAAAGGTCCTATTGAGTTCTACTGTGATTGTGTTATTGTCACAACACCTTTACCCAGTCCCCACACCTATCCCATCACACCTATCCCACTTAACTACCTTTCTCTTTCTCACTGAGAGTGCGCCGATATATATCTATGTAAATACTATGATATAACTTTGATTGATAAAAGTTACGATGGAGTTTTTATATTTTTTTGTCTTTCGCTGTAAGTTTAATGGAATTAATAATTCACGGAACTTATTGATTGATGCTAAGTTTCCGTTTATTTCTATGCTAAATAAAACATGCATTTAATTACTGGACTGGTGAATATCTGAAATACATAGTGTATATATTTGACATTTGTTGTTTTTGAAAGAAATAGACACTGACCCCTTCATATGTACCTAATCATTGACCCAGGTCAGATAGTTTTAGGGTATACCCCGTTGAAACTTGCCACTACCTGGGGCTGCAGCATATCTTTTGCCACCCCTGGCTGACCATCCAAACTGACACAACTGGCTGATCACTCAGCTGGGGCAAGGTCGTGTAATCACCCCTTGCTTAGATATAGTATACCTATGTCTAACCTTATATCTGGACACATATACACCTATAAGTCACTCCTATGGCAGGCCTTAACAATCCTGAAGGCAGTGCTTGGTTTTATATGAGATGGTGCTCTAGCATGAGCTGAGCCTGTCTGCAGCTTTCGGAACCATGTCCTTATAGCTGTTCTGGGATATTGCCATATCATATACTCTTAAGTGCATTATAATCCTCGCGGTTAGATGCTATCTTTAGTTTGGCTTTACCAAAGCATGTCGTGTAAGGTGTCATACGCTTTGGAATACTACCCCCTCGCCAATTCTGGCGATGGGGGTAGCGTTCCACCCTTCTAGAGGGAGAAGACATGTTACTAACATTAATCCCGGTTAAAGTTAACCAGAGCCTCAGCATCACAAAATGGATGCTTCTGCCACAGACACAAGTCTGGCCTCCTGCTGCTGGACGAAACTAAGGCAGGGGAAGCCTGGACAATAGGTTTCCTGTTACAGGGAGGTGCTAGCACCACCCAAGACAGGAGATAGTGGATTGGGGCAGGGAGGGCTGAATGAAACTAGACACTGCCTGGGGCACACAAGGTGTCCCATACATAGGCCAGTTCAAACCGGTGCTGGGGCACTCTAGCCCCAGCTCTGGCGCGAAACTGGACAAAGGGAAAGGGGTGTAACCACCCCCTTCCTGGGTCCCACCCATAGGAGGGACCTAGCAGGTAATCCAGCCCCTTGATTTGGAATAAAGGTAGGAGCTGTGTACTTAGACTTTAGATAATCCTGACTGAAACTTTGATATGAAACTCTGGACCCTTCGACATCCTACTCGACGTAGAAGACTGAAGAATCTGACCACCCTGTGCAAGCAGGCACCATCAAGCGCTCAATGGTTTGCTTTATCGTTGCTCCCGCCGGAGCTCGAACGACAGAGCCTGACAAGAACCAGACTTCCAGACATCCAACAGCCCGATCCACAGCCACAGCAAAGCTGAGACCCGTGGAGGTGACGAGAGACGTGTGACCGGCCCTCATGGAAAGCCAGCAAAGTGCTTTCTGTGCAGCTCCTGAGGCACCCTCGAAGCTGTGCATTGGGGATTGAGAAGCCCCAGCCCCGAGCAGCTTTTTGCACTGAAGATCACCTCTCCACACTCACCGAGTGCTGGGTGGGGCCCTTTTGCATTTTCCTGCTTGACGCGTCTGTCCGGTCACTTGCCCGTTGGCTAGTGGCCTCTGTGATGACGAACCTTTGAAGTTTCAATGCTGGTCTGGTTGCTCCAGACTGGCACTTGCTCCCCTGAAAAGGAGCTGCCCATCAGACTTTGCTGGTCTGATCCAGAAGCCATCTTTGATTCCTGCGTGGGTTGCATTTGCCAAAGCCTGTTGACTCCGAATCAAGAACCGACACCGCCGACAGCGAGAGCCTTCATGGGACAGTCCGCGTCCAGCACCTGGTTGTCGTCGACGCCTCCTGGTCCACGTGGCAGCGGAGACAAGCTTCATGACATCACCTGATAGCAACCCGACATCGCCTGGTCCCTTCCTGGTCACTGGCTAGTGACCCAGACTCGGTCCCCTCTGCTTTCAGGTACTCTACATCTTCGATCCACCCTTGGATCCAGTCGGACTCTTCTCTCCTGGTCGGCTGCAGCATCTTTTCTCCAAGGCTCCATAGAACTCCACGACGAAACCCGATGCACTTTGACACCTATGCACCCACTTCCTGTGGGTGAGGTAACGCGAGTACTGCGGTGCTCCTGTAGAGGTTTACACACCTAGTGTCCTAGTTTTAAGTGGTTAAGTTCTAGTCTAGTCGGAAGACTTCCAAATCTGCAACTTTCTAACTTTACGCACCCATTGACTTCTATAGGTGCACGCGTGTGCATTTAGACACTGCACCCGCATCCTGTGGGCCTCCTGCTCCCTAACTGCTGTTAGTCCAGTGTAGCCCCAGCGATTCCCAAGGCCCTAGGCCTTACCATTGTTCGTGACGTGGTTCTTATACCACTATTTTAGTATATGGTTTTAAGGGCCACCACGGCCTATCCATATTTGTGCAACTTTTGTATGTTATATTAAGGTACTTGTTATACGCTTGTGCTCCTGTGCTCATAAAGAGTTAAGGGGATTTATTTAGAAATAAATACACATATATTTTGAATATATAACCTGTGTGGTGTCCTTTCATTTGATATTAAAAGGATTGCATATGGTAAGACAGCTGGCTTCACATGCCCTCTTGAGTTTAGCCTAAGACTGCATTTGTCCATGCTACCACTAGGATAGCTGGTCTATAAGGTTGACTTTACAACCATCACCATAAGGGTTGTTTGGACTGGTGCAAGGTGCTCACTAGAATAGCGAACATCATATACCAGGCCAACTTCTCACACAGGGGTATACTCATCAAAGTCATAATCTATGAATAATCCCCGCCTATGTGCAGGATCCCGGAGCATGTAGAAAATACATATAAATATATATGTATATATATGTGAAAACATATATTTGCAGCCTAAAACATTTCCCAACTGGCAAAACGTCCGCAAAATTACATGAATTAGCATACACACAGTAGTACTCTCCCAACCCCTAAGGAAGAAAGAGAGCAGTAAACATTTGCATACAACAATGCTTTATTGCCTTAGGAAAACCTGTAATTACAGGCATTTGCCAGTAGGCTGCAGTAGAGTATAAAGAAACAAAGAAAGACTGACACTTTGCCTTTAAGGTATTAGAGTAGGGGTACCGTGCCTTTAAGACCTGAAGGCGACCCCCTGCTCCCATGATGCACCACAGGTGGCAGTTGGGTCAGTTCTTTTTGGAGGTGCATGACACCTGAGTAGATCCGTAGTACCCTTTCATAACTTTATGATCATGCTCGTCCGGGGAGGTGGGCCAGAGCTTATGACTTTGATGAGTATACCCCTGGATGAGAACTAGGATTACAGGTAAGTAACTAATCCTTTTCATTCAGGGGATACTCATCAATAGTCATAATCTATTAATAGATTAGTAAGCCCATACCCAAAGTCTCGCGGACGAGCAAATAAGCATACATAGAGACATGAATAAACTTCACATTTTACATACAATTTATGCAAATACATTTCTCAAAGAGGCCTGTCCCACTTGGGCATCAGCCTGTGTATCTGAATCTAGGCAATAATGGCGGGTAAAGGTATGCACCGACCGCCATGTAGCCGCCTTGCAAATTTCAGAGATAGGAACATTACGAAGGAGAGCCGTAGTAGAAGCTTTCCCTCTAGTAGAGTGTGCATGAGGTCTACCCTGTAAAGCCTTGTTAGCTAATTGGTAAGACAGAGCTATACAGGAGCTTATCCAGCGAGAAATTGACCTTTTTGAGGCTGACAGACCAGTATTAGTTGTTCCATAATTAACAAAAAGCCGGTCAGACTTTCTAAGTGGAAGGGTTTTAGCCAGGTAAAACTTCAGAACCCTCCCGAGATCTAGAGAGTTTAAAGACCTCTCCGGAGGAGTGGTAGGTTGAGGAAAAAAGGTAGTCAGGGTGATAGACTGTTTGGTATGAAAGTCTGAGACTACCTTAGGCAGAAAACCTGGGTGTGTCCTCGGTACCACCCTGTTGGCGTGAAACACTGTGTAAGGTTCCTTACAACACAGGGCCTGGATTTCGCTAACCCTAGGGGCAGAGGT
The DNA here is from genome assembly GCF_964261635.1 of Lissotriton helveticus. Taxonomy (NCBI): domain Eukaryota; kingdom Metazoa; phylum Chordata; class Amphibia; order Caudata; family Salamandridae; genus Lissotriton; species Lissotriton helveticus. Next base: position 1,240,616,511 of record NC_136059.1, on the reverse strand, counting down.
AATTGCCACTAAAAAAGTGGCTTTCCAGGTCAAGTGCTGCAAAGAAGCCTTATGTATAGGCTCGAAAGGAGAACCCATTAGCTTAGTAAGTACGATGTTAAGCTCCCAGGGAGGGGAGGGGGACCTCACTGGTGGAAACACTTTCTTAAGCCCCTCTAAGAAATCTTTAACCACAGGCATAAGGAAGAATGATGTCAGAGAAGGTGACTTCCTATAGGTTGTGATTGCCGCTAAGTGAACCCTGATGGAGGGGTACTTGAGGCCTGACTTTGCTAAATGCAATAGATAGGGTAGAATCACCTGCTCCTGACTGTGGATAGGGTCAAGAGAGTTGTCAAGACACCATATGAAAAACCTCTTCCACTTTAAAGCATATGACTTCCTAGCGGAGGGTCTCTTGGCTTCTTTGAGAATATTCATGCAGTCTGCTGGGAGGTCTAGGTGTCCATACTGGATGACCTCAGGAGCCATGCCGTCAAGCAAAGGGACGAAAGGCTGGGGTGAAACACCTTCCCCTGGTCCTTGGTCAACAAGTCTGGAAGGCAAGGAAGTCGCCGGTGTGGGACTTCCGACAGCTGGAGGAGATCCGGGTACCACCACTGTCGTGGCCACTCCGGTGCTATCAGGATCATCCTGGTGTTGGTCCTGTTGAATTTCTGAATCACCGCCGGGATCAGAGACAGGGGAGGAAAAGCGTACAGCAATGTCTGCGACCAGCTCATCAAAAGTGCGTTCCCCCGTAAGCCCTGTTGGGGGAACCTGGACGCAAAGACGGGGCATTTTGCGTTTGCCGCGTCTGAGAACAGGTCTATGTCCGGTACGCCCCCATTGTTGAAATACCTCCTATGCGACTTCTTCGTTGAGCACCCAATCGTGCATTTCTACGAAGTCTATGCTTAGGCAGTCCACTCGGACATTTTGGATCCCTGGTAGATGAACTGCCACAATGGATAGACCTCTTGCCAGGAGCCAGTGCCAGATGGCTTGCGCTTCCAGGGATAGGACTCTTGACCTGGTGCCTCCCTGCTTGTTCAGATAGAGCATAGTTGTTGTGTTGTCCGTCTGAACTTGGATGTAGTTGGTGCGCAGAGAAGGACAAAGAGATTTGAGCACCAGATGAACGGCTTGAAGCTCTAGGAAGTTGATGTGGTAGCCTCGCTGTACTTCGGACCAGAGACCTTGGACCTGAAGCTGGTCCAGATGAGCACCCCAGCCCTGAAGAGAGGCATCCATGACCACTGACTGAGATGGAGGAGGGCGAGGGATTGGAACTCCCCAGAGAAGGTTGGAACATTTCATCCACCATCTGATTGAGTCTCCGGCACCTTGTTGAAGAGAAACACGGACCTGACCTATGAGACCATTGGTCCTCGAGAGCCTGCTGCAGAGGCCTCATGTGAAGGCGTGCATTGGGCATGATGTAGATGCACAAGGCCATCGATCCCAGGAGAGAGGACACTTGCCTGGCTGTGGGACTGTGATTGTCCAGTAGAAGACGACACTTCAGGAGCATAAATGACAACCTCTCCTCCGAAGGACTCACGCTTGTCTGCACGGAGTTCAGGGTAGCGCCCAGGTAATGAATCCGTTGGGAAGGATTGAGTACTGACTTTTTGAAGTTGACCTGCAACCCCAATGAGTTCATCAGGTTGAGACAGAACGAAAGATGGTTCTGAAGCAGAGCCGGAGTGGAGCTTTTCAGCAGCCAATCATCTAAATGGGGATAGACGAAGATCTTTCACCTGCGAAGAAAAGCAGCCACCACCGCCATGCACTTGGAGAATGTCCGTGGCGCAGATTTGAGGCCAAACGGAAGCACTCGATACTGGTAGTGATGGCGTCCGATCTGAAACCTGAGAAACTTTTGGTGCTTTACTGAGACAGGTATGTGAAAGTAAGCGTCCTGCAGGTCGATGTCACACATCCAGTCTCCCTGATGAAGATGCGGGAAGATCTGGTGCAGGGCTAGTATGCAGAATTTTTCTTTTTGATGAATCTGTTTAGTAGTCATAGGTATAGAATGGGCCTGTATTCTTTGACTACTCCTCTTTTTTGGACAAGAAAATAGCGGGAGTAGACTCCTTGATTTCTCTGCATGGGCGTAACCTCCTCTGTGGCCTTCTTTTTTAGGAGGACAGAAACTTCGTCCTGCAGCAGTTGACTGTGGAATCGGGGAAGGTGCTTTATTTGAAGGAAGACTTGAAGAGGAGGGGACTTGAACCTCAGCAAGTAACCATGCTGTACAATACTCAGCACCCATCTGTCCTTTGTTATGGATCTCCACTCTTCCAGATGATGAGAAACACTCCCTCCCACCAGAGTGGTGAACAGTTGCGGAGGAACAACAGCTCAGGGCTTGGGAGGCTGCTTGGAGGTTGACTGCTGTTTGTTATTGTTACCTTTGCCATTGCCAGGGCGTCTCTGCTGAAACTGGGTTTTCTGCTCTGTCTGGGATGACCGTTGAGGGGTTTGAACCCTCTGCTGGTAAAACCGCTTGTCCCCCTGACGAAAGCGCCTTTTAAATTCTTTATGCTTCTCCAAACTCACAGCTTTAACAGTGTCCATTTCCGATTTCATTTTGGTCATCTCATTGTCAGTGTGTGAACCAAAGAGAGAGGTACCATTAAAGGGGAGGTTCAAGATCTTCTTCTGAGCATCCGGCTTGAAGCCTGTAAGGCGGAGCCAAGCCGAACGCTGTGAACAGATTCCATGGAAGTAGCCATGGGCCGCGAGGTCAGAAGCATCCGCTGCGGCACTGATGACCTGGTTGGCTACGAGCCCTCCCTCGTGCAGGATTTCGACGAAGTCCTGTCGGTCTTCCTTAGGAAGCTTCTCTGGGAAGCGAGTGAGGGAGTCCCAAAGGGACCTATCGTAGCTTCCGAGAAGAGCAGAGGCTCTGGCCACCTTCATATATGAAGCTGAGGTGTTGCATACCTTTCTGCCAAACGAATCCATGAGTTTGCTGTCCTTTTCTGGGGGTACCAAGGATGAGGTGGAAGCCGAATGGGACTTCATGGCAGCCGCCACGATAACTGAGTCAGCTGGTGAATCCGATCTGAGGAACAAGGGGTCCTCTGTGGGAGCCTTGTACTTCTTGGTGATTCTAGATGGAACAGAACCTACCACCGCAGGCGTGAGGAAGGTAGCCAACGCCGGTTCAATGAAGCCAGGCACCAGAGGCAGCAGAGGTCTGGGTTCTGTTCGGTGATGAAGGGTATCAAAGATTTTAGAGATGGGTACCACAGGAGTATGCAGAGAGATGTTAAGTTTCCTTGCTCCTCTGCCCAGCACATCTGTAAAAGTTGCGATGTCATCAATAGGTGAGACTCGTGAGGGAGGAGTTGAGGAGGTCAGAGAATAGTCCCGGACCATAGACCTCGTAGAAGAGGACCAAGTCAGAGATCTTGTGCGTCCTCTCTTATGGGGCCTGTCGCGATGACGGCTGTGCCGATCCCTGGATCTAGACCGATGCCTAAACGAAGATCTTGGTCTGGGGGGAGATCTTGGCCTGGCAGGTGTTCTTGGCCGTGCTGGAGAGCGTGATCTGGCAGGAGATCTTGGTCTGGATGAGGGTCGTGGCCTTCGAAGAGGAGACTTAGATGGTCTGACCGGAGTACTTGTCCTTGGACCAGACGGTGAGAATGCGCGGGAGTAATCCGAGCCCGGACTACTGCGACCGCCAGATACAGCCCCCTGAAGATAATAATAATCCACATTTGTAAAGCGCACAAGCACCCGTAAGGGTCTCTAGGCGCTGGGGGCCGTCGGGAAGATTAAGCAAGCTATTGCCCAGAGTCACATGGTGCTGGGCTAATCTGCCGCCGGTGCCGGGGATCGAACCGTGATCCCCAGATTCCAGTGTCAGTCGCCCTGGCCTCGGCGCCACACCTCTTCCACGCTGCGTGATCTGTTCGCAGATCTGGGGGAAGCTTCTGGAGAGATCTCCACGATGTTCAACCCAGGAGATAAAGATCTGTCTCCTGATGTGTAGTGTAGCTCCTATCATCCCAATAGGCTCTGCGCATTGGAATAATACCTACAGCAGTAAAGGCCTAGGCCAGACGTTAACTAGGTCTACTACTGTCGATACTAGACTTAAAGTTTTGGGTTTGCCAGCTTAGCTCAGAGTTCACTAGAAACTTTCTCGAATGTTCAGGTAGGACTTAACTTCCCTGATTAGACAAGAAGGGATTTAGTTTCTGACAACCATAGAACATGACAACTTTGCTCTCCCCTAATCAAGAGTAAATCTCGAGAGTCGTGTGAACAAAAGGCAAATTATTTTACTCAGTCAGTACGTGCATTCTTAGTCTCATCAGAATGTAGAGAAAAGGAAGAGACGGGCGTGTTCAATAAAAAGGTGTTATTTATTGATCAGTCTCTTTTCTCATACAAGAGAAATGGATCGATATTATTGCAATACTTATAGTTAAGTAAAGTGCATACATTAAAAGCAATAGTATAAAATAATACTGTAAAAACATTGATATGGTTTCTAAGCCATATGATGTTTTAAAATGAATAAAATATATTTACATACACATATACATTTGACTAAACGTACTCAACTGGTGTTTCTAGATACGCCTACCCCGTGTACCTGACCTAAGTCTAATGCGTGGGCGGGAATAGAAAGTTACAGTTTAAGTTAAGTTTGTTTTTGCCAAGTGAATAACTAAAGAATTCTCTGTGAGGGGTTATTCAGTTCTGTACCTGGAAGTTAGGATGAATGAGGAATGGTATCTCTTTCTCTGGTCTCGATAATCCAGGCTGCCTGCGAGGGCTACCCGGAAGCGCCGGTGCTGGGTCTCTCGGCAGGAGAAAGCAGCTTCTCTCAGCGCGTCAGAAAGGCGGGGCTGCTGCCAGCGGGGTCTGCTCTGCTTCTGGGCTTCGGCAAGTATGGCTGCTCCGTCTCGTCACCACGCGTGTGTTTGCATAGGGCAAGATCGGTAATATTTATACCTTTAAGGTGCCGAGATTGACGTAAGGATGGACATAGATACGTCAATAAAGATGTCATACGACTTGCTCGTTAGCACATTCTTTTACTGAAGTTCTCTGTGAAATCAAAACAATGTCCGCACGGATTTTCCAGGTTGTCATAGGTTTGATTTGTTATGAGAACTCCGTATGCCTTATCAGGGGCTGGAGGAATATCGCTTGTCTAATTAGATCTCAAGCGTTATGACCTAATCAGATAACACGTTCCTGTGCCGTAGTGTGACTGCGTCAGATAACGGTATCTGCATCATGGGGGTTTTTCTTGCCTCATGGGCTGACTGTTAGTTAACTTGATAGTTAGTTTAACCAGAATAGGGTCAGGAATAGGGGGATCGATTCAGAACCTATAGGAATACATGACACCCACTCCACGCTAACTATGGACATATTTACTAATCTATGCATAGTATAACATAGTACAACATACTATAGAGTATAGTGTATACCTTACCACCCCAAAATACATAAATGCATTTTGAAATTTTTCAAATATACGGAAAAATTGCAAACATATATATTGTATGCACTCAAGCTGTAGAATAATGCCAAAGTAAACGCATTTGTATACATTATTGCTATTTGGTATATGAGATTTACACATGAAATGGCTCTTAATACGGCTTTTGATACAGAAAAAAAGTTCGAGACCATTTCATCACATAATATAAAAACAATGAATCATACCAGCGGGCAGCTAATGTCTATAGAGTATAGAGTATCTAAAAATAGAAATCTTAGTTCTCTAGGAATAGTTCCTTACTTTAAGCAGAAGACAAGTGTCCCGAAAAACCGAAAAAATCATTTGGGGCTTCTGAAAGAGTTGCTGTCCGTGAACTGGAGTGATAAAAGTTCATGTGACTTTATTTTTTAAAGTTGAAGGCCGAATTCAGGGAACGCCGTGTGCGAGCTTGCTCAAAAGTCTCTATTTCTGTTCAGGAGAGAACATCATATCATTTAGGCTTTCGAAAAAACTGTCAACAGCTTCCTGGGAAAGTTCCACTAACTCGGAAATAGGTGTAATCATGCATTCGTGCGCATGATTGTCTCCATTGACATTCTGATTCGCATTGCTGACAGAAGGTCGTACCTGATCGATGCTGCTTTCATCTTGAACTTCACTACTCTTCAATCGTAGTGGTGAAGCTTCCACGAATGCCGTCATCAGGATTGGTAGCCTTTGAGGGCAGCACAAAGCGTGAACCTTGGTAGGAACCAACAATGTATCTGCATCCACTGGCGCATCCGATTGTAGCGTCAGACAGGTGTTTAACACGTATTCTTCTCCGCATAGCAGACACCTTAATACAGGTAAAACACACCTTTGCCACATTGGTCGAAATGATAGAAACCAAGTCATGTTCCGGTCTCTAAGCCGGGAGAGTCCCAGTATTTTTGATATCCGGTCCCGGTATCCAATGGCTAGGATTGTTTCTTCCATTGTCGCGAGAGTTTGGTCTGTGACATGGGTTGCCATAACGAAAAATAAGGACTAAGAATAGGATTCCTGCAATTAGTCCCAGGATCAGGGGAAGTCCGCCAAAAATCGAATGGACGAAATCTGGAAAAATACCCAGTATGGCTTTGAATGGTGTTAATGCCATCGAAAATACTGTCTTAAATACCTTTGAGACCCCATTGGTATCAGAAATATTTAAGATTTCATTTAGGATTTCCGCGAAATGTACGGGGGAATTAGTTGATAATAATGTATGTATCTCTGCAGTCGTCCTTGCGACTTGTAGATCATACGTTTCTTTTGATGACGAGAGCCTGGTAGGCGTCTGAAGAAGGACTGTTTTCATTCTGCTTAAAGTATCTATTCGAATAGAAGTAATTTTCAAATTGGGCCATGCCCTTGCCTCCCTGTCTGGGAAGGAGCTGGGGAACAATGAGCGTCCACAGCACTTGACCTTCGCAGTCGTAGTTACTAGATAAGGAGTCCCGGGCATAAGACTACAACATCTGCGGTCTACAATTAGAATGTAACTCCCATTATAGAGTCTTTGAAAGAATGGTTCTATCTCAGTTGCAGGTGCGCCTTGCTGGTGACATGAAAGGTTGTATGAATTCCCTTCACAGGCTCCATGCAAACTAACTCCGTTACACAGAAGTGTGCCACTTAGTGACATCGCACAATTGTTGCCACTAAGAAACACTTTCTGTCCTTTATTACTGACACATGCATGTGAATAGGGCAGGTTCCAAGTTGTTTTAATGTACCCCTTTCCCAATTTCTCATACATGCCAGCCTGTATATATTTTTGGCAGTATTGAAACCTGAAAGTTGAGATTGGAATATTTATGATTCCGTGTATTATCCATTCACTGACAGGTCGTTCTGACATTGTCATTGGTAATCTTTCTAGTTTTTCAATGCTCAAGATTGTATAATCAGCACCCTTTTGTGCCATACTGATTTGTCTATCAGTAAGGTTAAAGATTTGGAATAGTGACGTTGTGTTGATTAAACGCCAAGGCACATAGCCTGAACGCAGATTTTGTAACGTCCAGCCAAGCTGTACAATAGAACGCAATTGTGACTGACCATGTTGTAATAACAGTAAGTCTTGCGATAATATGTCGATTGCTGAAGACACAATGCTGTCCAAATAAAAAATTCTGGAGGACAGAGTCATTAACCCATTGTCCAGTACAGAAAGTGATTTTTCCAAATTAATACAGTCAATTTCCCGTATTCTCTCAGCTGTTTCAATTTGAGTAACCTTCCAGGCCTCATTGTATGCTGCATATACAGAGGCTGCTATGAAACGCTTTTGACGCTGTTTGCGTGGTCCCAGAATGAAATCACGCAAGTCAGCACCATCAGTAAGTAAAGTTAGGTGTTGCTTAATTTCAGGCAGTGTGGAAGTTTGTAGCCACTGAAGGCATAATTTGCCCACACTGTAGGTTGTTATTATCCCTGGGTGATGTCTTTGGGGATATCTAGGGTCTGGCCTGGTCATTTTGAACCCCTGTGTTTTGTTCAGGAATCTGTCTTGACAGTTATTAGTATCTGTGGGCCAGATCAACCATTGTTTCCAATCAGGATGTGTTCTGTTTTGGTTTAATATATGGTTTACGTCTATTTCTTCATCTGTAGAAGTGTTATTGCTAAACATTGTTGGCTTTGGAATAGACGGTTTATTTAAATCTTTGATTGTGGCTAGGCCAAGACAGGTGGTTTGTTGAACAGTGTCATTTAAAAATATCATTTGTTCTGGGATCATGCAGGCTCTAAACAAAGCTTCTATACCCTGTAATTGCCATTCTTTAGTACCCCAAACACTTTTCAATTCAACATTTTTGTCCCAATAATCAAATCCAAAAGTATTCATTTGTTCGAAAAAAGAATCTGAATATATCAATTTTGTGTTGGTTATCATGGTTTTCATCCCTGTCTTGTTTGACAATTTAAAATAAAATGTTTCAGCATTGCTTGCGTTAGAACCTGAAAAGTATGAATATTTGTCATAAACGGTTCTTGAGCTCCCTTTTGGAGGTGTTGCACAATGTTCCCATTGATTATAATTTAAAACATTTCTAGGTTGTGCAGATCTATGTAGAAAATGGTTACCATAGTGGTTATAGCAATACATACTATCATAATTTGTAGAACCCTGCAAATAATCATGTTTGGTAAATTTAGCAGACATTACTAAATCAGACATCATATTATTAATGCTTTCGAAGTCCCAATCATCAGCAAATGAGTTTGGTTTCACAAAGTAACTCAAGGAGATCTTAATTTGGTGTGGATATTTCAGGATCTCGACCGGACCATAAATTTCATAGTCAGTTTTGTCCCATGCTACCCCACCCGGTATAGGATTGGCTGTGAAGTTGGCTGAAGAAAGTTCTCTTTTCTCGACGTGTGAAGATGTGTGTGGTTTGAGGATCAAGTTGATGTTCTGACTTGCTGTGTCCATTTTAGCATATTTTCCCTCAATGAAGCGTCCCAAAGTAAATACCATGATGAGCCAAAGTATGAGGATAAATGCACCAAAACCCACCCAAAATTCAATCCATGGAGAAATCAGATATGTTTCTTTCAGTTGTTTCAAAAGTTCCTTAGCTTTATCTTTAAAGCTTTTTGATGATGGCTGTGTCTTTGATTCACTGGAGCCTTCAGAGGAATCATCGAAGTTTATGAAGTAGCCGGATGCAGTTCTGTCAATTGTCCCAATTGCTTCAGGATTTCTGTTTCTTGCATTTTCAATTGGTACTTCATTGTAGATTGGTGTGTCTCTGCTAAATGTTTTTATTTGGGTTTTCAGAGGTCTGAGTTCTATTGCATTGTTGCATAGTCCTTGTTGTTCTTCTGTAGGCGTTTCGAATGTGATGAGCCTCTTTGATAGGACCTCTGTACTGGTAGAAAACCTTGGTGTTCTGCTACTTATTGGGAGTCCACTTGGCCTACTGTTTGTTATCGGCCACATGATTGTGGTTTTACCAGGTCGATGGATACAACTCGGTTCTCCTTTTTACCAGCAAGTGGCAGTAGTACAACTGATCTTGTCCCGTTGACAGACAAGACAGGAACTGCTTTTCTGTAAGAAGGCCCAAATTCCTTCTTTACCGCGATCTTCTCCCTGACTAGATCCCCGACTTTTGGAATCCAGACAGGTCTTGCTGGGACAGGTGGTGGTTCTTCAGTGGTTGTTGGCTGTTGTTTCAACTTTATGTTGCTCAGGTCTTTTCTTGTTTTGTTTAAGTCCTGCAAAATAGCCAAACGGTCTTTGATATCAAAGCTTTTTTCTTTCACCACTGAAGTCTGACTGTCAAGGTCAGAGATAATCATCCTAGTTCCGAATAATAATTCGTACGGACTGAATCCCTTCAGAGAATTTCTTGGCAAGTTATTGAGACTACGTTGGACACTTATTAGATGTTTGACCCACCCAGCTCCCGAACCTAATATCCTTTCCGCTATAGATTGCTTTCTGCCTTGGTTTTTTCTTTACACCATCCGGTACCCTCAGGAAGGAAGTGAGAAGATTCCCGCTGGACTATGCTCATTTGGCCATGTTTCCCCCCAGGCTGTAGGGCTTGAGTGAAAACAATGGTCAAACGTAGCATGCTCTTAGCGTATATGCCATTTAGACTCGCAAATCTTTGTATAACAGTCTGGACGTCAGCCGAGTGCTGGTGATCTACATTATAAGTGGAAACTAGCCTGTATATGTTAATCGCAAGCCTTGCTTTTTACTGGTGATATTATCTGCCGTAATACGACGAGGTATCAAACTGTTTCTCTCCCCACTGCGATCTCTATTGCAGTTTGGGCAGTTTTTTACAAACATGGTATGATGCAGGCTCATGCCTGGCCACCAGTACCTTGATTGTAATTCTTCCAGAGAATCTTTTAATTTGAGGTGTCCAAGACCCTCACCCATATGTGCGTCTGCGATTAACAAGTTTCTCCTGTCCATGTTTGGAATCACTCTATCCCCCACTCCAGGGATTCGAGCAAAAGGGACGGAGTTTGTATCGATTATGTATGTGTAATTGAGTGGATAGTTGATCGGTAACGCTGAGCAGTCGCCTTTTGATGACGTTTTCACCGCCAGCACTGTTTCACCGTCAATATATTTTAATGTACGCTTTTTTCGAACTACGGGAGCCGATTTAGTGGCTGCCGCTGCGGCTGTTTCAGCCAATGAATTCCCTGCAACGTGAACGCCATCACGCTGGTGACTCAGTGAGTGTGTCACGTGAGTCTTTGGTAGTTCTTTTTGTAAAAGAGCTATTTGTTCCCAGAGTAGTTTCTGCTTTATTGGTGCATCTGTGTCATCTTTGTAACCGTTTTGAATCCATGTCTGCAAATCGCTGTTATATGATTTGACGCAGTATTATGAATCTGACACTATAAGTGTCGGGAATTCGCGATCCGCATTATCTAGCGCCATTTTCAATGCCATTATTTCAGTTTGTTTTTCTGAATTAGTTTCTACTGAGTGTGATTTTGTTAATAGAGGTTTTAGTTTACCTCCGCGCCACACTTCTTTTGTAATCTCACATGTGGGGTTGTATGCTTGTTCTCCCCAAACGGAGGGTTGAGCATGTCCGTCTGTATAGATTACACAGGCGTAATGTCGTAGAGGCAGAATGTCGATTGGCAGAGGATATGTTTTTTCATATTCTAGATTTTTTAATTCTTCTAGTTCCGGATCAAAGTAGTAGTATACTTTGTCCGTTGTGATTGAATTCACCCATTGTAACCATTCCGGATTCAATGTTGTTGTTGGTAAATTACACGGTGTTGTTAGTGCCTCAAAGGCTGATTCTGCTGTTCTGACTGTGATATGTCTACCGTCAGCTATGTCTTTTTCTCTAGCTATTGCGGTTTGAACTGCATGAACAATTTTTTCTTTGTTGCTGAATTTCTGTTCAGCTTCTGTGTACAAGTGTGATTTGAGTGCAATTGGTACATTTTCTCCCTCATTAGAGGTCAGGTATGTGAATCCGCATTTTCCTGGGATCACTCGAATCACAAGATTGCGGGTGTTATCACGTGTTTCTAATTTTGTTTTAATTAGCATGTCTGTTTGTAAGGATCTCAAAATTTCTGTGTGTATTTGAGTCCAATTGGATTTTTTAAAATCTGGTTTTATCAGATCATAAAGGGGTTTGACCCTTTCTGCGTAATTTGCAATGTATGTTCATCCGAAATTTAGGAAGCCTAGAATCGACTGTAAGTTTTTCAGTGTTCTAGGTGCTTGGAGTACGGCACATTTCTCTAGGAAATTGTCAGCCAGGCTTTTGCCTTCACTTGATAACTCATATCCTAAGAATAGGACTGTCAGATGGGCAATTCTGGACTTTTTAAAGTTGAATTTGTAACCCTCTGCTGCGAACCCAAGTATTATGGTGTTCACTCTTTTCAAGTGAGTCTCCAAGTCATCATCTGTTAAGTAAATGTCATCGACATAAGATAATGCTTCATCATCATATAGTTGTAGTAATTCTGTTACTCTCGCTCAGAATACCCCCGGGCTGTTCTTGTACCCCTGGGCTAACCGACAGAATTGTTTTTGAGTGCCATTTACTGAGAATGCAGTTAAATATCTGCTCTCTGGTGCTATGTTTTGACAAAAGAATCCATTAGAGATGTCTAATGTTGTTTTGTATTTTTTGCGCACTATGTTATTCATTAGTGCAGCACTGTGTGAGTTTTGCACTGCAAAAGTTTTGCAACATGTGTTAAGGTGTCGGTAATCCAAAACTAGACGATACGAATTGTCTGGTTTGGAGACCGGAAACAAAGGGTTGTTCATTTGTGAGGTGCAAGTTTCAATCACCCCCTGGTATTCTAGCTGATCTAGTATTTCATTTACCTGTTTTTTAGCTTCTTGCTTAATTGGGTACTGCCTTTGTGCAGTTGGTTGTGATTTTAACTGGATTTTGTGAGGAGGTGAGTCCTCATCCCATCCTACATGATTTTTATATAAAGCAGGAGCTAAAGCTACTGCCCACTTTCTAGCAAGTGTATATTTTTTATGAATCGGGATATGATTCGAGAAGGCAGGCATAATTATTTCTTCGCCATGAGGGCACTCCCTAACAAACTCTGGTGGCCAGTCTTTTTCAGCTAGAAGGATGTCATAGCCCTCGGAGAGATTATCCCAAAATAGTCCCCTTATTTTCCTAGTCTTATCTCCCTCTATACGTAATGTTATCTCGTATATTTTGTGAGGTCTGCTAACCCTGGTGTCTGCAGTTTCCACTTGAAGATATTCATTCGTGTCCACTGTCTCCAGATGATTCATAAGGACTTTGCGAACTATGCTCACTTCTGCTGCGCTGTCTAGCATTGTCTGAGCCCATTCCCCGTTTTTCAGTTGTGTCCTCAGTATTCTCGGCATTGTTAATTACCTTGATACTGGCTACCTTCTTTTTTGGAAATTGTAATTTCTTTTTTAGCTGAGCAGGTTCCTTGTCTTTGGACTTGGCGTGCTCTTCTCTTTGTTCTGATCGTCCTGTTCTTTCCGATTTCTGCGAGGAAGTCTGAAAAGATTGAGAGGGACGTGTATCAATGTCTTGATATCTATCAGGCTTTTTTTATATTATCCCTATTTCTAAGGTTATATCTTTTCCCAGAAGGGTCACTCTGGGGTGACCTTTGTCTCAGGTTTGGAGATTTTTCTCTTCGCCTAGGAGACCTTCCCCTGGACTGGAATTTCTTTTCTTTAGGATTGGATTGTTTGTTTCCATCCCAGTTCTTTTTTGGTGAATTATTATTAAAAAATATTTTTTCAGGACTTTCAGTCAGTTGCGGTTTTACTGGTATCCCACCTAAACTATCTCTACCTAGTTCCTCATAGGATTTTTCTATGATTCTGGCAATTTCAGCTGGTTGGTCTGCTATATCTGTCTCTTTTAACCTCTGGCGGATCGCCACGTTTGCTGCTTCTCCCTTTACGTTGGCTAATAATATAGCCGAGACCTGCTTGAAGTCTTTTAGTAATTTCATACCAAGAGTTAAAGCTGGTTCTGGACCATATTCATCTTGAATTTGTTTTAGCACATCTGGTATTACCGAAATGGATGGAACACCGTGCGTTTTTGTGTAGATAGAAGCAAAGACTGTACCCCAAGTGTCACAGTCCTCAATGTGTGGTGCGATTCCCATTGGAAGACAGATAGTCAGAATCCTGTGTTTTTCTAGCGGGGTGGTGTCAGGAAACACCGCCTCTATTTGGGTGATTTTCTGTGCCAACCAGAATGGTATTTGTTCCCGTTTAGCCGGTACTTTACCTAGGCAAGACTGGATGTTCTGTGGTGTAATTTTATTTGTGTTCCCCTGGTAAGGGGTCAGCTGTGGAAGTTTAATCGCTGGCTGAATTGTTGAAGTCCGCATCACATACTGTACTAATTGTCTATGAATTTTTATTAATTGTTTTAGTTGTACCAAAAGATCTGCTGCAGGCATTCTTTCGAAGTCTGGATGTGGTGTGTATCCGGCTAGTACCGGCCACGTTGCTCCTGGTCTACCTAAAGGACCGAGCCTTGTAATGTGATTGTTATGTATTAGGGCGCCATCAAATAAGAGCAAATGCTCTTGAAATTTGAGTGGTACTTCCACCTCCTCGAAAGGAGTGTAAATGTCAGGTGGTACCTCTATTTTGTAATAGTGGAAGTACTTTGTTACAGCATTTGCTGCTGGAAAATGTATCCATGTATAGTATACCTCTGTCTGCCGATATTCGTGTGCCTCAATTACGAATATGACTGTGCCACCTCTAGGTGTCAGTCCATTTTCTATAAGTTTTAAGGTTATAGATTTCCTTTTGGTGACCGGGATTAGTATTATATCCCCGTCCGCGTCTAGCGCTGCAGCATCAGCTGCTGCGAGTTCAGTTGCTAATCTAACTGCCTCTCTTTCATCATCACTCTCTGTCATTTTACCGACAGGAAGCTTATGTCTTTTGTTTGCAGATCAGGTTTCTTATGGAAACAAAGATTAGATGCACAATATTTTTGGAACAGTGTATCCTTCAACGTTGACTTATACCAAGAACCATACATAGGAGTTCCCTCCTGCGAGGTCTGGCGGATATAACCTTTCACCCACTCCAGACGTCTTTGGAGTATTGTGGGAAAAGGGGTCTGAGTGAGAGAGCACGACTGAGTTACTCTAAATGTCTTACGTTAGTTTTATCGCCCTTTCCAAACGCGTTGGGCGCCATGTAGTGTAGCTCCTATCATCCCAATAGGCTCTGCGCATTGGAATAATACCTACAGCAGTAAAGGCCTAGGCCAGACGTTAACTAGGTCTACTACTGTCGATACTAGACTTAAAGTTTTGGGTTTGCCAGCTTAGCTCAGAGTTCACTAGAAACTTTCTCGAATGTTCAGGTAGGACTTAACTTCCCTGATTAGACAAGAAGGGATTTAGTTTCTGACAACCATAGAACATGACAACTTTGCTCTCCCCTAATCAAGAGTAAATCTCGAGAGTCGTGTGAACAAAAGGCAAATTATTTTACTCAGTCAGTACGTGCATTCTTAGTCTCATCAGAATGTAGAGAAAAGGAAGAGACGGGCGTGTTCAATAAAAAGGTGTTATTTATTGATCAGTCTCTTTTCTCATACAAGAGAAATGGATCGATATTATTGCAATACTTATAGTTAAGTAAAGTGCATACATTAAAAGCAATAGTATAAAATAATACTGTAAAAACATTGATATGGTTTCTAAGCCATATGATGTTTTAAAATGAATAAAATATATTTACATACACATATACATTTGACTAAACGTACTCAACTGGTGTTTCTAGATACGCCTACCCCGTGTACCTGACCTAAGTCTAATGCGTGGGCGGGAATAGAAAGTTACAGTTTAAGTTAAGTTTGTTTTTGCCAAGTGAATAACTAAAGAATTCTCTGTGAGGGGTTATTCAGTTCTGTACCTGGAAGTTAGGATGAATGAGGAATGGTATCTCTTTCTCTGGTCTCGATAATCCAGGCTGCCTGCGAGGGCTACCCGGAAGCGCCGGTGCTGGGTCTCTCGGCAGGAGAAAGCAGCTTCTCTCAGCGCGTCAGAAAGGCGGGGCTGCTGCCAGCGGGGTCTGCTCTGCTTCTGGGCTTCGGCAAGTATGGCTGCTCCGTCTCGTCACCACGCGTGTGTTTGCATAGGGCAAGATCGGTAATATTTATACCTTTAAGGTGCCGAGATTGACGTAAGGATGGACATAGATACGTCAATAAAGATGTCATACGACTTGCTCGTTAGCACATTCTTTTACTGAAGTTCTCTGTGAAATCAAAACAATGTCCGCACGGATTTTCCAGGTTGTCATAGGTTTGATTTGTTATGAGAACTCCGTATGCCTTATCAGGGGCTGGAGGAATATCGCTTGTCTAATTAGATCTCAAGCGTTATGACCTAATCAGATAACACGTTCCTGTGCCGTAGTGTGACTGCGTCAGATAAAGGGTATCTGCATCATGGGGGTTTTTCTTGCCTCATGGGCTGACTGTTAGTTAACTTGATAGATAGTTTAACCAGAATAGGGTCAGGAATAGGGGGATCGATTCAGAACCTATAGGAATACATGACTGATGACCTGGACCCAGGTGGCTCCACAATGACTGTGACCTGTTCCCTCAACGGCGAAAGCTTTGGCGTCGAAGACATCTGTGTGACCAATGGCGTCGAGCGAGGCCTTGATGCTCTCGACATCGATCGTCCACGCCGTGGTGACCTCGACTGCGATCTTCGGCATCGAGCCGGTGACCTCGACGTCGATCTTCCTCGGAGTCGGGTCGACGGCGAGCCTCCATGATGTCGTCTCGATGACGACCTTCTTCGATGTTGTGTCGACGGCAACCCTTCCTGACGTCGCCTAGACGTCGACTTCCTCGATGTCGAATGGTTGGATCTTGACGACTCTCCCGACGGCGGTACGCCAGCCGCCAGCAATCTGGAAGCCGTCCTAACTCTCGACGCTGACCTCCTCCCGGGCGGTGTAGAGTGACTCGACATCGACGGAAGTCTCGACGTCGACGGAGCCTTAGAGATGCCAGCAGCCACAGACTTCGAGCCCGAAGTGTGGCGTCTCGACGCCGACTTACTTGGATGCGGCGGAGACTCTCGCCGTCGCGATGGTGATCCAGAAGAGCGTCTAGGCCTCTTCGACGGTGACTTCGAAGGAGATCTTCGTCCATTGAGGAACTGGACCTTATGGCCCCAGCGGCGCAGTGCACGTCTAAAATCCCAGGGTTCGCCTGCCTTGTCAGACAGAGACACGAGACACTCTGTTAGGCGTAGAAAATCGAATTTATTAGCTGCAGCTAAGCACAGTTGTCCCACAAGTACACCAATGGTAAGTTCTCAGGAGACTGCCACTTAACTCCGTGGCTTACTGTCTCTTATAGTACACATATTTACGATGGCTACTCCCAAAAGATACAAAACTGACAAATGAGAAGAGTTCGAAAACAAGCTATCGAGTGTCTTAAACACACCTTTCCTTCAGACCCTGTGTGTTCTCCTCCCCTCGAGTTAATCAACACTAGTGCCCGTAATTAAATTTGCAGGTGGTAGAACATGTTTGCGTGTTTCAAAGGATAGTTTGTGTAATAAGAGAATACACAAAGAGAATAGCGAAGGCCAGTCAAATAAGATAAAGTAAGAAAGAAATGTGGGACCCAAACAGTGGAGTAAGACAAGGATTAATCAGTCTAGACATGGATTAACAAACTCGGTCAGACCCTGACACCAGCTTCATAAAAAAGGACAAGGGTTTACTCTTTAACTAGGGAGACGCAGAGGCAGCTAAAAAAGCAAGAATATTCTGTGCGCCGTGCTGTCTGAGTAAAAGGCAACACAAAATGGCGCCGGATACAAAATGGCGGCTAGATACGAAGTGGAGTCGAAAATCACAGAACCTCACCTCCCTTCCTCTTTTTGGGGGCAGGAGAGGCGGAACGTCGACGTTTTTGGCCATGCTTGCTTGAAGAAGACGTCCTAGGCCTCCATGGTCACCCACCTGATGACTTCTGTCTTTCTCTCACATGGCATGAAGTCTGATACGTTCTCTGTTACGAAGGGTCGGCCTAGAGAACTTCTGACCGTGGTGGCACTGGTCAGGGTTGTGTGCAGATGGAAGGCACACAATGCACACTGAGTGTGGGCCAGCCAGTGCCATCTTCTTGTCACAAGAAGGACACTTCCGGAATAAAGCAGGCATTCCGACAGGAAATTTTTGTGGAATACCACAAAAAAACAAAGTAGAAGCCTTAATAAACCAGAAGATGTCGAATTTTCTGAAAAAATTCACTCAAATTAACAATTTCAGTTAAAAACTGAAGAGCTCAAGCTCCAGGATCCTCACAGAAGGAACTGGAAAAAAGAACTGACCCAACTGCAACCTGTGGTGCATCATGGGAACAGGGGGTCACCTTCAGGTCTTAAAGGCATGGTACCCCTACTTTAATGCCTTAAAGGCAAGGTGTCAGTCTTTCTTTGTTTCTTTATACTCTACTTAAGCCTACTGGCAAATGCCTGCAATTACAGGTTTTCCTATGGTAATAAAGCATTGTTGTATGCAAATGTTTACTGCTCACTTTCTTCCTTAGGGGTTGGGAGAGTACTACTGTGTGTATGCTAATTCATGTAATTTTGCGGCAGTTTTGCCAGTTGGGAAATGTTTTAGGCTGCAAATATGTTTTCACACACATATATATATATATATATATATATATATATATATATATATATATATATATATATATATATATATACATACATATATATTATATGTATTTTCAATATGCTCCGGGATCCCGCACATAAGGGGGGTTTATTCATAGATTATGACTATTGATGAGTATCCCCTGGATGAGAACTTGCATTTTTCACCCTGCTGTCTCCTGACAGATGTCCTTTCCTCTCCTTTTCACCTCGGTGGTCTTTTTTGAGGCTTTAGAGGGACGCTCCTCAAATGAGTGAGGCTCAGATATTCCCCTCTTGTGAGAACTTCTGGAAGATGAAGACAACGAGGCTTCATCACTCTACTCCCTAGAAATAGGCTGTTTTCTGGATTCCCGCTTCTGGAGCCAAATGGGAAGTCACCCCTAACGATCCCTCAGAGTCTTGGTGGAGAAGGTGCAACATATCTTACAATCCTTGGCTATGTGGTCAGTATGCAGCCAGTAGATACAGTCCTTATGAGAGTCATCCATGAGGAGTCTTTTCTTAGAGCAGATGGCACAAGCTCTAAAAAGACCCTTCTTCTGCTTGTCCGACATCAGGAATGAAGATAAACTAAGCGCAATAAGTATAAATCGGAAGAAAAGGTTTAGGAAAAACCTCGCAAGAGAATAATTAAGGAAAAAACTGATCAGAGCTCAGTGGAAACTCCCTAGCACAAGTTTGGTAGAACATCTGAAGGTCTGAGATTCTCTCAGTAAGGGTTCTAGAATGTGGGATTGTGCTGATTGGCTAAGAACTTTTTTTGATCTCTTTTACAAAAAGAAAGGGATATTGTTAAGAAATGAAGTCCACTCCGGTAGGTTGAAAGAGATTTATTCAACAACCAGTTTCATGCTCCTCTGATCACTCAGTGGTAACGCAGTTCCTCAAGAGTGAACGTTCTAATTCACCTTCCAGGGGAATGAACCAAGTGGGGAAGGAGAGGAGGGGAGGCAGAGAAAGGGAGGAAGAGAAAGGAAGGAGGAGGATTATGCGGGGAAACATTAAATGAGGGAAGTTATAACACATCTCCTTTTCTGCCAGAAATACAGAAAGATCACATAAGATGGAACCATTTCATCACATAGTCTTTTTGCCATAAAGGTGTTCTTATGATTCTTTTACCCTGATGCTCATGAGCAACTTCACCCTTATTTTGGGAGATTGAATTGTCAGATAGATCAGGAACTTTGACCAACCTGTCCATGCTCCATTTTCTGCCATCAGACATAGTGACCACATTTTTACTTACTTCTTTTATCTTTTCTGCTTCATAATACTTATTGTACCTACTGGCCATTAACACAGGATTCTTGACAAAAACTTGTTGACCAGCTTCCCATACTCTAGGTTTGGTTCCCCATCTTTGATCATATTCACATTTATACTTTTCTTGGTTACTTAGAATTTTCTCTTGTGCAGCCTGTTTGTCCCATCTAAAAGTACTATCTTGGAACAACCAATTTGGTGTGAGCTTAGAACTAGGTTTGCATCCTCTCAATAGGCTGAAAGGGGAGTAACCTGTTACACTATTGGGTGTAATGGCATAAGACCAAATCGTGTCCTTGATGGATTGAATAATAGGTTTGTGCGATGCTATAGCAAGTTGCAATGTATCTTTTATCATCCTGTTGCATCGCTCCACTAAACCATTGGCACGGGGACAATACAAATTGTCGCCAAATTGTTAAGAAATTAACAGCCTGATTCATGTACGGGCCGTTTTGCGTGTCCCTAATAGCGATTAATAGCGACTCGCTATTGAGGAAACGCAAAACGGCATTCATGTACTTTTCGGGGAAAAAATAGCGACTCGCACGCGGGCGCTAAAGCCGTTAGCGACCTACAAAAAACGCAGAAAAATTGCTATTTCCGGCTACCTGCGATCGGGATTGCGACTCGCAATCCCGATCGCACGGGATTGCGACTCGCAATCCCGATCGCACGGGATTGCGACTCGCAATCCCGATCGCACGGGATAGCGACTCGCAATCCCGTGCGATCGGGAATGCGAGTCGCAATCCCGTGCGATCGGGAATGCGAGTCGCAATCTCGCGGGATCTGGAAAACGGGAAGACGCATTCCGAGCACCGTGATGACATCACAACCAGGAAGCAGCCAAATCCCACCCCCAAACACCACAGTGACGCTATCAGTCGAGTGTTCACGACGGAAAGCTGCCGCTAAACCGCCGTTAGCGACTCCCGACCCCGCCGAAATAGCGACCGCCATGTCCGACGAACCTCAGCCAGGCCCCAGCAACAGCGCTGGCCGCAAGCGCAAACTGAAATTCACCGAGCAGGAGCTGGAGAACCTAATAGAAGGGGTGGTGGCCAACCACGACCAGCTGTTTGGTGCCAACTCCCGGAGGGTCCCAGAGCAGGAGAAGCGGAGGATCTGGGTGGGGATTGCCTCCAGCGTCAACTCTGTGGGCGTTGCGGACAGGTCTCTGGAGGAGCTAAAGAAGCGCTGGTACGACCTCCGAGGGCGTGCCAAGGAGAGGGTGGCGGAGCGCCTTGGTGAGGCATCAGGCACCGGAGGTGGTGGACCGACTGTCCCACCCAACACCCCCCTGGAGGACCAGGTAGAGGACACCTTGGAGAGGGAGGCGTGTGTTGGCGTGACCCCTCTGGACTCCTCCCGCCCCACCCGAGACACCCAAGGTAAGTGGCATGCGACTGCGACCCTGTCCCCTATGACCGCCCCTGACCAAATAGGCTCACTCATTGGCCCTTAGTCATGCCTATGTTGTGCATCAGGAAATGCCCTGAAGCATTGTGGGAGACGTAGTATGTCCACAATGTAGTAGTACCACAATGCGGCCAGAAAGGTTCCAAAGTGCGCAAATACACAGCCACCCAGGGAATGACACCCAGCATGCATGTAACATCTGCACGTCTGACAGTCACATGCACCTAATGAGTATCCACTTACCCTCACAGGTGCGGGTGATAGCAGTGGCAGCGAGAGGCTGCTGATTGATGAGGAGGCCCAGGAGGAGGAATCCCTACCTGATACCCAGCCACCAGCCACTGCGGCAGCGCCAACACCAGCAGCCAGGCCCCCCACCTTACCTGCTGCAACATCTGCAGGCCCACCGGCTGCCAAGGCCGGGCCCCCCGCCTTACCTGCTGCAACATCTGCAGGCCCACCGGCTGCCAAGGCCAGGCCCCCCGCCTTACCTGCTGCAACATCTGCAGGCCCACCGGCTGCCAAGGCCAGGCCCCCCGCCTTACCTGCTGCAACATCTGCAGGCCCACCGGCTGCCAGAGCCAGGCACCCCACCAATGTGCCTCCAGTGCCTGCCGCACCTGCAACACCAGCTGCTACAACACCTGCAGCACGTCCAACAAGATCTGGGCCAGCCACATCCGCTACACAGCGGCACAACAGCAGGAGGGGCAATGGGCATCTCCATGCCTGCATGAGCGTGGAGCGGCGCATGCTCCGAATACACCAGCGCCAGTCGCAGCAGCAAGGAGCCATCCAGCTCCAGCTGCATAAGATTGGCCGCAATGTGGCGGGAGTCGGCGAGCGGATGGACCGCATGACGGCGGCCATGGACCGCATGACGGCGGCTATGGAGGACAATACTGCAGCGCTGATGAAGCACCGCAGTGTTGCAAGCAGGCGCCACCACCAGCTGCTGAGCCGGCTGTCCACCTATAGTCGCTCCAATTATGTGTCAGCAAATGCCACCACCCAGCTGGCGCGGCGCTCGTTGACCCAGCAGCACCAACTGGTCCAGTGCTGCGAGGACATTACCCGGGTGCTGGAGCACTTGACCACCGCCGTCACCGCACTGCATGCACCTGTGCTACCGGCCATTGTGGGGGGAGACGATGCGAGTGAGGGTGCCTCGAGTGTCAGCAGCCACTCTGCCACGCAGGCCCCCCCACCTAGGCGCAGCACCAGGGCTACGCCTGGTACAGCTGCCCAGGATGAGGAAGAGCCTCACAGGCGCCTGGGAATTGTGCGCCGGAGGCGCCAATGACATTGTGTCAGGGACACAGGCGCAGGCTGAAGCTAAGCCTGCCATGAACCGTCTCATGCATATGCAGGAATACTGCATTTTGTAAATAGTTGTTACCATGACCCTTTCTTCTTGTGAATCAAACAAATACATTTATTTTGCTGCACACATTCGCCTTGTGTAATCATTACATTTTGCATGCAATTGTGATATGTGGGGTGGGGGAAGGGGGTGGGCTAGAAATTGTTAGCTGTGATGTGGTTGCGACGTCTGTGGCCTTCAGCTGGGTTCTCCCCGCGTGCATGGTGCGCATGTGCTGGTGGCCGGTCGTCCCCCTCAGATTCACTGCCTGATATGTCAACTGGTATCCGGCGCTTGGTTGCAATGTTATGAAGCATTGCACAGACAGCCACAATGCGGCAGCACGCTGCAGGACTGTAATACATGGCCCCACCTGTCTTGTGCAGTATACGGAACCTGCTCTTGAGCAGGCCAAATGTCCTTTCAATACAGTTCCTTGTCCGGATGTGCGCAACATTGTAGCGGCGTTGCTGAGGTGTGGCAGGGTTGAGGTAAGGGGTCAGGAGGTATTCCCGTAGGGCGTAGCCACTGTCACCTGAAAGAGAGGAGCAGATGTTGATTGCCTGTGCAGCGCAGTTACTTCATAGCAATGTGACATTGTCGACAAAGTGTACTTACCAAGTAGGTGTCCTTCCCCAAACTCTCCCCTGATCAGTCGTGTGTGGAGTCCGCTGTGCCTGAAGATAAAGGAGTCATGGGTACTCCCTGGGTACTGGGCCACAATGTCAGTGATGATGGTCTTGGCATTGCAGACCATCTGTATGTTGAGGGAGTGGTAGGACTTCCTGTTGCGGTACATATACTCCGTGCCAGCTGGTGGGCAGATGGCGACGTGGGTACAGTCTATGCAGCCGAGGACATGGGGAAAATGGGCTACATTATAAAATTGTAGTTTTGTCAGGTCCAATTCCTGTTGGCTCGTGGGAAATGTGATGTGCTGGTGGAGCTGGCTGAGCATGGCGTCAACAAAAGTGTGGAGGCAGCGTGACATGGTGGGCTGGGATATCCCCCCAGCAGCCGCTACTATGCCCTGGAAACTGCCGGAGGCCAGGAGGTGCAGGCTGCACAATACCTGCACATGTGTGGGCACAGAATTGTTTCGCCTTGTTGGGTGCTGCATGATGGGGTCGAGTTCTTGTATCAGCCAGGTGATCATTTCCCCATTCAGCCTGTATTTTGCATAAATCTGTTCTCTGGTTTGGCCCAGCAAGGTGACCCGCTGCCAGTAAATCCTTGCCTGCCTCATGCGTCTCCTCCGTGCTGCTCGCTGTAGCCTTCGCCGCCTCACCACCATGTACATCCCAGGCATTGTGGAACGCCTAATGCTGCTGCTGAATGTCCTTATGTGTGATTGGTCAGGCCTGGACCTGTTGGTGATTGGCTAACAGTTTTTCAAATTTTGGTTAATCATGGCTTTTATGGTTACCACCTGCTTTGAGTTGTCCTTAAATTGCGCCGCGCAAACGTGCGATTTAGCGCTTTTTCGCAAATTTATTTCTTTCATGAATGCCGATTGAGACAATATTGCGTTTCGCTATTGATTTCGCAGATTCCGTGGTTGGTCGCTATTTCCGTATCGCTATTGCTCGACTTCCCGGAGTCTGCGACTTTTACAGCGTAATCGCTATTCCGGTCGCTATTATTTTTTTGCGATTTCGCTATTTCGTACTTGAATGCCGATTCCGTGTTTTGCACCCGCAATTGCGTTTTCGCAGCCATTGCGGGCGCTATTTCGCTTCATGAATCAGGCTGTAAGTCCACTCCGGGTAGGTTGAAAGAGATTTATTCAACAACCAGTTTCCTGCTCCTCTGATCACTCAGTGGTAACGCAGTACCTCAAGGGTGAACGTTCTAATTCACCTTCCAGGAGAATGAACCAAGTGGGGAAGGAGAGGAGGGGAGGCAGAAAAAGGGAGGAAGAGAAAGGAGGGAGGAGGATTATGCGGGGAAACATAAAATGAGGGAAGTTATAACAGATATGTTACAAAACTGAAATGGGCCTAGGCCTATTTTTTCTAGTTTGTACTAGCTTTGCATTGCTGTTTTTGATATACCGTGGACTCCCATCTCGACAACAGGAATGATTCAAGCATGTGAATGTATGAAAGTTCTAATACTGGAGTAGGTACAAGATCTTTGTGAAAAGTAGGACCTAACAGGAGACTTGACCCAATCTTGGTCTTCCTGGTGCCTTTTAAAGGATTTAGAATTTGATCTCGCAAAAATCGGTGATTGATTTTCTAACATTGTCAGTTAAATCCTTTTCTTTTGTAAAAATATGTCACACTCCTCCCAGGAGGAAGACGATGAGCCAAATGCATTTGCTTAAGGAAATGCTTTGCCATTTTGATACGACTGATACTTGCATCCCTTCTTAAATAGGGGATAGACTCCCACCCTATTTTTCGTTATAAACACACATCCAAGTCATCCAGCAAATTAAGTTTCAAAAATAAAAATCCAGGCCATGTACTACTATAATTAGTAATGACCCTAAAAGTTATTATTCTATATGAATCCCACCTTAAACTTGATTACTCTTTCACCCTTCTATAAAACCTGATTCTTCAAAATAATCTGCTTGACCAATTAAACATGTGATAAGGTTCACTTTACCTTTTCTTGTATGACAAATATTGCTACCCTTTCCCGGGTTCCTCCTATCCCCAACACTGCGTTATGTGCTCCAAGTACTTCGTTCAGTGAGCCCTCTGTACTGCTCCTCTCCTGTTTGAACATACCAGAACGAGCCAAGCTGCACCATTCGGACTAGAGCTGTGCTAAATGTATTCCTGCTGTAAGGGTGGATTCTCACATGAACTGCTACATTGTCTAATCGCACAGAGCCGAGCGAGCTAGGCTTGCTCAGCTTTCTTGGTGGCTTACAAAGGCGGCAGCTGCTCCCACACGAAGTGAAGTGGTGAGCTGAATCTAACCTCCTCCAGCTGACACCACCTCTCCATAGCTTAGATCTGTATACCCATGCTTCCGAAACAATGGATCGCTGCTCAGTTTCAAAAGAAAAAACAACAAACACAAAATGTATTTAAATAATGTGAATGCAGGTCGTTGAACAGTGGCCTGGACAAAAAATCCACCCGCTATGGGACACAAAAAACACAGGAAGTTATGGGGTTACCATTCCCTTTACATAGGAAAGACTAAACATGGGTGAAAAGAATTGGAATGAATGACCTTGAGGAGGCAGCGCCTCAGCACGGCAAATAGTCCAGAATGGGAGGAGGAATGCTGCATGAGATAAGGAGTTACAGATTTTAGAATACAACATAGCTACCTTTTACAGTTGAACTGATTTTTCGCGTAAAGTTCCATTTGATTCCCAGCTCTTTGCCATATTCCTCTCCATACCAGACAAGAAGTTCACAGTGTGGATGAATGGTCTTGCAAGTTCTGTAGTATATTTGCTCATGATATTGGAAAGCGACTAGGTTTTGCTCCTCTTCGTCCCTAGCACAGTTAACATATCTGAAATGAATCACAAGCAGTAACCTATTCAATGTAATTATTTACTGTTGTACGATTTCATAAATTACATTTACAGTTTAACATTGTAAACTTTTAAATTGCTTAGCCAGCGCTACTACGTGACCACATGTAATGTGTGACTTTGTTAGCCATATCTGGCTAATACATGAGAAGCACTTTGCCATCCTGGAACAAGTTAGAGCACATATCTATGAAGAAGAAACCAACGGTGTGAGATTCATACTGCAACCTTGCAATACAACCTTCAAAAATATATTGTAATCCATGGGCCCGATTCACAGAACTAACTTAAGACAAAATCCTAAACTTACTACCATTTTGGTATTCATAGAAGGCACTTACTCATTTTGGTATTCACAGAAGACACTTACTCATTTCGGTATTCACAGAAGTTAGGAGTCCTAACTTAAGGACTCCTAAATGCCTTCTGTGAATACCGAAAGTCTTAAAGCTAGGATTTTTCTCAATTTAGTAGTAGTAAAGTTAGGACTCCTAACTTTCGGACTCCTAAATGCCTTCTGTGAATACCGAAAGTCTTAAAGTTAGGATTTTTCTCAATTTAGTAGTAGTAAAGTTAGGACTCCTAACTTTCGGACTCCTAAATGCCTTCTGTGAATACCGAAAGTCCTAAAAGTAAGATTTTTCTCAATTTAGTAGTAGTAAAGTTAGGACTCGTAACTTTCGGACTCCTAAATGCCTTCTGTGAATACCGAAAGTCTTAAAATTAGGATTTTTCTCAACTTTACTACTACTAAACTGCGAAAAATCCTAATTTTAAGACTTTCGGTATTCACAGAAGGCATTTAGGTGTCCTAAAGTTAGAAGTCCTAACTTTACTACTACTAAATTGAGAAAAATCCAAATTTTAAGACTTTTGGTATTCACAAAAGGCATTTAGGAGTCCTAAAGTTAGGATTCCTAACTTTACTACTCCGAAACTGAGGAAAATCCTAACTTTAGGACTTTCGGTATTCACAGAAGGCATTTAGGAGTCCTAAAGTTAGGACTCCTAACTTCTGTGAATACCGAAATGAGTAAGTGTCTTCTGTGAATACCAAAATGAGTAAGTGCCTTCTGTGAATACGAAAATGGTAGTAAGTTTCGGATTTTGTCTTAAGTTAGTTCTGTGAATCGGGCCCTCTATTCTTAGGCCACATCTTCACGCATGTGTTGTACTTTATTTTTTAGCAAGAAAAATTTTCCACTAGATTGTTCCTGTTTCAGCATTTTCAGCCAGATTCATCAACCAAAATTGCGATCGCAATAGCTGCGAATTAGCTATTGCGATCGCAATTCAATGAACCGCAATTCATGAAAAGAAAACTGACCATTTTGCGAATTCGCAAAATAGATTTCGCGAAATCGCAAATAAAATCGCAGAATCCAGGTGGAACCCCCTTAGCGAATCGGAATTAGCGAGACTCCAATGATTCTGCTATTTCATTTGCTAAATCGCTAAATATTCGCAAACCATATTCATGAAAAATCGCAATTAGCTAAAAAAAACAAAATCGCTATTTGCGAGGCACAATTTAAGGAGAACCCAAACCAGGTGGTAACCATGAAGTTAAAAAGAAAAAAAAGAAAAAAAAAAAAAAACTAGCCACAGGTGCGGGCCTGACCAAACACACTTAAGGAGACACAGTAGGAGCATGAGGACATTCACAATGCCAGGACTCTACATGGTGGTCAGGCGGCGAAGGCTCCAGGCTGCAGCAAGGAACAGATGCAGGATCCAGGAGCGAATTTTCCGCCAGCGGATCACACTTCTGGGCCAAACGGAGGAGGACATCTACTCCAAGTACCAGCTGAATGGGGCAATGATTACAAAGCTCATCCGGGACCTTGACCCCCTGATGCAGCACCCAACGAGGAGGACCAATGCCGTGCCCACCCATGTCCAGGTCTTGTGCAGCCTGCATCTCCTGGCCTCCGGAAGCTTCCAGGGGATAGTTGCCGTTGCAGGGGGGATCTCCCAGAGCCCCATGTCCCGCTGCCTAAGCAGTTTCCTGGAGGCCATGCTGACCCGGCTACACCATTACATCACATTCCCTACAACCCAACAGGACTTGAACCAGACCAAGCTAGATTTTTAAAACATTGCGCAATTCCCCCATGTAATTGGATGCATTGACTGTACCCACATCCACATCTGCCCACCTGCAGGAACAGAATACATGTACCGGAACCGCAAGTCCTACCACTCACTGAATATCCAGATGGTGTGCAACGCTAAAACAATCATCACGGACATAGTGGTACAATACCCGGGGAGCACACATGACTCCTTCATATTCCGGCACAGCGGCATGCACACACGACTGGTCAGTGGAGACTTTGGAGAAGGACACCTTCTAGGTAAGTACACATGCCAACAAATAGTACATTGCGACCATGTAGCTGCGCAACAGGCACTCACCCTGTGCTCCATTCATTCAGGTGACAGCGCCTACGGTCTCCGTGACTACCTCCTCACCCCATACCTCAACCCTACCACACCACAGCAACGGCGTTACAATGATGCACACATCCGCACAAGTAATTGCATTGAGCGGACATTTGGGCTTTTGAAGAGCCGATTCCATATACTACACAAGACTGGTGGGGCCCTCAAATACAAGACTGGTGGGGCCCTCAATTACCAGCCTGAGGTCTGCTGCCGCATCGTGGCCGTATGTGCAATACTCCACAACATTGCTACCAAGCGGAGGATACCTGTAGAGACCTCTGGCAGTGAGTCGGAAGGGGACAACCGCCCACCTGCACATGTGCCTCATGCACGTGGGGAGAATCCTACTGAAGGACACAGGCGCCGCAACCAAATCACAATGAACTGTTTCTAGTGCACCCACTCCCCTCACCCAACACTTCACTCATGCATGACAAATGAAATAATGACATGAGTCAGATTAACTTGTGACTATTAAATCTTTTTGTTTCTTTCACAATAATGTAGATTTTTTTTTCATGACATGAGATCTGTATTCACTCATACATCCCCATGTTTGTGAAGAGGGCATGCTTTTATCATCAGCATGGCCCTGCTGGTACAGCACAATGAGTCAGTGGTGCCTCCGGGTGGACGCACCCAGTCGCCTTTCAACTTCCTACACATCAGTATTAGCCCGTGAGGCTGCAGTGGGCCTGTTGCTGCGGCAGGGTACAGTCACCAGCGGCAAGGACAGGCTGCTGTGGCTGGAATTGCCCTCACTGGCATCATCCCCCCCATTAGCTTGGCCATGGCCAGTCACCTGCAGACTCTGCACTGCTGTGGTGACTTGCTCAAGTGCCCTAGCGACGTCCTGGCAGCATTGCACCATCTGGATCTGCATCGCAAGGGAGCGACGCAATAGTTGGGAGGTGGCATTTCCAATTATATGATTTGATCGTGTATAAGCTGACAGGCGAGTCAGCAGCTGGCGGTGGCGGCGGCGTGTGACATCCAGCTGGGACTGCAGGACCTGGCTGTTTTCACGGACAGCTGCGGTCATGAATTGCATGCTATCAGTGTGCTGGCCTACATTACGCCCAGTCTTGTGCAGGTGCAGGTGGATGGCTGCCAAGTGACGTGCCTGCTTCTGGTGGACTCTGAGCATCCGACGTTCGATGGACAGGCCAGGATCCGGGACATGTACCCCCCTGCCTGCGCGTGTTTTTACGTCGCGCTGCTCCCTCACCAGTCCGCTGGACTGTGATCGCACAGTGGCTGTGCGCCTTGTCTGCTTCCTGGCTGCTGCTGTTGTGGCCTGTGCCACTGCCATGGGTGTTACATGAGGTGGTTGTGCCTCACCTGTGGCTGCAGGGGTGGCCCTGTCCACATGGAGTGGTGGTGGTACTGCTGCTGCTGCTGCTGACTGTGATGGTCCGGGTTGAGTGGAAGGATGGACCTCTCCCTCGGTGTCATCGGGGTTCTGATCGATGTGTAGGGCCTCACTGTCGGTGCTGAGTTGTTCAGTGCCACCTGTAATGTAAATGGGACCATGATTATTGACATGTTTCTTGCGCATGGGAGGTTGCTACATGCATGCAGGCTTGCATTCCCTGACTGGCTTTAGGAATGACTCTCACTTGACAGGCCTGGCTGTGAGGGGCTATCTGGTAATTGTGGTCACACTACGAGTCCCACAATGCAATTGGGCATTTCTGGTGTGCATGGCCTGCATTACTGGGGTTGTCTAATGGGTAGCTCTGGAGTCATGGCCATTGTCAGGGGACAGGGTTGCAGTCGCATGGCACTTACCTTGCGATTGTTGGGTGGGTCGGGATGAGTCCAGTCGGGTAACCCCCACGCATGCTTCTGGATTCGGGGTGTCCTCCACAAGGTCTTCCAGTGGGTGTTGGGTGCAACAGTGGGCTCTCCTCCTCCGGTTGCAACTCGCTCCCCAACCTCTCTGCAATGCGTTCTTTCGCACGTCCTCTGAGGTCATACCACCTCTTTTTAAGTTTGTCAATGGAGCGCTGCGTCACTCCCACTGCATTGACCTTTGCGCGGATGCACAGCGAAATGCGCCTCTTGTCCGCCTCAGGCACCCTCCGGGAATCCTTACCGAACAGGCGGTCATGGTCCTTTGTCACTCCCTCTATTAAGTATTCAAGTTCCTGCTCGGAAAATTTAATTTTCCTTTTTCTGCTCGGGGCACTGCTCCCTGCTGCTTCCTGGGACATGTTCTGAGGTTGTTTGTCTCCTGGTGTGCTGCTGCAGGTGGTCTGTAGTGGAGCTCTGGCCAGTGCTGCTTCCACTTTC
Organism: Lissotriton helveticus; assembly: GCF_964261635.1. Classification (NCBI taxonomy): domain Eukaryota; kingdom Metazoa; phylum Chordata; class Amphibia; order Caudata; family Salamandridae; genus Lissotriton; species Lissotriton helveticus. The sequence goes on along the minus strand of NC_136059.1, from coordinate 1,240,586,007 downwards.
AGGCTCAGGGATCAGAATGAGGGAGGGAACTGCCTACTTCCTGGTTGTGATGTCATCATTGTGCTCGGAATGCGACTTCCTGTTTTTGCGTTCTCGCAATTAGAGAGATTGCAATTTGCGATTTCGGTAATTGCAAGATCGCAATTTCAACATGGAAAAAGGCAGATTCTGCGAATTTTATGCGATTTTGACAAAATCGCAATCGGCAATTGCGGCCGATTGCGATTCGATTTTTTTATCTAATTTTTTCATGAATCCCATTCTGCAAATTCTAAATTGCGATTCGATAATTATCGCAATTTGGAATTCGCAGATGTGACCTTGATGAATCTGGGGGTTTGTCTCAGTACAGTGGCGTGGCTTTGCATGGCCTGAATCTTTCTCGATCCGAGGGACCCGTAAACGTTTTCAGCAATATTTGACTGTATTAATAGGGGTTGGATGGTAGTCAGATTCGAGGCATGGGGGAAAGGCTCGATCGAATTTCCCATGGAGAATTGAAAAGCCATTTGGAGACCAAGAATCCATGCAGTTCAAGTGTTGTTGGGTTGCATTAGTGAATCAAATTAAGGTCCCTCGCACCACCTTTGTCTTAGTAATGTTACGCTAGGCTGCAGCACATGGATGCAGGCTGATGAGTACTTGAAGCACTTGAATAAGAAATTGCTTTTTACGTATCAAATAAGTTGGAATTGGAGAGCTTTCTTTAGCTTTCTTTTTTCCCAAATATATGTTATTTATTTTTTATTATAACGGAACATCTCGATGAGTTAGGATCATTGCAATATCTGAAAAGAATGTATTATTTAGACAATATGCAGAACAAACACCAATGATTGATTTAAAAACTATAATACCCATAATATCGTTACAAAATAAGGAAAAGGGAATAAATTACAGAAATAACAGAATAAAAGAAAGAGAACGAGAGAGAAAAAAATAAAAGCATACTGTTACAGCACAGTCCAATACAAAGCTAAGGAATGAATAACATGTCCTTTCCTAGTCATCCTGCAGCCTTAAATCATTGCCAAGACGTTTTAATTTAAAGACCTATAACTTGTCTGAGAACAATTCACCGTACTACATGTGTATATTGAGAGGGTAGCAGAACTAAATAGCATCATCTGAGGTATTAGTAGTTGAATGAATCCACAGGAGAACTAGGATCGCATAATCTAGATTTCACTAAAAGGGTGGGCACATGCCATGGAGCTGTGGTGGATCTGTCCTGGCGGTTGATGTTTTTAACGATGCCCATTTTTTCAAATGTCTGTTTTCTGTCTCGTAGGATAGCAGTGAGCTTTTCAATTGCATATATGGACCATATTTTATTCAACCTCTCGCTGGTAGGAGGGGGATGAGGGATCTCCAGAACTAGACCAGAGCCAGCCAGGCCACAACCAGTATATGGAGGATCAGTTTCCTGCTCAAGGTGGTCAATGGGGTCCTCACTCATATCTCCCAGTATTAGAGGTAGAGTATCCGTTGGCAGCTCCAGTCCAGTGATGTCTTTAATTAAAATAATTACAGCATTCCAAACGGACTGGACTGCCTCGCATCTCCACTCCATATGGGCCATTGTAACTATTTCTGTTTTATATTTCCCACAATATGGGGAGGAACTAATCATTGCTTCCAGGCAGGTGAGAATGAGATACCGATTCATAATATTTGGAACTATTTTTTATATATTGTGTGCAGATGAAGGCTGAGGCTGCCACTCCCCAGATATGAGACCATGAAGTCTCATCTATTTCTCAAACCAATTCAGTTTCCCATTTAATGGCATAGTCGGGTTTGGCAGTGATGCCTTTTCTGAGCTCGTGTTCAGCTAAAAGATTCTATGGGTGTCATATCCCACACAGCTACCAACCTACGATCTCCAGTATATCATCTCATTGGTGGCCATTTCTAGACTAGCTTTTCAAACGTAGGACCTTTCCCTTTTCAAACTTGTTTCTCATTGTGGCTTCAGTGTGAGTGAACTAGATACGAAAACCCTGGTCTATGACACCCAGAGGGAATTCAGAGTTGTTCATTTTGAGCATTGGAGATGGGAATTAGTAACTCTCCAGCTTGGACGGTAGTATTCGAATGTGTCAATGTGATTTGCGTTGTAGACTGTACTGTTCTATAGTCTCGCAACCTCAGGGGAAGCCACAGGAAAATATGAAATGGTTTAGACGTAAAGCTACTTCCAACTGCACCCATAGTTTGGGGCTATATGGTGTTGAAATCGATCCATGGTCGCATTTTACAGCTCTGGCAGATCTTTCATTGCGAGGAAAGCCCAGACCTCCTTCAAATTTCCTACGGTATAGGTTTGCTTTTAGAAATGCAGTGGGAAAGGAAAGTTATTTCTCCTGGAGTGATTAGAGAATACTCTTAGGGAGCAACATTGATAGTCTGCGTAGCTAAAGTAACCTGGGCACGAAGTTCATTTTGATGCAAGAGATTCTCTCAAACCATGATGTTTCCAATTTCTCCCATCTATACAAGTCTTTTAGAAAGTGTCAATAAGAGGGGGGAATATTGCCTTCATATAGGTTTTGAAATTGTATTTATATAGCGCTTACTACCCCTGATTAAGTGTCAAGGCGCTTTTCGGCGAGTAGCACGTTACTTCGGAACTCAAAAAGGATTAGTGGTGGATTTGTATAGGGAAATATGAGTTAATTTGAGCAGTGGACATGCAAATATGTTAGTTGGATTGAATAGCACAGAAGAGGGAAGAGTCTAAAAAGTTGATAGAAGAGTCTATAAAGTGTTATTTGGGAGATCATCGAAGTAAGATGAGATTTGGGATGAGTAAAGGGGGAGATGGAGGCGATGGAGGAGGGAAGAGTCTCTAAAAAGGGATTAGGAAGGTCATTGTAGTAAAAAGATGTTTGGGAGGAGTTAAAGGATGTCTACATGATGGCAGACTGTGATTTTGACTCTTAAAGAATCTATAGTTGCTGTTGCAACATCAGTATTAACCACGGGCAGTGAATTTGCCCCTGTTCCTTGCATTTATGGGATACCCATTGTTACAGACTTGGTATACAACAAGTTACTTACCTTCGGTAACAATGTATCTGGTAGAGACATATGTTAGTTGTAGATTCCTTACCTTAGAATTTTCCTCAGGTGTCAGTCTGGATCCGGAGATTTTGTCTTCAGCAGTACGCCTGCGCTTCGTCAGGTGGCGGAGATTGGCTCCGTGTCCATCGTCGGCCTTGTGGGCACTGGGATGACGTTGCGGGACTTAGATAGGTGCTGCCGTCAGTTCATAACACGACTTTCCATGGCAGAAGCACAGAGCCATGAAAGACACTGACCACTGGTGCGTCAAAACTAAAGCCCTTTAGGGGAGTCCCTATCCCTGGAAATCAGTTCGCAGAGTGGGGAGGATGGGTGGGGCGGTAAGGAATCTAACACTAACATATATCTCTATCAGGTACTTCATTACCAAAGATAAGTAGCTTATTCATCTGATAGAGACAGTTAGTTGTAGATTCCTTACCTTAGAATAGACACCTCAGCAATACCATCCCCAGAGGAGGGTCTGCGAACCAAGATCATACCAGAAAGTCCTAGAGGACCGAACAGGCAAAGTACCCATACCTCCAGACTTGGCTGTCCAGGCAATAGTGTCTCGTAAACGTGTGCAAGGTTGCCCATGTTGCTGCCTGGCAGATGCCAAGGACTGCAACTTCACGTGCAAATGCCGTGGTTGCCGTTGTTGCTCTGGCGGAATGAGCACAGAACCCCCACAGGAGGGTCCTTCTTTGCCAAAGCGTAGCATATTTTGATGCAAAGGACAACACATCGGGGGTGGTTTGTTTTTGAACAGCCCGACCTTTCTTCACACCCACATAGCCAATGAAGTGTTGATCATCCACCCGAAAGTCCTTTGTGCAATCAAGATAAACAGACAGTGCACGTTATGGGTCCAGGCGGTAGAGTCTCTCCTCCTCCTTGGAGGGATGCGGGGGTGGATAAAAGTTGGGCGGAGTAATAGATTGTCCCACATGGAAAGTACTGACGACCTTAGAAAGGAATTAAGGTTTCGTCCAAAGCACCGCTTTATCCAGATAGAAAAGGGGGCTTAGAAGATAAAGCCTGCAGCTCGCTCACCTTGCGAGCAGAGGTGATGGCAACAAGGAAGGCAATTTTGAGAGTAAGCAACCAGAGAGGACAGTTATGAAGAGGCTTGAATGGAGCACACATAAGAAAAGTTGGAACCAGATTCAAGTCCCATTGGGGCATTACGAAAGGAGATGGAGGGAACAGACAAGTAAGGCCCTTAAAGAATCTGTTAACAATAGGAGATTTGAATAAAGGCTGATCTGGCAGCCGAAGAAAAGCAGAGATGGCTGCAAGGTATCCTTTAAGAGTGCCCAAAGCAGATACCTGCTGGGCCACGGAAAGATTATACAAAAGTACCTCTGATAGAAGAGCAGAGAGGGGGTGAAAAGCCTTTGCTGTGTAACATGCCACAAATTTGTACCATCTACAGGCATATACCGTCTTCGTTGAGGGACACTTGGCTGCCAAGATAACATCACAGACTTCGGGAGGGCGGTCGAAAGCTGTCAACTGCCGCCGCTCTATCTCCATGCAACGAGGTGGAGACTGGACAGGTTTGGGTGGAGAACCGTACCCTGCTGCTGCGACAGAAGATCCCCCTGAATAGGTAGTCTGATTGGAGGATCGATGGCCATGCTCAGAAGATTGGGGTACCAGACTCTATTTGTTCCCAGACCAGAGCTACAAGAATGTATTTGTATTTGTATAAGCTTTATTTCGACAACTCGTGTCATTAAAGCTACAAAAAGCACCAGTTATAATAAAAGAAGTATAAAAATAGACAGTTCATGCAGCAGCTTATTACAGTTAGATACAAACAAATAATTCATCTTAATTCACGGCTATGGCGAAAGAACAGTATACAATTCAGCTGGTCAGTAATAAAAAACAATTAGTATAACATTACAATAATAACACATAAAACAGTATGGAAGAGGAAGGAGGAGCGTCACAGTGTTTTCACACTTGGGGCCTTTTCAGTTGGACCCTGAACAAAAATGACGTGAGCCCGGTCGTGCATGCTATTCTTGAGCACTCTGGGCAGAAGTGGTACAGGTGGAAAGGCGAACAGGAGGCCGAAATTCAAAAAAGCGCCGCCGAGCGAACACGTCTTAGAAACTCCAGCGTGCACGACTGCTGACATTGAGCGTTCTCTTCTGAGGCAAACAGATCTAACCAAGGCTCTCTTCACTGTTGAAAGAGACCTTGCACTACCTCCGGATGGAGACCCCATTTCTGATCAACTAGGAACTAGGTTTGTCCGCCCTGACATTCAGGGAGCCCACCAGGTGTTGAACTGCAAGTGTTATGTCCTTATGTTCCAGCCATGTCCAGAGGCAGAGAGCCTCTTGACAAAGCGTTCCCCACCCCACCCCGTCCTGTTTGTTGCGCCACCACAAGCCAGTGATGTTGTCCTGCACCACTTTCCCCCTGGGAGAGGAAAGAAATGCTTTCAGTGCCAGTCTGATCGCCCGGAGCTCCAAAAGGTTGATATGGAGGCCTGACTCCGCTGGAGACCAGAAGCCTTTGATCCCAGGTGACCACCCCATCCCTGAAGTGACAAATCCATCACCACTGTTAGATCTGGTCGACAAAGAGAGAGAGATTTGCCTCTGACCCAATCTTGGTTAATTATTCACCATTGCAGTTGTTGTGCTGTTCCCTCTGAGATCTGGACGTAGTCGGAAAGGTTCCTGTGATGCTGCGTCCACTGGAACTTCCTTTCCCACTAAAGCACTTGCATATCCACCAGCAGGGTGCAGGTGGCTATGAGGGCCAGCAGCCTCAGTCATTTTCACAGAAACCTGGGATAGAGGCTGAAACAACGGTGTCATAGCCCGAATATCCCAGACTCGCTGCTTGGGAGGATAGGGCCGAAACTGCACTGTATTCAGAAACGCCCGAGGAAAGGGAGTGTCTGAGAAGGAGTCAAGTGTGACTTCGGCACATTGATAGTGAACCCCAGCGAATGCAGGAGGTCCGCCGTAGTTTGGAGGTGGGAGACGACAGCCTTGGGTGAGCCAGCCTTCAACAGCCAGTCATCGAGATAGGGGAAGACTGGAACTCCTGATCTGAGCAGATGAGCTGCGATCACCTCCATCACCTTTGTGAACACCCGAGGGGCACTGGTAAGACCAAAGGGGAACACGGTGCACTGAAAGTGCTCGTGGCCCAACTTGAACCAAAAGTAACTTCTTTGGTCCGGCAGGATAGGGATATGAAATAAGCGTCCTGCAAGTCCAATGCCACCAGTCTTGCACAGGAACCCTCTCTATAGTTCCCTTGGTCAGGAGAGCTGATACTTTCTGGTGGAGAAGTGGCAAATGATCCTCCATCATGCTATCGCAAGAAGGTGGTATGGAGGGGGGGTAGTCTTGAAGGTGAGGGAGTAACCCTATTTGACTATTTGCAGAACTCACAAATCCGATGTGATGAACTGCCAGTGGAGGAGATGATGGCGGATCCTGCCTCCAACTGGCCATTGATGGGCCTGAAACACCTGACTTGGAAGGTTTGGAGGCTGCGATGCGATGGAAAAGGTAGACTGGGACGCCCACTGGCTCCCTGACCCATGAGTACGCTGGGTCCCACGTTCGCAGCCACGCAGAGGCTGGACAGTTAGCGTGACTCTGCGGCTGGGCTGGACAGGCTGGGTGCCCATTCATAGCCACGAAAGGCAGACTGAGGTGGGTATGAGGTAGCCATGAGGCCCAAGGATCTGGCCGTAGCACGAGAATCCTTGAAGCGTTCGAGCGATGAGTCTGCCTTGTTGCCATAATAATGAGTGCCATCAAAGGGCATTTCCATCAAGGAAGACTGGACATCCCCTAAAAAGCGAAAAGTCCTCAACCAGGCGTAGTGAGTAACAGCTACTGACGTGGCATTCGTTTTGCCCAATGAGTCAGTGGTATCCCGTCCATATAGTATGGTGAATTTGGCTCAGTCTCTCCCATCTGCAACTGCTTGAGAGAGAATGGCCTGGGACTCCTCTGGGCACTGAGGCAGCACCTGCGCACAGTATCCCAGATAGTATGGGAGTATCAGCCGAAGAGGCATGCAGTATTCACTGACCGCAATGCCAAGCTGGAGGAGGAAAACATCTTCTTCCCAAGATGATGCAGCTTCTTGGATTCCCTATATGGGGGAGAAGTAATGAACGTGCCTTTTGATGAAGAGGCTTGGACTACCAAGCTCTCAGGGGAGGTGTGTTTGGCAAGGATCACAGGGTTGCCCGCAGTGGTGCGGTAGCAGCGGGCAATCATCTTAGCTACAGGACCCCCAGTGCTGAGCTTGGACCAAGTGCCCAGAAGTACGTCCATAAGAGCTTCAGTGAACGACAAAAGGGGTCAGAATAAGAAGCTGCAGGCTGAAGCATCTCTGTCAGGAGGTTAGTCCTGACTGCCACCGTAGGGAGCTCCAGGCTGAGGAGCTTGGCTGCCCTCCTCACCACCACAGCATAGGAAGCCCCCTACTCTGTGGCCATATTAGGGGGAGAAAGCAGGCCAGTGTAAAGGGAAGTGTCCAGACCACTGCCATCATCCAGGTCCATTCTCCAGTCCAGCTTCTCAAGCTGGTCAGTTAAAGGTTCCAGTGGAACCCTACTCTGGTGAAGACACCAATGAGGGCCTTTGCTACTGCAGGGGCTATAGTAGTCGTAAGGGGAATTGCCTCAGGATACCTAGTGGCATGATCCACTACCACTAAAATAAATTTGTTTCCTAATGCTGTGGGAGGTTCAAGTGGACCCACTATATCCGCACCTACCCTTTCAAAGGGAACCCCAACCACTGGTAGTAGAATTAAGGGGGCCCTTGGGTGTCCACCTGTTTTGCCACTGGCTTGACAGGTGACACAGGAGCTGACAAACTCCTTTACCTTCTGAGACATCTGGAGCCAGTAAAAGTGGCTAACTAGCCTATCCCAAGTTTTGGTTTGGCCCTGATGTCCAGCTAGAGGGATGTCATGAGCTAAAGTTAGTAAGATCTCCATGTACTTCTGAGGCACTACCACTCTCCTAGTGGCTCCAGGGTTGGGGTCTCTGGCCTCAGTGTACAGTAGTCCCTCTTCCCAATAGACTCTATGGGTACCACTGACATCTCCCATTTCGTGGGTAGCAACTTGCAGCCTCAGGCTTTCAAGAGTTGGACAGTCCTGCTGTCCAAAGCACAGCTCTACCCTAGAGGGTTCCCCCAGGCCTACGAGGTCAACCTGGAAAGGGTTGAGTTCCATAGGTTCAGTTCCCTCTAGGGCTTCTAAGTCCTCTCCCTGAGGAGAGGGGTCCTGATCCTTTTGCTGTACAGAAGCTGGTTTCCCGATCTTCCTATCTTTCCTCTTGGAAGATTGGGCCATTCTTTCAGGGTCCAACACTTCTTGTTCACCCTGCTTATGCCTCTATGCTCTAGTCTTTATACACACAATCTCAGGAATGTCCAGCATTGCGTCATGGGTTTTTAAGTCTACCTCTGCCCTGGCTGAGGTTTCCAGGGCATTGCCCAGCAAACATGCATCTAGAAGCTTTGGAGAGACCACTACCTGTTTCAGGCCAGTAAACCCTCCCCCCAGTCTAATGTCACTATAGGGGGCGTGGCCAAGATGGCGGAGAGCTAAGACGTGCTCTAGTACTAGCCTCGGCTGTGAAACGCACTGAAGGCGGATGATTTGAAGTGGGTGGCACCCTGGCATAATCGGCTACTCTCTAGACACGACTCCTGGGGTTCCTGTGGCTCTACTTCTAGTCTCTGGTCCAAGCCGGGTCCGAGGGACGGAGCAATAGCGTGCTGCTGAAGATGGTGCTGCCAAGGCTGTTGGGGTTGGAGCCTTAAGCACCTGGCCGCGAAGTGCCACAGCCCAACCAAGGTTGTGGGCTGGACCTGAAAGCACCTCCCGGTGCTTTGGACTGGCGAACAACGGCTGCGGTGATCAGCGGTGGAACTGCGGGCACTGCGGAGTGGCGGTGGCCCTGCCAGTGTGAGGCCGGAGTGTATGGCGATTCCCGTGCATGCATGCGCAAGGTCGGCGGCAAGTGGAGTTAGCCATTGGGAGGGATCTCGGCCTTCGGCTTGGCGGAGCGGACTGGGGACCTGCCGTGGTGAGTCCTGCCACATTCCCATCACCCGCTGCGGCCTTCGGAGCCCTCGGGAGGCTTGGACCACACTGGGCCTCGCGGCGGGCCTACCTGACAATCAGGCTCTGGTGGTGCCCCCGGCCCTGCGCCTGCCCAGTGAGACTCTGCCGGACCCGCTCCTTGGGACGTAACTGAGCGGGCCTCCGCTGTCGGGCTTCGTGGAGCAAGTGGTGGGTGGGCTTTGACGACGGTCCGCCGCAGGCTTCTAACACCGGGCCGATAGAGACTGGTGCCACACTATTGAGGAGGCCCTGCCCTCGGAGGCCACTGCTGCGCCCCAGTGCATACCTAACTTGCTTCCCCCTCCTTGTTCTCAAGCGGGAGGGGCCTGTGCATGGGGTGGGCTGCGGGATTTGCTCCTCTGTTGCAGCTGGATACTTACTGCACCACATTTTTGGCACCTGGGGGCCTGGAGTGCGTAGACGGCCCGGTGCGCCAGAGAGGGCCCCACAGATCACCGGCGGACACCCTGCACTATCACATACCAGGAGCGGTGTAGAGTGGGCTGGCATACTCATGGGCCCGGAGACGTGAGGCGAAGAACGTCGTATCGGAAGACACTGGGCCGTGGTGACTCCCAGCACAGCCTGGCCCGTGGCCATTGGGGATGGGACAGTAGGGAGAGCTGAGCATGACATCCACTCTGGGCAGAAAAGACAAATCAGCCACAAGAGAGAAATCGCTCAAGTATCTCTTTGCCCGGGCACAGAGAGGGGGGCCAGAGGATCAAGGCCTATCTGAAACGGCAGCACAGATGGCCACCCCTTCAGAGGCGCTGGTGACGTGGGTCTTTCTGGAATCCATGTTCGCTGCCCTCCAGGATGACCTCCATACATCTCACGGCAGAGATCAAAGACATCTGCAAAGACATGGACAATTTAGGGGAGAGAGTGGCATCCCTGGAGCATAAAAGCGACGACTGGGACAATGAATTGGCCGCCATGCAACAGGAAGTACTTCGAATCCATGAGCAGCAAGTGGACGTTCAATCTCACTTGGAGGACCTTGAGAATCGCTCCCGCCACCACAACATTCAAATTTGAGGAGTGAGTACCAATGAAGAGGCTAGTGACATCTTTGGATACGTGTGTGAGCACTTCAACCACATCTTGAGCAACCCACAGGACTTTGAGCTTAAGATGGACAGAGCGCACAGGGTGCGCCCTCCCAGGGCGGCGATGGCACCCCCGGCGGATATCTTGGTCTGCATCCAGGACTTCTGCACCAAGGAAGAAATCCTACGTAAAGCTAGATCACTTCAATCAATCACTTTCCGCAACCAATCGCTGGTCCTCTACCAAGACCTTGCTGCTATTACGCTCCAGAAACCTAGGACCTTCATGTCCATCACAGAGGCCCTGCGCCAACAAAACATCTCTTATTCCTGCAGACACCCGTTCTGCCTCGTATTCCGGCATGCCGGCAAGTTGTACCAACTCAGTTCCCTGTCTGAAGAAAGCAAGCTGTTGGGGATCCCTCTCCCGGAGGACACCAACGAGGGAGAGCACTCGGACCAGGGGTCCAGCAACAGCCGTCCAAAATGGAGACAGCAGTGCCGACGATGCCGTGCTCAGCGTCCGGACCCACTGGTGGTCAAAAGGGAGTAACAGGCCACCCTTGAAGCTTTACCAGAAGCCTTGGTCAAGACATCGAATATGTGATTGAGTCTGGCTACCATGGTGTATCCTTCTATTGATGCTCAGGGGACGAGGGAGAGGGGGTTGAGGCTCCCATCGGCCACTCTACAACCCATAGACTCTTTCTCTGTTCATCCTTGGATGACGGACTAATGATCGAACTCAAGACTTTTTTTTGGTACTTGTTGCGCTCTGTTATTTGTTTCCACTTTTTGCGGGTCTTTGCTCTATCTTTCCTTCTGCTCATCTTCTTTTGCTGTCCCTATTTCCTGGGGAGGGGGCCCGGTCCATGGGGTACTATGGTTTTTCTGCTCTTGCGTTGGCGCTGAGGGGTTTTGGTTATCCCGATTCTCATACTTGGCATCACCCCATCTTTAGGTACTAGATGCCACCGTCCTCGGTTAAGATTCTCACTCTTAATGTAAGAGGGCTCAAAAATCCCATAAAATGCAGGGCACTTCTTTTCTATCTAGAGAGTACACAGGTGGACATTTGCCTCCTTCAAGAGAAGCAGCTGCTACCTAAGGACCGCCACCTGGCTTAGGTCCCGTGCCTGTCCGACCCAATTCTTCTCCTCCAAACCATCCAAGACCACTGAGGTGGCAATTCTAGTCTCTCAGGGGAAGGCAGTGCAGAAAGGGGTTGAGATAAAAGGCAGACTCCTCACTTGCCAATTTACTATAGGGGACCACACTCTAATCGTGGGGTCTATCTATGCCCCTAACGAGCATCAGGAACGATTCTTGCAAAAAGCCCTCACTGCTGTCACGGCAACTCAGGAACACCACATATTAGTAGGGGGGCATCTCAACTTGGTATTTGGCAATGACTTAGACAGATCGGCCCAACGCACGAGCCAGGTTGGCGCCCTCTCACCCACAGGGCTCACTAGACTACATGACCTAGGCCTCACAGACTTATGGAGATAGCAGCATCCTCGGTCACAAGAATTCTCATATTATTCTAACGCCCACAAAACATATGACTCTCCGCTATGTCACGCTTTCGGCTTACATATTGGTGGTAGCCTTGTCTGATCACGCCCCAGTGGAGGCCCCAGTGGAGGCCACATTGGCTCTTCCACAGATCCGACAACCGGCCAGACATTGGCACTTCCGCGATACTCTATTGCACAAGCCAGACACAGTTGCTCATATACAGAGTGCACTAGAGGATTACCTCTCACACAATGATAGTTCAGATATCGCTCTTCTTCCCGATGGGTGGCCCTTAAGACGGTCATCAGGGGAGAAGTCATCACCATCTCTTCCGCAGACAACGTGGACCGTAAAGCAAAGAGGGAGGAACTGACACAGAAGGTGCGGGAACTGGAGCAGATACATCAGCGTACCGGGACACCCCGCATATGGAGAGAGTTAACGGCTCCTCAGGCGCAGCTGACTACTATTGACCGGGACAAGACAGAATACGCTGCAATGCGGTTACGGCATTCCTTTTACACCGGCGGCGACAAATGCGGTCGACTACTCGCGCATAGTCTCCGGAAGGCTCAATTGGGCGAGGGTGTTCAGGAGATTAGGCACAGTGCAGGGGTGTCATGTTCGGATGACGCAGCTATTGCCGAGATCTTCCACAACTTTATGATGAACAACCTCTGGAGGCAGCGGATATCGATGCATACCTAGCCCAGGTTCGTCTCCCCACCCTGACACCAGATCAAGCAGCCCATATAGAGAGAGAGGTCAGACAGGAGGAAGTCATCGCAGCTATTGCTCGTTTGAAACTGGGCAAGTCGCCCAGTCCCGATGGCTACACCGCAGTCTTTTATAAGCAGTTTTGCACAACGCTCGCCCCCTTGCTCAACCGGCTCTTTAATTCCTTTGCAGCGCCCGGGGCGATCCCTTCCTCCATGTTGGAAGCAACAATAGCTGTCATCCCTAAACCAAGGAAGGACAAGTCAGACTATGGGTCAAATCGGCCTATCTCGCTATTGAATGTAAATCTGAAGCTTTATACTCGCATACTGGCCAGCCGGCTCGCCCCCTATATGCAGGGGCTTGTGTACCCTGATCAGGCCAGATTCATATCGCAATTGACGTGGAGAAGGCCTTTGATCAAGTCCATTGGCCCTCTCTCTCGAGCAGGCAATGGTCCACATTGGCCTGGGGGAAAAGATGCAGACGCACATTTTAACTGCTACAGATCTCCCACTGCCACAGTACAGATCAACGGGCACACGTCCTCCCCAGTCCCTATCAATAGAGGCACGAGGCAGGGGTGCCCCCTGTCACCCCTGTTCTTCGCTCTCTACATGGAGCCCATGGTGCAGAGAGCCAGGGACCACCCTCAGATCTCACAGCTAGGGCGTATCGCAGCTATTAACATGATGACCCTCCCCAATATTCTCTATCTGTTTCAGACGCTCCCCTTGCCGCACCCAACTGGCTGGCTGGCTACATAGGGTGCAGTCGTAACTCTCTTTTCATCTGGCATGTGCGCAAGCCGCGACTGATACGGATGGTTAACTTTCTCCCTCCCCAAGAAGGGGGACTTGGGATTCAGGATCTCACTCTCTATTATAGCGCAGCTGAATCCGAGAAACACTGGCTCTTTCAAGATCGTGCTGTCGCAGGTATGTCTCTCATGAAAATTCCCTATCTCTCGAAATCCCACTACCCTCCAACTTATACGCTTCACAGGTGACACGCACAATCCTCACAGTATGGGTTCGCACTAACATGTGCCATGATCTCACAAGATTGCCTTCTCAACTCGCATCAATTTTGGATAATCCTGATTTTAGCCCCGGGATGGGGCCACAGTCCTTTCAATTGTGGCGAGAGGCCGGATGTCGAGCATTAGGCCTCTTATTCACTAAAGGCGACATTATCCCCTTTTCGCAGCTTCGGGCCGATTATCGGGCTCCCAGAATCCGAACGCATGCACTACTTACAGGTGTGACACTGGGCTATGCATCCTGGCAACCGCTCGCAGGCAACTAGGCTTCTCACTCCCTATAAACTGTGGCTTATCACACGGTCCCCAGACAAGAAGTTGATCTCAGATCTGTATAAGATGCTACTGTCCAGATATACCCACACTTACCATGCGGGGCCTGCGCGCTCGGAGAGGGGCCTTGGACGTAATCTTAGCCCCATGGAATGTGAGGGTGCATGCCACACGGCAACACATGTAGATCTAACTGAAACACTCCCCAAGTTAGTCTATCACTGGTACCAAACCCCATAGAGACTCCACCAAGATTACGTGACGCAGAGCCCTGACTGCTGGCGAGGGTGTGGGAAGAGGGGTACACTGGTTCACCTGCTATGGGATTGCGAATACCTCTGGACTTACTGAACGCACATTCTAGAAGAGGTTCACAAACACCTTGACACTGAAATCCCTAGGCTTCCTGCAAATGTCCTGCTGGGGGTGCCAAACCCGCTTACCTACCCCAGGTGAGGAAACAGATAGCCCTAGCACTGAGCACAGCCGTCCAGAACATATTTATTCATTGGAGAACGCCCCGTATCCCTGCACACACAGGGTAGTATTGAGGATTATGGCACGTATTGCGCATGGAAAAGATCTCTCTTACCTTGGCTGGGAAAGGCTCCTCTTTTAGCACTGTATGGCAGCCATTCCTCACTCTGCTTGCACAAGAATTTTGGGAGCTGTCCTGCCCGAGATACTTATGCCTTCTATGCCTAACGGCACCGGAGCCCTCTGCGTAGGCTGACTAGCCTTTAGGACCGATACCCCGCTTGGCGCCGCACGGCACAGCTGGAATGGACTGTGGGCAGGTGGGGGGTGGTTCCCTCAGTGGTTTCTTCCATTCTTCCTTTTCTGTTTCTCAGGGTGGTAAGGATTAGTTACTTACCTGTAATCCTAGTTCTCATCCAGGGGTATACTCATCAAAGTCATAATCTATTAATAATCACCGCCCATGTGCGGGATCCCGGAGCATATAGAAAATACATATATATACCTATATATGCATATGTGAAAACATTTATCCGTGCAGCCTAATATATTTCTACAATGGCCGAAATTGCCGAAACACCTCATGAGCGACGTATTCGTTGAGCACCCAGTTGTGCGCTTCTACGAAGGATTCCTGGAAGGTGAACTGCAACGATGGAGAGACCTCTCGCCAGAAGCCACCGCCAAATGGATTGAGCTTCCAGAGACAGTACTCGTGACCTGGTGCCTCCTTGTTTGTCCAGATAGAACATTGTTGTTGTGTTGTCTGTCTGAACTTGAATGTGGCTGGATTGCAGAGACGGGTACAGGGACTTGAGCGCCAGATAGACAGCCCGTAGCTACAAGAATTTGATATGATAGCTTCTTTCTGTCTCGGACCAGAGACCTTGTACCTGAAGCTGGTCCATATGAGCACCCCAGCTGTGCATTGAGGCATCCGTGACCACTGTCGAGACTTGAACCTCAGCAAGTAACCATGCTGCACAAAATTCAGCACCCATTTGTCTCTTGTTATGGTCTTCCACTCTTCCAGGTGACAAGCTACACTCCCTCCCACTGGAGTGGCGAACGTTTTCAGAGGAAGCAATGACTCAAGGCTTGGGAGGCTGCTTAGAGGTGGACTGTTTCTTGTTGTTATTGCCTCTACCTATCCCAGGGCGTCTTTGTTGGAACTGGGATCTTTGTTGGTTTTGGGCGGACCATTGAGGGGTTTGAACCCTCTGTTGGAACGAACGTTTGTCGCCCTGACGGAAACGTTTCTTGAACTCCTTGTGCTTCTCCAGACCAACAGCCTTGACAGTGTCCATCTCAGCCTTCATTTTGTTCATCTCGTCATCAGCGTGAGCCCCAAACAGAGATGAGCCATTGAATGGGAGGTTCAGCATTTTCTTCTGGGCATCAGGCTTGAGGCCTGTGTGTCGCAGCCAGGCCGAGCGTCGTGAACAGACTCCATGGGAGTAGCCATGAGCGGCGTGATCTGTAGCATCCGCGGCAGCACTTATTACTTGATTGGCTTCTAGCCCTCCTTCCTGTAGAATTTCAGTGAAATCCTGCCGGTCTTATTTGGGAAGCTTCTCGGTGAAACGTGTGAGGGAGTCCCAAAGAGATCTGTCGTATCTCCCGAGAAGGGCAGAGGCACTCGCAACCTTCATTGATGATGCTGAAGTGTTGCACATCTTCCTCCCAAATGAGTCCATCTGTTTGCTATCCTTCTCCGGAGGCACAGAGGATGAGGTAGAAGCGGAGTGGGACTTTATGGCTGCAGCCACAATGACGGAGTCCGCTGGTGGGTCAGCCCTGAGAAACGAGGGGTCCTCTGCTGGAGCCTTGTATTTTTTGGCGATTCTGGATGGCACAGAACCCACCGTCGCCGGGGTGAGGAAGGTGGCCATCAACGATTCCAGGAATCCAGGCCCCAGTGGTAGCAGTGGCCTAGGAGCTGTCCGGTGATGCAGGGTGGAAAAGATGACAGATGTGGGAACCACCGGGGTATGCAAAGTGAAGTTGAGTTTCCTTGCACCCCTACCCATAACATCTGTGAAGCTTGAGATGTAATCTATGGGCGACACCCGTGATGGAGACGTTGAGGAGAAGGTCGGAGAGTAGTCCCGGACCGTCGATCTTGTAGAGGAAGACCATGTAGGAGATCTTGTGCGCCTCCTCTTATGGGGCCTGTCATGATGACGGCTGTGACGACCCCTGGACTTAGACTGACGTGTAGAAGGCAATCTTGGTTTTGAAGGCGCCCTTGGTCTGGGAGGTGATCTTGGCCTCGGAGGCGATCTTGGTCTCCTAGGGGGAGACTTCGAAGGTCCAGCCGGAGTGCTTGTCCGATGAGTAGGCCCAGATGGTGAATACATGCGGGAGTAATCCAAATCCGGACTACTGCAGCCACCTGACACAGCACCTTGAGGACGGCGAGGCCAGAAACTGTGGGACCTCCCCTTTGCAGGTTTGGGAGATGCTTCTGCTGAGATCTCCACAATGTGCAGTCCTGGAGATGATGGTCGGTCTCCTGAAGATGATCTGGACCCGGGATCTGACTGTGGCGGGGACTCTACAAGTCCTGTGACCTCTTCTCTCGACGTCGAGTGCTTCGACGTCGATGAGGTCTGAGGCACCATTGGCATTGAGTGAGGTCTCCATGGTCTTCACGTCGATCGCCTACGGCTATGAGGTGACCTCAATGTCGAACTTCGACGTCGATTCAGAGACCTCGACGTCGATCTGCTATGGTGCAGAGTCGACGACGATCTGCCATGACGTTGAGTCGGCGGCGATCTTTCATGATGACGTGTCGAAGTCGATCCTCCATGCCGCCGTGTCGACATCGATCTCCTCGATGTCGAGTGGTAGGATCTCGACAATCCTCTCGCCTGTGGTGCGCCTGCCTGCGGCACGCCTGCCGGCAGCGAGATGTTAGCCGTCGTTACTCTCGACGCTGACCCCCTCGAGGGTGGTGGAGAGTGTCTCGCCCTCGACAGAAGCCTCAACTTCGATAGAGACTTAGGTCTCTCAGCACCCACAGTCTTCGACCCCGAAGTGTGGTGCCTCGACCCACCTGATGACTCCTGTCCTTTTCCTGCAGAGCATGGAGTTTTTTGTTTTAAAAAAAATCTTTTTATTAACATAAACAAAATAAAGCATCAGGTGACAAGCTTTGCTTTCACAGCGGTCAAATATACAGTACCATGTTACAGAATAATACTTTAGAATAACATTCAGGGATCATGGGGAGTCCAACGCTGCTGACGCCTCTCTAACATCCGGAGAAGTACATATATCCCCCCTGTAACCATTCCAAGCACCCCAGACCTTCCCGCACTACCGGGCGCACCCCCTGACAACGTATACTGCCCTCTCCCTGAACATGCGCCAGTCTAGATCCTCCATCCACTTCCCAATCTGGGGCACCTGACTGGCATCCCACAACTGAGCAATGTTACGCTTGGCAAACATGCACGCCAGGGTCACCAATTGTTTCCCATGTGAGGTCAGGTCTGTAGGTTCCCAGACATTCAGAACACATTGTCGGGTCTCCAACACCAACTCCACCCCCATCACCTCTCGGATCTTATCGTGGATTTTGACCCAGTAGTCCTGTATTTCTACGCAGTGCCACAAGATGTGCATGAACGTCCCCATCTCCCCGCATCCCCTCCGACACTCCCCACTCTCCGCCAAACCCATCCGCACTAGCCGAGGTCAGGTGGTAAGACTGATGAAGAATCTTCAGTTGCACCAACCTAAGCTTCATTTGGATGGCCACTTAGTTCGGGGAGGAGACTGCCTCTCTCCAGTCCTCATCATCCGGTACTAGGCTATCGGCGCCCCACGGCTCCCTAAGAGACGCCAACGGATTCCCCATATGGTTGATCAGTTTTTTGTATATCAGTGAGATGTTTTTTTCTGGGATATGGCCATCCAAGACCCGGTCCTCCAACGGGGAGGCTTCCAGAAGAGTGGCGTCCCCGGGAATATTTACAAGTAGGGCATGTCTGACCTGGAGGTATCGGTAACGCTCACTCTCCTGCAGATGGTATTTTCCCTGCAGGGCGTCGAATGTAAAGATCTCATCTTTCCCCCAAATATCATTAACCTGTGAGATCTCATTGAGATCCCATCTGTCAAAGCCCTTCTTTCTCCACAAGCTGCCCAATCTCTCTGAACTCCACAACGGGGTCGCCAGAGTAAGTCTCCCTTCCCGTTTAAGGAATCAAGTAGCAGCATGCCACACGTGGACCGCATGTGCCGCTGGCCCGACAAGGGGAAAACGGCCGCTCTTAGCATATAGAGCCCTAGTAAAGTGCCCCCGGCATCTGACCGCGGTCCATCGCATATCCGGGGTCTAGAGGAGACCCCTAGACAGCGTGATTTATCGCCGCTAGCTGGGAAGCCCAGTAGTATTTCCGGAGATCCGGCAAGCTGATCCATCCTTCGTACCAGGGAAAAGTAAGCTTGGAGAAAGCTATTCGAGGTCTGCCCTCCCAGAGAAGCTGTCGTTGGATGGACTCTATTTCCGTGAAACATGAGTGGAGTATCGGATCCATTGTGTTTTGAAGCGCATATAAGAAGCGGGGAAGGGCATCATTTTAAACAGCACCGCTTGACCCAACAGGGAGAGCGGAAACGACCTCCACCTCACCACATCCCTACGGAATCTGGCCAGAGGAGGCCCCAGATTATTATCATATCTCAATTTCGGGTCCATAGTCACATATATGCCCAGGTACCGAAATCCCACCGGCTCAACTCGTACTGGGCAGGAACTCAGAATGACCGAGGGGTCTTCGCTGAGGACGAAAAGCACGGACTTTGCCCAATTAATGGCAAAGGCAGATTACCTCCAGAATATGGCCAGGATATCCAGAAAACTAATCAGTGATTCCCTGGGCGTAGTGAGATAAAGCAGAATGTCATCTGCGTACAGCGAGATCGTATCTTCCCACTCTGGCGTCCAATGTAGTCCTCTAATCGCTCGGTCCCAACGAACCCATGCCGCCAGCGGCTCAAGCGCCAGTGCACATAATAGTGGGGACAGAGGACACCCCTGTCGTGTGCCCCTATCCAGAGAGAAGTCGGCGTATTTGTAGTTATACACCACAACCCTGGCTAGGGGACCCGTATACAAGAGACGGACCCAACCTATAAACTCGTGGCCGATACCCATCTTCCCCAAGACTGCAAATAAATAGGGCCACTCGACCCTATCGAAGGCCATGGTCGCATTCAATGACAACAGAACCGCTGGTTCGTGCATGTTCGATGCGCCTCCCAGAATCCCGTGCAGCCTCCGTAGGTTAAGGGCTGTATTTCGGCACGGCATAAAGCCAGACTGATCTGGATGGATCAGAGTGGCAATTACCTTGATCAGCCTGGTCTCCAGCAGTTTTGTGAGCACCTTAGGTTCGGCGTTTAGTAGCAAGATTGGCCGGTAAGAAGAGCACATCGTCCTGGGCTTGCCATCTTTGTGAATAACAATAATATTTGCGACTCGTTGATCGTATGGGAGCTGGCCCTTTTCCTTGCTCTCAACATGACCCGATGAAACGGCGCTAACTTATTCGCGTTGAGTTTATACAGCTCTACGGGGATTCCGTTCTGGCCCGAGGCCTTCCCGGAATGAACAACCTAATAGCCTGCGCCACTTCGTCGTTCGTGGGGGGGGGGTCTAAGTATTTCCTATTCTCTTCCGACAGTGCAGGCATTTGAATATCCTGTACCATACCCGCATTATCTGCCTCTGAATAGGTACCTGCAGACGTATTCACCGATTTAAAATAAGCCGAGAACTCATCTACAATCATTTGCGGATCCGTCACTCTACCTGAGCCTTCTATCTGCAACTCTGGCACCAACCTCGACCCCCACTCCCCTTTCTTCAGCCACACGATCAGTTTCCCTGCTTTGTCGCCATGTTCATAGACCCTGCTCTGGGTGTCTGCATGCTGCACTTTAGCCCTCTCTCTAGCCATGCCCCTGTATTCATCTCGGAGGAGACTCAAACGGTGCGACCCCTCTGGAGTGGCAACCCTCGACACTTCCCCCTCCATATTTGTCAATTCTGCCTCTAGTCTGTCCACCTCTGCCCGGCCCTTCCTCCTCTTCCCTGAAACCAACGATAAAACTTTCCCTCTGATGACTGTCTTGTACGCCTCCCACAGGGACTGCGCCGACTCAACTGTTCCCACATTTTCTTGGAAATACCGTTCCGTGACCTGTGTCACCTCCTTCTTAGTGTCGGGGTCTCTTAAGTGCCAGGCATTTATTGGGGCAATCCTGCCCACATCTCTCTGTCCCACCTACACCCTAAGCCAGACTGGGGAGTGATCGGAGATCCCCCTGCCCACATGTCGCACCTCTAGGATCCATGCTGCCTGCGATGTTGGTACTAAGACATAGTCTTTTCTTGATAAGGAGTGGTGCGCAGCAGAGGCATGTGTGTAATGCATTCCGGCTGGGTTCCTCAATCTCATCTGTAAGCCCAGTTGTTTCTACAAAAATCTGACAACCACCTCAGGGACTGCGTCAGAATTCGAGCTGGGTGCCTATCCATTTCACCGTCCATTACCGCATTGAAGTCTCCACCCACAATCAGCAGTCCCAAAGGCAAAGTTAAAAAAATCGCGCACAGGTCTCGGAAGGTGTCAGTCTGCAGACCCGGCGGAACATACACAGACAAAGAAGTGACAGTTCTCCCCTCCCACAACCCTGAAATGCCCATGTGGCCTGGACAGTCAGTGGGAAGGAATTTCTCACTAGGATATCCGCCCCCCTAGACCCTGTAGTGAATCCGGCATGTGCCACTAACTTATAGCCCCCTTATGCAGCGCCATACAACGATTACCGACCATATGTGTCTCTTGTAGCAACACCACATCTGGGGAGTGTCTCCTGATCAATTGACTAGCCATCCGCCTCTTTATCTTGAGCCCTAGCCCATTCACATTCCATGAGCGCGGATATCCCCAATCCCTGTCTACCGGAAGACATTGTAATGGTAAATCATGTCAAGGTCACCTGATGCTGTAAAAAAACAAAAACAAATTGCTAATAATGTAGCACATAATAGGATCACAATTGCAAAACCCAACCCCACCCTGCACCCCTGCATGTAGCTTACGCTCATCCCCGTCTAGCAGTGTGCCTGTCACCCCAACACTAATCTACAGCTAACTAAAGGTAGAAAATAGAGGGAGGGCCCGAAAAACCAGCCAACCCCCCCGTCCCCCGCTACCCCTTTTCATGTCAAACTATAGTGATATCTTTACTGACGCGGCAAATCAGGGTAACCGTTACATACCTGCCCCACCCCCCGTTCATAACATACTACTGTTTAGAGTTGCATTTTCATATTTCAAAGGGGGCCCAGTACGAGCCTCCTGTAAGATCACATCCCTGTCACAAAAATTCAGGACCCTTGCAATCATAGGGCGGGGGCGCCCCCGGTCTTGGCCTGCCCCCGGGGACTCTGTGCGCACGCTTAACCGTGAAAAAAATTACTAAGGCCTTTAGGTGTGAGGTGATTGAGAACAATATTTTCGAAGGACAGATCCGGTGTTTGGCCTTCTGATTTCTAGGGCACCCCAAGAATATGGACGTTGTTACGCCTGGCCCTGCCTTCATAATCGTCCAGCTTGCGATCTCTGAGGACTCTTGAGGCCTTGAGGTCCCGCACCTCTTATTACAACAGGTTCACATCGTCAATCAGGCTGGCCGCCTTGAGCTCCAGTGTCTTTACCTTCTCGTTAGCCTTTGTGAGGTCCGCGCGTATCAGCCCCATCTCAATTGTAACAGTGTCGAGTTTGTTATCTAGGGCTTCCATCTTCTGGCCCAGGGATGCCTGAACCCCGTTGATGGCCGTCATAAGATCTGTCAAGGTTGGTTCAGTGGGGGAAAGAGTGACCTCCTCATCCCCCGACGGGGTCTTTTTCGATTCCACCGGGGACCCCTTAAGTAAAGTGTAACGATCCAGCTTGTTTGATTGGATGGTCATGGACCCCTTGGAGGACCGAGGTAGGGGCTTGTCCATTTCCGTTTTCGTTGACATCTTGCCACCCTATCCCACGAGGCCATGCCCGGCCGAACTCCACACCCGAGGTCAGGGTCACAGATCGGCCACCTACCCCTGATGCCCACAGTCGGGCTGTATATGATCTCGCCCCCCGGGCCTCCACTAGGCCACGTCCGGTCACCTGGTCAAGAGCACGCCCAACAAACTCCACAGCTCCCGGGAAGGTGACCAACAGTCCAAGGGCTTCACTCCTCTTCCAGAGTCTCCCCTCCAGTTGCGGTGCCCAACCGACTCCGATGAGATCAGACCGCACCGCAGCGTATCTCTGCCGTCCCCCTTCGTATAGTCTATGACTGACGTACCTCTCTGGAGCCCTCCTTGTTATGGCATTCCCTGGCAGATATTCTCCTCGGTGCCCTCCTATCAATCTGGAGAGTGCGCCACGGCTACACAATTTGCGCCACATCCTTGGTGCAACCTCTTCCTCTCAGAAGCAGCGCCGCTAGTTGGCACTCTGAAGGCACCCCGCGCAACCTGGTCCAACCGCTGGCAGCACAGGACATCCAAAAGGGGCCCTCCCAAGTCGGCCCAGGCAGGTCTCTTCCATCACTTGCGGGCCTCAATGAGGCGGCACAGCCTCCACTTCTCCCTAGGCACCATCACTCCTGAAATCCTCGGGGTCAGGCAGGCCCTGTATTTGGCGCCTGCACCCCTCCTGCTCTTCTTCACCAACTCTTCTGCTCACAACGGGCTCTCCAATTGCCCCGGGGGTGCTTCCATTCAATGGCCAGGTCGGTATTGGGCAATCCACGGCCCTGGTTATGTGTGTCCCGGGCAGCTGTGGCACTGCGCAACCCCGACAAGTAGTTCCTCGGGCCGGGCCAGCATGTCACGAGCCCCTACGCCCACCCTAACCAACTCCGCTGCCCGTGTTAATACAATGGGGCTCACCGATGATCACGGGGAACTGACTCCTGCACTTCTGGCTGGACCGATGTCAGCCGGTCCGCGGCCTCCATTGTTTCCGCATTGTTTCCGCACTCCAGGCGGCCACACAATCACTCGAGGCCCCGGCTTCCGCGCCGGACAAGTCCCGGATCTTCCGGGCGGTGTAACTTCGCCGCCAAACCACAGAGACGACCCGGGGCAGCTCAGACGGGCGTCGCTTCTACTCCCGAGTCAGGGAGTGGGGCTCGGGCCCAGGATGGGCTGCAGGATGTAGTGGCAGGGAACGGAGGTCGGCGGAGCCAATTCCCTACGCGCCCATCTTGAACGCCGGTTAGGCTCCTCCCAGAGCATGGGTTTTTAAGCGTTCCCTGTCGCGCAGAGTTCGCCTAGAAAACTTCTGACAATGGTGGCACTGGTCAGGATTGTGTGAGGATGGAAGGCACACAATACACGCCAAGTGTGGATCTGCCAGTGCAATTTTCTTGTCACAGGAAGGACATTTCCTGAAAAAAGCTGGCATTCTGACAGGAAAAAATTTTATGGAAGTCCACAAAACCAGCAGCAGAACCCTTTAGAAACCAGAAAACGTCGAATTTTCTGAAAAAATCTCTTCAAAATCAGTTTTAGTCAAAAACTGAAGAGCTCAAGCGCCAGTTTCCTCTCAGAAGGAGCCGGAAAAAAGAACTGACCTAACTGCCACCTGTGGTGCATCATGGGATTAGGGGGTCGCCTACAGGTCTTAAAGGCAAGGTACCCCTACTCTAATGCCTTAAAGGCAAGGTGTCTTTGTTTTCTTTATACTCTACTGCAGCCTACTGGCAAATGCCTGCAATACAGGTTTCTCTAGGGCAATAAAGCATTGTTGTAGTACAAATGTTTACTGCTCTCTTTCTTCCTTAGGGGTTGGGAGAGTATATACAAACCTATGTAATTTCAGCATTTTGGCCATTGTGGAAATTTCTTTGGCTGCATGGATATATGTTTTCACATATGCATATATAGGTAAATATATGAATTTTCTATATGCTCCGGGATCCGCACATGGGCGGGGATTATTCATAGATTATGACTATTGATGAGTATCCCCTGGATAAGAACATTTCTGTTCATTGTTGACTTTTGTAATAATGATGCCCTTATTAGTATTCATGGTGGGTTTGTGTGGCCCGTTACCTGCGAGCTCACTTCCTGCATCGTTCAATAAAAAATAATTAAACTATAATGTCACCATAGCCATGGCATGGTCAGTGGTAACAGTGTCAGCATTGGTGACTGGCTAAGTTTTCCCAATCAGGTATTGTTCTGGGCAAACCAGTGAATCTTTCCCCATAGTGACACTGGCACCCGTATCCCTCATGGCTTCTATCCTAGTCCCATTGATCCAGGGGTATTGCAAATACTTCTTTAAGTTGGGTGGCCACACAGCTAAAGTGGCAAACTCAACTTCCCCCTCTGTGACTAGAACTGCTTCAGTGTGACTCCTGATTTGCTCCGGGTACACTGTTGATCCCATCTTGAGACTGACTACACCAGTAGCAGCTGTAGGAGGACTAGGGGCCTTCTTGGTAGGACAAGTAGCATCTCCAGTTAAGTGTCCCAACTTCTAACAGTTGTTACACCAGGCCTTTAGAGGATCCAATTTCTTTCCCCTATACCTATTAGTGAACTGGGAAGAGTTTTGGGACCCACCCCCCTGTGCAAGTTCTTGGGGTCCTTTTGAAGACTCAGGCTTTTTATCTTGGGGATTTTCACCACCTTTCCCGTGAGGAGGTTGTGTTACCCCTTTCTTTTGGTCATCCCCAGTGGTTGTTATTGTCACCCTTGTCTTGATCCAATGGTCTACCTTCTTTCCCAATTCTTGGGGAGAAATTAGACCTAGGTCTACCAAATGCTGATGCAACTTCTCATTTGTGCAACTACTTAAAATATGTTCTTTCATAAACAGATTGTAAATACCATTGAAATCATGCATATTATTGCCCATTAACCAACCATCTAGTGTCTGGACTGAGTCGTGAACGAAGTCAATCCAGGACTGATTTGGGGCTTTGTGAGCCCCCCTGAATCTAATTCAATATTCCTCAGTTGTGCGTCCAAAGCCCTCAATCAGAGTACTATTCATGAGGTCATAAGAACCAGCATCTGCCCCAGTAAGGGTCGGTAGTCTGTCCCTGCAGTTACCAGTGAACAGTTCCCAAAGAAGTACCCCCCAGTGTGACATCTTCACTTTTTTCATCTTACATGCCCTCTCAAAGGCTGAAAACTATTTTGTGATATCATCACCCTCTTCATATTTAGGGACAATCCCTTTGGATATTTTAAGATCATAAAATTGCTCTTTATCCTTATTTAGTAAATTGTTGCCACCATTGATGGGTGCTAAGCCCATCTCTGCTCTCTCTCTTTCTAAAAGGTTGTCCTCCTCATTGATTCTGCTCTCAATGTCCTCTGAAGCACCTGGTCCACCTGCGTGGGCTCTAGGTGCTGAGAAGTTCACTCTTGGAGTCAGGCCAATTGGTGCCTTTTTCTCCCAAAGACGTAAGGGGGGTTGGAAGGTATCCTCGTCCCCTCCACCTTCTTCCCCCTCTGAGAGGTCTTCGCCATTCTCAGAGGGATGGACCTTAGCATACCCTGCCAACTTCTCCTGGAGCTTTTGTTTGGAGGGATGGGACCCCATGACAATATTTTTAAGCCTGGGTTCTTGTTAAGAGACATTCTAACAAACAAAAACGTTTGAACCCCTCTTAACCCTAACTACAGTGAGCTTTTATTTTTCTAAATTTCTAAAGGGACTTAACCAAGGTCCTAACAAGACTTTTAGTAATTTGGAAAAATGTGTCAAATTCAAAAATCTGAATTCTAAGACAATTTAAGAGTTCTGTTGTGTGATCAGGTGGTGAGCAAGTCAGTCCAACAAATGCAAAGTTGCATATCCCACCGCTGATCCACCAATGTAGGAAGCTGGCTCTGTACATACTGTACCAAAATAGGTATAGTGTGCACAGAGTCCATGGAACCCCAAAGGTAGGCAGAGGTAAAAGTAGAGAGCACCTTACTCTCTATTTGCGGTAGTGTGAGCGAGCAGTAAGGCTTTATCAGTGGGTAGTGGTATGCATTTGTTGTACACACTCAATCAGCAAATGATTGCACACACTCAAAGACTGAACTCAGGCTAATTTGTTTTGAATACAAATATTAAGTTATTTAATTTCTAGAACTAAGCCAAGCCTGGTACAGGTTAGTGAAATAAATGCTTCACAAAATCTTATGCGGTGTTTTACAATAGAATGCAGGTTCAAATGCAGATGATTGAAATACAGGTAAGTCAGTATGTTGAAATTACTATTCAGATTTCTTTTCAGTTACTTCTCAGATTACTTATTTAAGTTACTTTTTCTACTCAGCGTGATGTGCCTAGATATCACACTGGGACATTTCCTAGAGAAAATGTAAGTAAAATCAGTTTTGTAGTTAGTTTTTTAGGTTTTCATACAAATCAACTCTACACTTAAAAAAAGTTCAAGGAAAAATAGTCAATGTATTCCTAAAGAGAGAAATTAAGTTATCGGTTAACAGGTAAGTATTTGGTCTTCGGGGTTGAGTCCTGGGGTAAGATCAAGGGATCCCCCACGGTCAAGGATGTACCCTCAAAGCACCCTTAGAGGCAGTAGGGCGGCTGGGTTGGTTGGTGGCTCACGAGCAGGCCACAAGGATGTGGGAACAAAGCTCCTGGTGTTAGGCTCAGGGCAAAGGGGGATTCCAGTTAGCACCCAAAGTACCTCCTCGTAGTGTTGGGCCACTGGAACTCAGGTCGTGGGGTGCAGAGTGGTGCAGACTTGTGGTTTGGGCCGGATCCGGAGGCTGTGGATGAGTAAATCTGGTGCTCACAGGAGACAGTCTTTGCGGTGAAGGCAGGGCAGGTCCTCTGGGTTCTTGGGGTTGCTGGCTGCAGGACACACCGAGATTTCGCTGGAGAAGGTCCAAGGTGGGGACAGGCCGGTAGGGCTGGGGCCAAGTCAGTGGGTGTCCTCCTCTTCTTAGTTCAGCATGGCTCTTCAGTTCTTCTTCTTCTTTTCTTCTGGTTGATTCTTTTCTGAGGAGGCAAGGTTTGGGGTTACCCCTAAATACTAAATTTAGGGGTATTACAAGTAAGTAAAGGTTGGGACCAATGGGACCCTTCCTTGGGGTTGGTATATGCCCTATTATGCCACCCTCCAATGGGAGGGGGGCATATGCCTCACTCTGGTTGGCTGGGTCTCCCCATCTACAAGATGGCGGGGACTGAGAGTTGTGCTTCATCTCGCCTCCCCCACCTGAGGGGTGGGGTTGGCAAAGGTGGGCGCACCTTCCTTCCTCACTTGGTTTCCCCACGGATTCTACTGCCCAAAGTGGGGGCCAGGACTGGTGGGGGCCAGTTGCTGGAAGCAGCAAAATGCCTGGGGAAGCTCACAAAGGTGTCAAACCTTTGAATCTTCCCCTTTGTGGACCCTGCCCATCCAGGTGGAGGATGCTTGGTACCTTGTACCAGGATGTGCATTGTTTCTGACCCCCAAGAGTAGCAGGCTCTCGACCCAGGGGTCCAGAAACCATGTCTGGTGGTGGCAGCTGGCAAGTAGCAACTCAGCCTGGACACTAATGTTGGGTCATTTTTGAGGGGGCATCTTTAAGATGCCCTCTCTGTACATTTTTCATTAAATACCACACTGGCATCAGTGTGGGTTTAATGTGCTGAGAAGGTTGATACCAACCTTCTTAGTGGTCAGTAAAGCCATCTTGGTGCTGTGGAGTTTGTAATGACAACCCCCAACACCATATACTCTTAATGGCAGTACTGCACTTACAATGTCTAAGAATTAGCTTAGACACTGTAGGGGTACAGGGCTCATGCACCTGTACCCTCACCACTGTTATAGTGCACCCAGCTGTAGGGGTGGCTGACCTATGCCTGGGCAGTGGGTTGTAGGCATGGCACACAAGGATGTGTGCCATGTTGACTCTTCACTTTGTTCTGCACCAAAACAATCAGCCCGTAAAGGCAGTGTTTGTATGTGTAAAGGTACAGGGCCTCCAAAGGTGGCACAATAAATGCTGCAGCCCTTAAGGCCTTCCCGGGCCACAGTGCCCTTGGTACCCGTGGTACAATTTACAAGGGACTGACCTGTGGCCAAAGAGTGTCAACTGGGTTTTGTTTTTAATGCTGTTTAGGGAAAGAACATAGGCCCTGGGTACCTGTTTGGCAGGCACCCAGGATACACTCAGTCAAAGCACATCAGCAGTTTAGCAAAAAGTGGGGGCAACCATGCAAAAAGAGAGCACTTTCTTAAAGGAGTGAACTGCAAAGTAAGTTTCTGAATTCTAGGAAGGTTTCCATGCATTACTTGTCAAATGGTACTGGGTCACTGATGTCTTGTGCGTGAGCCTCTAAAGGGCTTTGCCACTAAGGATAAGTTGGGAATTCACCGGAAACAGTTGCCCATCTCCACACCTTCCAGCGTAAAGTAGCTCAGTTTCCTTTACAGAGCAAATCCCTTTCCAGTAGGTTCACAGGACTTGTGTTGCATATCGAAAACTGGTTTGTCTCTGATCGAACCGATTCTCATTGAAACTGGGGCTGAGACTTTTGTTTGTACACTAGTAATTGGTGATGCCTACAACTTGTATCTCCTTTCCAGAGAGAGGTAGGTTTGGGACCTCAACAGCTTTAATGCTCAAGAGGATAGCTATTGTATTTATCAAGAATGATAAGGGGTTGCCTTTCAGCTTATCTTCTACATATGGACCATTCCGGCCTACCTCTAGAATTGTGGCAAGCACACAACCCTCCTACATATTAACTGCAACTAATTGACTCTTGAACATCATGGGAACTTAAGAAGCATGATTGTTAATCATGAACACATTCTGCTGAACTCTAGGATCAGGCTGGAAGTTTAACCCTACATTTTACATTTGTGACTGTACCATGGGGGCCTGGGGCACATTTGGTCTCATGCATCTCTGGTTCTGGATGTTGTGCATAGGGGCCTTCAGTATTGGGACTCCTACTTGCATCGCCTATATTGTGGCATGAAAGTATATATTTGAGCAATATATTGCATTCTCTCTTCGAATGGCCAACCTTGTTGCAGAAGTGACAAGGGGTAACCTTTTTCCCCCGTCTCTCCCTTGCGGAACTACATTCCCTTCATGCGCATAGTAAACAACTTGCTTGCATTCATAAGTGTAGGATCAAGACCTGCACTTGTCTGAACCTCTCAGACCACCATTCTATGCCAACTTTGTCTGCGCTAATGGGCGTGGCCAAGCCACTCACCTAGATGGCTGCGTAGGCTTGGAGCTCCCCCACAGACTCCCTTCGAAGGCAGTGTAATGGCGACGTGGAGGTCGATCCGGCACTCCGAGGCACTGTTTTTGGTGTAGGAGTTATGGTACGGCTCAAGCCATGGGCGAACGGCCAGATGGCAGATTGTGGCGAGGATCGGCACTGAACTGTGGCTGCGGACGCAGTGAGGCCTACCGCCATGAGGGAAGCTGGGGCCTCAAGTGGCGGCCTGGCTGAAGCTGAGGCGCAGCACTCTGTGACCACCGGGGGCTGCAGTCGGACGACGGACGCGAGACGACACGCCATCGCAGCAGGATATGCCGGACTATGGTGCAAGTGCGGACCTCTTTTCTGCCTCCTAGCCGTGCCACACCTGTTTCACTGTAGTAGTTATGTAACATTCCCCTGCAATTTTTTGGGCCGTACCGTTAATGTACTGTGCCCTTGGCACACTAGTACGCCGCCAAGGGCACCTATTCTGTGAGTATGTAGACACCTGTGCCAATGTCGGGGGATGTGGTGGGGTGTTGTCACCCCCCCAGTGCAGTTGCACATGCCTCCAGAGGAATGGGACCCTGATATGTCTCCTTTTTGTTTGCATGATGCTTTCTTCATGGTTATAAGGGTTGGGGATTTCCCCCCATTCTTTGGTGTGGGGGATGGCTGGTGGGTGGAGGGGTTGTGGGTTTGTAGATGATTATTTCTACTTTGTGGTTATTACAATTGTGCTTTACAGTGGTGCTTAAAAGGCCTGGCTATCAGCGTGATAAAAACACAGACACATAGATAATGGTTAATAAAGTTGTAGTGGATGCCAATGTGATGCTGATGACTTGGAATGTTCGAAGGTTTGAATAATACCTGTAAGTGTAAGCAGGTGACCAATTATATACAACGCTATCATGTGGACATTGCATTTTTACAGGAAACTCACCTTGCGGCAAACACTGGGACATCAGTGGCATCGGGGAGGGGATCACATAGATATTTTGCAGGATATAGTTGATATGCTGGGGGGGTCACAGTGTTAATACATAAACGGGTTCCATTCAGGGAGAAGGAGGTCTATCGGGATGTGGAGGGTCACTATTTACTGTTAAAGGGATCTCTGCTTGAACACTCTGTGTTGTCTGTCAATGTATATGACCCAAATGTGGATGACCTTGTTTTTTTTGGAGGTCTACACAATCATATTGTTCGTACGGGGGGGGGATTGTATTTACATGGGTGGAGATTTAAACCTACTGTTGGATCCGGGGCAAGAGAGCACAGCGCTCGCAATAGCTACAAAACTGAGAGTGCGGCGTGTGGTGTTGGATACTATTGACCAGCTAGAGTTGTTGGATGCATGGTGATATCACTGTGCGGACCGGGCGGGGTACACACATTACTCCGCACCGCACAACACGTGGACGCTTTTGGACTATTGGTGCCTATCCGTTGGGGTGGTGCTATGGGTTAATGATGTCACTCACCTACCACGCACGCTATCCGATCATTATCCTGTGCTGGTAAAATAGTGTATCCCTAGGGCGGGAGGGGTAGAGCGGCCTTGGGGCTGGTCAGATATGGCTTTGAGGGACGCTCTGTTTGCCACAGAGCTTGGGGAAGAGATCACTGAATATTTTACGATCAACGTTGGGTCGGTGGACTCTAAGGCTACACTATGGGAGGCTGTCAAGGCCTATGCAAGGGGGGTATGTATTTCAAAGAACGCTGGTGTACTTAAGGTGCTGCGGCGCATGCTAGGCAGATAGAGGACCAACTCATGAAGTTAGACCGTAGTGCAACTAACACTGCCCCACCCTTCCTGCAGAGGCGGGCAGCACTCCTGGCAGAATTTCCCAAAGCTGCGGAGCAAGAGGCATATTTCCTAGGTAAATACGCCACCGCCAGGTGGTATGGGGAGTGTGAAATGCCCGGTAGAACGTTGGCTAGATTGATGCAACAAACCCGCAGGCCTGCATATATATCGGAATTGAGTGGGGAAGAAGGCGAGCAGATCACGGGTAATGCGGGGGTCCTGAGAGAGGTTTTTAAATATTATATAACATTATACACCTCCAAAACGTCTGACCTCCCCATGGACAATAGTGACTAACTTGATGAGGTCTCACTTGTCTGGGAGGACAAAGCTCAGCAGGAATTCTAAGCACAACCCTTCTCGGAAGGGTAAGGTAACAGATACCATTGTTGTGTTGGATGGGACTAAAGCACCTGGGGTGGATGGATTTACGGGAAGTTTTTATAAACAGTATAGGAGTTTGCTGGTGCCTCATCTTATAGACAGGTACCAGGAGGCCATTGAGGTCGGAATGCTTCCACCCACTCTGAGAAAAGCAGTTTAAATTTTGTTGCCCAAACCTGGGAAAGATGCCCTGAAATGTAGTTTGTATCTCCCCTTGTCCCTCTTGAACTTCGATAACAAAATCTTAGCCAAGGTGCTAGTTACCAGACTCGCCTTGATTGTGGAGAAATTCATCTCTCCGGCGCAGTGGAGGTTTATTCCCCATATATCCATGGCTCTCTATACCCGCACACTGTTTGCCACCTTGAATAGGATCTCCCCGACGGTCCCTGCGGCAGCTGTTCTATTAGACTGTGAGAAAGCGTTTGATTCCATTGAATGGCCTTTTTTATATGCAACAATGGCGAGTTTGGGTGTGCCGGAGCATTTCCTGGTGGTGATTAGGCTGCTGTACACACTGCCCACGGCGTGTATCCGACTGAATAGCACATTGACTAAAGCATTTCCACTTACACAGGAGATGTGTAAGGGATGCCCCTTGTCCCCATTATTATTTGATTGCGCTTTACCCGTTGGTGCGCCATTTGTGAGAAAAACATAGCCACAGAGGGTTACAGTTTAACAATAGGCCCTTGCTATTTACACTCCACGCTGATGATATAATTCTTTAAGTGGGCCTCCGGATGATAATTTAGCACAGTTGCTCCGGGAGGTGACAAGGTATGGCACCAACTCGGGTCTCCATATAAATTGGGAGAAGTCTGAGGTGCTCCAGTTGACTGACGCTGCCTGTGCAAGAACGGTAGATTACCCATTGACCTGGTGCGACAACTCTGTGAAGTACCTAGGTGTCCACATTCATAGGGACAGGGATCGCGTTTTGCAGTTGAATTATGGTCCGCAATATAGACTGTTGACTGTGATTGCACTTATTAATGGCTGGGAGTATAGCCATCATGAAAATGGTGGTGCTGCCACAGTTTCTGTATCTCTTCCTCAGTTCATACGTCTTTATTTCGATTAATACATCTTAAAAGACAATTTACAGACAAGATTAAAAAGACCAGATAATATGTACAAATAATGTTTAAGGAATTCATCTCGAGTTCATTAAATTCATTAAGCTCATTTAAAACAAGAATTAAACAACAAATTTTAAAGACTCGGTATGAATGAATTAAAAGACCATGTATAAATCTCTTCCTAAACATCCCCATACCACTGTATAACATTTATTTCTCCAATCTACACACATTTATGACGCGCTTGGTGTGGGGCGGTAAACAGGCTTGCATTGGTTGGGACACCTTAATACTCCCATATGAGAGGAGGGGTTTGGTGTACCTAATCTGCAGATCTATTATTGGGTGGCACAGGCGTCTTTTGTGGCCACTGGTATTGTGAAAACAAATTGCTCCCATACTATAGACCTGATGCTGACTTGATGTTACCGTCCCAGCTCAACACTTTACTACCTCGGGGGTTTCCCCGGGACCCGCAGGACATCCAGAGAGTGTCCAAGACTAGCTGGGCAGGGCATAAGTTGCAGCATGTAATGGGAGCTCGTGTGCTATACTCTCCGTGTTGCCACTTGCTGGCAGCAGCTGGGTTCCCCTCCTACAGGAGACGTTGGCGAAATTCACATTGGCCAAATTTCAGCTGCTTACATTTGGTGATTTGTTTCCTGGGGGACACATCTTCTCGCGTACTGATGACCTGCGTCTTCGTACTGCGACTGTGATGGACCATTTTGTGCTGCTGAGAGTGCAGCGGGTGTTGCGCGCCACCTTGGATAGTTACCCTTTGGAACCCCCTGATTTTACACTTTTAACTGCGGTTATTAAGAGTGAGGATGGGAGCCATTTGGTTGCCCGGATGCACAGGTGTGCGGTGGGACTGCTTCCGAGTCACGATGCGAGTGTGCAGGTGGCATGGGGGCGGGAGCTCACTACCCTTTGTCGGATGTACAGTGGGTCGGTGTTGTTCACAAATGCGTCGAGTCTCCCCTAATCACAGGCACAAGTTGCTCCATTATAAGTTTTTGTAGAGGGCACACATGACCCCGAGTAGGTTGCATCGTATGAACCCATCCTGTCCGCACACATGCCCTAGGTGTCGTTCTCCAGAGGCCGACTTCGCACACATGACGTGGAAATGCGTTAAAATAGAGAACTATTGGCGATCCGTCATTGGGGAGCTGTCAAAGATGGTGGAGGCCGAGATTGCGCCGTCACTGCTTTTGGCATTGTTGGGTTATGTTCATGATCTTCCCAAGTCCAGGCGTCGCTTTGTTGCTCCTTATTGCTAAGCGGGTAATTGCCCTTAAACGGGCTTGCACACAGAGTCCCACACTTATCGCATGGCTTCATAGCATGACCTATTGTAACACTACCAGTGTCACATATGCACAGCTGCAGCCACCGGCTTCCAGACCTGTAGACATATGGCAACCGTTTTCAAACTATTTATTAGTAGCACAGGTCGGCACCGATTCTCCCTCTCAGGTACACCGTGAGTCTACTGAACCTGCGATCATGTTGACATTACATATTCTGTGCCCCCTCTTCTTTTCTTAACCTTAAACGTGTTCATTGGCTGTTATTCTGTGATTATTGTTAGTATGTACATGTCTCTGCTGCTGTATTGGAATAGTTCTGTCAGCACTTCAACCTGCTGTTGTATGCCATTGTCTTATGTACTCACCTGTATTGCTCCACTGTAATGTACTGCTTTTGATCTTTTTCTTTATTGTTTTGGGATTTTGGAAAATTGATAAATATCTTTTTTTTTTTGAACGTCAGCGTTATCATATACTCTCCTTCAGTTTTCTCTGTTTTGCATCTTAAGTATCACAGCAGTATTTTGCATACTGAAGGATCTCATCTGTTTGCCACAAATCTAATTCTGTGGTATTTGAGCACTAATTTCCAGGTGCAAACCAAGAACAAAAGTTGAGACAAATCCACTCAAATTCTTGGCAATTGGATCTTCAATTCCACTATGTTTCCTTTAAACCTCATCAATCTCTCAAAGAAAGCATGTACAGACTCTTTTGGTTCCTGTACAACAGAAAGGGGTGGATGGGTATCAATTGCGCAGAGTTGTAATGTAATCAGTTCAATGTATCTGATTGCTCCAAGGATAAGGTAATGGCCACCCACCAATTACCAGAAGTGTAGACAAATCTACACCAATATAGACAAAATGGGGGATATATCCTAAGCAAGTTCCACAATGATTAAATACAATTCTTAATGAGTGTCGACACCATAAATCTTCTTTGTGTTTATTTCTTTATCATTCTTCCCAAAACAATTGTCCTAGCCACCAACACGTGTTTCGTCTCTTTGTGGTGTAAGCCACAGACTTCCTCAAGGCCGAAATCTCACAGCAGTCTAGAGTAAATGACAATTATCCAATATTTAAAAATGTGTATGCCGCGTTCCAAAGAACTTTAAATGTCAAATCCGCGAGACAATAGTGAAGTCTCTCCAACGTCCCTTGTATATCAAGTATCCATCTGGTAACCGTAAAAAGAAGCGTGCTCCAAGTGTCTTCCTACGTCCTCAACAATTTGTCCAATTTACTTCCTTCTGTGGTACCTCTGTTCTCAAATGTACAATCACAGCATCATATTTGAACTTGAACCCGAGAGAAGGGGAATTGGTCTTCTCTACTCTCTTGTACTCTTGGTTAGGTCAATCTACAGTTCTCTTACAATCCATCCACAAATCCCTTGGAACCAACACCTCAAAGTACATATCTAGATCTTTCACATAGCCTTTGAGACACAAAACCTTAGAGGTAGTCACAATTCTATCCATTTAGTTGTACTATTTGTCTCGTTTCTCTCTCAACTGTGAAATGGAAAAGGACTGCTCGAGTCCATGGGATGGCAAATGCAAAAACAACAACAATGTTTGGGCTGGACTGTTCCCATGAGGAACAGGATCAAGACTGTTTTGCATATGGCTGGGTCAATCTGAGGTGGCATGGTGAGCAAAAGAATGTACCCAGCGCTATGGCCAGTGGTTAGACTTATTACAAGAAGCCGCTCGACACCTTTTGTGTGTTTCCAATCCATGGGACGGCACATATGCTCCTTCCTGTTCCTCTCTCTTACAGGCTTCTCTCTTGTTTATTTTCCTTGTAGCACTTTGGCTGGGGCAGCTGTCGCGCTCTGCAAATGTTTAAAATAGAAATAGAATAGAAATGTCTTTACCAGTATAGCCATGCAGGGGAGGAAGCTCTCCTGATGTGCGTGGGGTTGCTGGCCCCAGTTGGTGTTTCTTTGCCCGCCCCTTGCTGATAGCTGGAGTATAGACATTCCCCTCTTGAGGTGGACTATTTCAGTATTGCTGATGTGTGGAGTGCAGCGGGCGTGCTACCAGCGCGCTGAAGGCAAGCCCGTCTGTGGCCGTCCAGGGCCTACTTGTTTCAACCCCCAGAGAAGGCTCAGACTTCGAAATCGGGACACTAGGTTCCACCTTACCTACTGGCTACTGCAATACTATTTAGGTAGGGGGTTTCCCCCCACATATGCAGCTCATGTGGTTATACTCCCAACCATCTTGAAGTTGGACCCAGGGAGAGAAGCCTATAAGAGAGAGGGTTAATACTTTGCCTAACAATATATTGCCACTCACAAACTAAACACAAACAGGTACATTTTGATACCCTTAATGATCAACAACCGGACACCCTATTCCTCACTGAGACATGGCTCATGAAAACGTATGCACCAGATATTTTAGATGCTATACCTAACGGTTTTGTAAGGCATGATCGCCCCACCCAGAGAGGAGAAGATATTGCGATTAATTTTACACATACCTTAAGGGCTGTTTTAGCGAGGTGGATATAGCTAAGTGTGAAGCGAACACAATTGGATATAGCTAAGTGTGAAGCAAACACAAGGAGATGATGGACGGAGCACTGAAACTTTTCAGACACTCACCCCCAGTCACAGATCTGGGTTGAATCTATCATCGTTCTTTAGCTTACTTCGCCACCCCAATTCAGACACAGCTATATGTGTATCATTCTTGACCCTGTGCCTCATAGGAACAGTCCAGCCCGAACTGCCAAGCCATGTCTTCCCTGGACAAGAAACAAGCATCCTGGGACTGGCTTCAGGCTAACAGCCCTCATTAGCCAGGCTAGCTTGAATCCAGTGGCAAGGTGAGCAAGGGACCCAAGTTTGGGCATACCCTGCCAACTGAGGGGCATATTTTGAAGGAGATATCGCTGAGTTATCAGCACTTTATTGCAGCCAAATTCACAATAATTTTATCTCCCCATTGACAAGCTGGTGCTAACAGCCCATATCACCATTTTTCCTGCGATAGCAGCCACAAAAAACATCGCCACAAAGGATCCCGACAACTACTGCTAATGAGATGCAGAGTAGGTGTTCCCTTGCAAAAAGCTGCAACAACACCACTCCGCAACATTCTCAACGACCAGCTAGATCAGCCATGAGAACCCAAAACAGGCGATAAGGTGCGCTAGCAGCAGGAAATTAACACCTTCTCTGACCTGGTGTAGAGACGGAGTTAGTGGAGGAAGATGGCGGCGGGTTGACGCCGGCCGTGAGAGCTCCGTCCTCGATCGGGAGTATGCTGGTTTTCAACGGAGTGCCTGCGCTCACCTAGGAGCTGGATGAATAATTATGACCCGGTGAGCATAGGGGGCTCTTTTCTTTCTTTCTTTTTTCACTTTTTTCACTAATATTCCCTTCCTTTCTAAATCCCTTGCCGAGCCGAGTCGAGCCGTAACCAGCTGTGCAGAGGGGTACGCTAGGACCCGGCTGCCTGATGGGCGTAGACGAAGAGCTCAGCGTTAGACGTCGAGAGGCTGGACTGCGAGGTGAGCGAGGAGCAACCAGCATAGCGAGCCGGTTGAGTGTCTGGCGCAGGATCCAGGAAGCAGCGGCGAAAGTTTATCCACAAAGACGCTGGACCTCGGCGGTGAGCGGGTATCGTCCCTGGGTTGTAAAGGCGGGTCGAGAATTTCCAGGCATTCGAACTGTGCTCACCACGTACAGGGGATTTGAAGAGCGTCAGCGTCCCACACGCAGTGGCTGTTACAGGCTACTGATACTGACACAGGCATTCACCGATCTATCCACACCTCTCAAGGGGAAGACATAGATAACGGTACATTAACCAAGACTATTCAGACCCCTTTAGAAGCCCTAAAAGAACTTGTACCACAAGAAGGGAGTCAAAGGGAGGGGGTTAGTAACTAGGGGCCAGATGTAGGTCGCCAATTACCGGTCGGTAACGGCCGATTTCGGCCGTTACCGACCGGTATTTGGGATTTGGCATGTAGGTAGCATTTTATTTACAGAATCGGTATATTTACCGATTCAGTAAATTTACAGATTCGGTAAAATACCGAATCGGTAAATTTACCGATTCTGTAAATCAAGATGTAGGTGGCACTGTAATCAGTGCCACAGGCCCTTACCGAATCGTTATTTACCATGGAATACTATTCCATGGTAAATAACGAATTCTAGTGTACATGCACATCTGTGCATGTACACCTGTGCCATGTGGCACACAGACATGCCCTAAGGGCATGTCTGTGTGCCACATGGCACACAAGCCTGAAACAGGGGTGCAACAGGGTGTCAAAGTGACACCCTGTCCCCCTTGTAAATTCGGTAATTTTATCGATTCTGTAATTACAGAATCGGTATTTGCTATTGAATCCTATGGGCTTCAAGGCCCATAGGAATCAATGGCAAATACCGATTCTGTAATTACAGAATCGGTAATTACCGAATCTTACAGATTCGGTAATTGTAAATTAAGAATTACCTACATCTGCCTCCTTCTAATTTACCGATTCATGAATACCGAATCGGTAAAATTCGGTATTTATGAGTCGGTAAATTAGATTTACCTACATCTGGGCCTTAGAAACTAAAGAAACATCACGTCCAGCCATAAGAAGTAGATATCTCCTTCGCTCCCTTCCAGAGAGGAAGTATACACATTCTACCTATAATCAAGGTCGTGGTTTGCTTCCAACCCCTCTTACTCCACGACCAAAAAAAAGAGAAAGGAGGGAGAGGAATAAAATAGAAGAGGTGAAAAAACAGAAAAAAACCTCGATGGCGCTAAAACCTTCTCCCTCTTTAAAATCGTACTTCAAAATTATGGAGAAAACGGTATCTAGTCTAGATGCAGCAGTCAAGCAGGTGATGCCACAGACAGAACTTCCAGTATCCACTACAGCCTTGTCTACTATTGCCACTATGAGTAGCCCTAGCCCTAGCTCTAGCCTGAGCCCCGATCTGTTGTTGCAAAATAAGTATGCCCCTCTGCTGGTAGAACCAGAGACAAATTTGGGAGACTGTCTCTTTAGCACTGATAATCAGGGTGGAAGCAGGGAGAACTTTGGCCCACAGATCTCTTGTGAACCAGGTATTTCATCACAGGCAGCCAGTATTCCTGGCAGGTCTCCATCTGAGGTAACGGATTCTTTTGGAGTGAACAGTCAAAGAATGGAACAGCAACCGCAACAGAATACTGAAGATATGGAAGGTTTATTTAGATCCCTTCGTGAAGACATTTTGGCAAAATTACTGCCCAAATTTGATATCTCTGAAGGGAATCAGAAAGAAATCACTGAAAAGTGTACTAACCTAGAGAGTAAACTGGATGATATCTCCACAAGAACAGAAGTTCTAGAAGGAGAGGTAGAAGTTCTTACGAGAGTCTCACAGGCACATTCAAAAACAATTTCTGAATTAAAAGCCCAGAATCAGACGCTGCAGCAGGACATGGAACGTCTGGAGATACATGCAAGACGCAATAACCTGAAATTTCTGAAAATTCCTGAGGGAGCTGAGAATGGAGACGTAAAATCCCTGATATGTAGGTTGCTGAGAGAGGGAGTCCTGAAGGATAGACTCGACATCAATCTCGAGAATGAAATACAGCGGGCACATAGAGATCCCTTTAGACGTCACCCGGATAGGAATGCCCCTAGAAAGATTTTGGTAAATTTTCTCTCATACTCAGTAAAGTAGTTGATACTAGGGAGGGCTCTTATCGATCCCACACTTCAAATTGATTCCTCTAAGTATTTAATCCGCTCAGATGTTGGCAGAGTGACAGCTCAGAGGCAGTGGGAGTTGGGGACCCGGATGCAGGAATTGAGAGGACTGGGTGCACAGGTTATGATGAAGTTTCCGGCCGCATTGCGAGTAGTATGGAACAATAAAACTTATAATTTCACGTCCCCTCAGGAAGTCGATAGCTTTCTTATAAGCGTGGAAGAAGCCCAGAGATAGTTAATCATATGAGAGGAATAGATATCATAAAGCTTTGACGGCAAAAATATACAGGGCTTAAAATATTTAAGCACAGCTCACATAGATATGTAGAAAACACAAAGTATATGGATGTAAAAAAAAAAAGAAAGAAAATGAAAAGAAAAAAATATATATATGTATATAAATATATATATGAAAGTAAAAAACAAAGAGGTATATATAGAAATAAAAATAAAAATAAAAAAAATAAAAATAGGGGGCACAAAAAAAAAAAAAGAAGGTCTAGGTGTTAAATAGGTGTAGGTGTAGGTACATCACGTAATTAGAGCCAGTACCAGAGTCCTGGTTGAGGATAGGGCACCCAAATGGCGATACAATCGCCAAAGGTAATAAGGGGGGGTTCCTCAAGGGGGGAAGAGGGTTGTGGGGTGTTAAAGAGAAAAAAAATTCCTCATAAATCAAGAAAAGACGAGATAGGCGCAACTCAACTCTTAAATAGAGAAGTAATTAGTGCTAAATCTATAACTGGATACCCTTTGGGTGTGACAAAAATGACAAAAGAGGAAATATGGAGAATAAAATAAAAATAATAGGTTGGAATGTCAACGGACTGAAAGAAACGAGGAAACTTAACGGAACCTGTGAATTCTTGAATAAGACTGGGGGTCATATTTTTCTTTTAGAAGAAACTCACCTTGAACAGCAGGAATGTAAGGCAGCCTTTAGAAATCAAAAGTGGATACGGGATCTCCTCTGCTCTGAACAGAGCGGTAACACCAGAGGAGTCGCTATAATTATCAGAACTAATAGTGAAATAAGAGTCGAGAAGCACGAAAATGACCACACAGGTAGATGGCTGACTGCATCTCTAGCCATAAAA
The DNA here is from genome assembly GCF_964261635.1 of Lissotriton helveticus. Lineage (NCBI taxonomy): Eukaryota > Metazoa > Chordata > Amphibia > Caudata > Salamandridae > Lissotriton > Lissotriton helveticus. The sequence continues at coordinate 1,240,545,022 of NC_136059.1, read as the reverse complement.
AACACAAAGCTAACATGTGAAATATATTACAGACCAAATCAGGACTCTCCAGAGGCTCTGATTAGCCTAAAAATAGCTTTCTCGAATTAAATGTTCCTATTATTTTAGGTGGGGATTTCAATCTGGTATTTGATTCCAGGTTGGATTGCACCTCTAGGGCTGCCTCACCCCCTTTACCTAAATCTAAAAGAGAACTTAAAAATATGATGAGAGATTATAACTTACTAGATGTCTGGAGAGTTAAGAACCAGAAAAATAGAGATTACTCATTTTACAGCTATAGACACAGACATCATTCACACATTGACTTCTTCCTTATTGACCAGGTCCTACTTTCTGAGACTGTGTCTGTCTCTTATATTCCCGCTATACTATCTGACCATTCTATGGTAGAACTAATAGTTAAACTTCCACAAGGTACTCAAGTCAGACGGTGGTCCTTGGATAGATCCCTACTATTACAGGAAGAACTAAAAAACGATTTATTGAAGTATATGGCGGAGTACTTCCAGTTTAATAAAGATTCAGCATACGATCAAATAATATGGGATGCCTTTAAGTCTTATTTGAGGGGGACATTCACATCTGTAATGGTACACAGGAACAAAATTAGGAAGAAGGCAGAGGATGAATCTTTATTCAAGATAAAACAAAAAGAGCAAGAGCTACAGAAGGCCTCCCTGGAACAGCAGACTAACTTAATTTCCATACAGAAAGACCTGGAGAGCCTAAAAGCCAAGTACCAGGCAAAATTGGATAAAATTATAAAAGAAAAATGGGACGCAAGTAGACTACAGAACTTCTCTTATGGGGAGAAATGTGGTCGTATCCTGGCGTGGAAAGTCAGATCCGATCGAGTCAGGAACCAGATAAGTAGCTTAAAGATACGGAGTACTGGGTGTAGGAAGGTGGATACCTGACTATGGTTGCCCCCAACTTTTTGCCTAGTGTTTTGCTGGTTTCTGACTTAGTTGGCCTGGGATCCTGCTATTCAGGACCCCAGGCTTCCTGCTCTCTCTGGTAAAATGGACTCCATGTACCTTAGGTACATATCCAATTGGCACTGGGCCCTCTCTGAGTCCCTGTACCCAGGGCTGAGGTGCACCCAGAGGTCTCCCAGGGGCTGCAGCATGTATTATGCCACCCCTGGGCTGACTAACTAAAAAGACACAACTGGCTGCTTGACAGCTGGGAGCAAGGTGGTGTAATCACCCTTTGCTTTAGATATAGTATACCTATATCTAAACCTAAAATGGGCACACAGATCTCCTATCAGTCACTCCTATGGCAGGCCTTAACAATCCTGGAGGCAGAGTGCTTGGAATCGTGTGAGATAGTGCTCTGGCATGAGCTGAGCCTGTCTGCGGCCTTCGGGATCTATCCCTTAGCCGTTTCCATGATAGCGTCAGACCATATACTCTTAAGTGCCTTATAATCCTCGCGGTTATGGTAACTTTGGTCTGACATTACCTAAACATGTCGTGTAAGGTGTCATACGCTTTGGAATACTACCCCCTCGCCAGTTCTGGCGACGGGGGTAGCATTCCACCCCTCTAGAGGGAGAAGACATGTTGGTAGCTGTAACCCCGGTTAAAGTTAAACACAGCCTCAGCTCCACAAAATGGATGCTGCCACCGAGACACAAGTCTGCCCTCCTGCTGCTGGGAGTCCTTCCAGCAAACGGAGGCCTGGACAAAGGGTTTCCTGTCAGGGGCGGTGCTAGCACCATCCCAGACAGGATTTTGTGTATCCCAGGTAGGCAGGGCTGAAAGGAAAGTGACTGCAAGTGGCACCCCGGTGCTCACTGTGCATATGCCGGCTCAAACCAGTTCCTGGTGCACACCAGCCCCTGAGCTGGGGAGAGACCGGACAAAGGAGAGGGGTGTAACCACCCCCCTCCTAGTCCCACCCATAGGGCAGGACTTAGTCGCGTGCCAGCCCCTTTTCTCAGGATAAAGGTAGGAGCAGGCCCCCTTCCAGATTAGATCATCTTTGAATCCTGAAACTACTTTCCACGAAAGGAACTCTCGACTTCTTCTCAAGATTTCTCCCTTGTGACTAAGGAGTAATCACCCTGCACCAGCAGGCACCAACTAAGTATCTTGCGGTTTGCTGCCCCTCCTTCCTCCTGAACCAGACTGACCAGCACAACGAGACCCGGCCTCCCTGCATCTCTGACCTCTACCTGCCTCTACAGCACAGCTGAGAACCGTGGGTGCGACGAGACGAGAGGAACCGGCTATCATCAGAACCTGCACGACACTGACCCAGCACGATCGCCGAGAGACCCTCGAGTGGGTGCACTGGGGTAAGAGAAGCCCTAACCCCAAGCAGCACGAGCACCGAAGTCCAGCCCCCCAGCATCCACCAGATCTGCGTGGGGCTCTTTTGCTTCTGTGTCGCTTGCCACGTTGTCCGGTCACTTGCCCGTTGGCTAGTGACCCTCCAGACGACGTCCTACGTTTGTTTCACCGCTGGTCTAGCTCCTCTAGACTGGTCCTTGTCTCCTCTTGAAGGGGAACTTCCTCGGACCCTCCTGGTAAACTCCAGACGCCATTTTGTGTTGCCACGTGGGCTTGCCTTAGCCAAGGCTTGTTGCCTTCTTCAACGGATCCAGCATCGCCAGCAGCAGACAGCCGACAAGGGACAGCTCACATACCTCCAGCCTGGTCGACACCAGCGCCCTGGTCCGTGCAGCAGCAGAATCCAGTGTCACCTCTTCACCTGGCTGAGTGACCTCGTCCGGTGCCATCCTGGTGCCCACCTAATCACTGGCTAGTGATTCAGAACTTGGTCCCCTCTGCTTACAGGTATCCTTCTTCACTGATCCCATCCTCGGATCAGCCCGGAACATCTTCACTGGTCGCCTGCCAGCAACTTTTACTTCAGGCTCCTGGTTCGTCAACGAGGATTCCCGACGACACTTGAACCCTATGCAGCCGCAGCCCCTGGGCTAGGTAAACCGAGTACCACGGTGCTCCAGCGTAGAGCCACTCTCTAAGTGTCTAGATCCACTTTCGTTTTTGACCTACCTAGTCGGGTTCGCCCGAGAACACTAACTTTGCATTTACTAGCCTCCATAGACTTTGTCCTGCATCCCGCGTGAGAGTGCACACTCTGCACCCGATCTCCCTAAGCCTCCTGCTCGTAATCTGAAGGTTCAGTAGTATAGTCCTAGCGATCCCAAAGCCTCTGAAAATAGTTACTTACCTGCTAGTAATTCGCATTCCACTTTTGTAATATATGGTTTTTCGTGCCCCTCGGGCATTTGTGTAAATTGTGCAACTTGAAGTATTTTCTTAAGAGTTTTGTATTGTGCTTAGCTCCCTGACTCATAAAGAGTTCAGGGTAGTCTTGTTATAAATAAATATACTTTATTTTCATAACAGCTTGTGTGGTGTCCTTTCACTTGGTGTTCAAAGGGTAAATGTGATGGTAAAACAGCTGGCTTAACACGCCCTCTAGAGTTTAGCCTAAAGACTGCTCGTGTCCATGCTACTAGGATAGCTGGTCTATCAGGTTGACTTACAACCAATCATCAATAAGGGTTGTTTGGTATGATACAAAGTGATCACTAGAATAGTGAGCACTATATATCAGGCCAACTTCTCACACTGGGGATATATCGTTTGATAATGACGAAATATTGGGAGAAGTTAAAACTTACATGCAGAACTTATACATGGGAAACTATGAAATTTCTACTGAAGATGCAGTGCATTGGTTAGAGGGGCTATGTATTCCACATTTAACTGAGGCAGATAGCCTGTTCTTGGGTTCTATAATTAAAGAGGGAGAGATACATGATCAACTAAAAAGAATGGCCAGGGGAAAGGCATCCGGCCCAGACGGGCTTCCAGTAGAAGTATATCAACTAGGATCTCCTATTCTAGTCCCCATTCTTATGTCTTTATTTAATAAAATACATCAAGGTGGAGAGCCTATCCCTCCAACTTGGTTAGATGCTACGGTCACATTAGTTTTGAAGCCTAATAAGAACCCCATGAGGGTTGAGTCCTACAGGCCAATCTCGCTGCTAAACACAGACTATAAAATCTTTGCTGGTATTTTGGCAGCGAGATTGGCCAAAGTAATCAAGGCTGTGGTACACGAAGATCAGAGGGGTTTCATGCCTGGCAGGCAGCTGAATGAGCTGACCTTCCAGGCTATTGCGGCTATCGACTTTGCAACAGAGAAAAAATTCCATTAACTATCGTAGCAATAGACGCCGCTAAGGCCTTCGACCAGGTTGGTTGGCTGTACTTGTGGGAAGCATTATCAAAGTTTGGAATTCCAACGAATTTTATAACATCTGTGAAAGCATTATATTTCCATCCAAAGGCCAGGTTCCTTGTCAACAACTCACTTACAGACTGGGTACAAATAACACGAGGTACTAGACAGGGATGTCCCCTCTCTCCCCTACTGTTCAACCTATATATAGAGCCCCTAGTAATCCAGTTAAGATCTGATGTTTTAATTAAGCCTTTCCACATGAATGATCTAGATCTTAAATTCGCTTTATATGCGGATGATCTCTTAATGTACACTTCCAATCCAGAGGTATCAATCCGTCGACTATTTCACCAGGCAGAAGTCTTCGAGGACTCACTCCCCGAAACGAAACCCAGAATGAGATATTTAGGAATACATCTGGTTCAGAACATCTCCGCGATATCTAAAGTAAATTTGGATAGAGTCTACAAGGACATCAGTGGACTCTTGCATCGCTGGTTGGGACTGCCATTGAATATCTTCGGGAGGGTAAACCTAATAAAAATGGTTACTTTGCCAAAGATTACTTTCCTCTTTAACTCGATACCCTTGTCATTCAATCCCAAGGATATCGCCAAATTACAGGGAAAAATAGGATCTTTTATATGGAACTCTAAATCGCCCAGAATTTCCCTGAAAAAACTACGAAGAAAAATGAAAACAGGTGGACTCGCTATGCCAGACATTCTTCACTACTGCCATTCTTTCCATTTAAAAAACTTTAGGCTAATGGCTGATAAAGCTGATACATCTTGTTTGGGTCGACTATTTCAGACATTATTACACGATATCCCTCTAGGCCATGAATCTTTTTTATTTAAATTTGGGGACCCAAAATTTTACAAAAAGGTCAGACTGAAGATTTTTGGCACAGCTCTGAGAAATTAGGTTTTTGTCAGAAAAAGACTGGGCATCCCCTATTATACACCTCTTGCCCCAATATGGGATTCCCCGGGAACACCAGAATGCCTCAGAGATCAATTATCTCTTCCCAGTTAAAACAGCTGGCACCATGCAATGGCAGGATCTTCTTGATGGTTCAAAGTTATTGGGGTGGGAAACACTTTATAGGCTGACAAATGGAACTCTCACAAGGTTTAAATTTTACCAGTTATCTAGCTGGTGGACTACCATACCCTGGAATATAACAACTAACCCGAAATTTGAACTGGTCAAGAAAAAAAAGAGCTTGAAAAAAGAAATATCTTTTTGGTATGAGGCACTCAACGAGAAAGATGAAATAACAGAACTAGAACTGAATAAGTTGTGGGGAGAAGCGGAAGTCTTATAATGTGATAATATATTTGCTCTATGGGGAGATTCCTTTAAATTGTTAAATACAGTGGTGAAATCGTCCCCCTTAAAACGAAATCATCTGTTTACCCTTTATAGAGTATATATATCCCCCAAAAAATTGGTAAAGATTTCGAACCTTGGACATTGTTGCCCTCGCTGCAAGGCTACCGCAGCAGACAACTTACATATGTTTGTTGAGTGTCCAAGATTGTCACTTTTTTGGTCCAAAATTGAAGAGTTTATAACAGAAGTGTTGGACGTACATTTTACCATCACCCCCAAAACTATTCTCTTTGGCCTAGGGGAAGAGTACCAGCTCAAAGATATGAGGACTAAATTCATATTTTATATTATGATTCTAGCTAGGTGGGAAATCTGCAAGGGTTGGAAGGCAGAGAGTGCTCCTATCTTTGCTGACTGCCTTAAATACATCATATATGTTAGTGAGTCTGATATAGCATGTGATAGCTCTAGCCTTATTAAGATCTGGGCGGCCCTAGAGGCTTGGTGGAACAGATGAGAGCATTCCTATGACTTCACCTGGGTACTGTTGGTGCTTGGTCTCCAACCCAACCAAGGGTCTTACAGCGTAAAGGGTATGGTGCGGACCTAGCAAACAGCTAAACCTAGAGGGGGTTTCTCTCTCCTCACCTATTTTGGATTGTATCCTTTGGATGGAATCCTTGAGGCCGGTACATCGCAATATGGAGAGGAGAGGATACCCTATCTAGAATACCCATCATTGGTTTATGAGGGAAAAAAAAAAGTTAACCAAAAAACGGACGACAGCCTGCACCAGAAAATAGAGCCAAGGCCAGAGCCACACATGAAGGGCAACAGATGGCATGGAACCACTGACCATGCCGCTGGGAGCCCCAACAGGGTCACAACACCCACAGCTACCCCTCCCAGGACCCCCCCGGACCAACACTGAGGCAGCGCAGACAAAGACAGCGACTCTCTGGAAACGCACCAACCTCACAGACCCAACACCAGAGAATGTCATTGCCCACTACAGGCTGAAAGGGACAACCATCCTCCGCATCCTGACCACCAATGTCCACAGTCCGATGGCACCAACACAACAGACAACCAACATCCCACCACAGACAAAGCTGCTGACCGTGCTGCACGTGTTGGCCTCTGGTACCCTCCAGCCAACAACCGCCTCAGTCAGAGAAGTCACACAGCCAGCCAAGTCCACGTCCCTTACAACGGTCATAGATGACACCATCAGCTTGGTACCCCACTATCTATACTTCCCCCACACTGTGCAGGAACAGCCAGAGACCAGGCAAGGCGTCTACACCATTAAGCACACGTGTTAGGGGGCAATTGACTGCACACATGTCCTACTTGTGCCCCCTGGCAACACTGCACACAATAACCAAGAAGCGCACGCATTCCATCAATGTGCGGGCAATAGTGGACCACCGGGGAATCTCCACCAACGTCGACATCAACCACTCAGGAAGTGTGCATGATCCCTACATCTTCCGAAAGTCCATCATCAACCAGCGCTACCAGGATGGCACCCACGGAAATGCACTGCTCGTTGGAAAATACCAAATGAACACACCACACACCTCAACTCCACAATCATGCAACTCACACTAGGAAAGCTCACATACAACATGCCAAAGAACATCCACACCCACCAGATACGACAGCACAACCTACTGTGGGAACCTGGGCCAGCCATGCACATAAGCCATCAACGACATGGCACCTCAGCCACACAATAGCAGAATGCGGGAAGAGGTAGGGACCAGGCATGTGCGAAGGAGGCAAGTGACCCATGAATAAGAATGTACACAATGCCAAGTGTGGCATGGATGCACTGGCCAGACAGTAGTATGCAGACCACACACATATCCATGTCGACACTCACTGCTGGTGTTTTGAGTGTAGTGGAAAGTGGACGCAACCATGTCACCCCAGCCAGTGGGGAAGATCATGGAAATGTAGGTTGTTACGTCCTTCCATAAGCGTGGAGTTTTGAAAGTTCAAAAAGTTCCTCAAAAATCAGCTATGAATTCTGGGCATACGCCAGGCCAGCATAGGGGTGTGATTTAAAGGCACGTAACTCTGGGCGTGGTCCTATTCCGGAATGCCCAACATCTCTGCCAGGGCTGCACCTTTCATCCTTCCACGAGGACGACAAAGTCGCAGTGAGCGGTGTCGGCCTCGTGGTGTCAACCAGCGACCCTGTGCGCCTGATGCACCCCGGGACGCTGGTCCCTGAACCAGTCTTGCCCGCCCCTGCACACCCAGGCTAACATTACATCTGAGTATATATCATTGCACGCAAGGAGAGGTGTAAGAGGATGACGCTTTGCAGTCAGGAGAAAAAAAGGATCATCGTTACGGAGGTGATCCAACACTACTGACAACTGCCCTGGTGTTAATAACTCTGTGCATAGCGAACCAACGACACATGGCTGTGGGCCAGTGCTGACCGCTGCCTCCGGCCTACACAGCAGACTAGTAGGTCACACATTTGGAACTGAGTCTTGGTGACACTATAGCAGAGGACGATGTTTGTGGCTGAGTTGAAGTCACTAGACTCCCTTCGATATGGTGCCACCAAGTCTGTGTATAGCATTCCAACCACACGTGTCAGTGAGCCCACGCGGACTACTGCCCTCGGGCTACACAGCGCTTGGGTAGGACACACATGTTGAACTGAGTATTGATTTTTCAATGGCAGACTTCATATCATTGGACCAGCTTCACCGCAGACTGCATCCCCTCTCAGCCCCGGTGCCACTAAGTCTGTTCCCCGACATTCATGGACACTCTCTGGTAGAACTTCGGTGGCGTCTGAGTCTATGGACTGGGGGTTGTCTTCATCCTCATGTGACTGAAACCAAATTGGTGGTCAAAACGAGGCTATAGCATTGCACTCCTCCATTTGCTGCTTCCGGACGACTTCTGACCTCTGCATCATGCCCTGGAGGACACCCTCCACTGTCCCCACAGCCCTCCCCCACATTCACCTTGGACATCCATGAGGACCCGCTCAGTCAACGTGGCCCAACATCAGTTCACCGCAAGGCATCGTCCAGTAGCAGGGTGCCTGTGCCTGCTGTTGTTCATCGGGGGCCACTAACTCTGTGCAGCTCAAGTTAGGCACCCTGTCTTCTGAGATATTGGATTATTGGATGGCCTCTGAGACGATGGCCTTGGGTTATCAACGCCATGTGTCTATGGCCCGGCGCTGTGCGCTGCCTCTGGCCTCAACTGCGGTCCACCAGTGATCATACATCAAATCGAGTCCTGACTAGCCCTGATGTCGCATCACCGCACGAGGCACATGCCACCACCGCTAGATCCACCTCCAAACACCAACTGCCAGAGTCGAAACAGTCATACTGGCAGACTAACAGAGATGCTCACGCCTGTCGTGGATGCCATCATCTGACTGATACCCTGCTCAGCACTCCAGGTGCCACTAACTCAGTGCACCACGAGTCATCGTCCATTTCTGTTTTGGTTATGTGCTGTGGAGAGCTCACGCAGCAATGTCACCTCAGGCAGTATGCGACACCTGGGACGATGATGCAGGTGTGACACCCCCCATTGCTGCTGCATCAGGAATATCCAGAAGGGACACAATCCTAGACATTTTCTTCAAATGAGTGCCCTTAGCTCTAGTGCCCCAAACTCAGTGCACTGCAACTCACGGACACTTCTGTTTGCTCAATGGGTGACCTCTGTACTTGCTCAGGGTACCACCATGATGCTCCGCTATTGTCTCCGTATTGCTGGTGTTTTCTGTTTCTGTTTTAATAGTGTTCACTGTTGTATTTGTTGCCAGCACCAACAACTCCGTGAGGGCTGGCTTACACTCCATCAGCACAGGCGTCACTGTACATGGACCCATGCATGAGGGCCCCGGGCCCGACAACATTGCATTGTGCGGTGTACTGCGGACGCAACGGTGCCCGCGCTGTCAACAGGTATGACCTTGGACATGTAGCGTTGTCATCAGCCACTCAATGCGTAAGAGGAGTGTACTGGGCCATCGTATAGAGGTCCAGCGTGGGTGTGTGGATGGTGATTCCGGGGCTAAGGGCATGGTTCAGTACAGGATATGTGCAAATGCATGTGTCTTTGTTGCAGTATGGGTCTCCTTTGTGGGGTGTAGGTGGTCCCTGATGGGACTTAGACACACCGTGTGTGATGTAGTTCAGCTTCCATGAGCTCTGACCCCACCCTCACCTGTTTGGCCACCTCCTTTTGGCATTCTGAAACATGTTTTCTGAATGCGATGTGTGCCTTGGTGGAGTGTTGGGAGCCAGCTGTGCTGGCGGGTGCTTCCTGCTGTGTTGGTCTCTGCAGGGGCTGGATTCTCCTCTATGTAGCTTGTCGGCCCTGGTGGTGGGTTGCCTGGGATGTCCACAAGCTGTTGTAGGGCGTCGGTGTTGGGGGTGTGATGGTCCTCTCCATTATCGCAGATGAGTTGTCTGGTCTGCTCTGCTGGAGGTGTTGATTTTCCCTCTGCAATTTGAAGGGGAGATGCATGTTGACATTGTGTTGACATGAATGTGGGGGCATTGTTCTTGTTGACATGGTGACTGCATGACAATGTACAGTGTGATTGTTTGGGCGGAGCTGGCAATTTGATGAAGGACAGTGGACATTTGGACTATGTGAAGGATGTGAGGTTGTACATGTACGTATGAATCTCACAGTTTCCTGCTCTGCTAGATGTGATTGGCCTGTTTCTGCGCATGACCGCACCCAGTTGTGTACCCTGTTCTGCAGTGTTGGTGTAGCACTTTGTACAACATTGTCGTGGGATGTGCTGTGATTTCTATGTGTGTGTGCTGCAATGTGCCATGGGGATCAGGGACATGATCGTGGGTCATTGTGGGTGTGCAGTGTGCTACACATCGTTGTGCATGTGTGCCATTGTGCCCATCTCCCCGGTTACCCCAGTCCATGATCGTTACTCACCCTGTTGATGTTGTGTCAGATCCTATCAAGCTGTGTTCGTACTGCCACCTCCTTGCACCTTCTCCACACTGATGAATGTGGCCTCCATTTCCTCCAGGTCCTCCAGTGGTGCAGGACTCCCTCCTCCTGTCGCCGTTGCTGCCTTCCTTTTGGCAGCAGGTTTGTGCTTGGTGTGACTTTTCACATCATGCCAGCGCCTCTTGACCTCCTCGACACTCCGACTGCATTCAAGTTAGTCTAACTGTGCGGCATTGATGGTAGTGTACTGTCACCTCATTGACGCTGGTCTAGTTTTCCTGCAGACTGGTCCCCGTCTTCCTCTTACTCTTCTCCTTGGCCTTCCCCGACCACAAGGTTCCTTGCTGGTGGTCTGTGGGGCTTGTGGGGTTAGCGTTGGCCTCTGCACTAGGTGCGGCTGCATCCATGGTGCTACGCAGTTTGGATTGTTTTTGGTGTCTTCTTTTTGTTGCTTTTATAGTGCATTTTCACGCCTGACGCGTGGGATTTGCAGGCCTGTTGCCGGTTTTTGCTGCTTTTTGTATCGCTATTGGCATCATCGCAACTTTTTTTGCGTTGGTGTTTCGCATTTTGGCGGCAGACCTGGCCTGGCAGTTCGGGCTGTACTGTTCCCATTGGGCACAGGGTTAAGACTGATTTGCATATGGCTGGGTCCAAACTGCAAAGACCTGGTGAGCAAAAAAATGATGGATTTAGGCCCAGATCTCTGTACTGAGGTGAATGTATGACATTGTTCTGCATTTTGTTCATCTGTCCTTCAATTGTTATTTTTGCATTTGTCACCCCGAGTGCGACGGGTATGCCCAGATGTGGGTCCCGTGCTCTCCATGCCACTGGAGTCAAGCTTTTCTGGCTGATGAGGGGTGAAAACCCGAAACCGGTACTAGGATGCTTGTTTCCAGTCCAGGGAGGATCTGGCCTGGCAGTTCGTGCTGGACTGTTCCCATTGGCACAGGGTCATGACTGATTTGCAAATGGCTGGGTCCAAACTGCAATGGCATGGTGAGCAAAAAAACTATGGATTTAGGCCCAGATCTCTGTACTGGGGTGTTGGGAACGGGATCCCTGGCTGGCCAAGGCTCACGCCAAAGTCAGTCAGAGATCACCATTCCCAAGGTCAGAGCAAGGGAGTCACACACCAAGATAACCCCTGCTCACCCTCTAGGTAACGTGGCGCGAGCAGCAAGGCTAAACTTGGAGGCGATGTGAGTTAAGTATTTGCGCATGCACCCAAGCAACAACACCCAGGACCCACCACAAAGGAAACTCCACACAAGGTTATATAACAATAGCCTTTGTATTATAATAAACATACATTAGATAAAACACACATATTATTACAATGTGCCAACAGGCACGGGCAGAATTTACAAGGGATAATGTACAGGACAGGGCCACCTGGACCACTGTCAGGGGTATGCACTTTTAGAACTAGCACTTGTAGAAATAATACTTCAGGAATAATACTCAGTACATAAATCATATAATGACTCTAGCATCAAAATAGCACATGTAGCACACAACCAGGACTTCCTGGTAAGGGGTAAACACCTCCTACGTAACCCTAACCACTCTAGGAAAATCACACAGGGAACTAGGACCTTAGTATCAGGAGCTATGGAAGGAAAAGCAATCACCTAAGCATCAACACATAGCAAAGGGAAAGAAGCAAAACACATGATGCATCAACACATTTAGAGGTGTAGCAATAACAATTGCGCAGGACTCACATTTATGGTATAAAGTATTTTATTGGTATATCACACATAAACAAACATAGACCGCGTTTGAGGTGGAAGGCCACTGCAAGTCGTATAGCTCACATCCCGGTGCATCTACAAAAGGATTGTGTGGCCGTAGTCTCAACCACAGCGTCGGCTAAGAACATAGGGTGTTGCATTAAGGTAATGGCATTGCCGTCCCCAAACTCCCGTCCCACCCACCCCAACTCCGAACCCCCCCTCCCTCCCCCACCCCCGTCCAGTGCACAGGATCTCCACCGTTCACCCAGGGTATCACAGATCATAGAAACCAGTCGCGGGTCCGGTCAGGAGATCTATTCAGCTGGTGTTGTGAGTCTCAAAAGGAGGAGATACTTAGGGCAGGTGAGTTCTCTAAATTCCGTGACCAGCAGGGAATGAAATGGCTGCCAAAGCTCTGCAAATTGCTCTATGTCCCCCGCCACCGTGAGTGATAGTTTTTCCATACCTAGAACATGCCAAAGTCGGTGTAGCCAGCCAATGACAGAAGGAGGTGTAGTAGTGCGCCAATGTCGCAGAATGTTTTGGACCACTGAGCCTAATGCTATAGCTATCTGCCTGCCTCTACGGGATTTGAGGGGATACATTAGTCTGTTCAGGAGCCCCAAGAGAATGTACGCTGGGAAGCGCGGGAGTTCAGTGTCAAAATGGGAGTCAATCTCATCCAGCACCTCTTTCCAGTATTGTGCCAGCAGTGGACAGTCCCACAGTATGTGCGTAAGTGTGCCTTCCTGTCCGCACCCCCTCCAGCAGTCAGTACTCTTGTTCCGATCCATTTCATGTAACCGTACCGGCGTGTAGTACCAGTAGGTGGAAATCTTCGTCAGTGTCTCCGTGAGTCCCATATGGTAAGCTGAGTGTCGTGCCCTGTGGTATATCTGTTCCCATTCCTTATGGCTCAGTGCTCTGCCCAGCTCCCGCTCCCATCTTTCCCTCCCTGGATTATAAAAGTGACAAGAGGGCGGTTGTAGCATTTTGTAGAGGTCTGTAATCAGTTTTGAGTCAGTTTTGCGCGTCATGAGCCACTTTTCATACGGAAGTAATTGTCTGTCAGCTGTTTCCCGGACCTGTGGCTGCAAGGACCAGTGGCGGACCTGCATGTAGCGGAGTCTATCAGACTCTGGGAGAGAGAACTCCTGGCGAAGGTGCAGGAAGGAAGCGATCCCCTCCGGGCCATACATATGGCAAAGGGCCTGGCACCCGGCAGCCCTCCAGTGGGTATAGGCTCCGTTCTCCATCCCCGGGGTAAAATCCGGATTGTCCACCAACGGTGTGAGTGGGGAAGGGAACGTAGTAAGGTTGTGCACAGAGGCGGTAGCGTCCCAGACACGCAGGGGCACCCTGGTGACAAAAGAGGCGTATAAGTTCGCAGGGCGATGAGGCCTGCGTAGGAATGGCACCTCTTGAAGGGGGCGGCCTGCCACCGCCTGGTCCTGGAAAGCCAGTGTTTATCTGATTCCCTCCTGCTCCATTCTACCAGGTAGCGCAGTTGAGCCGCTTGAAAATACTCCCAAGTCCCAAGTCCCAAGTCCCCCGGCCTCAGGGGCCATCACAGAAAGTGTTCTACGCATCCTAGGTTTCTTGCCTTGCCAGATAAACCGTGAAAGATCTGCCCGCGTTTGACGGATCCACTCCGTTGGGGGCTGAAGCGGCAGTGCCCTGAACAGGTACAGGATCTGGGGCAGGATCGTCATTTTAACCGCCGCTATCCGGCCCAACCAGGAAAGGGTGCCGCGGTTCCATCTCCCCAGCTCCTCCCGGATTTTCCGACTTAGCGCGGCATAGTTGGCTGCAACCATAGCCGGCAAGGTAGGGGCTAGCTGGATCCCCAAATAGGGCACCAGCTCCGAGGACCGGAGCAGGGGGAACAACCACTGTAGGTGAGATCTAGTGGCCGGAGTCAGGGAGATGTCCAGGGCCACTGACTTCCCCATGTTCATTCGGAAACCCGCAACTTCAGCAAAGGAGTCCAGCTCCTCCAGGCACGCCGGGAGGGCAGTCCTGGGCTCATCCAGCGACAATATCACGTCGTCCGCATAAAGGCTTACAGTGTGGGTGAAGCCCCCAAATTTTATACCTGTCACCGCCCGGTTAGTGCGTATGCGCTGGGCGAAGGGTTCCATATAGAGGGCGAAGAGCAGGGGCGAAAGAGGGCACCCCTGCCTTGTACCTCTCTCGATGGCGAAGCTATTGGAGTTATGGCCGTTCACACAAACCACAGCGGTCGGCGACTTATAGCAGTTAAAAACCATGGAGCGGAATTTCTCCCCTATGCCCACCTTCAGCAAAACCTGTTCCAGAAAGGGCCAGTGGACTCGGTCAAATGCCTTCTCGGCGTAAATCGCCAGCATCCTTCTCTCGCCGGGGATTCGGGATGCCTTCTCTATGAGGTGGACTATCCTCTTGGTGTTATCCACCGTTTGACGCCCTGGGACAAACCCGGCTTGATCCGGGTCTATAAGCCCCGGTAGGTGGGGGGCCAATCGGGGCGCGAGGATCCCAGTGTAGAGTTTAAGATCGATATTCAGGAGAGAGATCGGCCTGTAGCAGCCGCATTGTGACCGGTCCTTCCCCGGCTTGGGTATGACCGTGAGAGAGGCCCTCAAAAGGTCAGGTGGGATGGCCCCTGGAGCGGCGAATGAATTAAATAGGCGGGTGAGTAGTGGAGCCAGCTCCACGCAGAACGTCTTGTAGAAGAGGGATGTATATCCGTCCGGTCCCGGAGCCTTGCCATGCTTGAGTTTAGCGATGGCAGAGATCACCTCCTCAGGTCGGATGTCTCGTTCCATGTGTGCCGCCTGTGAAGGGGCAAGGGATGGGAGGTCGACCGAGTCCAGGTAAGCCGAAGCAGTGATCTCGTCCGGGGGATCCCCGGCGTAAAGGGCCGAGTAGAACCTCCGAAAGGTTTCGGCAATCTGAGCATCTTCTGTGACCATCGTCCCGTTAGGGTCGGAGAGTCCCTTCAACACGCGGCTCTGGTGCGCCACTCGAAGTCTGTTAGCCAATAACCTGCCACAGCGGTCTCCCCCCGTATAGTAGGCGTGACGTAAGCGGAGTGCAGCGTACTCCGCACGGTCCATGTCCAGCCGTGAGGAGCTTTCTCGCCTCTTTAAGTTGCTTCCAGATCCGAGGGGCCCCGGTCCGGCAGTGTATCTGTTCAAGCTCTCGGACCCGCTGGGTAAGTTCCTCCCTTTTGTCTCGGCGCTCTTTATTTTCGGCTGAGGAGATGGCCAAAAACTCTACCCTAAGGACCGCCTTCAGGGCAGCCCACTGCGTTGCCAAGGATGTGTCGAGGTTATCGTTATGTGACAGATAATCCAGGATCACATCTTGTATGCGCTTAACCACCGCTTTCTTATGCAGTAGGGTATCTCTAAGGCGCCAGACTCTGGAAAGGCAAGACATTGGCGGGAGACTGAGCACGGCGGTGACCGGGGCGTGATCTGACAGGGAAATCACTCCCATATCGGTCTAAGAGACCATAGTGAGCACCGGGGTCTGACAAGAAGGTGGTCTAGCCTCGCGTAGGTCTTGTGTGCATGGGAATAGTAAGAAAACTCCCGGTCAGTGGGATGCTGTACTCGCCAGAGGTCATGAAGGCCGACTTCTGTCAGGAGCGCCCGACTCCCGGCCGAGAAGTCCCCGACCTGCGGGGAGCGTTGGGCGGACCTATCGAGAGCCGAGTCAAAGACCATGTTGAAGTCTCCTCCAATCATGATGTGTCTATCCGACGAGGCAGAGACGTCCACCACCGCCGAGTGGAGGAAGCGATCCTGCTGCTCATTGGGGCTATATAGGGACCCGATCGTGAAAGGGATTCCTCGGATCCGAAACCTATAGACTAAGAGCCTGCCTTTGTGTTCTGCATGTTTATTTGGGATGTCCCCCCTGAAGTGTCGTGCCACAAGGATTGCCACTCCCGCTGTTTTGGTGGTGTTAGAGGGAAAAAATTGCGTCGGGAATTTATGGGAGTGGAGTCTGTGTGTGTCGCAAGCTAATAGATGGGTCTCCTGAAGAAGACAAATGTCTGCGTGGGTGCTCTCCAAAAGAGACAGCACTGCCCTCCTCTTGACTGGGTTATTTAAGCCCCTGACATTCAGGGTCACCACTTTAATAGTCGTGGGAGGCATAAAACAGAGTGGAAACAAAGGCATAGGATCTCCCCCTGAGCGGGGCAGGGCGTGTAACCATCGTTAGGTTGAGCGAAGCCCTTACAGTGCACTGGACGACCCACCCTCCCCACCCAATTCCCCCCATCCAACCAGAACCCCCCCAAACTCCCCTCTCCAACCAACCCCCCCTCCTCCCAAACTCCAAACTCCCCTAGCCATCCCTCTTCCCCCCCCGCCCCCACGACCCATTGTCCCGAAAACCCCATTGTCCAAGTCCGGTCCCTAGTGGACAAGTCTATGGTAAGTTACTCAAGTGGACGTCCAGCCACAACACCCCCCCCCTCCCCCCCTCCCCCCAAACCCTTGAACCTGCTTAGATGAAGAGCTGTGTCGATCTCCCCCCGGAGTTCTCTCAAGCTGTCAAAGCCATGTCGCCGGACGCCGTGTCCCTGGCCACTACTCGAACTGCACTGTCCATTTCAGCCTGGTTGGTGGGCGGATCCGGCCGCTGGGGCGACGAAGGGGATCGCCGATCAGGGATTGTCTGCCAGCCATCTCTGGAGGTGCATCCACGGCGGGGGGTAGGTGCATCCTCGTCCGTCGCGGTGATTCCTAAAACACTGCAGGTGTCCTGGAGGGAGCGAAGTTGGTGTAGAGTCCCGTTCCACCGGAAGATAAGTCTAAAAGGGTGGCCACAAATGTACTGCGTATCGTGTTCTCTCAGAAAGTCTGTCGCTATCTTAAATGCTTTGCGCTTTTGTAGCGTGATGGCTGATAAATCTTGGAAAAGAGCTACTTGGTGTCCTCGGAAACGTAGGGACTGCTGTTTCCGCGCTTCACGGAGAATCCGTTCTTTCAGAGGGAAGTCTGGTAGGAAGGCCAGGATATCGGGCGGTGGTGCCGAGGCCCAGCGCGGCAGGCCCACTCTGTGCGCCCTGTCAATTCTTATAGGGAAGTCCCCCAGTTCGCCCAGAACCTCTCTAAACAGGTCCCTCAGGTATTCAGCTACGTCGTCACCCTCTTCTTTAGATGGACCACCCCGGACTCGGATGTCATTGCGCCGAGATCGGTTCTCTAAATCCTCGTTGTGCGCTTGAAGGTCAAGCTGCTGGTCCCGCAACCCCAACACTTCCTGCTGTAGCTGTGCGATCTCGTCATCTCGAGTGTGTCCGGCCTCCTCCACTGTAGCCACTCTCTCGCCAAGGGCGTCAACTTCTCTCCGCACTTCCCGCACTTCACCAGCCACCTCTTGCTTTAGTGCTTGGAAATCGTCTCTGAGTGAACTGAAAAGCGCTTCAAGGAAAGATCTGGTGACCGGAGGTTCCCCCCCTTCTGCCCCTCGGGAGCCGCCCGAGGTGCCCGGTCAGTGCTGACTCTTATCTTGTCGCGGGGGACCCCTACTCAGCATTTTTGGTAATGTCCGGTCCCCCTTCTTGCCCCCTCTGTTGCCGGCCATCTTGAAAGCGGTGGGGACACACTAAATGATGCAGCGTTCTGATGGCGATCCTAAGGTGCGGCACTGCT
Organism: Lissotriton helveticus; assembly: GCF_964261635.1. Taxonomy (NCBI): domain Eukaryota; kingdom Metazoa; phylum Chordata; class Amphibia; order Caudata; family Salamandridae; genus Lissotriton; species Lissotriton helveticus. Next base: position 1,240,527,075 of record NC_136059.1, on the reverse strand, counting down.
CTGGGGGCACCGCCTGTTCAGCGGGCTGGCCCTCAGTGGGATCCGGGCTCAGTGCCACTTCAGTGGGCGTCACCGGTATCCGCCAACTCTTGCTCCTGGGCCGCAAGGTCGCATCAAGGATCGCGGTCGGAGGGGAGGTAAGGGTCCGACCCCAGGGATTGTGGCAACAAGGCTCCGGATCACGTGGCTCAGGTGTGCGTGTGTGATCACGGTCGTGTGGTCTTGTGAGCGGGGTGGGGTGGGCCCGGCTCAGGCCTCTTCGGTCTGGCCTCGCAGCTCCACACGCCTCTGAAGGGACGCAGCACTTCTCGATGCAGGGGTCGTGTCGCGGCCGGGCCCCGCCAAACCCCCGAGTGCCGGGCTATCACTGAGCCTGCAGTGCAATCCAAATTCGGGTCCGCTCAGGGCTATGCAAGGGGCGCCGGGGATGGGCCCTCCCACAGGCTCCGTACCCCCGGACCTCCCCAGGCCCCGGAGGAGTTGATGAAAGCGCTCCCGTCCCCGGGGATGAGTGGCAAGGAGACCGGAGGAGTGATGCCCGGCAGAGGCCGCGGCCCCAGCCTTGCGTAGCGACCCTACGCCGGTCTGCCTCTCCACGCTGTGGAGCACGCGTCTCCGCCGTTGAAACCCGCCAGGGGTCGCGTAGCAGCTGGTTACCTCCTCTGGGCGGCCCGCGACACAGCCAAGTTCTTCCGGGGACCGAGCGGGTGTCCACGTGTCCTCACCCCCGGCGGCGAGTCTCGATGGGGTGGAGGGGCGCCGTGCAGTCAGAGGCCTACCTTCCGGCCGGATCCCCGGCCTCACGTAGCGGCTCTATGCTGTCCCACATCCAGCGCTGGCGGCCCCAGGCGTCAGGTGCGCTCCTACCGCTGGGTCTTGCTGGGGGCTTGGATGGGGGGCCAATTTCGTCCTCCAGGCAGTCCCGCAGCCCGGAGTTGGCCCGATGCAGATCCGCAACGTGTCCTCGGCCGCCTCAGGCCTCCTTCGGCGCTCCGAGCTGTCTCCGCCCTCGACCCCGGCCCACACCAAAGCTCCGCAGCCGCGGGCTGAGGACTGTATGGGGCCCCCGGCGGTGTCGCTCCATGTTACCACGTTCCTGGTGCTCGATCCCCCGGGATGTGGGGGGAGATTAGCGGATTGTAGCGGTCCAAGGGCCCAGGCTTACAGGAGCTCGCGGATGGTGCGACCGCTCAGCTCGCCATGTTGGCCACGCCCCCCAGGACTCACATTTAGCACGTAAATCACAAATGTACCATAATCACACGGCACAACAACAGAACTGTCCCTCAGGCCAACTGGCCTTAAAAGGGCTGAAATGCCCTGAGTTCAAATGTCAGGCAGGCTGCGCAGGCAGCCAAGAACACAAGCCTAAACGTGGCAGTTGCCCACAAAGTGCTGGGCAACTGGTGCAGATAATGTTAGGGCAACGTTGGAGCCTCGTGGGCTCAAGAACCACAACTGTGGCACTGCTGAGCCTCTCTGGGCTCGTGGACAAATGCGGGCGAGGAACCTCTCTGGGCTCTAGAACAAGAAATGACACCCTGAACCTCTCTCAGGCTCTCAAACAAGAATGCCGCCTTACTGGGCAGTGGGGTCCCTTACGGGGGATCCGGGAACACTTAGGGCGCTGTGAGACTCTCTCAGGGCTCGAAGACCAACTGGCACTCGAGCCTCGCCGGGCTCTAACTAGACAAAGAATGCCCCCTCTGCGTGGGCGCCTCTTGGGCTCTAAGAACGAATGCCCCGTGCAACATAGGAGCCTCGCTCGGGGGCTCGAACTCCAAGATATGCCCCCTGAGCCTTTCGGCTCGGATTCTCAGAACTGCCGCGACGTTGGAGTCCCACTCGGGGACTCTGAAGAAATGGTCCTCACACTTGCGGGGAGGGGCGGGCACCGGCAATGTGCCCCGACGCCCTCCTCCCTACTGACTAGCACCGGGCCCACTCACCGGATCGTAGGCTTCCTCCGGACTCCTCGGGCGGCTGGAGGACGTCTCCTTGACGCGGCCGCAGGCGGGGAGCTCCTCTCACTCTCCGGGGCTCTCCCACGCTCTCAGGAGCCCCGGGGGGGGTGCGGGCAGTAATCTCGGCAATGCAGGAGCGCGGAGTAGGCTCCCGCCGCTTCCTGCTTCGTCTTTCTTTGGGCAGCCAATCACCGCGCAGGTCGCCCGGCGAGCCTCCCGCTGCCTAAACCAATGGCAGCGCGGCTCCCGGGTGACGTCAGCGGCTGCTCCTTCGGCGTCTCCTCTGCCCTGGGGCTGCGGCGGTGATGCGGGGCTGAAGAGGGTTGGGCTCCCTCGATTAAATCACGAACACGGGCAAGGTCAGCAAAATCCGGGTGGGCACCGGCCAAAGGACACAAAGCGCTACCAGCGCTAGCAGCGAGGAGAAAGCGCTCTCAAGCGCTAGAGGACAAAATAAAGCACTCACGGCGCTATGGGCCAAATGAAGCGCTCTCAAGCGCTAGGCAAGGGATCTCAGTGCTCCCCAGCACTGAAGGACAGGACAAAGCTCCAGCAAGGTCTGGAGGCAGGCAGGGGGGCAAGGCTGGGCCCAGAGCTAGCTCACTGGGTCTCCAGGCAGGGAGACAGTCCAAGTGGTGGTCCTCCTGGCCCCAGCAACAGCAGCAGCCCCCTCTGGCAGGATCCTGGAAGAGAACAGAACAACTTGTAAGGGGACACAGCCCCTTCTTATACTCATAAATCCTTTGTTTGTAGGTGCAGGGTGGAGGGAGACCAGTCGCAGCTGGTCATGGAGTACCCTTGATGGACCAACCACTCCTTTCATTCACTGGGGAGGCTAGGGTCGTTAGACGCACCACAGGGGGGCGGAGCCAGCATTGTGTGGGGAAAGCCCAGCCCCATCAAGGAACCAGGTGCAGCCCTCCCCAGCCGTCAACATGCTAATCTCACACTCACCACCGGGCAGACCCATCCAGACTTCCTGGAGCCAGGCTTGCCAGCCAGCTCCAGCCAATCACGCTCCAGCACCCTTACTGCACACACATATCAATGTCTGGAAGTGGCACTTCCCTACTAGACACATACAAGCCGCACATACCATTGCGCAGCATTCATTCTCACGAGTTCACACATACCAAACTCGAGCCTGCACTCCCCACACATCAGGAACTAACATGGACACACACATTCCCCATGCATTCCAATGGGAGGGCAGGCCAGCCTCACTACACGCACGCACTTTACTCTGGGACCCAGGGTAAAAGTGCGCAGAGACCCAAAAATCATGAACACAGATCACATATTAAAAGCAAAAGGATTAGGGGAGAACCTGCCATACGGGCCAAGTCCAACATGGGGTTAACTGTATGACATTGTTCTACATTTTGTCCATCTGTCCTTCAATTGTTATTTTTGCATTTGTCTCCCCGAGTGGGACAGGTATGCCCAGATGTGGGTCCCGTGCTCTCCGGGCGACTGGAGTCAAGCTATTCTGGCTGATGAGGGGTGAAAACCCGAAACCGGTCCTAGGATACTTGTTTTGAGTCCAGGGAGAACCTGGCCTGGCAGTTCGGGCTGGACTGTTCCCTTTGGGCACAGAGTCAAGACTGATTTACATATGGCTGGATCCAAACTGCAATGGCATGGTGAGCAAAAAAATTATCGATTCAGACCCAGATCTCTGTACTGGGGTGAATATATGACATTGTTTTGCATTCAGTCCATCAATTGTTCTTGTTGCATAGCTAAGTGTGAGGCAGCTCTTTTCTTACTAACGTTCTCTAGCAATTGTACTCTAAGAGGGCTTTTAATCTATTGCCCTCCCAGGTCAGTGTCCAAGTTCACATCAAGCCTCACTGACACCATTTCACAACTTGCTTTACGCCACAACAAATTAATTATTCTAGGTGACCATAACCTTTACTTTGAGGAGAGCTCCTGCAACGGGGCTAGATCCATAATTAGGGACTTCGAGACCCTACATCTTGTACCATGAGTCTCTGGATCCACACATGAGATGGGAAACACCTTGGACTCCATTTTCTCTACTTTTCCCACACTGCTGATGGAAACCCCTATCACAGTTCCTTGGTCTGATCACTTGATGATTCTGTTTTCTTTCCCACTCTCTATCACTACCCCCTGCAGTAAAAGTAACATCACAGCCCATTCTAGGAAATGGGTGAAAATTGATTCTGAGATCTTCATGAAGGAACTTTCGGTCACCACCCCTGTTTTAGGTGAGGATGTAGATCTAGCAAACACTAACACCAACAGATGGATTAATGAAGCCTTGGACTCTATAGGTCCCCTGGTCCCTAGACGTCTGTGACAAACCTTCCCCTCAGCACCTTGGTACAATGAGTCCCTCGTGGCAGCCAAGAAACTCTGAAAATGCCTTGAAAGTGCTTGGCTGCTTGATTACAGCCAGATTAGCCGCACCAACCACAAACAAGCGCTCAAATAATACCACAAGCTTATCAGAAATACATGCAGAAAATTCTACTCACAGAAAATTGACAGATCTAATAAATCATCTAAAGAACTGTTTTTTTTTACTCAACTCTGTCAGATCAGAGAAAATCTAAGATCTAAGAAGATCTAAGAAACTACAAAAGTGTATAACATTTATGACACGTTCCCACCTGAGGCTAAGAAGCGCAACAATCTTCTAGCCAGAAGAGAAGACACACCTAATCAGTGTGGTCTTGTTAATTTCATCAGTGCCACTTTGGAGGAGCTACATGGACTCTTCTTATAAATGAAATCTGGATCTCCTCCTGACTCGGCCCGCCCAAAATATTGCTCCTAGGCATGACCTCAATTCTTTCCCACCTTAAGCAGCTAATTATTATGCCACTTCACTCTGGTTGTGTACCCCAGAAATGGAATCACGCAACGGTGCTCCCTATTCGCAAGAAACTTACACTAGATTCTACGCTCTTGGAAAATCTGAGACCCATCTCACTCCTGCCCTTCTTTGCTAAAATTCTTTAAAAACATGTAAAATAATACATTTATTGAATCCAGGGACTTGCTCCCCCCTTGCTCTACCCCTCGCAAACAGGTTTTAGGGCAGCCCACTCCATGCGGTCAGCTTTATTACTTGCGATTGAAAAGTTGACACAAAGTGCTGATGAAAGTCTAACCTCATCCTTGATACTGCTTGATATAAGCGCGGCCTTGGATACCATATCCCATGTTCTCCTGATCCACAGGGTAGAGGAGTGCGGTGTCGGTGGCTCTGCTATACGATGGGTTGCTTCTTTTTGCATGATCACACTTTCCAAGTCGCCCAGAGACATTTTGCACAAGAAACTCTAACTCTACCAAAAGAAATTCCACAGGGCTATATTTTGAGCCCCACCTTGTTTAACATTTACCTCCGTTCCCTAGCAGAGATCATTGAGAGATACAAGGTCAAATTAGTATTGTATGCTGATGACACTCAACTAATCGTGATTCTCTCCCTGGCAGGGAAGGGTCCAGGGAAACTGTTTAAATCTTACCTGGCAGTACTGGACTCATGGATGGCTGACAGCTGTTTGAAGCTCAACGCCAATAAAATAGAGATTTTTATCGTGGGTAAGGCCCCATCCATCGGTCATCGGCTTGGTGACCTGATGCCCTAGGCCAGATTCCTGAACCCAAGGCCAAAGTTAAGAGCCTAGGTGTGTGGTTCAATGCCAAACTATCCTTTAAAAAACCAGATTAGCAGCGTAGCAGGGAAATTATTTGGAACCCTTAACACTCTAAGAAAGACTCTGGAACTGCTCCTGATAGAATCACGTAAAACTGTTGTACACAGTGTTGTAACATCACGGTTAGATTATTGTAATGTCCTTTACCTGGGAGCAACCAAAGGTAGTCTGAAAAAACTCCAAAGAGTCCAGAATGCAACTGCTGGTTCTTAATCTGCCCATAAGGGCACTGGCGGCTCTTGCTACTCAAACCACAAAAAATTACTCCAACTGATCGTGTGACGATCACATTGAAAAGCACTTTAATTGGGGGGGATATACAAAGCATTTAATGTGAGAGAAGGTGTAAGACTTCACCAATAGGTGAGGAAGGAAATGATTCTTTTTTGTTTAATTACCCTCACACACCCTAGTGGTGTCATGCTTCATCAGCGGGTCACCCCGACGCCTAGAAGTCGGGGTGGGCTCAACCACAGTGTTGGGAGCTCTTTGAAGTTCGGGGAAGACCAGGGGGACTAAAGATGTAAAAAACCTCCGACTGTACCCCGGTTGCCCTTTATTTTTGGGTCTGTCGGGGTTATTAAAATTTCAATAAAAATGATCTGGACCATTCCGACCCCTCTTGTTTACGACGCCACGGGTACATCATACCCTGCACCATCGCAACTAATGAGCCATAATTCTCGAAGGATCTAAGAGCTTTTCACTATTGGGGCACTCTTTAGGGTTTGACTACAGAGCTACCCCAAAACGGCCATAAGATCCCCTGAGAAACAAAGACTCCACATAATTTGGGTAAGACTGTCTGTATGGAGTATGGCATGGCATGCTGCAAAAATGTTTTTCGAGAAATAATTATATGACAATGGATGCTTTAAGATTGATGAGAGAGATTTTAAATGTGACTAGATGCATTGATAATATGCGATACTTAGCATGCTGAAAATGTCAGTTTGAGAGCAAAAGCTCGCCACTACACTATATTCTGCCACAAAGCTTGAACATGCAAAGATCTTAGTGTGAGTTGCACCGGATATTAATCACTTCCTAGTTGTATAATCGTGACACTGGTGTGTTCAATCCTTTTTAATACGCACATTTCTTGGGAATGCATATACGGATTAAATCGAATGTATAATCAAACCCAGCTGTATGTTCCTTTTGTTCTTCTCTGATTTTTAACAGATGGAGACTTACAAGTGAAAGGAATAATTTTCATATCACACACACAAGGAGCAGCTACTCGGCCCTTTTTCTACTAACAGGATAGGGAATCCCCTCTTCTGCACCCCAGGGAGGCCACCCCGAGCCCTGAAGAAAGTCCAGGACGTTTATGGCCACATATGGACTGAAGTAAAAAAGGGGGGTCCGCTGCACTCCAAAGTATAATCTACTCATAGAAATAAGGTGAGATGATGGTTCAAAGAGATTCTCTTTGAACCATCTTGAACCATCTTGAAGATGTAAATGTACAATTAGAAAAATACACTAAAGAGATAAATGAACGCAAGTTATGCAAATTCAAAAGAGACACGGTGGACTACAAGCTTGGGGAAGTATATAACTGGGCAGAAATATATGCAGCCATGAGGCAGCAGAAATCCCAGTTCAACAAGTCCACTGATGGTGAAACTTCCTCTTCTGATGATTCTTCACGTAGCAGAGTACCTAAACAGGACCAACACCTACGCCAACCGCCACGTCAGGAAAACCAACCACACAGCAGTACTTCCACAAATCAACCTACTGCTCCCAGCACAAGCCCGGTGTCTTTTTTAGGATCAGGCACCGACGCAACCGGCGATCCAGACGGACTCGGTTCAACAGAATCACCGAGCTCAATAGCAAAATCTACACGGAGCCACAGAACCTAGTTATTAACTTCTCTCAATCAAACATCTCAACGACACAGATGAAAGTGTTGCAAAAAAGCACGTCGTTTGTTCCCACGTATACCACCAATGATCTAGAAACACAAGTTAGTTTTTACAAATTCATGAGGACATTCAGACTGAAACACTTTTTCTCTAATGTTTGTGTACCTCCACCAAGGCAGGAAGACCACACCCTAATGGATTTACGACCACCTAGCACCTTTCTGGCTCCAGTCAGTCATAAGACACTTGACCTATTTGAAGCACTTGTACATAAATATCTTCAAGTCATCAACAACACCATTGAACATACCAGACAAAATCTTACAAAAAAACGAAAAATCGGCCTTAACCCAATTGGCCACCAACAACGACATTACCATCTGTAAAGCAGACAAGGGTGGTGCTCTGGTTATACTAGACACCCAATTCTACTTGGACAGTGTCCAATCCCATTTACTAGACACTGATACCTACATGGAAATAAACACGGATCCTACCATGGAATATTCAACTACTCTCCAGTGTCTAATTGATAAAGCGGTCAACTTTGGAGTTATCACGGACAAAGACAGAAGATACTTGGTCAAAACTCATCCTCAAGTTCCGTACCTATACATGGTACCAAAAATTCATAAACATCCATTGAAACCTCCATTCAGACCTATTGTCAGCACATGTAACTCTATCCACGAGCTCATAGGTACCTACATAGACAAACATTTACAACTTTCAGTTAAACATATGCCAAGTTATTTACAGGACACTACAGACTTTTTGATTAAAATCAAAGGCATCACCATTGATCCTACAGCCCCTGTACTCCTATGTACGATTGATGTCAACTCCTTGTATACATCGATTCCACACAATCTGGGCATGCAAGCCATTGAAACTGCTTTACTGAAGACTCAAAAATCACCGGAACTGCAATTATTCCTCATGGAAGGGGGGCGTGGCTAGCGAGCCATGATGGCGGACGGAGTCTGTTAGAGCTCCGGTGCCGCCGGGGATATTGCATCCTGATAGGGCCTCTGGGGGGCCAACATTCCGACCGCATCCTGTAACCCCTGAGCCGTGGGGACCTGCGGTGGCTCCGGGGCGCTTCTAGGGCTCGGGGAATACCGGCGGCCAGAGATCGGGGCTGCGACGAGGGAGGCCTTCCCCTGCGTGGTCAGCCGGGGCCTGGCGTAGGAGGAGTCGCCGAGAGGCTTCGGGCGCGGCGGACCGGAAGTGCTGCGGAGGGTCCGCGAGACGCGGCCGAGACGCCTGGGATTCCTGCTGGCCTGCCTGACGGCCCCCCCATCGGCAAGACCAAGCTGCAGCCTGGTGATCCTGATCGTGCAGGGATCCGGAGACGGCGGAGACCGCAATCTGAATGGCAGACGGCCGACGGGCCCTGAGAGGGAGAGAGTGAGGCGACGGCTGGAGCAGATTCCTGGGGCGGCGACTCCGGGGGCGGGGGTGCGGAGCTGGTGAGACTTGAGGGGCATAGTGAGACGGGCCTTCCGCAGGGCGGCCCCCCTCCCACTGACTGGTCTCTCTTCATCCTCCTCTCCTCTCCCCTTTGACGACGGGGGCGGCTGCTGCCATTAGGGGACACCGGATTCTCCCCTGCCATCGCCCTCTGGGACCGTGCAGCGAGGACCGGGACACCGCCGGACCGCCGGCCCACTGGGCGGAATTGTGCCCCACTGGCCGGGGTAGAGGCCCGACGGCCGGCTTCCCCCCGGCCTTGGCAATCGGCGCAGGGGGCTCCAGAGGATACAAAGTTGGACAACCTACCCCCCTGAACTGCAACGTGTGGCGGGGCGCTGGGGAAGAAGGTGTTGACCCTGCTCGCTTGACTGGCGGGGGGTGTGGAGACGAGAGGAGGCCACTGCCTGAGGGCGATTCCAGATTTTACCTCTCTACCCTTTCGGCCACCCCCCGCCCGCCCCCCCGCCTGATTTGACCTCTCTCCCTGCGACTTTGAAGCCTTCTGGGGGCAGCCGGGGCCACTGACGACGCTGCTGTGGCCTGTAGGCTGACCTCTGAGTCGGTACACACCGCTGAGGGGCGCCGGGGAGACTTCGGTGCCGCCTGGACTTTCGTGCTGCGGCCTTGTGGGGCCCGCGGAGTGCGGTGCCGCGGCACGTGGGAGAAGGAGAGAGGCGAGTATAACGCCTAGCGATCCAGTGCGAGAAGGACGCCTAGAGTGGACGAGGAATTGCCAGGAGTGTCCCCCGCGCAGACGACCGCGCCCTGTGGCTGGCCGAGCCGGACTGAGGCACTGGACGGGAAGGATGGCCCGGCGAACACGGGTCCGGCCCCGGGGGCTGTGCAGGACGGCTCCATACTACCCCCCCTTGACCAAGCCTCGGGCGGGGATAAGCAGACTGACAAGCTGGACTTGATCCTCCAAGAGATCAGAGACTCTCGCCTGGCTATGGAAACCCAGCTGGGCGCCCTCACCACGAATCTCTCTCTATTAAAAGCTGACCACGGTAAGCTGGCTGACAAGGTGAAGGACCAGGGGATAACGTTGGCGGAGCTGTCTCCGACAGTGGCTGAGCACACTACCTCTAGGGGGCCAACATTCCGACCGCATCCTGTAACCCCTGAGCCGTGGAGACCTGCGGTGGCTCCGGGGCGCTTCTAGGGCTCGGGGAATACCGGCGGCCAGAGATCGGGGCTGCGACGAGGGAGGCCTTCCCCTGCGTGGTCAGCCGGGGCCTGGCGTAGGAGGAGTCGCCGAGAGGCTTCGGGCGCGGCGGACCGGAAGTGCTGCGGAGGGTCCGCGAGACGCGGCCGAGACGCCTGGGATTCCTGCTGGCCTGCCTGACGGCCCCCCCATCGGCAAGACCAAGCTGCAGCCTGGTGATCCTGATCGTGCAGGGATCCGGAGACGGCGGAGACCGCAATCTGAATGGAAGACGGCCGACGGGCCCTGAGAGGGAGAGAGTGAGGCGACGGCTGGAGCAGATTCCTGGGGCGGCGACTCCGGGGGCGGGGGTGCGGAGCTGGTGAGACTTGAGGGGCATAGTGAGACGGGCCTTCCGCAGGGCGGCCCCCCTCCCACTGACTGGTCTCTCTTCATCCTCCTCTCCTCTCCCTTTTGACGACGGGGGCGGCTGCTGCCATTAGGGGACACCGGATTCTCCCCTGCCATCGCCCTCTGGGACCGTGCAGCGAGGACCGGGACACCGCCGGACCGCCGGCCCACTGGGCGGAATTGTGCCCCACTGGCCGGGGTAGAGGCCCGACGGCCGGCTTCCCCCCGGCCTTGGCAATCGGCGCAGGGGGCTCCAGAGGATACAAAGTTGGACAACCTACCCCCCTGAACTGCAACGTGTGGCGGGGCGCTGGGGAAGAAGGTGTTGACCCTGCTCGCTTGACTGGCGGGGGGTGTGGAGACGAGAGGAGGCCACTGCCTGAGGGCGATTCCAGATTTTACCTCTCTACCCTTTCGGCCACCCCCCGCCCGCCCCCCGCCTGATTTGACCTCTCTCCCTGCGACTTTGAAGCCTTCTGGGGGCAGCCGGGGCCACTGACGACGCTGCTGTGGCCTGTAGGCTGACCTCTGAGTCGGTACACACCGCTGAGGGGCGCCGGGGAGACTTCGGTGCCGCCTGGACTTTCGTGCTGCGGCCTTGTGGGGCCCGCGGAGTGCGGTGCCGCGGCACGTGGGAGAAGGAGAGAGGCGAGTATAACGCCTAGCGATCCAGTGCGAGAAGGACGCCTAGAGTGGACGAGGAATTGCCAGGAGTGTCCCCCGCGCAGACGACCGCGCCCTGTGGCTGGCCGAGCCGGACTGAGGCACTGGACGGGAAGGATGGCCCGGCGAACACGGGTCCGGCCCCGGGGGCTGTGCAGGACGGCTCCATACTACCCCCCCTTGACCAAGCCTCGGGCGGGGATAAGCAGACTGACAAGCTGGACTTGATCCTCCAAGAGATCAGAGACTCTCGCCTGGCTATGGAAACCCAGCTGGGCGCCCTCACCACGAATCTCTCTCTATTAAAAGCTGACCACGGTAAGCTGGCTGACAAGGTGAAGGACCAGGGGATAACGTTGGCGGAGCTGTCTCCGACAGTGGCTGAGCACACTACCTCTATCAAGCAACTGAAGGAGCAGGTGACGATCCTCATGGACCGTGTGGAGGATGCCGAGGGGCGTAATCGACGCAACAACATCCGCGTCATTGGGCTTCCGGAACGCAGTGAGGGGTCCCGCGCAACGGAATTCATGGAGCAGTGGATCCGCTATCATGTCGCCCCGGAGGGACTGTTGCCGTTCTTCTGCGTGGAGCGGGCACACCGGATCCCTACAGGGAGGCCTAGAGCAGGACAGCCACCGCGACCGTTGATAGTCAAGATCCTGAACTACCGGGATAGAGACATGCTCCTGCAGAAAGCCCGGGAGAAATCGCTCATTGAATATGAGAACCAACAAATCTCACTATACCCGGACTACACAAATCAAGTGCAACGACAAAGGTCATCCTACTTTGCGGTCAAGAAAAAGCTCCAGAAGGCTAATCTCCGGTACGCCCTGTTATTCCCGGCCCGCCTCAAGATCTTCCACGACAACAAGACCCACTTCTTCGAGAGCCCTACTGACGTAGAGGAATGGTTGGAGGTGATGGGCGTTGAGGCGACTCGGGAGGGGGCGTCTGGCAGGTCCAGGAGCGGCTCGGATCGCGGAGGGAGAACTTCACCCGTAACGTCGTTGCAACCCAGACGACGCAAGCCCTCTATTGCACAACAAAGGGAAGACAAGATGACAGCGGTCAACATGGTGGGCTCTTTCCGCGCCGAACACAAACTAATTCACAAGGACACGGAAGACAGCACACCACACTCAGACTCGGAACACAGCGTGATACTGTTCCCAACGGTGACGCCGAGAGCGGCAGACAAAATGCTGGACAATGGTCTGGAGTGAGGGCCCAACCCGGAGTGCCCTAAAAACCTTTGTCTCCTACTGATATCCTTTTGATGATGCTTGGCGGGGGTGGGGGTGCGGGGTGGGGGATGCGGGCATTCTGTACTTTGGGAGGCGCTACCTCCTGCGATACTGGGAGGGTGACTACAAGCTTAGACATTGTGGGCTCGGCCCTTAATGACTGGACTCTATTGTCTGACTTTTTCTGGCCTTTTTGAACTGAGACCCTCGAGTATGTATGGAAGGTGAGGGATGCGCGAGCAAGGGACCCCCCCTCCCCCCTCCCTCTTTTTTCCCTTTCCCTCCCCTCCCCCCCCTTGGCCTCCCCCCCCTGCACACCCCCCCCCCCCTTATTCCCTACTCCCCCAAGGAGGTTGTTGGGAGACATATAGCCCGTGCACAGACTTCCCTGGCGGCGCTGTTGAGCCGACAGCGTAACTCTGTTAGACTTGATGGACAAGGTACAAGCTATGCCACCCCCCCTTTTGGCGAATGCACTACTGTTTAGTTTGTAATGTTTTACACTTCATGGATCGGCACAGCAATGTTCTTTAGCTGCGCCACAAGAGTTCGAGTTTGGGGTGGGTGGAAGTACGTCTCCTGGCTTATAGCTGTTAGAATTTGTGCTATGGCTACGGGCACAGTCTCTTCCGATATGTATCATCGAATATGGCAGACACTGTAGGGAAGTATAGACTGGCCACCTGGAATGTGCAGGGACTTGGTGCCATACAAATGCGACACAGAGTGCATGCATACTTGCTCCGACAGCACGCCCACATCGTATTCCTCCAGGAATCCCACCTAGCGCACACTGAGACACTCACACTGCGGAAGAAGTGGAGGGGGACTGTGTTCTCTACGACATATTCCGCCTTCTCCAGGGGGGCTACCATCTGGGTGAGGTACGGCACCCCCTTTGTTGAACTGGACAGGAGGGTTGACGACCAGGGTAGGTACATCCTAGTGAAAGGTGAATTGGACGGCTCATTCGTAGTTCTGGGTAGTGTATATGCCCCGAACTTTGATCATGACGCATTCCTTGCGAGTGTGGGGCGAGCATTGGCTGACTGGGGGTATATCCCTTGGATTCTCGGGAGAGACTGGAACATGGTACTGGACGTAGCCCTTGATAGGTCGCACCCCCCCTCCAGGCGACAGGTGTCCAAAGAATAGCAGACTCGTTTAGGACATGGATGCAGGGTTGGGGTCTGACAGATACATGGCGCACACTCTACCCAACACACAGGGAATACTCCTACCACTCCCCGGTTCATGACTTGCATACCTGGTTGGACAGATTCTTGTGTACTAAGTCCTTGGTGTCTAAATGCACGTCCTCCGATTATCTGGCTAAAACCTTCTCCGACCACAGGCCTTTGACACTTGATTTACACTGGGAGAGGGTACCATCTCCGGTGCCCTCCTGGAGACTTAATCCGGCACTGCTGGAGGATGCCCCTTTCCGCACTTCCCTGTCGAACACAATTACTTTCGAAAAAACTGGGACTCAGCGACCTCTAACCTGATAGTGTGGGACGCTATGAAGGCTGTGATAAGGAGGGCGGTTATTGGTCAGGTGGTAGGTGCCAGGCATGAGATCCACAGGAAGCTGTGTGATGTAGAGACTCGCCTACAGGCGCTAGAATCGGCGATGGGTGAGAACCCTGATCGCACTGGAGAGTTACGACTGTGTAATATTGAGCACGCCGAACTCTTGGAAACTTTGCGAGTTATTGATTACAAAGACTACCTGAGACGACAACAGGCCGACTCAGACAGATCGGGTGCTGTACTGGCCCGGCTTGTACGAGACAGCCCCGAGACCCCAATGATCACACGGATTAGGGATAGCGCGGGTGGGATAGTAACTACACAATTGGCTATTAATGATGCTTTTAGAGATCACCTTAGCACGCTATATGCTTCTCCCCCATGGAGGACCGTGCAGCGATGATGGACTTTCTGAGAGACTTGCCTTTCCCGGTCTTGTCCCGAGTGGAGCAGACGGGGATAGACGGACCCATCACGCAGCAGGAAATAAAATTAGCCATCCGATCCCTTAACCGGGGTAAGACTCCTGGACAGGACGGTCTGCCGAAAGAGTTTTATCAGTCATATGCTGAGACCCTGGTCCATGTCTTGGAGAACATTTATATGGAATCATATGAACTTGGTTACCTGCCTGGAACGACAATGCAGGCCTCAGTTATCTCAATCCCCAAGCCCGGCCGGGACGCCCTTGACCTCACCAATTACAGGCCCCTTTCAATGCTCTCTACGGAGTATAAAATACTCAGTAAAGCCTTAGCTCTGCGGATACAGTCCCACCTTCCGGCCTTGATTCATTCGGATCAGTGCGGATTCCTGCCGGGAAAAAGTACGTCCCAAAACACGAGGAGACTCCATGCCCTCATGGCCGCGACGACGCCGACTCTACCTCGGGCTGGCTGTGTCGCTCTGGACCTCCGTCAAGCTTTCGACTCACTGTCCTGGGGGTTTATGTTTGAGGTCTTGCAACGTTTTGGCCTCACCGACTCCCTGATACGATGGATCCGGCTGTTGTACACACGCCCGACAGCTCGGGCACGCACGGGTCGACACGTCTCCTCTAGTTATAACATATATCGCGGCACTCGACAGGGCTGCCCACTGTCGCCCCTGTTGTTTGTCTTGACCCTCGAACCTCTGGCGATCGCTCTCCGGACCGGGATGGCTGAGAGGGGCATCTTCGTCGGTGGCACACCCAATTTGATATGAATTTAAGCCGACGATATCCTTCTGTATTTCCGGGATCTGGAGGAGAATCATTCGGCCTTAGCGACCATTTTTACCCGGTTCGCAGATGTGTCGGGACTGGCGATCAACCCGGCGAAGTCGGTGGGGTTTTATTTCCAGGAGGGCCAACGGCCAACCCACATACTATTTGGCACTTCCCAAATCCCGATAGCGCAGGATAGGTTTAAATATTTAGGTATACGGGTCTATAGACGGCCGGAGGACCAGATCGATGGAAATACTAGGCGGGCCATTGCTGGCCTTCGTAGTAGTGTGCAATTCTGGACTTCTCTGCCGCTGTCCGTCATGGGTAGGATTGCCATCTCTAAAATGGTCATGCTTCCCCGATTGCTTTATTATTTTGTAAATCTACCGGTTCTCCTCCCACAGACTATTTTTTATAACTTGAATACACTCTTGACCACCCTGATCTGGGGCTCTGGCCGGCGGAGAATAAGCCTCAAAAAACTTCAACTGGGAACCAGGCGTGGAGGCCTGGGTGTACCAGACTTTCGTGGTTATTATTACGCAAGCCAATTACAATGGCTATCAAGATGGGTAGCGGGTAGACATCTGCACGAAATCGGCTTCACCGGTGAACGGCTGGCGCGTGGAGAACTGCACTCCCTACTACTTCCCAAGGCCAAAGTGCCCGAGACTGTCACCCTCTTTTGCATACCGCCCTGATATGTTGTCGAAAAGCTTTGGCATACACATCACCGGCCCCATCGTACGCCGACAACATCCCCCTCTTGGGAATCCCAACGCCACAAGGTCGGTTGACGCACGGTAGATTACGGCCTTGGACGGATGCGGGGGTAGACAGAGTAGACGATTTCTCAGGATTTGACGCGTTATTAGACCACGCCTCCTTTGTGCAGGCCACGGGAGCCCCTCCACGACTATACCTCCTACATGCCACGGTAACACACTACATACGTACTACATGGGCCCCACAGCGTAGCAGACCGGAGCAACATGAGCTAGTGCACCTACTACATTACATGGGAACGAGAGGTCATCTTGTGAGGTGGTTATACACTGGCATTAGGGAACACGCTGCTATGTCCCTTACTCCCCTCAAGACCACCTGGACGTTGGACACGGGGGAGGATATGGCAGATGGGGCATGGAAGGTTGTTATGGAACACCCTAGAAGAGTGTCCAGAAATGTGAAGTTTAAATTTATCCAAGCCATGTTACTACATCGGGCATACCTTACCCCACAAAGGCTGCACAGGATGTTTCCTGCCTCTTCCCATTGCTGTCCCCGATGTCATGCGGAGGAGGCTGGCCTTCTCCACATGTTATGATCCTGCCCACGTATAGACGGCTATTGGGGTCAGGTCCGACACATCCTCTACACTGCCACGGGCCTGCGGATACCAGAGGGAGCGCTGCCGTGCTTGCTGGGACATAGGAAAAGGCCTAAAGGACGTAGGGCCCCACTGAAGTTCATGGACTTAGCATTACTACTGGCGGTCAGGACACTGACTATGAGGTGGAAATCTGCATGACCCCCGACTGTAGAGGTCTGGCGGTCCGAAGTACTGAAGTGGGGTAGGGCTGAAGGTACAATACTCAGGAGGGAGGAGGAACGAGGGCTACGAAAACACCCAATAGCACAGGACTGGGAACAGATACTGTTAGAGCTGGAAGACATGGACTTGACGCCCTCCCAGACGGGTACCGCGTAATGGGGATGGCTGGACAAGGGAGGTGGGTCCACGAATGGAGAATGGCCCAGGATGCGCACAGGTTGGCCAGAGGATGATGATCACACTTATTTAGATAAGTCAGTTCTCCGAGATCACATGGCCTATGCAGAGCTGTCAGGAGACGTACGGAACGGGGTGGGGGGGTTGGGAGGGATAGAAACTGGCGACGCCTCCACATATGGAGTCATAGATGTATACGCGCTGAGAACTGATTGAGCATTGACAGCTTGCCGTTACTTGTAAAGAATTACCACCCTTATATAGAGCTGTCCAGGTTGCTGTGGATGATTTGTATAGCCTAAGTATCATGAGGGGCACTGAGCCAGATGTTTAAAGTTGACGGGGGGAGAAAAACAGAAAAGACTGTATAAGATGTGTAGAAACTGTATGCACAACGCAAGCTCTGGTTGCAGTCATCAATAAAAAGTTTTACAAAAAAAAATGTATTCCTCATGGAACTCGTTCAAATTACCCTACTACACAGCTATTTCGAATTTGGAGAAAAGTTCTACATTCAACTATCAGGCGTAGCCATGGGCAACTGTGCTGCTCCATCATATGCTAATCTGTTCATGCATGAGTATGAGACTGAACACATACTTACAGTACCACTGTGGCAAGAACATCTACACACATACCATCGCTATATTGATGATATTTTTCTTATATGGACAGGTACAAAACAACAACTAGTTTCAGCCATAAACCAACTCAACACCGTGAATGACAGGATACAATTCACCCACAACATTAGCGCTTCCAGGATATCTTTCCTAGACGTGGATATAACCATCAATAACACCCACTTGGATACTTCAATTTACACTAAACAGACTGATCGCAACAATTTTTTACATTTTTCAAGTTTCCATCAACCCAGCCTTAAACAACATCTACCTTACTCACAACTACTTCGGGCCAAAAGGATAGCATCTACAGAACATGCTTATAAACATGACAGCACCATCATCCTAAATATTTTTTTGAACAGAGGATATCCAGATCATATAGTACAAACAGCCACGACAGAGTGGCAGGAATAGAACGAACTGCGTTATTAACACCAAAAGTAACCACTAATTCAGCAGAACAACGGAATGTCTTTGTTTCCAAATATTCTACCAAGAGTCGACTGATTAAGCAATGCATTACTAAACATTGGCAAACCCTCCAGTTAGAACCCGACTTCAATCAAATCTTTGAACATTTTCCCATTTTTGTATATCAGCGTTCAAGAAACCTACAATCTCTGTTGAAACCACGTGCTCCCAAGTCCATTACATACAAGGGAACAATCCCATGTCACAACTGCACTAATTGCAACAACATGATTCCAGGAAACATTGTGACACATCCCACTCAAAGTGGTACAAAAGGGGGTGGTGATGGACGGAGCATCTGAACCAATCAAACACTCACACCCAGTCAACAGATCTGGGTTTAATCCATCACCGTTCTTTAGCCCACTCTGCCACTCCCCTTTTGTACCGATTTGTTTGCCATAAGTTGGCAGGGTATGCTCAAACGTGAGTCCCTTGCTCATTTTGCCACTGGATTCAAGCAAGCCTGGCTGAAGACGGCTGAAATGCCAGAAACCGGTCCTAGAAGGCTTGTTTCCGGTCCAGGAAAGGCGTGGCTTGGCAGTTCGGGCTGGACTGTTCCCATGAGGCACAGGGCCAGACTGATTTGCATTTGGCCATGTCTGAACTGGGGTGGCAGAGTGGGCTAAAGAACGGTGATGGATTAAACCCAGATCTGTTGACTGGGTGTGAGTGTTTGATTGGTTCAGATGCTCCGTCCATCACCACCCCATTTTGTATCACATCCCACTCAAGGTACCTCCATCCGCCTACAGGTCAATGCAACTTGTGACACCACCAACGTGGTATATCTTCTGAAGTGCCCTTGTGGCTTACCCTATGTAGGCAAAACTGAACGGAAGATCAAAATCAGACTGACAGAACCTCGCAGTAACATCAGAAATAAGAATTTAAAATCTGCATCGCAGCTCACTTTACTGAAATGAATCACAACGTCAGCCAAATTCGCTTCCAAATCTTGGAGGTTGTAAAAAAAAAACACTGGCATTGATTCTAGAAATTTTTTATTGCAAAGAGAACTGTACTGGATACACAGACTTTGTTCTAGCCATCCGAAAGGACTCAACGAGAGACTGGAATATAGTAGTTTCTTATAAATGTTGCCTTTTGTGCTCTCTTGGCATCATCCTTTGACCTCTACCTTCCACTCTTCCAATTTCTCTTTTTTCCCTAACTCTTTTTTCCCTGACTCTTTTTTGACCCTTTTCTGTTCTCTTCATTGTTCTCTTTTCACTTTTTCTACTGTTTGTAACACTAACCACCATTTCACTTTATCTTGGCTTGTTTTCTGTTGATTTTTGTTTTCTTCTTCTGTTTTCTCTGTTCTCCTTTTTTAGTTATCTGATGTTTTTCTTTCTGATTCTGTCCACCAAAGGACAGTTGTTTCCACATCACATCCTTAGGTGAATTTTTAACAATCTCCCTTTCATTGATTCTACCATTGTTCTTTGTATTCTCCCCTATAGTCACTGTCCCTATTAACACAAACTTTTCTTTAACTTTTACTATGTAGGCTCTTTCCACTTTTCCGTATCCACGCATTCCGCTTCACATATATAGTATAGGCATTGGTTCCCTTTCTATACTCTTTTTTCATTTTTTCCATGTTATTCTATTTCATTCATACACTCTTTTGAAATTATATTGTTATGCGTTACCTTGCTGATTTGAACTATTATTAGAATGGCTGTTATTCTGTTTTTGTTTAGTTTTCATTAACCGTAGTTCATTTGCAAATGCACAGTCATGCGTTACTTTGTTGTTCTCATTTACTGTCATATTGGCCGTTTTCCTTTTTTGTCGAATTCACTCGTCACTTTTTATTATGCTTTATTGAGTTTATTTAGTTTTTTGTATCTTATGCAGTCCTCTATCACGGATCTAGTTCCCGTTCACATTTTGTTCCTTTAAACCGTTATCACGCATGCGCGACTCTACCTGCTTTTCATTTTCGCGCCGGTGCATGGCGTTTCTAACTTCGGCACCAGAGTTCACAGTAGTTAGTTACTGAATATACCGCGGTAAGCTTCTTGCTCTTCATGTATAGTCATTCACCTCTCTATCTGTTTTTCATGTCACCGTGGTGGCGTTTCCTCTCTGTCCCTTCGTTTTTTTAGATACTAGCGCACTACGGAAAGTAACATCAATGGCGGGTTCCAATACTCCCATAACGGCATGCCATCACCATTCAGGCTCACGCGTTGTTCGGCCATGTCGTTTTCCGGCATGTATTCACTCACTATGTTTTTTTATCGTTCATCACCAGTCACCGACCATTATTTTCTTTGACCAGGCATCTTTTACGCATTAACACACTTGGGTTATTTAGTACACCACAGATTGTTAGTATTACCCTCGGACCCTGTATATAGTGTAAAATGCGTTTTCCATTGAATTTTCCTGCAGATCTATGAACCACCTGAAGAAGAGCCTTCGGCTTGAAATGCATCGGGGCTAACACTGTACCTTGTGAATTATTGACATACATCAATGAACCAGTTTTTGAAATACAGCAATCACACTCGGATTGCATTGTACTTATGAAGATTGAAAGCTTGTTTTCAAACACTTGGAATACAAAGTGAATAAAACTTTGTTTCTTTACTATTGGATTACCCTGTGTAAATTGTTTGCAAGATTTTTCAGCACACAGGAGTGCTCAAGGGCTTCACCTTACATTGTTAAGGTTTTTCTTTGGCCATTGTTCTAAGCGCCTTTTGGACTGAAGGCGACCGTCTTGAGCACCCTAAATCTCTTTGAACCATCATCTCACCTTATTTCTACGAGTAGATTATACTTTGGAGTGCAGCGGACCCCCTTTTTTACTTCTAGTTCACTTTTCTGTCCTCCCGCTTAGCACCCACTACTTAAACAAAATGTCTTACGCAGACATTGCTAATTTAACAAGTAACAAAGCTGATACTTTGGAATTCACCACAGAAGACACCGACAGAATATACACACTTATACAGGAACCCGAGTGTATATCATCCAGCACAGGTTCTGTGCAATCAAACATACGCCAACTTCTCTATGCTGCCAAGAGAGAGATAAACCAATGTTTACACGCCAGCACCCTAATCCGTTACCATAAGGTCTCAAGAATACAAAGAGGTTTACGAATACCTCTCAAATCTACCCTCTGCAAAAATAACATCAGATTCACAGAAATGAAGATTGAAAGCTTGTTTTCAAACACTTGGAATACAAAGTGAATAAAACTTTGTTTCTTTACTATTGGATTACCCTGTGTAAATTGTTTGCAAGATTTTTCAGCACCCAGTAGTGCTCAAGGGCTTCACCTTACATTGTTAAGGTTTTTCTTTGGCCACATATGGACTGAAACATGTTGGCACTAGGGTCTTAGGACCATAATACTCCAAAACGGACCCATTTTTATTTAAATTTTAATAACCCCGACAGAGCCAAAAATAAAGGGAAACCGGGGTACTGTTGGAGGTTTTTTACATCTTTAGTCCCCCTGGTCTTCCACGAACTTCAAAGAGCTCCCAACACTGTGGTTGAGCCCACCCCGACTTCTAGACGTCGGGGTGACCCGATGATGAAGCATGACACCACTAGGGTGTGTGAGGGTAATTAAACAAAAAGGAATAATTTCCTTCCTCACCTATTGGTGAAGTCTTACACCTTCTCTCACATTAAACGCTTCGTATATCCCCCAATTCAAGTGCTTTTCAATTTGATCGTCACACGATCAGTTGGAGTAATTTTTTGCGGTTTAAGTTTCAAGTGGGAGGATTTACTCCAACCCAGTCTCCTCTCTACCCTCTAGGCCTTGAAAGAAAATCTTTCGAAAGCCTTTTGTGTATATACAGCTCTTGCTACTCGCCATTGGCTCCCACTGAAGAAAATAATTTGCTTTAAAGCCTTATGCTTCTGCTACAGAATTCTCTCCCAGAAAGGTCCTATATACTTACGCACTATGATACAGCCTTACTCCCCATCGCGCAATGTGAGATCTTCAAAGGCCAACTTGGTGCTAGTTTCCCGGGTCTTTAGGGCCAGATTTATGGCACACTCTTTCTCCGTTCTAGCTGGCAAGGTTTGGAATTCACTCAAGGAACAGTTAAGAGCAGAATGTTTTGGAATTATATTTAGGAACAAAGTTAAAACCTGGCTGTTTAGCTCTCCTTGGTGTCTGTCGGTGCATTTCTGATCTAGATTTTTTTCTGTAGTTTAGATAGTTCAGGTCTCAGCGCAGAGACACACTGTATGGTGTAACCAGGTGCTTTATAAATCACTATTAATAATAATATATTTTAGCTACTTAAATGTGTGTTAGAATAAAACATGAGATCCCACAG
This sequence comes from Lissotriton helveticus, assembly GCF_964261635.1. Taxonomy (NCBI): domain Eukaryota; kingdom Metazoa; phylum Chordata; class Amphibia; order Caudata; family Salamandridae; genus Lissotriton; species Lissotriton helveticus. The sequence continues at coordinate 1,240,504,692 of NC_136059.1, read as the reverse complement.
CCTTTCATTTCACAATTTTTGTACAACACGTTTGTCAGACAGTTCACTATACAAAATCATCGAACTTTACAGTCAGAGAAAGAAAAGTAAATGTAGATAAAAAATGAATTTTCACCTCTCTCTGCGACAGAATTAATATAACACGATAAAACAAGCTTTATTTAGAAACATTTTATAGGTTAACAACAAACCATTTGCCTTGTACAGTACAAAAAGCAATGTCAATCGCTTCACTAACAACAGGTACAGTTGGAGCAAGTCACACAAAATAACCTCCCCACTTCAGTCAGTCAGGATTCTTTATTCGATGATTAAAAATCACCATAAAAAGTACAAACATACAATATACACTCATATCATTAAAAAACAATTAAATTAACATGAATCCTGTTATTGATACAACTATATCCAAGTATAATAATAGAAAAAGGACATTGTGGAACTTTGACACCAGTATCAAGAATCTCACAGTTCCCCCCCCCCCCCTCTAGTTGCCCTCAATCGAGCAGCCACTTTAATAAAATTAATAATACAGCACAATGTGAGGGGATTGTTCGCCTGTTGTAAATAGATCAAAGCCTCTCGGGCGCATTTTATGTTAGATTTTCTTAAGACCTCCCCACTTAGAAAATAATTTGTACTGATGGTGGCTAACCCACCAATCTATGATAGTGCCACAATTTCTTCTATAATTTGTCATATTTACGAGGGAAGCTTCTAGCTTTATAGATTGATTTCTCCATTTTACCACACCAATCCATCCCTTTAGTCCGCATCTCTATAGAGGGGGCCACCGGGGAAGTCCAATTGCGAGCAATGTCACATTTAGCTAGGAGTTTGTCCAGGCCCACCAAGGTCCTGTCCCACCTACGCGCACCCAACTTGTCCACGATCCCAAGCAGAGCAATTTTTGAATCCACATGAATAGTCATACCACCACAGCAGACAACACAGTTAAAACAGAGGACCAAAATATCTGTATCATACAGTATTGCCACGCAACATGGAAGAAATCCCCAGTTGGGTTTTTATAACAACGGCATGCTGGGAAGTCTTTCAGACCTGCCCTCCACAAACGGGTAATGTAGGCCTAGTGGAAATATTTTTATTGAATGTAGCGTAGTTTGGCGGAAATAGCGAAAGTATGAGCCATGCAAGCTTCACGCCAGTCCATTTCGTCCAAAGGACCCACCCAACTTTCCCACTGTTCTTTCAGGGGAAGCAAAGAGGCTGGTGAATGTATCACAAGGGATATGTAAATTGGAATATCCTACCCTTGACTAGGGCACCCAAGAGGATTTTACTTTCCAGGTGACTACATTTGGGGAGATCCTGGAGTATATCACTACGGGCACGCAGGGTGTGACAACGTTGTAGGTAGTTGTTAAACTGGGAAGATGTCAGCTCCTGGAAGGAATTCATGTGTTGGCCACCCCAAACATTCACAAAACGTCACAGTCCGATAGAGTCAAACCCGCTAAATCCCTCCAGAGTGGACACTTGAGACAACCATTTGCCCACTCAGAGCGGGGTTTCTGCTGTAAGTCTGTGATCCCATTTCAGCCAGCAGAAGGCTGCCTCCACATCTTAAAGGCCACCTGAGTGATCTAAGGAAACCAGTGGGAATTGAACTGCAATACAGGAGGTGAAGTATGTTATCGAGTCCCAACAGGGCCAACTAAAAAAAGAATTAAATGCATATTTAATGCTCCTTCACTTTGTGAGTGAATACAACACATGTTGTTTGTCAGCTCACCAAATGGGGCAAATAGGCCTTAAATATAGCCTGCCCTGATAAAATCTGACTCACTTTAGTGAATGGGCGAATAAATTTGTCGAGGGCTGACGCCCAAGTTACTACTTGTGTAACGATATATCTGTAAGAGACATAAGTTAGTATTAGATTCCTTACCTTAGAATATCCCCAGGCTTCAGACTGGATCCGGAAATTTTTGCGTAGCAGTACCCTTGCGCGTCGGTAGGCGTCGTCTGCAGCTCCGCGTCCGTCGTCGGCGCCGTGATGACGTCGTCGGAGTACTTAGACGCCGCCTCCGCGTGCTGGAGTCAGTTCTTAGACACAGCTTTTCCGCGCCAGAAACGCAGAGCCATGTTAAAAACCAACACTGGTGCCATTGAAACTAGGGCCCTGAAAGGGGATAACCCTAACCCTAGATATTGGTTCGCAGAGCGGGGAGGATGGGTGGGTCGGTAAGGAATCTAATACTAACTAATGTCTCTTACAGATATATCGTTACCCAAGTAGTAACTTGTGCATCTGAAAGAGACATGTTAGTATTAGATTCCTTACCTTAGAATAGATACCCCAGCAATACCAACCCCGGTGGTGGGTCTGCGAACCAATAATCACACCAGAAAGTCCTGGAGGACGGAACGGCCAAAGAAGCCATCTCTCCGGACTTGGCTGTCCAGGCAGTAGTGTCTTGCAAACGTGTGCAGCGATGCCCACGTAGCTGCCTGACAGATGTCTTGTAAGGGTACTCCCCTGCCCAGGGCAGTGGTAGTCGCCGTGGCTCGGGTAGAATGAGCCCGCAATCCAACAAGGGGCTCCTTTCTAGCCAAGGAGTAGCATGCCTGGATACACAAGATGATCCACCGGGAGATGGTCCTCTTGTGCACCGCTTTCCCCTTCTTAGCTCCCACGTAACCAACAAAGAGTTGGTCATCCACCCGGAACTGGCGTGTGCGATCCAAGTAAAATTAGAGCGCACGTTTTGGGTTCAGACGGTGGAGCCGCTCTTCCTCTTTAGAGGGATGCGGTGGCGGAAAGAAGGTAGGCAAGGTGATAGACTGCCCGATATGGTAGGCTGTGACAACCTTGGGCAGGAAAGAAGGCTTAGTACGCAGCACCACTTTGTCCGGATGGACAGAAAGGAAAGGTGGAGTACAAGAAAGGGCCTGGAGCTCACTCACTCTCCTGGCAGAGGTGATGGCAACCTGGAAAGCAGTCTTCAAAGTCAGAAGGCGAAGAGGACAGTTGTGAAGTGGCTCAAAGGGAGCGCACATCAGAAACGTAAGAACCAGGTTCAAGTCCCACTGAGGCATCACAAACGGAACGGGAGGAAACGTGTGTGTGATGCCCTTAAGAAATCTATTTACAATAGGGGACTTGAACAAAGAAGGTTGATCAGGCAGCCTTAGAAAGGCTGAAAGGGCAGAAAGGTAGCCCTTGATAGTGCCCAGAGCACAGCCCTGCTGGGCAAGAGTAAGAAGGAAGAGAAGAACCTCAGAAAGAGGGGCAGCAAGAGGATCCACAGCCTTTGCTGTGCACCATGCCGCAAATCTGTTCCACCTGCAGGCGTATACCGACTTTGTGGAGGGACGCCTGGCTGCCAGAATGACGTTACAGACTTCAGGAGGCAAGTCAAATGGCCTCAACTGTCACCGCTCAATCTCCAAGCATGGAGGTGGAGACTGGCCTGGTTCGGGTGGAGGACCGTCCTCTGCTGCTGCGACAGAAGGTCCTCCTGAAGAGGCAGACGAACCGGGGGATCGACTGACATACTGAGTAGCTCTGGATACCAGTACCTTCTCGCCCAGTCCGGAGCCACAAGGATGACTTGGGCCCGGTCGCGCTTGATCTTCTTCAGCACTCTGGGCAGAAGTGGTATAGGCGGAATAGCGTACAATAGACCGCAACTCCACTTGCGACGAAAAGCGTCTCCGAGCGAGTGCCACCTTGGAAATTCCAACGCGCAGAACTGATGACATTGCGCATTCTCTTCGGTGGCGAATACATCTAACCAAGGCTCTCCCCATTGCTGAAAGAGGCCTTGCGCCATGTCCGAGTTCAGACGCCATTCGTGATCCATCATGCACCGTCGGCTGAGCTCGTCCGCCCTGGCGTTCAGAGAACCTGCCAGGTGTTAAGCCACCAGGGTCACGCCCTGGCGTTCCAGCCATTGCCAGAGGCGAAGAGCCTCCTGGCAAAGGGTCCACGACCCCACCCCGCCCTGTTTGTTGCAGTACCACATGGCAGTGGTGTTGTCCGTGAACACCTGCACTACACTCCCCCGGACAGAGGGGAGGAATGCCTTCAGTGCTAGACGAAACGCCCGTAGCTCCAACAGGTTGATGTGGAGCCGGGCCTCCGCCGGAGACCAGAGGCCTCTGATCTCCGCCTCTCCCATGTGGCCTCCCCAGCCCTGGAGGGACGCGTCCGTCACAACTACGTGCTCCGGTTGGGGAAGGGAGAGGGATCTGCCGCTGACCCAATCGCGGTCCGTGAGCCACCACTGCAGCTGTCTCGCAGTGCCCTCCGAGATCAGGACGTGGTCGGACAGGTTACCCTGATGCTGGGCCCACTGAAACTTCAGGTCCCACTGCAGAGCCCGCATCCGCCACCTGGCGTGATGCACCAGAAGGATGCAGGAGGCCATCAGCCCCAGAAGCCGCAGTGTCAACCTGACCGAGGTCCGGGATAACGGCTGAAAGATGGGAATCAGAGCCTGAATATCCCGGACCCGCTGTTCGGGTGGGTAAACCCGAAACCGCGCCGAGTCTAGAACCGCTCCGATGAAGAGGAGCTTCTGAGAGGGGCACAGGTGTGACTTTGGCACATTGGTGGAGAACCCCAGCTGGTTCAGGAGATCTGCCGTAGTCTGGAGGTGGCTGACGCCTTCAACAACCAGTCGTCGAGGTAGGGGAAGACTGAAACCCCTAACCTGCGCAGATGAGCTGCGACCACCGCCATCACCTTTGTGAACACCCGTGGGGCGCTGGTAAGGCCGAAGGGGAGCACGGTAAACTGAAAGTGCTCGTGGCAAACTGTGAACCGCAGGTAGCGCCGGTGGGCCGGCAGGACGGGGATGTGGAAATAAGCGTCCTGCAAGTTCAACGCTACCATCCAGTCTCCTGGGTCCAGGGCAGCTAAGACCTGAGCCAGTGTCAGCATTTTGAACTTCTCCTTCCGGAGGAAGCCGTTGACGTTCCGTAGATCCAAGATAGGGCTTAGGCCCCCTTTGCCCTTCTTGGGTACCAGAAAGTAGTGGGAGTAGTAACCACACCCTACTTCTGGCCCAGGAACGCGCTCGATGGCCCCCTTGGCCAAGAGGGCCGTAACTTCCTCCTGCAGAAGTCGCAAATGATCCCCCGATACACGGTGGTTCTGCGGTGGCATTGCTGGAGGAGTCGCCTCGAAGGGGAGGGAGTAGCCCCTTCGGACGATTTGCAGCACCCACCTGTCCGAAGTGACAGTGCGCCAGTGGAGGTGGTGATGGCGAACCCTGCCCCCCACTGGCGTCACATGGGCCTGAAAGCACGGACTAGGAGGGTTTTGAGGCGGATGCTGCGGGGAAAGGTGTGTACTGACCTCGCAGTTGAACCCTACCGCCTGGACGGCGGTTCCCACGGCCGCCATCGCGTTGGGTATTGCCCTGCGGAGCGTGGCTGGCAGCACGTGTGGGTAAACCCCTTCAGTGACCACTAAAGGAGTGAAAAGCAGCCGATTGCTGGCGCGGGGCCGAGAGGCCCAAGGACTTGGCCGTAGCCCTGGAGTCCTTAAAGCGCTCAAGCGCATGGTCTGCTTTGTCGCCAAAGAGGCGACGGCCATCGAACGGCATGTCCATCAACGTGTTCTGGACATCTGCCAAAAAGTTGGCGGACCTCAGCCAGGCGTGGCGTCTGACCGCCACCATCGTTGCCATCGCTCTACCTAGCGAGTCAGTGGTATCCAGCCCACACCGGATGGAATATTTGGCTGCATCCTGGCCCTCGACAAGGGCTTGGCCGTGTTTGGCCCGTACCTCCAACGGACACTCTGGCAGCACTTCCGCGACCGTATCCCACAGAGAGTGGGTGTAACGGCCCAAGAGGCATGCGGTGTTGGAAGACCGCAGTCCCAGACTAAGGGATGAGTGTAGGAGAGTGGGGTCTGCAATCCCATGGCCACCCCAGATTTTTGCTTTTTGCTTCACTGATTTACGACTTTCCCTGGCTGTGGGCCTGCTAATCAGACCCACAGCCTAGCTGTTCTCTCTCTAAATTACAACCATGTACCCTAGGTGCATTTTACCAATTGGTACTGGGCCACCTTATCAGTCCCTGTACAGTATACCTTAGGTATCCAGGGCATAGGTGTACCCAGGGCCTACCGGGGGCTGAAGCATGTATTATGCCACCCCTGGCTGGCCCTCTAAACAGACACAACTGGCTGCACGACAGCTGGGGCAAGGTGGTGTAATCACCCTTTGCTTTAGATATAGCTCCCTATATCTAAACATAAAATGGACACATATATTCCTATCAGTCACTCCTATGGCAGGCCTTATCGATCCTGAAGGCAGAGTGCTTGGAATTATGTGAGATGGTGCTCTGGCATGAGCTGAGCCCGTTTGCAGCTTGCGGAACCAAGTCCGAATAGCTGTTCCATGATAACGCTATACCATATACTCTTAAGTGCATTATAATCCTAGCGGTTAAATGCTAACTCTGGTATAACATTATCAAAACATGTCGAGTAAGGTGTCATACGAATTGGAATACTACCCCCTCGCCAATTCTGGCGACGGGGGTAGCATTCCACTCTTCTAGAGGGACACGACATGTATGTAACTGTGAACCCCGGTTAAAGTTAACTCGAGCCTCAGCATCACAAAATGGATGCTGCCACCACAGACACAAGTCTGACCTCCTGCTGCTGGGAGTCCTTCCAGCGAGGGAGGCTTGGACAAAGGGTTTCCTGCCTTGGGAGGTGCTAGCACCATCCCAGATGGGATTTTGTGTATTGGGTAGGCCCAGGCTGAAAGGAATGAGACATGCCTGGGGCACACAAGGTGCCCTGTGCATACACCGGTTCCAACCAGTTGCTGGGACACTCCAGTCCCAGCTCTGGCGGGAAACTGGACAAAGGATAGGGGGTGTAACCACCCCCCTTCCTGGTCCCACCCAGGGGAGGGACCTAGTCCGTAGTGCAGCCCCCTTTAGGAGAATAAAGGTAGGAGCTGGTCCCATTCCAAGTTAGATTAATCTTGACAACCTTCCACGAAAAAACTCTTGATCTTCGACCTCCTGAACCTCAGAAGACTGAAGAATCTCCCCTATGGTCAGGGAGTGACCATCCTGCTTCGCAGGCACCATCAAGCTTCTGTGCGGTTTGCTGCAAAGTCCTTCCATCCCGGAATCCGCTGACCCAGCTCGACAAGACCCGGACCTCCAGACCTCTCTGACCTCTACCCACATCCACAGCACAGCTGGGACCCGTGGGTGCGACGAGCAACGTGGAGACGGCCATCTTGAAGAAACCTGCACAGCGCTTCCAGCACGACCCCCGAGGGTTGCTCGAGTGAGTGCATCAGGGCCTGAGAAGCCCTACACCGACGCAGCTCCTGCACCAAAGACCAGCCCCCCAGCATCCCCGTGATCTGCGTGGGGCCCTTTTGCCTGGTTGCTGCTTTGTCCTGTTGTCTGGTCACTTGCCGGCTGGCTTGTGCCCTCTGAGACGACGACCCGAAGAATTCAACACTGCTAGTCTGGTGCCCCAGACTGGCCCTTGCTTCCTTGCAAAAGAGAAGCACCTTGGACCCTCCTGGTCCACACCAGACGCCATCTTTGTTCCACCGCGTGGCTTGCATTAGCCAAGGCCTGTTGTCCAGATCGACGATCCGACGCCGCCAACAGTAGCAGACTACGTGGGACAGCTCGTGCCTCCAGCCTGGTCGTGAAGAGCAGCTCCTGGTCCTCGCAGCTACAGAGAGAAGCGACCCCTCCTTCACCTGAACTCGGCGACAGCTCCTGGTTCCCTCCTGGTTCCAGCACCGTCACTGGCTAGTGACCGAGACTCTGTCCCCTTCCTTTTCAGGACTTCCTTTTTCCTAGTTCCACCCTTGGAACCACCGGACTCCTCCATCTGGCTGCCTGCCAGCAACTTCTTGTTTCAGGCATCACCGGGACCAACGCAGCAAACCGACACTACTTCAGCCCTATGCACCCACAGCCTATGGGTTAGGTAACTAAAGCTCCTAGGTACTGAAGATTGTGTTCACTATTCTAGTGTTCAGGTCCACTGTTGTTTTCCCTCCATCCAGCCGAGTTCGTCCGGAATCCGTAACTTTGTAAACTGTTGCATCCATAGACGTTGGTACGCATCCCGCGGGAGAGTTTCCACTCTGCACGTGAGTCCCGTGGGCCTCCTGCTCCGTACTTACCTAGTTCGTAGCGTAGTCCCAGCGATCCTCCAGCCTCTGGATCTCTTAACAGTATTTTCTTTCCTCGCATTCCATTGAATTGAGTATATGGTTTGTCGTGCCCCTAAGGCACCCGTGTAAATATTGTGCGAACTCGTATTTCTTTCGTAGTATTGTCATGTGCTTAGCCCTCTGATCTCATAAAGAGCTCAGAGGTGTTGTTGTTAATAAATAGACTGTTTATTTTCATAACTACCTGTGTGGTGTCCTTTCATTTGGTATTCAAGGGGTTATATTGTGGTAAAACAGCTGGCTTCACATGCCATTCAGAGTTTAGCCTAAAGACTGCTTTTGTCCACGCTACTAGGATAGCTGGTCTATAAGGTTGACTTATAACCAATCACCATAAGGGTTGTTTAGACTGATACAAGCTGATCACTAGAACTAGTGAGCATCATATATCAGGCCAACTTCTCACATTGGTGGCAGCGGTGGGATTTGAGCTTGCTGTTGTTTTTACCACGTATAATCTTGAAAATATCATTTGAAAGATCACATCAGGTACTCTAGGTACATATAACAAGCTTAGAAAAACTCTGAGTTCTACTGAACCAGCTGTTGTAGTAGAAAGGGCCTAGCACACCCTGACTACAACTCTTAGCAAGGGATCAGTAGGTAAACCCATAGTGTAGGTAGGTGCATCACTTACACCACACTAGAAGCATGTCTACCCATGGAGAGTCTGCAGAGACTCCCCTTGTGGCTAGTGACCCTCCACAGGTCCTTTCCAGATATGCAGCTCTCAGTTTCCAGGAGATGAGACAATTGTGTACCTCCAGGAAATTGAAACAGGGTTCTAACCCTACCACTCCTTTTCTGTTAGGTCTCTTAGAGACTTATAATGCTAGAAAGGCTTCTCATACAGATGGGAGCATGCCCCCCTTAGAAGGTGCCCTTAGTGATCCAGACCTCCATGACACAGTAGATGTAGAAGAGGAGGAGGAAGAAGAGGAAGTCTCTGGGGATGAGGCAGACAAAGGTCCTGAGCTAGTCAGCAGACTTACTAGGGCCAACTTAGACCTACTTGGGCAAGGATCTGGGGGACCCCCAGTACTGACCCTAAGCGGGCCTAACTTTGGAGTTAGAAGAGATAGGTCTCATTCTAGGGACTCCAATAGATCTGTGCACTCTCATGCCTCTTCTCAGAGGAGAATGACTTCTCCCCAGAGGAGAATGACTTCCCCTCAGAGGAGAGAACATGAAGCAAGGATGAAACAGGCTAATCTGAGGATCCAAAGGGAAGAACTTGCCCTTTCCAAAGAAAAGCTTGCCTTTACTAGAGAGCAGCAGTTGAGTGGGGCAGTCCCCACTGGTGGCAGCATTATCCCTAAGGGTAAAGACAGGAGTTTTGATACTAGACACCTGAGTAAAATAGTGCCCCCCTTTAAACAAGGGGATGACATCCACAAGTGGATGACTGCTTTGGAGAGGATACAGAAAAGGGGGTGGTGATGAACAGAGTGTCTGAATTAAGCAGACCACTCTTACCCAGTCCAAAGATCAGGGCTTGATCCATCACCGTTATTTATCTCACTGCCCCATCCCAGCTCAGAACCTGGCTATATGCAAATCAGTCTGTCCCTGGCCCAGTGCATCATGGGAACAGGGCAGACCAAACTACCAAGCCAATTCTTCACCAGAAAGGAGACAAGCTACCGGGGACCGGTTTCTGGCATTTCAGCCTCTTCGTCCCTTGCTCATTGCACCATCAGGATTCAAGCAAGCCGGGTCGAAGACGCCTGAAATGGCAGAAACCGGTCCCCGGAAGCTTGTTTCCTTCCCAGTGTAAGAATTGGCTTTTGTAGTCTGGTCTGCCCTGTTCCCATGATGCACTGGGCCAGGGACAGACTAATTTGCATACAGCCAGGTTCTGAAACTGGGATGGTGCAATGAGCTAAAAAACGGTGTTGGATCTAGCCCTGATCTCTTGACTGGGTGAGAGTACTCTGCTTAATTCAGAGACTCTGTCCATCACCACCCCTTGTTGTAAATAATTTTGTCCACCCTAAGCGTGGAAGGGTATACTCAGATGTGAGTCCCTTGCTCATTGCACCATCAGGATTCAAGCAAGCCGGGTCGAAGACGCCTGAAATGGCAGAAACCGGTCCCCGGAAGCTTGTTTCCTTCCCAGTGTAAGAATTGGCTTTTGTAGTCTGGTCTGCCCTGTTCCCATGATGCACTGGGCCAGGGACAGACTAATTTGCATACAGCCAGGTTCTGAAACTGGGATGGTGCAATGAGCTAAAAAACGGTGTTGGATCTAGCCCTGATCTCTTGACTGGGTGAGAGTACTCTGCTTAATTCAGAGACTCTGTCCATCACCACCCCTTGTTGTAAATAATTTTGTCCACCCTAAGCGTGGAAGGGTATACTCAGATGTGAGTCCCTTGCTCATTGCACCATCAGGATTCAAGCAAGCCGGGCCGAAGACGCCTGAAATGGCAGAAACCGGTCCCCGGAAGCTTGTTTCCTTCCCAGTGTAAGAATTGGCTTTTGTAGTCTGGTCTGCCCTGTTCCCATGATGCACTGGGCCAGGGACAGACTAATTTGCATACAGCCAGGTTCTGAAACTGGGATGGTGCAATGAGCTAAAAAACGGTGTTGGATCTAGCCCTGATCTCTTGACTGGGTGAGAGTACTCTGCTTAATTCAGAGACTCTGTCCATCACCACCCCTTGTTGTAAATAATTTTGTCCACCCTAAGCGTGGAAGGGTATACTCAGATGTGAGTCCCTTGCTCATTGCACCATCAGGATTCAAGCAAGCCGGGCCGAAGACGCCTGAAATGGCAGAAACCGGTCCCCGGAAGCTTGTTTCCTTCCCAGTGTAAGAATTGGTTTTTGTAGTCTGGTCTGCCCTGTTCCCATGATGCACTGGGCCAGGGACAGACTAATTTGCATACAGCCAGGTTCTGAAACTGGGATGGTGCAATGAGCTAAAAAACGGTGTTGGATCTAGCCCTGATCTCTTGACTGGGTGAGAGTACTCTGCTTAATTCAGAGACTCTGTCCATCACCACCCCTTGTTGTAAATAATTTTGTCCACCCTAAGCGTGGAAGGGTATACTCAGATGTGAGTCCCTTGCTCATTGCACCATCAGGATTCAAGCAAGCCGGGCCGAAGACGCCTGAAATGGCAGAAACCGGTCCCCGGAAGCTTGTTTCCTTCCCAGTGTAAGAATTGGCTTTTGTAGTCTGGTCTGCCCTGTTCCCATGATGCACTGGGCCAGGGACAGACTAATTTGCATACAGCCAGGTTCTGAAACTGGGATGGTGCAATGAGCTAAAAAACGGTGTTGGATCTAGCCCTGATCTCTTGACTGGGTGAGAGTACTCTGCTTAATTCAGAGACTCTGTCCATCACCACCCCTTGTTGTAAATAATTTTGTCCACCCTAAGCGTGGAAGGGTATACTCAGATGTGAGTCCCTTGCTCATTGCACCATCAGGATTCAAGCAAGCCGGGCCGAAGACGCCTGAAATGGCAGAAACCGGTCCCCGGAAGCTTGTTTCCTTCCCAGTGTAAGAATTGGCTTTTGTAGTCTGGTCTGCCCTGTTCCCATGATGCACTGGGCCAGGGACAGACTAATTTGCATACAGCCAGGTTCTGAAACTGGGATGGTGCAATGAGCTAAAAAACGGTGTTGGATCTAGCCCTGATCTCTTGACTGGGTAAGAGTACTCTGCTTAATTCAGAGACTCTGTCCATCACCACCCCTTGTTGTAAATAATGCTTTGGAGAGGGCCTGCACTGTCCAGTGCATCCCCCAGAGTCAGTGGGCAGCTATATTGTGGCTCTCCTTTGAAGGCAAAGGTAGAGATAAGCTCCTCACTACTAGAGCTGAGGATGCTAACAATTACCAAGTCCTGAAGAATACACTGATTGATGGGTTTGGCTTAACAACTGAGCAGTACAGGTTGCTGTTCAGAGACACCCAGAAAATTCAGTCTCAGGATTGGGCTGACTTTGTTGATTGTGCCACTAAGGCTTTTGAAGGCTGGTTACTGGGAAGTAAAGTTACTGATTACACAGGATTGTATAATCTAATTATGAGAGAACAAATCTTAAGTAATTGTCAAAATCAGTTGTTGCATCAGCACCTTATTGACTCAGATCTGACCTCTCCCCAAGAATTGGGAAAGAAGGCAGACAGATGGGTCAGGACAAGGGTCAAGCAGCAGAACCAGAACCAGGGTGGTGGCCAAAAGAAAGCAGATCCAAAGGGTAATGAGAATAAGGAAAATGACCAGAAGTCTTCAACAGGGCCCCAACAATCCAAAGAGGGTGGGTCCCAGAATTCCCAGAATTCCCAAAAGAAGAAGAATAATGGTCAGAAGAAACCATGGTGCCAGTACTGTAAAAGTAATACTCACTTGTTTAGTGAGTGCACCAAGAAAGGCCCAACTCCTACCACTACTGCCCCTAAGGCACCTGCACCCCCTAGTACAGTTAGTAGTGGTAGTAATCCTCCTAAGGCTATAGTGGGGTTAACCCTGGGAACTGAGGCGGGCTCTGACTTAGTCAGAACACCTACTCAGGCTGTTCTTGTTTGTACTGGGGACATGGATATGACCCCTACAATAAGTCCCAGTACTCTGGGCAAGTACAGGCAGACGCCTTTGATTAATGAAAAAATGGCTCAGGCCTACAGGGACACTTGTGCCAGTGTCACCATGGTGACACCATACTTTGTGGACCCTGACCAGGTAATACTGGGATCAGACTACCTGGTGACCAATGCTAGCAATGCCACAACCTCCCATAGTATGGCACTTGTTAACTTCTCCTGGGGAGGGGTAAATGGCCTCAAAAGGGTTGTTGTTAGTTCAGACCTCCCAGTGGACTGTCTTTTGGGCAATGATTTGGAATCCTCCTTATGGTCAGATGTGGAGTATAGGACTCATGTGGAAATGTTAGGTTTATCAGCACATGTCCTTGCTGTGACTAGGTCACAGGCCAAGAAATGCCCAGCTGAACTAGTGCTGGATCCTGGAACAATGGCCCAGACACTACCCAAGAGAAAGAGCAGTAGGGGTAAGGTTGACCCTTCCCCCCTGCCTCAGGAACAGGATCAGCTCTCTCAGGAGACTGACCCCAAGACCCCAGAAGGAACTGTCCTAGAAGAACTTGAGCCTGAACAGGTTGAGTTTCTTGGGACAGGGGGCCCTTCCAGGGCAGACTTGAGGCAGGCACAGTTAGACTGTTCCTCTCTTGAACCCCTCAGACAGCAGGCTGCTGCTGAGGCTGCAGGGAATGCCACAGGTGCCCATAAAGTGTACTGGGCCTTTACTCTGAGGCAAGAGACCCCAAGCCTAGTGCTACCAGGAGGCTGGTCATCCCCTTGTCTCTGAGAGGTTTCCTTCTCACCTTGGCCCATGAAATTCCCCTTGCAGGTCACTTAGGCCAGAACAAGACTTGGGACAGGCTTGCCCCACACTTTCACTGGCCTCATATGTATGAGGACACTAAGAACTTTTGTCGTTCATGTATCACCTGCCAAGCCAGTGGCAAATCAGGTGGCACAACAAAGGCCCCCCTTATACCACTGCCTGTGGTGGGGGTGCCCTTTGAAAGGGTGGGGATTGACATTGTTGGACCAATGGACCCCCCAACAGCATCTGGGCACAGATTTATACTGGTGGTAGTGGATCATGCCACCAGGTATCCAGAAGCTATTCCCCTTAGGACCACTACAGCTCCTGTTGTGGCAAGGGCCCTGGTTGGAGTTTTCTCCAGAGTGGGGTTCCCTAAGGAGGTGATCTCTGACAGAGGTGCAAACTTCATGTCAGGATACTTGACTGCTATGTGGAAGGAATGTGGTGTCAATTATAAATTCACCACACCCTATCACCCACAATGCAATGGGTTTGTTGAGAGATTCAACAAGACCCTCAAAGGGATGATAAAAGGGTTACCTGAAAAGCTTAGGCGAAGATGGGACATCCTTTTACCCTGCCTTCTGTTTGCTTACAGAGAGGTCCCACAGAAGGGGGTTGGTTACAGCCCTTTTGAGCTTTTGTTTGGACATACTGTAAGAGGACCCCTATGTCTTGTAAAGGAAGGATGGGAGTTACCTCTCAAAAAGCCTAAACTTGACATAGTGGACTATGTACTTGGTCTCCGCTCCAGGATGGCAGAGTACATCGAGAAGGCATCTAAAAACCTTGAGGCCAGCCAGGAACTTCAAAAAGCTTGGCATGACCAAAAGGCTGTCCTAACTGTTTACCATGCAGGACAGAAGGTGTGGGTGTTGGAGCCAGTGGCCCCAGCAGCTCTCCAAGACAAATGGTCTGGACCCCACATCATTATTGAACAAAAGGGAGAAGTCACCTATTTGGTGGACATGGGAACTCCCAGGAGCCCTCACAGAGTACTTCATGTGAATAGGCTCAAAGCATTTGTTGACAGGGAGGACATGGGCTTGCTCATGGCCACAGATGAGGGACAGGAGGAAGAGAGTGACCCTCTCCCAGACCTGCTCACTCAAAACCCTGATGATGGGTCAGTAGATGGTGTAGTCTTTTCTGACAGCCTCTCTGAGCATCAACAAAAGGATTGTAGGCAAGTCCTTCAATCCTTCAGACAAATGTTTTCTCTGACCCCCAGTCAGACAAACTGGTGCACACATGAGGTGGACACTGGAGACAGTCTGCCTATAAAGAGTAAAATCTGCAGGCAACCTGACCACGTCAGGGACTGCATAAAAACTGAAGTACAAAAGATGTTGGAATTGGGAGTCATTGAACCCTCAGAGAGCCCTTGGGCTAGTCCTGTAGTTCTAGTGCCTAAGCCTTACACCCAAGATGGTAAGAGATAGATGAGGTTTTGCGTAGACTACAGGGGTCTCAATGCTGTCACTAAGACAGATGCCCATCCAATACCTAGGGCAGATGAACTGATAGACAAGTTGGCTTCTGCAACTTTCTTAAGTACATTTGACCTGACAGCTGGTTATTGGCAAATCAGGTTAGCTGAGGATGCCAAGGCCAAGACAGCATTTTCTACCCCAGGAGGTCATTACCAATTTGTGGTGATGCCCTTTGGTTTGAAAAATGCACCTGCCACTTTTCAAAGGTTGGTGAACCAAGTCCTCACTGGGTTGGATGACTTTTGTGCAGCATATCTTGATGATATTGCTGTCTTTAGCTCCACCTGGGAGGATCACCTGATCCACCTGAGGAAAGTTTTAGAGGCCCTGCAAAAGGCAGGCCTCACTATCAAGGCTACTAAGTGCCAGATAGGGCAGAGTCAAGTTGTATACTTGGGCCACCTTGTAGGTGGAGGCCAAGTTCAACCTTTGGAGAGCAAGATACAGGCCATAAAGGACTGGGCTCCTCCAACCACCCAGACACAGGTCAGAGCTTTCTTAGGCGTGTCTGGTTACCAGAGGAAATTTGTCAGAAATTATGGGTCTATTGTGACACCACTTAATGACCTGACAAGTAAGAAAATGCCAAAGAAAGTTCAGTGGACAGTTAGCTGTCAAAAGGCATTCGATGACCTAAATCAGGCCATGTGCACTGCACCTATTCTCAAGAGTCCAGACTACTCCAAAATCTTTATTGTCCAAACAGATGCTTCTGAGTTGGGTGTGGGAGCTGTTCTATCTCAGCTGAATATTGATGGTCATGACCAGCCCATTGCTTTTATAAGCAGAAGGCTGACCCCTAGAGAGAAACGTTGGTCAGCTATTGAGAGGGAGGCCTTTGCTGTGGTTTGGGCCCTGAAGAAGTTGAGGCCATACTTGTTTGGTACTCACTTCAAAATTCAGACCGACCATAAGCCCCTCTTATGGCTAAATCAAATAAAGGGTGAAAACCCCGAACTTCTTAGGTGGTCCATTTCCATACAGGGGATGGACTTTACAGTGGAGCACCGCCCAGGGACTGACCATGGTAATGCAGATGGTCTCTCCAGGTACTTCCACTTAGAGCAAGACTCACCTGGTCAAGGTTAGTTTAATGTCCCTAAGTTGGGGGGGGGGGTTGTGTAGGAGAGTGGGGTCTGCAATCTCATGGCCACCCCAGATTTTTGCTTTTTGCTTCACTAATTTACGACTTTCCCTGGCTGTGGGCCTGCTAATCAGAGCCACAGCCTAGCTGTTCTCTCTCTAAATTACAACCATGTACCCAAGGTGCATTTTACCAATTGGTACTGGGCCACCTTATCAGTCCCTGTACAGTATACCTTAGGTATCCAGGGCATAGGTGTACCCAGGGCCTACCAGGGGCTGAAGCATGTATTATGCCACCCCTGGCTGGCCATCTAAACAGACACAACTGGCTGCACGACAGCTGGGGCAAGGTGGTGTAATCACCCTTTGCTTTAGATATAGCTCCCTATATCTAAACCTAAAATGGACACATATATTTCTATCAGTCACTCCTATGGCAGGCCTTATCGATCCTGAAGGCAGAGTGCTTGGAATTATGTGAGATGGTGCTCTGGCATGAGCTGAGCCCGTTTGCAGCTTGCGGTACCAAGTCCGAATAGCTGTTCCATGATAACGCTATACCATATACTCTTAAGTGCATTATAATCCTCGCGGTTAAATGCTAACTCTGGTATAACATTATCAAAACATGTCGAGTAAGGTGTCATACGAATTGGAATACTATCCCCTCGCCAATTCTGGCGACGGGGGTAGCATTCCACCCTTCTAGAGGGACACGACATGTATGTAACTGTGAACCCCGGTTAAAGTTAACTCGAGCCTCAGCATCACAAAATGGATGCTGCCACCACAGACACAAGTCTGACCTCCTGCTGCTGGGAGTCCTTCCAGCGAGGGAGGCTTGGACAAAGGGTTTCCTGCCTTGGGAGGTGCTAGCACCACCCCAGACAGGATTTTGTGTATTGGGTAGGCCCAGGCTGAAAGGAATGAGACATGCCTGGGGCACACAAGGTGCCCTGTGCATACACCGGTTCCAACCAGTTGCTGGGACACTCCAGTCCCAGCTCTGGCGGGAAACTGGACAAAGGATAGGGGGTGTAACCACCCCCCTTCCTGGTCCCACCCAGGGGAGGGACCTAGTCCGTAGTGCAGCCCCCTTTAGGAGAATAAAGGTAGGAGCTGGTCCCATTCCAAGTTAGATTAATCTTGACAACCTTCCCGAAGAAACTCTTGATCTTCGACCTCCTGAACCTCAGAAGACTGAAGAATCTCCCCTATGGTCAGGGAGTGACCATCCTGCTTCGCAGGCACCATCAAGCTTCTGTGCGGTTTGCTGCAAAGTCCTTCCATCCTGGAATCCGACGACCCAGCTCGACAAGACCCGGACCTCCAGACCTCTCTGACCTCTACCCACATCCACAGCACAGCTGGGACCCGTGGGTGCGACGAGCAACGTGGAGACGGCCATCTTGAAGAAACCTGCACAGCGCTTCCAGCACGACCCCCGAGAGTTCCTCGAGCGAGTGCATCAGGGCCTGAGAAGCCCTACACCGACGCAGCTCCTGCACCAAAGACCAGCCCCCCAGCATCCCCGTGCGTGGGGCCCTTTTGCCTGGTTGCTGCTTTGTCCTGTTGTCTGGTCACTTGCCGGCTGGCTTGTGCCCTCTGAGACGACGACCCGAAGAATTCAACACTGCTAGTCTGGTCCCCCAGACTGGCCCTTGCTTCCTTGCAAAAGAGAAGCACCTTGGACCCTCCTGGTCCACACCAGACGCCATCTTTGTTCCACCGCGTGGCTTGCATTAGCCAAGGCCTGTTGTCCAGATCGACGATCCGACGCCGCCAACAGCAGCAGACTACGTGGGACAGCTCGTGCCTCCAGCCTGGTCGTGAAGAGCAGCTCCTGGTCCTCGCAGCAACAGAGAGAAGCGACCCTTCCTTCACCTGAACTCGGCGACAGCTCCTGGTTCCCTCCTGGTTCCAGCACCGTCACTGGCTAGTGACCGAGACTCTGTCCCCTTCCTTTTCAGGACTTCCTTTTTCCTAGTTCCACCCTTGGAACCACCGGACTCCTCCATCTGGCTGCCTGCCAGCAACTTCTTGTTTCAGGCATCACCGGGACCAACGCAGCAAACCCGACACTACTTCAGCCCTATGCACCCACAGCCTGTGGGTTAGGTAACTAAAGCTCCTAGGTACTGAAGATTGTGTTCACTATTCTAGTGTTCAGGTCCACTGTTGTTTTCCCTCCATCCAGCCGGGTTCGTCCGGAATCCGTAACTTTGTAAACTGTTGCATCCATAGACGTTGGTACGCATCCCGCGGGAGAGTTTCCACTCTGCACGTGAGTCCCGTGGGCCTCCTGCTCCGTACTTACCTAGTTCGTAGCGTAGTCCCAGCGATCCTCCAGCCTCTGGATCTCTTAACAGTATTTTCTTTCCTCGCATTCCATTGAATTGAGTATATGGTTTGTCGTGCCCCTAAGGCACCCGTGTAAATATTGTGCGAACTCGTATTTCTTTCGTAGTATTGTCATGTGCATAGACCTCTGATCTCATAAAGAGCTCAGAGGTGTTGTTGTTAATAAATAGACTGTTTATTTTCATAACTACCTGTGTGGTGTCCTTTCATTTGGTATTCAAGGGGTTATATTGTGGTAAAACAGCTGGCTTCACATGCCATTCAGAGTTTAGCCTAAAGACTGCTTTTGTCCACGCTACTAGGATAGCTGGTCTATAAGGTTGACTTACAACCAATCACCATAAGGGTTGCTTGGACTGATACAAGGTGATCACTAGAACTAGTGAGCATCATATATCAGGCCAACTTCTCACAATGAGAATATCTTTTTACCATACTGCTCATACCTCTTGGATTCCCTGTCCGGCAGAGCCGACGGGAACGCGGTCTGGGAATTAGAGGCCTGTATGACCAGGCTCTCGGGGGTGGGGTGGGTGGACAGGAATCATGGGTCGCCCGGGGCTGGGCGGTGGCGTCTGGCCACATTCCTATCTATGGGCGAACCCGTAGCGGGCTTGGACCAAGTGCCCAGAAGAACGTCGGTCAAGGCCTCATTAAAGGGCAGCAGAGGCTCGGCTGAGCTTGACTGCGGTTTAAGGACCTCAGTGAGGAGATTAGTCCTCACGGCCGCGACGGGGAGCTCAAGGCCCAAGGCCATGGCAGCCCTCATCAACACCACACTATAGGTTGCCCACTCCTCCGAAGCCACGGTAGGAGGGGAGACAAAACCAGTGTCTGGAGAGGTGTCCAGGCCACTGGCCTCCCCAAGGTCTCCTGCCCAGTCCTCATAAGACTGACACCCTCGTGTCAGAGGGTCCTCAGACCCCTCCCAATCCTCTTCTTCACCCATCTCCTGATGCTCAGGGTTTTCAATCAATGGGGCCTGTTCATAGAAGTGAAAATCTCCAAACGACGTCTGGAGCGGCACCCGAGGACCCCGGCGGACGCGACACCTGATGGTCCGACGCAGGGGAGGTCGTAAGGTCCACCGGCGACGACCCAGATCCCGAAGAAGGCCTAGCGGATTCCCGCGGCGCCGGGCCAGAAGGCACCGGCGGCGTCGGGAGAGTGGGGCCTAGCGGCACCGGGCCCGAAGGCGTCGGCGGCGTCGGGGCCGAAGCACCCGACGGCGTCGGGCCGAAGCCCCCGACCCGCTAGAGGCCCCAGACGGGTCCGCTGGGCCCGAAGGCACCGCGGAGCCAGTCGGAAGAGAGAGTTTCCTCATGGCCATGAGGAAGCGCTCGACCTCCTCCGGCGCCACGTTTAGCCCAGGGACCGTAGGGTATGGGGCTGGACGCGGCGCCCGCGACTCCAACGGAGCCGCGTGGGTGGTGTCACCCGAACCCCCGGCCGCATCGCGCGAGCGTCGGGGGGAGTCCGAAGAGCGATGACGCCGCTTGGACTTCTTATGCTTCTTACCTGACAACGACTTCGACCCGGAGGAGTGCGGCCTACTCTCGGAGCTGTGGTGGCTCCGAGCCCGCGACCTGTCCCTCGACCTCCCATGGGACCGGGACCTCTCGCGGCGGGGACCGACTGCCGGAGTTCGAGTCGCCTGCGGGACCGCTCCCGCCTGGATTTCAAAGAGAGAGCCCGGCAGTCGGAGCAGGCCTTGTCGTCGTGGTCGACGCCTAGACAAGTTAGACACAGGTGGTGATGGTCCGTGACCGACATTGTGCGGTCGCAATCCTCGCAGTGTTTAAAGCCAGGCATCCCTACGGCACCGATCGGAGTCGTGAAGACTTCGCAAAATGATCAAAAAGATCCAAAAAGTTAGTCAAAAATTGACTAAGGGTTACTGCTTTTTCCAGATCTGCGCTTGCTGGCGCGGAAAAAAGAAGAACTGACCTCAGCACACGGAGGCGGCGTCTAAGTGCTCCGACGACGTCATCACGGCGCCCACGACGCCGACGATGGACGCGGAGCCGCAGACGAAGCCTACCGACGCGCAAGGGTACTGCTACGCAAACATTTGCGGATCCAGTCTGACGCCTGGGGATATTCTAAGGTAAGGAATCTAATACTAACGTGTCTCTTTCCGATTCAGATTTTACAAACCTGTTTATATGAAAGGTCCCATGTAAAGGGAATTCCATATCCTCATCATTTACAGTCGTCTTACACTATTGTTTATGCTTCATACAAGTATATAACACTTTTTGTGCTGCCATCTCTCTGCCAAGCGAGCCTTCGAGTGGCAACTTTGATAGAAGCATTATACATGTTTTCTTGCTTGTGCGTAAGCACTAGAGTCAACCAATCCATAAGCAGATTTCTATAGCAATTACAACACAGCCTCAACGACTTTTCAGCCAATCTCAGCTCAACCATTGCAAAGTTGAACCAAGCACGGAGTGGTTCTCAACACCAATGGCTCTTACCTGATGACACAACAGCATAGCACAGTTTCAACAGCAAAACTTACTTGAACAACTATTGTCTGCTTTGCCTAAATGGAAAAGAAAATAACAGATCAAACGTGCAGATTGTGCTTTTTACGGCACTTTCAATCTCACAGAAACAAACTTTCGACCTGCATGTAATGATGCAAGGACCTCTAATTAAGCACACCAGGCAGAGGTAGTATTTATGTATTATTTATTCTGTTCCTACAAGAGAGCGCCGGGGGTAACACCGGAGCGCTCAATTATCGGCACTCGAATGCCGATCAAAATGGCCGCCACGCACTACGCGATGACGTAGTGCGCAACAACTAGAACGCAACACTACAAATCTCCTTTCTTTATATAACAATGACAAACAAATAGTCTCTATCTGGGGACTCAATTATTTTGCTTCCCCCAATTCATAGTCTCTGAATTTGGCAGGCCTCACTATAGTTCTACCAGCCCGCGTACGTCTTACCGGAGTAGAGACGGAACACCCCAAGTTATTTTCTGCCTGGCTCGCCGGTCCCCTCCCAGTTCCCTTGGGACTCTCCCTTCTATAGTCTCACCAACCTCCTCCTGATGTTCCCCTGCAATGGGATTGTCTCCATCTTCAAACTCAGCTCCTCTTCCTTCAGCTCTGGGGTCTCTCCTCCACGCGGCATCTCTCTGTCAGTAGAAGAGTCCGGGCCTTGTTGTGCCTTTGCTCTTTCTTTATTGGACCACTGCAATATCTTATTGCATTTGGACAAGCGGTCCTGTGACCAGACATTTTCATCACTGAGCAATGCTGCTCTGTCGTACACCTCTTCTACCTGCATGGGCTGGCTGTACTTGCTGTCCCCTTTCTTTCTCAACTGGGCAAGTTTGACTCTGACCCACTCTCCTCTTTCTAGAGAGGTCTCTTTCACATTGCGTCTCTTGTTGTAAAGCTCGGTGTATATTCTTTGTGCTCTCTCCAAGTTGTGCTGAACTACTGCTGGTGACCACTTACTTGTGACGGTCTTTTCCTTCCACGGCAGATTGTCCTTAGTGAAAGGGTTGCGCCCTCTTAGGATCTGGAATGGAACATACCCTGTGCCGGTTGGTGTAATTCGGTAGGCCCACAACAAACTCTGTACTTCTTTTTCCCAATTACTTGCCCATTGCAATGGCGGCTTGTCTGGAACCCATTATGACCCGGTTAAACCTTTCGGCCAGACCATTGCTGGCCGGGTTGTATAAAGATGTGTGTTTCGTCTTGATCCCATTCCACTCCATGTATTTGTACCATTTTTCTGAAGTGAATTGGGGCCAATGTCACTCAGGATGGAGCGGGGTATGCCTTCTCTGAGGAAAGTGGCTGTTAGAAATCTGAGGACTGTCTCAGTGTCCATCTCCTCCTGAATGTCTATTTCTGGTCACTTTGAATACCGGTCGATGCGAACACACACATACTTTGGGGTTCCCTGTGTATCCAGTATTGGTCCCAGAATGTCTATAGACACTTCTTCCCAAGGGTTCGCAGGTTTGTCGAATTTCCCTAGTGATGGCCTTAAAAGGGTTTGAGACTTGTCAGCTCGCTGGTACTGGTCACATTCCCTGACATGCCTTTCAATTTGGATGTCCATTCCCGGCCACCAGTACATCTGTTTGGTTCTCATCTTCGTTTTCACAATACCTAGGTGACCTTCATGCAATACGGCTAGCAGATGAGGTATCAGCGTCGTTGGGGGAACCACTTTGTTCCCTCTAAACAGGAATATCCCGTGATCTTCAATGGATAACTCCTCGCGCACCTCAAAGAAGAGTGCTGCCCTGAGCTGTCTTTTTTCGGGCCATCCATGTAACAGGAAGTCCTTAACGTCATTGATGTCAGGATCATTTTCATAGGCTTGTTCCCATTCTTGACCGCTTATCACTTCCTCCGGGTCTTCTGCAAAAGCCACATGGGCTTCGTCTTTGTCTGTTCGGTCCGGCGCTTCCTCCACCGCTGAGGCTCTGCTGAGATAATCAGCTACCTTATTCCTCGTCCCCGGGATGTACTCCACATCATATCTGTAGTCTAACAGCTTCAGAGTCATCTTGGCGATGCGGGGTGTAGCGCTAGCGTGGCCACATGACGTGAGTACTTTGACCAGGGGCTTATGGTCTGTCTTGAGCTGGAACCTCGTGCCCCATAAGAATTGGCGAATTGTCCCCATGTCCCACACTACTGCCAGCATTTCTTTTTCTATTACACTGAACTTTTGTTCTGTTGGTGATAGGGACCTGAAGGCAAAACTTAGGGTCGCCAACTCTCCATTCTTCCTTTCCTGCATAAGGACTGCTCCTAGTCCCTTTTCGCTTGCATCCGCGGTTAATATGGATTGCCCCTGTGGATCATATCCTTGAAGAGGTACAGCGTTGCTGATGTCTTCCTTGATTTTCTGGAAGTCTCCTTGCGCCTCTTCTGTCCAAGTAAATGTTGTCTTGTTCCGTATGAGCTGTCTCAGGTGGTGTGTCTTGGTGGCAAAGTGCTGCACAAACTTACTGTAGTAGTCAGCCATCCCCAAGAATTACCTCATTTCCTCTTTGTACTTCGGTGCTGGTGCTTCGCATATCGCCTTTACGTTTGCTCGTTTGGGTGTAATGCCCTGTTCCCCGATCTCGTGACCTAGGTAGGTGACTGATGTCATCCCGTACCGGCACTTTTCCCATTCAGCCGTCAGGCCATTTTCTTCCAAGATTTGCAGCACCTTCGCCAGCTTTTTGTCGTGATCGGTTTGATCCTTGCCCATCACCAAAATGTCGTCCTAGAAGTACTGCACTCCCTCTATATCTCTGAACAGTCTTTGCATAAGTTTTTGGAACACTGCTGCTGCTGACGCTAGGCCGAAGGGCATCCTGCGGAACTGATAGCATTCGAAGGGTGTTATAAAGGATGTCATTTTCTGGCTCGTCGGGTGTAGGGCTATCTGGTGAACGGCCGAAGTGAGATCAATGGTGGAAAACCATTTTATCCCCTTTGTTTTTGCCAGCATTTCTTCTATCCGTGGTAACGGAAATTTCTCTACGATAATGCTCTTGTTCAGTTCACGTAAGTCCACACATAGACGGACCTTACCATAGGGTTTTATCGTCACCACCAACGGAGCTAGCCACTCTGAGCAGTTAATTGGTTCAATGATCCCTTTGTCTTCCAGTCTCTGCAACTCTTGTTGTACCGCATCCTTGACCGCTATGGGTATATTCCTTACTTTGTTGGAAACCGGCGTGGCGTTCTCCTTGAGATTTATTCTATGCATGAATTTCGTCAATTTACCCACTGTTCCTCCGAACACTGTGGGGAACTCGCTTTTCATTCTTTTGAAGTTCGGTTGATGCTCTGTGCTGGTCATCAATACTTGCGTGTTCCCTCCTGGCTTCAATTGCATGCCCAAGTCGCCTTGATCCATCCACCCAGGACAGACGGACCCTTTTCTGCCACATATAGCTTGCACTCTGCACTGCGATCTTTGAACTCGAACTTCAGGACTCGATATCCAACCATTGGAATGGGTTCTCCTGTGAACAAAACCGTCCGTATGTCTGGGGGTTCCAGGTGCGATCCCAGGCTGGGTTCGAAGCTTCCGCTCCACACAGTTCTTTGTACAATGGTGTGCGGGGAGCCCGAATCCGTTACGATCTTGATCGGTACCCCTCCTTAAACCATGTCACATTGTGGTTTCTTGGAGCGTCTGCAGTCGATTCCTAGCAACTGTTCTTCGACGCACAGTACATTGTCCTCTTCGTCCGGTCCTCCTTCGACTTCATCTCCCGGGTCTTGCATCACATATTTCACTGTTGGTCTCTTCATCTTGCGGCTACACACTTTTTCAAAGTGTTCTACAATTCCGCAGTACATGCATTTTGCTTGGAACGCAGGGCAGCGTTTGTCGTACGCTGCGTAGGACGGGCTTCCGCATCTGTAGCATGTGTTTGTGCCTTCTTTGTTCGGTCTCTTTTGCTGCGTGGGTCTTGCAGTCTATTTGTTTTGCGCCTTCCCTTCCGCTGCCATGGCCTTGCCTCTCTATGGTGGTTCTGCCTCGTCAACTTTATTGATCATGGCCCTCGAGGTGGACTCTCTCTTCGCTCCATCTGCGCATCGTTTGGAAAGTTCTGCCTTTTTCACCATGGCAATGACTTCCTTCAGGGTAGCGCCTCCGTTCACCGATAGTTTGTCTTGGATTGCAGTGTTTGCCGTATGCATGACTATTTGGTCTTTTATAACCTCATCATGCAGGGCGCCAAATTTGCATGTGATCGCTAGTTTCCTTAATGCTGCCTCATAGTCGTCTATAGATTCACCCGTCGCTTGTTTCCTTTGTTGGAAATGGTATCTGTCTATAGACGTGCACACTGCTGGTCTATAGTGGTTGTTTAGGTCCTCTATCGCGTGCCGAAATACGTCATCATCCGCAGCTTGTCTCGGAGTGGGGACTAAATTCTGGAAGAAGTTGTGCAGCAATATTCTCTTCCTCCTCTTGCTGGGAAAGGCTTCCCCGCCTTCATCTTCCAAGGCTTCTAAATAGTTCATAAAGTATTCTCTCCAATCCTCCCACATCATCAAGGGTTCGCCAGGTTTGGGCAGGAATGGAATAGGAGTCGTGAGTGAGGACGCTTGCGCACACATTTTGGCGCGTCTTTCTGGCGCTGCTTCTTCTCCCCTGGGACTGCCTGGCGCGTTTGCACTTCTGCTGTGCGTTCGGTCTGGCTGGGGCTCCAAGGCACTCTCCTCTCTGTGCTGCGCTTGTTCTGCCAGGGCCCTAGATCTCTAGTCGGCTCTTTAGTGGGTGACAGCACTCCTGGTGGGGCGTTGGTTCCCTCTGCTTCGCTCCTTTACTCTTGTGTTGGTAGGTCCCGCCGTGTACCTGCCTCCCTCAATGGCGCGCTTCTATGGTGTCTGGACGTGCCTGGTTTTGCTCATTCTTCCCCCTCGGGTTCTTTGTCAGCTCTGCTTGGGGCGGGGCTGCCCTCCTCCCTCTTTGTTCTTGGAGGTATTCCTGCCCCCTTTATCTTAGTTGCCACTGCTCTGGCCACTGCTATGGGTGCTTGCCTGTAAGGGTGACTTCCTCTGCCACGCTCTCTTGCTGCATGTACTGCCCCTGGAGTCTCTGCTCCTCGTGGTGTCTTC
Organism: Lissotriton helveticus; assembly: GCF_964261635.1. Lineage (NCBI taxonomy): Eukaryota > Metazoa > Chordata > Amphibia > Caudata > Salamandridae > Lissotriton > Lissotriton helveticus. The sequence continues at coordinate 1,240,478,557 of NC_136059.1, read as the reverse complement.
CTCTTTTTTTTTCCTCTTGTCTGGTGGGTCCTGGTGTCTCCTTTTGTAGTTTCAGGGCCCAGCCTCATCACCACTGTAATGATGCAAGGACCTCTAATTAAGCACACCAGGCAGAGGTAGTATTCATGTATTATTTATTCTGTTCCTGCAAGAGAGCGCCGGGGTAACACCGGAGCGCTCAATTATCGGCACTCGAATGCCGATCAAAGTGGCCGCCGCACACTACGCGATGACTTAGTGCGCGACAACTAGAACGCAACACTACACTGCAGGAGCTTACTTCGATCAAATTCATTTACTTCATGCCCCAGAAAATAAATGAACAAAGATCGAGGTTAGTGCATACACACAACAGTTTGATAATATGTCCCCATTCTGATGTGCCTGTAGCACCTCACAGTACACAACTTAATCTTTAGTAGACAATTAAACAAATTAACTAGATCTTGATATCACAGATTTAGACGAATCCACCACTTTAAATCAAAGATATATATTACAATTGCGTTAAGCCCAGCTAGCATAAGCAAATCATACAGCACAAGCCCTCTCTATCGTGTCTCAAATAGTACTTTCAGAAGAAACAAGCATTGAAAATCCAATAGGTCTCGCCTTTGATTAAGTTAAAGCCATTTGCTTTGCTAACGGTATTGTATTGCAAAGCAAATTGCTTTAACTTAATGAAAGGCGAGACCTATTGCATTTTTAATGCTTGTTTCACTTTGACATATAAATCTAATGCAGCAAACACATTACAAAACCATTTCAAATGGATTTGAGCTAGTCAGGCTACTTCTAAATCATCATTAAAGCACACATGGGCAGAATCAGCATGTTTAAAAAGAATAGAGGATTTTATCAAATTATGATTAGCGCTCTCACGTTTCCTGGGTTCATGAGCGAGTAGCTCATCCAAGTCAGATTTTAATTTGGCATCCTGGAACTATTTCTGCTATTATTGCAAAATCAGGACTGCAAGTCCCACAAAGCTTACCAAAAACACAGACTGGAGAAAGTGCAAAGGCATGGATCTCGAAAACTTGAAAGCTCTTTCTTATTCAAGTGCGGCACTTCCGGACATGGAAAACAGTAACAAATGGATGGTATAACTGTGCGCTGCCCATATAAATGTATTTCATTTTTGAATGGTGTTCCCGGGAATAATGTTTGATTGATCTACACTAGGCCAATTATAGCCAGTACGTAAAAAATGTAGCTGACGTCATTCATGTACCCTATATTGCACAGAAGTCTATTAACACCGATTTGGAAATAAACCTTTCTCTTTGCCTTCTCCTGTATCCCAGGGTGCCAAACATGCCTAAGAAACGAGTGTCAGAGAGAAGTCTCTTACTCTGAAGATGAGAGCCCCTGAAGATGAGATGCAGGTTTTACATGAGAAGTGAGAACCACCATGAACAATATTTTTTAGCAAAATTGCTGTTTATATAAATTGTTTTTTCTTCTAATTCATTGGTGCCGGCAAGAACTAATGAGGATAAAAAGTAATTACTTCAGTCTAAACAGGGTCTCATAGCACTGCATCGATTGGTAGGTAGATCTACTCTAGTGCATTGTATTTTTGCGGCTACCACCTGCACAGCACAGTACATTGTTGAGGTAATCTAGGCAGTACGGTATATAAACAAGTAGGAAACCCCACCTCGCCTGCACTTTGTCTTCCTGGCTCGATACAGGTTGTAGCAAGGCATTTTGGTGAAAATAATGAATTCATAGTGGGACCGCCTGGATAGGGGTCGTCAGCAATGGCCCTTATTTTCGTTCAAACACTGGGACAGTGCCTCGGTGACGGTCTGCTCGTCAACACCAGTGGTGCAGTAAAAGTACCCTGTTCTGAGTGCTCTAATGTAAACAAAACAATTGGGCCCACTACCTCTTGATTGAGTAATAAAAGGCATACATAAATGGGGGGCAGTGGGCCCTGGTGCCACAGAAGGATTAGTTACTTAACTGTAATCCTAGTTCTCTTCCAGGTGTATCCTCATCAAAGTCATAAGCACATGAATATTCCCTCCCATGTGCGGGACCCCGAAAACACATACCATATATGTGAAAACCATATATGTAGCTCTATATATATATGTATATAATATATATATATATATATATATATATATATATATATATATATATATATATATATATATATATATATATATATATATATATATATATATATTCAAGAAAACGAAGGTTGCCCCATGTAGAAGAGCCTCAAAGTGGGTAGTTGAAATGTCTTTATTCACGAAGGCTGCATGCAGTTTCAAAAAAGAACGCCATCAAAAAGTTCAACCAGACGCGTTTTGGGTCCTCACGACCCTTAATCATTGGTTCTTGACGTATGCTGCAGTGTCGGCTTTGCAACCCTTTAAGTTTATCAAACACCTCCCCCAGTGGGCGTGGCCACTCCGGTGGCCCTCTGGTATTTGTAGTTGCAATGTTCAATACCTAACTCAAGTGAGTCCGTCCTGCTGCACACGATATTCAAAATATTAATACACCCCAGTGGGCTGATGTCACGTCTTCATTTCAATCTGCTGCACCTTTTTATCCCTCGTGATGAACTGCCTCACAAAACCAGGTGACGCCCAGTGGCCTCACCCCAGTGCGCTGCACTCGCAGCAGGGCTTCTTCCGCGGCCGGAGCGGACCGCAAATATTCAAGAAAACGAAGGTTGCCCCATGTAGAAGAGCCTCAAGTAGGGTTGAACTTTTTGATGGCGTTCTTTTTTGAAACTGCATGCAGCCTTCGTGAATAAAGACATTTCAACTACCCACTTTGAGGCTCTTCTACATGGGGCAACCTTCGTTTTCTTGAATATTTGCGGTCCGCTCCGGCCGCGGAAGAAGCCCTGCTGCGAGTGCAGCGCACTCGGGTGAGGCCACTGGGCGTCACCTGGTTTTGTGAGGCAGTTCATCACGAGGGATAAAAAGGTGCCGCAGATTGAAATGAAGACGTGACATCAGCCCACTGGGGTGTATTAATATTTTGAATATCGTGTGCAGCAGGACGGACTCACTTGAGTTAGGTATTGAACATTGCAACTACAAATACCAGAGGGCCACCGGAGTGGCCACGCCCACTGGGGGAGGTGTTTGATAAACTTAAAGGGTTGCAAAGCCGACACTGCAGCATACGTCAAGAACCAATAATTAAGGGTCGTGAGGACCCAAAACGCGTCTGGTTGAACTTTTTGATGGCGTTCTTTTTTGAAACTGCATGCAGCCTTCGTGAATAAAGACATTTCAACTACCCACTTTGAGGCTCTTCTACATGGGGCAACCTTCGTTTTCTTGAATATATATATATATATATATATATATATATATATATATATATATATATATATATATATATATATACTAGCAGCCCGTCCCGACCTTGTCCGGGAGCAATCAGGCTTCCCCGACCCCCGCCTGCCCCGACATTGTCCAGCATTTCGGGGCCCCGCCCGCCACGTCCCCCGCCTGCCCCGACCCCCGCCGGCCCGACATTGTCCCCCGGAGCCTTAAAAAGGCGACATATGATAGTCACAGCAGTGCACTATAATGTAAAACCGTCTCACTGTATTGCAGCTATTACTCCAGCCTTTGCCTGGAAATTACCATTTCCATGTGTTTAGAGTGGGGATAAACCGAACCAGATTTCCTGGCTTTCCTTCTGGCTGCTTGCTTTCCCCGTCCCCACCCGCCCCGTCCCCCGCCTGCCACGTCCCCCGCCTGCCCCGACCCCCGCCGGCCCGACATTGTCCCCCGGAGCCTTAAAAAGGCGACATATGATAGTCACAGCAGTGCACTATAATGTAAAACCGTCTCACTGTATTGCAGCTATTACTCCAGCCTTTGCCTGGAAATTACCATTTCCATGTGTTTAGAGTGGGGATAAACCGAACCAGATTTCCTGGCTTTCCTTCGGGCTGCTTGCTTTCCCCGTCCCCACCCGCCCCGTCCCCCGCCTGCCTCGACCCCCGCCTGCACCGACATTGTCCCCCGGAGCCTTAAAAAGGCGACATATGATAGTCACAGCAGTGCGCTTCGGGCTGTTTGCTTTCCCCGTCCACATGAAAAGTACCACGAAAAGAGGGCACATTTAAACACGGCTCCGAGGTTGATGGATCACTTTCGCCTGTGGGGTCTCTTTGAGCGGGGTTTACCCTTGACGGAGCTCGGCGTGCCGAGATTCCAGCGTGGTAACATAATGCCCGCGTGTCATCCCAATGACCCTTAAAGCTGAAACGCTGAAACGCTGGCGCTCTGCAGTTCAACTTCCTGAGCTGTTATGAGCGTGATCGTGGTAGTTTGGAGCCTTACATCACCCTGTCCCCCGCCTGCCCCGACCCCCGCTGCCTTACCTCAGCTGCCGCTCCTCAGTCCTCCGCTCCTCGCCGCTTGTCACCGCTCCTCCCCGTGCCATGTCCGCCGCTCCTCCCCGTGCTCCTGACGTCAGCACGCAGGTCGCGGCCGGCGCTACTTCGAAGGGACTACTTTTTTTATAATGTAATTTTTTTTAATATAACGTATTTTTTTACTTTATATAGCCTATGTCCATCTGCACACCCTGAGGATTCCAACGATGTATCGGGTGTGTGGATTGGCGCTGTGGTTCCCGAGTTTACCCGCCTCAAAGCCTCAAAGTTCTTCCTTTATAATAGTAGTATAGATATATATAGATATACAGATATATATATATCCATACTACTATTATAAAGAGAGAGCTGAAACCTTTGAGGCGGGTAAACTCAAGAAGTACAGCACCAATCACAACATCCAATACAGCATTGGAAAGGGGAGTTGCAGCAGATGGACATAAGCTATATAGGTGGCCACCATATACATTAGAAACGTCAAAGAACCTTAGGGGTATAGTAGTCCCTTGTGGGTGTGGGCGTTGGCGTGGGCGTGTCGGGGGCGTGTTTGTGGGCGTGTCAAACTACACACATTTTACTTTGTGGCCGTAACCGTTGTCAGAGGGGCGTGGGCGTGTCAAACTACACACTCAGAGGGCCGGGGGCGTGTAGGGGGCGTGGTCGTAGCCGTGTCAAAGTACACACATTATACTTTGTGAGAGGGGTGTACCACAACAGCGTTCTCAGAGGGGCGTGCCACAAATTTTATAGCAAAAAAGGGCCACGTCATTCAGTAGCGCGCCTTTCCATTCACGAGTTATAATCACTTCTCACACGTCCGTATAGAAGACACAAGGTGCGCCGCATTCACGCACATTGCCATTCAGGCGGCGTTAATAACATATGTTGCGAAGCAACCTTTGTGGGCATAAGCGTTACCGATCTCAACTGGGGATAAACGCAGGTGTCTCAGAATACACACGCCCACACGTCTCAGAATGCACACGCCCACACACAACAACGCTGAACAGCACGCACACCTCACGACGTGCAGGAACGCTAATCTCACTGTGATGAGATTAGCGTTTGTGCACGTCGTGAGGTGTGCGTGCCCTTCAGCGTTGTTGTGTGTGGGCGTGTGCATTCTAAGACGCCTGCTGCATTGGAAAGCGGTGGGGTAGCGTTCAGTAAAGTTTGCCGTCCTTCAGGTAAATCCTTTTTATACCTGGACAACGTCGGGACGGGCAGCTAGTATATATATAAAAACACAAAATGCAGCCTTCCGTAGTCATGCTGAGCAATGCTGCAAGAGAAGTCTTTGCACATAAATATATTCCAACAAAGCAGGGAGAAATAAAGCCTCTGAAAACTGCTTTATTATACAGCAGAAAAGGTAATCCTGAAAGGAATAGTGAAAACATTGTCAGCACATAGGCTGCATTGTAGAAAAACATCAGTGTAGAAAGCTGAAAAGCTAACCCACATAAACACTCACAATAAACTGGCACCGTGCCTTTAAGGCAGCCATGACCCCTACCTTTCCATCATGCCTCAGGGGTGACAGTTAGGTCAGTTGTTCTTTGCGGATAATCGCAGACCATTGTACCAACATATGCATGTATCATGTTCACTTGCCTGGGGAGGTGGGTGGGTTGCTTATGACTTTGATGAGGATACCCCTGGAAGAGAACTAGGATTACAGGTAAGTAGCTAATCCTTCTCTTCCAGGGGATACTCATCAATAGTCATAATGTATGAATAGATTAGCAAACCCATACCCAAAGTCTCGCAGACGAGCAATCAAGTACACAGCAAAAACATTAATCAATATCACATTTATAATGCAGTTATGCAAACAAATTCCTCAAAGAGGCCTGTCCCACTTGGGCATCGGCATGTGCATCTGAATCTAGGCAGTAACTGCGGGTAAAGGTATGCACTGAACGTCATGTAGCCGCCTTACAAATCTCAGGTATGCGAATATTACAAAGGAGAGCTGTTGTAGAAGCTTTCCCTCTAGTGGAATGTGCACACGGTTCGCCCTGTAAAGCTTTATTAGCTAATTGGTAAGACAGGGCTATACAGGAGACGATCCATCTAGAGATAGACCTTTTGATGCTGACAGAGCGGTATCAGTTGTACCATAATTAACAAAGAGACGGTCAGACTTTCTAAGTGGAAGAGTTCTAGCCATGTAAAATTTCAAAACCCTCCTGAGATCAAGGGAGTGTAAAGACCTCTCCGGGGGAGTGGTTGGTTGAGGGAAGAAAGTAGGCAGAGTGATGATCTGATTGATATGGAAATCCGAGACCACCTTGGGCAGGAAGCCTGGATGTGTTCTCATCACCACTCTATTGGCATGAGACACTGTGTAAGGTTCCTTGCAACACAGGGCCTTGATCTCACTCACCCTGAGGGCTGAGGTGATGGCTACCAAAAAGGCAGCTTTCCAGGTCAAGTGCTGCAAAGATGCCTTATGAATAGGCTCGAAAGGAGTACCCATCAACTTGGTAAGTACGATGTTAAGCTCCCAGGGAGGAGAGGGGGACCTCACTGGTGGAAACACTTTCTTAGGCTCCTCTAAGAAATCTTTGACCACAGGCATGAGGAAGAAGGAGGTCTGGGAAGGAGACGTCCTATAGGCTGTGATGGCCGCTAAGTGAACCCTGATGGAAGGGTACTTCAGGCCTGACCTTGCCAAGTGTAATGCTTGCTCCTGACCTTGAATCGGATCAAGACCATTGTCCATACACCAAATGTAGAATCTCTTCCACTTGAAAGCATGAGACTTTCTGGTGGAGGGCCTCTTTGCTTCTCTAAGGATGTTCATACAGTCAGCGAGAGGTCCAGGTGGACGTACTGGATGACCTCAGGAGCCAAGCCGTCAATAGAAGGGAAGGGAGGTTGGGGCGAAACACCCTCCCCTCATCCTTGGTCAGCAAGTATGGGCGGCATGGCAACCTCCGGTGAGGAACCTCTGACAGCTGGAAGAGATCTGGGTACCACCACTGGCAGGGCCACTCCAGTGCTATCAGGATCATCCTGGTGTTGGTCCTGTAGAATTTCTCTATCACCGCCGGGATCAGAGGCAGTGGAGGAAAAGCATACAGCAATGTCTGAGACCAGCTGATCAAAAGTGCATTCTCTGTGATCCCTTCTGGGGGAATCTGGACGCGAAGACAGGGCATTTCGCGTTTGCCATGTCTGCGAACATATCTATGTCTGGCACTCCCCATTGCTGAAACACCTCCTGAGCGACGTCTTCGTTGAGCACACAGTTGTGTGCTTCTACGAAGTCTCTGCTTAGGCCATCTACCTGAACATTCAGGATTCCTGGAAGGTGAACTGCAACATTCGAGAGAGCTCTCGCCAGAAGCCACCGCCAAATGGATTAAGCTTCCAGAGACAGAACTTGTGACCTGGTGCCTCCTTGGTCGTTCAGATAGAACATCGCTGTTGTGTTGTCTGTCTGAACTTGAATGTGGCTGGAGTCCAGAGATGGGTACAAGGACTTGAGCGCCAGATAGACAGCCCTGAGCTCCAAGAAGTTGATATGATACCTTCTTTCTGTCTCGGACCAGAGACCTTGTACCTGAAGCTGGTCCATATGAGCCCCCCAGCCGTGCATTGAGGCATCTGTGACCACTGTCTGCGATGGAGAAAACTGATGAAGCGGGACTCCTTGCAGCAGGTGAGAACGTTTCATCCATCATCTGATGGAGTCTCAGGCAACTTGATGGAGAGAAACACGATCTTCCCAGTGGCCTGACCTCTGAGACCATTGGTCCTCGAGTGCCTGCTGCAGAGGCCTCATGTGAAGGCGTGCATTGGGCACAATGTAGATGCACGAGGCCATCGATCCCAGTAGTGACGACACTTGCCTGGCTGTAGGACTTTGGGTGTCGAGCAGGGTGTGGCACTTCAGAAGCATTGATGACAACCTCTCCTCCGAAGGACACACGCTTGCCTCTGTGGAGTGCAGGGAGGCGCCCAGATAGTGTATTCGTTGGGTGGGGTTGAGGACCGACTTCTTGTAGTTGACTTGCAACCCCAAAGAATGCATCAGGTTGAGACAGTAAGATAGATGGCTCTGAAGCAGAACAGGTGTGGAGCTTTTTAGGAGCCAGTCGTCTAGGTAGGGATAGACAAAAATGTTCCGCCTGCAGAGGAAGGCAGCCACCACCGCCATGCACTTGGAGAATGTCCGTGGGGCGGATTTGAGGCAGAACAGAAGCACCTGATACTGGTAGTGGTGACAGGTTATTTGAAACCTGAGAAATTTGCGATGCTTTACTGAGATAGGTATATGAAAGTAAGCGTCCTGCAGGTCGATGCACACCTGCAGGTCGATGGCACACATCCCTGGTGAAGGTGTGGAAAGATTTGGTGCAGGGCTAGCATACGAAATTTCTCCTTTCTGATAAACCTGTTTAGCAGGCACAGGTCGAGGATAGGTCTGTACTCTTTGGCTACTCCCCGCTTTTGGACTAGAAAGTAGAGGGAGTAAACTCCCTGATTTCTTCGTATGGAAGGGACCTCCTCTATGGCCCTCTTTGCGAGAAGGGTAGAAACTTCGTCTTTGAAAAGCTGACTTTGGATTTGACGAAGGCGCTTGAATTGCGGGGGCACTTGCGGAGGAGGAGACTTGAACCTCAGCAAGTAACCATGCTGCACAATATTCAGCACCTATTTGTTTCTTGTTATGGTCTTCCACTCTTCCAGGTGACAAGCTACACTCCCTCCCACCGGAGTGGCAAGCAGTTGCGGAGGAAGCAACGACTCAAGGCTTGGGAGGCTGCTTAGAGGTGGACTGTTGCTTGTTGTTATTGCCTCTACCTCTCCCAGGGAGTCTTTGTTGGAACTGGGATCTTTGTTGGTTCTTAGCGGACCATAGAAGCGTTTGAACCCGCTGTTGGAACGAACATTTTTTGCCCTGACGGAAACGTTTCTTGAACTCCTTGCGCTTCTCCAGACCAACAGCCATGACAGTGACCATCCCAGCCTTCATTTTGTTCATCTCGTCATCAGCCTGAGCCCCAAACAGAGATGAGCCATTGAATGGGAGGTTCAGCATTTTCTTCTGGGCATCAGGCTTGAGGCCTGTGAGGCACAGCCAGGCCGAGCGTCGTGAACAGACTCCATGGGAGTAGCCATGAGCGGCAAGATCTGAAGCATCCGCTGCAGCACTTATTAATTGATTGGCTACTAGCCCTCCTTCCTGTAGAATTTCAGTGAAATCCTGCCAGTCTTCTTTGGGATGACAATTGCAAAAACAACGATGGATTTAGGCCCAGCTCTCAGTACTGGGGTGAATGTATGACATTGTTCTGCATTCTGTCCCTCAACTGTTGTTTTTGCATTTGTCACCCCGAGTGAGACGGGTTTGCTCAGACGTGAGTCCCGTGCTCTCCACGCCACTGGAGTCAAGCTATCCTGGCGGAAGACGGCTGATAGCCAGAAACCGGTCCTAGGATGCTTGATTCCGGTCCAGGGAAGACATGGCTTGGCAGTTCGGACTGGACTGTTCCCATGAGGCACAGGGTCAAGGCTGATTTGCATATGGCCATGTCTGAAGTGGGGAGGTGTGGTGAGCAAAAAAACGATGGATTTAGGCCCAGATCTCTGTACTGGGGTGAATGTATAACATTGTTCTGCATTCTGTCCATCAACTGTTGTTTTTGCATTTGTCACCCCGAGTGAGACGGGTATGCTCAGACGTGAGTCCCGTGCTCTCCACGCCACTGGAGTCAAGCTATCCTGGCTGAAGACGGCTGATAGCTAGAAACCCGTCCTAGGATGCTTGATTCCGGTCCAGGGAAGACATGGCTTGGCAGTTCGGACTGGACTGTTCCCATGAGGCACAGGGTCAAGGCTGATTTGCATATGGCCATGTCTGAACTGGGGAGGTGTGGTGAGCAAAAAAACGATGGATTTAGGCCCAGATCTCTGTACTGGGGTGAATGTATGGCATTGTTCTGCATTCTGTCCATCAACTGCTGTTTTTGCATTTGTCACTCCGAGTGAGACGGGTATGCTCAGACGTGAGTCCGGTGCTCTCCACGCCACTGGAGTCAAGCTATCCTGGCTGAAGACGGCTGATAGCCAGAAACTGGTCCTAGGATGCTTGATTCCGGACCAGGGAAGACATGGCTTGGTAGTTCGGGCTGGACTGTTCCCATGAGGCACAGGGTCAAGGCTGATTTGCATATGGTCATGTCCAAACTGGGGTGGTGTGGTGAGCAAAAAAACGATGGATTTAGGCCCAGATCTCTGTACTGGGGTGAATGTATGACATTGTTCTGCATTCTGTCCATCAACTGTTGTTTTTGCATTTGTCACCCTGAGTGAGACGGGTATGCTCAGACGTGAGTCCCGTGCTCTCCATGCCATTAGAGTCAAGCTATCCTGGCTGAAGTGAGGAAAATGATATTTTGCCTGACCAAATATGTCCACTACATATACCCTATGTTACATGTCATGTGCATGTCACCCATGCATATTTCCCGTAGTGGCCTGAATCACTAGGCCTCTGCAAACATGTCCTGCAAGTCAAGTCATCAAGTCTCCCAAACGTTAAGCTAAAATGAAGGCCCATGTATTTGCATTTTGCATTGTGCTCTTTTAAATAAATATCGTACTGTTTGAGCCTGAAACCACTTTCTGAATTAATGTTTTCATGACTCTTGGCATACTGAGCTGCAGTCACGTCAGCAAGAAGTCTGCCAAGACAGTATTATGAAAAACAGTTATCCGTCTGCTGTACAGAGTGGCATCCCTGCCCGGTGAGGAAAAGTAAACAGAACCCGTCCGATAGCCATTCTGTCTCCATTTAAGTGAATTACAGTGCTTGCACCCATAGAAAGCTCATGCAATGAACAAATAAATATGCCCTCTCTGTCTTTTAGTGATGAACAACTTGTGCTCCAGATAATACATCCCCTATCATATCAGATTGTACAAGACGTGCTCAAGTCGCCTTGACACAAGAGATCTCTCTACTAGGTTGAAAGTCAGCTTCCTCCCAATTACACGTCAATTGCACGTCATGTCCAAGTTGCACACAAGTAGGGCAGAGTTCCAGCTGGTCATGCAAACTCCTCCTAAGTACCCACCCACCTATGACACCTACCTATCACCTCGCTATGACTCATCAAAGTACACACCCTCATGTACACCCACATGTTCTTATCTCATTTTCTTTCTTGCTCTGCTTAGCCTATGTACAAGAAATGTATATATACTATGTTCAGTAAATAATTGTTAGAAGACTCTTCCTGAACCTCTGTGGTGATGGAACTAATTCTCCCTTTGACTCGAGTTATTGGAATAAAGCCCATTTTAACTCAGATACCACGGACTCTGCTTCTCACTTGATGCATGATACTTTGTTAATGCCTAGAAATTCTGCCAGGGTAATATTTTATTTACCACATAATTTGGCGCCCTTACAGGGACATATCCCTTTCCCCACTCGCCGGAGTTGTCGGTCTAGTCTTTGCCCCCTTCTACAGCCGTGACGGACTTCAAAGCGCTCCAGCAGGACTTCCTGCCACTCCCTCAGGCCCAGGAGGAGGACGGACTGCGACCAGGCATCCATGTGAGGCGGTGAGGAACGCGGATCGTCTCAACCAGAGGCCCAGCCCGTGAGAGAGCAAGGTCCGAGGTCTCCAGAGGTCCACCTGTTCCAAGGCGCAAGCGTAGTCAAGTCAAGTTTCCGAGGCCTTCAAGTTTCAAGTTCTGCTTTCCCGGTGAGTACCACTATGGGGAATGCATCAAGTTCAAGACGGGCTCATTTTAAATGAGAACGGTCAAGACGGGCCCACGGTTAAACGTGGGCCCGGTAAAGACGTGTCTCATTTCTGAGACCGGTATGGTTGTACTGTATTTTCAGTGCACAAACTGTTTTTCAAGTACATGTTTAACTCTCTGTATCAGTTTAGGTTGTATCTGTATCTGTTTCAGTGTTTAAATTGTTTAGTGTGAATGGTTGTTGATTGTTTCAGTCTATTTTTGTGTATTGTGTTTCCATTGTGTTGATTTCAAACATGCCACTGTTTTCAAAGTTACGTCAGATAGGGACCAGAAAGGGTATACTAGAATAGACAGTTAATATCCGGCCTAGAGACACACGTGGTCATTTTATGTATAATAAGCATGGGCTAGACGCCATTTGAAAGCGAAAGTCAAGACCCTCTCAGAAAGATGCCATTGAGTTATGGCGCAAAGAGTCACATAGGTGATCAGAGAAAGAATTCAACAAAGTAGAGAGAAATAAACTAGCAGAAGAAAAAGCCAAAGAAAAAGAATCACGTCCTCTCAGAAGAACTAGTTCAAGTGACCACCTCAGAAAGACCCAGTAGGTAGAGAACGCCACCACCTGTACCCTTTAGAGTATGTAAAATAAGTCGACAGCATCTGAAGAGTTAATTTCCTTGTATCTAGACGAGTCCCTTCTGGACTGCGAAAGCGCCTTGTAAATATGCCTTGTGAATAGCGTGTCATTTTTGTGACTTGTTGAGTTTCTTGTAAATATGGCTTGTGAATAGCGCCATGTAGTTATGGCTTGTGCAGAGCATGTTATCATCAGGTCCCTAGCCATTACGTTAGTCAGGAGAGAGCTGGATCTCTTTCAAGTGCTTAGAGAAAATGTTTTGAAGATGTGCGTATGTGTTATGTGATAACGTGGAGAGATGAGTTCATGACTTTCCCATGTACTGCAGTCATTGGGGAATGATTGTGCTTCAGCTGCCAAAGAGTTAATATCTTGTACTGAGTAGGCAGTATTTGTTTTAACATACTGATCAACAAGGTGTTGAGGCATTTTGGCGTTTTTGGTGTTTGCGGGGGGGGCGTGTTTTTGTGCGGAAATTCGTACCCGTTCCAGTGGAGGGATTTGGTTGCTTTTTGGTGAGGATTTAGGGAATAGCTTGGACTACTGTGATGCCAAATTTGAAAAGGATCTGAGCTGTGGAAGTGGTGAAAAAAAGCATGTTTTGTGTGAAGGTGCGATTTGCCATGTTATCCAATGGGCGTATTCAGTTTGCAGATTCGTTTGGTAAATGTTGCAAGGAGAGTAAAGAAGTGTATTTGTAAGGGTTTGCCTTGGAACACTTGATTTAATGTGTTTGGCTCAGAGGTCGGTATAGTTGTAAATAGACCAGTCGAATTGAGATAAGGGTTTGCACAAAGAGTGCTTTACTGTTTTCACGGTTGAGAAGAAATTATAGAACAGACCGATCTTAGAGAATGTGCTTTAAATTAGTGTAATGCAACAGTGTTTTTTGTTTAAATAGGGATGTTTCTAGAAAATATGAATTATTATTTTTCCCAATGCAAGCTGCCCTTTAGCGTGTGACAGTTATCCCACTCACTTAGGAAAGTGGCTATTTGTAAATTAATGAACGTGGCCCTTTTTGATAGCTACAATACACTACCATGTTAGTGCATTGTTAAGAGTCCCCTACATTAGTTTAGTTTGCATTCATTTAGTTTCAAGGCTCACCTATGTACTTTGACAGGCTGCTTCAATTGATATGTGCAGAGAACAGTCCCCACTAAAATTACAAAATATGGCCTTTTGAAAAAGTATGAATCTGGCCCTTTTAATAGGTAGAATAGAAAAGATTGCACACTTACTTATGAAAATATGGGTTATGCAATGCAGAATTAAGGAGTTCGACATGTTATTTTCAAAAAAGTAAAATATGGTGTGTTTCCATGCCATGATTGTTTTGTTCTGTTTATTTTTTCCCTTGCAGCTAGTAGCAGTACAGAATTATTATTATTTTTTTTTTTTGAAAACCTTTATTGATATCAAAAGAAGACAAATCGAGGCCCACAACCAAGCCGGCCGGCCGCAGTGTACAAAACAGTCAGGAGTCATCAGGCAAATAGTACATAATCAATCAATACAAAGCAGAGGCCGTACAATCGCAATAGGGGAGAAGAAATACAGAAACTAAAGGGCTAAAACACAGGAGTAAAGAAGGCTTAATTTTACAATAAGGGGAGAGGACGTATGACAGGCACACTTGCAATACGGAGGCATCCGACATCCCGTAATCAACCTCAACATTAAGAAGGGGGCATGGGGCAAAATATCAGGGGGACAACACAATGCAATCAAGAAATCAGGATATGTGAGATACAGTCAGCCCCTGAGCATTATCCTCGTAACACGCCCACCACCCGGGACACTACCAAGCCAGAACAGAGGGATCGGAAGACAATGCATGAAAACCCGCCCGTCACAGTACCCTCCGGGACGCAGGAAGGAAAAAGGGAAGGGGGACTAGGTAGGGGGGGGGAAGAGGAAGGGAAAGGAAAATGGAGGGAAGAAAAACCAAACAATAAAAAGGGAATAAGGAAATATGAAAAAAAAAAGGTAAAAGACACGCCGACACGGCTCCCCGTGGTGGGAGGACAGGAGACAAAAGGATTAGCGGCCCAAGTGGGGCATGGCAATCGGATGGAAAGACAGCCAAAATGTAGCAGGAGGAGATGCCATACCCCCACCCGAAACACACCATAGGAGGTCGGGACAGACGCGGCCTCACGAAAAAGAGATACAAAAGGGCCATAGAACCAGAAGACAAACAAAAAATAGAACCCAACCCACCCGTCCCACCCTGCACCCCTGTAGAAGGCTACGGCCTACCCTTCAAACAGCGTGCCTGTCGCCCTAAACCAGAACCCGAAATATAGCAAGAAGAAAGAAAGAAAAACGAGACAAAAAGGCCACAAAAGCGGAGAAAGAAAACAGGAGGGAGGAGCAGAATAACTATAATACAAACGGTAGGCCACAGCCCTCCGCCCAACCCGACAAGTACAATCAAAAACAGACCAGGACGACACCCCATCACGCGCCACAAAATATTAGGAGAAGGGGACCTCCCACCCCTCTATGATCAGAGACAATTGTGCAACGAAATCGCATACCGGGAATCAAGCAGAAGTCGTACATTTCACCCCCAACCCTTCCGAGCGACAAACCCCACCCACCACATGGCAAAGTACAACCACATACTAAATACGAAATCAGCATATAATCGAGTGGAATGGTGACTAGCATAGCTACGTGGGGGGTAGATAGATCGACAAGTGAGCAGTAGTCCAAACTGAAAGTATCGATGCATCAACAATCGAAGCACGAGCCATGAGAAACAGGAGTTCAGTTGCGCCACTGGAGCGGGCGAGGTGGTCCCAATTTTAAACACAGGCAAAGTCATCGAAGCAGGCGCAGGAGGAAGTCCACCCATAATTCCAGGCAACAATGTCGAACAGGGTCGCAGTACAGCATCCGAGTCCCCGGGGTCCGAACCTTGAAAAGCAGGGCGCCCCAAGGTCACCAGCACACTACACGATCTTCGATCAGTGGTGGAGACACTCAGGTCAATCGAGGGGGGTGAGGCAATGGAGGCATCGAAACAAGAGGGCGACAAGAAGAAACGGCCGCCCAAAATGGCGGCGGATCGTGGCGGACCCACCGAGACGCCCAGGGCCAGGGAAGCGTGCAGGGATCTGAGGGCTTCCAGGATATCTCTGACTGTCGGCTCACGCCCACCAGATCCGATCCCCACACAATCAGGCAACTCGGGCCCGCCGCCACAGGGTGACTCTCGTTCCAGAGGGCCGGCCGCCATTTCGTGAATCAGCCCAATCGCCGCCCACGAGGACCCCCGGAAATAACAGTTCTCAAATGTAGGACTTTCCAAGCGCCGGGGGTCCCAGCAAGGGCGGCTTCGATGCCAAAAGGATGTCCGCCCAAAACGGGTCTCCGCCCGCACCAGCACCGGTGCCCCAAACAAGCGGAGTCCGGGCCCTGAGGTCCAGGGCCGCCGGACAAAGCAGCGGCGGGGGGAGACCCCCTCTCAGAATCAGGTCCCGGGGCTTCTCACCCACGTCGGCCACGCGACCAGCAGGGCAGGTCCGGGTCAGGATCGCCGGGATCTTCGCACATCGGCTCCCAACACTGGTTCTCGCTCTCGGCCGGGGCCGAGAGCCGTCGGATCCCACCGGCCAGGTCCCGGTCCAAGTCTCGCAGAGGCCCCGATCTCTCGGAGGCCAGAACTCCGGAGCCAATGCACGTCAAGACCCCGGGGTCAGATGGTAAGTACAAACAAGCCGTAATGTTTCCAATTCCCCAAAAGTGTGCCGTCCCGGGACAGGATAAAAGACAGGATAGGCAGTCAGGATGGAGGGCTGCGGGAGCCGAGCTAAAGGGCGACCATCACGGCCGCGAGCTAGGCTCCTCCCCCCCCAGAATTATTTTAAAATGCTAGCATGTCACTTAGTTACAAAAAAAATTCATGTCTTTATTAATTTACTTTTTACCACGTTTTAAATTTTGCTTCAGTTAAAGTTAGAAAAGCTCTGGCCTGGGAACAGATATGTTTTGAAGTACAAGGAATGTGTTTTTTTGACCTTGAGACACAGTCCGTCCGAGATGGCCTGGTTCCCAGTAAATGATGTTTATGTAAAGGGAGGGCTTTTTCTCTCTTGGAGTGCCTGTCTTGTTGATATTGGCCATCCTCCAATTCTTTTCCGCGGACAATTATTGGCTGTCCTCCAGCTGACCAACAACAAAAAATACAGAGTTCCCCGGGAAAAGTCAACTAAATGACTAACGTTAATCTCTCTCTCATTGAGTTCAACAGAAAAAGTGAATGTTGTGAACCCTTTACGGAATTTAGGGATACCTCACACAGGTCACCGGTTGGACGACTATTGTCATCCCACCCGGTGATCGTCCAGCGTCATCATCGGTATCCTGCCCCTGCGACAGACTGGCGGTGCAATGCCTGTCGGGCAACAACGGATGCTGCACTTTGGCGGGGATCTTTTATTCCTTAGCCAAAGGGTGTGTGGGTGTGAGGGGCCTAAAAAAGTGCAATAGTGAGCGTGAGTGTAGTCTAAAAAAAGTCAGTAGAGTCCATAGGGCAAAATTTTAATGGCATGGCTCACTGCTTTATTAAAAGGAACGATAAGGGGTATTGAGGCGAGACAATTAAAGTAATCGAGCCTCATTCAACCCTTAGTGAACGTATGGTCAACATGTTTCTTGCCACTAAGGCAATTCATCAGGACCAAAAAAGTGCTCATATAATTGCTGTA
The DNA here is from genome assembly GCF_964261635.1 of Lissotriton helveticus. NCBI lineage: Eukaryota > Metazoa > Chordata > Amphibia > Caudata > Salamandridae > Lissotriton > Lissotriton helveticus. The sequence continues at coordinate 1,240,461,078 of NC_136059.1, read as the reverse complement.
GATCCCTCAGTGGTCAGAGGAATCGAGTATACGACCTGGTGTGTGTCGTAGGGCAATCCTTCGTCCAGTCCCTCCCCAGAACTAGGCAGGAAAAAGAAGAAGAAGAAGAGTATAGTCAGAAATATGTCTGTGTACCCCAGCCATCTTTAGATGCAAAAAATTACATGCTGGTGATGCATTTCGGGGTATAGATGGGTATATGAAGACCCCATCATGAAGAGACATTCGAGTGAGAGAGACGGTTAGAGAATAGTGTGAACGAGGCATTACCGCGTTCTATATGTGTAAACAGTGCTCGTTGAGTAGGCATGCGACATGTGTGCCCTGGAAATGGCATGCACAGTGGTTTATACCTGTATCGTATGCCGTAACATGCCATGCGTTTGTATCTTTGTAATGCAAACAACTGTGAGTGTGCACATTCACACACGTGAAATTAAAATTATTTCGAGACAACATGAAGGGAGAGAAACATATTATCACTCTGGCTCATGAATAAATGGCAACCGCAGATTGGCACCAGTGTAGTAGAAAGGCCTTATCGTGAAACACCCAACACGCTGGGAAAACGGTAACAATGCAAGCCTTACCCGTAGTCCCAGGGTTGGAAATCCCTCACGCTGACCTGGTGGGGCCAGAACTGGGTGTAAAGAACCTAGAACGAGTAAACAGCGCCGCCGAGTCAGGGAGTTATTTAGCGGCGCGGCTTACCGTCTACTGTAGTCCCGCATGGATCCTCGCCACGGCGATCAGGAGGAAACGCTCGCGGGGGTCCTTACGTGAATCAGTGCGCCTTACCTGTTCGTTGCTGGCAGAGGGCGTCTAGTCACCTACCCCTCCCACATCGGTATTACCGCAGGACAGCCGGTGGAGCCGCGAAGTGCCGCTGCCTCAGATGAGACCGGGAAGCGCGGGCACCGTGGAGGCGTGTCCAAGGCGTGTTGCTAGGCAACGTGATGCCGATGTGAAAAGCGATGATTACCCCAGGTTGCAAAAAGGGTAAAAGGTGGGTGCCATCTTGGAACGGGGAGGTAGTTTACTTGATGGCAAAAATTTATGCTAGGGAAGGGGCAATGAGTTTGTACACAGAACTCTCTAGCGCCGTCTCAAGAAAGGGAGGATAGTGTATTGACTAGTATTGGAGGTAACTTGGATAAGGACAATAAGTCCAAGTACTGAGCTATCTGGCTAGCATTGTCCAAGGCACCGCATCATTAAGACCGAGTTCGTCGGTGTGCAGACGATGCACCCATCTCTGCTCCAATCTGAAGAGGGCTTGTTGGTTCATTCCAGGTTGGCACTCGAGGACAGTCCAACGTATGTTCTCAGTGGAGTGGTTGTGTTCTTTACAATGGTCATATAGCCTTGTATGTGTTTTTGCACAACGGATATTACTATTGTGCTCCATGATGCGCTGTTTCACAGGGCGCATCGTCATCCCAATGTAGAGCATCCTACAGGGGCACACCAGGACATAGATACACCTCGAGCTGTTACAATTGGTGTGTTTATTTATGGTCCAAGTAAAGTCCCCTTGCAGTTCAATAGTTTTCCCCTGGATAGTTTGGGGGCATACTACACAAGAGCCACATCTATAATGTCCAGTGACTGGAGGGAGATCCCATAAGGTCTTGACCGGTCGAGTGCTCGATTTTTTCGGGCGGGTGTGGATCAGCGTGTCTTTCAGGTTCGCTGTTCTCTTGAATGCAAAACGTGGCCGCGACAGTTCCATCCCTGCGGAATTTAGGATCCCCCAGTGTGAGGTAACAGCCTTTTTTATGAACGTTGAGTGCCTGGTGTAAGATGTAACACAAGTAATAGTGTCATCTTGCTCTTTTGGGTGAACCTCGAGTAGGGCATCTCTATTGTTATTCAAGGCTCTTTTGAATGATTTCTTCAACAGTCGTGTGGGGTATCCCCTATCCTGGAGCTTGTGTTGCAGAATCTGAGCCTCTTGTTTGAAGTTTTGGACAGAGCTACAGTTTCTCCGTATGCGGAGGAATTGCCCGAAGGGCAAATTATCCCTCAGGGCTTTTGTGTGGTGGCTTTGATAGAGGAGTAAACTGTTTCTGTCAGTGTCCTTTTTGAAGAGGGAAGTGCTGATTGTTTCTGGTTCTAAACAAATGGTTAGATCAAGAAAAGGTATCGATGTTTCGGAGATAGTGCCCGTAAACTTCAAGAATGGGTCTTGTTGGTTAATCCACTCGCAAAAGGCTTCGCAGCTGAGTCGGTCCCCTTTCCAGAAGATCAAAATGTCGTCGATGTAACGACGCCAGAGAGTGAGGTTCTCTCGGTATGGATTGTGCTCTGGAGGGTAGATATGATTCTTTTCGAACGAGGCCATGTAAATACATGCCAGGCTCGGCGCGAATGTCGAACCCATAGAGGTCCCACGGACCTGATGGTACAACTGAGATTCATATCTGAAGAAATTTTCAGTGAGGGCAATATGGGCAAGCTCCATAATGAAGGCTATCGGTGTTGGAGACAGCCATTCTTCTTCTCGCATCAATGAGTCGACTGCTTCAAGGGTAGCTTGTTGTGGAATATTCGTATACAACGCCTCCACGTCAAGGGTGAGAAGCAGGTCGATGTCTTCTCTCCCATCGATATCAGCGATAAGGCGGAGGACGTCTCTGGTATCTTGTAAGTAAGATGGAATTTGTTTCACAAAAGGTTGGAAAAAGGCATCGCAAAATTGAGATAGAGGCTCTAACAATGACCCGATGCCAGAGACAATAGGTCTCCCGGGGACTGGAGAGATACCCTTGTGTATTTTTGGAAGGGTATAAAAATAAGGTGTAACAGGGTCCAGTGTCACCAAGAAATCTGCTTCCTTCTTACTTATCCACTCATTCGTCTCAGCCTCAATGACAAGACCCATGATGGTGGTGGAGAGCCGTTTGGTGGGGTCCTCCATGAGTGGTCTGTAATGTGTCGTGTTTGCCAGTTGTCTCCTGCATTCGCGATCGTAGTCCTCGTAGTTTTGTATGACCGTGGCTCCCCCTTTGTCTGCCTGCTTGATGATGATGGACTCATCCCTGCCCAGATTGTTGGATGCTAGTCTTTCTGCAGTGGATAGGTTATGGAAGGGTTTGGTGGTTGGTTTGTTCCGCAGGCTCCTCAACACTGCCCGCTCAAAGGTTAAGACTTCTGGCGGTACCATCCCATCAGTGGGGGTGAAGGTGGAAGGCTTTTTTAGACCTGTGTCTTGACTCGGAAGTTCAGGTTGGTTCTCGAAGAAGGCACGAAGACGTATCTTCCTGAAGAATTGTTTGAGCTCAATCATCTCTTGGAAGGTATCAGGGGTTGGGACAAATCCAAGTCCCTTCTCCAAGACTTTTTTCTCTGTTGGTGAGAGAGTTCTGTTCGATAAATTGACGATCAAACTCGTCTCCCTCTGGATGTCGTGCTCCTGGTCTCCATCGCAGTCGGTACTGGTGTTTGGTCCTGCCACTGTACTCCTTTCTGCCCGCCTCGCTTTCGCCCTCTTCCTCTGCCCCAACCTCTGCCTTGAAAAGGTGGCGGATTAAGGGGGTAGAATTGCGGGGGGCCCTGTGGGTAGAAGGGGTATTGCCATGGAGGTGCCATATGAGGTGGTCCGTGGAAGACTGGGCCTTGATGGTAGCCTTGTTGCCATGTACGAGGTGGTCGAGGATTCTTAGAAGAATAGCCACCACTGGAATCACTGCTTGTCGATCCGCGTCTGTTATCACTACCTGAGTTCTCATCAGATGAATAGTTATTCTTTTTCCCTCTGAAGTCATCCTTCAGGTAGGGATATACTTTTTCTTTCGCAAATTTGGCAATATCCTTTTCAAGTTTGGTTGTCTTTTGTTTGAGTAAAAACTCATGGTGGTCAGCCATTTCTTGGTTGATCTCCACTGATGGGATGGTACCGCCAGAAGTCTTAACCTTTGAGCGGGCAGTGTTGAGGAGCCTGCGGAACAAACCAACCACCAAACCCTTCCATAACCTATCCACTGCAGAAAGACTAGCATCCAACAATCTGGGCAGGGATGAGTCCATCATCATCAAGCAGGCAGACAAAGGGGGAGCCACGGTCATACAAAACTACGAGGACTACGATCGCGAATGCAGGAGACAACTGGCAAACACGACACATTACAGACCACTCATGGAGGACCCCACCAAACGGCTCTCCACCACCATCATGGGTCTTGTCATTGAGGCTGAGACGAATGAGTGGATAAGTAAGAAGGAAGCAGATTTCTTGGTGACACTGGACCCTGTTACACCTTATTTTTATACCCTTCCAAAAATACACAAGGGTATCTCTCCAGTCCCCGGGAGACCTATTGTCTCTGGCATCGGGTCATTGTTAGAGCCTCTATCTCAATTTTGCGATGCCTTTTTCCAACCTTTTGTGAAACAAATTCCATCTTACTTACAAGATACCAGAGACGTCCTCCGCCTTATCGCTGATATCGATGGGAGAGAAGACATCGACCTGCTTCTCACCCTTGACGTGGAGGCGTTGTATACGAATATTCCACAACAAGCTACCCTTGAAGCAGTCGACTCATTGATGCGAGAAGAAGAATGGCTGTCTCCAACACCGATAGCCTTCATTATGGAGCTTGCCCATATTGCCCTCACTGAAAATTTCTTCAGATATGAATCTCAGTTGTACCATCAGGTCCGTGGGACCTCTATGGGTTCGACATTCGCGCCGAGCCTGGCATGTATTTACATGGCCTCGTTCGAAAAGAATCATATCTACCCTCCAGAGCACAATCCATACCGAGAGAACCTCACTCTCTGGCGTCGTTACATCGACGACATTTTGATCTTCTGGAAAGGGGACCGACTCAGCTGCGAAGCCTTTTGCGAGTGGATTAACCAACAAGACCCATTCTTGAAGTTTACGGGCACTATCTCCGAAACATCGATACCTTTTCTTGATCTAACCATTTGTTTAGAACCAGAAACAATCAGCACTTCCCTCTTCAAAAAGGACACTGACAGAAACAGTTTACTCCTCTATCAAAGCCACCACACAAAAGCCCTGAGGGATAATTTGCCCTTCGGGCAATTCCTCCGCATACGGAGAAACTGTAGCTCTGTCCAAAACTTCAAACAAGAGGCTCAGATTCTGCAACACAAGCTCCAGGATAGGGGATACCCCACACGACTGTTGAAGAAATCATTCAAAAGAGCCTTGAATAACAATAGAGATGCCCTACTCGAGGTTCACCCAAAAGAGCAAGATGACACTATTACTTGTGTTACATCTTACACCAGGCACTCAACGTTCATAAAAAAGGCTGTTACCTCACACTGGGGGATCCTAAATTCCGCAGGGATGGAACTGTCGCGGCCACGTTTTGCATTCAAGAGAACAGCGAACCTGAAAGACACGCTGATCCACACCCGCCCGAAAAAATCGAGCACTCGACCGGTCAAGACCTTATGGGATCTCCCTCCAGTCACTGGACATTATAGATGTGGCTCTTGTGTAGTATGCCCCCAAACTATCCAGGGGAAAACTATTGAACTGCAAGGGGACTTTACTTGGACCATAAATAAACACACCAATTGTAACAGCTCGAGGTGTATCTATGTCCTGGTGTGCCCCTGTAGGATGCTCTACATTGGGATGACGATGCGCCCTGTGAAACAGCGCATCATGGAGCACAATAGTAATATCCGTTGTGCAAAAACACATACAAGGCTATATGACCATTGTAAAGAACACAACCACTCCACTGAGAACATACGTTGGACTGTCCTCGAGTGCCAACCTGGAATGAACCAACAAGCCCTCTTCAGATTGGAGCAGAGATGGGTGCATCGTCTGCACACCGACGAACTCGGTCTTAATGATGCGGTGCCTTGGACAATGCTAGCCAGATAGCTCAGTACTTGGACTTATTGTCCTTATCCAAGTTACCTCCAATACTAGTCAATACACTATCCTCCCTTTCTTGAGACGGCGCTAGAGAGTTCTGTCTACGAACTCATTGCCCCTTCCCTAGCATTAATTTTTGCCATCAAGTAAACTACCTCCCCGTTCCAAGATGGCACCCACCTTTTACCCTTTTTGCAACCTGGGGTAATCATCGCTTTTCACATCGGCGTCACGTTGCCTAGCAACACGCCTTGGACACGCCTCCACGGTGCTCACGCTTCCCGGTCTCATCTGAGGCAGCGGCACTTCGCGGCTCCACCGGCTGTCCTGCGGTAATACCGATGTGGGAGGGGTAGGTGACTAGACGCCCTCTGCCAGCAACGAACAGGTAAGGCGCACTGATTCACGTAAGGACCCCCGCGAGCGTTTCCTCCTGATCGCCGTGGCGAGGATCCATGCGGGACTACAGTAGACGGTAAGCCGCGCCGCTAAATAACTCCCTGACTCGGCGGCGCTGTTTACTCGTTCTAGGTTCTTTACACCCAGTTCTGGCCCCACCAGGTCAGCGTGAGGGATTTCCAACCCTGGGACTACGGGTAAGGCTTGCATTGTTACCGTTTTCCCAGCGTGTTGGGTGTTTCACGATAAGGCCTTTCTACTACACTGGTGCCAATCTGCGGTTGCCATTTATTCATGAGCCAGAGTGATAATATGTTTCTCTCCCTTCATGTTGTCTCGAAATAATTTTAATTTCACGTGTGTGAATGTGCACACTCACAGTTGTTTGCATTACAAAGATACAAACGCATGGCATGTTACGGCATACGATACAGGTATAAACCACTGTGCATGCCATTTCCAGGGCACACATGTCGCATGCCTACTCAACGAGCACTGTTTACACATATAGAACGCGGTAATGCCTCGTTCACACTATTCTCTAACCGTCTCTCTCACTCGAATGTCTCTTCATGATGGGGTCTTCATATACCCATCTATACCCCGAAATGCATCACCAGCATGTAATTTTTTGCATCTAAAGATGGCTGGGGTACACAGACATATTTCTGACTATACTCTTCTTCTTCTTCTTTTTCCTGCCTAGTTCTGGGGAGGGACTGGACGAAGGATTGCCCTACGACACACACCAGGTCGTATACTCGATTCCTCTGACCACTGAGGGATCTACAGCAATTATATGAGCACTTTTTTGGTCCTGATGAATTGCCTTAGTGGCAAGAAACATGTTGACCATACGTTCACTAAGGGTTGAATGAGGCTCGATTACTTTAATTGTCTCGCCTCAATACCCCTTATCGTTCCTTTTAATAAAGCAGTGAGCCATGCCATTAAAATTTTGCCCTATGGACTCTACTGACTTTTTTTAGACTACACTCACGCTCACTATTGCACTTTTTTAGGCCCCTCACACCCACACACCCTTTGGCTAAGGAATAAAAGATCCCCGCCAAAGTGCAGCATCCGTTGTTGCCCGACAGGCATTGCACCGCCAGTCTGTCGCAGGGGCAGGATACCGATGATGACGCTGGACGATCACCGGGTGGGATGACAATAGTCGTCCAACCGGTGACCTGTGTGAGGTATCCCTAAATTCCGTAAAGGGTTCACAACATTCACTTTTTCTGTTGAACTCAATGAGAGAGAGGTTAACGTTAGTCATTTAGTTGACTTTTCCCGGGGAACTCTGTATTTTTTGTTGTTGGTTAGACTTTCTGGGACATGTACATTGGACCCCGTTAAAAATTGTCCTAGTTTCTTGCTTCCCCCTTGTTGATACAATGTCCTCCAGCTGAGTCAGGCTCTTCCTTGCAGCCAGCTTCATTGACTTCAGATAATGTCACGCTTGCAAATGGATAGTTATTCCCCCAGTAGTGTAAACAGAATAATTGGCAGGAGTCTTGCTCTTGCAATGAGTTCAGCATCTGGCAGTCATTCAATTGTAGATCTCAGTGTAGCCCGGCTTGGAGTTGATTCAAAGCTCCGAGCGCGAACATAATTCTAGAGGGAGGGGCTGTTTCTCAAAGGAGTGAGGAGTATCGGGGCTTCTAGGCCTTCTGTTTATGACAAGAAAATTGTGGATTTTATTCAGATACATTTAGAGAACATATTGTAGGTAGTATGGTCATACTATTACCAGGATTTAGAGTAGGATTTATTGTAAAACTGCAGAGGTTTTGGATAGAGGTTCCCCAATATAAAATAGTGCTTTTGAATTGAGAATTCATTTTTATTTATTTTTATATAATTATTGATCATAAGATCACATATGAGAATAGCAAGAAGAGAGATAAGAAGGAAAAGTACTGCAAGGTATTACGCAGTAGATGTATAGTTACTTTGATCATCCTTTTTATTCTGTGCATTGTTATAATTGGTATCAGTTTATTGCTACATGTTTTCTTTCCCATTTCCTCACATATACAGTCTTCCAGTAACAGCACCGCAGAGCACACATTTAGTGAACTGCCACCTCATGAACTGTCATATCGACTTGCACTGCATAACAATACATTTATTCGAATGTTACACCATTCTCACCAGACCAGCAATGCAACTGATTGCTGGGTATGTGGCCAAATGCCTCCTTATCAAGAAACGAAGGGAGTTCTGCCCTTCTACCCTTTACCGTTCTCACACAATGGTTCGTGTGGAGCATGGTTTGCTCTAATGACATCAATAGATAGAAGGTACATAGCTTATCCAGGTGGCTGGATATATGGAAACCTGAATAAAGTAATGAATGAAGCATGCTTCCCAGACAAAGACGGATTCCCCCAAAGAAAGGGAACCGTTTTAGAGAATGAAGAGTACGAACAGGGAAATGCATCTGTTAATTTTATAATGTTAAACGTTCAGCCCAAGCAAAACACAGGTCCACCGTTTATATCAGTCCTGCCAGCTAAAGGTGATTTATGTGTTAGTAAGAAAGGCTCAGTACATATGGGACACAGCGAGTGTAACACTGTAGTAGAGTTTAATGATGAAGGACTTTCTTCTTTCAAAACATCACGCCATACCTATTTCATTTGCGGTCAGACAGCCTACGTACATCTGCCCTTAGACTGGGGTGGGACTTGTTATATAGCATTCTTATTGCCACCCGTTTTTCTAGCCCCATCAAATTATCATAGAGATTCACGACTAGAACATGTTAGACAAAAGAGAGAGACAGATTCCGCAGGGATCGATCAGACTGAAACAGCTTGGGAGCAATATACAGATTTCAACAGAGGATTCTTTTTCTTCATAGGTCCCGTCCAAAACAGTAAACTGATACGCAGGTTAACAAGGACTCTTGAAACAGTTGTAAATGTAACTGCATCTGCCCTGGCGAACTTGACCCAGGAACAGTCTGCTATTAGACTTGTCGTTCTTCAAAACCGCCTCGTTCTAGACGTCATCTTGGCGGATAGGGGCGGAGCTTGTAGAGTCATCCGATCTAGTTGTTGCATTTTCCTCCCAGATAATGCACCATCTGTGTACGAAGCAATAACAAGGCTCCACAAGATTGCTCATGCCATACATCAAGATCCAGGCACATGGACTTGGTCCAGTTGGTTCTGGGGTGTAATATCTGCATGGGGATGGAAAGTTATGTCCTTCCTAGGAATGGCCCTACTTATGGTATTTGGTTGCTGTCTCTGTCTGCAGTGTGGTCCGGCGATTTGCGGCCTGTGTGCCACTGCCTGTGTTCCCCATCCACGTAAACAAAGAGTTAAAGATGAACAAATGATTCTGTATGATGAACTATACGGTCTCATGAATATAGATGTATCCTAAAGGGTTATGTAGGGGACAAGGAGGGAATGAGGAAAATGATATTTTGCCTGACCAAATATGTCCACTACATATACCCTATGTTACATGTCATGTGCATGTCACCCATGCATATTTCCCGTAGTGGCCTGAATCACTAGGCCTCTGCAAACATGTCCTGCAAGTCAAGTCATCAAGTCTCCCAAACGTTAAGCTAAAATGAAGGCCCATGTATTTGCATTTTGCATTGTGCTCTTTTAAATAAATATCGTACTGGTTGAGCCTGAAACCACTTTCTGAATTAATGTTTTCATGACTCTTGGCATACTGAGCTGCAGTCACGTCAGCAAGAAGTCTGCCAAGACAGTATTATGAATAACAGTTATCCGTCTGCTGTACAGAGTGGCATCCCTGCCCGGTGAGGAAAAGTAAACAGAACCCGTCCGATAGCCATTCTGTCTCCATTTAAGTGAATTACAGTGCTTGCACCCATAGAAAGCTCATAAATGAACGAATAAATATGTCCTCTCTGTCTTTTAGTGATGAACAACTTGTGCTCCAGATAATACATCCCCTATCATATCAGATTGTACAAGACGTGCTCAAGTCGCCTTGACACAAGAGATCTCTCTACTAGGTTGAAAGTCAGCTTCCTCCCAATTACACGTCAATTGCACGTCATGTCCAAGTTGCACACAAGTAGGGCAGAGTTCCAGCTGGTCATGCAAACTCCTCCTAAGTACCCACACACCTATGACACCTACCTATCACCTCGCTATGACTCATCAAAGTACACACCATCATGTACACCCACATGTTCTTATCTCATTTTCTTTCTTGCTCTGCTTAGCCTATGTACAAGAAATGTATATATACTATGTTCAGTAAATAATTGTTAGAAGACTCTTCCTGAACCTCTGTGGTGATGGAACTAATTCTCCCTTTGACTCGAGTTATTGGAATAAAGCCCATTTTAACTCAGATACCACGGACTCTGCTTCTCACTTGATGCATGATACTTTGTTAATGCCTAGAAATTCTGCCAGGGTAATATTTTATTTACCACAGAAGACGGCTGATAGCCAGAAACCGGTCCTAGGATGCTTGATTCCGGTCAAGGGAAGACGCAGCTTGGCAGTTTGGGCTGGACTGTTCCCTTGAGGCACAGGGTCAAGGCTGATTTGAATATGGCTATGTCTGAACTGGGGTGGTGTGGTGAGCAAAAAAACGATGGATTTAGGCCCAGATCTCTGGGCACGGTACCCCTACTCTAATGCTTTAACGGCAAGGTGTCAGTTTTCTTTGTTTTCTTTATACTCTACTGCAGCCTACTGGCAAATGCCTCCAATTACAGGTTTCTCTATGGCAATAAAGCATTGTTGTAGTACAAATGTTTACTGCTCTCTTTCTTCCTTAGGGGTTGGGAGAGTATAGGTGCTACTATACAAACCTATGTAATTTCGGCATTTTGGCCATTGTGGAAATATCTTAGGCTGCATGGATATATGTTTTCACATATGCATATATAGGTATATATATATATATGTATTTTCTATATGCTCCGGGATCCCGCAAATGGGCAGGGATTACACGCTTTCCAAAATGATTTCCATGTGTGACAGGACGGCATGGAAGCCATGCCGGAAACTGTGCATCGTAATCTCAAGGGCAGAAAGACCCGCCCCTTGGGATTACAAGCCAGTTCCAACTGTCTGACGGGCTTCTTGAGCCCGTTGGAAGCCAGCTGGAATGACCGGCCAGTTTAAATTCTGACCGGCTGATACATAATCAGCCGGTCAAAAGGTCTCTGACCGAATGTCAGAGGCTTTCCTTCCTCCATTCTAATAGGCCCCAAAGTGTGAAATAGGAGTACAATCCAGCATGGATTTGCGTTGTAAGGACTGTAAGAAATGGATTTCTAACACATGGATCTAACAAAATAAACCAATCAACATGAAGCTTCTCACAGACGTTGCCTTTAATAGAACAAATATTATTACATTTTGTATGATTATGCTAAGATAGCTAAGTGAAACCTTGAACAAGTAGCAATAAACTGACATTTTCATCAAGAGTGGGCATAACTTTCGTAATTCAGTGTAGCATAATCATGCTCAATTACCTAAAACTTCCAACCACATTACGCAGAATTATGCAAGAAGAGTAATTTTGTATTTAGCTCTAATTTTCTTAGTTAAAAAAATGCTGCCTTGCCTCCAAAATGGATGTGAGGATGCATTTCGCGCTAAGACACAGCACTAAAACAGAACATGAATAACAGAGGAAGCAGCCACTCGCGCTCACTAAATGTGCACTTTGGGTAGTATTCTCTCCCGGCATTTAGGTCCAAAATAATTGAGGATGCATTTTAGGCTGAGAAAATAGCGCTACATGTGCTCTTGAAGTAGGAATTTTTCTTCCATGTTACACTTAAATACGCAAATGGCGTAACTGCATTATTACTGGTAATTCTCCATCAATGAATAGCGCAGAACTATCTAAATTACTCAGATTACTCCGGCCTAATTATAATTGCGATTCTCCTATTACCATGACTAGAGAATCTGGATTTCATAAAAGACACGGAGGCCAACATTATGCATGGAACTTTTAATGCAGACCCAAGCAGCCGCATTCATCACAAAGCAAGTTCCATATGAGAATGTTAGAAAAGAAATAAAGGGCATGAGCACTAGGCAATCGGCCTCTATTAAATGCGGTGTAAAGGAGGAAAGCTTCAATAAACTAGCAGGAGAAACTCCACGGGACCAATAAACTTTCAGGAACAGTCCAATAAACTTTCAGGAACAGTCCAATAAACTTAAAGTAGAATTCCATAAATACTTTAGTGCATCTCGAAGAAGAAAGAAAAATAAATTGATCCGTGGGTCAGAAACATGAGGTTACGAGAGATTATCTGAAAAGAGAGAGAAGAAGATATAAAACTTTTAAGAAAAAAAGGTGCAAAAGACCAAAATTGTAAACATGAAAAGAAGCATAATTTAGATTTTTCACAGCCTGCTGGGCAGAAAATCTGGATTTTATTAAGGACACGGAGGCTAATATTATGCAAATCTCCTTTATTACCACAGCTCAGCAGCAACAATGGAATAGAACTTTGTGAACATTCTAAAGAGAAGACTAGTCCCTCTCTGACCAGGCATCTTCCTTCTTGTCAGGCTGCGAAGAAAGATGATCAACGTGAAGAAAAGATTAAGGAACAGGATTCCAACGAATAAACTTTCAGCATCAGAATTCCAACGAATAACATTTTCAGCTTCTAATCCAGTAGATTATTAATCTGAAATAAGAAGAATACATTTTCTAGATATTGTTCAAACAAAAAAAGGGTGGGTTACGAATCATATTAAGAAATAGAGGCGGGATAATATTAGCCTCCGTGTCCTTAATAAAATCCAGATTTTCTGCCCAGCAGGCTGTGAAAAATCTAAATTTTATGGCACGACACGGAGGCCATATTATGCAAGTTCAAAGTGCATTAAGAACATTATCAATCACATTAGAGATTGGTCTAAAGTAGCAAGATCTAAACATAGTATCATTAGACCAGTCTGCCGCCTTAAGAATTTCTTGCAAACCACCACCAAGAAAATAGGCTTTAGAAGCAGAAGCGCCCCTAAGGGAATGCGCTCCAAAAATAGAGGTGTTCACACCACTTTCGCACATAACTCCTTTCACCCATCTGGCTAGAGTTGGAGAAGAAACTCCTTTATGGGGAAATCTAAAAGAAATCAATAACTGAGTTTCATTTGATCTTAGACTAGCAGTCCTCCTCTCATACTCTTTCAGACATTTAACCACGCAGAGTCTCTCATTCTGAGGAAAGAAAGGGTAGAAGATAGAGGAAGATAAAGTTTTAGTTCTTCTCTTAAGGTAGAAGCATACACCCTCTGGTTGAAAGGATCTGCTAGAAATATCTAGAGCTTTGACATCGGAGGTTCTTCTGAAAGATACCAGACATAATAAAACAGTAAGTTTGAAAGAGATACGTTTTAAAGAAAGGGAAGAGTTCTCCCCCCAGGATGATAAGGTTCGGAGTACCAGTGTTACGTCCCAAAGAGCGGTATATTTAGCGGTTGGAGGATTAATGACTCTCATGCTTCTCATGATCTTTTTAGTGAGTAAGTTCTGTCCAACGGAGAGACCATCAATGAGGGAGTGCCCTGCAGAAATTGCAGATCTATAGACATTAACGGTTCTATAAGAGAGTCCAGAAGTAAAGAGTTCAGACAGGTAGTTGATAACATGAACTAGATCAACTGAAACGGGATCGTGATCTCGTTGAAGACACCAGCGAACCCATTTGTTCCATGCCAGTCGATATGCTTTCCTTGTACCTTGAGCCCATGACTCGGAAATGAGTCTGAAAGCATTCGGCGAAAGCCCAGGGATTTGCCATTGTCTCCTGAAATCCTCCAGGCCGTCAGAGTTAGAAGACCCTGATCCACGAGGGGATGGGCGTCTCCCTCTGGACCCGAGAGTATTTCCCTGAAGGAGGGTATTAGAATTGGGAAGTCTATGCTCATTTCCAGGATGACTGGGAACCAGGCTTGGGACCTCCAGAGAGGAGTTATCACGGTCATAGCCTCGGTGTAGCGTCGAGCATGAAGAAGAAGTCGAGGAAGCAAGGCAAACGGCGGGAAGGCATAAGGTTTCAGACCTTTCCAGTCTTGTAAAAAGGCATCTACTTTCCGAGCTAGAGGGTCCGGCCTCCAACTGAAGAATTCCTTCAGTTGTGTGTTCAGGCGATCTGCAAAAAGGTCTGTCCTGAAAGGACCCCATATTGATTGAATAGTCAGAAAAATTTGTCTGTCTAGTCTCCAGTTGCTCGAATCTTTGAAATTCCTGGAGTACCAGTCTGCGACACCATTGCTCAGACCCGGAATATGTTCCGCTACTACCGAAATACCTTTGTTCAAGCAATATTCCCAAAAACTCTTCGCAAGGTCCGTTAGGCCCTTGGAATGTGGACCGCCCAGCTTGTTGACGTAACGGACTGCTGAAACATTGTCCATGCGTAATGTCACACAGCATTTCGCTGTTTTGGGTGTAAAACAGCGAATCGCAAATGAACCTGCCAGTAATTCTAAGCAGTTGATATGCAATCTCTTTTCTTGAGTGGTCCAACGACCCCCTGTGGAGTATTTCCCACATCTCGCTCCCCATCCTGCCAAGCTCGCATCTGATTCTATTATCAGATCCGGTTGTTCCCCGAAAATGGCTCTGCCGTTCCATGCTTCCGCATTTCTGAGCCACCAGAGGAGTTCCGTCCTCGATTCTTGATCTAGGGAAATCATATGGGAATATGAATGGTTCGATCTTAGAGCATTCGCCTTTAGTCTTTGGAGTGCCCGATAATGGAGGGGTCCCGGGAAGATGGCTTGGATTGTCGAGGAAAGGAGGCCAACGATTCTTGCCAGTACTCTCAGAGGGAAGGTCTTTTTCGCAAGAGCCTTCCTCAATTCCTTCCTCATTTTCCTGACTTTTTCGGAGGGTAACTTCAGTTCCGCCTTGAGAGTGTCTACCGTAAAGCCTAGGAACTCTGTTTGTTGGTCGGGAATAATACAAGATTTCTTGGTATTTATGATGAAACCCAGATGTTCCAAAATTTGAATTGTAAGGTTGGTGTGGAGGGATGCAGTCTCTTTCGATTGGGCCATTATAAGGATGTCGTCTAGGTATATGATCAGTCTTACCCCTCTCCCCCTGAGCCAGGCGGTTACGGGGCGTAGTACCTTGGTGAAACACCAGGGGGCGGACGATAGGCCGAACGGGAGACTGCAGAATTGGTAGAGTTTTCCTAACCAAGTGAATTGGAGGAATTTCTGGTGAGGTTCCCAGATGGGGATTGTTAAGTAAGCGTCTTTCAGGTCTAACCTCGTGAGCCAGTCCCCTTTCCGTAAAATGTCTCTCAGGAGGTGTATACCCTCCATTTTGAAGTGTTGGTAAACTACCCAACGATTCAAGTCTTTTAGGTTTATTACGGGTCTCTGTTCTTTGTTCTTCTTCTCCACTAGAAAAACATTGCTGAGGAAACCTCTTGTTTCCGTCTCGATTATTGCCCCTTTTTGTAACAGTTCTTGTACTTCTTTGGAGACTAGGTCTCGGTCTTTGAGAGAGAAAGTGATCTCGTGGGGGCGACGTGTTTGAAGGGGAATACCCAGAAAGTCTATTTTGTAACCCTTTACTGTATCTAAGACCCAGCTGTCTTGTGTTACTAAGTTCCAGTTCCCAGCGAATTGGCGTAGTCTCCCTCCCACCCTTGGAGGGGTATCTGAATGGTCTTTTAAGGTTCTTACCTGAGGAAAAGGAACGTTGTCTCCGTTCGCCTCTGAAGGTACGTCCTCGGTTTCTCTGTCTTTGTGGAAAGAACTGGGAGCCATAGTTGTTGGAGAATCTTCCTCCGCGGGTATTGAAGGGTCTCGAAGATTGAGTTCCGCGGCCGGGGAAACGACCCCGTATTCTCCCGGCCCTGGCAAAAACTCTATCATTGAATACTTTTTTAATATCTTTTTGCGATTTTTGAATCGAGCTGAAGGCGCTCACATACTTGGCCATTTCTTTTATGAAGTCCTCACCAAAGAGGAGACCTTGAGAGTCAGCGCCTCCGTCTTTCTTGGCTAGTTCAATGAGTTTAGGATCTATTTTAAATAGGACTCCTTTTCTCCTTTCTGTGGAGATGGCAGTATTAGCATTGCCAACAAGGCATATCGCTCTTTGCACCCATTCTCGTAGCTCCTTGACATCAATTTGGTTATTCCCTACGTAAGCCGATTCTGTCATTTCGAATATTTTGGTAAGGGGTCCTATTACATCAAGAAGGCGATCTTGACATGATTTTAGTCCTTTGTCTAGACCTTTCCTTGGGTCCCTGTTGTTTTTGGCTATAAAGGCCACAACCTTAGGGTCTAACTCTGGGGTCATAGCGATTTTATTTGGTAGGGATGGGCGTGGGCATTCAGATCTGAGTCTAGATCTGACTTCTTGGGGTATTTCCCTCCTGAGCCAGAATGACAGGTAGTCAACGATATGCTGGGAGGGGGTCCATTCTGGAGAGAGTGGGTGTTTAATTAGGAGGGGATCAAACATTTCTTCCCCGAATGGGTCTAGAGGCATACTGTTAGAACCTGAGGCCTTAGAGGCTCCTTCTAAGCTTCCGCTTTGTCTAACGTTCTCATCCTCCACATCTGTATTAAATCCTGATGAGCATGATAGTTCAATTTCTTCATCACAGCTTTCGTCGCTGTTGATGTGGATAGGGAATTCTGGGCCTATGTCTTGCCCATCTGGGGTGCCCGAGGCACCAGTCTGGTCAGCGCCCCTAGGGCCTGTAGAGATAGAGCTCTTTAGCTTCTTTGCGCTCTTTTTGTATTGAGTCGTGATAATAGCCCTCTTTTTATTGCTTTTAGGTACCCCATTGGTCTTGCTAGTAGAGGGTAAATTGGAAAGGGAGTCCAATTTTTTGTTGATAGCGTCGTCAATTGAGCCTAGGGCTTTCTCTAGGGCCTTATTGACAAGTTCCTCTAGCTTTTGATCTAGAGACGGGGATGTAGACATGTTAGTAATTATGCCCCTTATTGGTAGGTATTCCCTTGTAAATAGGTAGGTATGCCTCTGCCCCTTTTTTTTTTTTTTTTTTTATAGTATAGGGTTTATGGAGGGAAAAGAGCTGGTTAATCGGAAAAATTACCGATTAAAATCGCGGAGTTGGGGTGTTGTCCTAAAGAGATAGCAGATCGTGAGGAAAAGACCGTTGTCGCTCGTGAAATGCCGAAGGGAATGGTTGTTAGGGGTACAAAATGGTTGCCACGCAGGTTGCGACGTGCGTGGCTCCCGCTAAGGTGCTTTCCTCTAAAGCACGTCATTGCTCAAGCCGGGTCATGCTTGTTGAATAATGTGTGCGCGGGGACGATGCGAGAGGAATGAAGGTAGGGTGCGAGCGGGAGCAGCGCGAGGCTATTCAGCTCAGTGCGTGTGATCCTTTAAAAGTAAACGACTCTTATGAGGAAGGGGGGTTGCCCGGTTCGTATCCCAAGCCCAAACGACACCGCCTGAGAGAAAGGGGTGGCGCGGTTGAGAATATTTGTATGGGAAGGCCGTACAACGATCTCCGCTCGGTAAAGCAACCCATTAAGGGCTATAGCGATTTAGAATAAGAGCGGAGTGGGGTCATGAACGGAGAAAAGGGGGGAAGTTTCCGCTGGATGGTAAAGAGTCACTGCTGACAGAGCATTGCTGATAAGAAGTAATTAAATCATGCTAGAACAGATAAATACGTGCCCATAATTAATAATAATAATAATAATGTCATATTAACATGGTATCAACTCTTAAGCATTCAAGCATTCGGCATACATCATAAGTAGGGTTAAATCATAAGTTATAGTACTAAGCTTGGAAAGGTAGTACTTATCTTTCTGAGCAGCAGCAACAAAGAAGGAAGATGCCTGGTCAGAGAGGGACTAGTCTTCTCTTTAGAATGTTCACAAAGTTCTATTCCATTGTTGCTGCTGAGCTGTGGTAATAAAGGAGATTTGCATAATATTAGCCTCCGTGTCCTTAATAAAATCCAGATTTTCTGCCCAGCAGGCTGTGAAAAATCTAAATTATGCTTCTTTTCATGTTTACAAATACTTTAGTGCATCTCGAAGAAGAAAGAAAAATAAATTGATCCGTGGGTCAGAAACATGAGGTTACGAGAGATTATCTGAAAAGAGAGAGAAGAAGATATAAAACTTTTAAGAAAAAAAGGTGCAAAAGACCAAAATTGTAAACATGAAAAGAAGCATAATCATTGTAAATGCAAAGCAAGCATATCATATAAATATAATATACAGAGAATACAAAAGTATACTGTATGTTAAAATCAACCACCCAAGGGAAAGGGTGGGAGGGATAATGTTAGCCTCTGTGTCTTTAATGAAATCCAGATTCTCTAGTTATGGTAATAGGAGAATCGCAATTTCATTACAAGACTGGAGGCTACCATTATGCATGTTGGTAGCCATGTAAGACAACATCAGACATATGAGTAATAGGTTTGCAATAGTGATGAACAAAAGTTCTAGAGTTAGACCAATCAGCAGCTTTAAGAATATCATCAAACTTACCACCTGACCAAAATGACTTACTCGCCATTGCAGCTCTGATAGAATGTGATTTGAAAATATTCAGATCGATACCTGCGAGGTTCATAACAATTTTGACCCATCTTGCAATAGAGGAAGAGGTAACGCCTTTTGAGGTTTAACGAAGGAAATAAGTAATTGATCTACACCGGAGGGGCAAAGGGCATTCATTCTCAAGTCATATTCTTTCATACAATCCACAGCACAAAGTTTTTTACATATATCAAAGCGAGGGTAGAAAATAGAATCAGACATAGTCTTGGTTCTTCTATGCAGTTAAAATTTTACTCCATAAATATCATAAGATCTATAAGAAATATCAAGAGCTTTCACATCAGAGACCCTGCGACAAGAAAACAAACAAAGAAGAGTAGCTAATTTGATTGAAAGGTGCTTTCTGTTCAAAGGAGAATTGTCAGGCCAACAACAGAAAAGGTCAAGAATTAATTTGACATCCCATAAAGATTGATATCTAGGTTTTGGAGGTCTCCTAAGTCTGATACTTTTTAGGATTCTACAAACAATAGCATTCTTACCTACCGTTTTACCGTTGACTAGGGCATGTCCTGCAGAAATAGCTGACCTATAACAATTGATTTACCTATAACTTAGACCTCTATCGAATTGTTCCACAAGGAAATTAACTATATCAACGATAGGTGCTTGAACGGAATCCAGGTTCCTTTCCAGGCACCAACGTAACCAAATTTTCCAAATGTTGTTATACCGGTAGTGTGTTCCAGGGGCCCATGACTCTCTGAGGAGAGTTGAAGCTGTCGACGAAAGTCCTGCGAGATCATTGGATCTCCTGACACTCTCCAGGCAAGAAGGTTCAAATTCACTGTTTGAACAAGAGGGTGAATTTGACCATCTACGTCTGTAAGTAGGTCCCTGAGGGAAGGAATTAGGAAAGGAAGATCGTAAGTCAGTTCCCGGGTAGTCGGGAACCAGGCTTGGGATGGCCAAAAGGGAGTCACCAGGACAATGGAAGAGCATTGTTGTCTCACTTTCTGAAGGACTCTCTGGATCATTGCAAATGGAGGAAAAGCATAAGCGTTGATCCCTTCCCATGATTGGAGAAATGCATTCACCGCTAGAGCACCCGGGTCAGGCATCCCATCCAGCTATGTTTATGTTTATGTTTGTGATATTTATAAAGCGCGTACAATTACCCTTGGGCGTCTCGGCGCTAAATAATATTTCTATAATATTTCTCCAATTGGAATGTCAGTCTGCTCGTGAATAGATCTATTTGGAAGGGACCCCAAAGATTGTTGAGGGAGTTGAACACAGAGGTGTTGAGTTTCCAGTCGGTGTGATCCAAGAGGAATCTCGAGTTCCAATCCGCATAAAGGTTCGATTTCCCTGGAAGATATTCTGCTCTTAGAGAGATCTTGTGTTCCAGGCAGAACATCCAAAGTTTCTTGGCTAAGTTTGAGAGGTCTTCCGACTTGGTACCTCCCAGGCGGTTTATGTAGGCAACAGCGGACATATTGTCTATTTTCAGAATGACAGATCTGCCTTGAAGAGAGAGTTTGAAGCTCATTAAAGCATAAAGACCTGCGGTCACTTCTAAATAGTTTATATGGTGTGAAGATTCCTCTTGAGACCAGACCCCTCCAGTGTTCTGATCTAGGAGACAGGCACCCCAGCCATGAAGGCTCGGATCAGATTCTAAGATAAAATCTGGTGCTGAACCAAAAATCGCTCTGCCGTTCCAAGCATCCAGATTCTCTAACCACCAGGGCAGTTCCAATATGGCTTCTTGGTTCAAAGAAACTCGGTCTCTGTACCAGAGGCCTGCCCTCAGAGCCTTCTCTTTTATCCTTTGAAGGGCTCGATAATTTAAGGGGCCTGGAAAGATAGCTTGTATAGAGGAAGATAGAAGACCCAGGAGTCTGGCTAGTTCCCTTAGGGACAGATTTTGATGTTTCAGGACATGTCTTATCTCTTTCTTTATTTTGGAAATCTTCTTCGGTGGAAGGAGAAGGAGGCAATTTGTGATGTCTACAGTGGAACCCAGGAATTCCATAGCTCTGGAGGGAGATATAATTGATTTCTCCTTGTTTACAATAAATCCTAGATTCTCCAAGAGGTCTACTACAGTCTGGAGGTCTTGAAGGATTTGAGAATGATCCTGAGACATAATAAGAATATCGTCTAGATATATGATCATACAAATACCCATTTCTCTTAAAGAGGAGGCGACTGCCCTCATTATCTTGGTGAAGCACCAAGGTGCTGATGATAGTCCGAAGGGAAAACTTTGAATTTAAATAGATGGTTTTTCCAAATAAATTGAAGGAAGGGTTGATGTTCTTTGGCCATAGGGATGGTAAAGTAAGTGTCTTTCAGATCTAATTTGACTAGCTAATCTCCTTCTAACAAGAGATCTCTCAGAAGATGGATTCCTTCCATCTTGAAGTGTCTGTAAACAAGGTATTTGTTGAGTTCCCTTAGATTTATGACATGCCTCCATGCCTTGTCTTTTTTCTCGACTAGGAAGAGTGTACGTACGAATCTCAGCAAATCCATAGGGACTTCTACAATTGCGATTTTCTGAATCATTGAAGAGATCTCCTCCTCTATTATTTTCTCTTGGTCTGAGGTAAGGGGCATTTCCCTGGGAAGTGAATTTTGGATCGGAGTGTCTATAAAATGTATAGTAAAAGTGCTTACAGTGTTTAGAACCCAAGGATCCTGAGTAATTAGTTTCCAGTTCTGGACAAAGAACTTTAGCCTGCCTCCCACTTTTGGGGAAGAAAAGGGGGGGGGGATAAAGAATTGTAGTTCTCACTTCGAGAGTTGGTGTCGTTAGTTGTTCCTCTCGCTCTGAAGCCTCTTGAACAGGACCCTCTACCTCTTGGAGGGTAGAACTGTGCTTGATTTGAGGATTGGTGGCCTCTTCCACCGTAACCTCTTGACCTTGAGTAGGGCCTGCGATTGAATCGGCCGAAAGATTGACCCTTTCTTCCGTGCCTGGCACAAAGGTTGTTGGTGTTGAAGACCCTTCTCATATTCTGATGTGCTTTGTCCATGGCAGTAAAGGTGGACACGTATTTGCCCAGGGTTTTGATTAGGTCTTTGCTGAAAAGTAAACCTTCCGGGTTGAGAGAAGGGTCCTTGTTGGCTAGATCACTCAATTTAGGGCTTATTTTAGTAAGGACAACCTTTCTCCTTTCGGAATTAAGACTGGCGTTGGCATTACCTAACAGCACTATTACCCTTTGACTCCAACCATGGATTATGTCGGTGTCCGAAGGAGATCCATTCATATAGCTATCTTCTGCAGCGCCAATGATTTTAGCTAAGGTGCCTAAAACATCAAGGAGTCGGTCTTGGCAAATTTTAAGAGATCTCTCCATACCCTTTCTAGGATCCCTACCAAGTTTGAAAAGGTATTTTATGAGCTTGGGATCAAGGTTAGGCGTTTGGCAGATCTTTCCTTCGATAGAGGGTCTTGAACATTCCGCTCTCAAAAGATTACGTGTCTCTCTCTCTAGAATATTCCTTATCCATTTAGCAATACATTTCCAGACATGATCATAGGGAACCCAGTCAGAGCTCCGGGGATGTTTGATGTTAAAAGGGGACACCATCTCTTTACCTAGAGCATCCATGATGCTATCTTTTGAAGAGGAAGGGATATTATCATCAAAGGATTGAGAGTCAAATTCCTGGTTATCTATGTCCAGGTCGGGAATATATTCATCAGGGAATACAGAGCTTTTATCATAATGATCGTTGTCATCATGAAAGAATTAAAGATCGTCGTCATGAGCACTTGGATAGTTTGTGCCGTGAAGGACACCTTTAAATGTTGTGCCGCTGGGGACACCTTTAAATGTTGTGTCGCTAAGGACACCCGAAGCATCTGAGGAGTGAGGCTCTCCCATGAAGCTTGAGGTACTATGACCTGTTACAGTGCTCTTAGGGGTATAATCTGTGTTATTTCTCTTTCTTGGTTTTTTACACCTTATTTCAATCACTTCGTCATCACCTGTAGGGTTATCATGAAACTGTGTAGCACCTTCCTCTTCCAAAGGAAATTATCTTTTTGGCTCCATAACCCTGGACAGTGTTGAAAACATGCATGATCTCATTTCCCTGTGAATCATAGATTTAATTGCCTCATCCTCTATATTAGGTAGGGGAGTATTACCTTTGTCTGTATCAGACATTATACAGGCAGTAGATATGTAAGTATAAATATATAATTATTTATTTATTTTATTATTTCTGATATATATATATATATATATATATATATGTATATTCCCTTTTTTTATATATTTGATAATAATTATTATATATATATATTTTTTGTTTGTAAAGAGGGATTAATAAATTAGCCAAATCAGGAAACTAAGATTTGATTTGAAATTGGCTAATTCAGCTAAGTAATATTCGATTTGAGATAAATAAAACTCTTGCCAAGGAAGGACTGACAAGAAATGGGGAGAGAGAGGTTAAATATAAATCATAAGATTGTCCTTAAAACGTGCAGTGAAATGAATATTTGGGAGAAAGAGAGCCGAGCTCCGAAATCGCCAGCTGATCCAAGACGCGAGCAACTGAAAACTCAGCTCGAGTGACTGATCAGCTGGCTTGGAGGAGAGTTCCCTGGCAACACGCGTATGCGACGCGGGCGTTGCCAGGGTGAATTCCTCTAACGGCGCTCACCCTAGAGGTCCCAGAGGAATGGGAGCATCGAGCCGGTAAACGCTTATTTTTTCCAAATAATACTCCTAAAGTGAATGAGAGCACGGGGGAAGAGGAGCCTATGAGCGGCGATCCTCTCCACGATCACTAAATAATTCGGCACCAAAACAAACAAGGGTAGGGAGGGCGGGTTGGGGGTAGAATCTACGCCAGTCTCTGTAAATTGGAGAGTGGGAGAAGACGGCTAAAAAGGGGGGTGAGGGAATTATCCAAAACCAACAATGGTAATAGAAAATCGAGTAAAGCACAAATACAAATACAAATCTTAAGACTAATACAGGCAGTAATGACAGTAGTACATTGGTGATATGATCAGCATATAACAGTAAATATATAGAAAATGAATATATCAAACAGTTAGACAAGTAAAGTAATAAGAAACGTAGTGAACTTTTCTGCTTGGAGCCACATTTAAAAAAAGCTGATTGCCTAGTGCTCATGCCCTTTACTTCTTTCTAACGTTCTAATATGGAACTTGCTTTGTGATGTATGCAGCTGATTGGGTCTGCATTAAAAGTTGCATGCATATTGGTAGCCTCCGGTCTTGTAATGAAATTATTATTCACTGGTCTAATGTTAATACTCTTATGAAGGTCGTTGTCTTGGCTGTGAAAATAAATTCACCATTATTTTACCGACATGCAAACATGAATTTGTCCACGCAATAGAACATTGACAGCAAACGTCACAATCAACATAGAGTACTAGGCCTACAACTGCTACGTTAGCTATTTTTTTACTTTTCATTAGCGCAAAGCATTTATTTAGAAAAAACAAAGTTACCAGAACTCAGAGTTTTTCTGTATGAATTAACAATGCAATAAGGGACAAAAAGAAAGTGGGAAAATGACTATAATGTTTACCGCATCCAATTGGAACTCGATTCATCCTTTGCATCAACGTACTCGTATCTATTTCTCCCCTTAGCAATCTGCAAATTAAGAAGAAAACAAGTATTTAATGGCAGTTAAAAGTTCTAAAAGCTTTACTTGAACTAAAGTTGTTTGTCGACATTAGCAGGCTATTTTAATACGCATGGTAACTTGATTTGCGGGTTGACTAGTAGAGGTTAATATTAGTAAGAATTTTAAATGATCGTGGCAGCACAAAGGCACACTATAAAAACCTTGCATCAATAAAAAAAATCATTCTTTTGAATAAACAGAAAAAGCATTTTGTGAAATGCGCAGTGATTTGTGACTGCTCAACATTCGATGTGAAGGTAAGGATTAGTTTCTTACCTGTAATCCTAGTTCTCTTCCAGGGGTATCCTCGTCAAAGTCATAAGCACATGAATATTCCCGCCCATGTGCAGGACCCCGGAAAACATATATCAAATATATGTAGCTCTACATATATGTATATATACATGTATAAACACATACAATGCAGACCTTTCTGGAAATGCTGAACAATGCTGCAATAGAAGATTTTGCACATAAATACATTCCAATAAAGCAGGGAGAAAGAAAGCCTTTGAAAACTGCTTTATTATACAGCAGAAAAAAGGTAATCCTGCAAGGAAAGTGAAAGCATTGTCAGCACACAGGCTGCATTGTAGAGGACACATCAGTGTAGAAAGCTGAAAAGCTAAACCAGATAAACATTAACAATAATCTGGCACGTGCCTTTAAGGCAGCCATGCCCCCTAGCTCCCATCATGCCTCAGGGGTGACAGTTAGGTCAGTTGTTCTTTGCGGATAACCACAGACCATTTTAGAAACAGATGTATATCTCATGCTCACTTGCCCGGGGAGGTGGGTGGGTAGCTTATGACTTTGACGAGGATACCCCTGGAAGAGAACAAGGATTACAGGTAAGTAACTAATCCTTCTCTTCCAGGGGATCCTCATCAATAGTCATAAGAACATGAATAGAATAGCAAGCCCATCCCCTCATTCTGCGGGCAAGTAGACAGAGAACTATTCAGACATAAGAAAACTAGGCAAACACAGACTCCGAAATTATCAACACTGGAACAGATTCTTCAAGGAAGCCTGGTCCACTTGGGAATCTGCGCTGGAGTCAGAATCCAGACAGTAATGTCTGGTAATTGTATGGACCGATTTCCAAGTTGCTGCTTTGCAAATCTCGGCCATCAGTGTATTGTGCAGAAAAGCCACTGTTGCCGCTTTACCCCTAGTTGAGTGAGCTTTAGGAGAAGTGAACAAAGGCTTATTTGCCAACTGGTAAGATAACTTTATACAAGACACTATCCATCTTGAGATGGTTCTTTTAGAAGCAGCACAACCGGTTCTGATGGACCCATAGTTCACAAATAATTGGTCAGCCCTTCTCATAGATTTCGTGGCCTCCAAGTAAAACTTGAGGACCCTCTTGAGGTCCAGCGAATGCAGAGACCTTTCTGCTGGAGTCGTAGGATTTGGAAAGAAAGAAGGTAAAGAGATCATCTGATTTACATCGACCTCCGACACCACCTTTGGCAGAAAGAAGGGGTGGGTTCGCATAACCAACCTATTATGGTGGAAGACTGTATAGGGCTCTTTGGAGGAATACGCTTGAATTTCACTCACTCTGCGCACAGAACTGACTGCTACCAGAAACGCCACCTTCCACGAAAGGTGTTGCAATGAAGCCTTATGAATGGGCTCAAAGGGAGGCCCCATCAGTTTAGACAATACCAGGTTCAACTCCCATGGAGGGGAAGGAGGTCTAACAGGGGGGTAAACCTTCTTTAGCCCCTGTAGGAAGTCCTTAACCTCTTGCAGCTGAAAAAAAGAAGGTTGGTTAGGAGATTTTCGGTAAGCCGTAATGGCTGCCAAATGTACTTTTATGGAGGGATATTTCAATCCAGACTTGGCCAAATAGAGTACGTATGGCAAGATGACCTCCTCCTGGCCAGTAATTGGACTCCAACCGTTCTGTCTACACCACAAGTAAAACCTCTTCCATTTCATAGAGTATGAGGTTCTTGTGGAAGGTCTCCTTGGCTCCCATAGAATGTCCATGCAGTCTGAGGGGAGGTTTAAGTGTCCGTACTGCAGGACTTCAGGAGCCTTTTTGTTAAGCTGAGTGAGGGAAGGCTGGGATGAAAGATCTCCCCCCCCCATCTTGGTTAGAAGATCCGGCCTGCATGGAAGTCTCCGATGAGGGGGAATTGACAACTGCAACAGATCCGGGTACCACCATTGGCGAGGCTAGTCTGGTGCTACTAGGATCAGCGTCATCCTGGATCTGAGGAGCTTTGCCACTACCTTCGGAATTAGAGGGAGGGGAGGAAAGGCGTAGGCAAACGTCCCTGACCAGTTTATCAAAAGTACATTCCCCCTCGTTCCTGGTCCGTAAAACCTGGATGCGAAGACGTCGCATTTTTTGTTTTCGTCGCTGCGAAGAGGTCGATGGAGGGATGACACCACTGCCGAAAAATGTCTGCCACCACGTCGTTGTGGAGCACCCAGTCTTCTTGCTCTTGGAAGTGACGACTGAGTGAGTCCGCTCGAACATTCTGCTCCCCTGGCAGATGGACTGCCGTGATCGGTAGGTTCCTGGCTAGCAGCCAGTGCCAAATAGCTTGGGCTTCGAGAGACAGAGGACGAGAATATGTTCCACCTTGTTTGTTTAAATAGTACATGGTGGTGGTGTTGTCCGTTTGAATCAAAATTGAGTCTGATTGTATGGCAGGTTGAAAAGCCTTGAGAGTCAAGTGAACTGCTCGCAGCTCGAGCATGTTGATATGATAAGTTTGCTCTTTGGGGGACCATCTTCCCTGTGTCTGAAGAGAACCTAGATGTGCGCCCCAACCCTGAAGAGAAGCATCTGTAATCAGGGATTGCACTGGCAGAGGCTGATGAAAAGGAACTCCCACCATGAGATTCTTGGGATGTATCCACCAGAGGATGGACTTCTTTGCACTGGGAGATAGTGGAATCCGATCGTTCCACTGACCTGATGCTTGGTTCCACTTGTCTTCTAGGTCCTGCTGAAGTGGCCTCATCCTCAATCTGGCATTGAGAATGAGGAAGATGCAGGAGGCCATTGAGCCCAGCAGAGAGGCCACCTGTCTTACTGAAGGCTGAGAAGCTTGAAGAATGGTATTGCCTTTCACTGCCATTGATGACAGTCTGTCCGCGGAAGGATACACTTTTCCTAGAGCGGAGTTGATAGTGGCCCTTAGATAGTGGATCGACTGTGTTGGTTGGAGGACCGACTTGTCCAGATTGACATGAAGTCCCCAACGGTGAAGCACGTCCAGACATATGAGAAGGTGCTTCCGCACTAGGAGTTGAGAGGAGTCCTTTAGTAACCAATCGTCCAGGTATGGATAGACGTGTAGGCCTTGGCGATGTAAGAAGGCTGCTACCACCGCCATGCATTTTGTGAACACCCTTGGAGCTGGCTTTAGACCAAAGGGTAAGACTTTGAACTGGTAATGATCTTTTCCTATTGTGAAACGAAGGAACTTACGATGTCGTGTCGTGATGGGGATGTGGAAGTATGCATCCTGAAGGTCCACTGAGCATATCCAATCGCCTTTTTGTAAGTGTGGAAAAATTTGATGAAGAGAAAGCATTCAACATTTTTATTTTTTGATGCATTTGTTCAGAAACTGAAGATCTAAGATGGGTCTGAACTTGTTCGGCTGGTCTTTTTTACAGACAAGGAAGTATCTGGAATAGATTCCTTTCCTCTCTGCAGTGGGGGGACCTCTTCTATCGCTTGTTTTACGAGAAGGGTCAACACCTCCTGACGCAGGAGGTCCAGATGATGCTGCTTGGATGTTGCCGGAGGAGACTTTTGGAGCAGTGCAAATATGTAGCGCGTATCCATTGTCTAGTATATTTAGCACCCATTGATCGTTTGTTATTTTGCGCCACTCTTGAGCGTAGTGTGTTATACTTCCTCCCACTGGGGTGCGCAACGATGCTGGAGGAAGCATTGACTCATTGCTTCCCCGCGGTCTTAGATGTGGAGGTGGATTGCTGCTGGAGTCCTCCTCTTCCCCTCGAGGAGCGTTGGCCCTGATATTGAGACTTCCCCTGCTTGCCTTGGGACCATTGAGGGGTTTGAACCCTCTGTTGGTTTCCTTTCCTATTATAGGGCCTGTAACGCTTCCTGAATTCCTTCTTTTTCTGAAGGCCCATGTGATCCCCAGTTGCAGAAAGTGCCAGGACAAGGGTGGAGTTATGCTTATTTTTATTATAGTAAAGTTATAATTCAAATTATGTGGAGTTCTGAAAGAAAAAGGTACAAAGAAAAAGGGGTTTTTGAGGACAGTTCAGTCCATCCAGTCCAGTCCATACACCCCAGGGTAGGCTGGGGGAGAGCTTCTTTCAGCAGGAATGAAGGGTTGGTTATCTCTCTTCTCTCCCTATTTGGCAGGGCATCCAGGTTGAGGAGGTCTCGTACAGTGCTGTTATTCTCAAGAACAACAAAAAGACAATGGCTTGGTCAGAAACGGGATTTCCGCACTAGGGACTCTACTAACACCACCAACACCCCAAACACAAGTGGGCCGAATGAAGAAAGAAAGTTTGGTGCTCATGGGAAAAGGGGGGGGGTGATGTAGAGTGAAGGGGTTGTAGTCGGGTGCTATTTACACTCCTGACCTCCACCAACCCATCGTGAGGAAACTAAGAAAAGGTACTTGCCTAAGGCCACAACCCTCCTGGGCTGTGGCTGTTGGAGCCTTGCCGCCCTCCTCCTCTTCCTCGGGTCGGCCTGACTCTTGCGCGTTGCCACTAGGCGGTTCCACTGTGGGGCTCTCGTTTGTCTCAGCGTCTTCTTGCTGGTCCGGTCTCCTGCTGGGCTCACCAAGTCTGTGGTCCTCTCGGTCCGCGTTGAACGCCTCCCCGGGTACTGAATCCGTCTCTTGTTTCCACGCCTGCTGGATCACCATGGCTTCTTCTGGAAAGACTAGACCGCCAGTGTCCTTTTCCGTCAGTCTAGTTGCGGGCGCCATCTTGGAAGTCCCGCTCGCGACGAGCACGGGACTACAGCCCACCGCCTTCAAAGTGTCTAATTCCGCCTTCATTCTTCCCATCTCCTCATCTGTATGGGCCCCAAACAGAGAGGTACCTGAGAAGGGAAGATTCATTATGCGTTGTTGTGCATCGGGCTTTGAGCGCAGTTAGGCGTAACCAAGAGGAACGACGTGCACAAAGTCCATGTGCATACGAATGACCCGCTAGAGATACGCCATCAGTTGCAGTGCTTATGACTTGGTTTGACACCAGAGCACCCTCGTAAATAATCTCTGAGAAGTCCTGTTGATCTTCTTTCAGAAGCTTCTCTTTAAAGCGCTCCAAAGAATCCCACAGGGATCTGACGTATCGCCCTAACAGGGCTGCCGCGTTGGAGACTTGCAGTGTGGAGGCCGCTGAACCACAGGCTTTCCTCCCCCAAGAGTCCTGAGCCTTACTCTCCTTATCAGGAGGAACAGAGGAAAAAGATGCTACAGAGTGTGTTTCCCTCGCTGCTGCAATCATTACTGAATCAGGAGGAGGGTCTGATCTCAGGAATAGAGGGTCCGATGCAGTCTGCTTGTATTTATTTAGAATACGTGCAGGAGCCGCTTTGGAGGAGACTGGTGTTAGAAAAACCTCCATTACCGGTTCGTGGACTCCCGGTACCAAGGGGAGAAGAGGCATTGACACAGATCTTTGATGCTGAACTCAAAGATGATGGATGCGGTCGTTTGTGTAGAGGCCATGGTGATGCCCAACTGATGTGCTCCTCTAGCGAGCACATCATGGAAAGTATTTACATAATCAATGGGAGAAATTCTGCTAGGCGGACACTCTGTGAGGGTGGGAGAGTAATCCCTCTTAGAAGAATGTGTTGATGAAGACAACCAAGATGGTGTAGGGCACCTTTTACAATGGCCATGTGTAGACCTGCGCTCAGTGGATCTGCCCCGGTGCTCTCTGGTGCGAGTGTGAGGTGACTTGTCCACTTCTTGCACCAATCGCTGTAATGGGGATCTATCTAAAGGGCTCGAGTATTCAGTCGCCCTTTGCGTAGCACCTGCCGACGCTGGCTTCCAGAGATGCATGGGTTGCATCCACCTGGGAGAGAGATGTACTCAAGGAGATCTCTGCCTCCCCGGAGAACTTCTTGTAGGAGAACCTACAGGCTATTCAGAATGCCTGGATGCACTGTGAGAAGATGCAATTGTCTGTGGGGAACTTCTGACAGAATGTGAAGAGGCCCCACGGGTTCTTGAGCGTGACCTCTGTCGCGAAGAGCGATGAGACGTCACAGGCGAGTGCCTAGACGTAGATCTGCTCTGTGTCACCATAAGGGGAGAGACTCTGGATGTGGAGTATCTCCTCGACGTCGGTCTTTCTGAATGCCTCGACGTCGAATGGAATGATGTTGAATGCCTGCAGCCTCCAGATCTTGCTCTTGAAGGTGAGCATGTCCGTGATCTCCTTGATGACCGGTTTGACGGAAAAAGCCTCCTCGACATCGAACGATGTCTCGACGTCGATTTTCCTGTCCTCGACGTCTAATGTGAAACAGGAGGAGATCTAGACCTCGACGTCGAAGGTCGCCGCAACGCCATAGGAGGAGATGGTACCTGTCTCGATGTTGAACGCCGTCTGGATGACGTCGACGGGGAGATATGCTTCGTTGCCGGCCGCTGAACCTGCGACGGCGGAAGTTGACTCGACGTCGACCATTGCCTGGTTGACTTCGACAGTGATTTATGCTTCAACGTCGACCGCTGGTGACTCTGCAACGACGGAGCCTGCCTCGACTCCGAATGCCGCCTCGACGGCGATGACGGAGACCTGTCTCTCGACGTTGGGCGAGCCCGCACCAACGGAGATCGCTGCCTCAACGCAGTTCGTCGCCTGGTTGACGACGGCGGAGGTATTGACATACCTGTGATCCTCAACGACAACCGTTCTTCTCTCGACGGCGAGCCCGCCATCGATGGTCTTCTTGTTGCTGTTTTTGACACTGAAGAAGGGATTCGAGGCGCTAAACCCGACGCCGATGGAGGGCACTCTGGGTTCTTACTTGTGGATGGCCTCTCCTTCTTCTTCTTCAGTGGTGACCTGCCTCTGGAGGAAGATCTTCTCCTTTCTGCCAGTCCACAGATGCGAATCTTCTCCCTGTCCTTCAAAGTTCTTCTGGACAGGTGCTGGCAATGCTGGCAAGTGTGAGGATCATAGTCAGAAGGCAAACACAAAATACAGACTGGATGAGAGTCTGTTTTTGCCTTCTTCTTGCCACAGGAGGGGCAATGATCAAAAAGGGAAGGAATTTCTGTGTGAAAAACAATGCCCAAACCCTTCAAAAACACCTGAAAAGTGCTTCAACACTGAAAAAAAGTCAAATGAAACATTTTTCACCTCAAAAAAGAAAGAGATTTTCTGACAAAAATCAGAAAAGGTAGAGCTGTAGAGACCAGGGTCCGATCAGAAGGAGCCGAAAATAACAACTGACCTAACTGTCACCTCTGAGGCATGATGAGAGCTAGTGGTCATGGCTGCTTAAAGGCACGGTGACAGTTTATTGTTATTGTTTATGTGGGTTACCTTTTCAGCTCTCTACACCGTTGTTTCCTCTACAATGCAGCCTGTGTGCTGACCATGCTTTCACTTTCCTTGCCGGATTACCTTTTTTTCTGCTGTATAATAAAGCAGTTTTCAAAGGCTTTCTTTCTCCCTGCTTTATTGGAATGTAGTTATGTGCAAAATCTTTTATTGCAGCATTGTTCAGCATTTCCAGAAAGGTCTGCACTGTATGTGTTTATATATGTATATATATTATGATCAAAAGGGGGGAAAGGAACACTTGTCCTGCTTAAACCTTGGGTTTCACAAGTCGAGGAACTGGTATCTCCCAAACAAATATAACTCTCATACACGTGTATTTTGGATGGTTCTTTCTTAGCGGTATATACTGGGTACCCGCTTTTTTACACGTGCGTGCGTAATCATCGAGTTATTTTTTGTATTGTGCACCCTCCACCAGGAGGTTTTGCCTTTGGTTTAAGGCAGTAGTGATCGTGAATAGTAGGGGAGGGGTTGTGGTGATGGTATAGTTAAAAAATCCGGACAGCCAGACCAAGACAGTTTTAATAGGTCTGGATTCGGACTCGGTTAAAAAGTTAGTGGTGCACTTTTTGAATTTGTAAGGGGTTCAAGTGCATTTCATGTCTAAAAAGAGGTCAACATGTTTCAGCCTTTGGTAGTCAGAGGATCTTAGGCTTTCGTCAGGACCAATAGGGGTGAATAAATAGTGATTAAAGCAAACGTTGTGAGAAGAGAAAAGGTAAATTGACCTGATCCTTCGTGATTCAAGGTTTCATTGTACCTGAAAAATGAAGAAAAACACACACAAACGACAACAAATAGCAAGACAGGGTGCGGGAAAACACATATTATGTACAATAGTGCCTTTCAGTTATTAAGGAACTAATGAATGGCAATGCTTTACCTCATACTCATTTCAGGCGTCAACTCTTCCTTTGTCATGCTTCGATAGGAGGGAGGGCTAGTACTGTATTGTGGTGCCCATAGTTTTATCATAGTACTTTCTCAGTGCGTGGTTTATAGTGAGGACTATTGTTTGTGATTGATTCGTAGTTACATTTATACTGCATTCACACCATGCTTACTGTCGCATATCAATCGTGTGATTATAATTTCAAAATAACGTGCTCATTTGATGGTCAGAACAATGTCTAGAAGTCAATGTTGCGAAGTGCGTTGTGCGTGACGACTGATATTGCTTATCAATCGTGTGATTTTAATTTCAAAACTCATGCTCTTTTGATGGTCAGAAAAAGTCTACGAAACATTGTTGCAAAGTGCATTGTGCGTGACTGTAATTGTGCCCAATTCGTTGCGAGCGCTTTTGCATACCTTGTTTTGGATGAAGAAATACTTCATCGGGAATAGAGGCTGCTCGAGAGAGGTTACTAAGGAAGTATTGAGAACAAGTTGTTACAAGGCGTAGTTAATACTTGCGGTTTTGGTTCTCGTGTTCCAGGCTGAATGCGCGTCGCTTTACCTGAGTGCCTTCTAGCTCGGTCTATGCCGCATATGCTGGCTCTGCCTCTCATCACCCGGAACTACTGGGAGATGCGGTTCCGGGTGGAATTTAACACTCTGTGGCTGAAAAGGGAAGAGTTACTTCCCGCTTTGCTTGGAACTAGTTAGGAAATGTTAAGAATTTAAATTAATTATATGAAAGTGATTCTCAACATGGTTTGAGATCCAATAATTCAATAAAGAGAGTATTAAGTTGGATAAGACGAATTTTTAAACCAAATGGCCAGATCGGTTCTATAGGTGTATAAAATCGGCTGGTTAGCAGTAATAACGTCAGAGTAATCCCAATTGGTGTCATTTCTTGGCGTTATCCAAATAAATCCAGGGGACATGAAATGGTGCTGCATCCACTCATTCTTGGGTAGTTTCTGCAGTGATTAATACTGAGTGTTGGCGTATTTTATAGAGAGCTGTCTTTATATACGGGGCATGAGCGTGGCCAGTGTTAGTGGAGACACCTTGGTAGGTACTCTTTTGGCAAAATGTCTAGAGTCAATGAATGTGTTGGATTGGAAGAACCACTTTAGTTCTCACTTGGGGTACTATGATTCAATGGGGCTTAGGTTGTGTTTCATCTGTTGAGGGACAACCACGGAACAGAATCGTTAAGGCCCTGGGTATCCGTTTTGAGCCTATGGACCCAGTGTTGTTCCTTTTCGAATAGTATTCTTGTAGCGTTTCTATCTACTGTGTCAAGGCTTTCTAAGATTACCCAGTGCAAGTCATTTACTGTATGTTGCTTTTCCTTGTAATGTGACGACATCTTTGTCGTGGTTCTTTTGCAGTTCACATTACTCCTGTGTTCACAGAGTCTCTGTTTTGCTTTTCGGCAGCTCATCCCAATATATCGCATGTCG
The DNA here is from genome assembly GCF_964261635.1 of Lissotriton helveticus. Lineage (NCBI taxonomy): Eukaryota > Metazoa > Chordata > Amphibia > Caudata > Salamandridae > Lissotriton > Lissotriton helveticus. The sequence goes on along the minus strand of NC_136059.1, from coordinate 1,240,426,673 downwards.
CAGGGACATGTGATCATGTACACAACATGGCTAGTATTGCAATTCGTGTGTTTTCTTAGTTTCCATAAAAAGTTTGGGAGTAATTGCAATTCTTTTGTAGGTTCTGTGGTTGCACACATTACACAGGTCCCACATGGGTAGTGTCCGGTGATTGGGGGATTGTTCCAGAGTCCTGGTTGTTGTTTTTTCTTTTTTGGAGGTGGTCGTGTGTGGACCAAGAGGTCTTTTATGTTACTGCTCCTCTTGTTTGCGAATCTGAGTTTGGACCAGGTCAGGGTGTTAGATGTTATAATCCTCCAGTTTCGGTTGATGATTTTTTTCACCTGGTTTGTGATTGGGCTGTATGTAGTAACGCAGGTGGTCCTTTCATCGGTCTGTTTTGGGTGGCTTTCAAGGAGAGATTCTCTCGGTTGGTTTCTTGCTCGTTTGGCACAGGAATTAATGATTCTTTTGGGGTAATCTCTGGCTGTTAGTTTTACACAGAGATCATTTGCTTGCAGTTTGTAATCTTTTATGGAGCTGCAATTTCTCCTCAGTCGCAAAAATTGACTGTATGGGAGATTCTCTCTCAACGGGCGTGGGTGGAAACTGTTGAAGGACAGCAAGCTGTTTTTGGCGGTAGGTTTAAAGTATGTTCTTGTTTTTAGGGTGTTTCCTTCAGCAAATACAGTTATGTCTAGGAAATCGAGGCTTTGTGCATGGGATGTGTAGGAGAAGTTGAGACATTCATCTTGAGTGTTCAACCACCTATGAAAATCCATCAGAGATTCCGTGTCTCCTTCCCAAATTAGCAGGATGTCGTCGATATACCTTTTCCAAAAGAGTATATGACGAAGGTAGGGATTATGTACATTGTGGACGTAAGTCTGTTCGAAAGTACTCACGTAGAGTCCTGCCACGCTGGGAGCAAAGACATTGCCCATAGATGTCCCATGTTGCTGGAGATAGAGGGTGTCTTTATATTGAAAAAAGTTTTCCATCAGGGCCATTCTGCAGCACTCCAGTACGAAGTGTCTTGGTGTTCGATGGTGCCATTCATTGTTGAACAATATAGATTCTAGAGTCTCTAAGGTCTTCTGTTGTGGTAGGCTTGTGTAGAGGCTCTCCACGTCTAAACCTACTAAGAGCATGCTGGTTATTGAGTACTCAAAGTTCTCCAACTTATTGATTAGGTCTCGTGTGTCTTTTAAGTAGGTCGGTGTGGTTTGGACCAATGGTCTTAGGTATTGGTCTGCAAATTGCGACAATGGCTCTAGGATGGAATTTATTCCTGACACAATCGGTCTTCCTGGGGGGGGCATTTTGTTTTTGTGTGTCTTGGGTAGAGAATAGAAATATGGCGTGACTGGTTCTTTTGCTATCAGATAGTCCGCTTCTTTTTTGGACAACCAGTTGTTGCACTCTGCTTCTTCAACCATTAGGGCTATTGTCCTTTGTAGACGTGGTGTTGGGTCAGTCGTGATAATTTGGTAGTATTTCTGATCTGCTAGTAGGGTCAAGCATTGGTGGTCATATCCTTCTGCTGATAGTAGGACTATGCCTCCGCCTTTGTCCGCAGGCTTAATGACTATATCATGATTGTTCTTCAATTCATTTAAAGCGATATTTTCAGCTTTAGTTAGGTTCTGGAATGGTTTTGGGGGGTGTTGATTCAATTCTTCAACCTCCTTCATGATTGCTTGTTCAAAAGTACTGATCTCGATGGGTACCTGCGAATTGAGTGGACAGAATGTCGACTTGTTTCTTAAAGATGTGTCCCCCTCTTGAGGTTGTTGTTCTCCTTTGAAAAACGCTTTCAATTTTAGGGTGCGGCAGAAATTTGCAAGTTCGCACTTCGTTCTAAAAATGTCTGTTTTTGGTGTCGGTACATAGCCTAGTCCTTTGTTAAGTACACTTGTTTGGTTCTCTGTCAATTCTAGTCCTGTTAGATTGACTATCAGACTGTCGGGCCTTGGTTCGTGTTGGCTTTGGTGACACTTCGGGTTTGGACCTGTCGTGTCTGATCGGACCAGGTTATTCCTTTCTGCCCGGACCTTCGGTTGTTCTGGCCATTCCCTAAAAAAGGACGGCCTTGTTGGTAATTTTGAACACCTTGTGGGGGCATTTGGTGGTTCATGGGTATCGGAAAATATGGGTTCGGCCACCCTTGGAACTGGGGGTTGAATGGGTGGAAAGGTATCCCTTGTCCATTGTTGTGGTAAAAAGGGGGGCGCCATTGGTTGCTACGACCTCTTTGTTGTCCCCTTTTGTTCCTAAAATTGCCACGGCCTCATGGTGTGGTATCATCCCCACTCTGGTTTGAGCTGTTGTCTGATGACATACTGTTGGTGTCTGAATTGTCATTTGATTTGTAGTCTTTACTACTGTAAGGGTGAATGCGTTCCAGGGAGAATCTCTTTAATTCTTTAGCAAGTTTCTGTAGTTTTGTCTGGGTTAGATATTCTTGGGTGTCTTTCATTTCTTTGTTTATCTCATCAAGGCGGGTTTTGTAGATAGTGATATTGATTGTATTGCTCATTTTTGTTTCCAGAATTTCGATCTTGATTGCGAGTTCATCCGTGAGTCTAGTTGCGGTTTTAATTATAAGTACTAGATAGTCTCTGGTACACTTCCATGATATGGAGGACCAATCTTTTCTGAACGCAAGATCTTTCAAAAAAATGCGTGGTGCATTCGTCACCCAAAGGCCTTTGGGTGCAGCGTTGACTCGGAGATACTCGGTCATGATTATGCCATGTACTGCTGTTCGTACCTGTTCTTTCTTGAGCTCTGTTAGTTCGTCCCATTCTGCTGTCGAAGATAGAGTCTGGTTGAGGTCACCTTCCATGAGTAGAGGCGGTCTTGCCAGGATTTCATCGATGTCCTCAGTTGTGTAACTGAGACCAAAGCTTCCTGCCATTATTGCAATTCTTGCTAGGCAGTATGATGTCACAGGCTAGTAGTGCCTATGAGATGTATCTCCCACAGCTGCACGCTGCTTAATATGTATAATCATCTCATCTCATAGGCACTACTAGCCTGTGACATCATACTGCCTAGCAAGAATTGCAATAATGGCAGGAAGCTTTGGTCTCAGTTACACAACTGAGGACATCGATGAAATCCTGGCAAGACCGCCTCTACTCATGGAAGGTGACCTCAACCAGACTCTATCTTCGACAGCAGAATGGGACGAACTAACAGAGGTCAAGAAAGAACAGGTACGAACAGCAGTACATGGCATAATCATGACCGAGTATCTCCGAGTCAACGCTGCACCCAAAGGCCTTTGGGTGACGAATGCACCACGCATTTTTTTGAAAGATCTTGCGTTCAGAAAAGATTGGTCCTCCATATCATGGAAGTGTACCAGAGACTATCTAGTACTTATAATTAAAACCGCAACTAGACTCACGGATGAACTCGCAATCAAGATCGAAATTCTGGAAACAAAAATGAGCAATACAATCAATATCACTATCTACAAAACCCGCCTTGATGAGATAAACAAAGAAATGAAAGACACCCAAGAATATCTAACCCAAACAAAACTACAGAAACTTGCTAAAGAATTAAAGAGATTCTCCCTGGAACGCATTCACCCTTACAGTAGTAAAGACTACAAATCAAATGACAATTCAGACACCAACAGTATGTCATCAGACAACAGCTCAAACCAGAGTGGGGATGATACCACACCACGAGGCCGTGGCAATTTTAGGAACAAAAGGGGACAACAAAGAGGTCGTAGCAACCAATGGCGCCCCCCTTTTTACCACAACAATGGACAAGGGATACCTTTCCACCCATTCAACCCCCAGTTCCAAGGGTGGCCGAACCCATATTTTCCGATACCCATGAACCACCAAATGCCCCCACAAGGTGTTCAAAATTACCAACAAGGCCGTCCTTTTTTAGGGAATGGCCAGAACAACCGAAGGTCCAGGCAGAAAGGAATAACCTGGTCCGATCAGACACGACAGGTCCAAACCCGAAGTGTCACCAAAGCCAACACGAACCAAGGCCCGACAGTCTGATAGTCAATCTAACAGGACTAGAATTGACAGAGAACCAAACAAGTGTACTTAACAAAGGACTAGGCTATGTACCGACACCAAAAACAGACATTTTTAGAACGAAGTGCGAACTTGCAAATTTCTGCCGCACCCTAAAATTGAAAGCGTTTTTCAAAGGAGAACAACAACCTCAAGAGGGGGACACATCTTTAAGAAACAAGTCGACATTCTGTCCACTCAATTCGCAGGTACCCATCGAGATCAGTACTTTTGAACAAGCAATCATGAAGGAGGTTGAAGAATTGAATCAACACCCCCCAAAACCATTCCAGAACCTAACTAAAGCTGAAAATATCGCTTTAAATGAATTGAAGAACAATCATGATATAGTCATTAAGCCTGCGGACAAAGGCGGAGGCATAGTCCTACTATCAGCAGAAGGATATGACCACCAATGCTTGACCCTACTAGCAGATCAGAAATACTACCAAATTATCACGACTGACCCAACACCACGTCTACAAAGGACAATAGCCCTAATGGTTGAAGAAGCAGAGTGCAACAACTGGTTGTCCAAAAAAGAAGCGGACTATCTGATAACAAAAGAACCAGTCACGCCATATTTCTATTCTCTACCCAAGACACACAAAAACAAAATGCCCCCCCCAGGAAGACCGATTGTGTCAGGAATAAATTCCATCCTAGAGCCATTGTCGCAATTTGCAGACCAATACCTAAGACCATTGGTCCAAACCACACCGACCTACTTAAAAGACACACGAGACCTAATCAATAAGTTGGAGAACTTTGAGTACTCAATAACCAGCATGCTCTTAGTAGGTTTAGACGTGGAGAGCCTCTACACAAGCCTACCACAACAGAAGACCTTAGAGACTCTAGAATCTATATTGTTCAACAATGAATGGCACCATCGAACACCAAGACACTTCGTACTGGAGTGCTGCAGAATGGCCCTGATGGAAAACTTTTTTCAATATAAAGACACCCTCTATCTCCAGCAACATGGGACATCTATGGGCAGTGTCTTTGCTCCCAGCGTGGCAGGACTCTACGTGAGTACTTTCAAACAGACTTACGTCCACAATGTACATAATCCCTACCTTCGTCATATACTCTTTTGGAAAAGGTATATCGACGACATCCTGCTAATTTGGGAAGGAGACGCGGAAACTCTGATGGATTTTCATAGGTGGCTGAACACTCAAGATGAATGTCTCAACTTCACCTACACATCCCATGCACAAAGCCTCGATTTCCTAGACATAACTGTATTTGCTGAAGGAAACACCCTAAAAACAAGAACATACTTTAAACCTACCGCCAAAAACAGCTTGCTGTCCTTCAACAGTTTCCACCCACGCCCGTTGAGAGAGAATCTCCCATACAGTCAATTTTTGCGACTGAGGAGAAATTGCAGCTCCATAAAAGATTACAAACTGCAAGCAAATGATCTCTGTGTAAAACTAACAGCCAGAGATTACCCCAAAAGAATAATTAATTCCTGTGCCAAACGAGCAAGAAACCAACCGAGAGAATCTCTCCTTGAAAGCCACCCAAAACAGACCGATGAAAGGACCACCTGCGTTACTACATACAGCCCAATCACAAACCAGGTGAAAAAAATCATCAACCGAAACTGGAGGATTATAACATCTAACACCCTGACCTGGTCCAAACCCAGATTCGCAAACAAGAGGAGCAGTAACATAAAAGACCTCTTGGTCCACACACGACCACCTCCAAAAAAGAAAAAACAACAACCAGGACTCTGGAACAATCCCCCAATCACCGGACACTACCCATGTGGGACCTGTGTAATGTGTGCAACCACAGAACCTACAAAAGAATTGCAATTACTCCCAAACTTTTTATGGAAACTAAGAAAACACACGAATTGCAATACTAGCCATGTTGTGTACATGATCACATGTCCCTGCGACATGCGATATATTGGGATGAGCTGCCGAAAAGCAAAACTGAGACTCTGTGAACACAGGAGTAATGTGAACTGCAAAAGAACCACGACAAAGATGTCGTCACATTACAAGGAAAAGCAACATACAGTAAATGACTTGCACTGGGTAATCTTAGAAAGCCTTGACACAGTAGATAGAAACGCTACAAGAATACTATTCGAAAAGGAACAACGCTGGGTCCATAGGCTCAAAACGGATACCCAGGGCCTTAACGATTCTGTTCCGTGGTTGTCCCTCAACAGATGAAACACAACCTAAGCCCCATTGAATCATAGTACCCCAAGTGAGAACTAAAGTGGTTCTTCCAATCCAACACATTCATTGACTCTAGACATTTTGCCAAAAGAGTACCTACCCAGGTGTCTCCACTAACACTGGCCACGCTCATGCCCCGTATATAAAGACAGCTCTCTATAAAATACGCCAACACTCAGTATTAATCACTGCAGAAACTACCCAAGAATGAGTGGATGCAGCACCATTTCATGTCCCCTGGATTTATTTGGATAACGCCAAGAAATGACACCAATTGGGATTACTCTGACGTTATTACTGCTAACCAGCCGGTTTTATACACCTATAGAACCGATCTGGCCATTTGGTTTAAAAATTCGTCTTATCCAACTTTATACTCTCTTTATTGAATTATTGGATCTCAAACCATGTTGAGAATCACTTTCATATAATTAATTTAAATTCTTAACATTTCCTAACTAGTTCCAAGCAAAGCGGGAAGTAACTCTTCCCTTTTCAGCCACAGAGTGTTAAATTCCACCCGGAACCGCATCTCCCAGTAGTTCCGGGTGATGAGAGGCAGAGCCAGCATATGCGGCATAGACCGAGCTAGAAGGCACTCAGGTAAAGCGACGCGCATTCAGCCTGGAACACGAGAACCAAAACCGCAAGTATTAACTACGCCTTGTAACAACTTGTTCTCAATACTTCCTTAGTAACCTCTCTCGAGCAGCCTCTATCCCCGATGAAGTATTTCTTCATCCAAAACAAGGTATGCAAAAGCGCTCGCAACGAATTGGGCACAATTACAGTCACGCACAATGCACTTTGCAACAATGTTTCGTAGACTTTTTCTGACCATCAAAAGAGCATGAGTTTTGAAATTAAAATCACACGATTGATAAGCAATATCAGTCGTCACGCACAACGCACTTCGCAACATTGACTTCTAGACATTGTTCTGACCATCAAATGAGCACGTTATTTTGAAATTATAATCACACGATTGATATGCGACAGTAAGCATGGTGTGAATGCAGTATGAATGTAACTACGAATCAATCACAAACAATAGTCCTCACTATAAACCACGCACTGAGAAAGTACTATGATAAAACTATGGGCACCACAATACAGTACTAGCCCTCCCTCCTATCGAAGCATGACAAAGGAAGAGTTGACGCCTGAAATGAGTATGAGGTAAAGCATTGCCATTCATTAGTTCCTTAATAACTGAAAGGCACTATTGTACATAATATGTGTTTTCCCGCACCCTGTCTCCCTATTTGTTGTCGTTTGTGTGTGTTTTTCTTCATTTTTCAGGTACAATGAAACCTTGAATCACGAAGGATCAGGTCAATTTACCTTTTCTCTTCTCACAACGTTTGCTTTAATCACTATTTATTCACCCCTATTGGTCCTGACGAAAGCCTAAGATCCTCTGACTACCAAAGGCTGAAACATGTTGACCTCTTTTTAGACATGAAATGCACTTGAACCCCTTACAAATTCAAAAAGTGCACCACTAACTTTTTAACCGAGTCCGAATCCAGACCTATTAAAACTGTCTTAGTCTGGCTGTCCGGATTTTTTAACTATACCATCACCACAACCCCTCCCCTACTATTCACGATCACTACTGCCTTAAACCAAAGGCAAAACCTCCTGGTGGAGGGTGCACAATACAAAAAATAACTCGATGATTACGCACGCACGTGTAAAAAAGCGGGTACCCAGTATATACCGCTAAGAAAGAACCATCCAAAATACACGTGTATGAGAGTTATATTTGTTTGGGAGATACCAGTTCCTCGACTTGTGAAACCCAAGGTTTAAGCAGGACAAGTGATCCTTTCCCCCCTTTTGATCATAATGAGTTAACTCCGGAGACTGAAAGGATCTTCTCTCTACCTCCCTACCCTCCTGATTATATATATATGTATATATACATATATGTAGAGCTACATATATATGATATATGTTTTCCGGGGTCCCGCACATGGGCGGGAATATTCATGTGCTTATGACTATTGATGAGGATCCCCTGGAAGAGAATCATAATAACTAATGTACATATAGTATATATAACAAGTAATACATTTGTGTAAAAAAAATACAGTATGATAGTGGAATCTGCAGTGCTTTGGGACTGCTCATGTTTTGACGTAATCATAATAACTCAATGTACACATCGTGCATCAATGAGAATGTGGGAGATGCTCTGCGGGAACATATCTGGGGACACATTGAAGAACTTTAAATTCTATGTTTTTGGGGGCTGGCCCACCTAACTGTTTGACGACCTCCATATTCCCTTAGACCTATTAGTCATAACCGTTGGTTGTCCTGTATTTGGACTGAACCAAATTCAGTGCCATATATCTTTATGATAAAGAGGCATGAGGGTGAGTTGCCTCTTTCACTACCCGGATATGTTCCACTAATACCACATAGCTCCTTCAACTTCAGCATATTTCTATATGCAAGTGGAAATATATATTGGAGTCAAATGACTGGAAGGCTGATGCTTAATAAGAAACATATTTACAAGTAACCTTTTTCTTCATCCTTTGAATATTTTCTTTCTGGTATTAGTATCTTATTTAAATTCAGAAACGATCCTCCTGTGCCTAAAGGAAATTGTTACGGAGGCTGCAGGCTCTAGAAGAGAGTCAGGAAAACGAACTTTTATATATGTACCATCTTGCTTTTCGGTGGTTTCCCATTCTGACAACAGTATATTTTAGGGAATTTTCAAATAATTGGTATCCTTCTTGGGCAACTTTGGGTTGTGCCTGGTGGTTCCGAACCAGAATTTATTACTTAACCTTACTCAGCAAAAACCACCGGTGCAGAGGGACATGGGCAGCGGTTCGAAGAACAGCCCCATGATTTCCAGTGCCCAGATTTACCAACTGCTCGAAGAAGGATCCTGGAAAACCTGCGGTAGAGGACACAGTAAATCGCATTTCAGCAACTTTAACTTGCAATCGTCAATAACCCTGGGGTAATTACCCTCTAGGATCATTAGCAACATCGGTCTTAATCCACAAATGTATGTTTTATCAAAGTGTATGTATCTCTACCACCTACTGGCATGACTGAAAAGTACTTCAAACGCTGCTAATTGAATGCCTTGCGTGACACTAGCATGCATTAATTTAGGGATCACATGCGGCCCTTCTTTGTGCGAAAGTGTGCCCTCGTCTGGAGCTTCTCTGTGAATTTTTGGCAATGGTAATGGGGATGTTGGTGGTTTACTAACAGAATATTGAGATATAAATATCGATTTACCAAAACATCGTTGCTGAAATAGACTAATGTGACGATAAAGTATTGATATACAAATATAGGTTTTCTATTCTTTACATAAATATATCTTGGCAGCATACATCTTCAAGGTCTGTAGATGTTAAGAGTGGAAATGTATACGTACCTATATAGGCTAACCTATCATGATATGCTAGTATTGATTTATGTCAAAATACTTGGCATATCGCTATTTATTACCCCAATATTCTGATATACAATTGAGGTGGGTAATTTTGGAAAGAAATATTGCACAGAGTGAAAGTAATGGAGTCATCATGACAGTAGCTTTCCAAGCCTGTCCTTTTTATGTGGGAAGTTCTCCGCCCCAATTGCAGCCTTTGCAGTCATAAAATTACTATTAGTAAAATGAAAGTCATAGTTTGTGAATACCAAACAAATAATAAACTTACACAAAGGTGTATATTTACCTTTGTGAATCAGACACAAAGCATCTAGATTATGCAGCAAATAAGAAACTAAGGAGGAATAGGGAGAACCCAACTACATAGGCCCAGGCAAACAGGTTACTCAAAACGTCCCTGCCATTTTTTTAATTGCTCAGACAGGCAGAGAGACTTAACAGGATGATGGTAAAAAATTTGTGGGAGAGCTGAGCGTTCTAGTTTTCTTGGAGTATGCTCATGCATTGGTTGGCAATTCAGTCCATGCATACTGCAGGAATGGTGATACTTTGGACATTCATCTGATAATGGAGGGTTTTGCAGCTGGTGGGCTTGCATCATTGCTTCCAAAGGCCAGAAAAAGCAGGAGAGTGGAATTAAGGTTTCTCGTTCTTTTTGTTATCATCAAGGGAATATATATAAATACAGTACAGATGGAAGAGGAAAAACGTAATTAAAAACGAAAGTGGAAAAGCAATGTAAAAAAAACTCTCAGGCTGATTTGCAAAAAGTGTGGGTCAAGATCTCCACCTCAGCCAACAAATACTATTCTTACTTTTTGGAATTCACAAACCAGGAGTACATCTGGGAACCTGCGCTAGGATCAGGTTTCCAGAAGTATTTCTGAGAAGGGCATGTGACATTCCCAGAAGTAACATATCCCAACTTTGCAGAGTACTTTGAAGCGGATAACTCAACACAGGGGATAAAATAGCCTCTGTCCAAACATTCGAAATGTCCGCCCGCAGGGGAAAATGTTTCTCTGGAAAGAAAGCTCTTCCCTAACACCACACCAGTCTGGGGGTGATCCATTGCCCCCATTCTCGAACGAGATTTACACTGACCCTTAGCTGGAGTCAAAATCCATCCCTTTCCAGGGTGGAACGGGGAAGGGGAAGAGTTTGTTAGTCTCCTACATTCATAGATGCCTGTCCGCATTCTCACATAGCTACCAAAGCCTTAGAACGTGTTTATGACAAAGTATAGATGAACAAGTAATTTACCTTCTCTAATGCTCGATTTGGTGGATATTCTATCTAATTGCAAATTCCTCACCTTGAGAAAATTCCCCAGGCATCAGACTGGATCTGGAAATTTAAAAGCAGTGCCCCTGTGTGTCAGTAGGGGGTGTCATCCGGATAAGCATCAATGTTGTTCCGGTCCAGAAGGGAAGCGTGGAGCCACATATATGCGCCACTCATGTGTACTGAAGTCAGTTGCTTTCGTTGACTTGTCTGCACCCAAGACGCAGAGCCCATTAGCAGACTGGAATGACCAGCGTGTAGACATTTTTAGAGGGTAAAGAGTACAGAAAAAAGTATGGGGTTTGAGGGTGGGTGAAAAATCTATGGTTACATAGAATATTGCAAATCAAAAAATGGGGTTGCTGCACTGTTCCATGAGGAAAAGGAGGGAGGGAAATAGTTAGCTGGCGTGACCAAGAAGGGGAATTAAATGATACCCTGGGGCATCCATTATGTTGGATGTATTTGCCTCACACACCCCGAGGAGTGTCATGCTTCATCATCGGCGGTTGCTCCTCGTCGGGGAGGCGGTGCAATCCCCGACGGGCACACCTCAGAGAGGGGCTCTTTGGCGGAGATCTTTTTCCAACTGCCTTTTGGTGAAGTGGGGGTGTGTGGGCAGGGTAGTGTATTCCTATGATAAGGCGGCTAAAATGTAACAAGGGGTACCGGAATGGACTTTATTCTAGGGGTCCCCTGGCTACAGTTAAAAGGTGAAGCTAGTTGCCTAGGTGTCAGCCTATTATGTTGTGTGACCCCTAGTAGAAACTAGCTGTGCATGTGGTCAACATGTTTCTCGCTAATGGTATATTAACCGCGATTCTTCAGGACCAAAGTGAAGACAACAACATGCTAGTATCATACGTGTTGTATTGTTACCTTAGTGGATCCTCCTATGCCTATAGAAAGGATAAGGAAACAGTAGTTAAACAAAAAAGTAGGTCACAATATTGCCAGAAAGAAAATCTACTAACATGCTGGTGGTATTGAACGTTATTTTACACATCCACCGCATGCCAAGTGTATTGAGCGTGCAAAGTCAAAGTGAAGTGCACACACAATAACTAGAACTGTGAAAAGGACCGTGAATAGTGAGGGTGATAGTTTTAAAACAACAATGTAAAAATACAGTGTTAAGAATGCAGTGTTAAAAAATGCAGCAGTCTTAATATCAATGCCTGCCTGTAGAATGTCAGGTATTAGGCAGGTCTTATGTGTAACACCACTTGGTAACTTAGTGGGCATAGTAGCACTCTCCCTGTGATCTACATAAAACATTTAAACAGGCATGGGTAAAAAACTCGCATATGTAGAAGCTCCTACTCACCTAGTGGTCATATATTAGAGGCCACATGAGTGTTCGGCAGGGCTGAACTGCAGAGCTAAGCCCTCGAGGTATGGCTAGAGAAGGGGTAGGAGAAAACGCGGTAATGAAAAGCGAGTCCCTGCCTTAAATGTGGGTGGACTGAATGAGGCCAGAAAAACCTGTATTGGCGCTGATCGTTCACCATTTGTCAAGCGCTAAAAGCACTCACCTGGAGTCTTCTGCGTCCGGGCGTTGTGACCTACCCATCCCCGCCGAGCTCGAGTAGATGTTTGAGCTCGGCGGCGCGGGTCATTTCAACAACGCCGGGCGTTCAGCGTGACGCGTTGGGTAGCCGCCCCCTGCCCAAGGTCACGTGTGCAGAGCCGAGTGTGTGGCGGCCATCTTAAGCTGGTGTAAACACTGCAGAGCAGCTGTTGCCCTGGCTTACCGCCCCATGTAAAAAGCGGTAAAAAGAGCGTGGATTACCTCAGTTAATTGGACGTTTGCATAATGTTTGAAACCAAAGGGTTAGACGAATAAGCGATAAATAGATTAGATAGTTATGAGGTCCACGTAGTTGTGAACAAGGCTAGTGTCTAATTGCGGGTGGCGGCCATGATGTAAGGGGTCCCTTTGGGTGCCTGTGTTGCAAGGTACAGGTTAATTGTGAACGGTAATGTCGCCCACAGGTCGCCATGGTGTCAACAACTAAACTCTCTGTGTCACAGCATGTCAGTAGTAAACGGTAATGACGCTCACAGGTCGCCAAGGTGTCAAGGACTAACCTCTCAGTGTCACAACATGTCAGTAGCAAACGGTAATGCCGCCCACAGGTCGCCATGGTGTCAAGGACTGACCTCACTGTGTCACAACATATCAGTGGTAATCCCTGGTCAGTCCGTGTAGTGGGACCTAGGTCTCCTTATGTTGGGGGCCCATGTAAGTGAGTGCCCTAGGGTCAGTGGAGGTACCTGCAGGTAAGAGAGTGACCCGGAAGTGGTGAAAGGTCAATGTCACTGTCAACTCTCGTTGCTAGGGAATGTATCCGGTCACTGTGTCTCATGAGTAGATATTAAAAATGTGGGAATCTATAATGAATGCCAGGGGATGTCTTCATTGAGCCCCTGTTGGTCCGATGACAACCGATGCACCCATCTCTGTTCTTTATTGAAGAGCACTTTAGTAGGGCAGTTGGGACTGGACTCCAGAACTACCCACTTCATGGAATTCTCATCATGGTTTGCTTCCACATAATGTTTGCACATTTTGGTGTGGGTCTTTCTGCAGCGGAAATTGCTGCGATGTTCTGTGATTCGAGTCTTGATAGGGCGGGTTGTCATCCCTATGTACTGCAGGTTGCACGGGCATATTAACAAGTATATGCAGTGAGATGTATTACAATTTGTGTGTTGCCTGAGCTCCCATTTGAAGGTTTCGGAGAGTAGTATAGTTTTGAGAGTCAGGGTGTATCTACAGACCCCACACATGCCACATGGGTAGTGGCCCACCACAGGGGGTAAGTGCCATAAAGTTAGTTGGGTTGCTTTCCTCGTATGTTTAGGTCTGGTGCTAATCAAGATATCTTTTAGGTTTTGTGACCTCTTGAAAGCAAATCTGGGTTCCTCTAAGGTCATGTCACCTGTGTTGAGTATGCCCCAATGATGTTTAATCGTGTTCCTGATTTTATTGGACAGGGAGGTAAAGGTAGTCACACATAGAATATTGACCAGAAAAAGAACATTACCAAAGGTAAGTAACTTGTTCTTCAGACTGATTCTTCTAACCATATGTTCCTCACTTTGTGACTAGATACCATAGCAGTATCTGCCGAGGTGGTGGATCTGTGATCTGGTTCACTTCAAAAAGCACAATAACAACCAACATTCTCACTTAACCTGTATTGCTTCAAGCCTATATTTAATCAACTAATTTCTGAGACAACGATATTTTTCATACATTGTTTAAATGTTCATGATGCTTTTTCTCTGTTCTTTACCAGATTTCAGTATAAAGTGCACCAGTACATATGAAGTGCATCAGTACTCTCTATTACAAACCGCAACTAATTTCACATATGCTACTTATACAATCAACATAACAATAAAAATCCATTACACAGTCATCACAAACCCTATTCAATCAACCTCTCCTATTATACATAAGAATGCATGCACTTTCCAATCATCCACATATTATTATTTTTTTAAGTGTTTTATATAGTGCAAACTAGACCTGAGACATCGGGTATCAGAGAGCTTTACATGAGCACCAGTTTCGTTGCAGATGGACAGATTAAATTTTGTTGGGCACGGGGAGATTAGAGGGCCTCATTTATGAGAAATGAAGCATCGCTGCGTGAAAGCAGCGATGCGTCACTTCTCAGTGCGCACTCCTTGCGACATGATTGATGCATCATATTTACAGTATGACGCATCATGTCGCAAGGAGTTACAGATACGTCAGTATTTCTGACGTATCTGTAAGCGTAAAAGTCACGCATTGCTGGAATGTGTAACAAAAGTGACGCAACTCCAGCAATGCGTCCTTTCACATGGGAAAAGCCCCATGTGAAAGGGCATGCGTCAGTCTTACGCCTCCTGTGAGGCAGGCGCAAGATTTTGACGCAACAGCGTCCTAAAAGTGACGCAGTGAAATCTCATAGATTTCACTGCGTCACTATAACGAGGCTTTTTGCGGGGGAACGCCCCCTCTGCATACATTATACCTGACGCAGGTATAATGTAGCGCAGGGGTTTACAAAGTGACGCATCTGCTTAGATGCGTCACTTTGTAAATAGTGGACAACAGGAGGCATGTTTTACACCGCCTTTGCGTCACAAAAAGTGACGCATCGGAAGCGCAAAACTGACGCAAGGCCTCATAAATGAGGCCCCAAGTGATTTGCCCAGAATCACGAGATGTTAAGCATCGTTGCCGAGACTCAAACCTGATTCCCCAGCTTCAAGGTCGACTGCTTTAGCCGTAAGGCTACATCCTCTCCCAGAATATCCTTATTGACTCAACAAGGAGATCATTATTTCCACAATCGTTGCGTCCTGGCTGGGGAATTTGGCAAAAGGGTAGAAGTCAACGCACTTTTTAATGGAAATAGTGCATTCCTAACTACCTTCTTCAGGACCTAAATCAGTTTGTCTTCTTTCCAATATGGACATAGGGTTTGTTCTCTGTTGATTAGCCACCATCTATTCACATGGGTATGGATACCAATACAACACATCATTTGTGTGCAGTTGTCGCAGGCCCTGGAGTCATGTTCTGCTCTTAAGCACGACAGGCATACCTCATGACTGTCACTCGCAGTCATATGTTTGTGACAGACCCTACATGGATTATACCATGTTGTCTTGGGTGGGTGACATATTTTCCTTGCACATTGGTAAAAGGTGGCTCAGCTTGTCAGCTCCAAAGTGGAATTAAGTAGATGCAGAGCCACACAGCACCACCTACCGGCACTCCGGAGTACTGATTTTCAGTTTCTGGATCCAGTCAGATTTCTTGGAAAATATTAATAAAATGAGGTATCTGAAGTTAAAAGTATCCATCACAACATAAAAATATTGTGGTAAATAGCGTGGTCCAAACATCACCCACTAAAATATTGACTTAAGTAGTTAGAATGTAAAGTACAGATATATTGGCTTCCAAAATAGTGTGGGTCAAAATATGGACATTATAATAGTAAGGCTATGTATTTAATCGTAATTAGCACTATTAGCTTTATTATAATTTAGAAAACAAGTTAAATAATCTTTTAAAGAAAATATCATACTGGAAAACAGCATACAAATAACGAACATTTATTATTTACGTTTTTAAAATGATTATTAAAATACATAACTTTAAAAAAATTAAACCTGAATGAGTATATTTTAATATAGTATAAATGAAAATAATTCTAGTATACAAATTAGAGTTTGTTTGAAACATATTCTTTAAAAAAATGTTAGAACATATTTTAAATGTATGCAACACTTACAATTATTTGACTATATGTAACAAAGGTTTTTATAAAATTAAAACCTATCCAAAATTATAAATAATAAATGTTGGAACTGGGGTCACCAGTCCCCTAGGGTAGCATGGCACGAGCGGGTAGGCATCAGAAAGCATTTGTGTTAAGCGACCATGCAGCACACGCAACCACAGAGTCAGAAACATGGGCACGCAATTAGTGACACCACTCCAGTGAGCTTGTGTAAAAACTCAAGTTAACTTTATTAAGATAGAGTAGGATCAGGGTATTAGGAATCCATCATAAAATTAGCTTATTAGCTTTCCATTAAAATACATGTGTGGGAACACTTGGCACTAAATTCTGGATGAATAAATAATAAATATTAAATATTAAATCCCCACAGGCCTGGTTCCTCATCATCACCTGTAAGAAATACATTTTTAGTAAAACCCAGGCCTGACCTATGCCTTGCTCCTGGTCAGCACCTGCATCAAATATATTAAGGAGTTATAACAGGAAACAGTTCAATAAATATGACACTAAAGAGGCAAAAACATTTCATTATAAATAACTAACCCCTTGTGTAGGTTTAACCATCTCCCTGTTTAGGAATAAGACACCTCACTGGGGAAAACCAGCATTTCATTTAGGCATTTCAACATAGTATATATAAAACGTTCCCTTAAAGGCAGAGCATTTCTCTAGGCGACACTCTTTGTTAGGAGTTAGGCCCTTCCACCCTACATGAGTGATAACCAGATGCTCAATAAGGAATCAAGAATAATCTTCTGATTTACCCCCCTTGGAGGTAAGTAATCAACTTTTACTTGCAAAACACACTCCTGCAGCAATAACGTTTTCTTAGATAACTGAAAGGCATTGCACTAGGCAGAGTTAGACATTTAACTCCCCAGTGCCAAATATTCCTATAGGGCTTTCCATCCTAATATGCAACAGTGCATTTCATCACTCCTCTACACAGGAATACACATTCCCTTACCCAGGAATCAACATTCTGTTACCTATTCTAAGCATATTGGAATGAACCTTTCATTGGGCATTCACTAAGGCATTTAGCTAGAAATAAACAGTTCTCTAGGCAGAAGTTAGGACATTTCTAAAGGCATTGCCCTAAGCAGGAGTGAACATTTAATTAGACAGTACCCAGTATTTCTATAGGCCCCAAGTATTTCCTGAGCACCCCATAAGCCCTGCATCAGGCTTCAAATGGGCATTACCTCACTTCCAAAGATGTCCACAATACAGTACACTTATCAGTAGGGTAATAATTACACTTTCAATTGGTTATCTAAACTCGAGGTTCAGCATTAATTAAGCATCTCATCAGACTCTAAAATCAGCTTCAATAGGTTACTAAACAGTGCCCAATACTGGTCCCCCACAGCACCAACCTCCCTCAGGGTTAACTCCTGGCAGTTGAATTATTTGCTCAGACTACCATCCAAATGATCTAAATCAGGGTCAGCAATTTCCCTCTGTAGGTTTCCTCCACCTCCACTGTTAGTTTATAACTGACACTTCTCTGGTTTTGAGGCAGCTCCAACTCTAGAAGGAACTCTCTACTCCCTCCTCTTCAGGTGACACTCCTTACTTGTGGGCAGAGTTATCTGTGATGTCAGGGGAAAGAACCTGCTTCCCAGGGGCAGGGGAGAACTCAGCGCTGATGTCGATCACCAGCCACTCGGTACACTTTTCTCTCCTCTCCCGATCGCGCTGTATTTGCTTGTAGCGCTTAAGCGGGGAGAGAGACCTGAGCAAATGGGTGGCGGCTGGGCTTCTCTATTCTCCCTCTCGCTCGCGCTCGAGCCAAAGGGAAGATTCACCGCTGCTTCCGTGGCCAGGGAAACTCCCGGCGCCTCTCCTCAGGATCTCTGAGGGTCACGGTGATCTCCCGGGCATGCGCAAGACCCTTGCAGAACACCTCGCCTCACAGCTCGCCTTCCGCTACTCTTGCTCGCAGGACAGACGCTATACCCCTGGGCCTGCCCGATCCTAGGCCCCTCCTGTCTCCTATAGTGGACGCGCCTGAGTCATGCGCGGTAGCGCTCCTTCACTCCCAAACCCTGGGATCTCGCACAATGACGCGGCCGGTGCCCCCGGGGTCCTGCAGACGGCGAAGACAGCGCCGCTCTTCTCTCACAGTCACTCCCCTCACCTGGCTCCAGGGGACACGCCGAATAGAGCGTTTTGCTCGCTCCACAGGCCACTCAAGCTCAGTAGCCACTCGCCTTCCTTCTAAGCCCCGGGGTCCACGCAAGGCTCAACACTGGGCTAGAGCTGACTTCTACTCCACGCTGGTAAGAGGAACACAGCCAGGGGGAAGTCAGGGAAATCCTCAAGCAGAGCGTCCTGACAGGGATCAATGGGGCTCCAGTGTAGAGGGGGGCTTCCACCACAGCGCTTCAGGCGTGAGGGGCGGGCGCCAAACAGTACAGGACACAGCCGCTCGTGGCACCAGTGGAAGTAATCCTGGGCACAGAAGCGCTTTCTACCACAGCGCCAGGCAACAGTCTCTCAACTTCCCAGCGCTTCAACTAGGCCACCACATAGGGCAGTCCAGCACTTGGGGCACTTCACAGCGCTTTACAGGGGGGGGCAACTTCCACAGCCCTGCAGGCAATTCCCAGTGCTCCCACAGGAGACAGCAATTCTTCACCAGTTAAGCGCTTGGAGGGCAATGTAGCGCTTAGGCAGTTTTTAGGTTGGCGCTTCATCAGCAGTTGCTTTAAAATAGAGGCAGCTCACAGGACATGCCACACAGCCGCGGTAGATTAGCGCAGGGACCCCAGGTGGCGTCAGGGGGCACAGGGAGCAACACAGCGCCAATACCTGGGTGGTTCTTCAAATGTCCTGTGGTGATTCAGTCTCTTCTTGGCGTTTTATGTTCCTTGCGCCTTTGTAAGTTTCTTGGTTACTTCTTGGCGCAGCTGTTTCTTGCGCCCTTGTAAATAGCAGTTGGTTTCTTGTTTCCTTTGGTTTCTTATTCCTTGAAGGGGAGGGTAAATTGGTGGCTGGTGTGCCAAGCTCTTCTCAGCCAATCCCTTCAAGTGGCCCCTGGGGGTTCCCTGCCGCGGGGCTAGGTCAGTGGGGGGGAACAGGATACCTCAACACTTGTAAAGCAGCACACTAGGCCCTGTCATTCCAGCATCATAAGACCCTGCCCTGACCCCCACTGCCTATCCTCCTGCGTAGGTACTTCCCCAGGTCTTCTCCTCAGCTTCTCTTCTCTGGAAAGTTCCCTCCCTTTCCTTTTATAGTGCCAGTTGACAGTTGGTAGTGTCAGTTGGTGTCAGTTGGTGTCACCTCACCTCTCCCAGAAGGTTCCAGAGGCTTCCAGGAGGTTCCACCATTCTACCTGTGGACAGGCTGGCAGGCTAAGATGGATACATCGCCTGAGGGTTCCAGCCAGCCCCTGGCTACTAGAATGCGCCCACTAAACCACGCTGCTGCAGCAGTGATCTGTGGCGGCCATGTTAGGGGTAGGAAGTACCTGTACTTTAACACTAGTTTTACACTACACAGGCCCTTCTCCACCACACAAGGCCTACACACTGTTGTTTCCATGAGGGCATTCTGATTTAAAAGGGAAATAAAAGGCGAAAAATTTTGGGGAAAGGGCCAAGTCTCACACATCTCCCCCCCAGCCAAAAGCCAGGGTAGACCGATCATTCCCTTGATGGGCTTCCCTGCTTGGGGCGGAAAAAGGTGGACGCAGGCCCAATACCACCATGACATTCTCGCTAATCCAACCACCCCACTGGTGTTCCTAGTGGGATGCGGCCAGGACAGACCTCCAATCCAGATGTCTCTGGCCCTTACTCTCTCTCAGAGTGGGGGGCAGTCGCCCCAGGCCCGTGGTACCTTTTTCCACTCTCCTCCTCAACCTAGGGTCTAAACCCTTAAGTTGAATTGGTGACAGGGGCGAGACCTACCTCTCCCTGCACCCCCTCCCAGGGTTCCGCACCCTCCCTCGTGGATGACACATCGGGACAGCCTAGTCTCCCAACCTGGCGTTCTCTTAAAGAACACTCCAGGCCCAGTGACCACAGCTGGGGCACCTCGGGACACCCCTGAGAGTCACAACCGGGGGAACTCTGAATACAGAGATTCCTCCCGCCAGGTCAGGCAACCCCTGAACCTGGTCACCCAACCCAGGATCTTAACCCCGTGGCTGGACCAGTGCCAGAGGAGAGTCCTTCCTCCCTCTGCACCCCCTCCCAGGGTTCCGCACCCTCCTACCCGGATAGGTACCCCTGGAAGTCACATTGGTAGGGTCCATAGTTACTGGTACCCCCCCCTCCAGGTCAGGCAATCCCTGCTCCTGAAACCCCAGTCCAGGTCCTACACTCTGTGACTGGTCTAAACTCCGAACCTCGGGTACGCTGCCACCATGGAAGTCCCTGGTACACCTAATTCCAAGGCCTTCAGCTCTAACTCTTCTAGCTGAAGCCTGTGCACCAGCTTCCTCTCATCCATCGCAAGGCTCTCACTCTCCCTCTCATGCTCTAACCTCTTTGACGACACACCCCCCCTTCCAAGGTTCTCTGGTGTGACCGCCTCCCTGGGTGTGACCTGCCCCTCCTGTCCCCATCCCCTCTCCCCTCTGGGTGGGCTCCTACCCGTGCCCCCAAAGTGGTACGGAGTTCCTTCTTCCCTCCGCCCAACAGGCACCCCCATCCCCTGACACAACACTCCAGTGCCAGGTGAGGACTCAGATAATTCAGGAAAAAAGGTTCTAGGATGTGGGTGACAGTATAGGTCAAATAGGCCCTGATACACTCACAGGCTAGACAATGGAGGGGTCAATTACTTTGGCTTACACACAATAATTGTGCAGCCCAATTGCTGTGCACCCTGTCCCAATGGAGGGTGCTGCATGGACACAAGTCCTGGATCCCACCGCTCGACACCAATATGTTGGAACTGGGGTCACCAGTCCCCTAGGGTAGCATGGCACGAGCGGGTAGGCATCAGAAAGCATTTGTGTTAAGCGACCATGCAGCACACGCAACCACAGAGTCAGAAACATGGGCACGCAATTAGTGACACCACTCCAGTGAGCTTGTGTAAAAACTCAAGTTAACTTTATTAAGATAGAGTAGGATCAGGGTATTAGGAATCCATCATAAAATTAGCTTATTAGCTTTCCATAAAAATACATGTGTGGGAACACTTGGCACTAAATTCTGGATGAATAAATAATAAATATTAAATATTAAATCCCCACAGGCCTGGTTCCTCATCATCACCTGTAAGAAATACATTTTTAGTAAAACCCAGGCCTGACCTATGCCTTGCTCCTGGTCAGCACCTGCATCAAATATATTAAGGAGTTATAACAGGAAACAGTTCAATAAATATGACACTAAAGAGGCAAAAACATTTCATTATAAATAACTAACCCCTTGTGTAGGTTTAACCATCTCCCTGTTTAGGAATAAGACACCTCACTGGGGAAAACCAGCATTTCATTTAGGCATTTCAACATAGTACATATAAAACGTTCCCTTAAAGGCAGAGCATTTCTCTAGGCGACACTCTTTGTTAGGAGTTAGGCCCTTCCACCCTACATGAGTGATAACCAGATGCTCAATAAGGAATCAAGAATAATCTTCTGATTTACCCCCCTTGGAGGTAAGTAATCAACTTTTAATTGCAAAACACACTCCTGCAGGAATAACGTTTTCTTAGATAACTGAAAGGCATCGCACTAGGCAGAGTTAGACATTTAACTCCCCAGTGCCAAATATTCCTATTGGGCTTTCCATCCTAATATGCAACAGTGCATTTCATCACTCCTCTACACAGGAATACACATTCCCTTACCCAGGAATCAACATTCTGTTACCTATTCTAAGCATATTGGAATGAACCTTTCATTGGGCATTCACTAAGGCATTTAGCTAGAAATAAACAGTTCTCTAGGCAGAAGTTAGGACATTTCTAAAGGCATTGCCCTAAGCAGGAGTGAACATTTAATTAGACAGTACCCAGTATTTCTATAGGCCCCAAGTATTTCCTGAGCACCCCATAAGCCCTGCATCAGGCTTCAAATGGGCATTACCTCACTTCCAAAGATGTCCACAATACAGTACACTTATCAGTAGGGTAATAATTACACTTTCAATTGGTTATCTAAACTCGAGGTTCAGCATTAATTAAGCATCTCATCAGACTCTAAAATCAGCTTCAATAGGTTACTAAACAGTGCCCAATACTGGTCCCCCACAGCACCAACCTCCCTCAGGGTTAACTCCTGGCAGTTGAATTATTTGCTCAGACTACCATCCAAATGATCTAAATCAGGCTCAGCAATTTCCCTCTGTAGGTTTCCTCCACCTCCACTGTTAGTTTATAACTGACACTTCTCTGGTTTTGAGGCAGCTCCAACTCTAGAAGGAACTCTCTACTCCCTCCTCTTCAGGTGACACTCCTTACTTGTGGGCAGAGTTATCTGCGATGTCAGGGGAAAGAACCTGCTTCCCAGGGGCAGGGGAGAACTCAGCGCTGATGTCGATCACCAGCCACTCGGTACACTTTTCTCTCCTCTCCCGCTCGCGCTGTATTTGCTTGTAGCGCTTAAGCGGGGAGAGAGACCTGAGCAAATGGGTGGCGGCTGGGCTTCTCTATTCTCCCTCTCGCTCGCGCTCGAGCCAAAGGGAAGATTCACCGCTGCTTCCGTGGCCAGGGAAACTCCCGGCGCCTCTCCTCAGGATCTCTGAGGGTCACGGTGATCTCCCGGGCATGCGCAAGACCCTTGCAGAACACCTCGCCTCACAGCTCGCCTTCCGCTACTCTTGCTCGCAGGACAGACGCTATACCCCTGGGCCTGCCCGATCCTAGGCCCCTCCTGTCTCCTATAGTGGACGCGCCTGAGTCATGCGCGGTAGCGCTCCTTCACTCCCAAACCCTGGGATCTCGCACAATGACGCGGCCGGTGCCCCCGGGGTCCTGCAGACGGCGAAGACAGCGCCGCTCTTCTCTCACAGTCACTCCCCTCACCTGGCTCCAGGGGACACGCCGAATAGAGCGTTTTGCTCGCTCCACAGGCCACTCAAGCTCAGTAGCCACTCGCCTTCCTTCTAAGCCCCGGGGTCCACGCAAGGCTCAACACTGGGCTAGAGCTGACTTCTACTCCACGCTGGTAAGAGGAACACAGCCAGGGGGAAGTCAGGGAAATCCTCAAGCAGAGCGTCCTGACAGGGATCAATGGGGCTCCAGTGTAGAGGGGGGCTTCCACCACAGCGCTTCAGGCGTGAGGGGCGGGCGCCAAACAGTACAGGACACAGCCACTCGTGGCACCAGTGGAAGTAATCCTGGGCACAGAAGCGCTTTCTACCACAGCGCCAGGCAACAGTCTCTCAACTTCCCAGCGCTTCAACTAGGCCACCACATAGGGCAGTCCAGCACTTGGGGCACTTCACAGCGCTTTACAGGGGGGGGCAACTTCCACAGCCCTGCAGGCAATTCCCAGTGCTCCCACAGGAGACAGCAATTCTTCACCAGTTAAGCGCTTGGAGGGCAATGTAGCGCTTAGGCAGTTTTTAGGTTGGCGCTTCATCAGCAGTTGCTTTAAAATAGAGGCAGCTCACAGGACATGCCACACAGCCGCGGTAGATTAGCGCAGGGACCCCAGGTGGCGTCAGAGGGCACAGGGAGCAACACAGCGCCAATACCTGGGTGGTTCTTCAAATGTCCTGTGGTGATTCAGTCTCTTCTTGGCGTTTTATGTTCCTTGCGCCTTTGTAAGTTTCTTGGTTACTTCTTGGCGCAGCTGTTTCTTGCGCCCTTGTAAATAGCAGTTGGTTTCTTGTTTCCTTTGGTTTCTTATTCCTTGAAGGGGAGGGTAAATTGGTGGCTGGTGTGCCAAGCTCTTCTCAGCCAATCCCTTCAAGTGGCCCCTGGGGGTTCCCTGCCGCGGGGCTATGTCAGTGGGGGGGAACAGGATACCTCAACACTTGTAAAGCAGCACACTAGGCCCTGTCATTCCAGCATCATAAGACCCTGCCCTGACCCCCACTGCCTATCCTCCTGCGTAGGTACTTCCCCAGGTCTTCTCCTCAGCTTCTCTTCTCTGGAAAGTTCCCTCCCTTTCCTTTTATAGTGCCAGTTGACAGTTGGTAGTGTCAGTTGGTGTCAGTTGGTGTCACCTCACCTCTCCCAGAAGGTTCCAGAGGCTTCCAGGAGGTTCCACCATTCTACCTGTGGACAGGCTGGCAGGCTAAGATGGATACATCGCCTGAGGGTTCCAGCCAGCCCCTGGCTACTAGAATGCGCCCACTAAACCACGCTGCTGCAGCAGTGATCTGTGGCGGCCATGTTAGGGGTAGGAAGTACCTGTACTTTAACACTAGTTTTACACTACACAGGCCCTTCTCCACCACACAAGGCCTACACACTGTTGTTTCCATGAGGGCATTCTGATTTAAAAGGGAAATAAAAGGCGAAAAATTTTGGGGAAAGGGCCAAGTCTCACAATAAAAAACGATGAAACATTATTGAAACAAATACAATTTAAATGTATATAATTTTAAATTACGTATGTTTAAAATATGATCCAGATTAAAGTAACATGTAGTAAACTCATGTCAATCCAAAACATTAAAAAATAAATAAATGAAAAGCAACTGAATTACACTATTGCAACTGCAATTCTACAAACACTATGAAATGCATATACTGTGGGAGGCGGAAGTCCAAGTTTTCTTATACTGACTTCAGTATAACAACACTGGGTAAAGTGCATACATTGGCGTGGTAGGTGCTAAAATATACTATTCTAACTTCAGCCTAACAAACATTTATGAAAGTGCTAACATTGGCAGGTTCAGATACATTACACCAAATCATTTAAACCTACTTTAAAAATGGATTAATACATTTAAATATATAAAAATTGAAAAAATTTCTATGAAAAGAACTGCCATATTAAAAGATAAGAGGTTTCCTGATGCACTACATAGCTTGGAGTCTGGGGGCCCCACGGGGGTCCCCTTGCAGATGGCCCACACTGACATTTGATCGGAAGACGGGTCTTACGAGATTCGAGCAATGCTGTGACACCTGTGCAGGTACGCCGCCCCGGGAGCTCATGTCCCGCATCAGACACGGTCACTGCATCTCGGCCCCTCGTGATTGCACTCCTGGTACTTCTAGCCACAGAAAGGGCTGGGGTATAGTGGGACATGTGAGGGACGTGCGCACGTCTGTGCCGGTTAATATGAGCGGCAAGCTTTGATTCATGGTTACCCCTGTGAGGGCATATTGGCGGATTGTGCCTTGAGTCTGATTTCTTTTTTTTTTTGTTTTGTTTTCTCTCTGACAAAAAAAAAATTCTATAAAAATTATTTTGACAAAAGATAAGAGGTTCAAGTGTAAAATTATTAAGACTATGGCTGATCAAAAAGGTCGCTGGGCTCTGGCTCAACTATAAATTCGTGGCATAAAATATCAGTATATGGATCAAATATGGATGATCCTGTCATATTTGATCTTCTTAATTTCGAACTGCTGAATTGGGATGGGGAGCATTTGTTAATGGGGGATTTCAACTGTGTCATGGATTACTCTATTGATTCCACAAGAAAGTGGGGTATTATCAGAATGCGAAGGGTACGGGTGGCAATACTTGAAATGGCGAGATTACAATTCTTACAAGATGCTTGGAGGGAAATACATCCATCTACTCCGGGGTATACATATTATTCAGCTCCACACAAATCATACTCCAGAATTGACATGGCCTGGGCCTCTGATAGTTTAATTTTAGATCTAGATATAGTAATATGCCCTCGGGTGACATCCGATCACAATCCCATACTACTATCCTTCACGGCTACAGCTGAGTGTAAAAACATGAGACCATTTTCTTTTCCCAGGTACTTGCTTAATGATAGTGAATACGTATCTAATATTCTGCAGCAATTAGAGGTATTTTTTAGGGAAAATACTGGGACAGCATCCCCATTGATTGTCTGGGATACGATGAATGCTTTTGGCAGAGGCATTACCCAGCAATATATCTGGTGGCAAAACAAAGTAAGAAAAGGCCAAATTGAGTCATTAATTACTGCTCTATGTGACATTGAAAAACAACATGTCGATGCTGTCGCACAAGGTCAGATAGCTCAGGACCAGCTGTTTCTTTCCTTGCTGGACGCAAGAATGGCAGTAAAAAGGTATTTTAGGGAAAAAATAGCGGCTAGGTAGAGCAAGCAACGCATGGAGCAATATGAATATGGAGAGCATGTGGGCAAGATCTTAGCTTAGCAGGCGGCAGAGGCAAAAGCTCAAACTAAGACAAAAGCCATAAAGGGTCCAGATGGTATTTTACATACCCATACTTCCACTATTCTGGAAACATTTTCAGCTTTCTATCTGAAACTCTACTCATCTACTTTTTCACCCGACAAAGAGGATATGGCACAATATCTAATAGATTGTATTCTTTCAGTCTTGAATGAGGCAGATGCAACTTTATCAGATAGTGCAGTGTCGTTGGAGGAGATTGGAATGGCTATATCGGCATTGTCTTCAGGGAAAGCCGCAGGGTTAGATTCAATACCCATAGAACACTATCAAGTTTTTTAAAAGCGCACTTCTCATTTCCTTTAGTCTGGTTATTTAATATGTTGGTACTAGTGGGAGGACGCCTGAATCATGGAATATGACCCATACTGTATTCTTTCTTACAAAAGGAAAGGCACCCACAGACTGTGGATCATACCGACCCATCTCTCTCATAAATACGGATGCTAAGATCTTTTCGAAAGTTTTGGCAAATCGTCTTGCCCCATTGATGCCAGGATTAGTGTCTGAAAACCAACATGGATTTACACCTGGCAGAGACACTACTGCTCATGTAAACATGGCTATTGGGGCTTTCGATTATGCTGAGAAGGAGAGGGTGGGTCTCAGTATGATTCTTTTTGATGCTGAAAAGGCTTTTGACAAGGTTGGGTGTGAATTCTTGTGAGCCACATTAAGTGCACTCGGACTTGGTGGGCAGTTTAGACAGTGGGTGCAAGCATTATATTATAAACCCCAAGCTAAGCTGTCATACTCTGGGTCATATTCAATTCCATTTGATATTTTTTGCGGTACAAGGCAGGGCTGCCCCCTCTACCCATTACTATTTTCTCTTTATATAGAGCCATTTATTTGTACCCTGCAAGCTTGTACACATATAAAACTGTTAACTGCTGCGTCCAGTAGGCTTAAGATTACGGTTTATGCAGACGATCTTGCGATCTTTTCTACTAATCCAGCTGAAGCAATCCCAGCTGTAGAAAGAGCCGCAACTGACTTTGGCCAAATTTCTGGCTATAAATTAAATATTAATAAAACACATGTGCTCATTAATTTTAAACCCGAATCTCCAATCTCGGGGGTATGTACCACAGTTACGCACCTGGGGGCCAGGATTTCAGCCAAAGTGGCTCAAATTCTAACCCTTAATTATATTCCACTATTGGACGAAACTGTTAAATTATTTAAGAACTGGCACAAACTTCCTATAGGACTTTTAGGAAGATGTAATTTAATAAAAATTAAAATATTACCTAAGTTTCTATATCTTTTCAGATCGATCCCTTTGCGTGTATCCAATACATTTTTTTAAAAACTGGGCCGGGCGTTTTAGCAGTCTTTTGGGGATCGACCATAGGGATTCTTCACACCGGCTGATTCTAGGAGATGACAGTCAACTATTTTTGTTTCGCAATAATGACCCAAATTACTTTAAACGTGTTAGATTTATGACAGTTAGGGACAGTATTTTTATATGGCGGGTGATGGCTGTAAAAAGCAAACTATCGTTAATACATAGTAAGCTCCCATTGTGGGGGAACCCAATGTTTCCTGATGTGCTTCATGATCATTCGGCTAAATCTTGGTCCAAGTATGGGATTACTTGTTTGGGGGACCGGTACGATGGGAGGGGAATCAAGTCATTTGAAGTTTTAATACTTTATTACAAACTACCTGCTCATTTTCTGTTTAAATACTTGCAGATTAGGGACTATTTGAGGAAAAACTTGGGATCAAATGTGATATCTCAGTCTATGATTTGGGACTGTCTATACGGGGAAAAAATAAAGTCTCTAATTGGCGACATGTATAAGCATCGGTCCAATTCTAAGTTGGATGGCTGTGAAAATTTAGCAACACACTGGAGTCAAGTATTGAGTATAGATGTAACTCCTGGCACGATTAAACAGGCCCTGGGTAACATAAGTGATTCAGTCCACTCCGTGAGCTTACAATTACAGCAATTCCACACAGTATGTATGATTTAATATACACCTGAAAGGATAGCTAAATGGGCTGAAGGGGACAATTTTGGAGAAAAAACTAAATGCCCCAAATGCGGGATGCATGCAGCTAACCTGATCCATATGTTCATAGAATGTCCGGTATTGCAGATTTACTGGCAGAAGATCGGCCAGGTGCTTCATTCTAAACTAGGAATGGGTCCCTTATTTTCTGTCGTAGACATTATGTTGGGCTATAAGGCAGATAAACCAGCTTTGGCACGACTTTTCTCTATTATGATTGTCGCCGCAAGATTAGCTATTGCTCGGGCTTGGGTTTCCCCGTCGCCGCCATCTATTGGAGAATGGTGGACCTTTATTAGGGAAACATTCTGCCTGGAAACTGCCCCTGGCCAAAGTTAGGGGTATCCGCTCTATGGATAAAATCGAAGCAATCTGGGGTCCCATGGATTTGGAAACATTAGACTAGTTAGATAAAGAGGGCTGTCTAGGCCTCTGTTGTATAAATCTTTTATGCTATGCTATAAATCTTATGCTATGGTATAGTTTTGTTAGATCTGGGTCAAAGGTGAATGTTTTTTTCTTTTTTTTCTCTTGATTAATTTAACTGTCCGGATGATGATAATTATTATTTACACTGTTCTACTGTATGTATTTGTGTATTTACTGACCTATTTGATGGCAATAAACATTTTTTTTAATTAAAATACTTTTTCACAAATGAATAAATACATTAGAATTATGGGATTAAATAATTCATATTTAAATAAACAATATCCTTTCAAATCCTCAGCACCACCCTATACCACTCACAAAACATATGCATATGTAAGAACAGTTTTCTTTATTCAATTATAACTAAGAATTTTAATAAAATTCTTTAAAAAATAAACTTTCTACGCATTTCCCCAATGTACTCAACACCCCCCAAATATTTTTTTAAGTAAACAAATAACAATGCCAAACATCACAAATGTAACCCTTTCGATGCTCATTACGGAGAGGTTCCGTCATGAGCATCGGTTGGGCTGTGCTCATGACTGAACCGCTGCGTCATGGCACCCACCCTTAGGGAAAGCGCTGGCGCTCTTCCCATGGGCAGCCCAACATGTTGGCAGCGGACGAGTGTCCCCCCCGGCGATCCTGTGACTACAGCACGCACAGCACACGCCGACGTCATCAGGAAACGCAGGGACGCCTGAAAGCCATTTACTTCCAGGCATCCAGGCATCCGGAGGAGAGGGAGAGTGTTTGGGTGCTCTGGTGGGGCGGGGGGGGGGGGGTTTGGCGACGCATTGAGGCATCGGGGGAGAGGAAAGAGTATTTCCTCTCCCCTGTCTCAATGCAGGGCATTCCTGCTTCACAATCGCGCACAGCGTCGAGATTGTGCAGCAGGAATGCCCCACTAGACACCAGGGATGTCCTTTTTTGGTAAAAGGAAGCGACCCCTTGGGCAAGGGTTGCTTCCTATGGGGGCCAATTATTTGAAAGACTTTTCTGCCCCCCCCCCCCCCCCGGGACAGATTGGCTGTTTTTTAGGCCGTTTCTGGCCCCAGTGAGGGGGGGCGGCAGAAAAGCCCACTAGGCCGAGGGATTCTTTTAAAATTTAAATGGAAGCAACCCCTTGGGCAAGTGTCGCTTTCAGGGGGCCAATTTGTTTAGTATGGGAATTCCGGCTCCCCCTAGGGGCAAATCGCCTCTTTTTTTTTTTGAGGAAACCCCCACTAAACACCAGGGAATTATTTTAAATTGTAATGGAAGTGACCCCTTGGGCAAGGGTCAATTCCAACTGACATGTTGCTTCCTGGGGACAGATCTACCCCTTTTGTTGGCCTTTCTGCCCTAGGCGGGAGGGGGGAGGCAGAAAACCCTACTAGGCACTAGGGATTTATTACTTTTGCAAGGGGAGGTACATTTCTGTCTGCGGTTTTCTGCCCCACCTGGGGGGACAGATTGGCCTGGCATACAACCTCACCCAATCCCTTGGGCAAGATCACCCCCATTTTTCTCACCCCTACTTGAAGGCCCATCTGGCCGATTGACCATTTGGGTAGTGACATAGTGTGTTATAATGTTAATTTTTTATTTCTTGTGAATTGCAATTGTAATGCTTTATTTCTCCTTTTTTGTTCTAGTTCAAGGCTTTTGTTCTTTAGACTGTTTCAGGTTGTGGTTTCGTTACTGGTGGTTCTGCTGTTTGTGTAGTTGCATGTTTGGTAAGAGACTTTTTTTGTACAATGTCAATTAGTTTCATTTCTCTGCATAAATGTGTTTTTTGCAAATCGTGTAATAATAGCAGTATGTTTGACATCTGTTTTTTGAGTGTCAAAAACTTTTTGCATTTGTGCGCAATGTGTATTTTGTTGTCTTGTGAGTAATTGGTTTTGTTTTTTTCTTTCTAGTGGGATATCGTTGGTTTTTGCTGTGTCTCTGCAGAGTAGGTACTGGTGAGTGTAGTTGTCTCTTGTAAGTGAATCGTATAGTTTTTGAGTATATAGATCTTTGTGATAAAGGCACACATTTTTTACTTACTTATTTTGCACAGTGTTGGTTGTTGTTGAATTGTTTGTGCAGTCTCCTTTCTTAGTAAGGATACTGGCTAGACGCAGGATTACTGCTCAGCAGGTTGTTGGTATTCTTTTTGAGTCTTCCTCTGACCATTGTTCAGAGACTGACTCTGCATCTGAGGCAGAGGAGGCAGGGTAAGATTCAGGCAGCTTTTCTCTCCACATGGAATCATCGGATGATGAAGCTACTCTCAGTGCGGATGAAGCTACTCTTAGTGAGGATGAAGTGCCTGTGTTAGATGAGGACATTGATGTGCCGACAGTGCGGCAAGAGGCATCTGGGCTGCAGCCTGGTGTTGCAAGTCTTCCCGTTGAAAGTGCTGACCTCTGAGTTGCCCCAGGCATGGTGCAGCCGGCATTGCCAGACTTTACTGGTGTTCCAGGGTGTAGAGTGAATAATGAAAACTTTTTGCCGATCATTTTTTTTCAGTTGTTTATGGACGATGTATTTGCTGGCAGAGATTGTTGAGCAGACTAATTTGTATGCTGAACAGTTTTTGAGGGACAACAGTGCCAGCCTTAAGCCCCACTTTAGAGCTACCCGGTGGACTCCCACAAATGTGGAAGAGATGAAGAAGTTCTTGGGTTTAACTTTTTTGATGGGCTTGTTAAGGAAGCCATCAATGTCTTCATATTGGTCTACTAGTCCCTTGATGGCAAAAGCTATATATCCGGCAGTCATGAGTAGTGATAGGTATTTGCTTCTGCTTTGGATGATGCATTTTGTCGATAATGGTTTAGCATTGGCACGAGACCACCCTGATTGTGACCGTCTTTTTAAGATTCGGCCTGTCATTGATCACTTTGTTGTTCGATTTTCTGAGATCTATGCTCCAGGGAAAGAAATAGCAGTGGATGAGTCTTTGGTGTTGTTCAAGGGCCGCTTGGTTTTTAGGCAATACATTCCTAGTAAGAGGGCACTCTATGGAAATAAGCTGCATATGCTGTGTGACCGTAGGATTGGATAAGTCTCTAATTTCAGAGTGTACACCTGTAAGGAATCCAGGATTAACCCCCTGGTTGTCCATTCACTTTTGGAGTAACTGAGAAAGTTGTGTGGGAACTTGGTAGAGGACTTTTTAACAAATGCCACCATTTATATGTAGATTGTCAGGGCCCGCCTCGCAGGATCCGGTTGATGAATATATGGCTCCACCTCCAGCTGTTACCAACACCCCGAATGTAAATCACAGGGTGTCCGAACCAGCAGGTGAGGGAGAAATGATGAAAAAAGGACCGGGGAAGGGAAGGGGTCTGCAGGGACAAGGGTTCTGAAATGACAAAACACAGGACAAGGATAAATACTGGGCAGCGAACAACACTACAATCAATAATGCTCGCTAGAACCCCTATACCTTATCAAGCTGTAATCAGTCTTCCAGCTCTAACAAGTAAGTCCCAGTTCATACTCCTGTAATTAAATGCACACGTTAAAGCAATTCATAGCAGCACCATACAACATAGATATAACCTTTATGTGTGATCACACACCATGTTATGAGGAGATGAACTACTAAATCGACCCCTTTATCTGTTGGTTCAGTGTTTTGTAATTTCGCTTCCCCAGTGATGTAGAACCTAATGAGTCTCTTGTAGTATTCCAAAAGATATTGTCTATACAATAAACGCACATCAGAAAATAGTACTCCTGCCAAGGTAAAGGCAGCCTGAGGTTGCGTCCACCTCTAAGCTCCTCTAAAATTCTAATCAAAAGAACAGTGCAAGAAAGACGGCAGCATGGAGTTGACCCACCCCTATACTCCGCTTAGAAATAACGCCTTGAATGGATCACAAACAGTTACCCGGTAGCGGGAAGTTGCGACCACCTCTCCGCTCCAGAAATGAAAATGACCAACACACGGTAACGTGTGGAACACCACTACGCTCCGGTGCTATTTCTCACAGAAACCAGTACAATCCCAAAGCCAGTGATGTAGAACCTAATGAGTCTCTTGTAGTATTCCAAAAGATATTGTCTATACAATAAACGCACATCAGAAAATAGTACTCCTGCCAAGGTAAAGGCAGCCTGAGGTTGCGTCCACCTCTAAGCTCCTCTAAAATTCTAATCAAAAGAACAGTGCAAGAAAGACGGCAGCATGGAGTTGACCCACCCCTATACTCCGCTTAGAAATAACGCCTTGAATGGATCACAAACAGTTACCCGGTAGCGGGAAGTTGCGACCACCTCTCCGCTCCAGAAATGAAAATGACCAACACACGGTAACGTGTGGAACACCACTACGCTCCGGTGCTATTTCTCACAGAAACCAGTACAATCCCAAAGTCAGTGTTTCATAAGGCAGCGCGCAGCACCCGCCACAGCGCTCCTTAAGCACAACAACACGACAGTGAAGATCTAGCTCGCATCAGCCGATACGAGCGAACACAAAGAACAAAGATCCAAGGCGCAGTGAAATAACGCTCCCAACGGCTCCCAACGTTATAACCAAGAACAGTACCTTCCTATTTATTCCCTTGGCTCAGCAACAGCCCGTAGCAGAAGCAGCCGCTCCTGAAAACGATGAAGGCTGGAACTAACCGTCAAAACTGACGACGGACACAAAATTACGCGCACCTTCGTCCGGGCGCTTCCCCTGATATACTTCCTGCCGTAAAGGCTCCTGGAAGTTGTAGTGTGTTAACAGTCTAGGCAGGCGCGGTGACGGAATCCTCACATGATAACTTCTACACTGGTGTGCGGTTGTTCAGGGAATTGGCCAAAGTGGACACTGTTGCTTGTGACACAATCCGCTCTAACCGTAAAGGTTTCTCAAAAGAACTTGTTTGTCAAAAGCTTGTGCGGGGACAGTGCAGTGTGTTGCGTTGCGAGGAGCTTCTAGCTGTGAAATTTTCAGACAGGAGAGATGTCTACATGCTGACTACCATCCCTGATGAAAATACTTCACCTGTGACTGTTTGGGGTCAGGCTGCTGATGTGGGCACACCTGTGTGCATTTTAGACTACAATAGGCATATGGGTGGTGTTGATAGAGTAGATCAGAGGTTGGAACCTTATGCTGCTCTTTGTAAGGCTTACATTTGGTATAAGAAGTTGGCTATCCATCCTTTCCACTTTGCAACCTTTAATGCTTTTGTTGTATTCAAGGAATCTTGTCCTGAGTCAAAGATGACTTTTGCTAAGTTTCAGGAGTCTGTAATAGGCAGCCTTGTTTTAGTGGAACAGGCAAGTGTTCCTAGAGTTGGAGTGGTGGAGGATGTTGCTTGATTGAAAGATCGCCACTTTCCTCATCACATTCCTCCCACACCCTCAAAAGACTTTCCCAGTGGGAGATGTAGAGTCTGTTGGTGAAGAGGTACGAGGAAGGAGACTCGTATGTACTGCCCCGAGTGTCCTTCTAACCCTGGGCTGTGTGTGCCTGCTGTTTTAAAATGTACCACACCGAATATAATTTTTCGGAGCATCCACGAGTGGTAAAGTGAACTGCCTGGCCTCTATTATTTAATATTTTTTGTTCAGTTTCAAGGTTGGTATTTGTGAAGTGTGTTTAGTTTAACACCTTCAATGCTATGGAGATTTTTCTCCTACGCTGAAGATCCTAATTTCCCATTGTTCATGACAAGGTCAGCTCGTCATAAGCACACGTTCAGTGTACTGCATGACGAGCTGACCTTGTCATTAGCATCGAAGAGGTTAAGATGTTATGTTAGTAGATTTGTATCTATTTACAATTTTTTCTGTTTTCTCATATATAGAGGACAGCGATTAAACATCTAATGAATGATAAGACCCGGATAATAAAACCATCAGACAAAGGTGGGAACGTTGTAGTACAAACAAGAACAAAGTACTGCGCAGAGGCCCTACAACAGTTATCGGATGTGAGATATTATGAAAAAACTACTGATCAATAAATACCAGAACAATATAAAATCATATGACAAACTTATCAACAAGTGGTATACCAAATCTATGTTGGGGACAGAAGAACATCTATTTCTTCGCATAAACCATCCTATCACCCCCACATTTTATCACATTCCGAAACTACATAAAAATCAGGTGGACCCACTGGGAAGACCAATAATATCATCAATGGGCAGTCTTACTGAACATTTATCTAAATTCATTGATTATTTTTTGTTTCCTTTGGTTGCACAATTGGACTCCTATACAAAAGATACCAAGCATATCCTTAACAAAATATCCTCTTTGAAGTGGGACCCTAGCTACATGATGATTGTACTTGACATTACAAGCCTATACACTTGTATAGATCATGTATTAGGTTTAAAATCAGTACAATTTTATCTTGAGAAACGTCAAATGAGATTTGCACTACATAATCAAATGTTATTGGAATGCGTAGATTTTTGCCTGAGAAACAATATTTTTCTTTTTGAAAACCAACTTTACAAACAAATCTCCGGAACGGCAATTGGCACCTGCTTTGCTCCCAGTTACGCAAATCTCTTCATTGGCTAGTGGGAGGAGCAGGTGCCCAGAACCGTGGAGGGTAGCGAGACAGGCAGGGTGGTGCAATGGCATAGGTACATTGACGACCTATTCATTGTATGTCAAGGCACACAGGCATCGGCCAATGAATACATCACGGTGCTCAATGAAAACAATTTAAATCTTCACTTTTCAGGCACAGTAAGTCCGGTGGCAGCGGAATATCCGGATCTGAAAGTGTTCATTGAAAATAATGCGTACAAACTGCACTTTTCCGAAAAACTACGTCAGGAAACTCAGTTCTCTTCGCTAAGAGTAGCCATCCAATTAAATTAGTGCAGAGCATACCCTATGGAGAATTCTTCCGGTTAAAAAGAAACTGTACAAAAGAGGAAGACTTTGAGAGAGCAGCATCTGAAAGTGTGACAAGATTTACTGTGAGAGGGTATGACTGCACACTTTTAGAAAAAGCTCTACATAAAGTCAGACGGATTCCAAGGGAGAAACTTCTCATGGATGGAACAAGAAAGAGCAGATATGGTAACAATCAAAATGAGGGTAAATTCAGAATGGTTACTCCATGCTCTATGGAGTCAAATTATTTGAAAAAACTTTTAAAAAAACATCGGTCCATTCTGGAAACAGATAATGTCATAAAGGAAGACATTCCATCTTATCCCCTAGTGACATTTAGGAAAGCGAGATCGCTTAAGGATATGCTGGTTAAGAGTCATTTAGGGGCTGAACAACAAAAATCTAAAACTTTGAGAGATATGAGAGGTTTCTTTCCTTGCAGTCGATGTAAGGCTTGAGCACAAAGCAAAAGAGTCCTAAACTATATTGTACCGGACACTGGTATGACAAAGGCCATCTCGAAATTCTTGACATGCAGTACCACACATGCGGTATACTGCCTAGTGCGCCCCTGTGGCCTAAAATATATTGGCAGCACGATCCATCAGCTAAAGATTTGAATCTTGGAACATCAGAGAACAACTGAAAAGGCAGATTCCGCATACCCTATGGCACGCCACTTTGTGGAGTTTCATTGCAGAGACAGAACCAAGTTACAGTATTTTGGCTTGGATCCAGTCCCAGCAAACCCTCGTGGGGGAGATCGACTCCGAACTTTGAGACGTTTAGAATCGAGATATATTATTGATCTCTCAACCAAACACCCTAGAGGACTGAATTGTGGGGAGGAATTAGAAGTTCATTTAGGCAGATAAACCAAACAAAACGAGTGGAAGAGAAGATAAGCAAGCTATAAGATTCCACCAATGAAAGAATAGAAGTTATAAAATAAGTAGATGACGAGTGTTAACTGATCAAGTTTTCTACCTAGAAGTTTTTCTCCATGCTAAATATGAGGAATGTAGTAGACAACGGCTGTTGATCTATTTGTATATATCTGTATTTATCAATTTTTTGACATTTAAGAAAATCAAATGTGCCTTTCAAAAGAATCATAACCATCAGCAGTAAGAGGAATTTTTTAATTGGGTTTTGTAAACTCAAAGATAGAATGATGAATGTATCCCGAGGGATAGTTATGATCCTTGTTTGTTAATGTTTCATGTACAGTTTTGCATGACGTGTTTAAAGCATGAATTCTGAAGTATGGTGGCAGCATACAAGAGACATTTACAAAGGGGATACAAGCCGATACACGGCGAGATGAAATTTGCGAGTGACCAAATAAATAATTGGGTTATAGTAAATATTAAGCGCATCATGCACCTAATAATCCTTGCTATATTTTCACTCTAACCGCTCAAATTCATCATCAACCTAATCTATACCATGATCAACATGGATAGAATGGTAGAGGGAAAGCCTCTACAAGATGGCGTCTGAATACACTAGAGGCAGTCAGTCCCCTTTCAATGTCGTTTGCTCTGCCGTGAAGTCTGAACAAATGCTTTATAAACAATTTCAAAAAGGGGGTGGTGATGGACAGAGTATCTGAGTTAATCAGAACACTCCTACCCAGTCAACAGATCAGGGCTTGATCCATCACCGTTTTTTAGCTCACTGCACCTTCCCAGTTCAGAACCTGGCTATATGCAAATTAGTCTATCCCTGGCCCAGTGCATCATGGGAACAGGGCAGACCAAACTACCAAGCCAATTCTTCACTGGAAAGGAAACAAGCTTCCGGGGACCGGTTTCTGGCATTACAGCCGTCTTCGGCCCGGCTTGCTTGAATCCTGATGGTGCAATGAGCAAGGGACTCACGTCTGAGCATACCCTTCCACACTCATGGTGGCCAAAATAATTTCAAAAAGGGGGTGGTGATGGACAGATGATCTGAGTTAATCAGAACACTCCTACCCAGTCAACAGATCAGGGCTTGATCCATCACCGTTTTTTAGCTCACTGCACCATCCCAGTTCAGAACCTGGCTATATGCAAATTAGTCTGTCCCTGGCCCAGTGCATCATGGGAACAGGGCAGACCAAACTACCAAGCCAATTCTTCACTGGAAAGGAAACAAGCTTCCGGGGACCGGTTTCTGGCATTACAGCCGTCTTCGGCCCGGCTTGCTTGAATCCTGATGGTGCAATGAGCAAGGGACTCACGTCTGAGCATACCCTTCCACACTCATGGTGGCCAAAATAATTTCAAAAAGGGGGTGGTGATGGACAGAGTATCTGAGTTAATCAGAACACTCCTACCCAGTCAACAGATCAGGGCTTGATCCATCACCGTTTTTTAGCTCACTGCACCATCCCAGTTCAGAACCTGGCTATATGCAAATTAGTCTGCCCCTGGCCCAGTGCATCATGGGAACAGGGCAGACCAAACTACCAAGCCAATTCTTCACTGGAAAGGAAACAAGCTTCCGGGGACCGGTTTCTGGCATTACAGCCGTCTTCGGCCCGGCTTGCTTGAATCCTGATGGTGCAATGAGCAAGGGACTCACGTCTGAGCATACCCTTCCACACTCATGGTGGCCAAAATAATTTCAAAAAGGGGGTGGTGATGGACAGAGTATCTGAGTTAATCAGAACACTCCTACCCAGTCAACAGATCAGGGCTTGATCCATCACCGTTTTTTAGCTCACTGCACCATCCCAGTTCAGAACCTGGCTATATGCAAATTAGTCTGTCCCTGGCCCAGTGCATCATGGGAACAGGGCAGATCAAACTACCAAGCCAATTCTTCACTGGAAAGGAAACAAGCTTCCGGGGACCGGTTTCTGGCATTACAGCCGTCTTCGGCCCGGCTTGCTTGAATCCTGATGGTGCAATGAGCAAGGGACTCACGTCTGAGCATACCCTTCCACACTCATGGTGGCCAAAATAATTTCAAAAACAATGTCATGCACATTCAACTGTAACACAGAAGAAGGCTTAGTGCCGAAACGTCTGTTCTTGACTTTATTGCCATTAAAAGTCTTATGTAAGCCCCGTAACCCAGAGTGCGGTATTTCTTTACCTGTAACTGGAAAAAGAAAAACGAGCTTCAATTTGAACGGCAGGTCACGGCCGTGACTGCACCCGCCTGAGAAGAGTGCACTGGAAGTGGGAGTGACAATGGAGCGTGAATGAATATATATATATATATTCAGCATAAGTACGTCCTGCAGCGGTCTGGCAGCAAAAAAGACGAAGCAAACCCAGGTATAGTGCAGTGATTTATTTGCTCACCACCACTCCACCACGACGCGTTTCGGTGCTCAGAGCACCTTGATCACATGACAACGTTGTAGGGCGGATGTGATACATTTAAAGTGCTAGTAACCAATAGGTGCGTGCCAATATCGTCATAGACATAGATGGATTACTGTGATCGTTTGCTAACTGCATGAATGCAGATACATAATGTCTTTCTGAGATAGTAGCTATATTATTAGATTGACTGCGTCAAGGGATAATAGATAAGTAAATAAACTAAGTCATATTAAACTTTAGTACATGCATGCAAATAACCAATAATTTTGTGTATAACAACACGCATATTTCGTTTAGTTAAATTCATCTATATACAACAAAGCAGCAAATTTAAAGGGGAAAGATTTGGGGAAAAAATGGCAGAGGATGTGCAAAAAATGCAATGTGCAGATGATGCAATAAACATATTTTACCGACATTATAAATAAATATTCGTATACAATATTTTAAAAGATGGAAGTATCTTATTACCTCTACAGAATAACACAGTTCTTTTCCTAGCTTATTTATTGTTATATACTGGACATAGAGGCCCATTTAATATTGCTCCCTCTATTCGCTATTTGCAGATGATCTTAAGCTACTATGATATGATTTTGCCCAAGTGGGCTATAAACGCCTTAAAAATTAGACAGACATCTATATGTGTGCAAATTTGGCAAATAAATATTGGTTAAAAGCTGTTACGTGCAACCCTGTGTAACAAGTGATATACAAAATGTGAAAAATTACATTTTTTGATATAAAATTGACTGAGTATTGGTCTGAGGCAACCATTCTATTGAATAATTCTGAATCGGATATGTTTACTTGTCTGATTTCATAAATACGTGTGGCAGTCCTCCCCAGCATTGAGCCCATTAGGATTTTTGGTGTCAAGTAGGATGATGTGGCGTGTTTCTAATCTGCGCAAAAGTAACTCACGGTCTCCACCTCTTCTTTGCGGTGGGACTGTGTCAATTACAAAGTACCGCAAATCTGACGCTTTCTTGTTGTGGACCTCACCGAAGTGTCTGGCTACCGGGTACGCAGTGTCGCCGTTGGTAATGGCTCTAAGGTGCTGGAGTATACGTTTGTGCACCTGTGGCCTTGTGCTGCCCACGTAGCGCAGGCCACAGGGACACTCCAGCACGTACACTGCGTACTCGGTGCGACACGTCAGTTTTTCCTTGATGATGGTAGGTATATTGTTGAATGGCGTAGAGTATTCTGTTCTGCTTACCCCATTCTTACAGGCTTTGCAAGAAGAGCAACGTAAAAAACCTTTACTTGCTCCTAGCCACACATTCTTGGTCCTTATCTCAGGGCTACTGGACACTAGACAGTTACCCATTGTCTTGGCGCGTTTGTAGGCTATCTTGGAAGATATCTTTGCCTAAAACTGGATCACTGGTAATCAGTGACCAGTTGCGCTTGACAATATTCCTTATAGTACGGTGTTGATTACTATAAGTAAAAATCAATCGTGTTTCACTGTCTGCTGTGCCAGTAGCTGCCTTGGTGACCCTTGATTTCGCTGTCTGGGCCCCAACCAAGTCAGGAGGATTTATTGATAGTAAAGATGCCCTGTCCAGAGCATTAGCTCGGTTCATAGCTCTTTGTATGACCTCACCATTGTAACCCCTCTGTATAAATCTGTCTCTACATAGTGACTGGGCTGCCCTGCAATCTTCTTCAGTACTGCAAATGCGTCTTATACGGAGCATTTCCCCGTAAGGTATGCTCCTAATAAGATGGGCAGGATGATGGCTGCTGGAGTGCAGAACACTATTACCAGCTGTGGCTTTTCTATACATTTTTGTTTCCAGCCTACCTTGTTTTACAAAGACCTCTACATCTAAAAAGCAAATAGATGTTTCACTGATCTGGCTGGTGAACTGTAAGTTCAACTCGTTGTCATTCAATTTATCAATAAAGTCATCAGCCTCTTGTGCAGAGCCATCCCAAATTAAAACAAGCATTTACAATGCAAAGGTTTCGCCTTTGGAAAAGTTAGAGCTATTGGCATTGTAAATGACAAAATTTGTATTTATGTGTTGGTTTTGAAAACAGATAAATAAATGGCATAGCACTCTGCACTCCCTAGCCCTCCCTAGTCACTCTGCACTCCCTAGCACTCTGCACTCCCTAGTCACCCTGCACTCCCTTGCACTCTGCACTCCCTAGCACTCCCTAGTCACCCTGCACTCCCTTGCACTCTGCACTCCCTAGCACTCTGCACTCCCTAGTCACTCTGCACTCCCTAGTCACTCTGCACTCCCTTGCACTCTGAACTCCCTAGTCACTCTGCACTCCATAGTCACTCTGCACTCCCTAGCACTCCCTTGCACTCCCTCGCACTCCCTTGCACTCCCTCGCACTCCCTAGTCACTCTGCACTCCCTAGCACTCCCTAGTCACTCTGCACTCCCTAGCATTCTGCAGTCACTCTGGACTCCCTAGCACTCCCTAGCAGTCACTCTGCAGTCCCTAGCACTCTGCAGTCACTCTCCACTCCCTAGTCACTCTGCACTCCCTAGACACTATGCACTCCCTAGTCACTATGCACTCCCTAGCACTCCCTAGCACTCTGCAGTCACTCTGCACTCCCTAGCAC
Organism: Lissotriton helveticus; assembly: GCF_964261635.1. Classification (NCBI taxonomy): domain Eukaryota; kingdom Metazoa; phylum Chordata; class Amphibia; order Caudata; family Salamandridae; genus Lissotriton; species Lissotriton helveticus. The sequence goes on along the minus strand of NC_136059.1, from coordinate 1,240,384,878 downwards.
TCTGCAGTCACTCTGCACTATTTCTCACGACAGAGTATTCCCGTGACCGCTTTGGTAAATTCAACCTCTTTCTGCAGGCATCAGATCTAGTCTTGCTAATGACTTGCACTCACTTGTGTCTAGGGTGTTATAGGGGTACAGTCTCTGCTCATTCGGTTCCAGGCCTCTCTCTCAAAGCACTGTGTTTATAGCGAGCCAAATAGGTGCATTATTAGGTCTATCCAATCCCTGGCCCCATCTACAGGCCTGGTGATTTTACTCTTATGAAGTGAAGACTTTTTGCAAATTCAAACCAAGGCCTCTCCCTGCAGGCATCAGGTCTTCAATGTTAGTTAATGCAGTCTGTGACCATTCATTCCATGGCCTCTCTGCAGGCACTCTATCTTTAGTGTCATCTGCATGGAGGCAAAGCAGCCATACGATCTAGCTCGTGGAACAATATATTTGTTGCAGAAGGCAGGCAACAGGTAGGCTTTAAGGCAGTGGGTAGTGTTTCATGGAGAGATGTGCTTTTGGGTTTCCTCTTGAAGTGCACGACAGCTGGACCAGACCTAAGGTCCAGTGGGATATTGTCTGAGATCCTGGGAGCATTGATGGAGAAGGCCTGTCTTCTTGTTTTTCCTTCTTGCATTTTTGGAGCTGTCTGCCGGAGGTGGTCAGTTTCTCGTGCGTTGCCTCCATCTAGAAGTGTTAAATAGTTCTGTCTCTGTGGCCATTCAGTTCCTGGCCTCTCACTGTAGGCCTCTCGTCTTTAATGTTAGCGGAGTGCAGTCGGTGTTCATTCAATTTCTGGCCTTTCTCAGCAGGCTTCTTGTCATTAATGGTAGGAGAGTACAGTGTGTGCCCATTCACTTCCTGGCCTCTAACTGCACGCGTCTTTAGTGTTAGGGAAGATTAGTCTGTGCCTGGCCTCGTGCCTTTAGTGTTAGGAAGAGCACTCTCTGTCCCCACGTGATATTAAGCGCTGGGACGCCCCGTTGCTGGGGCAGCCATGCGCTATAATACCACTTTTTAACATAACATAACATATTTAAATTCATTGTGGCGGAGGACACTACTAAAAGGCGAGTCGAATATGCAATGGTCGCTCCGTGCCCATTCAATTCTTGGCCTCTCTTTAGAGAGCTTTCCTCTCATACTGGACCTGTAGTCCTGCATTTACCATGATGTGAGAACTGCAAGTACCAGAATGCACTGGGATGCTTGGATGACCCTTTCACGCGTGACCTTGGAGCGCTGCCTCTCTGCCTCAGAGTTGATTTATTGGGGTACAGAGGAGCCAGGAACAGCTGGCGTCCAGCCTTCTGAGAGCCGGGGAGGGTCCCGCGAAGACAGCTCGTCTGGAGTGCGATGTGCGAGCATCTCCTGCAGCCGCCAAGACCAATAACATCTTGAAAGCCCAGTAATGTGCGGATCCTCCTCGCTTTGGGGACCCGGAGACAGCCTGCTTTTGATGCGAGGGTCACCCCCCCCCCCCCCCCCCCTCTGCATATCTGATTTTTTTCCCTTTGTTGAAAGTGCTTTGGAAGTTGGCTGCTGTCTCACGCCTTCTTTTACCGATCAGGGCTTTGCCGGCTCTGCCGACATCTGTTCGCTCCAGTCTCCGCCCGGCGCATCCCGTCATCAAGCCTTGGAAGTGTCCAGACGAAGACGAATTGCATTCTGGCCAGAATGATGTTTTTGTGGGTTGGCGCGCTCCTGGCCCGCCTCTGAGCTCTCAGTTGTGTGCACTCCACGTCATATTCAATTTTTTTTATTTCTGTTTTTCTGTAGCGAGCAGAGTGAGTCTGATGGACGTCAGGGCGCTTAACAGATGGAGAAACATTTATAAAATATACAGAGGAAATTAGTACAGGAAGACGGGCTGGTTCAAGGAATGGGGTTCTAAGAGCTTTATAAAATGCTTTAGGTCAACCCCCCTGGAAAGGTAAAGATGACACAAGCTGCATTTGTGTGTCCTATGGAATGGACTAGGACCATAGCCAGTGCCTCGCAGTAAACGATCTTGTTGTAACTCGGGCAACAGAAACAATATTTACAGGCAGATAAGAGGAATATAAAACAAGTCAGGTCCCGGGCCGGCAGCCAATCACAGCGCGGCCCGGGACACACGGCATCAAGGGGCGGGACTTAAAAAAGAGTCAGAAACGCCCACGATTCGCGTTCTGACCGGGAGAAAGTGATTGACGCTGATGTCTTCCAATGGCTAGCCTCCATTTATGGAGCTAGCCAATGGGAGACAGAGGCGGAACCAAAGCCCCATATGTAGGATCATGAGATTTCGCCCTGGGCGGAGCAACTGCTACGCAGTTGCTACGGCCAGGACGAAACCTAAAAATGTAGCTCACTGCATGTGAGCAGGGCAAGGATGCAAGACATTCGGTCAAAAGGATGGTAAAATGTTATGCTCCAGATGAGGTACAAACACAAGAAAAAGGAACACCATTCAATAACAAGCAAGCAAACAAGAGTGACAAGAAAGCCAACCAATGGTAAGCAATGCGCTGGTCCAAACCCACTGCAAGATTTGGTATGGTCCACAATAGGTCATTCAACAACAAACAGCTAAAAGATGTGTGCATGCAAAGCCTAAAAAGCCAATGTCAACCCTTGCCCAATGCCAATGTTGACTCTTGACAAAGATGCTGAGTAAGTGTAAAGTAAAGACCGGTCAAGCATGTGACATCCAGGCCACTGCACCACCTCTGATCGGTGGTTACCCGTGGTAGACAACCGAAGAGCGCCAAACAAGCCAGCCACAGTCCCGCCAGGCATGAAGCACCAATCTGCGCTGACCGCTGCGCCATCTGTCTGGTCGTGCGCTCTCACCTCTAATCCTAATCCTGCAGCTTCCAGTGGGCAGCTGCGGGTTTTACTCATTCCAGGAACATAATCTCTGCAATGCTAACAACAGGAAAACAAACAAACGTGATCTCACAGAAAAACAGCGGCGCAAAACCCCATGGTGGCTGCCATGGCCTCAGCCGTGCAGTGCACTATACAAGTGTATTTACTCACTTGCACTCACAACCATGTACCACTGGGTTCTATGTTGCACAGGCTAGTGCTTACATTATTTACATCTCACTCAAACAAACTTATCAACACGTTTAGGTGTCGTCACTGGTGCCATATTGATAACCCTGACCAACAGCTAAGTCAATATTTCTGGCCTATAGTGAGTTGGCAGACTCACCCACTGGTACCCACGTAGGGTAAACAATATTACGTTTAATTCCACAAATCTGTACAGAGAAGCCGTTCTTACAGCTCCTTGCCCTGCCAGAGCTATTTATTTCCCCCAGCCGAGCCACTCTACAACCACTGTAGTATCTACGCTCGGGTGTCCAATGTAGGTTAAAGAGGGCCTGATCCACACATATCTTCAGGATAGCCACTGACAGTGTAAATTGGTTAATTTACATTCACTGTATGCAAATGTACCTTCTGTGGACATATGGAAAGTGGCACTTATAATGGGACATAGCTGATCTGTGCTGTACCCTTGAGTCGAGGTGTCTATAAGCGCAGAGACGCCATGCCCCCGGGGATTGTTTGTGCTAAGAGAAAGTGTCACGACATTATATAAAACTCAGAAAGGATGCTACATTTTACAGCTTCAAGCATGCCATGGGTTGGAACACGAATGAGCTTGTACTAAAGGTAGCGCCTGGGTATCGGGTATTATGCCAAGGGTGACAGAGCGCTACCCCTGGAGAACAGGGAGTTGTTATCTCTTGTTCGTATCCATTGCCACAGAGCTGCAAGTAGTGTTTAGCATTCCTGCTCCACCGCCTGTACAGACACGGCCTTGGGCACATCATGTTTTCACACAGCTCCCAGTGGCTTCATATATAGGCCTGGAAGACACTCTCCGCCAGCTCTTAAAGTCCTGCGTGGGTGGGCGAGTGCCTGCACAGGTGCCCGCTCCAAGGCCACCGGCTCGCATTACAAGGTACTGTGTAAACTGTAGAAGACAGAAGCATCACACATGCTGGCGTGCCCTCCTACGGGATTTTGTTTTTTTGAGAACGTCAGAATTTAGCTCTCAGAAGTGACCGCAAAGCGACCTTTCAGAGCTATTAAAAAGGCCTTGAATAAATAAAAAAAAACAGCAATTTAAGAACGAAAGTTATAGGTCGGAAACACCAGTGTGTGTGTCACAGATGGACTCACTTCACAATGCCTATCAGCTTGACACAAGTCTAGAGGCCAGGTTCAGAACCAGGAATCCCGGCTCATTATACTAAACTTCGTGATCTTGGACGTATTCCTCCACATGCTGCAATCTATCATCTCCGACAAAAGTAGAAACTCGCAGAGGCGAGTTAGCTTGAGCTACACAATAAAAACAATGACCGTGTACCTTATTCCAAACTACCCAATTCACCTAACATGCAACTTCATTGCCGACAGTTTAACGACCCATCTTCAAGGCTGCAAGGCATAATATGTAAATGCATCGTCTCCAAACGCGCACACCTCCCTCCCATGCTGCCTGCGACTGAGTTGCAGAGGTTTCCTCGGGCCTGCAGACTGCATCCCACCGCGCTTCATTTTTGGTCCCCCCCCTTGCGAGCTGCCAGCCGTGAAGAACAGCCCAGACACCTATCGAGAGGGGTGAAGGGGGTCTGCAAGCCCAGGCGCCTCCTTTCCTCACCACAACCGACCCCCCACAGATATCCGGCCGCAGGGCGACCCCCCACATACATCCGGCCGCAGGGAGCACAGGCCGGGATGCCAGAGGTGCCCCCAGCTGCCAGAAGTTAGCGCCCACACTCGCAGCAAACAAAAGGCTCCGGTGAGCAGACTGCAGATGTGCAGCCAGAAGCCGTGCATGTGCTCGGTGACCTGCAGAGGGGAAAGTAACATATAATCTGTTTAACTACCAACATTCTGGCACTAAATCGAGCCTCTCCTCCACCTCAAAGTGGCATGCCCCCATGCCTCAGCCGTACCCCCGCCCCTCCTCCCCGATGCTCACCTCCGTGCAGCGCCTCCTCGGGGGCCCGGAGGGGCGCATGTTCACCGCGGGGGCGCGCCGTGCACGGTGCTCCGGGGGCAGCGAGCGGTGCTCCGGGCGCGCACAACAATCAGCCCCATTCAGCGGGAGCAGGAACGGGAGGAATGGCAGAGCGGCGGCGCCTCCCGGGTCCCAGAGCTGGGGGCTTCAGTGCTTCCGGCCGCAGAGCCCCGCGCGGGGGGCGCACGTGGAGCTCGGCATGTCCGGCGCTGCAGCCCGCGTGCCCGGGTCCCGGAATGCAGCGCACAGAGCCGGGCTGGAGCATGCAAATACCGACGAAGGGAATGATAGGAATGGCACCGCTCCGGCCGCCGCGGCGAGCCCGCGGTCCTAGAGCCGCCCGTTTAGGATTACATGCGTTACATAAAATATACAAACAGGAAAAAATGCACATGTACAAGATGTAAAGTCACACAAGGAAGTATTTTAGACTTGATATACTATTTACACGTTAACTGCTGTAAGAAACAAGTCAGGTCCCGGGCCGCGCTGTGATTGGCTGACGTCACGGGGGTGTCCCGGGCCGGCAGCCAATCACAGCGCGGCCCGGGAATGACGTCACGGGGGTGTCCCGGGCCGGCAGCCAATCGCAGCGCGGCCCGGGACAAAGGGGCGGGGCTTAAAAAAAGCACCAGAAACGCCCCCGAATCGCGTTTTCGTGAGAAAGCGCGATTGACAGCCTCTGTCTCCCAATGGCTAGTCTCCATTTATGGAGCTAGACAATTGGAAACAGAGGCGGTCCGAACCTCACTACTGAAAACAAAAGATTTCGATCTGGGAGGGGCTTTGCCCCTCGCCAGGTCGAAACCTAAAAAGGTCATCTATGTACCTTAACCATTTGACTATTTTGTTGGACATGGTGTCTGCATATTTGAGTGCAAGGACCTGCTCCTCCCAGTATCCCATGTGTAAACAGGCATAACTGGGAGAGAAGCAGGCCCCCATTGCAACTCCTCTGATTTGTTGAAAGTATTGCTTTCCAAAGAGAAAGAAATTGTTCTCCAAGCATAAATTAATCATATCCATGATCATGCGTGTGTGGTCTCTTAGTTGCTCTGGTCGAGAGTTCAAGAAATGTTGTACTGCTCTCAGGCCATCCCTGTGGTGTATGCTTGTGTACAATGCAGACACATCAAGGGTTATTAGTAGATAGCTGGATTTCCACCTTATGTCATACACTTTTTTAAGGAAATCTCCTGTGTCCAGTACAAAGGAGGGCAATGATTTAACAAAATCTTGAAGAAAGAAATCAACATATTTGCTAGTGTTCTCCAATATACTGTTACATGCCGAAATGATAGGGTGCCCTGGTGGCACCTGACTATTTTTGTGTATTTTCGGCACAAAGTAGATTACCGGAGTGATGGGATTTTCGTTTTTCATAAATTTGAATTCATCTATCGTTATTACTCCTGCGCTCCTCCATGCCATAAGTTTAGAGTACACATTGTTCTTAGCCAGGTTAACCTCATTGATGTCGACTCTTCGGTAACATGTACGGTCATTCAATTGCCCCATTGCCTCATTTAGATACATACTACGAGGCCACAATACAACGCTTCCTCCTTTATCGGATTGTCTTACTATCACATCAATATTGTTCTTCAATTTCCTTATCAATTGATGGTATTCAAAATCTTGATAGTTATGTTTTTTGGAAAAAGTGTTATGCTTCAAATACAATTCTCTCAGTTCTTGGGACACCCTGTCATGGAATTGGTCAATGTTGTCCTTGATCATAAGTGGACAAAACTTAGATTTTGGTTTGAACTTTGTAGAAATCAGATTGTGAATCTGTCCCAAGCCTGGGCCAGATTGCAATAATGTAGGCTCATCTTGCATCCCAATCAGCGCAGTTAGGAGGCTCTCGTCAGGAGCTGGTAAGGAAAGTTGATGAGCACCTGATGTGTCCTGGATGGGAAGTCTGGCATTGCTGTGTAAATTGTGATATTTAAGCAACTTTAGTTTTCTAACGTATTTGAAAAGCTCTATTTTGGTATCAGCATAGTCAAAGTTGTTTTTCGCGCTGTATGATAAACCCAGTGCCAATATCGAATTTTCTTTGGTGGATAGAGGCTGATCTGTCAGGTTTATGACTGTGGGAGGTTGGGCATCGGAATCGCCTGAAGTAACTAGCGGCGATTCCATTGATTGCGCTTCTTTCTTGTTCTGTTTGGCGCGCCTGCGTTGTTTGTTACGTTTTCTCCTGGCTGCCCGCTTTGCGTTGGTGTCTTGCTTCCTGTGGCAGCTTGTGCACTTGAACGCAGAGTTTGCTTTCTGTCCCTCTGTACTACCTCCAACTCCTGTGCAGGAGTGAGTTTGCGAAACCCCACTCTTTGTACCGAAATTCATTATCAAAGCTATAATTCATATGAACATAATGGCTGGGATTGTCCATTATGTTCATATGAATTATAGCTTTGATAATGAATTTCGGTTAACAAGCATAAATCCCTGCTAGATTATCAGTATGGTTTTTAAATGTTTTTAACTTTCTTCACTTTATCACTTCGTTTGTGTTGGAACACTGTCATGGAACTAGCTCTAGAATATGAAATGAGGAGTATTGAAAATTGTCTCTGACGGGCACTATATTTTTTCTTTGTCTCTCTCTTCACTTATGTACAGGTGTGCGAAGAAACATATCCTGGGTTGACATCCTATCTTATTGGCAGCACTGATACTCTCGATTTGAGTTAACAAATACGATTGCGCAGTTATCTTCATGAACTAGAATGTTTTGGGGAAGATTCTCAAAATATCATTGATATACGTACTTCGTAAAATTGAATATATATACAAAGTGACATCTGAAAAAAGATGAGGGAGCTAATAACTTTATCATTCCGGAGGGAAGAGTATTTTTATGCTTCATGAGTTGACATAATAGCCAGATTTGGTTACAAACTTTCCCACTGGGGTTGTTACTTAATAAGTTCAATACTGTGACTTAAATTGAATAAGATGTCATACACATTGATTTTCCACATCAAATGGGACATTTTCTTATTGAATATTTACTCCTCTGTAAGATGGCCGCTAACGAATTAGTTCCATGTCCTTTGTTTATGTCTAATGCTAGACTGATTCGATCACATGAGCACTTTTGAAAACAATGGAAACTTTATTTAATGAATTGTTTGTGAACAAGTTACCAACTCGTGACCAAGGCGAGTGTTTTATCGCCGAAACGCGTTGGGTTTGTTAAATGATTCCGTTTCATATGCTGGAACCGCAATAAATATGTGAAACCGTACAAAGGCGTCTTGAAGACTCAGAATTGGGAGAAGGCTGGAATTTGGAGTGCATGTGCACAGCGGCTGCTGTGCTGGGTGAGAGTTTATATATATATATATATATATATATGAAAACGACTGTTTCTTCCCACTTGCGAAGAAAATTTCACAGACTACTCACGATGCTTCAAAAGTTTTATTTAGCACGAAATCAGCAGCTCACTACCGACGCGTTTCGCCACTTAAGGCTTGGTCACGGCGAAACGCGTCGGTAGTGAGCTGCTGATTTCGTGCTAAATAAAACTTTTGAAGCATCGTGAGTAGTCTGTGAAATTTTCTTCGCAAGTGGGAAGAAACAGTCGTTTTCATAAAAAGGGTGTCCGGCACCCACACAGACTCGCCGTAATCTGAGACTGGGAACAGCCGGGAAAGGTCGTTGTGTATATATATATATCTGTGAACAAGGGCGGACGCCCGAAACGCGTAAGATCTGGTGGCCTTGAGCGCTTAATAAATCGTTTTTAGCCCATAACGGACGTTGGAGTGGCGTGGCTTTCTTTTCCATCATTGCTGTGGCGGCTGCTGCGCTGGTTTGGTGAGAGAGCTGCATTCGTGCATATATATATATATATATATATATATATATATATATAAAAAATCCTAAATGTGATGGGGAGATGTGTGTAGAGTGGCTCTTGTCTGCCGGTGTGCGTGGTATGGGGCTTGGCTGGCGGTGCGTTTGGATTGGCACTTGGCTGGCGGTGTGTGTGGACTGGCGCTTGGCTGGTGGTGTGTTTGGATTGGTGCTTGGCTGGCGGTGTGAGTGGACTGGTGCTTAGCTGCCAGTGAGTTTGGATTGGCTGGCGGTGTGCGTAGACTGGTGACTGGCTGGTGGTGTGTTTGTAATGGCGCTTGGCTGGCGGTGTGTTTGGACTGGACGCTTTGCTGGCAGTGTGCGTGGACTGGCGTTTGGCTGGCGGTGTGCATGGACTGGCGCTTGCCTGGCGGTGTGCGTGGACTGGCGCTTGACTGGCGTGTGCATGGACTGGCGCTTAGCTGGCGGTGTGTGTGGACTGGCGCTTGGCTGGCGGTGTGCGTGGACTGGTGCTTGGCCAGCGGTGTGTGTGGACTGGTGCTCCGCTGTGTGTGTGTGTGGACTGGCGCTTGGCTGGCGGTGTGTGAGTAGTGACTAGCTGCTGGTCACTACTCACACTGCTAGCCAAACGCCACTCAACGCAATCCGTGAGCTGGTGTGGTTGCTGTGTCAGGAATGTGGGCATGTGAAAGTGATGGGCCCTTGAATGGCGCTATCTGCTGGTGTGAGTGTTGTAATGTGCTGGGCCCGCGGCTGGCGTTGTGAATGGTTTTGTATGTGTCACGTGTATGAATGGCCTGTAAAGAGGTGACATTTTCCTAGCATTATTGTGTTCATTGAAAACTTACCTTCTGTTGTTGCCTGTTGCAGGTGCCTCCACCGCCGCCAGAGTCATCACGGCCATTCCGGTGCAGGAGGCCCACGGGGAATCATCGGACTACTACTCCCAGCAGCCACTGTGGCCCGCACTCCGCCGCCGCCACAGAGCGCCAGGAGGCGTTTACAAGGCCTACTGGGCTCCCGCAGCGCGGGAGCACATTGAAAACGTGCCTGCTGTTGTTGCCTGTTGCTGGTGCCGCCACTGCCGTCAGAGTCTTCGCGGCCATTCGGTGCAGGAAGCCCACGGGGAATCATCAGACTACCCCTCCCAGCAGCCCCTGCGCTGCACACGCCGCCAACGCTGCGCACGCCGCTGCAGAGCGCCAGGAGGCGTTTAAAAGGCCTACAGGGCTCTCACAGCGCGGGACGCGCCCGGGCAAAGCTCGGGCCAAGGGCGGGCCCATCCGCGCCCGTCAGCAACCGGAAGAGACTGGGCTGGGCCACCCCCCTTTCTCTTTGTTTCTTTTGTTAACTGATCATTCTCCCTAAGGTGAGTACGTATAGATTTTTTGCCGTGCACTGGACAATTTGGGGAAGCGAGGGGGATTACCCCTACAACGACCTGTTACATCTAGCATTGACAGTATGCTTGAAAGGGCTGTGAGCATTGTGGCTAACAAGATTGAATTAACTGAGAGCCTCCTCACGCTTGGTATTGGGGTCCCTCCGATGATAGGTCCTACGCCAGGGGGAGATCATTTTGCCACCTCACCTCTTCATAACTTTAACGCCCCTTTGCATAATAGCTGTATTAACGACTCTATCATTAATATTGAGATTTCACCGGGTGAGTCTAATGATGATGACACAGTAGCTCACTCCGTAAAGCCGGCCCCCACCTCAACATCTATGTACCAATTTTAAGAAATCTTTTTAATGGCTTGCAGGGGTGTGGAATTTAATAAAATATCTACTTGCCCATGGGGCAGGTTGCTTCATAAATCTACTTGCCCTGTAATAAAATCCACTAGTCCCTCTGGTGCTATGCAGTGCGGCCAAAAATTATGGCATCAATCTCATGATATAGGAGCTCTGATATAGCCTCTCTGATTATTCCAGGGCTCATACCATATTAGTGTTTGAATACTTGCATTCCCTTTATGTTGTCACTTTTCCACAGATCTACATTCTGAGGCTGAAGGTAGTGCTAAGCAATAGCTCCAGGGTTAGAATGCCCCTTTGAATCTGTGCAAACCTACTAACTTGCATGTTTTAAAGGTTTTCAACAACTCTTCTCTATCTAATCTCTTTCCATACGGAGAAATGTGGGAAATTTATTCCTGCCAATTGCAGAAGAAAACCTTCTTCCAGAGTTGGGAAAAATGTGGTTGGAGGAAAAGTGAGCTTGCAAACACTCAGATTTTCCAATGAGCAAATCTACACATGCACATTCGCTCATGCTAAAATGCAGTTTACAAATATTTTCTAGGAGTACTATTTCTTATCCCACTTCTGTAAATTCTTGGAAATTCAGAAAGCTTTATAGCTGCACTTAATGCAAGGACATCTACCATGGGTGAACTTTTGAGACTTTAATAATTGGGCCCCTAATTTGGTCTGACGTTGACCATGACCTTTTGCGTTTATTAAAATATTGTCTCTCTCTCTCTCTGTATCAGCTAGCTTCTGTGAAATACAGCATTCTTCTCTTTCACAGGGAGCATATCGGCACGCAAAGTAGTGTTATTCAGTAAGAGTAACTACTGTGACTGTGTGCTTTTTGAGACCAAAAACAATTTTTGCTTTTGCCAATGTTTGTTACAATGGTGAGGGCCTGGAAGCTATCCAACCAATAAGGTTTTACAAAACCAGGGCAAAACAATTCACACATTGACAAAACTAAAAGGCTGCCCACCAATTTTAGACCTACTTGCTTTGCCAATACTTGTGTTTTTGTTTCTCATAATCTTATTGAAACTGGTTTCACTGATTTTCCATTATGAATATTTTTGGGAAATACTAGCATGTACCTGAAATTTTAAAGTAGTTTAGTGTTTTTTTTTTCCTGTTTTCATTTTTCTTTTAAAGCAAATAATCATCAATCTTGCTTCAACTTCTGCAAATATTTGCATCAAATGAGGGAAAGTTCTGGGAGCATTATACATCTCCTCATATTGCTAAACTTTGAAAATGTGTATACACATTTTTATACTGGAACCACTGTCAGTAGTGCAGTCAGAGATTACAACATTTACTTAGAGCTCTCAATAATAAAATTCATGAACCATAAATACAAGTTTGAATAGCATTAACATATGGCCAAAAATATTATCTTAACTGCCGACAGTGCCCTTCCCTGATCCATAATGTAGTACTGCAAACTAGCAGCCAAAGGGTTTGTGCTGCAGGGAGTTGGGCCTACTTGTCCAAGGACAGAATAAATATGAACACTTGACCCCAAACAATGGGCCTCATTAGGATCGCGGACGGACTTGCGTCCGTCCGCGACCCCAGAGGATGAGGGAACGTCCGCATGGGCTGCGGCGTTCCCTCATGTGCGATTAGGATGTGACCGCCACCCTGGCGGTCACATCCTGGATATTTAACATTGCGGAGGGCGCTGCTTCAAGCAGCACCCGCCGCAATGTTAAAAGTGCATGTTTAACATTTACATGCACAAAGCGGCAGGCACAGCGCGGTGCCTGCCGCTTTGTGCATGTAAATGCTGGGGGGTACCATAGGTACCCCCCATGTGCACCCCCCACCCGCCAACACCCTGGGGGCCCGCAACGGGCCCCCAAAATCAAAAGTACACATGCTTTTCCACGGCGGAAAAACCGCCGCGGAAAAGCATGTTTAGAAATGCATCCTAATTCGGCTGGCGGTGTCTGATAGACACTGCCAGCCAAATGAGAGCTTTTCCGCCGCGGTTGTAATCCGACCGCGGCGGAAAAGCGGCGGACAGAAACCAAGACCCACCAGCCATCGTAATGCGGCGGTGGGTCTTTGGTGAGTCCGCAGAGGATTTTCCGCCTCCTCCGGGCCGGAGGGGGCTTCCGCCGGCCCAGAGGAGGCGGAAAATCCTCCATCATAATGAGGCCCAATATGTCCTGGGAGTCGGGCTATAGGGATTCCACATACCTGGGCTTGTGGTTCAGAAAAGTATTAAAAAATACCATTGTTGTGGATTCAGATTGTTTACAGAGCACTTGCACTTTTCCCTACTTGGGGCTGGTTTTTGCAGGGAACGAGTTGTGTGCTGAGCACGTAGCGTATTGTGGAAAAAAGTTTCCTAAAGCGATCAATAACATACTTCGCTTGCCCCAGCCTGAAAAAGACACAGGTACTTTCTGCCATCATCATCATTTTTAAAGTACAAAGCATCCCCACTGCCACCTACTGTGCAGAAGTTTGGGGTTTCAGGCAGTGCGACAGCATACAGGGGGAAGAAAACATATTTTTTCGCAAATTATTGGGCACCCCTATATCTACATCACAGTATGCTTGTCACAGTTAATTGAAACTCCCTTACATTGAAGACTATATCAAAGCCCATCCTGCCTTATTCTGGCTTGCGGTTTGGAAGAATTCCGCGGCGCAGCAAACAAGGGAAATAATAACGGATTGTCTTGGCTACGATAAAGGAAGGGAAATACACTGGCTTGCTGCCGTCAGGAAGAGTTTGATTAGTGTAAATCTTGAGCGTATATTTTTAAATCCAAACGACTCAGATGGCACAAGCAAAAAAAGTCTACAGAAGGCACTCTATGCGGTATGTAGCAAAACTAGATATGAAACAGAGGTACGGAAAACCTCAGTACTATATATATGATGATTGAGAACACCTCTCATCTACCCTGTACTTACCTCTTAAGACCAATTAGCTGATGGGAGATTGGTCTGCTTTTTAGACTAAGGGTTGATACTGTGAAATTTTTGCTCTGTTTTCCATTGGGGTTCAATTCCAATCTCAATCAATTCTCATGCCCCTGTACTGCCCTATGTAAACAAACAATGTTGCACTTTTTATTCTTTTATAGTTTTTATTTAAAATACACTAAAGAGTTTTTGATGCCATTTTTTTAAAACTATACCTCTGATCAATTACAAGGTAGCACATGGGCACATTGTGACTCTGGAAGAGGAGGAGCTAACCTTCCGAGTAGGATCCTTTCTGAAAGCGGCAGTACGTGCCCGCAACTCCATGTGCACCTTTTGAATTATATTCTTGGCAAGATTTACTTGTGCATATCGTAGATACATCTTGTGGAGTCCTTTTTGTGGAGTCCTTTTTGTACTGTATTTTTAACTACGATGAGTTGTATGATGTGTTTGTTGAAGGTGATTAATATTAATTCCGTTATGATTTTTAACGGTGTCCCCCTTTTTATCTGACCTATATACTATGATCAAGATGAGATTTTGGACTTGTGCTTTTATGTATATTCATTCTATCCGAATAAAGATTTTGAATTGAATTGAAATTATTGTGCTCAAATTTAAAAAATGCAGAAAGTGACAACAAATGTCCAACTCCCCAGCATTTCTCCAAGTATCCCAATAGAAATGGTACCTCACTTGTATGGGTGGGGCAAGGACCTGCGACAGGCAGGGGCCCAAAACCTATTGAGGCGACATCAAAATTATCTATCACAAACCAACCTGGTTTTGCAAGGGGGATCCCATGAGTTTTTGGCCCGGGGCTCGGCAGCCATATAGGTAAACCTTTCGAACTCACATATTTCTGGAAACTAGACACCCGGGGGAGTCCAGCGAGGTATGGCTTGTGTGCGTCCCCCAACATTCTCCTACCCAGAATCCCGTGCAAACCTCAAATTTTGCTGAAAAAATCACTTTTTTCTCAAATTTCTTTGTGAGAAAGTTCTGGAATCTGTGTAGATCCACAAATTTCGTCCCACCCAGCGTTCCCCCAGGTCTCTCGATAAAAATGGCACCTCACTTGCGTGGGTGGGTCAAGGACCCGCGACATGCAAGGGCCCAAAACCTATTGAGGCGACATCAAAATTACCTATCACACACCAACCTGGTTTTGCAAGGGGGGGTCCTATGAGTTTTTGGCCCGGTGCTCGACAGACATCTAGGGAAACCTACCTAACCCACACTGTTCTGGAAACTAGGCACCTGGGGGAGTCCAGCGAGGTATGGCTTGCGTGGGCCCCCCAACATTCTCCTACCCAGAATCCCCTACAAACCTCAAATTTTGCTGAAAAAATAACCTTTTTTCTCAAATTTCTGTGTGGGATAGTTCTGGAATCTGTGTGGATCCACAAATTTCCTCCCACCCAGCGTTCCCCCAGGTCTCTCGATTAAAATGGTACCTCACTTGTGTGGGTAGGCATAGTGGCTGCAACAGGAAATGGCCCAAATCGTACAGTGGAGATTTCAAAATTACCTATAGCAAAAATACCTGGTGGGGGGGCACCTGAGATTTTAGCCCTGGGCTGGGCGGCCATCTTGGAAAGTACCAAACCCAAACATTTCCGAAAACTAGATACATGGGGAGTCCAATGAGGTATGGCTTGCGTGGATTCCCCATCGTTTTCCTACCCAGAATGCCATGCAAACCTCAAATTTAGCTGAAAAAACACATTTTCCACAAATGTCCTACCCCACAGCGTACCCCTTAGTGTCCTGAGTAGAATGATACCTCAATTTGGTGGCTGTCCAATGCAGAATTGGCTAAAAATGTATTTTAATAAAAATGTAGAGCTTAGAATTCTCAGTGCTATACCCTTATTCCCTATGTTTTGGGCTCTTCCCAGTCACAGGCCCTTGTCCCACCCACACATGTCACCTCAGGCCCCGCCCCCTCCCTTCACCAGTGCGCAAACGCGCCCAGTGGCGTGTTTTAAGTTGGGGGATTAAGTCCCCTTTAATCCTGAGGGTCCCTGGGGTCCAACTTGCCCACCAGGTACCTCCAGTAAGCGCCACAGAGCTGCGTTGCAAAGAGGTGTAAAAAGGGGCATGGCCAGGACCACCTCTCTGCAACACAGCCCTGTGGCTAGTTGGCCCGCAGGGCCCCCCAGTATTGAAGGGAAATAAATTCCCCAATTTAAAACGAGCCACATGGCGCGTTTGCAGAGTGTTGCTGGGAGGGGGCGGGGCCTCCGGCCTGATCGCAGTTTTTTTTTAAATATTTTTTTTTAGAAGGGGGCAGTGTGGCCCCCCTTCTTTTTACTTTTTTAGGCCCTGGGGACCCCATCCCCCAGGGCCTGACCCCCATTTAAAAATAAATAAATATATATGAATGGGAAGGCGGCTGCGTGGGCCCCCCTTCCGTGGCCAATCCCGGTCCGGGGACCCCATCCCCCGGGGCATGGCCATATTTTATTTTGTTTTTTTATGGAGGGGGGCTGCATGGCCCTCCTCCTGAGGCCACTTTTAGCCCCGGGGACCCCATCCCTTGGGCAGGCCCAATCCGTTGGGGACCGTGAGGGGAGCCCCAATGCCCCCACAGTCCCGCCAGCTCCTCACGTCCTGCAGGAGACGGCATTGCTTTTCCACATGGGGAGCTGCTGACATGTAGCTCCCCTTGTGGAAAAGCAATTCTGCTTTGCTTCATTGAAGCGAAAGCAGGTTTCCCTGCTCTCGCTTCAATAAAGCAAAACAGTTTGCAATGACAGGGCGGGAGCCACGCGGCTCCCGCCCTGTCATAGCAAACAGCAGTGTCCCGGGGGTGGGCACCCCGGGACACTGCAGGAGCTGGCCCTGGTGGGTGGTGGTCCCCAGAGCAATCAAAAGCTCCAGGAGGGAGGCTGCGTGGCCCCATTCCAACGTTTGCAAAGCCCCGGGGTTGGCAGTCCCCAGGACTCGGGGTCTGTTATGGACCCCGCATTTAAATACTTAGTGCCCAGGGAGGTGGCGGTCCCCGTGGCATGTAGGGGGGCTCGGGCCCCCCCCCCCCACACAGGTACTTTATTTTTTTTAAAACAAGCCCCAGGGGTGGCAGTCCCCTGGGCTGGCCCCGCAAATATTTAAGAAAAGCCCTGGGGTGGTGGTCCCTGCGGGTTGGGGGGCCTTGGAGGCCCCCTCACACATTAAATAAAACAAGCCCCAGGGGGTGGCTGTCCCCGAGCCTGCGGGGGGCTGTGTGCCCACGCAAATATTTAACGTAAGCCCTTGGGGGGTGGCGGTCCCCGAGGCTGCGGGGGTCTCCCTAGGCCCCCGCAATGACAATATGTCATGCACCTGGGACTTGGCCCACCCGGGGGCTAAATAATAACGAAGCGCAGGAGTCCGCGCTTTTTTTTTTTTGGCCACATTTTGCACTGGGTGCGTGAATCTCACCGATTTTTTTATTTAAAAAAATGCTCTTTTTGGCCCTGGGGGTCCTTGTGGGACCCCCTGTGCAGGCCTAGGGGGTGAGGGTGTTTCACCCTGCCCCCTTTTCTTGTTTTTCGTGTTTATTTTTCTCTTTTCCTGCGACTCGGTTCTACCGAGTCACAAGATGGCTGCTAACACTTCCTGATTTGAAGTGTTGACAGCCAATTTGAATAAAGCTCCGGGTCGGGAGGGTCCGCGGATCCACCACGCCTCTAGATATCGAAACCTTTATTTTTTTATTTTCTCAGCAACTACTGAACGGATTTACACCATTTTAAAAAAGGACGCTTTCTGAAACAAGCCCTACCTTTTTGGCAAATTTGGTATAATTCCGTTCAGCAGTTCAAACTGTAGCCGTGTCTAAAGTTTCCTGTGGGAAATTCATTTTCCGACCTCTTTTTTAAAAATTTCTCAGGAACTACTGAACGGATTTACACCATTTAACAAATATAATTCTTTCTGAAACAGGAGCTACATTCTTGCCAAATTTGGTGTAATTCCGTTCAGCAGTTCGGGCTGTAGCCGTGTCTAAAATTTCCTAAGGAATATAACATGGAGAAAACACGTTTTGAGACCCCCCTTTTTTCTCGGCCCCTGCTTACCAAATCACCCCGAAACTTTCAGGATAGGAGTTGACCCAAATGCCCTACGAGTTTTTAAACTTTCACGAAGATTCGTCAACCGTTGCCAAAGTTATTGGGAAAAGAATATATATATATATATATATATATATATATATATATATATATATATATATATATATATATATATATATATATATATATATATATATATATGACTCTGTGTCCGAAACACGTCTGTTACACAAGTTTGTGGGCTGAAATAAAATCTTGCCGCTTACCCCTGGAGTGCGTTATACATTTCTTGATGGAAATAGTTTGAGCCTGAATATATATATATATATATATAGACCCAAGAGGTTTGAAACCCGTCATGGTGGCTATGCACTAAAAATCAATAAAGAAATATGCACTGATAAAGTGGAGTTTGTGCCTTTTTCATGGAAAAGCGGGGAACCAACTGGAGAAAGGAGTGCAAAAAAAATATATATATATATATTTATTCACTGAAGAAAACAAAGGTCACAGGGATGTTATAGTTAGGCTCAGATTTCCCTTGTACAAAACCAGTGAAATTCAGCTAACTATAGTTTACACCCCTGAAGTGCACTGCTTATGACCTCACATAGTACATCACTCATGACATGGTCAATGACATCACTAATACCATCTCAAGTGACATCACTAATGACATCAAGTGAGTGTAAGTGTTTTGAGAGTTTATGGGTGTTAAACATATATAGTAATCTACTACAAAAGTAACATTAGTAAACTAGGTGCACTTCTGCTGAGTGATACTACTTCTAACATATTTTATGAGTGGCTATGTAACTGTATCCTTGTTTCTATGGGTGTGTAAGTGGCTACATGGGTATATAAGTGGATGTGTGAGTAGCTGTGTGGGTGAGTAGGATGCTGTGTGAATGGCTGTATTAATGAGTGAGTGGATGTGTCAGTGGCTGTATAAGTGAGTGAGCGGGTATCTGAATGGTTGTATGAGTGAGTGAATCGTGTAAGTGGCTGTATTGGTGAGTGAATGGCTACTTGAGTGGATGTTTTGGTTAAGTAAGTTGGTGTGTGAGTGGCTGTATTTGAGAGTTAAGTGTCTGTGTGAATGGCTCAATGGGTGAGTAAGTAGGTGTGAGTAGCTGTAAGGGTGATTTAATAGCTGTGAGTGGCTGTATGGGTGAGTGACTGGTTATATGAGTGGCTGTATGGGTGAGCGAATGACTGTGCGAGTGGCAGTATGAGTGAGTGGGTATGTGAGTACCTCTGGGCAGGAGTGTGTGGGTATGAGTACTGGTATGGGTCTGTGAATGGGTATGTGAGTAGTTGTACTGGTGTGTGAGTGGGCGTACAAAAGGTTGTATGGGGGTTTAGTGGTTCTGTGGATGATGTAATCAGTGATGTCATTTGAGATGTCATCAGTGATGTCACTGACACATCTGAACTGGTGGGAGAATTGTGCAGCACACCTGACATAGGTGACCTGACAATTCAAGAGTCTGGGAGTGCCGCTCCAGGTGGGAGGGTGCAGCACCCCAGGGAGGAGAACAGGGTGAAGGAGGGCCCACCCCAGTACTTTGTTCAGCCTCAAGGTACATACCGTGGACTGGTGTACCAGTTGCAGCATAGCACCCCTGAACTTGTGGGCAACGTGTGCAGGACACCTGCCAAAGGTGCCCTGGAAATTCAAGAGTCTGGGGGTAGCACTCCTTGTGGGAGAGTACAGAGCCCCAGGGAGGAGGACAGGGAGTGGGAGAGCCTGCACCAGTCCTTTGTTCAGCCTCATGGTACAGACCCCACGCTGGCGTACCAGTTGCAGGATAGCACTCCTGAACTGTGGGGTGAATTGTGCAGGATATCTGCTTCCCGTCTAGCCGTTGGGTACAGACCCTTGGCTGGTGGGCCAGTGTCAGTATATCATATCAGATCTGGCAGGAGGGAGAGTGGACAATGGGTGCCAGGTACCAGGGACCCCCCCACCTTCTGACACCACAGAGGTTGGGGAGCCTTAAGAGGCATAAGGCCTGGGTCTCGTCACTGACAACTGTCAGTGGCCACTGTGGCTTCCTGTCCTGGTGGATGGAGTTGCCCCTGGGGGGGCGGGAGTCACACACTGGGAATAGACTGGGTCACACCACTGTGTTGGCCATGTGGGTACTGTCTGCCTACTGGGACGCATCTGTGAGCCAAGTGAGTTTAGGCGCTGCACAGATGGTAAGGATAAGTTACTTACCTGTAATCCTAGTTCTCTTCCAGGGGTATCCTCATCAAAGTCATAAGCACTGAATATTTCCGCCCATGTGCGGGGACCCCGGAAATAATATAAAAAATATATATGGAAAACATATATATATATATACAGCTTTTCATACATATATATATGTATATATATACATATATCATTTTTTCTAATACCAATGCAGCTCCCAATAGGAGGCTAAACAATGTAATAACACACATAAAAGCTGTATTTGCAAGTATATAAAAACTCAAGGGGGCAAGAAGCACTTGAACTCTGTTTTTTAATGAGTAAAACTCATGAAGAGTAAAAACTGCAAATAAAGTAGACATTGTTAGCCTACAGGCTGCATTGTAAACCAACAGCATAGAAAATGAAAGCATTTTCACACAAAAACTGGCCCCATGCCTTTAAGGCAGCCATGACCACTAGCTTCCCATCATGCCTCGGGGGTGACAGTTAGGTCAGTTGTTCTTTGCGTAACCCTGAAGATTAGGGCACAAAGATATCCTTTAACACTGAAGAAAATCTAATTTGCCTGGGAAGGTGGATTGGTTATTTATGACTTTGATGAGGATACCCCTGGAAGAGAACTAGGATTACACGTAAGTAACTTATCCTTCTCTTCCAGGGGATCCTCATCAAATACAATTGACAAAGCACATAGAACAGTTTGATCTCCTCAACCCACATCAATCAGGCTTCCGAGTAAGGCACAGCACTGAAACAGCTATGACTCACATAATTGACAACGCCCTTCAAATCCTAGATCAAAACGATACCTGCCTCCTCATCCTTCTTGATCTCTCTTCAGCATTCGACACAGTGAAACATGAGAACTTACTCGAACTCCTAAAGACAAGAATGGGCTTCTCGGGGACTGTGCTTCGTTGGTTCACCTCCTTTCTACACAACCGGTCTCAAAAATTCAAGAGCAAAAATTTGTTGTCATCCCCAATACCGGTATCGTTAGGTGTCCCTCAAGGATCCTGCCTATCCCCTACTTTGTTCAACCTTGTTATGGAACCTCTCACCACCCTGCTACAAGCATCCAATGTTCACTTTCACATGTACGCTGATGACACTCAATTATATCTCAAGTTACAATCCCCCAAAGACATCCTGAGTCTGAATTCTACGATCAGAAACACCCAATCTTGGCTGGCTGATAACCACCTCAAACTCAATGCTATGAAGACTGAGTTCCTCCTAATCGCACCTCCCACGAAAATATCTTCCGCACAAACATGGCTTAAGCACCTAACAGCACTCAATGTCCAACCGACCATTGTGGACTCAGCAAAATCCTTAGGCATAACACTTGACACCAACCTCAACATGCAGCAGCATATCAGCAAGGCAACTAAGGGGGGGAACTTCCAAATAAATACCTTGAGGAAACTTAAACCCTTCCTCCCAGCAAAAGACTTCCAAACCGCAGTACAAGCACTAGTCATCCCTCGCATAGACTACGGCAGCGTGGCCCTCTGCGGCCTCCCCCTAACTACAACGGCACCCCTCAGAGCGTCACTAAACGCGGCGGCAAGACTCATCACTGGATCAAAAAAACATTCGCATATCTCCCCTGACTTTAAATCCTTGAACTGGCTACCTCTTGAAGCCAGAATTCAGCTGAAAATTGCCTGCATGACGCACAAGGCTATACACCTGAAATCACCCAGCTACCTCACTCATAAGTTGACAATTTCCGGCGGGTCCAGAACTACCAGAAGTACAAACAATCTTCTGCTGAAACCGAGAAGATTCCGGAAGGAAAAAACTTACAAACGCTCCTTCTCAGGAATGGCGCCCAGGATCTGGAACGCACTTCCTCCGGAAACCAGGCTCATCTCCTCCTCCCTTCTTTTTAAGAAAGAAGTCAAAAATATGCTTATGGCTAAATACACTTGAACAACTACGTTTGATTTACAATGCGTCGATCAGTATTGCCAGTATTATATTATTATATAGCCTATATATTCCTATGCACGAGTGTTTTGACTTGTATTAGACTAAAGTGCTCAGATTCCTGCTCCCTCATAGCTGTATTTTTCTCTATTTCTGTATTATTTACATTGTTTGGATGACCCAAGTCCCAACTAGGCCATGCTACCTCATACCTGTACTATATGTATTATTGTGGCTTTGTACATGAACTTGTTGATCTACATCCTTACTATGCTCCCTGTTCCCCTACCCTTCCACCTGCCTTTGTAAAGCGCTCTGTTATCTGCAAAGATCTTGTTCGCGCTATATAAAACTTTCAAAATAAATTTTAAAAAAAGAAATAGTCATAAACACTGAATAGAATAGCAAGCCCATCTTACACCTGCAGGCAAATGAGGGTAAAATGACCCAACATATAGTAACAGCCGAAATCAGCTGTTGAACAGATTCCTCAAGGAGGCCTGGCCTACTTGGGTGTCTGTTCTGGTTTCTGAATCTAGACAATAGTGCCTCGCAAATGTATGGACGGACTTTCAAGTCGCCACCTTCCAGATTTCAGATATGGGCACGTTATAAACAAAAGCAGTCGTAGCCGCTTTTCCTCTGGTAGAGTGCGTTTTGGGAGTAAACCCAAGGGGCCTCGGTGCTAATTGATAAGCTAGCTTGATACATGAAACTATCCATCTGGAGATGGACCGCTTTAAAGCTGGAAACCCTGTTCTGATCGACCCATAGTTAACAAATAGTTGATCAGATTTTCTCGTGGACTTGGACCTATCCAGATGGAATTTTAAAATTCTTTTCAGGTCCAGAGAGTGTAAAGCCCTCTCAGCTGGAGTGGAGGGATTAGGAAAAAAGGTCGGTAGAGATATGGCCTGATTCACATGAAAATCTGACACCACCTTAGGGAGGAAAGAGGGGTGAGTTCTCAATACAATCCTATTAAGATGGTAGACTGTATAAGTTTCCTTAGAGCAGAGAGCCTGTTTTTTGCTCACTCTGAGCTGACGTGATCGCTACCAAGAAAGCCGCCTTCCAAGAAAGCCGCCTTCCAAGAAAGCAAGATTGCTTTGTGTATGGGTTCGAAAGGCAGACACATCAACTTTGATAGCACCAGATTTAGCTTCCAGGGTGGTGAAGGAGGCCAGACTGGAGGGTAGACTTCTTTATACTCAGTAAAAAGTCTTTAACAACCTGTAACTGAAAGAAAGAAGGTTGAGAAGGTGATTGCCTATATGCAGTAATAGCTGCTAAGTGCACCTTAATGTAAGGAAACTTCAAGCCTGTTTTTGCCGGATAAAGTTGGTATGGAAGGATGACTTCTTCCTGTCCTTTGGTTGGATTACAATTGTTTTGAACACACCACAAAAAGAAACGCTCCCACTGGCACGCATACGAGTGCCTAGTGGATGGCCTCCTTGCCTCTTTTAAGATGAACATGCAGTCCTGTGGCAGTCCTAAATTGCCATACCGGAGGACCTCAGGAGCCATGCTGCCAAGTTCAGTGAGGTAAGGTTGGGGTGATGAATCCTCCTGTTCATCTTGGACAGCAGGTCCGGTCTGCACAGCAGCTTCCTGTGAGGGCATTCTGATAGGTGCAGAAAGTCTGGGTATCACCATTGTCTTGCCAGTCTAGGGTAATCAGAATCATCCTCGTGCGTGAATGTGACAGTTTGGTCACTACCTTCGGGATGAGAGGAAGGGGTGGAAAGGCGTACACAAATGCCCCTGACCAGTCTATCAAAAGGGCATTCCCTTTCAATCCTGGTCGGTAGAATCTTGAGGTAAAGTCTCAGCATTTTGTATTTTCGTAGTCCGCAAAGAGGTTGATAGTGGGACGACCCCAAGACTGGAAAATGTATTTGACTACCTAGTCGTTGAGAACCCAGTCTTCTCTGTCCTCGAAGTGACGACTGAGATAATCCGCTCTCGCGTTCTGTTCTCCCGGCAGGTAGACTGCTGTGACTGATAGATTCCGTGCCAGGAGACAGTGCCAGAGTGTTTGAGCTTCCAGTGACAGTGTGCCTGAGTGAGTTCTCCCCTGTTTGTTCAGGTAGTACATGGTGATGGTATTGTCCGTCTGTACTAAGATCGAACTTGCCTGAATCGAAGAGAGGAAAGCCTTGAGGGCTAGGTGAACTGCCGTCAGCTCCAGCATGTTGATGTGATAGGATCGCTCTTTTGGTGATCTTAGACCTTGTGTCTGGAGAGACCCCATGTGGGCTCCCCAGCCCTGCAGGAAAGCGTCCGTGATCAGCGCTTGAGAAGGAGGAGTTTGATGAAAAGGAATTCCGACTAGCATATTCTCCTTTTCCATCCACCAAGGGATGAAATCTCTTGATGAGTTTGAGATACTTATTTTTCATCCCAGCGAGCTGTCTGCTGGTCCCACTTGTCCTCCAGACCCTGCTGAAGAGGACACATTCGTAGTCTGGCATTGGGAACCAGGAAGATGCAGGATGCCATCGACCCTAATAGGGAAGCAATCCGACGAACCGACAGCCTTCTGTTGTACAGAACCAGCTTGCATTTCTGTATGATGGAACACTGTCTCTCCTCCGAAGGAAACACTTTTCCTATTTCGGAGTCTAGCAGAGCACCTAAGTAATGTATTCTCTGTGTTGGTAGTAAAGTCGATTTGTCGAAATTGACATGAAGGCCCAGCCGGTGACAAAGTTCGAGACAGTGCAGCAAATGACTCCTCACACTGTGTGGTGAAGGGCCTTTCAACAGCCAGTCGTCTAAGTACGGGTACACGAAGATGCCTCTGCATCGTAGTGCGGCTGCCACCATCGCCATGCATTTCATGAACACCCGGGGGGCTGACTTCCACCCGAAGGGTAGTACTTTGAAGTGGTAGTGAGAATATTCCACCAGGAATCTTAGGTATTGCCTGTAATGCTGATTGATCGGAATGTGAAAGTATGCATCTTGCAGATCCAGCAAACACATCCCATCTCCCTGCCTGAGATGTGGATATATTTGATAAAGAGCTAACATGCAAAACGTCTCCTTTCTGATTGATTGGTTGAGTGTTCGCAGGTCCAGAATGGGTCTGTATTCTGCCTTTCGACTTTTCTTCTTTACCAAGAAGTATCTTGAGTAAACCCCTCTCACTCTTTGAGATATCGGCACCGTCTTAATGGCTGACTCCCTGAGAACGGCGGAAACTTCTTTCTGTAAGAGCTTCAGCTGGTGACTCGATGATGGAACTGGTGGGATTGAGGGAGGGTGGTGTTGAAAATGTAGAGAGTACCCATTCTGCAGCGTAGCTGACACCCACTGGTCCTTCGTGATAGCTCGCCACTCTTTGAGATGGTTTGTGATACTTTCCCCCACTGGAGTGGTGAATGGCGACGGGGAAGTGGGTTTGAACCCTCTGTTGGGAGGATCGCCGATTGTAAGGCCTGAATCCCTTGCGGAATTCCTTCTTTATTTCGAGTCCCACTGCCTTCATTGTGTCCAGTTCGGTTTTCGTTTGGGACATTTCTTAATCCGTGTGAGCCCTGAACAGAGAGGAACCGGAGGAGGGAAGATTCAGGATGCGTGACTGTGATTCTGGCTTGAGCGCTGAGAGTCGAAGCCAAGATGTTCTTCTAGCGCAAATCCCATGTGCATAGGCATGAGCCAAAGGGGTAGCCCCAACCGCTGCGGTGCTTATAACCTGGTTAGACACCAAGCTGCCCTCTTGCAAGATCTCTTCGAAAATCTTTGCGGTCTTCCTACGGTAGCTTCTCAGTGAATCTCTGCAGTGAGTCCCACACAGATCTGTCATAGCGGCCCATGAGAGCCGATGCATTGGAGACTTTCAAAATAGAGGCTGAAGTGCCACAAACATTCCTTCCTCACGAGTCTTGTGTTTTACTCTCCTTATCTGGCGGAACAGTAGAGGAGGAAGCGACAGCATGGGTCTTCTTTGCCGCAGCGATTATGACAGAATCCGGAGGTGGATCAGATCTAAGGAAGAGTGGATCGTCCTCTGGTGAGCGGTACTTTTTTAAGATTCTCGCTAGCGCGGTCTTAACAGTCGATGGCGTGAGAAAGATGTCCATCACTGGCTCTATGAGGCCCGGTACTATTGGTAGCAGAGGTCAAGATGCTGCCCTTTGGTGTAGAGTCTCAAAAATCACAGAGGACTACTTTGACAGGTCGGCATAGGAATGCCTATCTCCGTCGCCCCTCTACAAAGAATGTCCTGAAAAAATCGCTTGTGACGTGCGAGCTATGTTTCTGTTGGTTAAAAATGCAAATAAAAATATTCAAAAAATAAATAAAAGGAGGAGCTTGGCGGGCATCAGTGATGGCCGCGTGAGCACAGCGCTCTCCGGACCCCCGCCACTCCCGGCATGATATCCTGACCATATCCTGATTCTTTGCGAGGATTTGTGTAGAGGACACTGGGCTGATCTTCCTGGGACTTTTGGAATTTGATTTGGACCCGGGACGCCGAAGATACGACGGCTTGAACTTTCGGGGTCCGCCCTTGAGGTGCGCCCGGGACTGGGTGCGGCGTTGTGGCCGTCTTGGAGTTGAACAACAGCGGCAGGGGGATTGGACTTGTGGGTCCCCCTCTTAAGTTTCGGTTTCGATTCTGCCTCTGACTGAGACATCTGGCAGAAGAGTCCGGCCTTTGCTGGGTCCGGCGCACGAGACGGCTGTCGGGCCTTTGGCTTGCTTATTCTCCTTCCAGGTTAGTTCACTCGTAGTGGTACCCTCGTCGCTGCCTTTTGGTCCCGACGCCCTACTTTCCTGCGGCCATTTCCATCGGGTCGAGTGAGTCTCCTGGTGACGCGGCCTCCGACATGGCGGGCAGGGGGGACAGAGAGACCCGAAAGACCAAGACGCCCCTGCGTGGGGGCCCGGTCCAGTCTAACGTTATGGACCGTTACACCCATACGAAGGGGTCCCCTGGAGCCGCCCTGCCTGGTCCAAGTGCGGTTGACCACATCGTGGACGCGTCAACGGAGCCGTCCTTGCAGGACATCATGGGCGCCATTTCTGGCATGAAGGAAACAATAGGCCAACAGTATGAAGCTCTGGCCCACAAAATCGACACCGTGGCCATTGAAGTGAACTTGATTCGGGCCGACCTATCTAAAACCAATGAGAAGGTGAAGTCATTGGATCTCAAATCCTCCAGCCTCACGGCAGACGTCTCGGAGATACAGACGGAGATTGGCAATCTCCGTAGGGTGAACGATTTCATGACCCGGCGCTTGGAGGACTTTGAGAACAGGGCACGTCGCTGTAATGTGCGTGTGGTTGGCGTTCCGGAGAATCCAGACCCGCACTCTGTTGATCTCCTGGTCGAGGACCTGATCCAGAACTACCTCTCTCCGTCTGGATTGAGTACATTTTTCGCAGTGGAACGTGCCCATCGTGTTCCGGGAGGCCAGGGTAAGCCGGGCGCCCCGCCGAGGCCTATTGTTGCAAAACTCTTCCACTATAGAGATCGGGACGCTATCCTGCAGGCATCGCGCGTGAAGGGCCCGGTGGCCTTTGAGAATGCCACGGTGAACTTTTACCCGGAATTTTCTCAACAGGTTCAGAAACAGCGTATGGGTTTCCGTGGAGTCAAGAAGCGCCTCCGAGACATGGGATTGCGATATGCTATGCTTTTTCCGACCAGGCTGAGAGTTGAGTACAATGACCGAACCTTTTTCTTTGATCGGCCTGATTCAGTGAATGACTGGTTGGACTCTCTGCCGGACCGACCTCCTGTGACTGAGCCCGCCGACCACCCGGGTGGTGCTGAGGGTGGTGCAGAAAGCTGAACTATTTGTCTATGCCCGGGTCTTCGTGTAGAGTAACTTCTTCTGGGATTTTATGCCTAAGTGCCTCTACTGTCTGTGTGTTCTCCTCGTTAGTTGTCTTGATCGGGGTGGTGGGTGGGTCAGGGCCTTTCCTCCTACGGGGTCTTTTTGTAGAATGGGGGTTCTTGGGCGACAGGCACACTGCATGTTGGGGTGGCTTTTTAGCTTCTTGCAGGGGTGCAGGGTGGGGGGTATTTCCTTGATCGTTGGGGGGTGGGTGGAAGGGATGTTTGATGTTTGTGTTTTGTTTTCTCAAGGCGATTCTATCTTGCTAATGATGTTTTTGATGTCATGCTCATTGAGGGGGGGGTTTCAGCGTTGCTGTGTGGGATGGGGGTAGCGGGTTGAGGTTTATTTCGTGGAATGTCAATGGTCTGGGGGATCGTATTAAGCGAGGTGTGGTGTTGCGATGTCTACGACGTTTGTCTCCAGATATTGTTTTTCTACAGGAGACTCATTTGGTGGGCAATACCTGTCGTGCAATGAATAGGTGGGGCTATCGCCTCGCCGCACATTCGGGGTTTACCACGGGCTCCAGGGGGGGTGGGTATCCTTGTTCGGGCTTCCCTCCCCCTGGCTATTGATGATGTGATCCTTGATGATCGGGGGCGTTACGCCGTCCTCGTGGGACGCTATGAGGGTCGGACCCTTTCCTTGTTTGCTGTCTATGTCCCCCCGGTTTACAGACCTCTACTTTTTCCGATTTGGGCCGGGTGTTGTTGAACCTCCCTGATAGTACTCTTTTTATAGCGGGGGACTTTAATTCAGTGTTCTCCGGTCTACACGATCGTCACCCCCCTAGGGATACTCCTTCGGCCCAACGGTGGCTGGGTGGGTTTCTGGATACGTTTGGCTTGGTGGATTGTTGGAGGCTTATGCATCCTACTCAGCTTCAATACACTTTTCATTCTGGGGCCCATGGGAGTTTGTCTAGACTGGATTATTTCCTGATGCCTGCGGCGCAGTCGCCGGCGGTTCGTGAGATTAGACACCTCCCCCGGGGCATTTCTGATCATTCACCGCTCTGGCTTTGTTTTGAGGTGGGGGTGGAGGCGGCGGGCCGTGTGGCTCCTATTAACCCATGGTACCTCACCTCCCCCGAGACCCGCGGTCTCTTGATTAAGTCTTTGGACAATTATTTCCTAGACAACAAGGGGTCCGTCTCATCGGCGGTATCCCTGTGGGAGGCCTTTAAGACAGTGATTCGCGGGCAGGCCCTTTCCCTTATTGCTGAATCTAAAAAGGCGAGGAATCGGGAGGTGGTGGACCTTGAGAGGGAGATTGCAGAGATAGAGGCTGACCTGGAGTCGAATGTCACACCTGGTAAACTCCACGCCCTGGGTCTGAAACAATTTGCCTATAGGTCTTTGGTTACAGATGCGGCTAAATTGATGTTTCGGGAGCAACAGGGTCGTTTGTATGATGTGGGGGACAAAGCGGGTAAATTGCTGGCATGGCTGGATAAGAAGGAGAGGGCGAATCGTGTGGTGCCTGTGATTCAGACTTTGAATGGTGTGAGAGTGACTGACCCGGTTGGAATAGTCGAATGTTTTGCGGACTATTTTCGTGTGGTTTATTCCCCTGTGTCTGCACGGGATGTTGATGACTCTCGCCTTGTGTTGCGTGATATAGCTCTGCCCAGTGTTTCCGATTTAGACCGAGTTTCTTTGGAGTCCCCTTTCACTACGGACGAGATAGCGACGGCTATTCGCTCACTCCGTTCGGGCAAAGCTTTGGGCCCGAATGGATTGCCTATTGAATTGTACAAGCTAAGTCCTGATAAGCTGGCGCCCTATCTTCGCGCTATGTTTTTGGAATCCCGGGAGCGGGGTATTCTCCCATATGATCAGCGTCTGGCTACGATTGTTGTTATTCCCAAAGAAGGTAAACCTCGGGACCTTTGTTCGTCTTATAGGCCCATTTCCCTGTTGAATGTTGAACCCAAGGTTCTGGCTAAGCTTCTGGCTACCCGCCTCTTGACGGTCATTGGTGGCTTGGTTCATCCGGATCAATCCGGATTTATCCCGCATCGCAACACGGCTCTTAACCTACGTCGTCTCCACGGAGCTGTTGCGAGGGCGGGGCTTCTGACGGAGCCGGCCATTTTGGCTTCGTTGAAACGCCTCGATGGCCTTTGATACGGTGGAGTGGCCCTATCTTTGGGCAGCTCTTGAGAAATTTGGTTTCGGACCTGAGTTTATTGGTTGGGTGAAGTTGTTATACGCCGAACCCTTGGCACAGGTGGTGGTAAATGGTCGGGTCTCTGTCCCCTTCTGCCTTGGTAGAGGGACCCGTCAGGGATGCCCCTTGTCTCCGTTGCTTTTCGCGCTCGCCCTGGAACCGTTAGCTGCGTGTCTTCGATGGGAACCTTCACTCAAAGGGATCCATTGGTCACCGGATTTTGAAGACCGCGTCTCGCTTTACGCGGATGACATTCTTTTGTATCTTACTTCCCCGCGTAAATCTTTAAATGTATTATTTGACGTTCTTACTTCGTTTGGTGCTAACTCAGGTCTGGTTATTAATTGGGCTAAGTCTTGTGTGTATGTGCTTTCAGGTGTGTTGCCCCCTTGCCAGACAGATTTCCTATCCAGGTTGTCCAATCTGGCTTCAAGTATTTGGGGATCTTTATTTCACTGGACTCTTCACTCCGGTTCGAGCGTAATCTCCTCCCCCCGCTTCTTAGACTGCGACAGGACGTGGCCCGCTGGCGTAAGCTACCCCTGTCTCCTCTGGGCAGGGCTGCCCTTTTTAAAATGATGTCTTTGCCACGATTCCTATACGCACTTCAAAACTCTTTTGACGACGTTCCCGCTGCCTATTTCCGAGAGATCGAGAGTCTTCAAAGACAACTGATCTGGGACGGGCGTCCACGTATTGCCCTGGCGAAACTTACCATCCCTTGGTACGACGGGGGCATGGCGCTCCCCGATATCAAGAGATATTATTGGGCCACCCAGCTGTCTGCCATTAACCACGCAATGTATTCCCCGGGTCGCGATCCGGCCTTTGAGATGGATAAACTCCAGCTGCCGGGAGGGGATTTTAATAGAGCGCTTTATTCCAGATCGGCCGGGCGCCATCTTACGGGCCCGTCCAGGATCGCAGTCAATGTGTGGCGCGCCGCGAATGTGAGTTTGGGATGGGAGAATAGATTGACAATGGCAACTCCGCTTTATGCTTCCGAACGTTTGGGATGTCTCTGGTCCTCCAAGGGCTTTGACCGCTGGGATATGATTGGGATATGTAAAGTGGGTGATGTCTGTGTGAAGGGTGGAGTGAAGTCTTTCCAGGCCCTTAAGGCCGAGTATGACTTGAGTGACAGAGAGTTTTTTCGATATCTGCAGGTCCGGCATGCCCTGGCCTCAGTTCTGACTCCTGATGTGCCACTGCCCGAGTCCTCCCCCCTTGAGGACCGTATTCTGGATGGACACCTGCCCGATAGCACTATCTCCCTGATTTACAAGAAACTGATTAATAATCGCGCTGACTTACTGGTCCGACTTAGGGAGGTTTGGGTCGGGGACGGGTTGGACTTAGATGACGAGGATTGGCAGTCGGCACTCTCTTCTCCGAAAGAGGTCGCCATCCCAGCCCGTCTTCGCTTGGTTCAACTTAAGATCCTCCACCAGGTGTATGTAACTGGTCCGCGTCTGGTAGCAATGGGTTTTTCCCCGGATGGTTTATGCAAACGTGGTTGTGGGATGAGTGCTACATTTCTGCATGTTCTTTGGGAGTGCCCAGTGGTGGCAGCCTATTGGACTGATGTGCTTGCGGTGATGACTGCTGTGACTGGTATTGCCCTGCGGCCTGAGGCCCGACGATGCCTGTTGAATGTGTGGGAACCCACCGACTGTTCTGTGGCTCAGACCCGATGGGCGACCTTGGGATACATGGTCGCGAAACGGGACATTGCGCAACTCTGGGGCGCTTCCAGACCTCCCGAGGTCTCGGTGTGGGAAGATAACATGGACTAGACGACATTACAGCCTCACCAGATAGGCACATAATACTGGGGGAGGACATTAACATGGTCTTTGACTCCTCCACGGACAGATCAGCGCAGCGACACCCACAGACTGGGGAACTATCACAAGCAGTGAAAACACAGTTAACTGACTTGGACATGCACGACCTCTGGCGAGGGCTTCACCCGTTAGATAGAGACTTCTCTTACTACTCACATGCACACAAGACATACGCCAGATTGGACCACTTGCTGGTCTCGGGACCGGTCCGAGACATGGCCACCGCTTCAGAAATAGGGGTTATCGCTCTTTCAGACCACGCGCCGGTCTCAGGATCCTTTCTTCTCCCATCGAATTCTGCTCGGCGAGGGGTTTGGCGGCTTCAGGACACGCTCCTACATAAAAAAACGGTAGTGCAGCAAATAACTGACTCGGTGAAAGACTTTCAGCTCCATAACTCTAACTCTGATACCCTACTGTCGACTCAATGGGGTGCTCTCAAGGCAGTGCTGCGGGGAGAATTCATAGCGATTTCGGCGGCAGACAATAGAGATAGGAAACTAAAACGGGACGAGCTCACGCAGAAGGTCAGGGAACTTGAACAGGTACACCGCCGGACCGGGGCTCCCAGAGTTTGGAAGCAGCTGAAGGCGGCCAGGAAACTCTTGTCATCAATAGATTTAGATAGGGCTGAATATGCCGCGTTGCGTTTAAAACATGCCTATTATACAGGGGGGGATCGATGTGGCCGACTACTGGCAGCCAAACTTAGAGCGGCGCATCAGAGTCGTCAGGTGAAAGAATTACAGGGAGAAGCAGGGGAACGGATTACGGATGACGCTGACGCCTTCCGCCGGTTTTACGCTGAACTGTGTGCGGCGGAGGATGCGCAGATGGAGGAGCCGGAGGCTTATTTGGACTCGGTGGCCCTCTCGTCCCTGACCCCAGAGCAAGCAAACTACTTGGAAAGAGAGATACGGATTGAGGAAGTGGTTGCGGCGATTTCCAAACTTAAACATGGAAAGGCCCCAGGCCCGGATGGTTACACTACCCTCTTCTATAGAACGTTTAGCTCGACGCTAGCACCTATTTTGACTAAGCTGTTTAACTCCTTCTCCGACCCAGGGGCTATTCCTCCAGACCTCTTGCAGGCAACGGTGTCGGTAATACCCAAACCAGGGAAGGACAGGACCCAATGCGGCTCGTATAGACCGATCTCCCTCCTAAATGTGGATCTAAAAATTTACACGGGGATCTTAGCAGCAAGACTGGCGCAATACCTCCCCGGCTTGATTGAGCCGGACCAATCTGGCTTTGTGCCTGGCAGAGAAACTGTGGACAACACTAAAAGAATAGTGCATGTTTTGGAAAAAGCCTCGCGTATTCCGGGGGAGAGGATGCTGCTTTCGATCGACGCTGAGAAAGCGTTTGACCGAGTGCATTGGCCCTACCTCGAGCAAGTGATGGCACGGCTGGGAATGGGGGAGAAATTTCGACGCATGGTGTTTAACTGCTATAAATTCCCATCTGCAGTGGTGCGTGTGAACGGCTGCGGTTCGAGGCGATTCAATATTGAACGCAGAACGAGACAGGGATGTCCCCTCTCTCCTCTCCTCTTCGCGCTCTACATGGATCCCTTTGCTCAACGAGTGCGACAGAATCCTGACGTGACCGGAGTACGAATGGGTGGTTATACCCACACGATCAGCCTTTACGCAGACGATGTAATTTTCACACTGGAGAACCCGAGGCGGGCTTTGCCCGCAAGTATGGCTGAACTCAAGGCCTTTGAGGGTGTAGCAGGTTTTAAGATGAACGTGGCGAAGTCCACGGCTCTGGATGTCTCCCTTACGCCCGCAACGAGACGCGAACTACAGGGGCTTTTCCCTCTGCGTTGGTCGCGGGACCAAGTGCAATACTTGGGGATTGCGCTGGCACCAACGTTACAGGCGATGGTTTCCATCAACTATGAGGCGATGAGTAAGAAAGTTAAGGAAGAAATGGGGAGATGGAACAAAGGGACGATATCCTGGCTAGGCCGGGTTGCAGCTACTAAAATGACAGTCTTACCCCAAATTCTGTACTTATTTCGAGCACTGCCCTTACAGCCCCCTAGAGGATGGATTCAGCAGATGCAAACTGAAGTGTCCCGCTTTGTGTGGAAGGGCCGCAAACCCCGAATGCGCCGTGCCCTTACAACTTTGGTGCCGGAGTCAGGGGGACTGGGGGTCCCAGACCTACGCAAATACTTCCAGGCATCCCAATTGCGGTACTTGGTGGAATGGAGTAGATGGGAGTCAGACAAACACTGGCTCTTCCAAGATCAGGCGGTAGCTGGGCGCCCCTTACAGGAAATACCGTTTCTCCGCCGGTCACACCGCCCCCCGAATCTCTATGCCTCTTATATCACGCGGGTACCGCTGAGGGTGTGGGACACTACCAATCGTACATCCGATCTCACCACATTCCCATCCCCGTTCACACCTATTGTGGACAATCCTGACTTTACACCGGGGACAGAACCTGGGGGCTTCTCGCACTGGAGGGAGAAGGGCTGCAGAGCGCTTTTTCACATGTACACGGAAGAGGGGATTATCCCCTTTCAGAGCTTTAAAGACAGTTACCAGATGGACGAAACAGACCGCATGAGATACTGGCAGGTTCAACACTGGGCTCTGCAACCACAGGTTAGAGAATCGGCAGACAGGAAGCTGTTACCGTATGAAAGGTGGCTGGTGACACGCACTTCAGACACAAAACTCATAACCGACCTATATAAGATGCTACAGCTCCCATCCTCCCATTTCCATATTCCTGGTAGGGAACGTTGGAACAGAGAACTAGGGAGAACACTTAGCCACAAAGAATGGGAACAAATCTCATACCGGGCAAGACATTCAGCTTACCATGTAGGTCTCACTGAAACCTTCACCAAGGTTTCCACTTATTGGTATCACACTCCGGAACGACTGCACGAGATGAACCGGCTGATAGATGACAGATGCTGGCGCAATTGTGGGCAGGTAGGCACACTGACACACATCCTATGGGACTGTCCTGTAATACAGGCACACTGGTCGGAGGTGATTGATGAGATAGATACATGCTTTGAGGTTGAACTGCCCCGATTTCCTGCATACGCCCTGCTAGGCCTCCCCAATGGCTTAATGTACCCATTGAAATCTCGAAGGGGGAGGCAGATCGCGATTATGCTGGGCTCAGCTGTTCAGAATATCCTAATACACTGGCGCACGCCGACCACTCCTTCTCTAACGGGTTGGCTACACAGGCTGTGGCATGTTCTGGGGATGGAAAAGCTCTCACTCACACTAGCTGGGGAAGTGGACAGCTTTGAGGAGCTGTGGCAGCCTTTTCACACACTGCTAGCCACGGAATTCAAGGAAATTACATGCCCGAGATACCTGAGACTCATGAGGCTTACGCCACCGTTGTAATGTTCTGTCCGATTGGGGGGGGTATGAGTGTGACCTTACGAGCGATGTGGAGGAAGGAGAGGATGACCGAGCCAATACCTAGGTTTTATATTACATAGCACTGGACAGGGTGGGGGGGGGGGGGGAGGGGGTTGTTGGGGGGAAATGTTTATTCAAAGAAGGGTACGAAAAGTTGGGGAATTGTTCCTGGGATTCTTTTGCACATCTCCACGCACGGGGCCGGATACTAGGGCGGCCTTCCAGGGCTGGGACACTCGAACTATATTCCCGGGACGCCCCCTGGCGCAAGCACTGACTCTTTGTATAATTGTTTGCTTTTGCCGCTGTACCTTCATAATAAAATACTTTAAACCTAAAAAATAAATAAAAGAATGTCTTGAAAAGTGGAGACATCATCCACCGGAGAGTCCCTCGATGGCAGACTGTCAGTCAGAGTAGGCGAGTTGTCTCTGTGAGACGCACAAGCGAAACTGTGTCCTGAGTCCTGAATGGCAGTGACATCAACTTTGTGGCAGCGAACACAGCACCAGACTGCCTTCGATTAGCGAGACATATTTCCATATGCAAGGCTGGCGACACGTAGTCTCACTAACCCTCTTTAACACAAGCCGATTCCACATGTCAAATATGTGTTGTGTCTTGATTTGTATGATGTGTGTGTCACACACTCTCTGGCTGCCTGCCGTACGTGAATTGCTACCCCATCCGGACTGTGGGTTTGTACCTATGCATTCTCATGTGCCTCTTTTGTACTGATGCTTTTGGACGCTTATCCGCCACAGGCGAGTGCATTTGTGTCCTGTGTTCGATTGTGCAAATGTTTGTGTTTGGAAAATATTATGTTGGTGTACTCTGCTTTCTATGTGTGTGAGATGTCCCTTCATGTGAGCTTTTCTTCACCCTTCTCCCTTTCAGGCAGTGTGGTTTTCACTTCTATGCTCATTCAGTGGTGTGATGTTGGCGGTTTGTGTGACTTGTGCTCCTTGTTGGTGTGTTTCATTTTGACAATGGTTTGTCTGTAGTTGTGCTGTACTTAATTGTGCTTGTGTGCCATTGCGCCCATCTCCCCCGTCCCCCCACTCTCTGCTTCTTCCTCTTCCTGGTGCTGTTGTGTCTGTAATTTTGTTGCTCCACACATAAATACATGTAATGAACAAATTAGAATAGTTCCTTGATTCTTTTACATTTCAAAACTTCTCTCCATTGTTTTTTTTTAAATTTTCCATATAAATAGTTTTTTAAATATTCAAGGACACATAGAAGTCAGAAGTGCAACGTATTCTATCATCACACTTTCTAGAACATTGTACAACAAGTGCAGGTTAAAAGTTCATCATTTTTTAAAAACCTAACGATATTTTTTTGCTACTTTTTCTCGAACATTTAACGGCACTTGCAGGTTAAATGTTCACAATTGTCTTCAGTTCGAACAGTGCCTTCCAAATCCAAGTAGCAGGTGTGGTTGAGTTGAGCAAATTTTATCCTAAGATATGTAATCCATATTTAAACTGCTTTTTCTTAACCAATCACCAAGATGCTTTTCGACAAAACGAATGTGCACCCTACTTTTAAAAAACAATGCTTTTCATCTCCCAATCAGGTATCGTTTTGTATGGAAAAAAAGTAGTTCCCCATCTTTAAACATATCTCTTATTCTACGAGCGGACTGCATGAGCTACAGACCTCTATCCATTCCTCCCAGCCATACCTTCAAAATGCTATCGTGGATCGTAGGACATAGCTATGTATTCTGGTGCAAGAGGTATGCAGAACATAGACGTATTGACTTAGACCTAGGTTTACAAAATGTGGACATTAAATGGTTTGGACAGAGAGGATTGAAGTGGTACCAATTGTTGCCTTTGGTTAAAACCTGTTTGCATCTCCAACACCCTGACCTCATGATTGTGCACTGTGGTGGAAACGACCTAGGCACATTGACTGGGATAAGTTTGCAAATGCTAATGAAGGACACCTTTTGACAATTGATGTTGCTTTTGCCTCAGACTGTCTTTGTATATTCCAATATATGCCAAAGACAGAAGTGGAAATGGTCAAACCAATTTTGTCCTCAGATTAAAAAATCTAGGAAGAATGTCAACAAAGCTGTGTCTGCATACCTCATAGACCATAGAATGGGGTTGATCTACAACAACAACATACGTTTTGATATGGCTGATATCTATAGAAGTGATGGAGTACACTTCACAGATAAGGGAAATCGAGTTTTTCTGAAGAACTTGAAGCTGTGCATCCGCACTTATATGTAGTTTCAACTAATAAACAGAAGGGCTCTTTTTAGAGCCGCTTTATATTCCCAATATCGGTTCGCAGACCTACAACTGCGATCTGGCTAGTACAGGGAAACCTGCGCGCCGTCAAGCAGCCTCGCAGAGGAACACCTGCGGCCCCTGGGCTCAGCTCGCACAAGGAGAGCTATGGGCCGTTGGCTCACACAGTGTGAGCTACGGGCCGTCTGCTCGCAAACGCACACCGGCGTGCTGGCCCGCAGAGGGAGAGCTTGGCTCTAACTCGCAAAGGGACAGCCCCTCCTACAACATTCACCCCAAACTTTCAATATAGGAGCTAATAAAAAAAAGAGAAACTTTTTGGATAATTTCATAAAGATTCGTCAAACAACGCCAAAGTTACAACCACATAGAAGACTCCACAAGGGGGGCCATGGGCTCAGCTCACACAGGGAGAGCTATGGGCCATTGGCTCGGCTCGCACAGTGTGAGCTACGGGCGTCAGCTCGCAAACGCACACCAGCGTGCTGGCTCGCAGAGGGAGAGCCCGTAATCAACTCACAAAGGGACAGCCCCTCCTACACCATTCATCCTCAAACTTTCAATATAGGAGCTAATCAAAAAAATAGAAACTTTTTGGATAATTTCCTAAAGATTCGTCAAACGACACCAAAGTTACAAGCACATAGAAGACTCCACGATTTGGGCCGCGCAACCCCCCTCCCACCATAAGTGAAGCCCCGGGGCTGCACGGACCGCCGCAACCCCTGCGAGCCACTGCTATTATATTTTAAGAAATTAGGAACCTAGCCCAACCAAGGGCCTCATTAAAATGAAACACAAGAACCCGCGACCCGAGCGCGAATTTGTGCCGATTTCTTTTTTTAATGATTTTTTGGGCCCTGGTGGTCCTTCTGGGACACCCTGAGCAGACCTAGGGGGTCATGCTTTTTCTACCCTATCCCCTTCTCTTGTTTTATACCTTTGTGTTAGACCTGGTCCCATTAGCGTGGGTCACCCTTCCATTTTCGCTGTTGCCTCATGTGCTTTTGCTGGTGTTAGATGCTTTGGGAACTGTGCCACTGCTGTCAAGTGCCACAGTGCAAGTGCTCCCTATTGTAAATTAATGTATGGATTTTGATTCCATGATTGGCTTGTTTGGTTTACTTGTCAGACCCTAGTATAGTGCACTGAGTGTGCCCAGGGCTTGTAAATCCAAATGCTGCTGGTGGGCTTGCAGCACTAGTTGTGCCACCCACAGAAACAGCCATGTAAAATGTGTCTAAGGTCTGCCATTGAGGTGCCTGTGTGCAGTCTGGTACTGTCATGCTGACTGGGCAAGTGCAACCACCTGCCAGTCCCTAAACCTTCCCTTTTCTTCATATCAGACACCCCTATGGTAGGCCCAAGGGCAGGGTGCATTGTAAGTATAAGGTAGGACATGCCCTGGTGTGTGTGTGGCATGTCATAATAGTGAATTACAGCCATTTTCGTTTTTCACTATTGCAAGGCTACCTGTTCTCCATAGGCCAGAATGGGCAGTTAGATTATTACATTTCTCTTTGAAATCACCTGCTTGGTTGCTCAGCCCGCTTTCCTGCTTTCCTGCTGCCCAGAGGAATCACTGCAGCATACGGCCACCCACGGCTGTTAGTCCTCCCCGCCGCCGCTCATTACATCGTTTAGCGGCCGCCGAGCGGGAGGACTACAGCCCCCACAATCTCTGGCGAGACTATCACGCCCACAGACACGCGCACTTCCGCACAAAACACCGGCGCTCCCTCGGTGGAGCAGGACGCGCGCGGGCGGCCGCTGGGCTAAGCCCGGGCAAAGGGCGGGCCGTCTGTGGCCGTCCGGGGCTGGCCAAGGCTGGGCTGGGCCACCCCCCTAAAGATCAGTTTCGGGACTTTTACAGCAAGATCTTAGCCTTTATTAAGAACTTCCTACTAAC
This sequence comes from Lissotriton helveticus, assembly GCF_964261635.1. NCBI lineage: Eukaryota > Metazoa > Chordata > Amphibia > Caudata > Salamandridae > Lissotriton > Lissotriton helveticus. The sequence continues at coordinate 1,240,345,652 of NC_136059.1, read as the reverse complement.
GGACTAACAATACTTACTATACTGCGAGCATATAGCGATAATATCATTTTTCATTGCAGTGCCAATTATCGGAGATTTTTATTCTCTTTACTCTATCTGTTGTTTGCCTTTAAACATAAGCTGAGGCAGGCAATCCCTGGTAGGTGGGTCTGTCAGGGGGACATTGGATAGTTTTATTACTAGGGCCGCCTCGGTGCTAGAACGTGAAATAGCCATCACGAACGGCGCCTATCCTCGGAACATCTGTATAAAAAACGTTCATCTTTGGGCATTATCCAACTAGAGACCACTCCACCAGTTCACAGCAGGAAAAAAGATCAAACTGTAGATATTAGCGATCCTTTAAAGTCACAAGATCAAACAGTTTTAACTGAATCAAATAAAAATGATTCAAACGTAGAACCTCTGTCAGAGATTCCATCTGAGGAACAATCATTCATAATATCCCCTAGGCACACCCCGAGAGATAAAATATACACCAAAACAACTGGCTCAGGCCCCATCACTAGAAAAAGAAAGCGTTGGGGGATCAGTCAGAATGGCAGAACTGCAAAAACACCCAAATTACTCCAAAGTCCTTTAAGGAATTTAAGAAAAACTGTAAGTCAGATCACGCCAGACGATCATCCCCCATCCTCCAATACCATTAAAGATCTAATGGGGAGCATGGAGCAATTGGTCAAATCACTAATATTGCCACTAGTAGAGAAAGTTAAAAGAATGGCAGTACAATTGGGCTCTATAGAAAAGGAAATTATAAAGAACACAGACCTAACTAGGGAATTGATAACGCGTAGACAAAAACAATCCACGAGCAATACATCATTAGGGCTGATACCAGTTGACAAACTACATAGCAAGGATCTATCTCCAGTACAAGACCAGAACATCTCGGGCCCCAGTACAAGAGACAAGGGCTATACCACTCCTAGGGGAAAAAGAGGGGAAGGCCAGGCTAATAAACTAGGTAATTTTCAAACAACTGAAACCAGGACACCTCCCCCCGTCAAGCACCCAAGGGTAAATCAGGAAAAAATAGACCTGCCACCAGAGGCGGCTCCCTATGTCATGGTACTGACTGGGGTTCCGGAACTAGTGGTCGGAAAAACTGAAGGCCATCAAGAGCTTAAGAACAAAGTGATATACTGGGGGGAGACATACCTTCGGCTTCAGCTTTCTCCGTGGCCGGGCTTTGCTCCGCCAGCAGCGCCGCAGCACCAGCAGCTAAGGGCCGGGCCTTGCTCCGCCTACTCCCCGGCTGGGCTTGGCTACGCCGGGGCCCACCCACCACCAGTGACGCCCTCAGCAGCGCCAGGAGGCGCATAAAGGCAGCGCCAGTGCAGAGTCCCGTGGGGGAGACATACCTACGGCTTCAGCTTTCTCCGTGGCCGGGCTTTGCTCCGCCAGCAGCGCCGCAGCACCAGCAGCTAAGGGCCGGGCCTTGCTCCGCCTACTCCCCGGCCGGGCTTGGCTCCCCCGGGGCCCACCCACCACCAGTGACGCCCTCAGCAGCGCCAGGAGGCGCATAAAGGCAGCGCCAGTGCAGAGTCCCGTGGGGGAGACATACCTACGGCTTCAGCTTTCTCCGTGGCCGGGCTTTGCTCCGCCAGCAGCGCCGCAGCACCAGCAGCTAAGGGCCGGGCCTTGCTCCGCCTACTCCCCGGCCGGGGCCCACCCACCACCAGTGACGCCCTCAGCAGCGCCAGGAGGCGCATAAAGGCAGCGCCAGTCCCTCGTCCCGCGGGACGCGCGCGGGCACGCGCCGGGAGAAGCCCAGGACAAGGGCGGGGCCGTCTGCGGCTGTCAGAGGCCAGAAGAGGCTGGGCTGGGCCACGGACTTTGGTTTTTCTCCCTGGATTTAGGACTAACTGTAAGAAATAATACTATTATTTGGTTTTTAAGTGATTTATGTTTCTTGGCCTTTAACCACTATATAGAACTTTTATTCCCTCTAGCAGAGGCATTGTTAATCATCTTTATTTGTGTTTAGTATCTCTGGTTCTAACATGTCAAAGCCTAGAGTAGCAAAACCGGCGGTCGCTAATGATATAAGGCCAATAGATAATTATCTTGTTAAGGTAGTTAATAAAATAAACAAAGAAAGGCGATTATCATTAAATAGGGCAAGCCCAGAAAAGATAGGGCTGAGCTCGTCCACCACCCCATTGCCTCACTCAGATAGTTGGGTGGATGACCCTAACGTTAATGTCACCAGTGATGTATTCATCACGGTGACACCAGACGAGCGGGTAATTACAACTGATTCTATCCTCAGTCTGAGCCCAACACCCTCCCCAGTGCAATCACCAACCCATTCACCGGTTCGGAGAATGGTGCGGGCATGTAGGAAGGTCCCTGTTAAAAGGGTGGTGGGCCGGAAGTCAAAAAAGGCAGGTACTTCACCTACTACATCAAACAGCGGTGGAAGTATATTAAAACCCATAAATAACGCTGAGGAAAATATTTTACACCCTGACCATATAGAGCTTCTGGCAACCATCTTTGAGTCAAAACTAGAAGCAATGATTAGACCACTGGTGGCTAAATTAGAGCAGGTCGTTCAAGAGGTCTCTAGATTAGGGGGCCTCTTAGATTCCCATATGACTCGGCCTCATATATGTACGAGCCCCCCTTCTGGTCCCTTTATTTTTACCGGATATACCATAGCCGGGGCCGCAGCACCTGCTCCTGTTGGTACATCTGGTACATCTGTTAGTACCAGGGATACAGGGTTAGCGGCCACTGCACAGAACCCTCCAGCTTCGCGATCACAGAAAATTCCACCCTCTATTTTACCGCCGGGGGGAACTCCAATAGTACAATCATCAGCTCAGCCAGCTACATTACATACTGTTAGTCAGAATTCCATAGCTGGGGGAGAAATGGGTGGGAGAAGTAGGCCTAGGAGGAAAAATTCTGTAAACCTTCCACCGGAGTGCGTCCCATACACTGTGGTATTAATAAATGTTCCAGAGGTTGACTCCTGTTTGACTGATTCTAGACTAGAAACCCATGCTGCTTTAAAAAATAAAACACTTGCATGGTTAAACAGGAACTGTGGTTTTCCGTTTGCTTTTTCAAATGATATAATATCTACTCGCAGAGTCAGCTGGATTGGCAACGCTAGAAAGAGTTTGTGAGGGGACTGTATTATTGTACATTTTAAGCATCCCCAACACGTGGCAACAGTCCTCCTCAGAGCAGCCTCTTTACCAACCGAGGAAAACTCTGTATGTGCTAGACCCCTTGGTTTCTTCTATAATCACTTGGATAACACGCAATGTCCAACACCACTTCAGCATAGGTATCCAGCTAATGGGCACAGAAGGGGGGGTGGCTGGTCGTGTCCCAAATGCCCAACAATGTCAAAATAATGGGGAAACGTATTGTTATCAGTTAGCAAATAGGCAATTTGATTATACCCTACCGCTATACAATCGTTATACTGCTTTATCCTCGCTAGAGGAAAACGATTGACTGCCTACTTCTTTGGGGAGCACTGACCAACCACCGGTACCGTCATTAAAAATTGCTACATGGAATGTTGCTGGTATAAAGAACAAAATTGGAAATGCTGATTGGTTAAAGACATTGAAATCCTTTGACATTATTGCCTTACAAGAGACATGGGATCAATCCAATAGTTTCTTTTTGGATGGCTACAGCCACTTTTGCAATCCTGCAATTAGCAGTGCTGCAGGAAGAGCCAAGGGAGGTTTATTAACCCTATTTAAACTGGATGTAAAAGGCAAATTAGTTGAGTGTTTTTCTGGATGTGAAAATTTTTGATTGTTGAACTTTCCATTCAGGATAAGGCCAAGATTCTTTTTGTTAATTTTTATAATTCTAATGCAAACAAATGTACCAGTCAAAATTTGGAAGTACTGGACAAATTTCTGTCAGTCTATAGTGCAAATGTAAATACTTTTGAATTAATATTATTAGGGGACTTTAATATCCACCCTTGCACCCTGCCATGTATGAGTCAGGATGACAAAGGTCTTCCCCTCTCCTTACCTACACACATGGAACACACCAGGCGAGGAGAGCAACTTGAAATCTTTCTTGCGAGATGGAACTTATATGAGACAGGCTGCGGGGAGGGTACAAGTAGGTCCCCTACTTTTAAAGGAAATGATGATGGCACTATTATAGATTATATTTTTATGTCTTCTTTTTTGTTGAACAATGTGACAAATTATTATACAGAGGTATCAGTGTTTAGCGATCATAATCCTGTTTTACTTGAAGTGAGGCATACAGACTTACTTTCATTAAAAACGGTGATACATAGAGGGGGACTAAATGTTGCCGTTAAAGATCAGAAGCGCAGGTTAAAATGGACAAAAATAATCCCTGAAACATTCCTTCCAGAGCTTTTGTCTAAAGTGGAGGATGAAGTTGCATTATGCTTAGCGAATCGAACTGAAAATAAAGAGGTTATACTGGTGTTTGATAATATCTGCATAGAAATAAACCATAGCTTACAGATTGAATCTAGGCAGAAGCCGCTCTTGGGCAAAAGATGGTTCGACAAAAAATGCACGAAGGCGCATGGGGAGTTACTTAAAGCACTGAAAGCCATGACTAAAAAACGTGTTGACATAACTAGAGCAAGGATTGCATACAAAAAAGCTAGTTTAGAACGAAAAAGGGATTTGAAAGATATAGCATGGGCCCAACTTCTCGACCCTGGAACACTAAAAAATAGTGGCTTATTTTGGAAAATCATAAATCAGCCACTTTTTTCTGATGATGAGAATACCCCCCTTGATGCGAATATCCCAGATGAGGGCTGGATCCACCACTTTAAACAGATCTATGCTGGAATTAGCAGCGCAGACGTCCCTATTGTAACCCCTGAGGTAGAGGAAGTGGAACCTCGTAATGCAGAGGTTCCTGCCGCCATTTTTGAGGCAGCAGAAGTGGAAAGGGCAATAGAGTTGACTTTGAAAAACAAAGCACCGGGCCCCGACGGGGTACCAGGAGATGTCTTCAAATGTGCCCCGAAATTTTGGTCTAAAGTTTTATGTAATGTTTTTAACGTTCTCAAACAGGACAATATCCCGGCCTCTTGGAAAAAATCTATTATCATACCGGTTTTTAAAAAGGGTAACAGGCAAGACCCCTCCTGTTATAGACCCATTTCACTGATTGACTCATCGGTGAAAATATTGGGACGGGTTATTTTATCCAAACTGAATGATTGGTTGAATTGAGAAAGGGGTCCTATCAAATGTTCAGTATGGTTTTAGACCAAAAAGTAGTACGATAGACCAAGGTCTTAATCTGCACCTATTGGTAGATAAATACACTAGGGCTAAGGAGGGGTCCATGTACCTGGGGTTCATGGACCTCTCGTCTGCTTTTGACCTTGTAAATCGCTCAAAATTGTGGCAAATCCTAATTGAGATGGGTCTGGATAGGGCCCTTGTTAATCTTTTAGCGGACTTGCATACTGATCTCATAGCATCAGTTAGAGTTACCTCGGAGGGTCGTTGTACGAGTGATTTTAAATCTGAAAGGGGGGTCAGGCAGGGGTGCATATTGGCACCCCTCCTATTTACCATCTATATAAATGCCCTGGAACCAGCTTTAAAGGAGGCCACTCTTGATGTCCCTCGTATAGGTGAACTTGGAATTCCAGTTCTTCTATACGTGGATGACGCCGTTTTGCTTTCACGGACTGGTGTTGGACTCCAACGCCTCCTGGATGCTTTTGAAGACTTCATGGGTTCTTTGGACCTAAAGATAAATGTAAGGAAGTCTCAAATTATGATAATGGGCAAGGGAAATAAGAATACGTTTTTAAAAACATTTACATGTGGCAAGCAAGAGCTATGTAGAGTAGCCACCTTTCCATACCTGGGGATCACATTTGACGAGAGAGGCACTTGGGGTCCCCAGTTAAAACAAGATCAGCCTCTGCACTACAGGGCTGTGCAAAAAAATTGGGAGCTAGGCCAATAGCAACATTAATAAAAATTTATAAAGCAAAATGTCTTGCTGTGGCCACATACGGGAGTGCAATTTGGGGATACTGTTCCCCGGACAGTATTCAGACCACCGAGAATACATTTTTAAGAGCTGTTCTCTCAGTCCCACAGTCCACTCCATCATATACAATCCACACTGAATTAGGAGTAGGATATATTACAGATTTGATTAAAGTGGCCCCTGTTTTAGCATGGCTAAAGACGTGGTTGAACCAAGAAATCCCCCTTAACCACAGTATTCTAAAAGACTGTTTGCAGCGAAACAGAGTAAATAAAATCCCGTGGCTAGCCTACATCAAAGACAGTATTGTAAAGCTAGGGAGACCAGAGCTCTTCTTTTCCCCGGCCTCCATAACAACTAAGGACATTGCTCTGATTAAAGGTATGATGGGAGAACTGCTAAGTTCGGAGAGGGAACAGATGGAACTAGAGAAACCAACGGTGAGGGCTAGCATTATTATGAGCACCCAAGCTGGCCCCGAACTGTATTTAACGACTGTGAATAAACCTTATCACCGTTTTCTTTTAACCCGATTTCGTTTTAATTTGATTCATTTGAACCTCGGACATTTTCCAACCTGGTGCACCCCAGATAATGCTTGTGATAATTTTTCTACCCAGAACACATTGCATTTTTTGATGTTCTGTGGACACTACACGGCAGTAAGAACGAAATACCTGATCCCCATTTTAAAAGAGGCAGTGTTTATTCAGGTTAAGCCAGCACTCCTGTTTTTACAGCTATTGCAGACCCCAAGGATTATGGGCCAGATGTAGGTAGAATAGATTTACCGATTCTTAATTACCGAATTTTACTGATTCGGTAATTAAGAATCGGTAACTCTGAGGGGTGGATATGTAGGTATTCCAGATGTGCTGGAATACCGAATCGGAACAATTCGGTATTTACCGATTCGGTAAATACCGAATCGGTAATGCCCATTCATTCCTATGGGCTTTGAAGCCCATAGGAATGAATGGGCATTACCGATTCGGTATTTACCGAATCGGTAAATACCGATTTTCACAAGGGTGCAGGGGGTGTCACTTTGACACCCTCTGGCCCCCCCAAAACAGGCTTGGGTGCCATGTGGCAGGCATACATGCCCTAAGGGCAGGTCTGCCGGTCACATGCCATAGGTGTGCATGCACACATGTGCATGCACACCGGAATCGGTATTTTACCATCAAATTGGATTTGATGGTAAAATACCGATTCGGTAAGGCCTCTGGGACTCAGAAGAGTCCCACCTACATATGGGTGCCTCAGAATCGGTATATTTACTGAATTTTTATTTTACCGAATCGGTAAAATTACCGAATCGGAAATTTTACCGATTCGGTAAAAAAATGCCCCCTACATACCTGTCACCCATTTACCGATCGGTAACGGCCAAAATCGGCAGTTACCGGTCGGTAAATGGCCTTTAACGGCCACCTACATCTGGCCCTATGTTCCATGTTGCCAGTTTCCTAGTGGGGGCTGTTAGGATTAAGAAGAGGAAGATGATCAATAATTCTTCTACCATGGTTCTTTAACGAATGAAATTGAATATTGTCTATACTATATGAAATTGAATATTGTCTATACTATAGGAAATGCCTATTCTATGAAATTGTTTTGTGTAATTGTAATTTGTATGTGATTATGATGCCCTATCTAACTGACCTCTTTTTATGGTATTTTAATCTATTTTAACATGTATTTATAAAGGAAAATATTTTTTATACCTCATTTGTAAATATATAGATTGTGTAATTGAATCATGATTTTATCCTGTATTAATTATGCATTTTTTATTGTGTGAACATTTGTATAGTGCTATTGTCTTTTTATGATATTGATTTATCGAAATAAAGTATTTTGACTGACTGACTGACTGACTGACTGATATACTGGTTGAGTAACAACAGGCTATTACCGCCCCACATTAATGGCGAAATCCTCCATGTAAGAAGACTTGGATGGGTGGATCATAGACCAAAGGATATAAGGGGGGACGTCATTATCATTAATTTTAGGGACCGAAGAGTAATTAGACACATTGGTGACTGGTACACTGAGAGAGGTGGTGATGAAATCTCGACACGCAATTTAAGCTATTTCTACCCTCAATCATTGTTGGCATACCCTCTAAGATCTCGCGCCCTATATGGGTGCAGTACAGAACGTTCTGGTCTCAACGTCCCCACCTTTAATCCCTTCTCTACGCTCTCTGGGCTGGAAGGAGTTGATTGACTCCCCAACCAGGTTCTCAGGGACAGTTACGTATTTAAACAACTGCTAATCCTAGAAATCCCGACTGTTGGTCTTGAAGGCAGTCAGTCTAAATCAATATTTTCAGGCACATCACTAGTGGAATTAAATTGTTCAGAAAAGGTGATAGCTAACTCTGTAGTAGGCAGCAAAAATACCAGGTCCTCAGTAAGCATCCCATCCACTTTTCATTTTGGAAAGGATGTGGCACTCGGAACGATCAATGATCCACTGCTAGAACAGGCTACAACACTACTGGATAACAGCCCTGTTAAAGAAGGTCCTCCTATAGCGTTTCGTTTCTGGAATATAGCCGGACTCCGTCCCAAGGTAGAAAATGGCACTGGGTCAAAAGATTTTGAGAATTACAGTATAATTTGTCTCCAGGAGACTTGGTCCACCACTGAAATCCACCTGGTAGGTTACAAAACCTATTTCTCCTCCGCATTACCTGTAGCATCTGGCAGAGCAAAAGGTGGCTTAAGTATATTCATATCGAATTCTATAGGGGGGTGGTAATAACCCCCGTAGAACTGGAAGTGAACTTCCAGATACTTAGTCTGCGTTTCAACTGAGAGGATTCTGTTCTCGTGGTAAATTTTTATAACAACTTACCAGATGGAGAACTGTTGAAAGTTTTGAGTAGGCTGCGCTTCAAACTATCTTCATTGACAAGGAGGTCTGTTGAAGGAGCTACCATCCTTTGGGGGGGCGATTTTAACCAACACCCATGCCAACACAGCAACCTGAATTTGTGTGGGATAACAGACGAAAATGAAGAACCTATAGTCCATTTTTCCCACTCAAGTATTGGAAACTGCCTAAACCAAATCCTTTTTGACTTGGATTTCATAATTATTAATGAAAAGAACGTCTCAACCCAGTTGCTGGATCCAACATTTCTTGGGAGGGGAAGGCAGATCACCATATATTTTATTCTGATATCAAATACTGTGGGTAATCGTGCCACTAATTTTGCAACACTGATTACTGTACTAAGCGATCACTGTGCTCTTAGCTTAATATTCCAACCACTTTATCAGCACAGTACGCAAAGTATAGCCAGTTCACTAAGTCAAAACACGCTACACCTGGACAGATCAAACGGATTCACTATAAAATGGGAGAAAGTCGATCCTCCAGAAATTACAAGGAAAGTCATAAATACAGCTTATCTTCCAATTCTTAAATGTCTAGATCTGTCAACATCAGATGAGGAAGTACTAAGCAACTTTAGGGTGGTCCTAACAGCAATAAACGAGGCACTTTTTGTAAAATTAAAAAATACCCAATCGAATAAAGCAGGGTGGTTTAATCATAGATGCCCAGCAGCGCATTCCAAATTAAAAATTGCCCTGCAAAAATCTAACAGGGTGGCCCAAGAAATAGCAACTCTTAGGAGGGAGTATAACACAGCCCTAAAGGACAGGAAATCCGAACTAAAACAGGCTTTATGGGACCAATTACATAAAAGTTGCATCCATAAATATAGTTCAGTCTTCTGGGCCGTGATCAAATCTCCATTCCTATCGGATCACAAAGACTTTCCTGCCATTGATGTGGCTGTTGACGAATCGGTCTGGGTGGCGCACTTTTCAAGGATCTTTGAAAAAGGTCCAGTTAACACGGGGGGGCAAGAAGATAGAACTCCTTCACAACCTGTGCTCTCCTATCCAATTACACTAGAAATTACTATTGACGAGGTACTTCAGGCCTTAAATGCTAGCAAAAACGGGAAGGCCCCGGGCCCTGATGGGGTTCCAATAGATCTTTTCAAATCAAATTTAGATCTTTGGGCCCCAATTCTGACTAGGGTACTTAAGGCAGCTTGTGAGGTGGGCTTACTGGATTCATAGAGCAAATCAATTATGGTCCCTATTTTTAAAAAGGGGGACCGTCAGGAGGTATCATGCTACCGCCCAATCTCACTGCTGGACTCCTTGGGCAAAGTGGCAGGCAGAGTTATCGTTGAGCGCCTCCAGTGGTGGGCGGACGATAGCGGGATCCTCTCGGACCTCCAATTTGTGTTTCGTGAGGGCCTAGGGACAGTTGAACAGGCCCTAAACCTGACAATGATATTAGGCAAGTACATAAGCCCCTTGGTACTCGGAAGAGCTTAGGGAACAAAAACGTCAGTGCAGAAGGTTTGAAAGGAAATGGCGCCTGGAATATACCACCACTGATAAAATCAGATACAGGGAAGCCATAAGGGCATATAAACTTGGAATTACTACAGCCCAATCCACTTATTACAAAGAGAAAATCATGTCTTCTAGATCCAAGCCTAGAGAAATCTACCAAATTGTCAAAAGTCTCTCAAAAATCTCCCCCCCTGCAGTCCCAGCCGATAACCCCATGGCCCGCTGCAACGACTTAGCCGACTTTTTCTATCAAAAAATCAATAAAATATACTCATCTTTCATGATTTCCGCCCCGAGCCCAGTATTAGTGAGCGCCAGTCTCCAACCGCTACAGAACTCCCCCACCGAGCAACTAAGAACAACCTCCCACCATTAGACCTAGAATCACTTCAATCCCTCGCGCAACAGATAAAATCAGGTCCCCCCTCCGATTCAGCACCCCCCGTACGATGATCATGGCTAGTCAAGTCATCCTTCCTACTCTCATGGAGCTATTGAACAGCTCCATGCAAAAGGGAGTTGTACCTCCCACCTGGAAACAGGCGATGGTAAAAGCACTATTAAAAAAGCCCAACCTTAACCCTAACGATCCTAACAACTACCGTCCCATCTCCTTGTTACCCTGGGCAAGCAAGATTCTGGAGAAACATGTCAACCTCCATCTCACAAAATTCCTTGAAGAAAACCTTTTACTGGACGCCACCAAAACAGGATTCTACCCAAAACATGGCACAGAAACAGCTCTTCTAGCTGTAATGGAAGAATCTAGGAGGTTCTTGGACCGAGGGGGATCAGTGGCAGTGGTCCTCCTCTATCTCAGCGCCGCGTTTTACACAGTATGCCATAAAACTCTGTTACAACGACTGTCCGGTCTGGGAGTCTCCGGAGATGCTCTTGCCTGGTTAGGATCTTGTTTGAGCGGAAGGACCTTCCAGGTCTTTGACGGTGACTCCTGTTCCACCAGTAGACCTTTGAGTTGCGGGGTACCGCAGGGCTCTTCCTTAAGCCCCACGCTGTTCAATGTGTACATGAGACCGCTGGCTGAGGTCGTCCGTAAATATGGCATCAAGGTCATCTCGTATGCGGACGACACTCAGCTCGGGGTCTCCCTGGCACAGAAGAACAGCGGGCACCCGCAAGTCAACCTGGCCGGCTGCATGGAAGAGGTGAGAAGTTGGATGACAGCATCCTCTTTAAAACTGAATGGTGAAAAAACCGAGATCATGCTTCTCGGCCCTCCCTCTCCTACCACCATCGACCAGCTATGGCCCTCCAGCTTAGGCTCACCCCCATCGCCGAAGGAGGACATAAAAAGCCTAGGAGTCTGGCTTGATAAATCTCTTACCCTCAATACCCAGGCAACAAAAACTTCAGCAATCTGCTTCGGGCTCATTCGGATGTTAAGAAAAATCCTTCCGATTCTGCCCTTTGAAGCCAAACAAGTTGTCATTCAGGGTCTCATTCAGTCCCGGCTCGACTTTAACAACGCCCTCTACCTGGGAGCCCCAGAATACGTATTACAAAAGCTTCAGCGGACCCAGAACTGTGCAGCTCGTACCCTACTCCAAATACCTCGCAGAGAATCGGCCAAAGCAGGGATTCGATCACTCCACTGGCTCTCTGTTAGGGAAAGAATAAAATTTAAGGCCCTCTGTATTTCCCATCAAGCCTTTCATAGAGCAGGCCCTGAGATCAATCACTCTCTTCTTATCCCCTACTGCCCTGGTAAACAGCTTCTATCAACGAATGCATGCCTTGCTGCAGTTCCCCGAATCAAAAGGTGCAGAGCAGGAGGCAGGTCTTTCACGCTCAATGCCGCCAAACTCTGGAACTCCCTCCCTCCATCACTAAGAGCCAACCGGATCCTCTCGTCCTTCCGTAAAGAGCTAAAAACTTTCCTCTTTAAAAACTAACCACCCCTACTTCCCTCAGAGTACTACGCCCTGTACTCAGCGCTTGGATGCCCTCGGGCAGCAGCCGCGCTGTACAAATCCCCTTTTCATTTCATTTCATAAATGCGAAGGCGGGTAGTATGTACATGGTATACGTTGACTTGACCGCAGCCTTCGACTGCGTTTGCCATGCCAAAATTTGGGGGTAGATCTACCATTAGTAAATTTCCTGCGTGAATTATATTCCAATGCCTCAGCCAGGGTGAGGTTCGGGGTAAAGGGCGAATTATCCGCGCCCTTTGGGATAGAGCGAGGAGTCCGACAAGGTTGTGTCCTGGCTCCCTTCCTCTTTACGCTTTACACCAACGGTCTGGAGAGGCCCATGTTGGAGGGGAGCCAGGATCTTCCACTAATAAAAAAACGCCCGATTCCTGCTCTACTATACGCAGATGACGCGGTGATACTGGCCCGTACACCCCTAGAACTCCAGAAGGCGTTAAATAGATATTCCCAATTTATGGGGAAGCTGAATTTATGTAAACATCAAAAACACCTTTGTTATGACCGCAGGACCAGGGAAAAAAAGGACAAAGGACATACATCTAAACAAGGCACAAACAGCACAATACCCATATCTGGGAATAATTATCGACCATAAACTTAATTGGAATTCAGCAATTGAGAAGTCCAGAAAATTCCACCTTATGAGAGCCACTATGGCCCTCGTAAATTTTTCAAACAAATTGGGAAAGAGGCCGCCGGTAGAGCTTTTAAAGATATATAGAGCTAAATGCCAATCAGTAGCGCTATATGGGGCCGGAGTGTGGGGGTATGCTAATACCAACAATTTACAAGTGGATGAGAACGCCTTTTTGAGATTTCTTTTAGCGGTACCAAAGAGTGTATCTACTTTCTCATGTCATATGGAACTGGGGATCTCTTATTTATCGGATCTAGCCAAAATACAACCACTCCTCCTCTGGCATCGAATTTGGTCGACAGACAAAAATGAATTCACACAGCAAATCATTTCTGACTGTATAGCTTTGGATGACTCATACAAAATTGGCTGGTTGTCATATATAAAAAGTTTCTTATATGACCTGGGACTGGAAAGACACTTCTGGTACCAACCTCTATTCAGTCATTATCAAGGAAGGTATTACAGGCACTGTCCCTTACACATTTAGAATAATTACGGATAACCAAAGAAGTCTCTAAATCTTCTGTCCAACACTGTATGGCAGTCCAAACAACTTTTTTAATTCAGCCTTATCTTACCCATGACTTTACCACCTTTGAGAGATTCCTCCTGACTAGGTTCAGCTAAATGTTTTACACCGTCTGGTTGCCTTTCCAACAAAAAATAACTGGGATTCAGAATGACCTCTATGTCCGTGTGATGAGATTTCTACTCAGGCAACAATTCACACTTTCTTTTTCTGTAAATATTACAGTGGGCATAGAAAGATCTGGCTGATCCCGTTATTAAAACTTATGGGCATAAGAAGATGCCGTCCGGCCTTGCTATTTCTACAGTTTTTGGGTGACGAGTGGACATCGAAGTACATTGTTAAGTTTTTGAAATGTATTTTTCGACATCGACCTAATTTGTAAAAATTATTGCATAATCATGTATATCGAGAAATATAATCATGTATGTAATAAGCAAGATGATCCTCCCTCACAAGGTTCTATATATATACCATGAATCTGTTTTTAAGTTGTAAATATCTTAGGGCATTAAATAGTAAATTTGCCTATTTTTAGAACTATTTCATGTTTTTTAAAACCATTGTTTTAGCGGCAGTATTGAGTTTTAATGTAATATGTGAAATGAAATTTATGTGCGGAATTGCTTTTATGTTTTTTTTACATGATAAAAACCGAATAAAGAAATACTTACTTACTTACTTACTTATTATATTTTATAATCCTAACTGACTCAGGAAACATGGTAAACAATCGAGTTTAGTATGCCTGAACTCAGAATGATAAATGGCATCTTTTAGTGAAGTTGGTTTTAACATTCTGTGTTTGAAAATACCACTTTTTGAAAGTAGGTATTTTCTTGCCTTACCTTTCAAGCCTGCCTCTGCTAGGTTGTGTTTTCCTTGTCTGGTGTTTTTGAGTGACAGAGGTGGGGATTCCAAAACACAGGATGAGTCAGCCCAGTGGTGAATAGAGAGATCTGCATCTAGATGGGAGGGAGGAGTTGCACCTGAACCTTGAATAGGGTTGTGCCTGCCTTCCACAATGCTGGCTCCACCTTCTGGGGTGCGGCTGATGTCTCTGCCCTGCACAGTGAAAGAAGAGAAGGAATCCTGTCAGCAAAGTGCTCCAGGGCTGTGCTTTCCCTCCACAATGCTGGCTTCTCCTCCTGTGGGGCGTCTGATGTTTCTGCCCTGCATTGTGAAATGAAAGAAGGAGTCATGTAAACAGAGTGCTCCAGAACTGGTTTGGACTGGGCAAAGGCCCCTCTGCCCTCAGAGGACAAAGGATTTTGGGGTATAAATATTGGGACCCTGATCCCAAGAAATTAGATCACTTTTGGACTACAATAAGAAACCTCTGCTGAGGAGAGGAACCTGAAGAAACTGAGGAGAGACTACTCCTAATCTGAAGTGCTGCTTAAGGGATTGGCCTGCAGTGGTTGCCTGACTGCCACAGAGAGGAGAAAGAACTTTGTGTGCTTTACTTTCAACTTGTGAAGGATCTCTAAGGGCTTGGAAAAGAGCTTGCCTCATGCTGAAGTCTCAGGGACAACAGATTTCACCCCCTGCTCCCCAGAGTTGTTTGGAAGTGCCTGCTTCTGTTTTGGGCTTTCTGAGGGACTGCATGTCGCAAGGAGCTTGAAGCACGACTCAACGAGGAAGAAGCGTGTCGCCATCGCTGCTGCTGCCGTCGCAACTCTGACGGAGGGTGTCGCCGCTGCAGCTGTCGTATTGCACCGCATCGAGAGAATCGTCTTGCAACGAAGAGGAAGAGTGTCGCCGTCGCTACTGCTGCCGTCGCAACTCCAAGGGAGGGTGTGGCCTCTGTAGCTGTCGTATTGCACCGCATCGAGAGAAGTGTCTCGCAACGAGGAAGAAGCGTGTCACTATCGCTGCTGCTGCCGTCGCATCGTGAATGTCGGCGCTGTTGCTGTCGTATTGCACCGCATCGAGGAAAGCGCCTTTGATCCCCGGAGAAGTGGGCCGCCGTCCGAGCTGCTGCCGTTGCATCTTGGATGTCGCCTCTGTAGTTGTTGCATCGTGCAGAAGATTCTCGCAAACATCGGAGAAGAGTGTCGCAGCTGAAGCTCTTCCCGTCGCATCGCTGAACAAGGGTGTTGTCGCTGCAGTTGACGCATCGAATCGAGACTTCTCGCATCATCGAAGAAGCGTGCCGCATCTGGAAGATCTTCACGTCTTTATTTCTTTGCACCGGAACTTTGCCACATTTCCATTGCTGCAACATTGCCTGTTGTGGAAGCGCAACGCATCGTAAGGTACGTTAACGCAAAGTGTTGCATCTTAAGAACTGAACTGACCTAAGCTAAAACTACCAAAAAAGTATAGCATTGTGGATTTTTGTCGTTTATGGTCTTGTGTTAAATCTATATAAAGAATACTTATTTTTAATATACAACTGTGTGGTGTCCATCTGTAGTGTTGTCACTGGGTTACTGTATGTGGCCAAAAATGCTTTACACACTGCCTCTGAGATAAGCCTGTCTGCTCGTGCCAAGCTACCAAGGGGGTGAGTACCTACCTGTGCCAACTAGAGACCCCCAAATCTAACACTTTGTTTCTCTGTTTTCGGGTGACTCACTTCTACCGAGCACAAGATGGCTGCAACACTTCCTGGTTTGGAGTGCTAGCAGCCAATCACAGTGAAGCTCGTGCACGCAACTTAGGCTCCGCCCAGATATCAAAACGTTTATTTTCCTAATTTCTCAGCAACTACTGAACGGATTTAAACCATTGTTAACAAGATCACTTTCTGACCCAAGCACTACCTTTATGCCAAATTTGGAGTAATTCCGTTCAGTAGTTTCGGCTGTAGCCTTGCACAAAGTTTCCCATGGGAAATTGATTTTTTGAATCTTATTTTTTACATTTCTCAAAAACTACTGAACGGATTTACACCATTTTAAAAAAAAAGGTCGCTTCCTGAACCAAGCTCTACCTGTCTGCCAAATTTGGGGTAATTCAGTTCAGCAGTTCGAGCTGTAGCTTGCTGCAAAATTTCCTATGGAAATTAACATGGAGAAAACGACTTTTGGCACCCCCCTTTTTTTTTCAAATGATGAATCACCCCCAAACTTTCAGGATTGGAGATGACCTGGATAGAGTTTTTGGGGGAGAATTTCAGAGAGATTCGTCAAACGACCCAAAGTTATTAGTAAACCAAAAACCGCTTTTCCTGTAGAAACTAGATTCTAACTATAACTACCTACTGGCGACTGCCAGTAGGTAATATAGTCAATCTCCTCATTATTAACATACCTATTTCTTTTCTTTGGTGATCCTCAAATATTAGCAATCTTTCACTTCAATTTTCTTCTCACAGAAAGGGATTACTACCCCTCTCTGTAATGGCAAGTGTCCCTCTCTTTTTCCTCTGATACACATACACTTAGCAAATGAAAATATTTTCTTAATTTTTTCATATTGTTATACTACTTTTCATTGGTCAGTTTCTTTTAACCCTTTATTATCCTCCTGATTACAAGCCTAATCTGGTATTGGTGGCATAAGTGCTGCACTCCATTAGTGACGCTTAACGTATAGGCCATGGGTACACTGCTGCCATGTACTAGGGACATATAGGTAGGTTAAAGATGCCAATCAATGATGGTCTTCCCCCGTTTCCTTTATATCCTGCAGAACATCACGATCCCCCTTCCGAGCAGTTGGTTCAGTGAACTCGATGGGGCCCTCACCCGGTTTGTCTGGGGAGGGAGATCGCGCATATCCCTGGCACACTGCCTCATTCCCCCCTTTGATGGTGGTATGGGGGTGACCAACCTCCACCTCTACTATCTGGCCACAAAACGTATCGTCATCCACGATTGGTGTGGCTATGCCCGGCGCTGGCAGCATTCTGGGGGGGGGGGGTGGAGCGGGAGCTCACACAGTCCCTGGGGTGGGAGGTTCCACACGACCCGCTGTGGCTGCTCTTGGGGGTCTTTGACGGCCTAGACCGTTCTAGGATGGACAAACGCCTCTTGGCGACGGCTGTGGCGGTGGTCAAGAGGGACATAGCACTGCACTGGTCACAGGTTAAGGCGCCTACTGTAAAGGGATGGAGGAAGGGAGTGGACTGGTATGGGATCCAGGAGGAGGCCCTATTTGAAGCCCCGGGATGCCCGGACTTATTCCACAGAGTGTGGGGCAAATGGTTTAATATGATGCCACCATGATATACTGTTTTTTCTTTGTTCTATGTCAATATGCAATTGCTATACAAACTGCTGTGTTGGATTGTAATGGACTGTCCCTACCTGTAACATCCATCATCCCTGACCTGCTCCATTTGATGCTTAATGAACTGCAACCAATGAATTTCTTTGTTTACGTAAAACCAATAAAGTTGATTATCAAAAAAAAGATGCCAATCAGCGATTAGCCAAGGTGACAGGCCCGATTCACAAGGGTAAACTGAGATGAAAGTCTAACTTTACGACTTTCGGTATTCACAAAGGGCATTTACGAGTCATAAAGTTAGACTTTTGTCTCAGTTTTGGTCTCAATTAAACTTAAGACCAAAAGGGAAGTTTAACTGAGACAAAAGTCCAACTTTACTATTCGTACGTGCCTGTTGTGAATACCGAAAGTCGTAAAGTTAGACTTTTGTCTCAGTTTACCTTTGTGAATGGGGCCCTCCATGTTTTGGGGTTATCAGAGGACATACACTGCTTGCTGGGCGTCAGTGCCCCAGTGTTCAGAGTCAGTAAACTATGACTACATCTTGCAAAAATTGGGGGTGATCCTGCAAAAATAGAATTTCCTCACAGCTGCCTTCTCTGTGATTTGTTTATGCGCATTTTCTTGTTGCTGATTGAAGGGGGGGCACAACTGGAGGCAGTAGTTGTGATTAAAGGTGTAGGGGGTGTGCCTCTTGATCCATTATCCTATGGATTGTGATGAACGGTGTAGGGGGTGCTAGCCTGTGCCCCTTTATCCATTATCAAACGGATTGTCCACTGCTTGTGCCTGGTGAGTTAATACATGTGGCAGTTTATTTTTCAGATTTGGCGTGATATTTCTACGTTTTTAATGTGCTTTGGTGGGGAAGCTATACATTTTATGTACAAAACTTAGAGTGACACCATTTCTGACCAGACCTATGCCTCAGCATAGATGTGAAAATATTAATTTCTGAAATTCTGCCATTTTTGCCATAAAATGATTTACAGTATCCCAGAAAACAGTTTTGCCTCCTCATGATTTTGCTTCTTGTACCTGGTGTGTTGCTTAGTTGTTATTGCAGGTGCATAATGAATGTGATGTAAAGGGCTTAGAGTGTTTCACTTTTTTGTACTATGTTCTCCTGTGGGCCTAGTTGTCTGTAAACTACTGGATGATTTGAACTGTGTGTGTGCCTAGGAAGAGTAAAGAGAATTAGCAATCAAACGTTCATTTAACTTGCTCTTCTCTCCAATCTTCCATTGAGGCAGTAGTATTCAACATGACACACACTTAAAGAAAAAAGAAAGTGTTACCATCCCTGGCACACCCAACAGGGTGGACATATATATGCAAGCAGTGAAAGAAATGTAATCGGACAAGAACATAATAATTAATCCCTCTGACAAGGGCGGCAATGTAGTTCTACAGGCACGGATGAACTGCTGCAATGAAGCACTTGCACAACTCAGCAATCGGGATAATTATGTGCCTATACCGATGAAAGCATACTTGGAGAGCATCACCGAATATGAGGCATTAATCCTCAAATGGCACGAGAGTAGAATGCTCTCAAAGGAAGAGTATCGATTTCTTGAGGTTGCTCATCCTAGGATACCCACCTTCTATCACCTACCCAAGGTGCATAAGGATTCAGTAAAACCGCCGGGGCACCCAATAATTTCCTCGATTGGTGGGCTATTGAAGAACATGTCAAGATTCATTGATTATTACCTTTTCCCTTTTGTCGAGGAATTGCCCTCCTACACCAGAGACACTAAAGACTTCTTGCGTTACATTGAGGGAAGTCCATGGGAGCCCGACTTCCTTATGGTTACTTTGGACATAGCTAGTTTGTATACTAGCATTTCACATGAACAGGGTATTCATGCTATTCAACAAATTTTGATACAGCGACCGCCTAAATTTACCGACCACAGTGAAATGTTAATAGAACTTTTACATTTCTGCCTGTTTAACAACTTCTTTATCTTTCAGGAACAGATTTACAGGCAAAAAAGGGGGACTGCCATGGGAGCCTGCTTCGCCCCCAGCTACGCAAACTTGTTCGTCGGCTGGTGAGAGAAGCGGGCGGCCTGGTCAGACTCCTGTGACCACTGGGTTGAGAAAACCATTATTTGGAGACGGTATATAGCCGATCTCTTTCTTGTCTGGCGAGGCAGTGAGGAATCTGTCAGTGAATATATTAAACGTCTGAATAGCATCAGTTTGAATCTAAGGTTCTCTGGCGATATCAGTGCGAAGGAAGTCACTTACCTAGATGTCAGGGTCTTTGCAACAGATGGTAGGATGCAGACATCATTATTCAGAAAACCCACAGCGGGTAATTCAGTGCTTCATGCACTTAGCAGCTACCCAAGTAATTTGAAAAACAGTATCCCGTACGGGGAACTTCTGCGCATAATACGCAACAGCTCTAGATGAGAAGATTTTACAGAAGTTGGCGCAGAATGCCTTAACAGATTCAGGGAGCGGGGCTACAAGGAAAGGGTCTTGAAGGAGGCATGGAATAAATCAGAAACCACAAATAGATCTGAGCTCATTAAGCATGTCCCGAAGAAGAGCAGTACAGGGAACACAAATCTTAGACTCATCACCAATTTCTCTAATGCATCCAGGAGTCTGATGAAGATCATGTACTCAAATTGGAGTATTTTGAAATCTGATCCTATTATTGGTCGGGACATTCCCAATCATCCATCAGTAACTTTCCGTAGAACCAGATCTCTCAAAGACCATCTAGTTCAAAGTCACCTACCACCCGTAAAGAAGGGTATACAGGGACTCGCAGGTTTCCATCCTTGCAGTAAATGCAAAGCCTGTGCTGACAGTAAGAAAACCTTGACCTACTTAATACCAGGGCGGGAAGCACCGATCAAAATAAAAAAAATCATGAATTGCCATACACCTTACGTTGTCTACTGCCTTAGCTGCCCCTGTGGGCTTCGGTATGTGGGCAGCACGATTCATCCTGCCAAAATGCGCGTATTAGAACATCAAAGGGCTATACAGAACAACGATAGTAACTGCCCCGTAGCACGCCATTTCCAATCGCATCATGACAGCAATCGTAAACTCTTAAGGTACTTTTGCTTGGATCATATGGCACAAGACCCGCGAGGCGGTGATAGAGAGAAACGTTTGAGGAGACTCGAATCTCGGTACATTATAGATCTGGCCACCAAGACACCTTTAGGACTGAATATGGGGGAAGAGCTTAGGGTACACCTGTAAATATTGACTGTATATAATTTGTTTTGATTATCTATGTCTTCACAATTTTTTAGGAATGTAGGTCACTAGTTAAATTATTATTGCCACCCTTTCAGACTCATTGATTAACTAATTTTGCATGTTATTCGCACCTAATTTACTGTATA
Source organism: Lissotriton helveticus (assembly GCF_964261635.1). Classification (NCBI taxonomy): domain Eukaryota; kingdom Metazoa; phylum Chordata; class Amphibia; order Caudata; family Salamandridae; genus Lissotriton; species Lissotriton helveticus. The sequence goes on along the minus strand of NC_136059.1, from coordinate 1,240,324,572 downwards.
TAGGAGGTTCTTTCCTTTTTTGAACCAATATGCCCATTTGGGGCTGTATTGAGCGTTTATGTTTAGTCAACATAGGCTGCAAGTTATTTGATTTTGGTAGCCCATTCAGGGCAATATCATGTATGAGGAAAATGCTATAATGTGACAGTGCATGCCCTTCTGGTTAATTTACAAACTTTTTCGAAAATGGATTTAGACCAGTATTAATTATGGTGAAAAGTGCGACTCAGATTGACATGATTTGCAGATTTAATGTTATTTACACATTGATCAATTTTCGGCTCAGAACATCTCTATAATTATTATGATTTGAGTTATAAGGTTTGGCTTATGTATTGCACCTTTTATTCACTCGTTTTATGGATTTTGCACTGAATTTGCGCCATGCCTGACATTAACATGGCGCTTAGTGGTGACCATCTCCCACGTGATTGTAGCAATGGCGTTTTGTTTGTGTATTTATTCAGTTGCGTCATGGCGGCCGCCTTACAACTGACGAAGGCGTCCTGCCGAAATGCGTTTTTGTCTTATTACTTGTGCTCAATAAATCCAACCCGGATTTAACCCCCGCGAGTGCTGTCTACTTTTTCAGAACTCTTATATATATATATAGTATGTAGAGCTCATTGGCTGGTGCCTACACAACAATTTTTTCCTGTTTAATAACATCTTATATAAACAGAGGAGGGGAGTTGCTATGGGGGCCTGCTTTTCCCCCAGCTAAGCGTGTTTACACGTAGGCTGGTGGGAGGAGCAGGTCCTCAAGCATGAATACAGGCAAGCTATAGATCAACACATGGTGTTGTATCTTCGGTACATCGACGATGTTTTCATCATTTGGCGCGGTACTACAGCATCCGCATAATGTTTCGTCGATAGCATCAATAGAAATAAACTTAACCTGACTTTCACTTCCCATATTCATACTTCCGAAATAGAATTTTTGGATGTGAAGTTAAGAATTGTCAACAACTCTCTACAGAGCACCCTATACACGAAAAGCACGGCTGGCAATATTACATTGCATGCAAATAGCTCTCATCCCAAACACCTCATCGCTAGCATACCGTACGGAGAGGTCTTACGACTCAAACGTATTTGCAGCGATGAGGATGACTTTAGGAAGTGTGTTGACAACATGCGCACAAGACTCATGGTAAGAGGCTACAGTAATAAAATCATTAACACAGCCATTACTAGAGCAGAAGATCGACCTAGAAGCAGTCTGTTTAAAGATGATTCGGTCCAATCCACTGCTGAAAATACCAACTGTGATAATCCCAGATTAATCTTGACCTATTCACATCAGGAAAGGAAAATCAGGTCCATCATTCATAAACATTGGCCAATTGTCCTCACTGACAGCACTTTGGGTGAGAGGCTATCTATCCCCCCTGCTGTAACCTTCAGAAAGGGAAGATCTATGGGCAATGATCTGGATAAAAGTTCACCAGAAACCAGAAAACCGACAATATGGCTTCAACCCATGAAGGGGTTTAAAAAATGTTCCACTTGTCGGGCTTGCAAATTTGGCTGCAACAAATCTACATATGAGACCCCTTTCAACACATCCCCTGTGTCCATCAAGGGGAATTTCAATTGTAAAACGGACTTCGCTGTCTACATCCTGACATGCACCTGTGGTTTAAATTATGTGGGAAGCACAAAGCTACAGGTCCATGTCAGGATCCTACAACACCTGAGGGCCATTCTTCACAATGACGCCACCTATCCGGTGGCTAGGCATTTTGCTAAATGCCATAATAAAGACATCAATTGTCTCTCTTACTTTGTTATCGCTGCGGTTCCAAAATCTAAACGCGGCGGAAACAGAGAAAGAAAGCTTAGACAGCTGGAGACAAAGTTTATATTGGAACTAGACAGCAAGTGGCCTAGGGGTCTCAACAATTCGGAGGATATGTACACATACCTATAGAAAACCATTGTGTCTATAAGTTTGGCACAATATGTAGCTATTATTGCATTGAGCCTTCAGCCCAGCCATAAATTATTTCATTCTCTCTGCCAGGTCAACTCCTATGACTCTCTCCTGTCCTTAAAATAGTCTACATTTACTTTTTACAAAACATAACATATAATATATGACTTCATTCCAGATGTAAGATATACACTGACAAATTTTGATTGCAATAATGTATCTTATGAAATTATATGTTTATGTATATATAATAATGTATGTCTATAGAATTTTAATTGACCAGTTTGGTTATTATCAATTGCACGTCGAACACAATTTTTATTAATTTCCGTTTTGCACTATCATCACAAAAAGCACTTTATGTAGGAATTTGTTGAAAAATTGGTCATGGTTTAACAGTACTCACATTATTCTCATTTTAAATACATGATCACAGGATGTAATTCTTATATGGCACATGTTAGTTGGTCTAAATAACATGTCTTTGAGGCTGTATAAAATGACCCATAGTGGGTAATAATTTCATAAATGGATTTCATTTTAAACCTGATGTCATATATCAGATGGCCTTACATTTGTAAATTATAAGACCACTATGCCATAGAATTGTTAAAACCTGCATTTAAGCAGTTAGTATAATGGTACTTTTAATTAAGTTTTTGTAAATTAACCTGAGAAAGACGTAGATCCGTGTGATAGTCTTTTCTTCATGTTTATTAATCATGTGACCTACTGACCATGCGGTGTAGGGTGGTGTGTACATTTGATGTTGAAAAAACGTATAAAACTATAACGGTCGCGATATTTGCTGAATGTGATCAAGGGCTCTTGAAGCCCGAAACGCGTCATTGCAGGCTGGAGAAGAAACGCAAATAAAATCTGTATCTTGCCTGACTTGCTGTGGTGGTTTGAGTTCCTTCCTCGCCGCACGCCGGAAGTGGTGGGAATTGTTTGGTGCATATATATATATATATATATATATATATATATATATATATATATATATATATATATATTACCTACTGGCGGTCGCCAGTGGGTAGTTATAGTTAGGATTGGCTACCATAGGAAATCCGCAACATTCTATTGGGAATAACATTGGCGCCGATTGAGGAATTTGTGTGTAATTTTCCAAAATTTTGGCCAGCTCCGCTCCCCTCCTTCCCTGAAAGTTTCGGGGGGATTTGTGAAGTAGGGGCCGAGAAACAAGGGGGGTCCCAAAACGTGTCTTCCCCATGTTAATTTCCATAGGACGGTCTGACAAGTCTACAGCCCGAACCGCTGAACGGAATTACGCCAAACTTGGCAAAATTGTAGGAACTGGTACGCAGATGTGCCTTTGCTATGTTTGGTGAAAACTGCTCCAGTGGTTTTTTCGAAAATTAACTTCAAAAACACATATATATCCTTTCAGAATCCCAAAATCAGATCTGAGGTGGTCAAATGCATGAATTTCTATTTTGCCGAAAATGAGGGATCGGTGTCTTCCCCGGTCTCCCTTTGGGAGGCTTATAAGACTGTGATCCGTGGACAGACTCTGTCCCTGGTGGCTGATGAGAAGCGGCGTAAACAAGAAGAGGTAGTGAGCTTGGAGTCTGAAATTACTGAATTGGAGGAACGGTTGGAGGCTGGGGTTACGCCTGAGACGTTGCATGTTTTGGCTCTTAAGCAATCTGATTACAGGGCTTTGGTGACTGCCTCGGCTGAGGCAATGTATCGTATGCAGCAGGGGCGTCTTTATGATGTGGGTAATAAAGCGGGGAAGTTGATTGCTTGGCTGGATAGGCGAGATAGATTGCATCGTGTTGTGCCTGTGGTTGAGAGAGCTGATGGAGCACGAGTCGTGGACCCGGTTGAGATAGTTGAGGTGTTTGCCCAGCACTTTCGAGTCGTATACGCGCCGATTTCGGGTTTGCCGGAGGAGGACTCGCGCTTGCTACTTCGTGATCTTGAGTTGCCCGGTCTCTCGGAGTCAGACGGGGCGTTGATGGAGACTGATTTCTCCATTGATGAGGTTGCGCTCGCTATTCGCTCTCTTCGCTCGGGGAAGGCTACGGGCCCCAACGGTATACCAGTTGAGCTGTATAAGCTATGCCCAGAAAAAATGGCGTCGTATCTGCTGAGTATGTTTGTGGCGTCGCGAGACCGTGGCTCTCTTCCCAGAGACCAGAGGCTGGCTTCTATTGTAGTCGTTTATAAGGATGGCAAGCCCCGCGAGCGCTGCTCATCATATCGTCCGATTTCACTTTTAAACGCTGAACCCAAGATATTGGCGAAAATACTGGCAAACCGATTGGCCATGGTGATTAGCGGACTGGTTCACCCTGATCAGTCCGGTTTTATCCCCCAGCGCAATACTGCACTCAACCTTCGTCGTCTGCATGCGTCATAGCGAGGGCGGGATCCCTTAGTGAGCCGGCCATCTTGGTTTCTCTTGATGCCTCGGTGGCCTTTGATACGATCGAGTGGCCATATTTGTGGGCCACTCTCGCTAAGTTCGGCTTTGGTCCAAAATTCATTTCATGGGTTAAACTCCTGTATGAACAGCCGTTGGCGCAAGTGGTGGTTAATGGTAGAGCTTCGGAGCCCTTCGCCCTGGGGCGTGGCACAAGGCAGGGATGTCCTCTGTCGCCGCTGTTGTTCGCACTTGCGCTCGAGCCGCTGGCCGCCTGGCTCCGGTGGGAGCCTTCCCTAAAGGGTATTCGGTGGTCCCCTGACTTCTAGGACCGTGTATCATTATATGCTGATGACATCTTGTTGTATTTGACGTCCCCCCGTAAGTCACTGGGAGTTCTCTTTGATGTTCTGCGCTCCTTTGGTCGTAACTCCGGGTTGGTTATTAATTGGTCCAAGTCCTGTATTTTCCCGCTCACCGGTGACCCTCTTTCTTTGCCTCGAGTATGCCCGATCCCGGTTCGTACTGATGGCTTTAAGTATTTGGGGATTTATATTTCACTTGACCCTGTTTTACGATATGACCAGAATTTGTTGCCTCCGCTCACCCGGCTTCGGTCGGATGTCGCGGCCTGGTGTAATTTGCCCTTATCTCCCTTGGGACGGGCAGCCTTGTTTAAAATGATGTCTCTTCCCCGATTCTTGTATGCTGTGCAAAATACACTTGATCTAGTACCGGCTGGCTACTTTCGCGAAATTGAGTGCCTCCAGAGGAAGCTAGTGTGGGCTGGCCGACCCCGTATTGCATTGGCTAAGCTTACGTTACCTTGGTACGATGGGGGCATTGCGTTGCCTGATATACGACGGTATTACTGGGCATCTCAATTGAGTGCCGTAAACCATGCTATGTATGGTCCAGTTCCGAATCCGGCTTTCGAAATGGACCGGTGGCTTTTACCCGGTGGAGATTATTACAGGGCATTTTATTCTCGAGGTGCTAGGAAGAATTTGACGGGACCCACTGGAGTGGCGGTGCGGGTGTGGGGCAGCGCGACCGCGGCTACTGGATGGACGGATAGGCTGACCAGAGCGACCCCTCTGTTTGCTGCGGAGAGGCTGGGTGAACTATGGACTTCAAAAGGGTTTGATAGATGGGACCTCATCGGGATCAGTAAGTTGGGTGACCTCTGGATTAAGGATAGAGTTAAGACCTTTGCTGAACTGCAGCAGGAGTATGGTTTGAATACTTCGGAATTCTTTCGATACCTTCAGGTTCGTCATGCCATTGGATCGGTCTTCCCGGCCGGTTCCGATATCCCGGAGAGCTCCACCCTGGAAGACAGGGTGCTGGACGGTCATGTTCCGGACAGCACCATCTCACTTATTTATAAGAAACGTATTAATACTCGGTCGGACTTGCTTGTTCACCTACGTAGTACCTGGACTAACGATGGGCTGGAACTAGATGATGAGGATTGGCAGGCCGCGATATCCTCTCCTAAAGAGGTTGCGATATCGGCGCGTCTGCGACTCGTTCAGCTGAAAATCCTCCACCGGGTCTATGTCACGGGTCCTCGATTGATGCATATGGGTTTCTCTGAGGATGGACTGTGTCGGCGGGGCTGTGGTATGCTTGCTACTTTCCTCCACATTGTATGGGAATGCCCGGAGGTTGTGTCTTTTTGGAATGGAGTACATGCGGTGATGAGTGAGGTTACGAATGTTCAACTGCTACCTGAAGCCAGGCGCTGTCTATTGAATGTATGGGAGCCGAATGATTGCAATGTTGCTCAGACTCAATGGGTGACTCTGGGGAACATGGTTGCGAAGAGGGACATTGCACAATTGTGGGGATCTCAGAGGGCCCCGTCGGTCTCCAGGTGGGAGGACAATATGGACTGGTGCATGTTCAGGGAGAAGGTTGTTTATATCTCCCGTGGCAGACCCAAAAAATGGGGTAGGGTATGGAACCAGTGGAACTCATTCCGTGGGGATATATGCGATCCCCCTCTCATTGATCCCGCTGACACTCCTTGCTCCCCTTGACTACACGTTTCGGCTCCCTTCTGTACCGTGTTATCGATAGATCACTGGCTCTGGGTCCCCCTTCTCCCCCCCCCCTTTTTTGTTCTCCTGAAGGTTCTCCTGTTTCTTTATATTGTTTTTTGGACTGTCTCTCCCCGCAACGTATGGAACAGACGAAATACCTATGGCATAGCCTTGTTTTTTCTCTTTCTTGTGTAAAAATGAAACCTTTTCATATCCTGTCGTTTTGGAACTGACCGATAACATACGCCAATGCTGCCGGACCCCTGGTTGTCGGCTGATGAGCTGTGTAACTTTACGTTGTCTTGCTATATTGCACTAGCCGGCCCAGTGAGTTGTAGGCATGTATCTGTATTTTATCTCTTGCTAATAAAGGTTTTTAAAAAAAAAAAAACATATATATCTATAGGCGCGCTCCGAGCGCTCACCGGTACGCGTACCGGGGAGCGCACCCGGCACGCTACGGGAGTGCGCGAGCGGAAAGCTGATTGGCTGTCGGGTGTCTGTCAACATTCTAAACAGTCCGGAGAGTCCGCCATCTTGTGTCTCGGTAGAATCAAGACACAAGAGGTGACAAAGAAAGGGGGAAATAATTAAAAGGGGGCAGAGTAGACACCCCCTGACCCCCTAGGTTTTCTGAGGGGGGCCTAGAAGGACCTTGAAGGGCAAAAAACCTTTTTTTTTTTGTTGAAATTTTCGCGGGGTAAGCGCTGGCTGCGCTCCCCGGTACGCTCTCCGGTACGCGCACCTTGAGTCCACCAGGGGGAAAAACAGTGTAAAAAAATAGAGTTAACAAATTAAGGTAGAGTGTTTAGAAGAAAGTGATGCATTGCTGGAGTGTGTCACAAAAATGATGCAACTCCAGCAATGCATCCTTTCACATGGGGCCAGTCCCATGTGAAAGGGCCTGCGTCAGTCTTACGCCTGCTGTGAGGCAGGCGCAAGATTTAGACGCAACAGCGTCGTAAAAGTGACGCAGTGAAATCTTATAGATTTCACTACGTCACTTCTACGACCCTTCCTTACGTCAATACGCCCCCTTTGCATATATTACAGCTGGCACAGGTATAATGTGGTGCAGGTGTTTACAAAGTGACGCATCTACCTAGATGCGTCACTTTGTAAATATGACTCAACAAGGTGCATTTTTTACAGCACTGGGGCGTCACAAAAAGTGACGCACCGGCGGTGTAAAAGTGACGCATGGCCTCATAAATGAGGCCTTCAGTCTTCTACTCATGCGTCATATTTAATGTATGACGCATTATGTCGCAAGGAGTTACAGATACGTCAGTATTTCTGACGTATCTGTAAGCGCAAAAGTGATGCATTGCTGGAGTGTGTCACAAAAGTGACGCAACTCCAGCAATGCATCCTTTGACATGGGGCCAGCCCCATGTGAAAGGGCCTGCGTCAGTCTTACGCCTGCTGTGAGGCAGGTGCAAGATTTTGACGCAATGGTATCCTAAAAGTGACGCAGTGAAATCTCATAGATTTCACTGCGTCACTTGTACGACCCTTTCTTGCGTCAATACGCCCCCTTTGCATACATTACACCTGGCGCAGGTATAATGCGGCGCAGGGGTTTACAAAGTGACGCATCTACCTAGATGCGTCACTTTGTAAATATGACTCAACAAGGTGCATTTTTTACAGCACTGGTGCGTCACAAAAAGTGACGCACCGGCGGTGTAAAAATGAGGCCTTCACTCATCTACTCTTAGTTTTTCTTTTACTTTCTCTGTTTCTTCACTGCCTTACTCACCTTGTCTCACACTCAATTGTCTTTATCCAGTCTGTATCTCCACTCTTTCCTAAACATCATTGCTCTTTTCTTACCCTTCCACACCACCGTTCTTTTACTACATTTTCTTCACTTATCCACATTCCCCATGTTCACTCTCCTTCTCCTCATTCTCCTTCCCCACACTCACCTTATTTCAGTCCCCCTACTTCACTTCCCTTCCCCTCTCGTCCCTTTCTTTGCTTTCTCACTCATTTTCCTCTCCTCTCTCACTGCACTCCACTTCAGTTACTCTTTTTCATTTTTTTAAGAATACAGCTCTTTGATGAGAATTGGAGGTAGTTCTGAAAAGAACTTTTTTCTTCTTCTTTTTTCCTTTTTTTAACAAAAACAGGGAATGGGAAACTGCTCAACAAGAGCAAAAAAATAATAATCAAAATTAGGACTGGGGACGGCAGCGGTGGTTGTCTAATGCTCGAACCATGAGCATAACACTTTGTTTCCCATAACAAAGTAGCTGATCACATTTTCTGCATTTAATTACGGCTTCGTTAAAAGCAGGCTGAATATTAGGGATCAGCTCTTCTGGTCGCCCCCTCACCGATGTAGTTGGTCCTCCGGTTGAAGTAGAGGCACCATCCCTGGGAGCCTCTCGTGCCAGAGCCCTGACACTCTCCCGGGCATAGTTCTGGGGGTGCCTCCTCTCGACGTGGCGAATCATGGTGGAATTTCCAAATGAATATTTTCTGATGGGGTCACCCCGTGACAGGACAGTGTGACGAATTCGGCACTCCACCTTTGGAGCATTTACTTTTTTTTTATCATCTGGAATGGAAAAAAACTTCCATATGAAGTGTTCTTTTACCCTGGGCTGAGGAACCTCTTCATCTATAAATCCCTCTGTGTCATCATCGCTGCTGGATGCTCTGGCAGCCATGGTAATCCAACAAAGATTCAAGAGCAAAAAGAGAGGTCTTGCAGTCACAAAAGTGAAAGAAAAAGTGAAGGAAATGAGTGGGGATTTCATTCTTTGTAAAAAAAAACTGTTAGCAACCAATGAAAAGAGTTATTTTAAGGTCACATGACTTGACGCTCTTACGCTGCATGCACCGGAGCGCTTCCGGGGGCGCTTACGCGGCGCGAACGTAGGCGCTTCCGGGGGCGCTTACGCGGCGCGCCTGAGTGACGTTTTAAATCATTTTCATTTCGTAAATCAAAAATACTGCTTTTATAAATATGGTACTAAGGACCCGATGTAGGTAATTCTTATTTACCACTTCTTAAATACCGAATTTTACCGATTCGGTATTTAAGAAGTGGTAAATATGAAGGGGGAGATGTAGGTATTACAGATTCTGTAAATACCGAATCTTTAAGAATCGGTATTTACCGAATCTGTAAATACCGAATCCGTATTGCCCATTGATTCCTATGGGCCTTGAAGCCCATAGGAATCAATGGGCAATACCGATTCTGTAATTACAGAATCGGTAAATACCGAATTTTGCAAGGGTGCAGGGGGTGTCACTTTGACACCCTCTGGCACCCCAAAAATAGGCATGTGCGCCATGTGGCACACAGACATGCCCTAAGGGCATGTCTGTCTGTCACATGGCTAGGTGTGCATGCACACATGTGCATGCACACCTGAATTCGGTATTTTAACACCCAATTGGATTGGGTGGTAAAATACCGAATCTGAAAGGCCTGCGGCACTCAAAGATGTGCTACCTACATGTGCTTTTACAGAATCGGTATTTTTACCGAGTCTGTATTTACCAATTCGGTAATTTTACCGAATCTGTAAATACAGATTCGGTAAAATACCGATTCTGTAAAGCATGCTCCTACATCTGAAAACCCTAATACTGGTCGTAAACGGCCGAAATCGGCCGTTTCCGACCGGTATTAGGGCTCCTACATCTGGCCCTTAATGTCTTGCATTATTATTTACTTTTCATACATATTTTTTTTTACAAACGCAGAAATAGCGCTCTCAGTGCGCTCTCGGGAGAGCTTACCGGTGCGCGCACCCTGAGCGCACCAGGACATTTAAAAAAAAAATATATATACATTGAACCAATAATTAAAAATATATATATATATATAATTAATTGTTGTAAAAAAACAGCTAATAATAAAAAAAATCGTAGGTTACAAAGTCGATATACAAAGGAATTAGCTTTTTAAAAAACTGTGAAATTCACTGAAAAAACCATAGGTTTCACAAACGTTATAGTTAGGAATTAGTTTTTAAAAAACCTTTGAAATTCACTAAAAAACCATAGGTTTCACAATCGTTATAGTTAGGAAGGATTAGTTACTTACCTGTAATCCTAGTTCTCATCCAGGGGTATACTAATCAAAGTCATAATCTATGAATAATCCCCGCCCATGTGCGGGATCCCGGAGCATATAGAAAATACATATAAATATATATGTATATATATATATATATGTGAAAACATATATTTGCAGCCTAAAACATTTCCTAACTGGCAAAATTGCCACAAAATTACATAAATTAGCATACATACAGTAGTACTCTTCCAAACCCTAAGGAAGAAAGAGAGCAGAAAACATTTGTATACAACAATGCTTTATTGCCATAGGAAAAACCTGTAATTGCAGGCATTTGCCAGTAGGCTGCAGTAGAGTATAAAGCAAACAAAGAAAACTGACACCTTGCCTTTAAGGCATTAGAGTAGGGGTACCATGCCTTTAAGACCTGAAGGCAACCCCCTGCTCCCATGGTGCACCACAGGTGACAGTTGGGTCAGTTCTTTTTGGAGGTGCATAACACCTGAGGAGATCCACAATAAAACATCTCATAACTGTGTAACTCTGCTCGTCCGGGGAGGTGGGCGGGAGCTTATGACTTTGATGAGTATACCCCTGGATGAGAACTAGGATTACAGGTAAGTAACTAATCCTTCTCATCCAGGGGATACTCATCAATAGTCATAATCTATGAATAGATTAACAAGCTCATACCCAAAGTCTCTCGGACGAGCAAGAAGTATAAAAACTTCACAGAATGACTAAGACATATATTGCAAATACATCTTATGCAAATAAGTTCCTTAAAGAGGCCTGCCCTACTCTGGCATCGGCCTGAGTATCTGAGTCCAGGCAATAATGGCGGGTAAAGGTATGGACAGACCGCCAAGTTGCCGCTTTACAAATTTCAGAAATAGGAACATTACGAAGGAGAGCTGTAGTGGAAGCTTTCCCTCTAGTAGAATGTGCATGTGGTTTACCCTGCAAGGTCTTGTTAGCTAGTTGATAAGCTAAAGCTATACAGGAGACGATCCAGCGAGAAATGGACCTTTTGGAAGCTGACAGGCCAGTATTAGTACTGCCATAATTAACAAAAAGCCGGTCAGACTTTCTAAGAGGCAGGGTTTTTGACAAGTAGAACTTCAGGACCCTCCGGAGATCTAGGGAGTGTAATGACCTCTCCGGGGGAGTGGAAGGATTAGGAAAAAAGGTAGGTAAGGTAATAGACTGGTTGATATGAAAGTCTGAAACTACCTTAGGCAGAAAACTTGGGTGCGTTCTTTAGACCACCCTGTTGGCATGAAAAACTGTGTAAGGCTCCTTACAACACAAGGCCTGGATTTCGCTGACCCTACGGGCAGAGGTAATCGCCACTAAAAAAGCAGCTTTCCAGGTCAAGTGCTGCAAAGAGGCCTTATGTATAGGCTCAAAAGGAGCACTCATCAGCTTAGTCAGGACGATATTAAGCTCCCAGGGAGGGGAGGGGGACCTCATCGGTGGGAAGACTTTCTTAAGACCTTCTAGGAAATCTTTAACTACAGGCATAAGGAAGAAAGATGTCTGATTAGGAGACTTCCTATATGCTGTGATTGCAGCTAAATGAACCCTGATGGAGGGGTATTTCAGGCCTGATCTCGCTAAATGCAATAGATATGGAAGAATCACCTGCTCTTGGCCATGTATCGGGTCAAGAGAGTGCTCATGACACCATAAGAAGAACCTCTTCCACTTGAAAGCATAGGACTTCCTAGTGGAGGGTCGTTTTGATTCCTTAAGAATAGTCATGCAGTCTGCTGGGAGGTCTAAATGTCCATACTGGATGACCTCAGGAGCCATGCCGTCAAGCGAAGTGAAGGTAGGTTGGGGTGAAACACCTTCCCCTGGTCTTTGGTCAACAAGTCTGGATGGCATGGTAGGCGCCGGTGCGGAACCTCCGACATCTGTAGAAGATCGGGGTACCACCACTGGCGTGGCCACTCTGGTGCTATCAGGATCATTCTGGTGTTGGTCCTGTAGAACTTCTGGATCACCGCCGCGATCAGAGGCAGGGGAGGAAAGGCGTAGAGTAATGTCTGCGACCAGCTGATCAAAAGACCGTTCCCCAGTGATCCCTGTTGGGGAAACCTGGACGCGAAGACGGGGCATTTTGCATTGGCCGTGTCTGCGAACAGATCTACGTCCGGTACGCCCCAGCACCGAAAAACCTCTTGCGCCACTTCCTCGTTGAGCACCCAATCGTGCGCTTCTACGAAGACTCTGCTTAGGCAGTCTGCTTGGACGTTTTGAATTCCTGGTAGATGAACTGCCACGATGGACAGGCCTCTTGCTAGGAGCCAGTGCCAGATGGCTTGTGCTTCCAGAGACAAGACTCTTGACCTCGTGCCTCCCTGTTTGTTCAAATAGAACATAGTTGTTGTGTTGTCCGTCTGAACCTGGAGCTAGTTGGTGCGCAGAGAAGGAAAAAGAGACTTGAGAGCCAGATGAACTGCTCGAAGCTCCAGGAAGTTGATATGGTAGCCTTGCTCTACCTCGGACCAGAGGTCTTGAACTTGGAGTCGGGCCATGTGAGCGCCCCAGCCTTGAAGGGAGGCATCCGTGACAATTGACTGGGACGGAGGAGGCTGATGGAATGGCACTCCCCGGAGGATATTGGATCGTTTTAACCACCATCTGATCGAGTCCCTGGCTTCTTGAGGAAGCAAGACCCGGTCTTCCCACTGATCCGATCTCTGAGACCACTGATCTTCGAGGGCTTGTTGCAGAGGCCTCATGTGAAGGCGAGCATTGGGCACGATGTAAATGCACGAGGCCATCGATCCCAGAAGAGAAGACACTTGTCTGGCTGTGGGGGCCTGATTGTCCAGAAGAAGGCGACCCTTCCGGAGCATAGATGACAACCTCTCCTCCGAAGGACACACGCTTGCCTGTAGTGAGTCCAGAGAAGTACCCAGGTAGTGGATCCGCTGGGAAGGGTTGAGAACTGACTTTTTCAGATTGACTTGAAGACCCAACGAGTCCATCAGTTTGAGGCAGAACGACAGATGGTTTTGAAGCAGCGACGGAGTGGAGCTTTTCAACAGCCAATCGTCTAGATATGGATAGACGAAGATCTTTCTTTTGCGAAGAAAAGCAGCCACCACCCCCATGCACTTGGAGAATGTCCGAGGTGCAGATTTCAGGCCAAACGGCAGCACTCGATACTGGTAGTGACGGCGTCCGATCTGAAACCTTAGGAACTTCCGATGCTTGACTGACACTGGTATGTGGAAGTAGGCGTCCTGCAAGTCGATGGCACACATCCAGTCTCCCTGATGAAGATGCGGAAAGATCTGGTGCAGGGCGAGCATGCGGAACTTTTCTTTTCGTATGAATTTGTTTAGCATTCGAAGATCTAGAATGGGCCTGTATTCCTTGGCAGTTCCTCGTTTTTGAACCAAGAAATACCGGGAGTACACTCCTTGATTTCTGTGAATGGAGGGAACCTCCTCTATGGCCATCTTCTTCAGGAGGACGGAGACTTCGTCTTGTAGCAATTGACTCTGGAAACGTGGGAGGTGTCGTGCCTGAAGGAGGACTTGCGGAGGAGGAGATGTGAACCTCAGCAAGTAACCATGCTGCACAATATTCAGCACCCATCTGTCTTTTGCAATGGAATTCCACTCTTTCAGATGATGAGAAACACTCCCTCCCACCGGAGTGGTGAACAGACGTGGAGGAAGCAATGGCTCAGGGCTTAGGAGGTTGCTTGGAGGAGAACTGCTGCTTGTTATTGCCACCTCTTCCTTTGCCAGGAAGACGCTGCTGGAACTGCGTCTTCTGCTGAGACTGGGATTGCCACTGAGGGGTTTGAACCCTCTGCTGGAAAGACCTCCTGTCTCCCTGGCGATAGCGTTTCTTGAATTCCTTGCGCTTTTCTAATCCCACAGCTTTGACGGTGTCCATTTCCGCTTTCATTTTGGACATTTCGTCGTCCGTGTGTGGACCAAACAGAGATTTCCCATTGAATGGCAAATTCAAAATCTTCTTCTGGGCGTCTGGCTTGAGCCCTGTCAGGCGGAGCCAGGCCGAACGACAGGAACAAATACCATTTGAATAGCCATGGGCCGCAAGGTCAGAGGCATCCACTGCAGCGCTAATAACTTGATTGGCTACCAGGCCTCCCTCCTGTATAATCTCCAGAAAGTCTTGGCGATCTTCCTTGGGGAGCTTGTCTCTAAAGCGAGTCAGGGAGTCCCAAAGGGACCTGTCGTACCTTCCAAGCAAGGCAGAGGCGCTAGCCACCTTCATAAATGAAGAGGAGGTGTTGCATACCTTCCTACCAAACAAGTCCATAAGTTTACTATCTTTTTCAGGTGGCACTGAGGAAGAAGGAGAGCCTGCATGGGACTTCATTGCAGCCGCCACAATAATAGAGTCCGCAGGAGGATCAGATCTGAGGAACAAGGGATCCTCTGCAGGGGCCTTGTACTTTTTGGCTATCCGAGATAGAACAGATCCCACAACTGCTGGTGTGAGGAAAGTAGCCATAGCCGGTTCTAGGAGGCCGGGGACCAGGGGCAGAAGAGGCCTGGGCGCTGTGCGATGATGAAGAGTATCAAAAATCACAGAAGTGGGAACCACTGGAGTATGCAGCGTAATGTTCAGCTTTTTTGCTCCCCTGCTCAGAACATCGGAGAAAGTCGCGAGGTCATCAATTGGAGAGACTCGGGAAGGAGGCGTAGATGAGAAGGTCGGAGAGTAATCTCGGTAAGACGACCTAGATGAGGACGACCTTGTGGAAGATCTTGTACGTCGCCTGTTATGGGACCTGTCACGATTCCTGCTGTGACGGTCTCTGGACCTAGAGCGATGTCTTGATGGAGACCTCGGTCTTGGCCGGATTGGTGAACTTGGTCTGACAGGTGTTCTTGGCCGTACTGGAGAACGTGATCTGATCCGAGATCTTGGCCTGGGTGAAATCCTGGGACTCCGAGGAGATCTAGACGGTCTGACCGGCGTTCTTGCCGTAGACGGAGAATATGTACGGGAGTAACCCGAGCCCGGGCTACTCTGACCTCCAGATAGAGCCCCTTGAGGATGCTGAGACACCAAGCTGCGTGGTCCGCAGATCTGGGCGAAGGTTCCGGGGAGATTTCCACGATATTGAAACGAGGAGATGATGACTTGCCTCCTGTAGATCCGGAACCAGGGGATTCCACCACTGCCGTCGCTTGATCCCTCGACGGCGAAAGCCTCGACGTCGAAGATGTCTGGGTGACTAGTGGCGTCGAGTGGTCTGCTCTCGACGGCGATCGATCACGTCGAGAAGGGCTCGACTGAGAACCTCGACGTCGATCCGGAGACTTCGACGTCGATCTCCCTCGACGTCGACCAGATGGAGATGCTCCATGACGTCGTATCGACGACGACTCTCGACGTCGTGTCGACGATGACCTTCTTCGACGTCGCGTCGACGGCGACCTTTCCTGGCGTCGCCTCGGCGTCGACCTCCTTGACGTCGAAGGATGGGATCTGACATTCCCTCTCGACGGCGGCCCGCCAGCTGGCGGCGACCTGGATGCCGTCCTAGCTCTCGATGCCGATCCCCTCCGGGGCGGCGGAGAGTGTCTCGACGTCGACGGTAGCCTCGACGTCGACGGAGACTTAGATGTGGTAGCAGCCGACTTACTTGACTGCAGCGGAGATCTTTGACGTCGTGAAGATGATCTTGGCCTCTTCGACGGCGACCTCGACGTCGACGGAGTTCTTCGACCTTCCTTCCTCTTCCTGGGGACAGGAGAAGCGGAATGACGCCGTTTTTGGCCGTGTTTGCTTGTAGGAGAAGATCTGGGGGCTGTAGAAGCACCCACCTGGTGACTTTTGTCCATCTCCTGCATGGCATGAAGTCAAATATTCTCCCTGTCGCGAAGAGTTCGACTTTTAAACTTTTGACAGTGATGGCACTGAACAGGATTGTGTGTAGATGGAAGGCACACAATACACACAGAATGTGGGTCAGTCAGAGCCATCTTTTTGTCACAAGAAGGACATTTCCGGAACAGAGCAGGCATTCTGACAGGAAATTCTTGTGGGTTACCACAGAAAAATAAATCAGAAGCCTTATTTATCCAAAAATTGTCGAATAATAAGAGAAAATTCTCTCAAAAACACAATTTCAGTTGAAAACTGAAGAGCTCAAGCTCCAGGATCCTCACAGAAGGAGCCGGAAAAAAGAACTGACCCAACTGTCACCTGTGGTGTACCATGGGAGCAGGGGGTTGCCTTCAGGTCTTAAAGGCACAGTACCCCATCTCTAATGCCTTAAAGGCAAGGTGTCAGTTTTCTTTGTTTGCTTTATACTCTACTGCAGCCTACTGGCAAATGCCTGCAATTACAGGTTTTGCCTATGGCAATAAAGCATTGTTGTATACAAATGTTTTCTGCTCTCTTTCTTCCTTAGGGTTTGGAAGAGTACTACTGGATATATGATAATTTATGTAATTTTGCGGCAATTTTGCCAGTTAGGAAATGTTTTAGGCTGCAAATATATGTTTTCACATATATATATACATATATATTTATATGTATTTTCTATATGCTCCGGGATCCCGCACATGGGCGGGGATTATTCATAGATTATGACTTTGATGAGTATACCCCTGGATGAGAATTAGCATTTAAAAAACCACTGAAATTCACTGAAAAAACCATAGGTTTCACACTCGTTATAGTTAGGAATTAGCATTTAAAAAACCTTTCAAATTCACTGAAAAAACCATAGGTTTCACACCAGTTATAGTTAGCTGAACATTTTACTCATACAAAACCATTGAAATTCCCACGTTATAGTTAGTTGGACTCACTATAACTCGCGCGCCCGCAATCCACTGCTGATGATGTCACATATTACATCATTCATGACATGGTCAGTGACATCACTGATGACATCTCATATGACATCACTGATGACATCTCAAATGACATCACTGATGGCATCATCCATGTGATAATACGAGTGAATATATATATATATATATATATATATATATATATATATATATATATATATATATATATTCACTCAAAAAACTATAAGTTTTAGTGGTGTTATAGTTAGCTGGACATTTTACTCATACAAAACCATTGAATTTGCTCCTATATAGTTAGTTGTACTAACTATATTTCGCGCACCCGCAATCCACTGCTGATGATGTCACATATTAGATCATTCATGACATGGTCAGTGACATCACTGATGACATCTCAAATGACATCACTGATGACATCATCCAGTGAGTGTGGTTTGCTTCGTTATTTAAATATGCATTATATATATAGCAATTTACATTGAAGAATGAGTGGATATATATAAATAAATATTTGGATGGAGGATTTAGTAGCAGTGTAATTGACTGTTTACTTCACCATGTGTTTGGAAGAAACGTGTGTCAAGTTGTAACTAGATATTATCTTTGTCTAACACTGCAAAATGCTTGTTTCCTCTTGTCAGGCTTCTAATTCTTCATTGAGATTTGAACATAGGTCTTTTATTTCTGAGAATCCTTTGATCTTATTTCGTGGCTGCTGCTGATCTTGGATAGCGGTGGGGTATAATATGATCTCCGAATATGTGCAATCCCCGACTCCTTGCAGCTTTTTAAAGGACACTCCTGAAATATCCCAGTACTTTCATGATGTGCCAATCAGTCCCAACTTTCCCCATGAGAGATGCAGAGTTTCACACTCTTAGTCAATATTATTGGTTATTGGTTTTTGCACAATGATGGCATAATTGTGTATTTTTTCCAGCACAAAGTAGCTTTTCAATGGCGGTGTGACTGGGGACGAAAAACTTAACTACATCTCGAAATATCAGGCAGTACAGAAGAGCTAGGCCTATTTAGCAAGCCAATTCAACAGCACTTAAGCTCTGGTCACAGTGACCTTGCACTGTTGCTCAGCATTTTGTTTAACTTATTTTACTGATTGGCATTTCAGACAGATATCTGCAATACATTTGCGTAAACAGTAACATTGCCCCAAAACATCAGTTTGTCCACTTACATGCACATTTTTATTTTCGGAAAATAAGTTATGCTCCTTTAACAAATTCATACACATGAACTACTACCACATGTCTCTATTTTTCCTTGCATGCCCCTAGAACACTATCTCATGCCGTAGATGCACACATGATGCTAATAATAATGGTGGCCGCTCTAAAAAACAGACTGCGCATGGTTTATTGACCAAAGGTGGACTGCTTGCCAGACAGTCTTTTTAGGTTTCGCCCTGGGCGTTGCAACTGCGTACGCAGTTGCTCCGCCCATGGCGAAACCTCATGATCCTACATATGTACTTTGGTTCAGCCTCTGTCTACCATTGGCTAGCTCCATAAATGGAGGCTAGCCATTGGGAGACAGAGGCTGTCAATCACGCTTTCTCTTGAAAACGCGATTCGGGGGCGTTTCGTGTTTTTTAAGCCCCGCCCCTTTGTCCTGGGCCGCGCTGTGATTGGCTGCCGGCCCGGGACACCCCAGTGACGTCATTGGCTGCCGGCCCGGGACTGACTTGTTTTTCTTGCGCATCCATTTCGGTGCTCAAATGAGGTCTGATTGTTTTTATTATCCATTAAGCACACCACTCGATTGATCCCTGTATTCATTCACTGGCGTTTGGGAACCATGGGGGACCATTGTCCGCCGTGACTCCTTCAGACAGTAGGGAAGGTGAAAGTGAGAGCATCGATGGCAGCCTGAAGGATGCTCGGTCATACACACTGCGTCGCACTTAAAGATTGCGGAGAAGCAGTGTCGTATGTCAGGAATATTATTACTTTCTTTAAGGCTGAATTGACTGCCTTAACTGCAAAAAAAGGACCCATCTAGATCACGTAATGCTCCCAAACTCTTTAAGAGCCTTTAGCGGCATCTCTTTGCTGCTTCCCGACACACACTTTGCTATATCGATATCAAAGAATGCCCCGATTTGTGTGGTGGCCTTTCCCGCAGGCAGCACTTAGCTAAAACCTTCCCTGCCTGTTACCGCTTCCCTGCCTAAGGGGCTGCCCCCCATGTGAACTTTCACCTCCCGAACTTTTCTCCTTTCATTATGAAAATGGCATGACCAGTGAAAGCAGACGCAGCCCGCACACTACTCCCACTTTCGCTCGCATCTCCTCGTCTCCCCGCGCCGCCCCCTGGCTTGCTCTCTTCGCTCCGGGCACGCTTAAAGACAGCTGCGCCGCTGCGGCTCCGGCCCCGCCCGACAGCCTTTCTTCTCGCCTCAGGCAAGCCGCACACAGCCTTGTTTACTCAGCAGGTGGATGTGACGTCAGAGACGCACAACAGCAAACAATAACAACGTCTCCCTTACCAAGTGGGCCACTCCTCCTCCCCCACTACTTTTGTTTGTAGGTGCATCTCCATGTCTTTCTCTCTCCCTTTCCCTACGACAACCACCTTGAGGTGTCCTACGCCGGGGAGACGACAGGAGTAAGCGCACCTTTTGCTCTGGGTAAGTCAGGCCTAACGACAGTACGCTTCATTTGTGTGTTGTTAACCAGCCATGTTTGGCCCCCTCCCGTTTTTAACTTGTCCTCCCCACCTGTGTATCCTTACTATGTAGACTGTATAACACACTGTCTCTTACTGTGATGGATGAACCTTACTATGTTACTAAGTACGCTATGACATAACTGACCCCACGTGCGGCTCTTGGAATTATGCTCTGGGGCTCTGTGTGTGTGGGTGTCTGGCTCTGTGTGTGTGGGTGTCTGGCTCTGTCTGGGCGTCTGGCTCTGTGTGGGCGTCTGGCTCTGTGTGGGCGTCTGGCTCTGTGTGGGCGTCTGGCTCTGTGTGGGCGTCTGGCTCTGTGTGGGCGTCTGGCTGTGTGTGGGGGCGTCTGGCTGTGTGTGGGCGCGTCTGGCTCTGTGTGTGGGCGCGTCTGGCTCTGTGTGTGGGCGCGTCTGGCTCTGTGTGTGGGCGCGTCTGGCTCTGTGTGTGGGCACGTCTGGCTCTGTGTGTGGGCACGTCTGGCTCTGTGTGTGGGCGTCTGGCGCTGTGTGTGGGCGTCTGGCGCTGTGTGTGGGCGTCTGGCGCTGTGTGTGGGTGTCTGGCGCTGTGTGTGGGCGTCTGGCGCTGTGTGTGTGCGTCTGGCTCTGTGTGTGTGCGTCTAGCTCTGTGTGTGTGTGTCTAGCTCTGTGTGTGTGTGTGTCTAGCTCTGTGTGTGTGTGTCTGGCTCTGTGTGTGTGTGTGTGTGTGTGTCTGGCTCTGTGTGTCCGGCTCTGTGTGTGTGTGTATTTGTGTGTGGGGCTCTGTGTGTGAGCAATGCCAATAGCTCTAACTTTTCCAAAGGCGAAACCATTGCATTGTAAATGCTTGTTTTGTGCTGTTACAGAGTCTGCAGCCATGCAATGCAAAGATTCAGACTCTCGGACTGATGAAGAATAAAAAAGAGAGGTAACTCAATAACTGAATGAGCAACCAGTTCCTGATATTAATTTAATCTTTTGTTATTTGATGGTTGAAGAGTGTTTGACAACATTGGAGAAACAAGTGGAGTGGACAACAAGTGGAGAAGCGTGGCTCAGTGGTTAGAGGCGGCAGACCCGGAAGCTGAGATCGGCTGTGGACCAGGGTTCGATTCCCCGCCTCGGCGGGTCCCGGGCTCAAAAATTCCACGGACTCGACAATTCTCGCTCTGGTGCCTACTCGACTCACGGGGTCACACTCTGCGACTCTGGGCAATAGCTTGCTTAATCTCCACTACGGCCCCTCGCGGCGGGATGCCTGACTTTCACCTTGTGGATACGCTGCCGGGGTATCTCACTGGGGAATACCAGGACGGGTTCCCTAAGCAAGCGCCTTGATACCTTCGGGTGATACGTGCGCTATATAAGTCGCAATACATTTACAATTAGTCGTGGACTAGATTAATTGAATTTCGGGATCAAGATGTCTCAGAGATAGATTTGTTATTATAAAGCAAGATTTGTCTCCTACGGCAGATTACTTTTGATTTCTATATTTTTTTACACATTCTTAATTCCAGTTCTACTTGAAAAACGACTTGGCTTGAAATAACAAGTTAATTAAACTGGTGAGATGGGATATTCCCTTAGTTTCTTCTACCACTACAGCAGCCCAGAGTTCAATGCAAACGTTCTCAAGTTTTTCTCCATTTGAGATTTGCGTCTGACTAAAGGTTTAAAAACCTACACGTAAAAATGTTTTAATTAAAGAGTTGGTTTCAGTTAAAATAATAATAAAGGGAACATAGGGGAAATTACCAGTTCTCTGCTTCTGCTAATCCACCTCTCACGTCTTTTGCTCCTTCGCTATAGTAGATGGAAAAAATGATCAGTGGCTACAGATCTCTTTAATTACTTCTGGCATTGGAGCAAGATTTGTAGCTAAGGGTAGGATGTAGCCTTACGGCTAGAGAAGATGACCTCAAAGCTGGGGAACCAGGTTCGCATCTCGGCAATGACGCTTAACATACTGTGATTCTGGGCAACTCACTTAATCTCGCTGCGACTAACAAAAATGAATGTGTCCATCTATAACAAAAATGTTGCTCATGTAAAGTGCTCTGATACCCGATTTCTCTGGTCTAGTTTGCGCTATATGAAGCGCTAGACAAAAAAATAAATAAATAAGGTGGAAGAATCTAGTCAGACCATCAGCATTGGCGTGTTTCTTACCAGGGCGGTGTTCCACCGTAAAGTCCATTCCCTGTAGGGAGATGGACCATCTCAACAATTTTGGGTTCTCACCCCTCATTTGCATCAAACATCTGAGGAGCATGTGGTCTGTCTGAACCCGGAAGTGAGTACCACACATGTAGGGTCTTAACTTCTTCAGCGCCAAGACCACAGCCAAAACTTCTCTCTCAATTGTTCCCTGGGAAGCAGCCTCTTATGGATGAAAGCTAAGGGTTGGTCCAAGCCCTTGTCGTTCAACTGTGAGAGTACTGCTCCCACACCATGCTCTGATGCACCTGTTTGCACAACAAATTTTTGGGAGAAGTTGGGTGCCGTGAGCACGGGTGCTGTGCACATGGCAGATTTCAGGGCATCAAAAGTGGCCTGAGAGGCGTCAGTCCAGATCACTTTTCTTGGTTGCTTTCTTGAAGTCAGATCTGTCACGGGGCAACAATGGTGCCATACCCCTTAACAAACGTTCTGTAGTGTCTGGTGAGACCTAAAAAGTCTCTCACCTCTGTCTGGGTCTAGGGCGGCTCCCAAGCCAGAATGGTGTTGATCTTAGGCTGTAGGGGTGCCACCTGCTGGTTCCTACCTGGTACCCTAAGTACTACACAGATCCCTGCCCTGTCTGGCTCTTACTGGCATTGATAGTGAGGTCTGCCTTCTGCAGAGCCTTCAACACTTCGCAGAGGTGTTGCAAGTGTTCCTCCCAACTGGAGCTGAACACAGAAACGTCATCCTGGTAGGCGGTGCTGAACTCCTCCAGCCCGAACAGTACTTGGTTGACCAGTCTCTGGAATGTGGCAGGGCGTTCTTCAACCCAAAGAGCATGACACGGAACTGGTAGTGCCCCTCTGGTATTAAGAACGCAGATCTCTCTTTTGCCCCATCGGATAAGGCAATCTGCCAGTACCCAGACATTAGATCAAACGTAATAAGCTACCTGACAGCTCCCAACTGATCAATGGGCTCATCAGCTTTGGGGATGGGGTACGCGTCAGTCCAGGTGATGGCATTGAGCCCACAGTAGTCCACGTAGAACCTGAGTTCAGGAGTGGCACCTGGTGCAGCAGCTTTCGGAACCAAGACCACTGGGCTAGCCCAGGGGCGGCTGGAGGGCTCTATCACCCCTAACGCCAACATCTTGGAAACCTCTTCCTTAATGCTGGCCCTGACTTTGTCAGTTACTCCGTAAATGTTATGTTTTACAGGTAAGCTGTCCCCAGTGTCCACATCATGGACACACCAATCAGTGATTCCTTGAGTCAGGGAGAACAGGGAGGTAACCTATCCCAGCAGCTGGCGACAGTCCCTGCTGCTGCTCTGACGTCAGGGTGGGAGAGAAGTCCACTTACACATCATGTTTCTTAGCTGACAGGCGGTGAGGACAAGGCTGACTCTCCTCTTCCATTCCATCATCTGTAGCAAGGAGCATTGTCAATTCAGACCTCTCAAAGTAAGGTTTGAGGCGGTTTATGTGTAGGATCTGCAAAGGGTTCCCAATAGTCTGAAAGTTCACCAAGTAGGTTTCTTCACTCTTGCGCTCCACTACCTCAAATAGCCCAGTCCACTTGTCTTGGAGCACACAACAGTCCACTGGTGCCATCACCCACACTTTTTGGCCAGACTAAGAATCAACCATAGTGGCATTCTGTTTGTACCATCATTTAATACCGCCCTGGCTGGCTTCGAAGTTTGCCTGAGCGAGTTTCCTGAAGCAACCAGACTGAGAGGCCCTCTCAAAGGGTGTCCATACAGTAATTCAAAGGGAGCCTGAACCCTAAGGATTTCTGTGGTACCTCCCTGTAGGCAAACAACAGGCATTGTAAGAATGTAAATGTAAATGTAGTTGAGCTTATATAGCGCACAGCTACCCGCAAAGCAGGTGTCCCGGCGCTTGCTTAGGGAACCCTTCCTGATATTCCCCTGTGAGATAGCAGGGTATCCACAAGGTGAAAGTCAGGCATCCCGCCGCGAGGGGCCGTTGTGGAGATTAAGCAAGCTGTTGCCCAGAGTCGCAGAGTGTGAACCCGTGAGTCAAGGAGGCACCGGGGTGAGAATTATCGAGTCCGTGGAATTTTTTAGCCCAAGACCCGCCGGGGCGGGGAATTGAACCCTGGTCCAGGACCGATCTCAGACCGATCTCAGATTCCGGGTCTGCCGCCTCTAACCCCTGAGCCACACTTCTCCAAGAAGACGTCACACTTACGTCTCATGGGTTCTGTAAGACCCTTTACCATACCTTTCAGGGTTCGATTGAATCTCTCAACCAACCCATTTCCTTGGGGATGGTAAAGAGTGGTGAATTTGTACATTGCACCGCACTTCTCCCACAACGAAGTCATAAACCTAGATATGAAATTTGTACAACGATCAGAGGCCACCTCTCTGGGGATCCCCACAAGAGAAAAGACCCCATCAGTGCACGGCTCAACACAGGGGCTACTGCACCACAGCGCTGTTCTGTTGGGTTCGGCACTGCCACCACCGGGCACCTATATGCTGCAGACACGGCATCCTGTCTTGTCAGAGGGAGTTGGCCAAGCTGTTGGGGGAGCTACAGAAAACAGCAGAAAGCAGATGCCAGCACCAAACTCTGCTCTGCTCACGACGCTCACCTTGAACTCTGCTCAGGGTCGCATCATGTCACAGGTTCAGACTCTACCAATCAAGGAGAAAGGACTTGCATTGACCCCCGCCTCCACGGAGCTGCACAGTCACGTAAAGAACTTCCCTTCAGAGTTCAGTCTCACGCAATTAGAAACCTAAATGAAAAAGTCTGACAGTTCTTGCAATTCTCAAAGTGATGATACTCATACAGGCACATGATTCAGTGCTGCAGGCCCACTAGTAGCATTCAATTCAGCTGCGAAAACATCATTTTAAAGCACTTCACAAAAAGTTAAGCCATTTTGATGGAAAAAGAAAAACATTTTCCTGCCAGGAAAACAAGTTTCAGTAGGGTGTTCAATTGAAAACAAATGGCAAGCTCAGAGGTCTAGGATACTTGTAATAAGAGCTTGAAATAAGAACTGACTCAATTGTCACAGGGTAAGCATTACGGGATATGGATGAATATGCTCCCTCAACAGAGCAGTGCCAGTTTGCCAGCCGTAGAGCTTGCGGTCTATCAACATGAATTGTATCTATTCCCTTTTATTTTTCCCTAAAATAAAAAGACAAAAAAATGGTTGTTAAAGTTTTTTTCTGGGCTTATATATTAGAAGTGGCCTTATTCATTAGATTTCGGCTGTTTTTAAAGAAAAATAAACAAGGTTTGGCCCATGTAGCCGGGAGACAGGCTTCCAAAATCTGGGCTTCATTTAGACTTTGACAGTGTAGGAGCACTGCAGTAAATCAGTGGTGATTGTCTCCTGCCAAACTCATTGATTCATTCTCAGCTATATTCAGAATTAGAGGAAGTGCCACGGTTACAGCAGCAGAGCCAACAATGACTCTGTCATGTAAATCTCTGACCTGGTGACACTTCCATAAAGGGGCCGCAAGGTCACATTGATGATCTGTCAGTCAATTTCCCCGACTACAACAGCCATGAAAAGCATAACAGACACTGGCAGAGAAAATGCAGAATGGCTCCCATGTGCATGCAGGGAGAAACTCTTCGGGCGTCACAACCCCCTTTTTTTGAAAATGTATTTTTATTGCAATATGCCAATATATGCACACTTAAACATGCACAACCACTTATTAAGTTTCGAAGAATGCAAACTCTTGTTTTGGTAATTTATCTCTGAAGAACAAAATCTGCTGGGAAGGGGATCTCTGTGCTGTGAAGACTGTCTCCCTTCAAAGCACATTCAAAGCACAAGGATCCCTCTGTCCCCAGACAGACTGAGTTCTATAAATGGCATGGACTGCCTTCCAACAGAGTATATATAAGGTCCTTAGTCTTTATTTTCCAAATTGGTTTTTTTGCTAAAGAAAACGTTTTTACACACTTATGTATTTATAACATGTTTGGGATCCTGCTTGTTAGACCTGTCAGCTTAAGGGTGGTCTTCCTCCACACTTTTTGCCTGCCTCCTCCATTTTGCTGATCTCATATTTGCTGGCCTTATGACTGTGTACATTACCAGTGCTAACAAGTGCTAAAGTGCATATGCTCACTCCTTAAAACATGATAACATTGGCTTATCCCTAACTTGCATATATTTTATGTACATATAAGTCCCTTGTAAACTGGTACTAGGGCCTGAAAATTGAATGCTACTAGTGGGCCTGCAGCACTGAATGTGCCCCCACTGCCATTTTGTTCTGGAACTATAAACCCTTTGCCACCCAAACCTTCATTTTTAATACATATAAGTCATGTCTAGGATAGGCCCTGGACAGCCCTGAGGGCAGGGTGTGGTGTATTTGAAAAGGAAAACATGTTTTAAGTGTTACATGTCCTGGTAGTTAAAACTCTTACATTCATTTTTCAATACTGTGAGGCCTTCCTCTCCCATTGGATAACATTGGAGTTACCCTATGGAATTTAATAAGTGATAAATTCCAGATTGGAACAGGTAGCCAGTTCATGTTTGGTGTCTTTAGAATTGTAATGAAAAATCCTCTCATGGTAAAGTCGGATTTTTTATTACAATTTTGAAGATGCTGCATTTAGAAAGTTGGCATTTTCTTGCCTTAGCCATTTAGTGTCTGCAGCCTGTCTCTGGTTTGCATGACTGACAGTAGTTTGCAGTTGGCAGTTGTGTATTCCTTCTAGACAGCCTCACACAATAGAGAGCTTAGGTGTGCCTGGATGGGCCATCACTGGAAGGATGGGAGGGTGGAGCTGGTCACAACCCTACTTACACCTGAATAGGCTGTGTCCTGCCTCCACACAAATTGCTGCATGATTCCTGTAGCCTAGAGCCAGGGCAGAAGAGGCACCTGAGAATTCTCTATATGTTTCTCCCACTTCAAGGAAAGCACCAGGTATAAATATTGGACCTCAATCACCAACTCTTCAGTATGCACCTGAGCCTGTGGATACTGCAGAAGAAGGACTGCAGTGCTGCTTTGCTACAGGAAAGACTGCCAGTCTGCGGCCCTAATACTCTGTTGCTATGCTGCCTTCCTCGATAAGAAGGAAGATTGGAGATGCACCCTTCATCCTAGGTGCTAGATGGGCCACTTGCCCTCCTGTTTTGAGGGACAGGGGCTCCAGCCTTGACCGTCCGCAATGTTGACAGGATCTTCACACTGCAGCAACAACAATCTGCGACTCCAGACTGCTCTTCATGCTATTTCAGTGGACACACGCTACTTTCTCCCTGCTTCCCGCGGCCCCTTCCACTTAGAAGGTAACTTTGTTATCCGGACTAAATTGGTCCCGGTATCTGACCCGCATTCCATCATGGTCGGCCTGAACTTTCTCCTAGTGTCACATGACCAGATAGCAGTGAATAGCACTTTGGGTTTTTGGTGCAATTTTAACTCTAATTTAAAAAAAAATCATAATTCTGGTTCTACTGACTGGATATTTGTCATTTTGGTGTAAAAAATATTTATTACATTTTGCTCTATTTGTCTGAATTGGTGTGGGATTTTTCTTGTGTTGTGTTTACACTTTATTACTGTTTGAAGTGCTGCATAACACATTAACTTCAAGTTATGCCCGACTGCTCTATGCCAAGCTACCAGAGAGTTGGGCACAAGTTAATTTGGGGTTTGCTTCACCCTGACAAGGATTGTGGTTGCTGCTTGAGTAGGGTTTTACAAGCTACCCGTCAACCAGTACCCCGATTTCTTACACTGCTTTTGGGTGGGACTACCAAGTGATTATTAGGATTAATTAAGATTGTTTGGAGGAGAAATGCTTTTTCTAAGGGTGATGATTTTAAAGGGTTTTTTTCTCTAGGTATTTGATTTTAAAGAAGTATGAAAGAATAAAAGTCTTTAAGATGTGTCTTTAGGTCTGACAGACAAGAACTATTGAACTCTGATGAGACAAACTGGGTGAAGATTATGCAATTACAGTTTTCAGACTTTTTTGTGGGAGTGGTGCTATAAAAAACTATTCAATGTAAATTACTTATAACTAGCATACCACCCAGGAATATCCACTGTTTACTGCTTCTTCGTCATCTGTTATCTTCCCTTCATAAGGTCCAAAATGAACACCTTTATCAAAAGTTGAAAATTCACACCAAACACCAAGACCAGCAAATGGAATACTTGAAGTTCCGATCCTGAGACCATCAGGTAAAGTGAGAGCTGATCTATTGAGTTGTTCTCGATCAACTGGTGTGTCTTTGATAAAAACTGGAGGACCATGAATCAAACATTCATCGAGAAAAAACATCTGGCATGCTTCACAAACTATAGTAGGAAACAAAAAAAACAGAAAATTGTTAAATTATTTCTAAATATATATTTGGATCATTATATTCAGGAAGTAAAAAAAATATTAGCTCAACTTCTTAAAACTTTGCTACTGCTCACTATAAAGCAAACGTGGTAAAATCCAAGCTGACAGGCAATAAAACCATGATTAGTATGCCGGGATCCGACTTACACTTTATACATTGTTATTAGTTTAAATTAATACATTAAATATAGTAATTCTATATCAGGACCAGAGGTGAGGATTATGCTATCACTCTCTTTGTTTCATTCACAGCAGCCATTCCATGATATTTATAAAAATAGACAGTCCCCATGAATCATCTGGAATTTAGTTAAAACAAACAACAGACAACATTATGAACAGTCCATGTATATCCAGTCAGGAGACAGTTTCTGTAACATAGTCCTCTGTTCCTGTCAGTAGTGCCTCTTTCTTCGCTGCTCACAGCTAAGATAAGTCACTACTTTCCTTCTTGTGCTTTCATGCCTTAGAACTGTGTTGTTTTTCCTTTTAATGCTTGATATTGACTTTTTTGTATGTGGAGCTTTATGGTGCTAGTTTGTTTGTTAGGCCGCGGGACCACTTCATGTTCCTACGTGGCTGTATCTTTTGCAGTGCTGGCAGAATGTGGAAGAGTAATCATCTCACACAGTAGCGCTGCGGTGACGCAGCTGCCCTTCGGCTCTACGCAGTGCTTAATTTATAAAATATGAAGTGCAGGTGCTATAAAAAATGTCGGAGGCCACACCCACTTTCACCTGGCTCCACCCACTCTAGTGGCTCCGCCCACATCCTCAACTGGCACTGATGAAAAGGCAGATGTAATACCCGATCGTAATTTCAGCAAGGGAGCCTTGCTCCAAGTAATGTTTTGATAGGTTTCCTTGCCCTTTGAACATTTTGAAAAAGATTAAATTAAAAGTGCATTTAAAGCACAATTTTGGAATAAATTAGCTAAAATTACAAGTGCATTGAAAAGGGACAAGTGAAACATTCCAGTGCACTATGTGCCGATTTAGGGAAAGGACAATACTCACATGCATTATAATGCCTCGCACTGGCATAATGAAGACATTACACAGTGGTGGCAAGTGTTCGGATATTAGCATCATTGTCAAATTGAGGTAGCCACATGTTGTATAATGGTGGCCACCATTGACAAACGGAGTGCATCCTTGAATTTATGGTGCCACCCTGATTACCGTTTTGTCCTTGGCATTGTGGTGGCCATCTCTGGCATAGCACTTTACATGCAGCTGAAGTCTTTGATAACAGTTTTAAGGTTACTGTAGATTAGGATTGAAATGTATGAATTGCAAGTAACAAAATAATCTATGTGACAAAAGCAGTAACCCCCTGAGCTTCCCACATAAAAATACTTTTCTGTGATATGCAGAATAGACGCTCTTTGCAGCAGGCATGTTAACTCTCTCTCTCTGTGCTACTGCAGAGTCAAAAGTTGCACCAGACAACTCTGATCTCTCAGCAGGAACATGATAAATCATCACTTTATCATTCATTTACCTACAGAGTCACTGGGTGTTGGGTAAATAATTCCTGCAGCCTGGTCGCTGTAGCTGGAGTCTGTGGGGTCACTCACTACAAACCGGTGATCTGACTGATAGTGTTTTGATGTGCTGGAGTCAAGAGAAGCCTAGCCCATCTGCAGCTTGTAGTGAGGGTGAGAGGTCCTGCTGTGGCACACTTTCAGAGCTGTGCCCTGCGTTTTAGACACACGGCGCCCACTCTCAAGTCTCACCATGACTGGCATAGCCACCAAAGAATCGCCACAACCAGGCGAGAGGAGTACTGTTTGGGAAGTCATGTAGGTCGTTGAATTATGAATTCGGTCGGTGGCAGAAGCAATTCTTGGTGGTGGCAGAATTTTAAAACTAAAACATTGTGCTGCTGCTCAGCCTGCAGGGACCAGAAGCCTTTCAGTGGTAGTGCCTACACCAGACATGAAGCGGCTGCCGAAATTCCAGTAGGGCTGCAGGCCATGAGTGTTCCTCCTGTGAGTGCAGGTCTATCTCAGCTTAGCTGCTCAGCACGCATTGTGCCCAGGCTGTGTAATGAAGTTAGCAGTCCAGTAGCTGGGGTGGGCGGAGCTAGGTGGGCAGAGGGGAAGAGGAGGGGACAGGATAGGAAGGGGCGGTTAGAGTAGGGACAGGGTAGGAGCAAGACGTGTGTGTAATAAAGCTCCAGTTAATGTAACCCCACGTGTCTGTAGTTATTGTAGCTGGATGCTACAGCTGGCGACGAGGGTGGGATTGGCATAATCAGAACCCACTCGAAGTGCCCTGTCCCCTGCAGCAGTGAGCCAAGAATCTGCTGCCTGGTGGTGCTGCTGCCGGAAGAAAAAGTCAGCAGCAGGTGACCCTGCTTTCCCCAGCGTCTGTGGGAGCCCAGAGGGAACCAGTCGATCGAGCGCTGAAACGCTCGGGAAGTGAACTGTTTCGCGCTGGAAACGCGCGTCACGCTGGATGCGTGCAACTTAGAGCCCCAAACATACAGGAGTCGGGAGCCCACTCCGACCCTGTCTGGCACCTTGGAGTGAGCCCAGGATCCCCCGACGTCGTGGACGCCGTCCCCGAGAGCCCAGTAACGAGCGCAGCTGAAGGCGCTGAAAACGGAGCCCCGGACGTCGGAAAACCTCACGCCCGATGCGTGAGGTTTGGCATGCCAGCGGAGAGGAAGAGCGGGAACGTAGAAAGTAAGGCGGGAGCCCACCCCAACCTCACCTGGTAGCAGTGGTGGTTGCTGGAAAGTGAGCCCTGATGCGTGCTGCCCCCGAGGACGCCGGCCGGTGAGTCCAGAGTGAGATAGCAGTGCATGAATCAGGGGAGAGCCTCGTGTATGACTGCAGTGACGGCGGCCATCTTTGAGTCAGGCAAATTTCAAGGACATACCCTGTGTAATTCATAGGCGGCCATTTTGGAGTCAGGCAACAGCCAGAAAGTGAACAAGCCTTGGCAAGAACAAAGCAAACGAACATTGTTAACAGGAAAATAACAAGCATTGGTGCCGGCAAGGACAAGCATCAGCAAGAAACAAACAAGCATTGGCAATTACGAAGGGACGACCCTCTGGAAAACGCGCGCCAGTCACTGAAGCCAGGAGCAGACACCGGCCCTAAGACTCATCGCCAGGATGTCTAACCCTCCCGCGCAAACAGAAGTCAAGGGAGGCACCCACCTGCGAGCCCCGGAGCCACTGTCAATCACAACGGGAAGCAGCATGGGCCTGAAATGGCAAGAATGGCTAGAGGACTTTGAGGACTACATTGAGGGGTCCAAAATAGAACCAGACAAAGACAAGATAATAGCCCTTCGCAATCTAGGAGGGCGCGAGCTAGGCAAGATCGTACGAGAGATCCCGGCCGCAGATGGCGACACCTATACCAAAGTGAGAGACGTTCTAAATAACCGTTTTCTGCACAAGAGAAACGTCGACTATGAGAGACACAAATTTCACATGCAGCGCCAGGGTAAGGAAGAACCACTGAGCTCCTTCATACATCGACTGCGACGACAGTCCCACCATTGTGACTTCACTAACTTCTCGCCGGATGCCGCCATCAAATCTCAAATAATCACTGGGTGTCACTCGGAATCGCTGAGACGGCGGTTACTAAGAAAACCACAGGAACTAGCAGAAATCGAAGAGAACGCCCGACTGTACGACCAGGCTGAAGAAAACGCCGCGGAAATTGAAACCGGACCCGGTACCAGCCGTGAACACGCCAACCGTGTCACTGAACGACGGCAAGGGCGACAGGATCGGCGTGACAGCGGAAGACGTCACCCGCGAGACAGATCACGGCGCTCCAAGTACTCGCCCAGGCGACGCCCGGACTACAGGAGGAAAGTATCTGAAAGGAGAGATCGCCGTCCTGAACGCACGAGACGATGTTTCAGGTGTGGATACGACTACCCTCACATCGACTCCTGCCCTGCCATGGGCCAACGATGCAGAAAATGTGGACGGTCCAACCACTTTGAGGCCATGTGTGGGGACTACCACAAAGAAAAACGCAACGACAGTGACAGACACGATGGGTCGCAGCGACCCTCACGATCGGAGGCCAAGCGTCATCACATCAGAGCGGTTCAAGAAGAGCCTCCTCGATCTCCCACGTCCTCACACTCCAGCCACGACTCTCGACGCTCCAGGTGGGACCGTCGTTCTCCGTCAAGAGACTCAAGATCGTCCTCCTCCAGGCGGTCGTCATTCACCACCGAATATGTCAACTTTGCTGACCATGTTCAGTTCAAACGCTATCCACGTCTCAACATCAAAGTGGGCAACCACGCCGCCAAGTTCATGATGGACAGCGGAGCATCACTCAATTACATATCGGTTGCCGAACATGACCGAATGGACCCCAAACCACGTTTGCATTTCGCGCCTGTCCGCGTCTACACCTGGATGGCGAAGAAACCTCTCCAATGCTTGGGCAAGTTTGACACCACCCTCACACATGGCAAACTCTCCATCCCAGCAGTTATCCACGTCATTAAAGGACCTGAGGCCGACTGTCTGCTGAGTCTCCCCACGGCTGAGCGTCTTCAGCTGGTACACATCCTCTTCAACGTCCATGACATTTCGGACTGCGCCGGAAAATTCCCTTCCCTCTTCCGAGGTTTGGGAAAACTGAAAGGCCGCCAAATCCGCCTGCATATCAACGAGCAAATCCAACCGGGGGCTCAACACCCGCGTAGAGTGCCGTTTCACCTGCAATCCGCGGTTGAATGTGAACTGCAAGACCTTCTGGACGCCGACATCATTGAGCGCACTGCGGGCCCCACTCCCTGGGTGTCCCCGGTGGTCATCGTCCCCAAGAAAGGGTCTCAAAACAAAGTCCGTCTCTGTGTGGACATGCGTCTACCGAACACGGCCATCGAGAGGGAGAGACACCCAGGCCCCCTCCTGAGTGACATGATCACGGCGCTCAATGGGGCGACCGTGTTCTCTAAACTGGACCTGAACAAGGGCTACCATCAGCTCGAGCTGGATGACAGTTCTCGCTCCATCACGACGTTTGCCACCCATCTTGGCCTATTCCGCTACAAACGGCTCAGTTTTGGCGTTTCATCGGCCGCCGAGATCTTCCAGGAGGCCATACGTCTCGTCATCCACCACATCCCTAACGCCCTTAATTACAGCGATGATATCTTGGTCTACGGTTCGGACACGCAAGAGCACGACACCGCCCTCGATCGTGTCTGCCTCGCTCTGATGGAGGCTGGGTTGACCCTCAACAAGGAAAAATGTGAATTTCATCAGTCGACCCTGAAATTTTTCGGGCACATCTTCTCGGCGAGTGGCATGAAACCAGACCCGGACAAAATCGCCACGCTCAACAACACCAAGAGCCCGGCTGATGTCAACGACCTGCGTTCCTTTCTTGGGATGGCAAGCTACTGCGCCCGCTACATTCGTGACTACGCCACCGTAAGTCACCCTCTGAGGCTCCTCACGAAAGCTGGCGCGCAATTTGTATGGACTCCGGAGTGTGAGCGGGCCTTCAAAGACATTAAACACGCCGTGGAATCAGCCAAGTGCCTCTCCTACTTCAATCCCAAGAGGAAAACGGAAATCACCGTGGACGCAAGCCCCGTGGGCTTAGGGGCCATCCTGGCACAGTACGACCACGAGTCGGATCAAAGGAGGATCATCGCTTATGCCAGTCGGAGCCTAACGGACCCTGAGAAACGATATTCCCAACCGGAGAAGGAGAGCCTGGCTGTCGTGTGGGCGTGCGAACACTTCCACATCTTCATATTCGGGAAACACTTCACGCTCATAACTGACCATCAGGCACTTGTCACGATCTATGGGAATCCCAAGTGCAAGATGCCCCCCAGGATTGAGAGATGGGGCTTGCGGCTGCAAGAGTACACGTTCTCGATTATTCACAAACCGGGGAAGGATGAGAATCCAGCTGATTATATGTCTCGCCACCCCCGAGACTCATCAGAGACTGCACCCTCCATTGCGGAGGAATACATTCACTTTGTGACCAATCATGCTCGTCCACCAGCCATCCCCATGCATGCCATTCGGGAAGCGACCAACCAAGACAGCATCCTACAAGAAGTGATAAAGCGCACCCGAACCAACAGATGGAGATACCACCCGCAGGAGGAAGAGGAAAGCCCTGCTGTCAGGAAAGAACTACAAGCCTTCCGGCATGTCTCTGACGAACTCTCTGTAACCAGTGACAACCTCCTCCTCAGAGATCACAGACTAGTTATACCAGCGACACTGAGACAAGGAGTGATCGATTTGGCCCACGAAGGTCATCGAGGAGTCGTCTCCACCAAAAGAGCACTGAGAGAACGTGTCTGGTTCCCAGCCCTTGACCAGATGGTCGAAGACACATTGAAAGACTGCCACCCATGTCAACTGACCAGCCACAGCAATCCACCTGCTCCTCTACAGATGACCCCGTTGCCTGATGGGGTATGGCAAGAAGTTGCCATGGACTTTTATGGCCCCTTGCAGTCCGGGAAGTATGTAGTCGTCATCCTGGACGAATACTCCAGGTTCCCCGTGGCCCAGTTCATATCATCCACCAGTGCCGCCTGCACCCTCAAGCTGCTTGAGGAAGCTTTCGCTACGTGGGGCGTCCCCAGAGTCATCAAGACGGACAATGGGCCCCCATTCAATAGTCATGAGTTCAACGACTTCGCCAGACACATGGACTTCCAACATCGCAAAGTCACGCCACTCTGGCCTCAGGCCAACGGCACTGTGGAAAGATTCATGTCCACCATTAAGAGAACATTCCAGCAAGCCACGGCCGAAAAGAAAGATCTTCAGTCAGCACTGAACGAGGTCCTTAGTGCCTACAGGACCACTCCTCACTCTACGACGGGCCAATGCCCTGCGACTCTCATGCTTGGGAGGACAATGAGGAATCGGATCCCCACATGGGACGGAGCCCTGAAAAGATCTCCGTCGGATCAACAACACAGAGACATGGCCATCACAGATCGGCACCGCAAGGACAAGATGAAAGAGTATGCGGACCGCAAGCGAAGGGCCCGGTCCCCTTCCCTGAAAGAAGGCGACAGAGTCGTTGTTAAGCAGGAACAACGCCAAAAGACTGATTGTCGTTTCAAAGATGAGCCCCTGACGATCACTCAACAAAAGGGCACCATGGTGACAGCAGAATCAGAGACACGAAGGGTCACCCGCAACGCCTCTCACTTTAAGAAGTGCTCTCCTGAAGTCCATGCAAGTGCACCCATGGTCCCCACACCTGTGTGCAGGGACAGCCCTGAGACTGTTGCACCCGACATCGGACCCTCACCTACCGAAGAGCCCTCACCTGAAAATGTCGTGTCCATACCGGCGAGACCCCGCCGTCAAGTGCGGCCTCCCAAGAGACTGATTACAGAGATGGACTAATCTCTATTTCTTTCATTTGTTACTTTATTAAGAAAGGGGGAGATGTAATGAAGTTAGCAGTCCAGTAGCTGGGGTGGGCGGAGCTAGGTGGGCAGAGGGGAAGAGGAGGGGACAGGATAGGAAGGGGCGGTTAGAGTAGGGACAGGGTAGGAGCAAGACGTGTGTGTAATAAAGCTCCAGTTAATGTAACCCCACGTGTCTGTAGTTATTGTAGCTGGATGCTACAGGCTGCACTCGGGCTCGGCACACTTGAAGCGCTTGAAAACGTGTGCACACACACCAGTACAACGAGGTCTGAGGCCTTAACAAAACTGAAAGCAGGCCGCAAGTGAAGCATGTTTGCAGTGCACCATGGTACATGCTACACACCATAAACCTGATCTTAAGGACAGTGGGGTGCTCAGTGTGTGGCACCAAAAAAAGAGGGAGCAATCAGACAAGGCCTAGTAATCCGACCATATGGCACCATGAGCCAAGCAGAGATGGTGTGAACATGCAAATTACTTTTCATACCGCCACTTTAACTCAAGTGGTATTTCTTGCTCTAAACCAGTTTGTTGTAATGCAAGAGTATGATTATTCTGGCTTCGGTCATCTGCATGCTGCTAGTAGGAGACTATTACAAACAATCTTACCATTAGTGTGACAAATCAACCTGACACATTCCCGTTGTAGAAAACTATGTCACCATTTGCTTATGTTTTGGCATGAAGGACAATTTGCATCAGTAAGGCAAAATATTTTGTAAATGACAGGCACCAAGTCGGTTCTGGGTATAGGAGGCATTACATTTAGCATAAGGGTGCAAATCAGGTGCATAGATGCTCCTGTACCCAGATTACAGTTGCTTTTCTATGATTGGATGTTTACTATAGTCAATAAAACAGACAGTTTGAAAAAGTATCCTTTCTATAAACAATGCATTAGCAACCAATTAACACGTAGGAATTGTTTCACATGCACATTCATTAATTTAGCATTCTGTTACTGAATTGTATTATTCTTAAACCTCTCGTATTAGGATTAAAGTAAAAAAATCTACTTTCTGAAGTCTGTGCCATCACTGGGGCTGGGTTCTACTTTATGGTGTTATTCCCCATTCCTAGTGGCGCCAGGCAGACAGGAGAAACCATTACGATTGACAGAGCAATGCACGCACACCTTGCCGAGTTGCAAACAAAATGATCTGGCCGGCTGCACCCGTTACTTTTCTCACATGCAAGGCGCCAACTGCCAAATACACTGTGGCCCCTCCTCCAGCCCCTGCTCTTTGAAGCAAAAGCAATCCAGGCCAGCATTGAGGTGGGGGAGGGATTCACATGTTGACTCAAAATCAACCCTGTCTCTTATCTCTGGTGCTGTGTGCACAACCAACCCCGCCCCAGGCTTAACAGACTGTTACCTTATAAAGCAAATATATATACATGATGTCATTGTAAAATGCGGCACCCACCATCCTGATGATACAACACTGCCTTGTGCCTCCCGCATAGCTGACATGGTTTCAGATTGCTATTGACATTTTCATAATTTCTGTGTAATTATGAGTGACATTTCAACATATATGAGTGACACTTTTTTGCGAGCCGAATCAAGTAATGAAGATGTGAGAAACACATGAACATAACAAATTATGGAAATGTCACACATAGCAATCTGAAACCGTGGCAGCTATATTTTAAAACTTCAACTCCATCAGTGCGTGCAGCTGTGTGTGTGACAAGAGACAACACGCGACACAAAAGGTTAGGCCGCAGTAACAGAAAGAATTATGACGTAGTATTACTTACTGTTGTGAACAGACTTCAACTTCTGCTACTAGTCTCAAACAGAGTCGAGTCCAGTGACTGCTGCAGCTGGCATTCCACTGTCTGTGGCAGGCACTCAGTCCTGGCTGTCTCAGAGGTCAGAGCTAAGCGGGGGTCAGTGGCGACCGCGCCGGTCTGCAGCCGCGGCGGTGAGCCCGGACTAGAGCCGCTGAGCTGCATGGGGGTCTATCCGTCGGCGGCCGCACAGCAGCAGTGTACTCTCCCCGCACATGCAGCGCCCGTGCAGCCCAGGCCTCTCATGCCGCGCTGTGCCATTATTTTCTCTCAGTGAGACTCTGAGTCTCACAGTCCATGATGTTAGTACCGTCCTGGCAGCGCCGGTGTCCAACGCCAGCCGGGCAAAATCATTTACTGCGCATTCAGCTCAGGCTGGCTGTGGCAGGCAGCGCAACTAGTTTCAATCTCTGGGACGGCCGACGGGGATATCGTATCGACACTGGGCAGCACACCTCTCCAGTCAGTCGAGTCCCCTGCCGCTTCTCAGAGACCCTCACTTCCTGTCATGTGGTCAGCACCGGGCGGGAATTAATGCAGACAGAGAGGCAGCAGCATGCCCTGGCAGATGAAAGTTTTGCAACATTGTAGCAAGCATTGGGCAAGCACTCCCAGAGCAGCACGATCATGGCAAATGCTGTCTCCTGGAGTCCTGCTGGCAATCCTGCGGGGAGCGAGCACTCAGCAGAGCAGCCAGCGCACACAGGTGTCAGAGGCCCCAGTAAATCTCGCCGGGTTTACACATTGGGAGCTCGAGCTGCATTGTGCTTAAAAACACAAGTTTCTGGTAATGTACATCCTGTAACAGCTCGTGGGTTTTTCTTTTATTAGGCCAGTCTCTTAACAGCAGTCGCCCCTGGTAGACCCGGCCCTGAGAAAAAAGTGCCGGTGCTTAGCACCGGAAAGCACCGACACAAATTAAGCACTGGCTCTACGATGTGTGATTTCAGTGGCCCTGTCAAAACGGGTCTCGAATCGCACGCTGCTGCCTGTCTCTGCCACCACCTGAAAAGAGACGCCCCCTCACATCGGGGTCTGTACAGGCGGTATATGCCTGAATTTACTGACATTGACACCCTGGCAGATCACAGGGTTGGTATGGTGGGTGTGAAAGTACACCCCACAACCCTCCCCACGGGGTCAGTAATCTCTCTTTTCTGGCTGTGACTGCTAAGGGGAACACCCTCCCAGTTAGGTTCTAGCCTCATTTAAATTGCCAACAGCACAGAGGAGCTTGTGTTCTTTGGGATAGACCGATAAAATTGTGAGGTCCTGCCCACCCATAATATGCTGCCCCCCAGCTCCAAATTTGCAGCTCCCCAAGCACCATTCCCAAGCGCTTTTTGGCATGTAGCGATAGTTTACAGAGCTGTGCAGTGCTCATTGCCTGCTACTGTCAGTCTTCCCTCTGGTAAGTTTACTATGGTGGCTGAGGGTAACTTCCAAGAGGAAGGGGATTTCCTTGTCTACCTACAATAGGATGATGAGTTCTATGATGCAGGGGGTGCATCTATCTATATGGCAATGGAGGAGGCTATGAGCCCAATGAAAAAGCACCTTGTGCAACAGATCGCGTGCGAAGGCGCAAAGGTTTTTACTACTCAAGGGCATACTCTCACAAGCCTAACACCTCCTGTCCCGCCCTCTGAGACGGACCCTGTCCCAACCAAGTGCCCTCAGGTTTCGGGGGTTGAACCCAATGTCTATGCGCACCTCCAAGAGGCTTTTCTGGCACTGGCCCACCTACCTGGGGATTCAACCGGCCTTAATAAAAACACCCCACCCACTGTCTCCTCTGATGATGACACTCACAGGGATAAGAATGAGGAGGCCGGCCCATCCAGGCCATGGCGCCCCACGCCTAACCCTTTTCCACAGGCTATACAGCTTCAGATGACATCTCCGAGATGTTGGACCCGGAGGGAATCTTCCATTCCCCTCCTCTGACTGGGTAACCTCCTCCAAGGTGGCAAACTAAGGGTCTCTTTGGGGAAAGCCGTTCATAGTTGCCTTAAAACTGAGGGCCCTCGTTGAACGAAAGATGTCTTTAACACCAGAGTTGGATTCCAACATGGCCACCTTTCTCACAAAATTTATGAAAGATCCCAGAAAATGTATCAATTGATCCTGGCAGGCATGCCAGGATAAGCGTCTGGACGTTCTTGGCCCAATTCACCAAAATCCTTGACATGGTGAAAGATGCCACGACTTCAGGTTCCCTGGTCTGACCAGAGTTTCTCTCCAGGTGGGTACAGCTTGCAGACTTGTTTCTAGGCAATGCCAACTGTGCGCTGTTCACCGAGCTGCATGTCTCTTTGCTAATTAAAGTGGACCCGAAACCTGGAGTCCCCACTGATTCTGAGGCAGGAGCAGTGGCCCGAAACTTGGTGACCCCACTGATTTTGAGGCGGAGCAGTGGGCCAAGGGGGCCTCTTGGGGAGCGATTCATAAAGGAGCTGGGCAAATTTGTTAATATGTTTTCTTCATTGGATAAAGCTCATTCCTCCATCAAGAGGGTCATCTCTCCCCGAGGTTGTACTCGGGCTGTCGAGGCAAGGGGCACTCGGACCGGCCAATCGTCCTCCCAATACCCTCCTACAAGGCAAGACTCCAGGCATGGCCGCTACCAAGACCAGACCCGTTTTGCAAATTTCTACCCAACCTGTGGCAGGTGATTCTGAGGCCGATGAGAGATAGGATTCAACACTTCCTTTATTGCCAGTGAGTATTCGCCCTTCTTCTCTCAATAGAGGGCCATCTGGAGTTTTTGGAAAACAATCAGGAGTGATACGTGGCTCCTGCAAACATTTCAGGGATTTCAAATAGGGTTTGGGGTCCCCAGGTCAGGCATCATGCTCCAGACTTCTTCAATTTTCTCAGGAAGAGGCAGAGTTGGTCGACGAGGTGGTTGCCACGCTCCTAGAGAAGGGAGCCATATGCGCTACCACGCCTCATCCCGCTGTATTCTCAACATCTTTTTTCTTGTTGACAAAGCCGACGGTGGCTAGAACTTAGTCATACATTTGTGCATATTCAGCGAATGGCTGCTGTACCACCATTTCAAAATGAAGGGCATCCACCTCCTTCACAATGTGCTTTGCCCTTCAGACTGGATGGCCTGGCTGGACTTAAAGGATGCCTACTTGGCAATCCTGATCTTCCGCCCCTCAGAAGATTTCTCCAGTTCGCATGGCGGCAACAGACTTTTCAATACATGACCCTGCCTTACAGCCTTTCCTCCACCCCTTGGCGCTTCACAAAGGTGCTCAGATCAGTTGTGGAATAACTGCAGGCTCAAAAGGGCTTGACTCATAGTTTACCTCGAGGATATGCTCCTCTGGCC
Source organism: Lissotriton helveticus (assembly GCF_964261635.1). NCBI lineage: Eukaryota > Metazoa > Chordata > Amphibia > Caudata > Salamandridae > Lissotriton > Lissotriton helveticus. Next base: position 1,240,283,546 of record NC_136059.1, on the reverse strand, counting down.
CAAGACCCCTGACAGCTGTCGATCCACCTGCAAATGAAGTCGAGCTGATAGAAAGCTTGGGGTTTGCTATAAACAAGAAGAAATCTCCCCTTACCCCAACACAGAAAGCGTACTTTCTGGGGTTTGTCATAGATTCCATAGAAGCTACCTTGATTCTCCCATCACGGAAAGTGGGCAAGATTCAACATGAACTCCAGAAAACTTTGTCCCGGCAACCGGTGTCGCAAAGACAAATCACTTGGCTGATAGGGATTTTATCGGCATTCATTCAGGCCATTTTCCCAGTCCCCCTTCACTATCAGGCCTTTCAGCGATTGAAGGCCCTTCACCTAAGGAAAGGACTTTCATACTCCCAAGATGTCATTCTACCCGAAGAAGCAAGGAAGGAGATTCAGTGGTGGCTTGCCCCACATGGAAGCGTAGCAGGGGAGAGCGATATTCAGCTCGGCTCCAGACCTCATTATAAAGTCTGACTCCAGCAGGTCCGGCTGGGGTACTCAGTATGGATATTTTTCACAGGAGGATTATTGTCTCCTCAAGAGCAGAAACTACACATCAATAGCTGGTTCCTTTGCAGTTCACTGTTGGACACGAGACAGGGTTCAGTCCTGTGTGTTACTAAAAATGGACAATATTTCAGCAGTCAGGTATATCAACCACCTTGGAGGCGCTTGGTCCAAGATCCTCTCGGACCTAGTGACCAACTTCTGGCAGTTCTGCCTAGATCATTAGATATCGGTCTCATTGGAGTACTTTCCCGGTCAGGACAATTGAGGGGCCGATTGGCAGTCTTGCCATTTCCGGGATTCCAGTCTGTAGAAGCTTCACCCGGAGGTTTTTGCCACTATTCAGGCCCAGTGGAGCCCCTTCTCAGTGGACCTGTTTGCCTCTAGGTTGTACCGCCCACTACCCAGATTCTTCAGCTGGAACCCAGATCCTTTAGCATCAGATTCATTCCAGCTAGACTGGGGCAACTGGTTCTGGAAGGGTCCCTTCACCTGATGGCGTGGTGGACTATAAGAGTCCATGGTCACTCTCTGGACTTACGGAGCAGGCTGAAGAAATCCTGTCAAAGGCCTGGTCTTATGGCACCATCAAGTGATACAAGTCAGCATAGAAGAGATGGGTCTGTTGGTGTATGTGACAAGGTTGGGATTCATTGGGCAATGTAGTTCAGATCCCAATTTCCTGGCCAGTTTAGCACAACATGGTATGTGCCTGTGGACTGGGCACTGGTGGGGAACACGCTTTTGTGTGCCGACTTCTTCGGGCATTCGTTTGTCACTGCCACCGGAGTCATGTTATTCAGCACTGTGGGATGGGATGTCAACAAGGTGTTTAACCTCTTCTTATGGTGGCAACCCAATAGGTTTCTATCTCGGAAAGAACTGTCCACCAAGATGGCTATGCTGCTCTGCATGGTGTCATGCAGGAGGGTTTCTGATGTGCGGGCCCTGGTTATTACCGAAATGTCTTTTTCTCACTCTGGGGTATTCTTCATGGTTAGCAGGTGTACTAAATCCAAAACTAGAGTGATTGAATCCCCAGCCTTTCCAGATTCTCCTATGCTGCGTGTCGTTTAGTGCCTGAAGGCTTACAAGGAGATGTCAGTGGAATTTTGTCCCCCCTTCATAAATCACATAAAGCGGCCTCTTCCCCTTCCATAGCCCGGTGCGTAAGGTGGGTTATGCAGGAAGCTGGGCTAGATTTGAAGATTTGTGGAGCACATTTCACTTGTGAAACTATAGCTTCAAAGGTGTTTAGTCTAGGGGCTTGCCCGGAGGATATTATGAATATGGTTGATTGGTCCTCTGACTCTACCTTTAAAAGGTTTTGTTTTAAGCCAGTGCTGGATATGGCACAGTTGGTGGTAAGTAAGCATTGAACTAGCATAATCCTCGCCTCTGGTGTTGGCATAGAATGAAAAATTTCCTAGCAATCATCACAGAAAGTTTTCATTCTATTAAGGACTCGGAGACGAGGATTATCCCACCCGCAGATTGATGCTATGTATAAGAAGTTGTTTCTTAGATTGAAGGCTGGCTTATTGTATGACCTGTGTTACAGGAGGTTTTGATAGTGATTTTACCTCTTTTCCAGGATCGGAAACTGGGAAGCAGGACGCATGAGGACAGGAGCTTGGCGTGACTCGCATGACAAATGAGGCACTACTGACAGGAACAGAGGACTATATTACAGACGCTGGATGTTCATGGACTGTTCATAACATTGTCTGTTGTTTGTTTTAACGAAATTCCCAATGATTCATGGGAACTGTAGTTTTTTTGTAGATACAATGAAATGGCTGCTGTGAATAAAAGCGAAGAGAGTGATAGCATAATCCTCGCCTCCGAGTTCTTAATAGAATTGGAACTTTCCTTTACAATAGCAATTTTTTAAAAACTTTTTATTTGATTTTCATCACATACATATAGGTTGCAGTTGGAAAAGATAAATGATACAGCATCATCATGTGAAGCATTCTCAGACATTAGTACATACAATGGGTTTCACGATGTAAGCGTTCCCAGTTTTAGAGTGTTGTGCTACCAATAAGTACTGCAGCTCTGGGTGCTTTGTGTGAGGTCTATCATGTTTATGTTGTGAACACTTGAATGTCTCCTTGTCGTGAGCTAACAAGTGGTGGCACACTATTAGTGCAAAACTGTATGGGGTGTTAACTTTCATTAAACATGGGTGGTCGGGTATGAAGTGGGGGTACGCTGTGAAGGTAATACACCCGGAAATGGCAGAGATGGTGGTGCTGGGTGTAGATTTGTAGTATTAGAGTGCTGGGAGGGGTTACAACCTTTACAACGCAACTTTTACCATGCAGTGCCTTTACAACGCAACTTTTACAACGCAAACCATTTAGGGAATATGTTTAATGTACTATCCAACACCTTCCCTACTATCCACGGGGACTGGAGTTGGAATAGTAAATTAAACAATTCACTATCCAGCGCCTAAAAGCACTATGCGGTGTAATGGTATGTGTTGTAAAAACAGCGTTGTAAAAGCATGCGATGTAAAAGCATGCGTTGTAATGTCATACATCCTGCTGGGAGCTGTGGGAGGGGGGCAGTTATTGAATATGCATTTGGTGTCTGTGTATTAGTAGGGGTTGGATGTGGCGATGTTCTGGTCGAGCGTTGCTCATGGTTGTGGTGGGGGGCAGCATGGTACGTGGTTGTAGAGGGGGGTGCCTGTCAGTTCTTGAGGTATGTGTGGCGATGTGGTACTAGTGGTGATTTGTTTGAATTCATAGAGGAGCATCGCCCACTGCATGGAGATGGGTTGTTTGCGTATTCCCCTGGGCTCTTCATATAGGAGGGTATTCTGATAGCTAGGACATTTTTCATTCAAATGTAGTTAAAGGCTTAATCAAGATAAAGATAATGATTCACATTGGGCTTCAATAAACAAAGTACTACTGTTGGAACGGAACTGTGACCTGCATGGCATGCAGTTGTGTTCCCATGCCCTTATTGTACCCTATTGTGTATTTGGTATATTGAATCCTGATGTTTTGATTTTGAGCCTAGCATCACACCAAAGTAGTGTATGCTAGTGGCTTAGGCCATGAGTGAGGTCCTGGACTTGTCTTGTGACCTGGAGGGCTGTACCAAGGCAAGCCAGTATTGCACAGAAAATAGACTGCTGTCCCTGCTGGGTTTAGCACATAGACAGAGCCACTGGCATTATGCTATGTTGCGCTGCAGAGTTTTATGCATGTTATGGATTTGCTGCATTTGCCACATAATCTATCATGCAGAATTTAGGCTTCTAGCTCAAATAGGTCAGAAGTTATTAAAAAGGTGGCTACCTGTGCAAAGGTTGATTGGTCTCCTTTCTGCTGCATATTGCTGTATTTGGGTGTTAAACTGGTATGGATGAGGTAAATCCTTTGCCCAGACAGTGGCATAATGTAGTCAACCCGGTTGCACAGGGGTGTGGCCAAGCAAGATGGCTGCGTAGACGCATTCCCAGGAGCTCCCGCCTGCATTTTATTTCATCCTGCAGCATCCTGATGCTACAGTAGCCAAAATCATCCCCCACAAGCCTAAAACAATCCCCTGACACTTGCCTTGCCTGGTGTGGAGACGATTTGAGGGCCAGAGCACCCATTGTCACAGTGTCTGGTCAGCAAAAGTCGTGGCTGAGAGCCATGGTCTGGGCCTTGTTGGAGGGGTATGAATTGTGGGATCCAGGTGAGGGGAGTGCCGCAGTTGGGGCAAACTCGCCACTCACGATACAGTCGGTGAGACCCCCTGGCCGGTTGGCGGTAAAGGACCCTTGGCAGTGAAAGAGCGGCTCCTGTGAGACAAGCAGGCTGTTGTGCTGCTAGCCCGAGCTGTGGCTGTGTTCGGCCGAGGAGGCCGCAAACACTCCTGAGACAGAAGCACCCAGGGCTGTGGGGACAGCCCCAGGTGATGAGAGGCTATGGTGCTGAGGGACTGGCCTTGAGGCCTTTGGCTGTCAGTGAGGTAAAGCACAGGGATGGCTCTGGCCAACCCAAGCACATTACTTTCTTTGAGAACAGCCATAGGAGCCCTGAAAACGCAGTGGTGGGGAGAGTTTGGCTAATTCTTGCAGCACTGGGGCCTGGTACTCAAGGTGAGGTCTGCTGTTTGCGGAGGCTTGTGCCCATGCCCAGGAGAATTCTCCATTCGCTCAGTAACAACTATTGCCACAAGTTGCAGAATGGATGATGGCAACTGGGGCCCCGGGGGTTCCCCTTGCATGTGTAGGCATCCAGTGGGACACACAAGTCGCAGAGACATTGGCCTGCATTTCTGATGAGAGGGGCATTAGACCCCTGTTAGACCTGGCACCTTGGCGTGAGTTTCCCTTCCACTTTTTGCTGTTGTGCCTCAGATGTTTTTGCTGGTGTCCGCTACTCAGGGCACTGCGCCACGGCCAACCCGTGCCGCAGTGCAAGTGCTCCCTACTGTAAAGTGTACATGTGATTGATGTCCATGATTGGTTCATTGGATTTACTGTCAGTCCCTAGTAAAGTGCACCAGGAGTGCCAGGGCTTGTAAATGCCAATACTGCTAGTGGGCCTGCAGCGCTGGTTGCGCCACCCACAGAAGCAGCCTTAAAATGTGCCTGGGGTCTGCCATTGCAGAACCTGCATGCAGTCTGGTACTGTCATGCTGGCTGGGCAAGTGCACATACTTGCCAGCCCCTAAACCTTCCCTTAACTTCATATTAGTCACCCCTATGGTAGGCCCCAGGGCAGGGTGCATTGTAAGTGTAAGGAAGGGCATGCTCTGATGTGTGTGGCATGTCCTAATAGTGAATTACTGCCAAATTCGTTTTTCACTATTGTAAGGCTACCTGTTCCCTTTAGGCCAGATGGGCTGCTGGAATTATTACACTCTATAATCCCAGCAGGCTCAGGGAACATGGTAGAAATTAATGTTTGGTATGCCTGAGCTCAGAATAATAAAATACTTCTTTTAGTAAAGTTTATTTTAATATCCTGTGTTTGCAAATGCTACTTTTAGAAAGCTAGCATTTGCTTGCCTAACCATTTCAGCCCGCCTCTGCTTTTGTGTGTATCTGACTGTCTGAGTTGTGTGAGTGACAGGGCTGGGAGGTGACAGGTGGTGAATGGCAGGATGACACCTTAGTGGGAGGTGGGAGTTTCCCTGGACTATGCATCAGGCTGTGCTCTGCCACCACAATGCTGGCTCCGCCCCCCTGGGGAGCGACTGATGACTCAGCCTGCACCTGGCCCAGGAAGGACCGAAGCTTGTCAACAAAGTGCTCCTGGCTGCCCCTGTCCACACAATGCTGGCTCCGCCCCCCTGGGGAGCGGCTGATGTGCCTGCCCCCACACTGAATGCAGAAGCCAGAAGTACCCACCACAAGTGCTCAGAGGCTGAGAGCAGTTATGCAAAGGCCCCCCTGGCCTGTAAGAACAAAAGAAACTGGGTATAAAAGTAGGAGCCCTGCTCCTTGTAAATTAGATCCTGTTTGTGCTACAGAAGAAACTCTTCCCGAAGAGAAGGACCTGGAAGAAGACTACAAGGAGGAGTGCTGTCTCTGGCCTGTGTCTGGTGCCTTGCTGCAGAAGGAGAGGAAAGAAAAGACTACAAGAGACTTTTGCTTTTATTGAACTTTGTGCCAAACTCTGCTAAAGATCTCCAAGGGCTTGCTGTGGAACTTGCCCCCTGACCAGCGCCCCAGGAACAGTGGGCGCTACCCCCGACAGAGGAGCCGCTGTGGAACGCTGCTTTCCCCCTGCACGCCTATCCAGGAAAAGCGGAGCGCGCTGTGACCATCGCGCTCTTCATCAAGCTCTGGGTGTTGCCATCCCTCTAAACACCGTGACTGCCGCCTGCTAGGCTCAGAAGCAACGCAAAGACCAGCCCCGCTGGCCCAAGCACCGTGACTGGCCCCGAGCCGCAGCTCGCAACGTGAAGAGAGGTCGTGCCCGGTGCCTGCTTGCACCCCTTCGTGTCTTGTGCCCCTGAAACTCGCCTGCCGCTGTCCGAGAAACAGCTGCGGCGTGTGGTGCAAGAACGCCGCCTGGATTGCCTGTGGCGTGCTCTGCGGGTCGCCGCCCACTGCGTGTGCCCCCTCTGTGAGGAAACCCCGAGGCGCTCTGTCCCTGTGACCCGGCCAACCTCCGAGCCAGAGCCGAGCCGCCGCTCGCTCCAACCCCGGGAGGAAGACACCGCGACGCGGATCACCGCGCCGACCTGGGACCTGATCGCCTCGACCCCTGCTCAACGAAGAAAAGGTACTGTTGTGGCCCCGCGGCGCGAGCATTTGCCCTGCCTTGCTCGCACCGCCCTCTGACCTGCGCAGCCCTCGGAGACGCGTGTTGAGCGCTCCCCGGGCCCCCGCTCTCTCCCCCGCCAGCCGCGCACAGCCGTGCGGCTCGCACTGGGAGGCGGACTTTAACCAACCTGCCGCCGCTCCCGCCAGAAGCGTGAGCCCGGGCCAGTCGGGCCCATTTGATTCCCAGAGGTGCACCAAGGCCTCAGCAGGCACCCCGCCTTCTGGAGAACGTTGAGCAAAGAAAGCTCCAAATAATATCGTATTGGGAGACTAATAAGGACAAGCTGATTAGACACTGTGATTTTGCTGAGAGTAACTGGAACCTGACATTTTTGAAGTAATTGAACTGTATTTACAAGCCTGCTGCTAAAAAGATATAAAGAGAATATATTTTACTACAATACAGTTTGGTGTCATTGTGTGGTGGGTTGGTGGTGATGGTGTGATACTGCAAATGTTTAACCATATGTGCCCCAGAGATTAGCCTAGACTGCTTGCGCCACACTACCTAGAGGGTAAGCAGGGGTTGTTCTTTGAAGGTAATCCCTTGCCCTGACTTGGAAGAGAGGGTCCCTGCTTGTCGCCAGTGCTGCACTGCGCCAACCAGAGACTCCCAATTCCAACATCATTATCAGTAAAGGGACCACCCGATTGAGAGGGAGTCATGCTTTTGAATTCCCTCTAGTAGATGGCGATCGACTAAAAGGATGCATGACCCTACTGACCCCCCACCTAATTGACTGGGCCGAGACTATTAGCCTTGACTCCCTAAGCCCCTTGGGGATCCTGGTGTGTGCACTTTGGGATGTGGAGTGGTCCACCTCTTGTGATGAGTGCTTGGGCCAGGAGACAGCGGTATTGGTGCATCATCACTGAGGGACCAATATGGAGAAAGATAAGCGCAGCAAGGTCATGCAAGCCAACAGAATCGATAAATATGCCCTCAAGTTGCCGTCAGAGGGCGGGTTGGGGAAACAGGCCAAACAGGTCCTCTCTGGGGAGCCAGAGGCCTCTCAAATGGCTGACATTTTGGCAGAAATGAAGGGTTTGTGTGAGTCCATGTTTATAAAAATCGAATCCGTGGCTGTGCTGCTCCGAGTGTACATGCATAACAACTCGGAAAAAGCCTCTAAGGCTGAAGGACATGTCCAAAAACTCCAACAGGAGGTGGCAGCACTAAAAAAGTCAGTGACCTCACTCTGATCGCTTTCAGCATGAATAAAGGACAGGATTGGGGATACAATAGGGGCGCTCTAGAAGGAAGAGCCTTCAATTTGTGGGTTTCCCGGGGCGAGTTAAAGGTCAGTCCATGGAGTTGTTCTTAGAGGAATGGATCATGACTGCCCTAAAACCACAGAGACTCTCCAAGTTCTTCTCTATAGAACATGCCCTCTGCACGTTGGCGCCAGTGCCTAAACCGTGGGCGTCGCCTTGTAGCATCTTTGCCCAGCTATTTAACTTTAGAGATTGCGATGCACTATTACAACATGCCCGAGTCCATTGGGGCCTCCCAGTTTGAAGGCAGAAATATTATGATTTTCCCAGACGGTTGTATGACAGAACCGGCATGCCTTTCAAATGGAGTCACTACCCCAATTGCGACTTGACCATGCGTTACTTTACCACTCTGTTTCAACAACTTGTTTTAAGGGGTGGTGGACTTTGGAATAGTAAAAATTAGTATTCAAAAACAAGTCTATGAAACAGTAGAGAAGGTGTTGGACTTTAAAATCCAACACAAGTCCAACAAGCATTGGCATTTCCAATAGGTCAGGCCTTTGGTACCTTATAAGCATTTAGACTATAATACAGCAATACATACAGCCTAATTTCCCTCCACCCAATTGTGTCTTTCATCTTCCAGAAACGAACATGCACCCCAAATGTATTTGGCTCGACCTAAAAAGAAAAAAAGGAACGAGGCCCAATGATTTAACTGCCCAACCCTTACACAACAGACAACACAGCTTGCATGCTTGCTGACAACTGCGTTCGGAGAGAATGAAGACTGCTTTAAAACTATTTATAAAGTTAGGGAAGGCATAGTCATTTCCTTAAGGACGATCAACTTGCGTTTTGCCTGGGATGGGGCAAGAGTGGGGGCACAGATGGGGAGGAGAGCAAGCAGGGGTTAAAGGCGGTTTGTCCACGACACCTCTCTCTGTGACAATCATGTGTAAGAGGTAAACATTAATATATCAAAATCAATAGTTAAACAATTCTATTGTGTTATCGATAATGTCACATACTCAGAGGATCCATGCAGCAGTGTTTTTCTACAACACCAAAGAGCTCCTTGGCAACAAGGGCACTCGAAAGGATAGATCTCCGCAGCAGCTTGATTGTCAGGGCTGTCTCGTGTCAGGAGAGACACCCTCGGACAGACCCGGTTCCCCTCTCTTATGTTTACTAAGGTCATTTTATAATGTGTTAAATTGACCTATGTGGTGACTTATGGACATTCAAATGGCTTAATATGTTTCGGGTGCGTGGCCAGCTGAGCAGCGAAATGGGCGCTCATTAAGAGGGTTGCACCAGCCGCTGCATAATCCTTCAACATCCTGCAATGTACATAATTGCCTGTAAACGCAAGCAGTCAGGAGGTGAAGGCGTCAAGCATCGATGACTGCCAAAAATTGGTTGTACAGCTTATGAAATTGAAGATATTGGCGATTCCTAACTGCGGAGGTGTAGCCCGGTTGCGCGGCCTGGGGAGGCTGTCATGTTGTTGCAGCGTCTTAATAAGCAGAGTTTAAGACCTACAACACGGGCTGCCCGCCGCAGTCTTCCAAACTCGGAGTAATTGCTTTGGCCCTGTGGTGCTGGCTCCAGAGACTGTGGGTGGTGTCAGGGCCGTGAGGTCCCGCGGCGCAGAGTCCTAGAACTGACTGAATCCGGTGAGCAGACCTGGTGGAGCTGCGGCGTCGCCGCTGCAACGGAGCACAGAGTACACTTGTAGGCGCGTGAAGCTCTGCGGGGAGCAGCGGTGAGAGGCACCAATTTGTGTTGTGTGTGCCGAGCGGCGCTACCTCTACCTGCCAATTCGAGCAGAGGGGCAGTCCGTGTCTTCGTAATCTTGAGGAAGCTTCAAAACAAATTCTAAATGAAATCTTATGTGAATTTTTTTTTTTACTGACTTTAAACTGTTCTACTCAATTTGTAAATATAAAATCAAGCTTTGGCATTACGCGCCAATTTGTGTTGTGTGTGCCAAGCGGCGCTAACTTTACCGGCCGACTCGAGCGGAGGGGCGGCCTGCGAAGATTTGTCCTGGCCAAGCGCGCAGCAGGCTGTGTGTGAGGGGCCACCCTCAGCTTTACACAGGATGAAAAAAGCGCTGAAAGACAAGCGCAGCCATCGTCCATCTACAGCATTTACGTTGCAGGAACGAGTGCGATAATTCCTAACAGATGGCGCCGCTGCTCGCTCCCGCAAGGGAAACGCCACACGTGCACAAGTGCCCATAGAGAGCAGTGCAAAACATGCACAAATTTGAGCAAAAGTGCTCAGCGATGCCAGGAGGTCTCTCTAAGCAGCGCTTGCACGCTGCGTAAGCGAGACCTAAAAACACGCCCCCTACTGCAAGTCACTGTAATGACTTGCATGGTAAAGTAACGCGTGGTCATGTCACAACCGGGGTAGTGACTTTGTTGTAAAAGCTGGTCGTTCTGACTGCGGGGTAAAGGATATTTCCTCCCAGACCATATCTGAAAGGTGCAGGAACTCTGTAGGGACAGTCTGCCATCTAAAAAACGACTGCAGGAGTAAAACCTCCGCTACAACCTTATGTTTCTGCAAAACTGAGAGTACAATATAAGGGCAAAGTATTTTTCTTTGTTACCCCGGAGGAGGCCAATGACTGTCTTGACACGCTGGGTGGAGTGAAACGGAAGCTGCCTTCAATACGTAGGACAAATGGTGGTGGTGCTAGCATGATCACACAGGCATTCTGTGGACTCAAGAGTCCCAGACTTGGGCCTGACAAACTGGGAAGATCCTTGTCTGCCCTGACGGAATGTTAGAGTCTCCAACTGCGTGCAGGATACCAGTGAACCATTTAGGAGTCACAGGGGTGTCCATGACTATCTGGCAACAGTACTGATCTGGGCTAGTGTGATCACTGGGAGAGATCGACCGTCAGTTCCTGGCTCTTTGTATTTCCATGGGCCTTAATGTATATTTGTTTTGCAGCTCTGTTCAGTGCACTCATATTGACTGTGTTAGGGAGTGCTACTAGGACTCTTTTTTGTAATAATGTGGTACAGGTGTAATGGCTGCTGCTAAATTATTTTTCTGCTTTCTTTGCTTACTTGGAGGGCTACGGTCCTATTGGGGTGGTTTGAGTGCTTTTGGTCTTGCCGCCCTGGTGGGATGCCAGGCCCTCAGCTTGATGCAGTTGGAGAGATTGAGGGTATGGCCTCCAGGGGGGGGATTGGGGTGGTAGGTGCTCAATGTTGGTCTGGAAGATCGGGCCAGAGTTCTTTGGACTCACTGCCTGTGGGTGGGTGTGGTGGGGGTTTTAAGAGAGCTCCTGTGAGGGATGTTGGGTCTGTTGCTGGTTTGAGACAGCTCTACAATGCACAGTCAGGACACATGGTACAATGCATGAGGGCTGTGGCAGTGTGGGACATGAGCGTGCAGCTTCAATTGGAGGTATGACCACTGCCTTGAAGTTACTAGCATGAAACATTAGTGGATTGGGACAACCCACCAAAAGACACAGACTATACTACCACCTCAGACGTTATGAAGTTTCAGTGGCATTTTTACAGTAAACACATACCCGGGGGGATTGCAATAACAATTAAGACAGAGATGGCGGGCAAACGCTAAGGGGCATTGATTTGGGTGGCGGCTGGAATTCCATTTGTGGCTAAGGGTGTGAAGCTTGATTCTGAATGAAGATATGTGATTGTATCGGGTGCACTAGACGATAGATGCATATGTTTGGTGAATGTTTATGCTCCTAACCTGGATGACTCTGGCTTCTTTGGGACAGTGTTGAGTGCAGCTGCAGAATACATAAGTCAGGAAGTACTGCTGGCTGGTGATCTAAATTGTGTTTGTTGGATGGTAACTTCGAACGTCTCCCCCTGAAGGTTGACACAAAACCCACAATGACGAGCGCACTGAAGGAGGCTTTGTGCCTGCAATGAGCAAACTTAGCAGAATGAACTATTGATTGATGTCTGGTGCCATTGTCTAGTCTGCAGTCAATGTTTTCTATTTAGCGTGCTATCTGTCTGATCATTCCCCTCTGTTGATCTCATTTAGAGTGGGCAGAGAGGACCCCAGAGGGCCGCTGTGGAAGCAGAGGGTTGAGGCGCTGATCGACTCGGTCATTGCACATGCGGTGGCTGTGATACTGGATCATTATTTTGTAGAGAACTAGGGTAGTACGAAAGCAAACGCCACTCAAGCTTTGAAACTAATCATGTGTGCCATATATGGTCCTTCCCTGGAGATCAAGGGCCAACTGGTGTTTTTTCTTTTACAGTGATTATATGTGTTGAACTGAGAAAGTATATAATCTCGTGTTTGAATGTGAGCCAACAGTCTTCTCCGCGCACCTGATGGGTGAAGGTTGGAGAGGCTCCTCTATAGAGTATTTTTGCTTAATAAACGATTGAACTTTCTTTACTGCCAACTGACTGATTATTTGGTAATGGGATTGGGGCTATTGGTAGGTATAGCCCTTTATGTTATATTTTAGCACTTCAGTTGGCGACTCTGGTGGGACTCCGTGATAGGGTCGTCCTCCCCGTAACCAGGTAGAAAGGACAAAGAAAGGGGAGCTCTGGTCTAGCAAGTGGAAGGACCGAATTTTTCTTTTGACTTACTCCGCTTTAGTGATCAGAGTGCCCCAGCTGCTAGTGACCCTTCGCCGGAGTCCTATGCGCGTAACCCAGGAACTGACCGTGTTGGTCTTCAGGAGTTGGCAGTGGAGAATTCGCAATTGTACCTGTGTGCACCAAGTGAGTGGATTGTTTTCGATGATTTTTTGGAACGTGCTGTTGAACAGTGCTTTTGGATGCATAACTGTGTCGGATTTGGTATTCGGTGTACCACAGAGACTCTTGGGGGTCTGACGGGGCAGCATTGTGGCTGCACGGGTAGACGCTCCACGGACTTGTTTTGTGAATAATAGAGACGCCGATCGGATGCCTTGGTGTGGCTCGTGTAGGGCGCGCCCGGCCGAACTGGTCTCGGAAAGGTCTGTGGTTGCACCTGGGTAGCCTTGGGGACATATCTGAAGCGGTGCTAAGGCAGCAGGCTAAGTCAGAATAGTCCCAAGGGTGAACCAGGAAGACTGCAGGATGGTCTGTAGGACAGTCTGTGGTTATACCTGTCCGACGGTCTCTTGGTAGTCTTTGGACTGCTTGACTTTTGTATCTGTTGGTCTGGAATCTGAATTGATTGGTTCTCCATGAACAGGAGTCGACAGGCATTGTTCTTTGTTTGGAAAGACAGAAAAGAGACATGTTGTTTTGAATATTTTGTATACACATATATTATTGCTTTGTGTATGTCTGAATATGAGTGAGATTGAATATGTTGCAAGTGTTTGAACATGGCCATGTTTTGAAATAATGTTTTTATGATTGAATGAGGAATACGTGACAACAATAATTATGCTGTGTATTAGCAAATTGAGTTGTTTTGGATGTTGTTGTCGCCCGAATGATACGCGATTGGCTGAAAGTCAACCTGCCCCACCTGAGGGCAGCCTGAGTTATGATATGTATGTAAAGCATGGTATTTCACCTTCTTGTTTAATACATTATGGCATAAATATACTAAAGAAAAAGTGGAGTTGCAATGGCCCTTAACTGGGTCTTTTGGTGAGAAAAAGATACATTTCCTGCAGGATCGATTGTATTTTAAACGTAGTTGACAGTCAATGTTTGATTCCCTAAATCTATGGCAGAAGGAAGCAAGACGTAGACATATGCGGGAGGAGAAATTAGGCAGAATAAAGGGAGGTCAGACGATTACCCAGAAAGCCATTGCTTATGATAAGGGTCAAACGGAACAAGGGATTGATTGTGCCGATAGACAATTTAGATTACAAGTGGATAAGACCTATATGGCTAGGACTGAAGCTGAGGATGAGATGGAGGATTTATTGGATACTCGTATATATCCCGTTGTTCCCTCGACTCCCGAGCAGGCCCCTTCGGCCTCTGCCCCTTTCGTTTCCTCTTCCTTTGTCTCTCCTGGAATGTTTTCTGTTTTATCTCCTCTATGTCTGGGACGGCTCCCTTATGGTCTGCCACACTGCCATCTTCTGTCATGTCCACAGCTGTTTTGTCTTCCCCTACCTCTCCGTGGACATCTCAGTCTGCGAGCACGACTCCATCCTTAGCTGCTTCAACTCAAGCCCATGCGCCAGGGGATTTCGACACGCGAAAGTTGTTTACTCGTTTAACTGTAGGACTAAACGAGAAATAGATGATTGAAAATCAGTCATCCCAGTGGATGCGACAGCCTACTTATACTATAGCTGATATATGGAGCACACTTCGAGACTTTGAGCCCGTTATGCAGAAACATGCTTTGAAACACATGGTCACATGTCTCATTACTTTTTGGGAGCAGTGTTTTGCGGGATGTTTGGCCCCCCAAGTGATGTATGATATATGGGATAGGGCTCATAAGTCTGAACTTAGGCCGGAGGACGTGTACAAGAATGTTGAGGGTTTATTAAGTTATCGAGAGCGGATGCACCGGAAATGTCCCTTGTGGGACTCTAAGCATCTCATGCGAGAAGTACATCCTATCTTTCACCCTGAAATACCGGAACTAAAGAATGATCAGAATGTAGTGACTAGACCTCGTGTAGAGGCCCGAGTACAGGAACAATGGGTTTACACTCCCTGGAAAAGGAGTGAAGTCCTCTTGTTAAAATCACAACTACCTGACCCTCGTAAAAACCCTTCGGCCTATTATAAAGAACTCACAGAAGCGGCTTCCTCAGCCATTATGACCCTAGCTGACATAGAGCTATTTTTTGCATTGCTAGTCCCGGTTGATGTATGGCGTCAGGTGCATGATCAGGACCATGTTCAAGAGTTAGGTGGAACATGGGATCAGATAAAAGATTGGGATAAAGAACGTAACCCTTGTGATAAGTTGAAACCTGAACTATTGGCATTGCCTGGCCGTATTATTACTTACATGCATTCCTTAATTCCGCCCCGTAAGGTAGATTGGGATAAATTGACTGCATGTAAGCAGAAGAAAGACAAAAGTGTTTCTGACTTCTTCACCAGATTTGAAGGTGTATTAATTGATTTTAGTGGACAGGATTTATCATTGGAAGGCGGTATACGATTATTTGTTAATCGTTTTGTGACTAATTTGTTGCCGGAAGTCTCAGCTCGGTTACAGGCTGCTGAAAATACCTGGACCACGTCGACGCCTTCGGTAATATTGAGTATGGCCCAATATTACGAGCATAGAGAAAATGAGAGTAAGGACAAGACGGAAAAGAAAGTGAAGGATCTTAAGACACGGGTGTTGTTGCAACAGATTGTCCGAGGGCGAGGCAGAGAGAGGGGTGGGAACCGGACAAGGCAGAGGGTCTAATGTTGCTCTGGGGATAAACCAGTGCGCTTACTGTAAGGAGGAAGGGAATTGGCGAATGCAGTGTCCATTATTGCTGGCTCAGAATGGGGCTATGAGAGGAGGAGGAAGAGGTCGAGGTGGTGTGGATCGCAGTGATATGCGACGAGCGGAGACGACGCACGCCGGATCAGAACAGAATTATTTCGATAATCCGAAAGGTAGGCAGTACTATAATGAGGACTGAACGATGGATGCAACTGAAGGGTATGCCTATACATAGGACAGCCAAGGACAGAGTGGGGGCCAGGTGTCAGTACCCATTGATCAGCAAGGTCCTTATATAAAGGCACATTTGATGGGAATGTCTGAATTTTTTTTAGTTGGTACGGGTGCAATGAATAGTTCTATTTCTCGTTCTCTGGTCCCAGGGACTGCTCTGTCCGGGCAAAATAATGTTTCTGTGGGATTCTCGGGAATTCCGATAGTGAGCCCCATTTCCAAACCTATTCCGTTTAAAATTGGTCCAGTTACGGTAGACTCCCCGTTTCTTCTGACTTCCCATTGTGGTGAAAATGCATTGGACCTGGATTTGTTGAAGAAATTACATGCGAAAATTCATTGTTCACCTGATGGTGTTTATTTGACTATTAATTCCCCTGGCAAACATACTTTACAGTGCTTTGCCAAAAATTAACCCCTCCCTCCTGTGTTTGCCGCTATCCCAGAGACGCTGTGGGCCAAGGGAGACACAGATGTAGGTTTATTACGGATTCCACCCGTTTCTATTACTTTGAAGCAGAATGCTCGGCTCCCACGTATACCTCAGTACAAAATCTCTCCGGCAGGCGAGAAAGCTTTGCTCTCCGTCATACAAGATTTGATCAAAAAGGGTGTGGTGAAGGAGGGCAGCTAATGTATGCAATAGCCCCATTTTACAGATCTTAAAGTAGGTCCCTGTTGAAAATGATCCAGACTATGTTGACACTTATCGTTTTGTGATTGATTTGCGTGAAGTTAATAAAATAGTAGTGCCCCAACACCCTGTGGTTTCTGACATCACTACTATTCTCACTATGATTCCTCCCACTGCTAAATATTTTTCGGTGATTGATCTAAAGAATCCGTTCTTTAGCATTCCGATACATCCTGATAGCCGTCATATTTTCGGCTTCTCGTTATCTGGTCGCAGCTTCTGGTTTTGTCACGCTCCCTAAGGATACACGGAGAGTCCTAGTATTTATAGTCAAGCTCTGAAAACATTGTTGGATGATTTGGTTCTGCCCATGGTAAGGTGCTTTAGCAATATGTTGATGATCTGTTGGTGGCCTCTGACACTGAGGACGATTGTAAGGAAGCCACTGTTAAATTATTGTCTCATTTGGCGGCTAATGGCAATAAAGTATCCCTTTCCAAATTCCAATACTGTCGACAGGAGGTGACCTACCTCGGTCATCTACTGTCGAAAGAGGGGAGGAGACTAACCCTTGAGCATGTGGCTACCATTTCTAATATGCCTGTACCTCGTACTCAGCATGATGTTCGTGCATTTCTCGGCATAACTTCTTACTGTCTAAAATGGATCCCTAATTTTACGCTTCTCACTAAACCTCTCCTGTATTTAACCACTAAAGATGTGCATGAATCTTTACCTTGGACCGATGAGGGCCAAAATGCTTTTGACTCTTTGAAATCTGCACTTTGCTCTGCATCTGTTCTTGGTACCCCTGACTACCGAAAATCTTTTGTGCTTTACGTACACGAGGTAGACGGTTGCTCGCTTTCTACGTTAAC
Organism: Lissotriton helveticus; assembly: GCF_964261635.1. Lineage (NCBI taxonomy): Eukaryota > Metazoa > Chordata > Amphibia > Caudata > Salamandridae > Lissotriton > Lissotriton helveticus. Next base: position 1,240,266,392 of record NC_136059.1, on the reverse strand, counting down.
ACAAGGATTTGGTGGTAAGCAGAGACCTGGTGCCTATTTCTCCGCGGTGTTGGATAACGTCGCCAGAGCACTCCCTAGCTGTCTAAGAGCTACTGCTGCAGTTGCGGTGGCTATTCGACAGTTGGAAGGGCTCGTTCTGAACACTGACCTCACAGTGATGGTACCGCACACTGTGGATACCTATTGAACAAAACAAAGACCCAGCACTTTACGAGTGCGCGTCTTACAGGTTACGAATTGACTTTGTTTGCTCCCCACATTACGATTAAACGGTGTGCCACTTTGAACCCTGCCATGTTACTACCCCTCCCTTTGAACGAAAATAACAATGACGTTCATGATTGTATATTTCCGACGGAGAAATAGACAAAGGGACGGTAGACCTGACAGACACTCCTCTATCTGACCCTCAAGGGGAGCTGTATGTTGATGGCGCTTGTTTCAAACTACCAGATGGCACGACAACTGCTGCATATGCGATAACTACTCTTCACACTATAGTTGAGGCTTCTCGAGTACCCTACCAATCAGCACAGGCAGCGGAGTTAGTGGCATTGCTCCGGGACTGTGAGTTAAGTGAAGAATTGAGAGTAAATATTTATACCGGCAGCCAGTACGCCTTCGGCGTGGCTCATAGTTTTGGCCGGCTTTGAGCCGGAAGAGGTTTCCTCACTTCCCATGGTCAGCGAATACAACATGGCCCCTTGATTTTGCGATTACTGACAGCATTGACGTTACCAGAGATGGTGGCTGTAGTTAAATGCAGTGCACACAAGGCAGTGGTTGATAGAGTGGGTGAAGGTAATGCCTTTGCTGATCAAGTAGCTAAGGAAACTGCAAAATCCAAAAGGACCTCAATGTTTGTGACTAGCTCTGCAAGGTGGGTGGCTGAAACAGAGATGTTTAATAACACCATAGAGAGTGTCCGAGAAATACAGAAAGAAGCTACTCCTAGTGATTTGGCCCACTGGAAAGAGAAAGTGGGGAAATTAGATGCAGATGATTGTTGGATTGATTTGACAGAAAAACACCGGTGGTTGTTGCCCAATTCGTAAGGGAACGCGGTGGTGACAATGGCATATGGTTCAGCCCATATTGGGGCAAAGGGTATTTGTGCATTATTAGATCATGTATGGTACAATCCCAATATCCCAAAAACAGCTGCTCATTTGGTGCAATATTGTATGATTTGCTTACGACTTAATCCTGGGGGCAGGGAACCTGTTCTGAGTGGACATTTTGCACCACCATCCCTGCTTTTTGAAGTGCTCCAAATGGATTATATCCAGCTGGAGCACGTAAATACTTTGAAATATGTCCTGGTTGTGGTGTGCACTTTCAGTAAATGGGTGGAAGCCTACCCAACCAAAGAAAATACTGCTTTGGCAACGGCAAAGGCGTTGATAAAGGAGTACTTCCCACGCTATGGATTGCCCCGGGTGATCTGGAGTGATAACGGGGGCACTTTAATGCAGAATTCATGAGTCACATTTGTAATGGATTACAGATTAAACAGAAATTCCATGCGACTCGACACCCCCAGTCTGCTGGGTTGGTCGAGAAGTACAATGGGATACTGAAGCTCAAACTAGCAAAAATCCAAGAAAGTACTGGATTGAAGTGGCCAGACGCACTGCCACTGGCATTAATGACAATACGAGTTATCGCACATTCTTGTTCTGGCTTATCCCAGTATGAAGTCATTTTTGGGCGCCCTGCCAATGTTTGGGGCGTCCCGAGACCCAGAACATTTCGTGATATAGAGTATCCTATGTTGACAGACTATCTGTATGCTTTGACTAAAGATCTCCGTTCCATTCATCAACAGGTTTCAGCAAGTTTGCAGTCCCTGCCGGAGGGTCCTGGACATCGCTTGGAGCCAGGACAGTGGTTTCTGGTCCGTAACTATCAGCGAAAATCCAGCTGGATCCCCGGTGGTCCGAGCCCTTCCAGGTCTTGTTGGCCACGCAGACGGCAGTAAAGGTGAACGGCAAGAGACACTGGATACACGTGTCTCATCTGAAGAAACTGCCCCTCCCGCTTCCATATGATCAGCGAATCCAGGAAGGAGTTCTGACCCAGGAGAGTGAGCGAGTTCCTCGTTTTGTTCCTTTTTCTGACGCCCAGGTAATTGGAGAAGGGCAAGGAGAAGGTGTTCCGGGCTCGGAAGGGGCTCTGTCATCAGCACAAGCGATTGCCCCAGATTTTGTTGCCCCTGCAGTTGAGCGAGAGGCTCGAAGTACTCCTGTTTCACTGGATTCATCATCCCCTGTTTTGTTTTCTGATCAAGAAGTGCCTGGCCATGCTTGATACAACCTGCGGCCCAGAAAACAACGCGGTATCCCAGGTGAACATGGTAGGAGATAGGGTGAGACTTGAGTGATAGGGTACAGACCTGCTCCACGAACGTCTGTTAGATGTGCTTCTGGGGTACTGAGTGAGACACTGGACTGAACGCGCTGAAAGCCTTGAACATTTGCTTGCTCTGTTCAGAAAGAAAGACTGAATTTCTTGCTTAAAGAGGCCCAGGTTGTATTTTCTTCAAGGGTTGTGTGAGAACATAACTCCAACGTAAGAAGTTTGTTTTGATATCATCTGTGATGAACGATAGGAGCCTGCCTCTGAGGCTCTAAAGGGACACAGGAAAGAAGCACCCTCTGGCAGGTTGGACTGCATTGCCCGAGTTTATTTTTGGACTTCTAGCTAGCATGTACCTCTTTGCTCGTTTTGTCCCTGCGGACGAACGTCCTTTTGAACCGCATTATTCCCCTGCATATATGCCTGTCTTTTCTAGTTGGACCACACAAGTCAAAATTGCATTTATAGTTATTATAGCAATATTACTAATCACATTAATGGGAGTGTTCATTTATCTAGAATTTCACCACCCTATGCATACTGTTCTAGGGACAACAGCCCCCTCCGGAACATGTGTTTCATACTTTAGCCCCACATAAGGAAAGGCATCGTCAGACTTATGTAAAAAATGTATTTGTTGAAATGCTTCATCAAGCACACAGTGCCACCAATACTACAAATTGTTGGGTTTGTGGTCTTTTACCATCTGTTATGCACAAGCATGATTTATTTATATCCCCACCCTTGTCTCATCTGGGGAGTTGTGAGGCCTGGTTCAAATTGCTTTCAATGATGTACATGCATTATAATGTGGACACTAAAAGGTTTTCGGAAAAAGACTATGAAATGATTTTAGTGTATATTGAGGTTCATCAAGGATTCGACCCCGAAGGGAATGATGGAGAGGGAACCTTAGATCCGAATGCATGTATGAATATGTATACAGCACATGAAAATGCCACTTGGTTGAAAAACAAGTTTAATTTTACTCAGTATTTTCAACATTTTCAGGACCGCAATGTTACGGAAGATAGGGCTATTCGGGTGCCAATATTGAATGGTACCTCTGCATTCTGTGTTCAGGGAGAAGGGCACATATCAGTAGGGGAAAGCCGATGTAATTATACTTATCGGTTGCGTACCTTTAGCAGCCCTCCATTGTTAGCCCCTCCTAATGCTACCTGTCCTTCCTGTACCCTCTGGTCTATATTGCCCCTTCTCATTATCACAAGGATCACCGCTTAGATAAGCGAAGTGTGCCTGTTAGAAGAAATAAAAGAGAGATAGATACTACTGATATCGATCAGACAGATACCCCACTGCAGCATTTTACAGACATTTTGAAGGGAGTGCTTCCAATTTGGGGGTCCAAAATAAACAGCAAGGAAGTGCGGCGTTTGTCCAGAATAGTTGAAGGCATAATTAACACTACTGCAGGAATATTGACTAATTTAACCGTAGAGCTCCAAGTGACGAGACTCGTTTCGCTTCAAAATTGCATGGTTTTAGATGTTATCTTGGCAGATCGAGGAGGAGCATGCAGTGTGGTTGGCAGCTGGGGCTGTGTTTATATCCCTGACTCTGCCCCTTCCAGTCATTTGGCTATTCAGAAGCAACATCGTTTAGCTTCCGAAGTACATGCAGAGACCGGTACTTGGTCCCTCTCTGGTTGATTCTGGGGTCTGTTGTCTACTTGGGGATGGAAAATTCTGATGGTGCTGGCAGGTATAGCCGGTATCATATTCACGTGTTGCCTTTGTGTACAATGTGGACCTGCATGTTGCTCTTATTGCGCAACCAAACTCAACTCCTCCGTGGCTAGTCCATCCCCAGCAGCAATAAAGGCTCAGTCAGTTCAGCAGGACCTTAAAGATTTAATGCAGATTGATGAGGGGATATTTGACGATTGAGCTGTTTTAGTTAGCTACATCATGCTAAAAGTGCAGTTCTGAGAGATAAAAAAAACGATTTCTCATGTATAGGGAGTATTGGACCTATATTAAGTTAGCATGATGTATATACATGTACCTTTTTTACTTGTCACACACATGTATGCTTTTGTAGAGAGGACTTGTATAAACCACAGGAGCAAAGACCCATCAACCACGTTGGGATTCGGCTAGATAATATAATATAAACATATGGTATCCCAACTGGTATTATTTTTAGACAGTTACAAAGGATATGTTATAAACATGGTGCTCAAATAGTGCAAGTGATCCTAGGCGCAACATACAATGTGGTTCATCTAAACTACAGCCAACCCAAAGTAGAACCAAACACCACAATTCAGCTGGAACCATATTGTTTCTTCAACTCACTGTATATATTCATGCACCAGTCACCTTGCGCCGTTTATGCTGATCACATTGTCACTTGCATCGCCACCGTGTATATCACTTGCACTATTTGAGCACCAAGTACAATTAGGGTTGTATTATTTGTTTGATTACAGTGCTGATACAACTGTAACTTGTCCATTTCTTGTTTTGGATAAATATGATGCCATGAACACATTTATAACTACGAAAGAGTCTCCTTATTTCCTTTCTGATAATATTTATAACATATCCTTTGTAACTGTCTTAAAATAATACCAGTTGGGATACCATATGTTTATATTATATTTGTAGAGAGGACAGCATTTATTTACTCTCTGTGTATTCACTGCTACTAGAGTAGGCCGAAAACCATACAGGCGCCGTTTTCTAATTTCTGCTTGAACAGGGGCCATGATCACGTGTTACTGAAATGAAATGAAAATGCGTTTTATATAGCGCGGACTGCTGCCCGGAGGCGTCCAAGCGCTGTGACTGAAAAGTGTACTTGACAGCAGGGCGGGTAACCTGAGGGAGGAGAGAGCCTATTTATTGAATAAAAAAGTTTTCAAATGCCTCCTGAAGGAAGTCAAATCTGAGTTGGACCTTAAGTTGAGGGGAAGGCCCCTCCACAGCTTTGCAGCATTCAAGGCAAAAGAACGGCCTCCCGATCTGGTCCGTTTGACCTTAGGCACGAGAGCAAGAAATGCGTTGGTGGAGCGTAGCTGTCTGCTAGGAAGGTAAGGGGTGATTAAGGGACGATTGATCGCTGGGCCAGTTTGCCAGAATGACTGATGGGCTATACAGAGGGACTTGAAACTAACCCTGTACCTAACAGGGAGCCAGTGCAATCTTGTTAATCCAGGTTTAGCAGAGAGCCTACGGGGAATTTGAAGTAGGGTTCGGGCCGCACAATTTTGAATCACCTGCAATTTCCGCAATGTGAAGTCAGGGGCTCCAAGATAAAGTGCGTTTCCGAAGTCCAGCCTAGAGTGGATCAATCCCTGTACAACAATTTGTTTAGCTTTGAATGGTAACAGGGGAAGAATCCTCCTCAACATTCTAATAATGCCAAAACAGGTGGCAGATAACTTGACTGCCTGGTGGTCTAACGTTAGGGACTTATCCAGCCAGATGCCCAAGCTCTTAATGGCATCTTTGGGGACTGGAGGGGGACCCAGGCAGGCTGGCCTCCAGCAATTGTCAAACCCCATATCATTTGAGTTACTGGGAGCAGCTGAAAGTAGGCTGTTTGCCCGACCGTCCTGAGAATCAAGGTCGCATCTGGCTTTGCGTGCGATAAGTGCATTCCTGGAGGCTCTGTGCCTACACTCCCGGGCACCAAGACGAAAGGGAGTCACCCCTCCTGACCTTTCCAGTAATAAATAGCTAAAGCTTTGAAACTAATCATGTGTGCCATATATGGTCCTTCCCTGGAGATCGAGGGCCAACTGGTGTTTTTCCTTTTACAGTGATTATATGTGTTGAACTGAGAAAGTATATCATCTCGTGTTTGAATGTGAGCCAACAGTCTTCTCCGCGCACCTGATGGGTGAGGGTTGGAGAGGCTCCTCTATAGAGTATTTTTGATTAATAAACGATTGAACTTTCTTCACTGCCAACTGACTGATTGTTTGGTAATGGGATTGGGGCTATTGGTAGGTATAGCCCTTTATGTTATTTTTTAGCACCAGAGATGAATACCATACTGGTTTGCAATTGGCATCCCTTTCTAGGGAAGATAGGGATAGACTGGGCACAGCCATAACCAAGGAAGAAATAGTGGTAGCAATACGGGCTCTGAAGACAGCTAAGGATCCTGTCGGCTGAACTGTATCAACGCAGAGTGGGTAGTTTTGTTGACCAACTGTTAGAGTTCTATAATAAGGCATTTGTGAGGGTTCTGCCACCTGAATCTATGAGGGAGGCACTCATTGTCATGTTGCCTAAACCAGACAAGGAGGTAACTTGATATCGCCCCCGCTCGATGCTCAAAGGAGAAATAAAAATGCTCAGTATAATCTTGGCATCCAGATTGCTGGAACACCTGCTACAGCTGGTCATTGAGGACCAGTGTGGCTTTTTACCATGCAGGAACACTCTGTGTAACTTGCAGAGGGCTACTGCTGGTCATGCACTCCCCCTTATTGGAGGATGACCACTACGCTCTGGCGCTGCTTGATATAGAACAATGTTTGATTCTGTGTTGTGGGAATTTCTGTGGTAGGTCCTGCAGAAGATAGGCATAAGGGAGCAATATATCAAATGGGTGCATTTGGTATATAGTGTGAGTGGGGAGTTTGGTGTTTCGGCGATTTCATTGTATCGGGGAACAGACAGGGCTACCCATTGTTGCCCCTGCTTTTCATGCTGGCGAAGGAGCCCCGGGCGTGCCGGTTGCACTCTGTGATGCAGTGGTAGGGAATTTCGATTGGGGAGACCATGCACGTGGTCTCCTTATATGCTGATGATTCCTTGGTATATCTGTGCCAGCCGACATACTCAGTCACTATCATGCTGGCTGTGCTCTTCAAATTTGGCAAAGCGTCTGGGCTGTGTGTCAACCATACCAAATTGGAATTGTTCTCATTGGGGAACTTGTCTGGGAGACCAGTGCAGGATCTCCCTTGTCTGGGCCTTTTGTGGGAGACAAAGGGGGTCTGATAACTCAGGATTAGAGTTGCATATGGGTTATCGGATTTTGATGCTTTGAACATAGGTAGGGTTCTAGAGGGGTTAACGCCCACAGAGAAGTTCTGCAACACTCTTCGATTTTCCTTGATGGGTAAGCTGGCATTAGAGAACTTGAGTATTCTGTTGTGCTGAATGTATTTTTTTCAGTGGGCTATGTTCAAGATCCCTCAGAAATACTTTATCAAACTGGATAAACTGATTGTCGATTTACTATGGGCCTTGAGGAGGAAGAGGGGTAGGGTAGCCTAGCCACTCTCAAGTGAGCCTGGAGGAAGGAGAGATTTGAATTACCGTGCCTGGATCTCTATTACCTGGCGACTCAACTACATCATGCAGTTCATTGGTCTGATGATTGGGAGAATTCGGAGTGGAGACTGTTGGATGGTACTTGTGATAATGTCCCTTTGCCTGAGCTTTTGATGATGGGGGCATGAGTTCCAGCCTTGTTGCCGTATGTGAGCAGACAACTGTGCAGAGCGTGGGAGAGGGTGGTGAGACTTGTAATGCATAAGGCTCCGTAGGCACCAGGTCTGAGTCTTTGGACAATGTGCCTGTTTGCGTTTACCATGCGGGCAATGTCAGTAGATGGGTCGGGCACTGGTGGGTGTGATTCCCTGCGGGACTTATACACCAATGACAGGTTTACCGCTTTGGTGGATGCAGTAGAATCATTTGCCTTGGGGACTGGCTAGTTCTCACAATTTGCTAAGACTGAAGCGACAGCCAGCGGGATATGGCCTTCCTTCCCTGAGGTCCCTCGGGAATCTAAGACTTTAAGAACACTACAGAATATGGCTGGGGGTTGGACACTGATCTTGCATGTCTACAGGGCGCTGCAGGAGGATTTACCTCTTGAGCGAGTTGTCAGTGCACAACAAGTGGCATGAGATTCTGGGGGCTCCTCTTTGTGCTAAAGAATAGGAGGGAGTTCATGGGTTGAAGGGGACCTCTACAAATGCGAGATTCTAACTGCTCCATTGTATTGTAGTGCATTAGATGTACTTCACCCCTACAACGCTTCGTGCAATTTACTCCGCACAATCTTCCTCCTGTCCCTGTTGTGTCAAGCATGACGCAGACTTTCTATATATATATTTTGGGGGTGTCTTGAGTTAGAAATTTTACAGCAGCCAAGCTGGAGTTCTTGAATGCATGACAAGGTGGTCCGTCCCCAGGGATGTTGGTCAGTGCCAACTGGGCATGATCCCGCCTCGAAATAAAAAGAAGCCTTGTAGAAAGTTTCTCCTTTTGGGTTTGGTACTCGGCTAAGCGGAGAATAGCCATTAGGTGGTTGTCTCCTGTAGCCACGAAGGTGTCTGAATGGCTACAAGCTATAGCTGAATGGGTCAGGGCTGAGAGAAAGTCACATGCGAAAAACATGCATAATTGACCTGCAGACCTGGACGGCAATGCTTGCCGAGCCCTGGATGTCCTGCCCGTGGGCTGTGGGTTAGCAGTGAAGGGTGGGATAAGGTATTTGACTGAAGGACTTTGATTGGAGTGTGCTAATACTGTGTATGATCAAATGGAGCCATGATATTGAATAGATTTTTGCATTGAGCGATTTTCTATGTACACCATGTAATAATACGGTGGGTTCTAGTAGCCTCATGGGGAGGGAGGGTGGCGGATTGTTATAGGTTTTATATTGAACAATGCTATTTTGGTATGTTAAAATTGTGATGCTGAAATGCCTATAAAAAACAATAACAAAAAACTGTGCCACACAATTTAGTCCTCCCTTGCCACATAATCCCTATTGTCTGCATATCGAGCAATCGTGACATTGTACCATGTTTTGTGAATTCATAATTGTGTCCAGACTATTTTATCTGTTTCACTTTAGTGTAGCCCTACATGCCTACTGTTGTAAAGTTCAGTTTCTATGTCTTTACCTGGAGCCTAGAGCGAGAGCTGACATCCAGATATATGTGGACGGTGAACAGAGAGAGGGTAAGAGATAGAGCGAGAGAGAAAGAGAAAAAGAGAGAGACAAAGATAAAGAGAGAGACAGAGAGAGAGAGCAAGAGAGAACATTTTAATATTCTCTGGGGAAAGAGGTACTTAAAAGAAGATATTTTTAAAGAAAGGTGAAATAAATATATTTTCCAACCTTTATCAAAGAAATTACCATTGTCTATACTTGTAAATGAGCACACAGAACCATTGAAACACCAACTATTGCACGCTTTACCTTCAGAGTAAGAGTCTTTGACCGTGACCACTCGGCCTCAGTGAAACTTTATTGGTCTGAATCAAACCTTATATATGACATACGAGTCAAATCCCCAAGCCTACGTAGTGCAATAAGTTAGTGTACACCTACAGTAACATCGTTTATAGCATTGAATAGAAGGAGAGAGAGAGAGAGAGAGAAGGTTTTTATTCTCTGCTGTAAAACACAGGGGCATATTACCAAGGGCATTATCGCCGCATTAGCGGGACTTTTTCCCGCTAATGCGGCGTTAAATTGTATCGCCCTATTACCAAGCTGTCGCTAACACCAGTTAGCGACAGCTTGTATGCGATAGCGGGCATTTAGGGGCCCACTTTGCATGTCAGCGATAATTATCGCTAATGACATGCAAAGTGGGCGTGCCAAGATGTTAGCGACTGAAAACAGTTGCTAACATCTCTAACTCCTATTAACAACTTTTGGAAATATTCGCGCTAAGCGCGAATATCTCCAAAAGCTAACACCTGCTAAAAGCAGTTCTTAGCCATGTTATCCAATGGTAGGTGGATAACATGGCTAAGAGCATTGTCACGATAATGCATGAATATCGCTGATTTTTCAGCGATATTCATGCATTTCGCAGGATTTTTACCGCTTTTGAGATAAACCTTGATAATATCAAGGTATCTCAACGGTAAAAATCCTCGGTGCTCGGCGACATGGAACATGCTCTTGCAATAACAAGGGGGCAAAAAACTAAACAGAATCTGGGGATTAATAATGTTATAATGTCTGATTGTCTTTCTATGATTTATCGCCTTGTTGATGCTACTCTAATGTATTGATTTCCCGTGATTATTCGTATGAACTTTTATCTTTTGTTATATGTTTGTCCCCTTTGATGTCAATAAAAAACATATTTAAAAAAAAAACAATGACTGCCCGCTGAGACGCACATGGGGCATACCACTGCCTGCTCTCAAGACGTCACCTGCCTCAGTAGCACCATAAAAGAAGAAAAAAATCCAGCTACTATTCCTGCCATATTTAGGCGGGAGGGGAATTACGAACACAACCACCCAACAGCACTTTTGTACAATGTGAAGCTGGCTAAAATGTCGCCGGCTAACCAAGCAATAGCAATAATTATCGCTATTGCTTGGTAATATGCCCCACAGATACCAAGAGATATATTGAAACAAGGTTATGAAAGGGCTGCTAGGTCTCCCACTGGGAGCACCCCTAATACCCATGCAGTATGATTTAAACAGCAAACAGATGGAACATGTTGCAGCACTGAGACCTACTCTTTATTGGTTCAGATTATGGATGACAGAGAAATTGGGTAATTACAGGGAAGGTCTCAAGTAAATATTCGAGTTAGATGAGACATTGCTTGTTAAACTTGATTTGCCCTTGTATTGGAGCAAACCACAAATGTTATCAAGTAGCTCGAAGAAAGATCTTAGGTTAATATACTGGAAATATCTTGCAAAAACCTACCTCAATAATCCAAACTTAAGTCGATTGACATCTCAATTTCTTACCATCAAGCCAAACTCTGCTTTTGAGGACTTTCTAGATGTAATTCACATCTATTTGGCAAAAATTACCGTACCTAAAGTTTTGCTATGACATCCTCCAAATGAGAACATACACTTCCAAATGGAAGCCGAATATTATGGCTGAGAATGAAATTAGCACTTTATGCACTTTAGGCAAACCAGAAAATATTGCACATATTTTGTTTATTTACACAGTTTACAAAAAGAATAGGAAAAAATTGATTTGCTCACTTTGAAGGAATCTTCGCTTTAAGAAATTTGAGGAAGCCCTCAAAGTACTGAAATGCGAAATCACCTCGTATCGTTTTTGGTCTCAGACGATATCTATTTGCAGTGGGATTCATACGCAAGAAGGGCTTCAAATTTTAATAAATTTAATTAACTGTTAATTGTTTTTAATGAGGAAATCTAGGTATAATGCTTGCTTTGGTTGCATATTTTATTGCTTTTAAATGGGTTAATTTTAAAAGACACATACACTGACAGAATATTTAATCAAAATCTTAAATATGATCCTTTTATATTTGCTCATTTTATAGTATCAATAGAATCGAGTGGGCTAAAATTAGGTGTATATTACTTATGTAATTGATATTTGATAGTGATTCTTTTTGTTATTTGATTTTGAACTATTTGAAAAGATAGAATTGCTATATCGAACTTTCTACTGTAAATGTTTGTAGTTAACAAGAGACTGTATTTATAATGAAATTGAATATATTTATGTATGTTTTATCTTGTAACTTTTATGCCCTACGGATAAACTAAAGAAACACACTGATACTGAACTAGGTGAAAAACAAAATATTTTCAAACCTTTATATATAAATAATTTCTATTGCCTTAACTTTTAACTGAACAAACAAAACCAATGAAACAGCAGAAATTGAACACTCGACCTCCAGAGTGAGAGTCTTAGATCTTAACAACAAACAACAGTGACTCTTTTGTAATGAAAGTGCTTTTTCCTAAAAGGACACGCCCATACTCTGCCCTCCCAAAAGAGAGACAAATATACCAATGTACCTTTAAATAATACACGTTTGAGCAGCACTCCCAAAAGATGAGGCAAAGACCCAGCAATCCCCTAAGGCGAGGCAAGAAAACAAATCCAGGTGCATTTAAAATGACACAAACAATATTATTAATTAAATATTTTAGAAAGGTAGGTCGAATATATCAGTAAATGCAGATTCTCATATATCAAGTGACTCAAATGAACAATTAGAATAAAATGCAGTATATGCAAGTAGCAAAGAATAAAAAATATATCAAATATGGTTAAGAACACCTCACCTATCGATCTGCATCATCCTTGCCAACTGAAGCTGGGGAAGCCCTTCAACACCCCAGGAAGGAGTTTGATCAGGACCCAAATTCCGTCACCTCCACAGCAATATGTCTATTCTGTGGTGAACTTCCGCCTGGCCCCGAAGGCTCCCAGCTTTAATACCATTATTCAATGTGAGCCGAAGCTTCTAGAAAACCTCACCCTCTTCTCATTGGAAAAAACCAAGCTGGCTGTGCCGGTCTGCGTCAAGGCCAAGACAGAGGCTGGCCAAGCTCCCGTATTTTGACTCCGAGACAGAGCTGTACATTCCGCAGATTCCCTGAAAGGTAACAAGTACGCTTCCCACATAACATATTCCAGTTCACTCTGGTCAGTGAGGAGCGAAAAACAAGTGAGGAGCAGAAACATGCCCTCCCCACCTTGCACCTATGTGCGAGCACAGAAAATGGAGTCAGGTCAGAAAATGGAGTTGGTTATGCAAATGGTCAATACATTCATCTCTAAATCACTACATTCTTTACAAAACTTAATCAAACTTTATATATGACAAGCAAATCAAAACCCATCGCCTAAGTAATGCTGTAGATTAATGTACACCTACAGTAACATCCTTTACAATGTAGAATGGAAGGAGGGAGAGAGCGAGTGAGAGAGAGAAAGAAAGAGAGACAGAGAAAAGAGAGACAGAGAAAAGATGTTTTATTCTCTGGGGTGAGCCGTATTAAAATTAGATATATTCAAACAAAGTGTAAAAAAATATTTTCCAACTGTTAACAAAGTAATTATTATTGCTTATAATTTTAGATGTGCTGCAGCAATAAATGATGGATAGAATGCTGAATGAATCAAACATTAACTTCCAGTCAAGAGCTCTGGGCTAAATCCATCATTACTTTGATCACTATTTCACCCCAGTTTGGAACAAGCCATATGCAAATCAGTCTTGACCCAGCTCCTCATGGGAACAGTCCTGTCCGTACAGCCAAGCCAAGTCCTCCCTGGACCAAAAACAAGCATCCTGGGACCGGTTTCGGGTAACACTTCTCATCAGCCAGGCTAGCTTTAATCCAATGGCACAGCAAGCAAGGGACCGATGTCTGGGCATACCCATCCCAATTAGGGCAAAAAGTGCTGCAGCAACAAATGATGAACGGAATGTTGAACAAATCAAACATTCACCCCCAGTCAAGAGATCTGGGTTAAATCCATCGTTCTTTTGCTCACTACACCACCCCAGTTTGGACCCAGCCAGATGCAATTCAGTCTTGAACCTGCTCATCATGGGAACAGTCCAGCCCGAACTCCCAGCCTGGACCGAAAACAAGAATCCTGGGACCGGTTTCAGGGTATGTCACCCTTCTTCAGCCAGGCTAGCTTTAATCCAGTGGAACAGTGAGCAAGGGACCCATGCCTGGGCATACCTATCCCAATTAGAAATCAAATTGTGTGGCATGGCTTGCATAAAAACAATAGATTTCACCCAGGTCTGTGACTAGGGTGAATGTTTGATTTGTTCAGCATTCCGTCCACCAACTGTTGTTTTTGCAATTGTCACCCTAAGTTAGAAGGGTATGCCCAGAAATGGGTCCAGTGCTTGCTACGCCACCAGATTCAAGCAAGCCTGGCTGATGAGGGGTGACACCCAGAAACCGGTCCCAGGATGCTTGTTTTTGGTCCAGGGAGGACCTGACCTGCCATTTTGGGCTGGACTGTTTCCATGGGGAGCAGGTTCAGGACTGATTTGAATATGACTGGTTCTAAAGTGAATGGTGTGGTATGCAAAAAAACAATGGATTTAACCTAGATCTGTGAGAGGACTGAGAGTTTTATTTATTCAGCATTCTGTCCGTCGTCTGTTGTTTTTGCGTTTGTCACCCTAAGTGGGAAGGATATGCCCAGACATAAGCCTTGTGCTCGCTAGACTACCAGATTCAAGATAGCCTGACTGATGAGGGGTGATACCCCGAAATCGATCCCAGGATCCTTGTTTCTGATCCAGGGAGGACTTGGCTTGGCAGTTCAGGTTGGACTGTTCCCATGGGGCGCAGGGTGAAGACTGATTTGCATATGGGTGGGTGTTAACTGGAATGGCATGGTGTGGTATTCTATGCTGTGTCATAGAATGGAATCTGTGAGGTCACTGCTGATGTCTGTAGAATGGACAGTAGATGGTGAGCCCCTGTTCGAGGAAGATCGTTATTGCTGCCCTCCTTACTGTGGATGTTAAGTTGTTCTCTTCCTGAATAAACGTGCATCTTGGAACTACACCTCTCTCGTGAACCTAATTACTACATAATTTCTGGCGACGATCGGGATCGAGGACTTCAAGATTGAAGGATTTCAGGATTTCTAGAACAACGTTCACGTTATTGTTTTAGCCTGCTCCTCATTTTGGCTGGAGTTGGATTCTACCTTCGTCACTGTCGGGTAAAGTACTATTTATCGTTTTTTTTTTTACGATTTTCTCCTTGGGCCCACATTTCTATCAACTGTTTGTACGCTCCCTACCTGTCTTTCCTTTGGATGCCGTTGGAGCGTGCATGTTTCAAACGCCCTGAGTGTTCCAGCGCTGCATGCGACATCTTCTTCTGTTCTTCGTCATTGACGCTCACGTCTTCCAAGCATTCTGGGAGTTGCCCGCAAAGCATCATGGGCATCACCTTTCACCTGTAATGACACGCTGACGTCATTTGCGTGCCGCCATTTTGGAAATTTTCATTTTATTCGTGTTTTCTATCGGAAAATATTTGTACATCATTCGAAGTTCACTCGAAGTCAACATTTCAAAAAAAAAGTTTCTTAAGGTATTTCTTGCTTATTATTACTCCATTTGTAATACCCTTAAGTAAAATAACTTTTTGTGTGAAATGTCGAACATTGCTGCTCCTCCTCATTTTTTGCAAACAGCCGGTGATCCAAATATTGAATGGGACTTATGGTTCCCAATGTTTATAGCATATGTTGAAGTGCTTGAAAAGGATGGGTGCTCTGCGAAATGCAAACTAGCTCTTTTAAGACACTGCTTGGGAGGCGCAGGCATTAAAGAATTTGACAATCTTCCTCCTATTGAAGATGCCGGAGACATTGATGTCTTTGAGAAAGCTACTAGACAAATGAAAATTCGTTTTGGCAGGAAAATAAATACACTCATGGAAAGGTTCACGTTCTACTCTTGTGTTCAAAAACAAGATGAATCCATTGAGGATTATGTCTCAGCTCTACGCTCTTTAGCTTGTTACTGTTCTTCGAAACAATCTCCTATGAACAAGTTCTAAGAGATCAGATTATGATGCGAACACAGAGCAAGAAAATTCAAGAAAGACTTTGGCTTGACACAGAATCTACCCTTAGTGCTGTTATTAACATTGCCAAGGGTATAGAACAATCAGAATTGTTTGTGTCTGAAATTAGAGGTTCTAGTGTTAAACCTCAAGTTCCTGAACCTGAAGTTTCTTTAATCAAAAACCAAACTAATCCTAATTTTTCTTCCAAAGGTTCATTTAAAAAAGACTGTGATAAGAAACTTGGTGAAAATAAGAACTATTCTGACAACAAGTTTTCTCAAAAGAAGAATATTTCTTGTTATCGCTGTGGAAGTTCCAACCATGTTGGTAATTACAAAGGTTGTCCTGCTTGGGACAGAGTGTGTGTCAAATTCAAAAGAAAAGGACATTTTGGTAACGTGTGTCGTTCTTTTCAAAGAGTTGACTATATTTCACAAGAGGAAGAAGAAGTTCTCCATAGTTTCAATTGCATTCTTTCTGTAGATGAAGCTGAACTAAAAGAATTTTCCCTCTTGTCCCATTTTGGTAGACAATATTTCAATTGAATTAATGATAGATTCCTGTTCATGGTACTCCATCATTGGTTTAAATTTGTTTAGAAGTTTATGGGGCAACAGAGAACTTCTGGTTCCCGATATTCATCCAGGAGGTTACTCTGGAAATTTTTTTAACTTGGAGGGATATTTTTGGGCTACTCTTCAAATTAGAGATCAGATCACCAATGGGAAAGTGTATGTAGCTACTAAAGGGGTAGCTATTCTGGGGTGGCCACATCAACGCGAACTAGGAATTAAACTTGATCCTAATGCCAATCCTCCTGTATGTTTAGTAGATTCGGAAGTAAATTCTCTTGTTGAAATGAATACCAATGTGATTGTAGATGATCCTCGTTTTGTTGATAATCTTAAGAGGAATTTTCCTGATGTCTTCAAAGATACCCTTGGCAAATATTCTGATTTCAAACATAAAATAATTCTCAATGAAAATGCTGTTTCTGTTAGACACAGAGTAAGAAATGTTCCATTAGCTTATAGGAGTAAACTTAAAGAAATTTTGGATGATCTTGTTTTAAAATAAATTATTGAGCCCATTGAGTCCTCCCCATGGGTATCTCCCATTGTTTTTATCACTTAAGAGTTCTGGAGATCTCCGCCTATGTGTGGATCTCCGCAGATTGAACCAAGAAATTTGGATTGATAAACATCCCTTACCAAATATTCATGAATTAATTTCCTCCTTAGCTGGTGCCACTGTATTTTCTACTATTGACTTGGCCAGCGCATATCACCAAGTGGAGTTACATGAAGAATCCAAAAAGTTAACTGCTTTTGTTACTCCGGAGGGTATGTTCCAATATTTGAGAATGCCTTTTGGACTAGCTAGTGCCGCTTCCGTCTTTCAAAGGTTGATGAAAGACGTACTCAAGAATTGCAGTGGTGCATTGGCTTTTCAAGACGACATTCTGATATTTGGTAAAGATTGTAACGAACATGACACTAATTTGCATTCTGTTTTAAGCAGTATCCAAGAGAAAGGTCTAACCTTAAAGATTTCCAAATGTAAGTTTAGGCAATCCAAATGTAAGTTGGGCAATCCAAAGTTGAGTACTTAGTTCATGAAATTTCAAAAAATGGTATTAAACCTAAACTCAACCATGTTAAAAGTATTACCTCTGCTCCCATTCCTACTTCTAAAGAACAATTATTGTCTTTTCTAGGCCTTACTGAATTTTATGGAAAATTTGTACAAAATTATTCTACTTTGGTACATCCTTTACGTTCTTTGTTAAAAAAAACAAGCACAATTTGTATGGGGTAAAGACCAACAAGAGTCTTTTGACGTTCTCAAAAGTAAAATCATTGATGCTCCATTTATGAAACCATTTTCAGTTGGTAAAGAATGCATAGTCTGTGTTGATGCTAGTAATGTTGGCTTAGGAGCTGTTTTAATGCAAAAGGACAAACTGGGGGAATATGTAGTCTCATACGCTTCAAGGTCCCTCCGTGGCGCAAAATTTAATTATTCCACAATAGAAAAAGAGTTACTTGCTCGCACTTGGGCCACTCAACATTTCCGCCAATTTCTTTGGGGTACAACATTTTCATTAAGAACCAATCACAAACCTCTTGTTAGTATGTTATCTGCTGGGGGTGGGAGAACTCTGACTGCTCGTCTAGCGAGGCTTGCTGCTAAGTTACAAGAATATCGTTGTGTGGTTGTTTACGTTCCAGGTCGCTTCAATGTTCATGCAGATTGCATGTCTCGTTTTCCCATAAAAGATTGTCCTACAGTTAAACACACTGAAGAATGTGATGTGGCCTTTGGTATGTGTGATGTAAATGTTATCATTGGTAATGAGCAATCTAAATTGATTTCTCAGTCTGTTTGGACAAAAGCTATGGAACAAGATGAGGTCCTGAAGGATGTGAGGGTTTTTCTAAGTAACGGTTGGCCTGAAGAGAGGAAACTCAGTGGTGAATTGGCTTCTTTCTTTAAGGTTAAGGATGAATTATTGGAAAGTTGTGGGATGGTTTTCAGAGCTGATAAAATTATTCCTCCCAAGGATATGAGAGAGTCTATTTGTAATCTTGCGCATGAAGGCCATATGGGAATGTCCACAACTAAGAGAAGAATTAGAGAATTTTATTGGTGGCCTAGTATGGATTGTATGATTGACAGATGGGTCAGAAATTGTTCTCCTTGTTCTTTGAGCGACAAATCCGTGAAACCAATTTCTGTGGGTTTTACTCCCATTGAGTTTGTCCAGAATCCGTGGCGTAAGTTAGGTATAGACATTATTGTCCCTTTTAATTACCAGTCCGGTAAAGATATGTTCGCCATTGTTCTTGTTGATTACTTCTCGAAGTGGCCAGAATTGAAAATTGTTGAGAAGGTCAATTCGGATGTTATTGTTGAATTTTTGAATGAAGTCTTTTCTAGAGAAGGTTTACCTGAAGAAATCATCTCTGACAATGGTCGGCAATTTGTTAGTGAGGTTTTTACATCTTTTCTCTCCAGCTGTGGTATTGTACATAAGAGAGTTTCCAATTATTTTCCTCAAGTTAACGGTCAAGTGGAACGTTTTAACAGGGTAATTAAGGAATCTTGTCAGTTAGCTTTGCGAAGTGGTTTGAAATGGAAAAAGGATTTGCAAGCTACTCTTTTGACTTATCGTTTGTCTCCTAATTCTGTGACTGGACTTTCTCCTTTCGAGATGTTGCGTTGTATAAAACGGGGCTCCAAACTCATGCCTTGGTGGTTAAAAACTAAGAACGGTGATTATTTGGATTTGAAAACTGTTAGAGATAGGGTTAATAATTACCAAGCAAGAATGTCTCACAATTCTGTACAAAAAACAAATTATTCCAGATTAAATATTGGGGATTTGGTGAGAGTGAAGTTTGGGGGACAAATTCGCAAGGGAGCTCCCAGATGGTCCAGTCCTGTCAAGGTTATTGAAGTTTTCAGCATGGCTGTTAGAGTTGAGGATGGCAAAATCTGGAACTTTAGACGCATTTCAATTTGTAAATCCGATGTCTGTAGGTCTTCTCAATCACAACCTAATTTGACACCTACTAGTAATCTGCGAATTGTTGATAATGATTCGGAACTTTCTGGCACTCACGAAGCCTTTGATCATCTTTCTTCGTGTAAGGACA
Source organism: Lissotriton helveticus (assembly GCF_964261635.1). Lineage (NCBI taxonomy): Eukaryota > Metazoa > Chordata > Amphibia > Caudata > Salamandridae > Lissotriton > Lissotriton helveticus. The sequence goes on along the minus strand of NC_136059.1, from coordinate 1,240,247,047 downwards.
ACACTTTTGAAGATGCTACTAATGTTAATATGCATAATAACTCTGTTCTTCATGAAAATGTAACCAATGATAATATTTCTGAGAATTCTGTACATGATGATCTTTCTAGCAGTATTTCCACAGACTGCAATCAAGGTCTTGTTGTTTCACGTAGGAGTTCACGTGTTAAATGTCCTCCTATGAAGTTTAAGGATTTTGTTCGTTTTTGATTGTTTTTTTTTCTCTTTTCTTTCTTTTTCCTGTTTATTCTTTTTTTTGGTTGTTTTTTTTGTTTTTTTTAAAATAGGGGAGGTGTGTGGTATTCTATGCTGTGTCATAGAATGGAATCTGTGAGGTCACTGCTGATGTCTGTAGAATGGACAGTAGATGGTGAGCCCCTGTTCGAGGAAGATCGTTATTGCTGCCCTCCTTACTGTGGATGTTAAGTTGTTCTCTTCCTGAATAAACGTGCATCTTGGAACTACACCTCTCTCGTGAACCTAATTACTACACATGGCATGCTAAAAAACGATGGATTTAACCTAGATCTGTGACTGGAGGTGAATGTTAGATTTTTTTAGCATCCCATTCAGCGTTCGTTGTTTTTGAATTTGGTCTCACTCGCATTCGTGGAGCCCAACCTTCCTGATCCTGGTTGTGATCTCCGGGCCATGATTCGACTGTGTCTGAATTAATAGTATCACCCCCGCAGCTTCTCGGGATGATGCTGTCTCGGATGTCCCACGGGAAGAGGCTGGGGAAACACCTACTGTTTGGGGCTGTGCTGCTTGGGCTGGGGACAGCCTTTATCAACAGGCATCGAGTTCTGACTGATGTGGAGGAGCTTCGGGTGAAGGCACGTGAGAAGTATGAGGTGAAGCATCAGGAGGTGGAGGAGGCCTGGCAGGGACAGCTGGCAGAGCTGGCCAAGAGAAGGAAATCCCAATAACGAGAGGTCATAGAGGATCAGGTCAACAAAAAGCTGAAAAGGGACACAGAAACATATTGGTTTCCCCACTGCCATGGGCGCACACAAGGAGTCACCCAAAGCCTACCTCTACAACCTAAGCTGGAGGGGGAGAACACTTGTTGCTTGAATTTCATACTGCATAGTTAGCTGCAATCTCTGCTGCTCCTGAGCTGCTTTGATGAAGAAATGTACCTACTAATCAAGTATAACCATAGTAGACTTTGAATTTGTCACCCTAAGTGGGAAGGGAATGCCCAGACATGGATCCCGTGCTCACTACACCACCAGATTCAAGCTAGCCTGACTGATGAGATGTGGTATCCCAAATCCGGTCCCAGGATGTTTGTTTCTGGTCCAGGTAGGCCCTGGCCAGGCAGTTCATGCTGGATTGTTCCGATGGGGAGCATAGTGAAGACTGATTTGCATATGGCCGGGTTTCAATTCTGACCTCATGGCGTGCTAAAAAATAATGGAATTCACCCAGATCTGTGACTTTTGCATTTATAAGTTTACATGAGCACACAGAACCATTAAACACCAGAATTTGAACACTTAACCTTCAGATTAAGAGTCTTAGATCTTAACCAAAAGGCCACACTAATTCTTTACTAGACTCAATCAAACTTTATATATGACAAAAAAAAATCAAATATCCAAGCCTATGTAGTGCAATAGGTTAGTGTACACCTACAGTCACATCATTTACAGCATTGAACGGAAGGTTAGAGAGAGAGTGAAGGTGTTTATTCTCTGAGATAAGGCATTCTTAAAAATAGATATATTGAAAGAAGGTGAAAAGCAAAACATTTTCCAACCTTTATCAAAGAAACAACCATTGCTTTAGCTTCTAACTGTTACAGCAAACAAATGATGGACGGAATGCTGACAATGCAAACATTCTCCCCTAGTCAAAAGATCTGGGTTAAATCCATCGTTCTTTTGCCCACTACGCCAGCCCAGTTTGGACCCAGACATACGCAAATCAGTCTTGACCCTGTGCAGCATAGGAACAGTCCAGACCGAACTGCCAGGCCAAGTCGTTCCCAAGGGAGGACCTGGCTTGGCAGTTCGGGCTGGACTGCTCCCACAAGTAACAGGGTCAATACTGATTTGCATGTTGCTGGTTCCAAACTGGGGTGGTGTGGTGAGCAAAAGAATGATCGCTTTAACCCAGATCCTTGTGAATGGGGGTGAATGTTTGCATTGTTCAGCATTCCGTCCATCAACTGTTTCTTTAGCTTTTAACTGAGCACACAGAGCAAAAGAAACAGGAGAAATTGAACATTCAACCTTCAAAATAAGAATCTTAGACCTTACCCATAAGCCCACACTTATCTCGTACCAGTCTCACTCAAGACTTATATATGAGATGCAAATCAAAACCCAAGCCTATGTAGAGCCCTAGCAAGGACACATCCTATGTCCTCCACCCTGGCTGGCTCACCGTGCAGCGAAGTCACCGGGCGCTGAGTTTTTCCCAGAGCAGCGGTAAGTGGAGGAGTTCAATGGGGATGGAACTGGCCTGTCTGGGTACCTCCTATGTTACAGCAGACCCCTCTACCACTGTCCCTAGCACTGGGGACACAGACTATCACTGTACTCGCTCTCGCTCCTGGGTGGCAAGGGGAATCGCACCCACCGGAGGCTTTGCTTCATTCCAATGGCCCACGGGGAGGCCGTCCCTGATGGGGTCCTGATTTGCCTGAGTGGGAGCCGCCGCGATACCACTGGCATGGCCTATGCGCAGCCCAGCTGCTGGGGGCCCCATCTGTGGTGAGCAGCACATGCCCATCTGCTGCTGCCGGATTGCCCGACGTGGCCTGGGAGGCCTAAACACCGCTGCCCCCAAAGGCTGGCCCCCTACCAGCGGCTACATGGCTGTCAAGCTCCATATGTCCTTCCTTTCTTGAGGCTCAGGAGGGGGGTCTTGAATGCTTCTAGACTGCCTGCCTCCACTGCCCACTGAGAAATAGTTGCCGGCTGTGTGGTCCCCCTGGGGAACGGAATTTCCTCCTGGGAGACTTGACCTGGTCCCTCCCTCCCCCTTGGGAGGCCCAGCAGCTCATAGCGAGCATTACATGCAGAACTGCAGACATTTGAACATCTCTGGCTCTCAGAGTGAACAACGCGATCTTCTCAGCAGCACCTCATCAGAGGTGTCTTAGGCGCTGGCAGGGAGCCCACGGCCACCATGGCCCTCTTCTGTTGCTTCAGCTGGTCTTAACTGGGGACTCGTGGTGAGGGAAGGGTGCTGCTTGCATGTGCTGAGTCTCTTTTGAAATTAACCTGTGCCAAATCTCTCTGCTCCTTCGCCCCCCTGGCCTGTTGATGCTGGGCCCACTTGCACCTTTTGTGGCTTTCCCTACTCTGTGCAGCTCCCTTGCCATAGTGCTCTCACAGCACCACCGCCCTATTTGCTGCAAGGGATTTTCCTCCTCCTCAGCCCCTGCTTGTTCCTGCTGGGGTGTGCAGCATATCAGCCTTCCTCACTATGCCCAGAGGCAAAGTTGCCAAGGACAGCTTGGTGGTCTCCCTGTGGGCTAATTCGACAACTGAAATGGGCAGCAAGAAAGATCCCCCACTCACAGCCCTCTACAACCCCCTCCGCCCTAAATATCGAAACGGGACTATCTGGAAAAATTACTTGCTGACATCTACCAAGAGATAGGATGCCTGAAGAAGGACATTAAGACTTGCCTCACTAACCTACCCAAGGATATCACTGCGGCTGGGAGACCGGGTGGATGACCTGGAACGCACTGTAGACTTCTGCACGGAGGACCAGGAGACCCTCTAGAGGCAGCTTAATGCTTTAGAAGCACAACAGATTGGGCTTCCTGCCAAGCAGGAGGACCTGGAAAATCGGGTGCAACGCAGCAACCTGCCCATCCGGGGCATACCCCGTGGGCCGAGGGGGGGAATGTCATGTCTTTCACTAGGGACCTTCTGATGGCAATCTGGGGCGAACAGGAAGAAGACCCCCTGAATCTTGATAGGGCACATCGATTTCTCCGGGTCGGTCAGACATGACTCCCATACATTCTCACCAGGGTCCACTTTTTTCAGGACAAGGAGGTGGTGCTCCAAGCAGTGAGAGGGAAGGATAAATTATTTACCTGTAATCCTAGTTCTCTTCCAGGGGTATCCTCATCAAAGTCATAAGCACTGAATATTCCTTGGCGATGTGTGTGGTTCCCGGAAATAATATAATAATTATATATGGAAACCATATATGTACAGCTCTACATATATATATATATATATACACGTATGCAAAGACTCCACAAACGCCACTTCCTAATCCACCCAGGACCGGCGAGGCAAAGTAGGAGACGGACCACGTAATTCACAGGCTCTTCACTTTATTGCAGCTGATAAAAACAGGAGGGCAATACGCGTTTCGGGCTTCAAGAGCCCTTGTTCACATGCAAAGAACTAGTGCAGCTTTTTGATTTTTATAATGCTCAAGTGACCAGTTTAAACACTGTCCTTCCCCTGGTCACATGACCATAGACATAGACAACATCTTCTATGAAGAAAAGGTTATTTCTTGTGCAAATATGCAAAAAAAAGTCCTGGCATAATTATACATATGTCAGTTATTTATGACATATAACACTTGTCATTTCATTCATTGAATTAATTTTATACACCCTGTATTAAAATGCAATTTCATATATATAAAAAATATATATACATCTGAAAAAGTGAGTGTATAACAGGATAAATCAAAAAAAAGGGGGGCCAAAAGAACGTTTAAAATCCATAGTAAAATTTCAAATGATGTTAGGGCGGGTTAAGAATAAAGTGCAAAATACAGTGCTGGACTAGATCAGTGTCTAACTATACAAGAAGTGCAAACATACGTGCTATAGGGAATTACAATATTTAGATTATAAAAAGTACATGATAAAGTGACCTGTGTGAAAAATTCATGAATGCTTAAATAGACAATTGAGAGTCCTCATAATTTTGTCATTTATAAAAAGCATCAATATAAAATATTTAATACAGGTAAAAAGACATTATCATGTTAAAAAGTGATAAAAACACCCAAATATACAAAGTGCTAAAAAAAATCCTAAATAGTGATAAATATAAATAACTATCTAGAGGTGAGGAGTTGGTGACTAGTGTTGGCCGTGGCTAACAAGGAACTTGACTAACCACGGCATGTAGACAAAATAGAAGAAATAGAATGGTAACAAGAAAAATCGGATTTCATGAATCAATGTAAGGAATGATCAACTCTAGGTAACAGGGAACCTGACTACCTGAGGATAAAGATTGTTGAGACATGGGATACAGTTTTACAGAAAATTACGCAAATCCTCAGTGTTTTGAGTCTGTTAGGCCACTTACTGTCGTATTCCAGAATAAATCGACATTCTAATTGCCTTAGTTTTAATTCTCGATTGCCACCTCTTCTGGGGGGGGTTACTGAAGCTACCACATCATACGATAGGCAGTTAACATCTTTATCATGTGTGCTCTGGAAATGACGGGCCACCGGGTAAGATTGATCACAATGCAGAATAGCTCTGATATGCTGTAGGATTCTGACGTGCACCTGCTGCTTGGTACTGCCAATATAGTTAAGGCCGCAGGTGCACGTCAGAACATACACAGCATGATCGGTCTTGCATGTGTGATTCCCAACAATAGGCGTTTCTTCTGATTTAAACGGGGTGCTGTAATGAGTTTTGTTGATGCCAAATTGGCACGCTCTACAAGTAGAGCATTTACAAAACCCCGAAGCTGGTTGTAACCAGATAGCCTTTTGCTTCAGTTCTGGGCTACTTTTATCAAGTACAGTCCCCATGCTCTGTGCTCTCCGGAATGTTACCAAACGTTTGCTTGGCAACATACTTCCTAGCACTGTGTCAGTCAAAATAGTGGGCCAATTGCGATTGATTATTTGTTCAATCTTTTTTTCTTGGTTGCTGAATGCAGTGATAAATCTCTGGCAATTATTAGAGATTTCCACATCAGGAGTTAAAGACTCAGAAGTGTTTTCAGAAACATTCGGAAATAGTGAGGATCTGGATCGTTTATCTGCTCTGGCCAGAGCACGATCAAACACCAAATCAGAATATCCTCGAGCTTTTAATCGTATCCGTAGATCTTTAACACATTTAAGAAAGTCAGACTGAGTGCTACATATTCTTTTGATCCTGAGAATTTCCCCCAAAGGTATATTGTCAATGGTGTGCATAGGATGGAGACTGGACGCATGCAGGGTTGTATTGCCTGCAGTGGCTTTTCTGTGTAGGGTCGTTTGTAACCTGTTGTCTCTATCAACATATACACTGACATCTAGAAATTCGATCTGTTTGGCACTAATGTGGGACGTAAAGTTCAGATTAAGTGTGTTGTTATTAATCTCATTGATGAACTGCTGGGCTTCCATCATGTCTCCCTGCCAAACTATAAAGATGTTGTCTATATAGCGTAGATATTTAACAATTTTTTCTCTGACCCATACTTGGTGTGTGACGTTGAGCACCCGCTCCTCCCACCAGCCCACGAGTAAACACGCGTAGCTGGGGGAGAAGCAAGCCCCCATCACCACACCACGAACCTGTCTCCACACCTCCTTTCCAAAAGAAAAGTAATTGTTATGTAGACACCATTCAATTAAACTCAATTCATTTTGTTATGCTGGTGAAATTCCACTTCTCTTTGTCCCAGAAAATACGCGGTTGCATTTATACCGCAACTGTGGGCAATGCTCGTATATAATTGCTCAACGTCCAAAGTTATCAATAGCATGTCTTCCTGCCATTCCAGGCCCTCTATTTTTTCCAAAAAGTCACTTGTATCGGTAAACAGACATAATATCGATTCCAAAATATCATTTGGACAAAATATCGAGTAAAAAATATAGACTAGCCAAAATATCGACCAGACATAATATAGACTACAAAAATATCGAGGAATATCGATATTAATAGCCAAAATATCGAATCAAAAATATAGACTAGACATAATATCGACTAGATAGAATATAGACACAAAAAAATGGAAAATAAGGTAGTTTTTAATATTTTTTAATAATTGTGTAATATAAATCTGTAGCGGGTTGTGGGTTTATAGGGGAATAGGGTGGGAAGTAATTTAATTATAATTAATTAATTAATTATGTAAATTAATAATAATTGTTAAATATTAATTGGTAAATAATTAAAATATAATTGGTAAATAATAATAATTGATAATTAATTTTTAGTAAATTATTTTCTGTAGCGGGTTGTGGCTTTATAGGGGAATAGGGTGGGAAGTAATTTTATTATAATTAATTAATTATGTAAATTAATAATAATTGTTAATTAATTATTAATTGGTAATTAATTAAAATATAATTGGTAATTAATTATAAATATTTAATTGATAAATAATTAATATTTAGTAAATTATTTTCTGTAGTGGGCTGTGAGTTTATAGGGGGATAGGGTGGGAAGTAATTTAATAATAATTAATTAATTATGTAAATTAATAAAAATTGTTAATTGTTAATTAATTAATAGTCATTTTAACCCCTACGCTATCCAGCGCTTTCCCTACTGTTGCACCCACTGGAGTGGGAATAGTAATTTTAACCCCTACGCTATCCAACGCTTTCCCTACTGTTGCACCCACTGGAGTGGGAATAGTAATTTTAACCCCTACGCTATCCAACGCTTTCCCTACTGTTGCACCCACTGGAGTGGGAATAGTAATTTTTACCCCTACGCTATCCAACGCTTTCCCTACTGTTGCACCCACTGGAGTGGGAATAGTAATTTTAATCCCTCCGCTATCCAATGTTTTCCCTACTGTTGCACTCTTTGGAGTGGGAATAGTAATTTTTACCTCTACGCTATCCAGCGCTTTCCCTACTGTTGCACCCACTGGAGTGGGAATAGTAATTTTTACCCCTACGCTATCCAACGCTTTCCCTACTGTTGCACCCACTGGAGTGGGAATAGTAATTTTAGCCCCTACGCTATCCAATGTTTTCCCTACTGTTGCACCCTCTGGAGTGGGAATAGTAATGTTTACCCCTACGATATCCAATGCTTTCCCTACTGTTGCACCCTCTGGAGTGGGAATAGTAATGTTTACCCCTACGCTATCCAACGCTTTCCCTACTGTTGCACTCTTTGGAGTGGGAATAGTAATGTCAACCCCTACGCTATCCAACGCTTTCCCTACTGTTGCACTCTTTGGAGTGGGAATAGTAATTTTTACCTCTACGCTATCCAGCGCTTTCCCTACTGTTACACTCACTGGAGTGGGAATAGTAATTTTTACCCCTAAGCTATCCAACGCTTTACCTACTGTTGCACCCACTGGAGTGGGAATAGTAATTTTAACCCCTACGCTATCCATCGCTTTCCCTACTGTTGCACCCACAGGAGTGGGAATAGTAATTTTTACCTCTACGCTATCCAGCGCTTTCCCTACTGTTGCACCCACTGGAGTGGGAATAGTAATTTTTACCCCTACGCTATCCAACGTTTTCCCGACTGTTGCACCCACTGGAGTGGGAATAGTCATTTTTACCCCTACGCTATCCAGCGTTTTTCTGCTGTTGAATTCACTATAGTTGTTACAATAAATTTTAACCATTTTGCTATGCTACGGTAAAAATATTATATATGTTTAGTTAATAATATGTATTTATATATATATATATATATATATATATATATATATATATGTATTATTTTTGTTATATATTTTTTTAATTTACATTAATTATTTATTAATATTACATTTATTTAATCATTTTAACTAAGTTTATATTAAATATATTTATTAATATATTAGTTTTACAGACATTTTAAAAAAACGATATTTTGACAGTCTATATTATTTACAGTCGATATTTTAGAGTCGATATTTTTGTACTTACCTGTATGAAGATAGAAACTCGATATTTTGTCCCTCGATATTTTGTCATCGATATTTTTGTAACTCGATATTAATGTGCTCGATATTATGTCAGTGATCCACTTGTATCACGTACATAGCTTGGCAGTTTGCTTACCAAGCCCTGCAAGAAGAAATCTATAAAGCGACCAATATTTTCCCCGCTGCTATTAATTGCGGAGATGATTGGCCTGCCCGGAATTGGTATTACTCCTTTGTGGACTTTTGGTATTAAATAGAAGCCCGGTAGAGCAGGAAATTCATTGAGCATAAATTTGAATTTGTCACCTGATATAAGGCCTTCCCTACGCCATCTCAGTAACAATTTTTTCAAATTTTCATTAGCCTTTTTGTATTCTTTCATATTGGATTTCACATAACATAAATTGTCTTGTAACTGTCTTTGTGCCTCCTGATTGTAGTCTTTTTTCAGCCAAATCACGAGATTTCCGCCTTTATCCGCGGTTTTTACCCCTATATCTGGATTGTCGTTCAGTTTTTTAATCAATTCATGATACTTGGCTGTTTTTTGATTAAACTTGTGTCTTTTCCGATTGTTAGTTTTCTTGTATAGTTCTTTTATTTCAGTTTTGATGCAATCTTGAAAAACATCCACCGCATCCTTAGTCATGAGCGGTACAAAGTCAGATTTTCCCTTGAAAGGGGTTATGCCTGCCCCTTTCTGCGCCATATTAATCTTTTCCAACCTTCTTTGGGTGTTAAGATATTGTTCCAAACCCATGGGTTGTGAGTCTGTGGCCTGGTTGAGGTCATGACATGCAAGAAGTACTGGAATATCTGATGCTGCCAATTGGGGATGGTTGGTGGAACATGTACCCTTGGCCGGATTGGCAATGTCTGTGCTTGTTTTTAGATGTTGTAATGCAAAGAATTTTTTAAGTTTTAATTTGGGAATATAGCAATAAACATCTATTCTAGTAGAGGCATATATATATATATATATATATATATATATATATATATATATATATATATATATATATATATATATATATATATATATATATATATATATATATATATATATATGTATATCATTTTTTCTCATACCAATGCAGCTCCCAATAGGAGGCCAAATTGTAATTACACACATAAAGACTGTATTTGACAATACATAAAAAACACAAGAGGCCAAGTAAGCACTCTTAAAGAATAAAAACTGCCAATAAAGTAGACATTGTTAGCCTACAGGCTGCATTGTAAACCAATAGCATAGACAATGAAAGCATTTTCAACAAAAACTGGCATTGTGCCTTTAAGGCAGCCATGACCCTTAGCTTCCCATCATGCCTCAGGGGTGACAGTTAGGTCAGTTGTTCTTTGCATAACCCTGAAGGTCAGGGCACAAAGATATCCTTTAACACTTCATAAACAATCTCATTTGCCTGGGGAGGCAGGTGGGTTGCTTATGACTTTGATGAGGATACCCCTGGAGGAGAACTAGGATTACAGGTAAGTAACTTATCCTTCTTTTCCAAGGGATCCTCATCAATAGTCATAAGCACTGAATAGAATAGCAAGCCCATCAATGACCTGCAGGCAAATGAGAAAAACAAAGTGACCCAATTAACAACAACCAAAAAATCAACTGTTGAACAGATTCCTCAAGTAGGCTTGACCTACTTGAGTGTCAGCTCTAGTATCTAAGTCAAGACAGTAGTGTCTTGTAAATGTGTGTACTAATCTCCAAGTGGCTGCTTCACAGATCTCGGAGAGCGGTACATTATTGAGAAAAGAAGTCGCAGCTGCTTTTCCTCTCATGGAATGAGCTTTGGGATCGGACAAAAGAGGCTTCTCTGCTAACTGGTAAGCCAATTTAATGCATGAGACTATCCATCTGGAGATGGACTGCTTTGATGCTAGGAAACCTGTCCTGACTGAACCATAATTAATAAATAGGTGATCACACTTTCTCATTGGCTTTGACCTGTCTAGATAAAACTTCACAACCCTCTTAAGGTCCAATGGATGCAGTGCCCTCTCAGCTGGAGTGGAGGGGTTAGGAAAAAAGGTTGGAAGAGAAATGGTTTGATTTAAATGAAAATCGGACACCACCTTCGGAAGGAAGGATGTGTTCTGAAGACTACCCTATTAAGACGGAAGACCAAGTAGGGCTCTTTGCAACAGACGGCCTGTATCTCACTCACCCTACGAGCAGAGGTGATAGCAACCAAGAAAGCTACCTTCCACATAAGGTGTTGCAAGGTTGCTTTGTGGATAGGCTCACAGGGTGGACCCATCAATTTTGACAGTACAAAGTTCATCTCCCAAGGAGGTGAAGGAGGTCGAACCGGAGGGTAGACCTTCTTAAGACCCTGCAGAAAATCCTTCACCACCTGTAGCTGAAAGAAAGAGGCATGAGAAGGGGAATGCCTGTACGCCGTAATGGCACCCAGGTTCACCTTAATGGGCGAGAATTTTAAACCTGATCTGGCTAGGTGACACAGATAGGGCAAGATTACGGCCTCTTACCCCTTGTTGGGACAACAAATATTCTGTACACACCATATGTAAAAGTGCTTCCATTTGCAAGCATAAGAGTGCCTTGTTGAAGGCCTCCTTACCTCTTTCAATATGGACATCCAGTCTTGAGGTAGCCCTACATGGCCATACTGGAGGACCTCAGGAACCATGCTGCCAAGTTCAGTGAGGGAAGGTTGGGGGTGATGCATCCTCCCGTTCATCTTGGACAGCAGGTCCGGTCTGCATGGCAGCCTCTTGTGTGGCCTGACTGAAATATGTAGAGGGTCCGGGTACCACCACTGCCTCGGCCAGTCCGGAGCAATCAGTATCATTGTGGTGTCCGAGTGTGACAGCTTGGTCACCACCTTCGGGATGAGAGGCAGGGGTGGAAAGACGTACACAAATGCCCCGGATCAGCTGATCAAAAGGGCATTCCCCTTCAATCCTGATCGGTAATACCTTGAGGCAAAGTCTCGGCATTTTGTGTTTTCTTCGTCCGCGAACAGATCTATGCTTGGACTGCCCCAAGCCTGGAAGATGTTGTCGACCACTTCGTCGTTGAAAACCCAGTCCTGCTGTTCCTCGAAGTGGCGGCTGAGGGCATCCGCTTGAGAATTCTGCTCTCCCGGCAGGTGAACTGCTGTGATGGATAGCTTCCACGCCAGTAGCCAGTGCCAAAGAACTGTGCCTACAGTGAAAGAGTCCTCGAGCGAGCTCCCCCTGCTTGTTCAGGTAGTACATTGTGGTGGTATGGTCCGTCTGTACTAGGATGGAACTCGCCTGAATGGAAGGGAGGAAAGCCTTGAGAGCAAGATGAACAGCCCTAAGCTCCAGCATGTTGATATGGTACAATTGCTTTTTTGAGGACCATAGGCAATGCGTCTGGAGAGAACCCATGTGGGCTCCCCATCCTTGTAGTGATGCGTCTGTGATCAGAGTCTGAGCGGGAGGAGCTTGATGGAACGGGACTCCTACTTCCAGGTTGTCTCTCGTCATCCACCTCGGAATGGATGCTTTGGCTGCGTGTGATAGACAGATCTTGTCTTCCCAGCGAGAAGACCGTTGATCCCATTTGTCCTCTAGATCCTGCTGCAGATGACGCATTTTTAATCTGAAATTGGGTACCAGAAAAATGCAGGATGCCATTGATCCTAGCAAGGAGGCGGTCTGACGTACTGAAGACAGGTTGCTTTTTAAAATCGGTCTGCCTTTCTGAATGAGGAATCATTGTATCTCCTCCGAAGGAAATACTTTTCCTCGCTCAGAGTCTATCAGCGCCCCCCAGGTAGTGGATTGTTTGAGTGGGTTGCTGTGTCGACTTCTGGAAGTTCACGTGTAGGCCCAGTTTTTGTCAGAGCCCTAGACACTGCTGGAAATGGTTCCTCACACTCTGGGGAGAGGTGCCCTTCAGAAACCAATCATCCAGATAAGGGTAGACGAAGATGCCTCTGCGTCGCAGAGCAGCTGCCACTGCCGCCATGCACTTCGTGAACACCCGGGGAGCTGATTTCAGTCCAAAGGGCAGCACTTTGAATTGATAGTGAGATGTTCCGACTATGAATCGTAGATACTGCTGGTGATGCTGATTTATCGGTATATGACATATCTTGCAGATCCAGCGAACACATCCAAACCCCTTTGCGGAGGTGAGGATATATTTGGTGGAGAGCGAGCATGCAAAATGTTTCTCGTTTGATGGACTTGTTGAGTGCTCGCAGATCCAAAATGGGTCTGTATTCCGACTTCTGACCTTTTTTCTTAACCAGGAAGTATCTGGAATACACTCCTTGACCTCTTTGTGACCATGGGACCTTCTCTATGGCGGGTTTTTGGAAAAGGATGCCCACTTCCCTCTGTAGCATGTTGACCTGGTAGCTTGATGATGGTACCAGAGTGTCAGGAATTCCCGTCACACTATCCTTGGCTCGCCATGTGTTATTTGCCAACATACATGTGGTCAAAAGATTAATCATGTTGCAGTAATTCAACAATGAATTAACTGTGACCAGTGGTTTCTTTCATTATTCATTTGTTGCTGTTTTCTGTGACCAATGCTTATTTGTATATTGTTTTCCTTTTTAACATTTGTTTTTGCCAATGCTTGTTGGAAGTAAGGAGACCGGAGAGCATGTGCATTTAAATGAGACAGCTGCTCTTTGCAGCTTAAACATGTGCTTGGTAACTGAATTGATACGTTGCCAGAACATGCCCAGAAAACACCCAGGCTATAAATACCTCGCTCTTCAAAGCACTGGTTGCCTGGCTTTTTGATTCCTGCACGTCGTTCAAGGATTCCACAGAGCCCTGCGTCATTCAAGCCTTCAAGGAAGAATTCCCCAGAGCCATCTCCTCTTCAGCAAGCACTGTGACCTCAGCCTGCAGACATTTCTCCCATCTTCAAGTTCAGACAGAGTTCAAGGACATTGCAGAGCCCGTGAATCACTCAGAAGACCTACGTTTTTAATCATTGTTTATTTTAACTAGTCTCCTTTCCGCTTCAGTTATCTCTGTGTTAATTGCTTTGGACTTTACATGCATTTTTGATGAGTCGACATTTTGAGACAATAATGATCTTGTTAATACTATCCTTTATGAGGACAATAATTATGTCTTTTTTATGACTATTGCCTAATGTAAATGCACATGTTACTGGACTGAGAATAGGCAATAATTATTCTTATTCTTGTAAAGTGTGTAACCCTGTTTGTACACGTATTTGGCAGCGTGTGCGCAGAGAGCAGATCTTGTACAGGTCGCCTGATTTAGGCATACATGTTTTTTGTTTGTTTTAAAAGTGACTTTATTTAAAGGCGCAAGTAACTCCCTCTAAAGGTGCGCCATCCCCAAGTTGTTGGAGAATGCCGGTGTATTAAGGACACTTTGGCCAAAGCATTATATGATTGACATTAGGAAACTTCTTGCACACATTAAGGTGAGATCATAGGATGGTATAAATCTTTTGCATAAATCTCATGTTATGATATAGATTACTTAGCCTAATACAATGCCTGTTTATGTTATAGAAGCAAACTCTATATACCATAGTCCTTACTGAGAGACAAACTAGTTGACAAGGCATCACACAAAGAAAGGTAATGTGAACATTAACCCACGTGTATGTTTTACATGTAGTCCAACGAAATTGGGGAATGCAATGCTTATGCGCTTTGTGTATTTTTTTAGGATATATCTCAAGTAGCTTGACGAATAACCTTCCAGAACCTGGCTGGCCGAGACGGCACATCCTCCTTTTTGTGAAGCACGAAGCGTAGCAGTCTCTCTCTCTTTGTCTCTCATCCCAAATCCTCTTCCCTCTTTGGGCACCTGCCAGGGAATCTGTTTTTATCAGCAACACTGAGAGGTGCTCAGGGTGGGTTGAGGAATAGTCATCGCCCCTGCAGACTGACCTGGTTTTCAGGTGAGTGGCTGGACTCCCATCTTACATGGAGGGATCGAGGGAGGACGATGTGGGAAAGGTAGAGAGTATCCATTTTGCAGCATAGCCAGCACCCACTGATTCTTTGTGATGGCTAGCCACTCTTGCAGATGATTTGCAACACTTCCTCCTACTGGAGTGGTGCACAGTACCAGAGGAAGCAGAAACTCATTGCTTGGCAGGAGCTTTCGTCGAGGCAGAGGACTGACGGTTCCCTCCTCTTCCCCTGTTGGATCGCCGATTCTGATACTGCGATTTTTTCTGACCCGCCTGGTTTTGGTTGTTATGCCAATGAGGCGTTTGAACTCTCTGTTGGAAAGATCGGCGATCAGTATTGCGGTAACGGCGACAAAACTCTTTTCTCTTCTCCATCCCTACCGCCTTCAGGGTATCTAGCTTGGTCTGTAGTGTAGTTCCTATATTCCCAATGGGCTCTGCGCATTGGACTAACATAAAAAATAGTTTAGACGTAGGACTGAGGTCGACTAGGTCTCTATTGAATATGTTAGACTTAATTATGAATAAATGAAAGATGGTGTGGCACACCTTGGATTATACTACAAGGGACACTTTGCTTGCTGCTAAAGCGCATTGCTGGACTTGCGCTCACCTGCCGTATCTGCACTTTGGAGCTCGCCGCACCCGCTCTGCGGGTGCCGCTTCGTCGTGGGTCTGTGTACTGACTCTGCTTGTTTCCTGTGGGGGCACCCCTGATTGGACCTCGGGACCAGCAACGCTACAGGGCTGCGAGCGTGCAGGGACAACCTGACCCAGGTGTCCCTGCGAGACCGAGCCCAGCTTCCGGTCCGCTCTCCCTGTAGCTCCATCCCCCGCCCTTTCCAACTACTATAAACAGTGTTTGTTCTCCCGCAGCGCGGGACGCAGCCCGGGGCGAAGACCGGGCTAAGAGCGGGCCGTTTGAGGCCGTTCGAGGTCTGCGAGGACTGGACTGGGCCACCCTCTTTCGCTCTTTCTCCGACATTGCATCGACTAAGCCTAAATAGGCAAACCATTCCATCATCGTAACTCCAATGTTAAGTAGGGGGATTGCCTTTGTCGTTGCTAAAGTTATGTGCACCAGGTTAACATGGAGTAAGGCCGTTAAGGGTGGCCCACCAATTAATGGTCCTATGGATGATTTTATTACCCGTACTAATCTAGCCATAGACCAAGAAATTTCTAAACTTCAGTCTCGCGTCTCCCTGGAATTGGCAGCCGCTAGAAGATTGTCCCAGGTCATTGCACTCTCTAAGAAATCTTCCCTGGGCCACATAGCCACCGTGGTTACCCCGGAACGTCCAGCCATTCCTCATGGTGTAGTCACGCAGGTTGATGTTCACCAGATCCCGATTCTTCCCCCCTTTTCCCCGGCATTAGAGCCACCAACACAGACAGGCGAAGCGAATTTACCTGCCGTTTCTCTCAAGCAGGTTGATAGTTCTAATTCCCCTACCCCTGTAATTTCTAACTCACCTAAGTGTAATATTAATAATGGCAAACAGCCCAAAAGAAAACGCCATTCTCGGTCTGCTTACTCCCGTAAGAAGGCCAAAATTGCAGTAGCACAACATCTGAAATTGACTGGTCTTTCGGTATCGAACACAATAGGAGGGTGTATCCCCAGGGAACAGCCACAACGAGAGGGAGCCAAAAAGGGGACAGCCACTGCTTCTTCCACTATTATTGCAGAGGTTGAGGGCTTACATGCAGAGGGTCTGGAAAGGAACGATGGGGAATTTATAGGTTTAGTTTGGGAAACCCTTAAGAAACTTCTTTCCCCCCTCGATCTCAGACTCTCACGCATTGAAAATAACTTGCTCGATATGGAAAAGAGCATTATTGCCTTGGCCACTCTTGGCCTGAGAAGTCTAGAAAATCAAGGCCTTCCTGTAGTTGACTCATCACCACAAGTCCCAATATCACAAGCCCCGCATCCTCCCCCTCCAGTACCAGCTTCTATACGGCCGGTTCCTAAACCACGGACCGTGGTTGTGGATCAAATTACCACCACCCCCAAACCTAATGCTCCCAAGCGCCCCATCCCTAATCCTTCAGTAAACCCTAATGTAGGCGTCCCTCTTGGACCCCCTCCTAGTGAAGTGGCTTACCAATCAACCCTGGGCCCCCTTGTCAAGAATAATTTTAGAGGGGGCTACATCGATCTTCCTCCAGAGGCTAACGATTATGTGGTGGTGTTGACTGGCGTCCCCCAGATTGGAAATGGTCAATACGAGAACCAATGGTCTCTGAAGAATAAGATAATGCATTGGCTTAATGTGAATAGACCAATTCCCAATGGCCGGAGAAGCAAAGTTCTGATGGTACGTAGAATTCCCTGGGTGGGCGCCACAAGGAAAACCAGTCCCGGGGACTGTATAGTGGTGACCTTTGATGACCCACACACGGCACACCACATTTGCTCTTGGCCCATCGGCGAAGGTTCTCTTGTTATACCCAGGCCATTGTCCTTCTTTTATCCACCTCGTCCCAGACATACCCGGGAAGATGACTGGTCACTAGTACATCACCACACATGGAGGAGTCACCCTAATAACCACCAAGATCTCCCTTTACACTGGAATGGCCTCCCAACCTCGAATAGGTTTGGTGGTCTTGAGGAGGTAGATTGACTTCCAAGGCAACTTGCTTCTCAAGCAGCGGAAAAAGCTCCTTCACCTCAGGCCCTAGGGATCACGTAATCTATTTCCGTGTTGATTGAACCTAGTGCTGCTAGCCCCCCAGGTCCAGAAGGAATGCTATATGCTTTGCCTATAGACGGGGGATTGAATACTTCATGCTCTATAGCTTCCCAAGACGTAGTGGAACTGCCGGCCTCACCTCGTATGTTTCCTTTGCCACTTATTCAGATTGTCCCAATAGATAGGAAGCTGACAGGTGTAGCAATGGCTCTTAACCATCATCAGATTGAGCCACTGCAAAGGCTAAAAAGAGCGGCTGCAGGGGTGTCAGGCCCTGAGTCTAATTCGGCTAAACCTGTTTATCCTTCAAGGCGGGTTCCCACAGGTGAACCTCTGTTAAAGATTGTAAGCTGGAATGTGGCAGGGCTTGCCCGTAACCTTGAAATCCCTGAATGGAATGCTTTTTTGGACCCTTATAACATCTGCCTCTTGCAGGAAACCTGGTGCTTAGAACCCAGGCACAGAGTAGGCTTCACAACCTACTTCGTCCCAGCTTCCCAACAACATGGATGCAAAGGTCGCCCTTCTGGCGGCCTTCTTATATGGGTCAGTATCGCACTAGGTTTAAGTGTAAGCCCAAAGACCACTCAATCTCCTGACCTTCAGAGGATAACTATACACCGCCAAGGGGGAAGGAAGCTAGAAGTCTTTAATCTTTATCTAAGGGGGGCCAGGGGTGGGGCATCATCACTATCCTCTACAGGATTAAACAGCGACCTAGCCGCCTGCAGTATCGATTCTTATGTTCTTCTCGCTGGCGATTTCAACTGCTGCTTTGAGCCATTGGCTAGGGAGGACATTTTGGATACTTGGGATGAGGATACAAGGAGAGGTATTCCCACCCTGACCCTAGATCCGATTCTTAAATGGACGCAGAGTGCGATAGACATCAATGCACTCTGCATGGAACACGACCTGAGACCAACTAATGGACGATCCAAATCGGATTCTATGGGTGCGCATACTTATAACAGGATGGGACACACCTCCAGAATAGACTATATCATGCTGAACTATAATCTTTGGTCATTCCATCAAGACATGGAGGTCATAGCGTCTTGTGATAGTGACCATAATCCTCTTTCCTTATCCCTCACTCCGCCTTGGCAGGTTGGGAACCTAGCCAAGTCTGCCCACAAGTGGAAAACATCCCATGAACTTGTACCCTCAAACTGTGGCAGGCGCCTAAAGTGGGCAAAAGCAGCAGCAGATGAAGAAAGGATGGCTCAAGCAGGGACCATCATGTCAGCGGTGGGGCCGCGCCTCGATGCCTTAAGTGTCACTAGCCAAGTTGTTTTACCAATATTCACAGGAACTATTGTGGCATTAAGTGAACTGTTTACCATTCCCCAATCCAGTGCGAGGGCTGTAGTGAAAGGTGCTTCTAAGGCAAGAGATAAGTGGTATTCCTCCAAATGTCGGGTTGCTAAGGGGGAACTCATTTCCGCAGTGAAGAATAAGGACCCAGGCAATATCAGACTTGCAAGGAAATTGTACAAAAAAACTGTGGCTGAGGCTAAGGAGGCTCATGAATACAGTTTTTGGAGGGAGTTAGTGGAGGCAAGTACTAGGAAAGATTCCAAGGGGTTTTGGGATCTGCTGAGAGCCAGGGACAAGCCACTTGACTTACAGCTTACCTGTAATATCCCTGGTGATGTCTGGTTTGCCCACTTCTCCAAGTTGTATTCTGTTCCACTGGGGGCACCTCAACCAAGCATGGTTTTTTTGGCCAGTCCCCCAGCTGATACTACATTTAATGACCGTCTCTTCTGCAGTGAGGAAGTTGAAAGGGCAATCAGGTGTATTGTAACCAATAAGGCTGCAGGCCCTGATGGAATTCCGGGTGACCTGTTGAAGAAATATCCATTATTGTGGAGCAGATTAATTGCTTCACTCTTGAATGAGGCTTTGCTGGGAGGTTCTCTCCCTGACTCATGGAGGGGCGATGAGGTCGTCCCTATTTTTAAGAAAGGCTGCCGGGACGACCCAGCCAACTATCGTCCTATCAGCCTGCTTGACTCAACACAAAAGGTTGCGGGCAAAGTGGTACTAGGTAGGATCTTGCAGTGGGCTGAAGAAAACCAGGTTCTGTCAGATTTCCAGGCAGGTTTTAGAACAGGGACAGGCACTATCGAGCAGACATTTCGCCTTTTATTGATATATTGGAAAGTGGTTGTGCTGGGGGGGGGGGCAGTTTGTATTTAGTCTTTATAGACTTGCGAACTGCCTTCGACCTGGTCCCACGAGCCCAATTGTGGAATGTCCTCGACGGGTTGGGTATACCCCCTTACTTGTTGGCTTTGCTTATAAAATTTCATGAAAGCAACTTTGCCCAGATTAGATGGGGTGCCCAGGGGGAAAAAACATCTCGTATCCCTGTAGATAGGGGCGTCCGCCAGGGGTGTGTGCTCGCCCCCACTCTGTTCTCTCTTTACGTTAACGGAGTGGTGGAGCATCTTCTTCAACATCCATCAGATGCACCTTCCCTGGCTGGTAGGAAAGTTCTGACGCTCCTATTTGCGGATGACACCCTTCTAATCTCAAAATCACCAGCAGGTATTCAAAAGTTGCTTTCTAGTTTTAAGGCCTTCTGTGACATCAAGGGCCTGTCTATAAATATAAGCAAAACCAAATTCCTTGTTCTTAACCCCCCCAGGAAATCTGTTGTCCCTCCTGCTCTAGACTTTGTTCCACTCGAAAGAGTCAAAGAATTTGACTACCTGGGCATCCGACTCTCTGACACTATGAGTTGGAAGGCACACCACCAAAAGGTGTTTCTGACCCATAAGAGGGTTGCAGGGGCCCTGCTCAAAGAACAACGACCCTCATCTTTAAAACCTATTGGGGCACTATTAGACATTTATAGGGCAAGGGTGGTGAGCGCAGCACTGTATGGCGCGGAACTGTGGGGCGTACAGAGAGTTGACACCTTATCCCACCTCGAAAATAACTTCCATAAAGATCTTATGAAGTTACCCCACAGTACCCCTACAATCCCCATCTTGCTCGATGCAGGCACACGCCCAATATCCGAGCAAGCTAGGCTACGCCCCCTTTTATTATGGGCCAGGATATGGAACGTCCCAGAATTGTGCAGTTATGCAGATGCCCTAAGTGAACTCTTATCCCTACCGGGCTGGCATAAGGTAATCTGGCTCAGGGAGGTTAAGCGGCTCCTTTATGAGTTGGGTTTAGGAGACGCTTGGGCCAACAGAACAGCACCCTCTAAACAAATGCTAAAGAAGGCGTATTGGTCATGGGTGGATAGCGAGAGAATGTGCAATCCTAACCTTTGTAAATCTGTTGCTCAGTTCTTGCTAGTTAAGGAGCTTCCCTATAGAGAACCGTATCTGGACGTAATTCATAACTCGGGCGACAGATCATTGTACTTTAAATTTAGGGTGGGAGTACTTCCCTTAGGGTTGTTTACTTCCACCTGGAAACCACCATTTCAAACTGTACCATATTGCCCATTCTGTGACTCAAGGGTTGAGACTATTGCTGATCTGTTGTTTGAGTGCTATGCTTACGCGGTGCCCAGGTTGAGATGGTTGAAGCCTTTATGTAGGAGCTTGGGCACTAGATCACATGTGGAAGCCTTATGTATATTGCGTTCAGATGCCCGACCCTTCTTTGCCTGCTGTATGGCAAAATTCCTGGACTGGGCTTGGCGGATAAGAACTGCAAAGAAACTGTTGATACAGTAATGTGCTTTTGCCTGCATCGGCTCATAAAATTTGGCCAATAATTCATTTTTTTAATGCCACTTTGATTCTGAAGGCTTTTTTACTGTGTATTGTATTCTTAAACTGTTTTTACTATTGTTGCAATGTGTTGCTTTTATGATATGTTTTTATATCGAAATAAAGCTTTCAATCACAATCACTACAAGTTCAAAAAGGTAATCCTTAATAAGATGTTTAGTGCGTTTCTGGGCGCCTCAGGAATAGTCCCTTCTGGCTGGTGAGGTACTCTTGAAGTGAAAACTAGTGCTAAGGAAGTGTGGGGGATTCCCACACTGAATCCTGAAGGTGCTCCTAGAGAGGTTAAACAATCCTCTAGTATTTTTACCAAAATTACTCTAGTTCAAAGGTCCAGTAAGTTCATCACAATTTTATACAGAGAAGTCATGTATTATGATCATACTGACTCAGATGAAAATAATCGATTTTTTATCCATCACAAACGTTTCAAAATGCCAAAATCTCAATGCATTTCGGGACAAGTGTCCCTTCATCAGGGAAATCAGGTTTATCTGTAAGGGATACAAACACTGTTTCAGGAAGGGGACTTTACCCATTGGGAAGTTTGTCGAAATGTACCTTCAGCCAATTGTGAGGGGCATGTCCACATACATACGTGATTCCTCAGATTTCCTCAACCAACTGAATAAAGTGACTTTAAATCCTAATATCCAACATACTTTGGTCACCATCGACGTATGTGCTTTATACACATCAATACCCCATAATAGGGGCATTGAAGCTCTAGAATCCTTTTAACTCCAGAACCCCATGAATGACGACCTCAAAGTATTATTTCTGGAGCTCATGCAATTCATGTTATACCACAGCTATATCACTTGGAACAATGAGTTTTACATGCAACTAGTGGGCACGTCAATGGGCAACTGTGCAGCTCCAAGCTATGCGAACTTGTTCATGCACCGTCTTGAAACAGATCACATTTTGAATAATGTCCAGTGGTCCAAAAAAATTAAAACATACTGGAGATATATTGACGACATATTTTTGATCTGGGCAGGACCACCTAATGACATACTTGAATTCATTTCCCACATCAATGAAGTTGATGATCATATGCGATTCACTCACAATGTAGACACCAAGAGTTTACCTTTTCTGGACATTCTAGTCACTTTGGATAATGCCAGTTTAAATATGACATTGTTCGTCAAAGCAACTGATCGGAACAATGCCCTCTTGTACACTAGTTGACATCCAACTCCCTTGAAAAAGCACTTACCTTTTTCTCAGCTGTTGAGAGCTAAGAGGATTTGTTCTGAACCGGCAGAATATTTATACACTGAAAAGAACATTTTGAATAAATACAGGGCAAGAAAATACCCTGAAGCTACCCTGCAGGCTGCTCGCGACCGCACCATGCTAAAGAACAGAAATGACCTTTTAATTCCCCGCACGGATACCAACAAAACTGAAAGACCAGTATTTGTGTAAAAAATACTCTTCCAGAAGTCCTGCGATAAAGAAAATCATCCTAAGTAACTGGCAGATGATACAGCTTGAACCAGATTTCCAAGGTATATTCAACTGCACCCCATTGTTTGCCTACCAAAGAGCAAACAATCTGAAAAACATGTTGGAATTTAAACCTAAACCACCGGACTCTGTTTTTTCTGGCACCACACCTTGTCACAATTGCAGCCACTGCAACAACATAATCAGAGGGAATTGCACCAACCATCCTTTATCTGGCAAACAAATCAAACTAAGAACTAATGCCACTTGCGATTCTATGAACCTGGTGTATCTACTGAAGTGCCCCTGCGGTTTACCATACGTAGGGAAAACGGAAAGAAAGCTCAAAGTTTGTCTAACAGAGCATAAAAGCACAATAAGGAACAAGAATCTGAAATCTCCCTTAGCTGCTCATTTCATCTCATCTCAGCACAACATCAGCCAGTTAAGGTTCCTTGTACTAGAGGTTGCCCCGAAGAGACCCGGTGTTGATAACCGGAAAAAATTACTACAGCGTGAACTCTTTTGGATTAAATTGTTGGAATCGTGTCAACCGAAAGGACTCAATGAACGGATTGAATATAGTTGTTTCCTTTGAACATGCCTCCCTGTTTTTCTTACTTGCCATATCTGGTCACTACTCTTCTTTTTTCTTACTTGCCATATCTGGTTACCACTTTTCTGTTTTTATCTTTGTTTCCTATTACATTCCCCCTTTCTGTAATGATGATCCTTTTCCTTCACATACCTCTTTTACCTTCTATCTAAAGACTTCCTACATTTCTCACATGTCTTGCCTTTTGTTAAACTTGCTCTTGCTTTTACTTACTTTTTTCCATATTCGGCTTTTCACATTCCAGATTTCCTGTTTACCTTTCCGCTATGAACATCTTAGTATATGTTTTACATGACTATTGTTCCTGTTTTTGAGAATTTTGTGTTACCATCTTCAAAACATTGACTATCAGTCAATCTTCCTCCCACAAATCTCCCCTATCCAAAATGGCCGGCACTTGTTGTGTTACCATAGATTATGACGGTCATATACCACTGTTGATTATTTCTTATTTTCGTTTTTCTACTTTACTTTTATGTATAGTGGTCATTTCGATCTGTCACCCTTCACGGGGCCTCGGGGCCCTTTTGACTTTTTTGTACCTAACACCCGTAACACTTGGTTCACCACAGCCTTTCCTTCACGTTGTTTGTCCGCTTTCTATGTTGCACCACCCGCTTCAATAACACTCCCTCTTTTACGTATACTACGCTTCACGCCAATATTCGCCTCCGAGTGCGGTTACTTGAACGTTTGGGTAAGAATTGCTTACTTGAATCTCTGTTTCTGATAATTTTCCGCCACTTATACTATGAGCACAAGTCGGGTGTTTTTATCGGTGATTTCTACCTGCAACTGAGAATTTTTTTTATCGTACATTTCTTTATCGTTCATTTTTTCATAATGCATGCAGAAACGAATGTGGTTTACTTCGTTTTACCTTTCGTTTTACCTTCAGTTTAGACCTTTGCCGTCACCTAGATGTACTTTTGGGCGTTCACGACCCCACTGCACTTTACCTCCTTCCGCTTTTATGTCACCTTGTCACACCAGGTTTCTACCTTTCTAGTCACCTTTATTCACTTTGAGGGTAAAGTCCCCTTCCTGAAACAGTGTTTGTTTCCCTTACAGATAAACCTGATTCCCCTGATGAAGGGACACTTGTCCCGAAATGCATTGGGATTTTGGCATTTTGAAACGTTTGTGATGGATAAAAAATCGATTATTTTCATCTGAGTCAGTATGATCATAATACATGACTTCTCTGAATAAAATTGTGATGAACTTACTGGACCTTTGAACTAGAGTAATTTTGGTAAAAATACTAGAGAATTGTTTTACCTCTCTAGGAGCACCTTCAGGATTCAGTGTGGGAATCCCCCACACTTCCCTAGCACTAGACTTAATTATGAATGCCAGCTCAGAGGTCACTAGAAACTTTCTCGAGTAAACAGGAAGGAGTTTAACTTTCCCTAATAGACAAGAAGGGATGGGGGCGTGGCCAAGACGCCGATGTAATAGGCAGCGGGACCGCGGAGCTCCTCCGCTCCCGCCTCACTCCAAGACATATCCTGGCCCCCGGCTCGACCATCTGACCCCCGGAACCGCAGGGGAGGGTTTGGTGAGCGTCGAGACTGTCGTTGGTGGCACTGAGGACCCGGTAACGGGTCGACTCGAGCACTTTTGCTCCCGCGGGAGCGCCCGGAGCTTCACGAGCACAAAATGGCGGCCGCTGTCCCGGCTGCCCGCGCCTGACGCCAGGTCCCTGCAGGAGGCGGGGAGCACCAGAGAACGGACAGGAACGTCCGCGTTGCAGCGGGAGCCCTCCGGTACCATCGGGGAGTGGGGACTTTGCCGGGCGAGGTGCCGCTTGGGGAGGACGGCGGCCGGCGGTGCCTGACCTCAAAATGGCGGCCCCGGAATCCCGGAGCCGATCAGGCCGATAGAAGAGGCGCAACCGGGCTGGGCTGTGATACTGCCCTACCGCTACTGAGGAGCCCCTGTGGATTCCTGCCCTGGATGATCTGGAGCGGACCACACTGACGAGCGACGACAGAGAGGAGAGCAGTGGGTGAGGGGCTGGCTGCCCGCCCCCACGAAGCATTGGCTCTGCAGACGGGAGGGAGCGTCTACCTGTCCGGGGGCACCCGAGACCGGCGCACCGCATTGGGACTGGGGCCCATAGGTGCACACCCGGCCTGAGCAGTCTGAACGCGGAAACCTCGTCAGGTGCCCTGACCCGGGACTATTGTGCCCCACGACCCTGGTGGAACGAGCCCCAGCACTTGGGCTACATCGCGGACTGGTCCCCACGGGGCGCGGGCCCAGAGATCGGAGGGGGTGACGGACTTGAGACGGACCAAGGGCTGGGGAGGGCACGCGACACTAGCTGCCCGCCAGGATGACACGCGGCAGCAGGAAGAAGGGCTTCGAGGCCCTGAAGCTGGACGACCCAGGGCATCCAGAGGACGACGTCCCGCCGGGGGCGGGGGCCGGGAGTCCGTCCCGCCCGCGGGACCCCTCCCTGGGGGACATAATGCAGGCGATTGTGGAGTCGCGGGAGGCCCTTGAGAAACGCATGGACACCATTGGGTCGGACCTGTCTCTGCTAAAGGACGACCACAAAAAGCTGAAGGAGCGGGTAGCGACTTCCGAGGGTACCCTGAAAAGTTTGCCAGGGGACGTGGCGGAGCTAAAGACAACGCTGGCGGAAATGGCGCAGAAGGTACGGGTGCTGGAGCTCCGAGCTGAGGACAGTGAAGGGCGCTCTCGGCGCAATAATCTTCGCCTTGTGGGGGTCCCCGAAAAAGCCGAGGGGCGGGACGCGGTCGCCTACCTGGAGGGCTGGCTGCGCTCAGAGGTGGCCCCGGAGGGACTTTCGACGTTCTTTGCTATTGAACGGGCACACAGAGTCCCTGCGCGTCCCCCCAAACCGGGGGCGCCTCCGCGACCGATCGTACTGCGTCTTCTGCACTTCAGAGACCATATCCTGCGGAGAGTGAGAGACATCCCGGACCTGAGCATTGACAATAGTCGGATCATGATCTTTCCGGACTTTACCAGAGAGGTGCAAAAGCAACGGGCCTCCTTCCTGGCGGTCAAGAGGAAACTGAGATCGTTACAACTGCCCTACGCTATGATGTTCCCGGCGCGGCTGCGGGTGGTCTCAGGAGAGCGCACCCACTTTTTCCTGACACCACAGGAGGCTTGGAGCTGGCTGGATTCCAGAGGGGAGTCGGCAAAGGACCACGCGCCGCGGACCCCTCCCAGGAGACACGCCACGGAGACGCCGCCGACGAGACGATCTGGCTCCCCATCGGACTGGCAACAGGAACGCGCCAAGGCGGTGCAGGCAGTGGCGACCATCAACCAGGGAGACGCCAGCCCCTCCAGTAGCGCATCGGAGCAGTCGAAGGCCAGTGCTCCCAGCCCTGGCTCCAGCAGTGGGCATGAATCATCAGAGACAGAACTGCCGGTTGTGACTCCCCAGACTGCGGATGGTATCCTGGGCTGAGATGGTTCGTGGGACAATGATCGCATGAGTGAGGTACTGGGATAAGCGGGCGGAGGGGAGCCGCTTCAGGACGCTGTGCTGTGGGGTGCGGCTGCCCACTAGGACTTCTTACTGAGACCTTGGGGACGGGGAGAGTCGGGGGACACCTCCTGTTTGTTGCTGGGGGCAGTGGGGCGGGGGCGGGGGACTTCGGGCCTGTCTGGAGCCGGCGTCGCCGCCACTCTAGCCCTATTTTGTAGTGATACGCTTTTTTGATAACTGTGTTTGGATGGGGTTTCCATGTTGGTTATCTGTCCGGGGGAGTGGGAGTTGGGGTAGGTTGATCATACAAGTTGGGGGGGGGGACGAGGGGGGGGCCTAGGCGTGCTGGCGGGGTTGCTGAGAGGGTGATTAGGATATGGTGGACTCTACCATGGGATCCGACTTAGGCTACAAATGTCTCACATGGAACGTAAGAGGGATGCACTCGATGCATAGGCGTCATAAGATCCACTCCTATCTGGTCAGGCGGGGCATTCACATCGCCTTCCTTCAAGAAACACATTTGCTGGATAAGGAGGGGAGGGCTCTGCAGCGGCGCTGGAGGGGGCAGGTCTTTCACACTGGCTACTCTGCATATGCTAGGGGGGTGGCCATATGGATACGGGCGGGGGTACCCTTCCTGTGCACACAACAGGTAATTGACCCGGAGGGGAGATACATAATGGTGCAAGGCAAGCTGGACGGGAGGGACCTTAACCTGGGTTGTTTGTACGCCCCGAATGTAGACCAACCTGCTTTCCTCTCACTGCTGTCCCACAAACTAGCTCAGTTCTTAGTGGAGCCCTTGCTCCTGGGCGGCGATTTTAACAGTGTGGCCGACGTTACCCTGGACAGGTCCCACCCCCCACTACAAATTGCACCAGCTGGTAGACTTGCACTTGCGCGCTCCGCCTGGCAACGCCGGTGGGGTCTGGTTGACTCTTGGAGGGCTAACCATCCATTGGACAGGGACTACTCATTCTTCTCCGGTATCCACGAGTTGCACGTCCGCATTGACGCCTTCCTGAGCTCCCAGGACGTGCATGCGGAAGTGAGTCACAGTGAATATCTCACGCGCTCGATCTCTGACCATAACCCTCTCCTCGTGCGGCTGCGCTGGTCGCAAATCCGCCCGAGGATTCCGGCTTGGAAACTACGCCCTGAAGCGCTGGACGACCAGCTCTTCCGGACCACAATTGCGTCAGGCATTGATGAGTATTTCCAGGTGAATGCGGACACGGCGGGTTCGGCTGCGACGGAATGGGACGCGTTCAAATCGGTGTTGCGAGGCCAATGCATAGCAATGGCATCGGGAGTGCGGAAAACGCTACTGGACGAAATTGGGAAGGAGGACGAGACCCTGCGGAGACTGGAGAGGGCAAGGCCTGAGCGGCCGGACACTCACGAAGACCTGCTGGGGGCGCGAGAGGCGGTGGCGGCATCGGTAGAGCGCCTCCGGTGCTTTGACTACAAAGCCTACCTCACGCGAGCGCACTCGGAACGCGACAAATCGGGGGCCCTCCTGGCCTGGCTGGCCAACCCAGCCCGCCGGAGCTCGGTCATCCTTGAGCTCAGGGACCAAGCGGGGGCGGCGAGATTCGATCAGCAGGGGATCAACGCGTTGTTCTACGACTACTACACAGAACTCTATCGCAGCAGGGTCCTCCCTTCGTTGGTGGAGTTCCAGACCTTTATGGAGGGTCTCGACCTGCCGGAACTAGGTGAGGAGGATGCGAAACGGCTCGGGGACAAGATCGTGGAGAGAGAGGTGCGGGTCGCCATCAAGAGTATGGCAAGGAATAAGACGCCGGGCACTGATGGATTCCCTACGGAATTCTATCTCACCTACGTGGATCTCCTTGCGCCCCGGCTGACGTGGCTGTACAATGAGTCGAGGCGATTGGGCTGTCTGCCCGAGACCACGAGGGAGGCGTTGATTGTCCCCCTGCTGAAGCCGGGTAAGGAACCATGGGACAGATCGGCATACCGCCCGCTGTCCATGCTTATCCTGGATTACAAAATCCTGAGTAAGATCTTGGCGACGCGATTGCTCCCTCACATGTCCATGCTGGTGCATGCGGACCAGTCGGGTTTCATCCCGGCCCGCAATACGGCGCTCAATGTGCGTCGACTCTTGCATATACTAGAGGCCGACACTTATGACGGTGATGAGGCGGTGGTGTTTGCTGTCGATATGGAGAAGGCATTTGACAGCCTGGAGTGGCCTTATCTCTTCCATGTATTACGGGCGCTGGGCCTTGGTGAAGGCTTCGTGGATTGGACGAGGCTGCTCTACCAAAACGCGACGGCGAGAGTCAGGACAGGGAGGGTTATCTCTGAGATGTGCAGGGTGGGCAGGGGCACCCGTCAGGGATGCCCTCTTTCCCCCTTACGATTTGCCTTGGCTGTCGAACCCCTTGCAGCACGAGCCCGGCTGGGCCGGGCGTACCAGGGACTGGACGTCTATGGCCAAGTACACCACATCGCATTATACGCAGATGATCTGCTGATGTTCCTGGCGGACTCGGCGGACTCCCTGCGTGGTGCTAAGACTCTCCTGCAATCGCTGAGCAGTGTCTCCGGTCTCCGTGTGAACTGGGCAAAGTCCCACCTATTCCCGACTCGCCCGCGGAGAGTGTGCCCGCAGGAAACGGAGGGCGTGACTTGGGTAGAGAGAGGCCTACGATACCTTGGCACCACGATCTTCCACGACAGGGCTGATATCCTTGAGGGGAATATCGGGTCGGCAATCAGGCATGCTAAAGGGAACTTCGACTTTTGGGGCACGCTTCCGTTATCGCTCATGGGGAGGGTGGCGCTGCTCAAGATGGTGACCTTACCGCGTTTGCTTTACTTCTTCGGGACCCTCCCGATCTGGATCCCGGCGAGCTACTTTCGGCGGCTGCGATCGATGATCATCGGCTTTCTGTGGGGGGCGGGCAGACGCAGGGTGGCCCACGCCACACTCCTCCGCCCTAGAGCAGATGGCGGACTGGCAGTGCCGGACTACGAGCTCTACTACTTGGCGGCGCAGCTGCAGTGGCTGACGCAATGGGTAGCACGGGCCAGGAGAGGGACAGACGGATCGGGAGAACCGGCGGGTCCGGTCCAGGTGCTGTCTCGGATCGTCCTGGGACTACCGATGGGAGATTTCCACCTCACTCAGGAGTTTGCGACGGCCCGAAAATGCTGGAACAGATATCGCCGGAGATGCGGTATTGCGATTCCGTACGCACCTGAGATCCCCCTTGGCCTCTGCGGGGCACTTCCGCACGGGGGCTCGTGGCGCGGGCTAGACGGATGGGATCAGCAGGGGCTGTCATCCATGGGTGACCTGTACGAAAACGGGGCGATGTTGCCCTTTGATCTCCTCCAGGACCGCTTTGGGTTGGCGGGCGGGGACTTCCTCCTTCATGCGGCTCTAACGGCGGCGATCCGCAAACACTGGGGAGCGGGCATGTCGGAGCCACCATTGTCCCTGGCCTGCCAGTACATCGTGATGATGACGGGGACGGTCAGGGCTGTCACGTGCCTGTCTCGTCGCATGGTCTCGGAATCCGTCGCTCCACTGATGGCCTTGAAGGCGAAATGGGAGGCTGATTTGGCGACTGAGATCCCCGAGGAGGCATGGAAGGGTATACTGGAGGGGGCCCGAAATAGCACACGCAACGCGAGGTTCCAGCTGGTGCACTTTTATGTCCTGCATAGGGCCTACCTGACCCCTGATAAATTGCATAAATACTTCCCGGCCCACCCGGCATCCTGCCCGCGTTGCACGGCAGATCCCGCCGACTTCCAACACATGTTCTGGTCCTGTCCCGAGCTGGGGCCATTTTGGGAGGAAGTAGTGGAGGTTCTACGGGAGGTGACGGAAAGGGACCTGCAACTCACCATGGCGCATTGCATACTACACTGGTTCCCACACACATCAAAAAACAAAGTCACTAGCAAGTTTCTGGACTTGGGGCTCATCCTGGCGAAGCGAGCCATCACGTCCCAATGGAAGGCGTCCCGGGGCCCCGTGTTAGGGCGCTGGAGGACTGAGCTGCATAAATGGGCTAGATGTGAGGGTGAGGTTCGCCTGCGGGCCACGCTCAGGGCAGGCAACGACACAGCACTGGAGAGAGCCAGGGCGTGGGAGGGGATGGTCCTGGGACTCACACTCATGGACATGGAGGAGGACTCCCCGGAACGTAGTCCGGCTCCGGCGGAGCGCCCATCAGACGGGGGGACGGTCTAGACCTGATTTGCTGCTTCCCTGCCTTTGAGTTCCATTGTGAAGACTTACGAATGGTCACTGATAAATCCTGGTGCTAAGTTCCGGATCTGGTCTTATGGAGGGGATTGAGAATATGATTAGGTAACACTCTGGCACGCCTGGGGGGGAGGGGGGCCTGGGCGGGGGTGGGAGGGCAATTAGGGGTGGGCCTGGACGAGGGTGGAGGGGTAGTTGGGGTTGAGGGTGTTGCGGGGGAAGGGGGGGGGTTTGTTCGAGTTGGGTGAAAAGAGACTCCTGGTTTACCTGGACTTGGGACAGGGAGAAGGGACTGTTAGGACCAATAGCAGCCATGTCATTCCTCATCCGCTTGGTGGCTATGAGCATGAACAGAGCGCTCCAGTGAAATTGTTATTCCCACCGTGATTTTGCCGCTCAACCTCCGGGTTATGAGCTGAATGGCTGTGTAACACTGGGGTGAGGGGTGACACACCAAATGAGACCCAAGGAGAGATGTTTGAACATGCTGTATGATTTTCTGATCTTGCTGCAATAAAAAAATATTTACAAAAAAAAAAATAGACAAGAAGGGATTAGTTTCTGACAACTGCATAAACATGACAACTGTGCTCCCTCCAGAATAAGGAGTATATCTCCAAAGTCGTGTGAAAACAATAGACAGCTATTTCACTCAGTCAATCGTGCATGCGTAGTTTCAACAGAGTGCAGAGAAATAGAGAGACGGGCGTTTTCAATAAAAGTTGTTATTTATTGAGCAGTCCTCTTTCTCATGCAAGAGAAGTGAATTGCCACAATTGCAATACTTGTCATAAAGTAAAGTGCGTACAGTAAAAAGAGTATTATGAAATAATACTGTAAAAGCATTGATATGGTTTCTGAGCCATATGATACTTAAAATGGATAAAATGCATAAAATATATACAACGATAAAAGGTTGACTAAACGTGCTCAAATGGTGTTTCTAAAATATGCCTACCCCGGTGTACCTGACCTAAGCCTAATACGTGGAAAGGAGTAAGTAAGTTAAGTTAGTTTTGCCAAGAATCTGCATCAAGAATTATCTAAGGTTCTAATCAGCTCCGTACCTTGTTTATAGAATGAAGGAGGTCTTGTATCTCTCTCTCAGGACTCGATCTCCCAGCAACCCGCAAGGGTGACTGGAAACACTGGAGCTGGATTTCTCGGCAGAAGAAAAGACAGCGTCTCTCTCAGTGCATTAAATGGGAGGGTCGGCTTCCTTCAGCACTCACATCAGCTGGGCGTCGGGCAAGTAGATAGCCGCTCTGCTCCAAACCACCGTGTGTTTGCTTAAGGCAAATGCTGGTATATTTATACCTGAAAGGTGCCGAGTTTGACGTAAGGTTGGACATAAGACGTCACTAAGAACTTACAGTTCTTTCTGGACTCCAGGAGTTCTTGCACAAATCAAAACAAAAGCAGGGGGATTCCCGGGCTGCTGGAGGCTTGGTTTGTTTAAAGAACGCGTTGTACTTTCTAGGAGTCTATGGGAGTAGCCTTGCCGTATTTGGACTGCATTGGCTATGACTAAATATTATTATTATTATTATTAAATCGGTTTTGTATAGCGCCCGGTTACCATAGAGCATCCCTGCGCTTTTGCCAACTAGCGACATCCGAGATAGCAGAAACGAAGAAAATAAAAATTAGCAGAAGAGGAGGGTCTTAAGTTGTTTTCGGAAGCGCAGGAGACATGGTTCCGCGCGAAGACCTAGGGGTAGGGCGTTCCAAAGAATGGAAGCATTGACCGAGAATCTCCTGCCACCCGATCGGGCCTTTTTTACCCTGGGAACGACGTCAGATGTTGCTGGTCTGAAATATGGGTATGATTCTTATGCCTTTCTAAGGATATTATTTGTTATAACCACAGAAGGGCATGAATCGGGAATATTTAATTAGGGTCCTAGATACGTTTACAACACCCACTCCACGTATAATGTCCATCATTACTAAATACTAAGCAATATGTAAACATATAAGTATGCATGTGTTTTCCAGCCCACCCCAAAATACATCAAATGCATTTGAAATGGTATAGATACACGAAAATGAGTATTATACTGTACGTTTTTCAAGCAGTGCTATCATTCAGATAATGCTTATATAAATATTGGGTGAAGGAATTGCGAAAATTACATTTATGAAATGGCTCTTAATACAGAAGAGAAGGTCGAGACCATTTCATCACATATTTATACAAGACTGTACATGTGCTAGAGGCTAAGTCAAAATATTGTCTCTAGAGTCTCTAAAATAGAAGTTCTGTTCTCTAAGAATAGTTCTACTCTAAGCAGAGTACATGTGCCAAAAAAAAGTAAATATTTTGGAGATTGGAAAAAAAAAAATCGCTTTCAGGGGAAAAAATAGTTCCAATGTTTTTAGAAAATTGTTTATCAAAATTGAAGGCCGAATTCAGAGTTCAGGGAACGCTGTGTGCTCGCTGTTTCAAAAGTTATTCTCGTTGTTAGGAGAGAACATCAAATCAGAAAGGCTGGTGAAAAATTCGTCTACAACAGTAGGTGAAAGTGTGACCAGGTTTGAAAAGCTGAAATCTATACTACTATTATAAAGAGAGAACTTTGAACCTTTGAGGCGGGTAAACTCAGGAACCACAGCACCAATCCAAACACTCGATACATCGTTGTAATTGTCAGGGTCTGCAGATGGACATAGGCTATATAAAAAAATAAAATATACGTTCTTTAAAATATTTACGATTAAAAAAAGTAGTCCCTTGGAAGTAGCGCCGGCCGCAGATTGCTCTGAAATCTGTCAAGGAGCGAGCAGTGAAATGGATGCAAATAAACGTGCTGATCTGAACTTCATGTGGCTTTGCTTTCATTTGGGGCTTCCTGTTTAGACTATATGGATATCGGCTGTTTGCCCAGTCGAGAAGCGAGGCCCACCTTACGAAGGGTTCGTGCAGGCTCTGAGAAGGGGCTTGCAAAGACGGAACGAAGACAAGAGCAGCTCCAATGCAGGTGCTGCTGCCTTGAGCACAAATTCACTGCTGCAAAGCGCAATCTGAGGGCTTACAGCGCTTTACTTTACTCCACTTGGTGAATACTTAGTTCAAATTGCAAGGACTGTTGAGTGGCCCCACTGTGGGAAGAGGGCCAGCGTACTACAAGGCACAGAAGGCTTTGCGATTTAGCCACGCTATCTGTGGCAGGTGCCAGTGATTATATGAGCAGAAACGGCCCAAAACTGCTCTTCCAGCCCTTCGTGAACAATGCCTCTGAAGAAAGGATTATTTCCTGAAACGCGCCAGGCTTTACATGTTCAAAGATTGCTCTGAAAGCTGTCAAGGAGCGAGCAGTGAAATGGATGCAAATAAACGTGCTGATCTGAACTTCGTGTGGCTTTGCTTTAATTTGGGGTTTCCTGTTTAGACTTTATATATATATATCTATACTACTATTATAAAGAGAGAACTTTGAACCTTTGAGGCGGGTAAACTCGGGAACCACAGCACCAATCCAAACACCCGATACATCTTTGTAATTGTCAGGGTCTGCAGATGGACATAGGCTATATATAAAAATAAAATATACGTTCTTTAAAATATTTACGATTAAAAAAAAAGTAGTCCCTTGGAAGTAGCGCCGGCCGCGCCGTGCGTGATGACATCAGGAGCGCGGAGAGGAGCCGCGTACAGGAGCGCGGGGAGGAGCGGCGGACAGGAGCGCGAGGAGGAGCGGCGGACATGAGAGCGGGGAGGAGCGGCGGACAGGCGGGGAGGAGCGGTGAGGAGCGGCGGACAGGCGGTGAGGAGCGGCGGACAGGCTGGGAGGAGCGGCGGCTGAGCTAGGTGAAGCGGCCCGTGTGCGGCTCATTGGGGGCCTTGAAAGTGGCGGGTGTGCTCCGGGGAACCCACGGACAACGTCGGGGCGGGTGGGGGCCCTGAAGCCTGAGACAACGTCGGGGCGGGCGGGGGCCCAGAAGCCTGATTGCTCCCGGACAACGTCGGGACGGGCTGCTAGTAGTGCATATGTGAGAATCATTGCCTTCATCGATTTCTACATCAGCAATGCTCACAGAAGGTTGTACCTGTGTGGTGCCGCTTTCATCCCGTACTCCACCGCCACCTAATCGTAGTGGTGAAGTCTCAACGAATGCCGTCTTCAGAATAGGTAGCCGCTGGGGACAACACGTTGCATGAGCCGTTACCGAACCAAGCAAAGTATCGATATCCATTGGTACTGCTGATGGTAGTGTAAGACAGACGTCCAACACGCATTCTTCTCCACATAGCAGACATCGAAGCACATGTAAGATGCAATCTTGCCAGATTGGTCTGAATGAAAGAAACCAGGTAGTACTCAGATCTCTTAGCCGGGCCAATCCGAGGACTTTAGTGATTCGTTCCCGGTATCGTATTGCTAGGATCGTTTCTTCCATTGTAGCCGGAGTTTTGTCTGTGACTTGGCTTGCCATATCGGAGCAGAAGGAACAAAAATAAAATTCCTGCTATGAGTCCCAAGATTAGAGGTAGGCCGCCGAAGACAGAATGCACAAAATTCGGGAACATGCCCAGAACTGTTTCAAAGGGTGCTAACAGTCCCGAAAAAATTATCTTAAATACATGTGCGATGCCACTGGTATCAGACATGTTTAGAATTTGGCTTATTATTTCTACGAAATGCACGGGGCAATTTGTCGATAATAGGGTATGTATCTCTGCTGCTGTCCTTGCAACTTGCAGATCATACGTCTCTTTGGACGAGGTTAAAGGCACAGTTGTCTGTAAAAGAATAGACTTCATTCTGCTTAAAGTATCAATTCGAATAGAAGAGATATTCAGAGGAGGCCATATTGCTGCCCCTTGTCTGGTTTGCTGTTTGGATACAATACTTGCATACAGCAAATGACCCTGGAAGTAACGGTTACGAGATAGGTTTTTCCTGGCACCATGCCACAACAGCTGTGGTCACTTATTAGAACGTAGCTGCCGTTGGAAAGCCGTCTGAAAAAAGGCTCTTTCTGTGCTGCAGGGGTGCCGTGTAGGTGACATGAAAGGTTATTTGATGACCCTTTGCAGGCTCCATGCAGGTTAATACCTTGACACAGAAGTGTACCGCTTAGTGAATTTTTACAGTTGTTACCACTAAGAAATACTTCTTTTTTCCCTTCACTATAACATCTATATGTATAAGGTAAATTCCAGGTTGACTTGATGTATCCTTTACCCAACCTTTCATACAGGCCTGCTGGTATATACTTTTGGCAATATTGAAACTGAAAAGTTGTTATCGGTATTGTAATTGTACCATGTCTTATCCATTCTGTGGAAAAGTAAATTTTGCCATGTTCTGTGTCCCTACGCCTCATCCATCATATGTCATGTGTGCATGATCAATATGCATATGTTATTCCCCATTTCTGATTAAAGACGCAATTATAGTTGTGTCCACCTCTGGTATGATATTTTCCAGTCCTCGTGAATACTACGAATATTAGGCCTATGTAAAGTAATGTTGCCACGTTTCCCGGTATACACGTTATTGCACGTTATTCCATTGTAAAGTCCCCGTTTCCAGGCCTCAAAAGGGCCCGGACCACAGATTCAGCTCCTGTCTCCTGAAAGCCTCGCTAAGGAGCGATACAGCCCCCACCTGTATCCTCGACCCTTCACTTACTTCCTGCCTCGCAGTGCCCGGTGCAGCCCGGCTCTGCCTCTGAGTCTGCCAAAAGTATGTTATAGTTCCTGCTATCAGTTCAGTCCTCCTCCTCTGCATTCCTAAGCTACTGAACTGCTTCAATAGTTTCCGTCATTGTCTAGCCTTCTCGTCTCCATGTTAGAGAAATACTGTATTTAATGGTCATTTAATATTCTTCACGCACTACATGTAGAATAATGCATGGTCCAGTCTTAGAAATCAGGTTAGCCTCTCCCCTCATGACTTCTAGTTTATATCAACATGTTCCCTAAACATTAGATACCAGATAGGGTTTAGGTACATGTCGCTCCGACCCTCCAGACTCTAGTCTCTGCTCCTAGCACAGAGTTCGTAGCCCCCAGCTTCTCCTAGTAACACGTCATTGCCAGTTTTCGCGCACCATTAGGTTAGAGGTCCCGGCTCCTTAGGTAGCCCCCTCCAATGTGTCCGCCCATTCATGACATATTCTGTTACGTTTGCATCACATGTCTAAGTAAACTCCCAGTTACACCTCTCTTTTTACTGTTATCTCTCGCGACTGTTACGCGTCACGCCTTCTACTCCACCCACTGCTACGCCTACTGCAATGTAATGCTATGTGTTTGCGCTATGTATATAAGTCAATGTTATGTTATTAAAAGTTAGCGCGCTCATCCCAGACCTAGCCCCAGCAGCTGCTGGGCCCCAGTTGTCCTGCTGGGCCTCTTTTCCCCTGTTCCTATGCAGGTTGTCCTGACCCTGTCCTTATGCTGTAATAAACCTGCAGAAACTCCTACTACCTCGAATCTTGACTCTTATTTATTGAGCTATCTGTTATGCTATAAGTCTAGTCAAAAATAGGGTATTATTTATTTATTTACCACATAATGGCGCCCGAATAGGGACTTGCCCTTTCCCCACGCGTCGGTGAAGCCACGCCGACCCCCTGACCCTCTGCAGTCGTGACGGAACTCTTCTGCGCAGTGGCAGATATTTCTGCTCAAGTATCCCTCAGGCCCACGGAGGAGACGGAGGAGGCGGTCCAGCATCCGAACGAGACGGTGGAGGAACGCGGCGAGTCCCGACCGGAGCCCAAGCCGAGAGTCCAAGGTCCGAGGTATCCGGAGGTCCACCCGTAATTGAAGTCCGAAGTCCGAAGTTCGTCGTCGTAGTCCAGTCCCGTCCGAGGCCTTCCGTTCCGTGCTGCCCGGTGAGTACCATTGCTGGGGTAGTATCTAGACAGGGTCAGTCTAAATTGACTCCTGGTCCGTGGGTTGGTGGTACCCAAGCCCACAAACGAAGTGTTCACCTAGGTGGATACGGGTCTTGATGTGTTCCTTTATGGGACCAGTATGTTCCGTACTGTTACAGCAGTGCATCCAGTAACTCTAGTCTGTTCCGTTCTCGAGAATTCTGTTCTGTTTCTGTTTTCAGTTTTTTTCAGGTAGTATTCTGTTCGAACTGTTATTTATAATGTTGTTTAATGTATTTCCAATGTCGTGGTATGCCTGAATTGTTTTCCCAATTGTTATTGTTTTTTCGTGTATTGTATTGTGTTCCGATTCAAGTTTAGAATGCCGCTCTTTTCCAAGTTACGTCAGTTAAAAACTAGAAAGGGTCTGCTGGAAGCAGCAGTTCCTGTTCCGCCTAGGGACAGTCCAGGTCACTTTATGTATCAGAAACATGGCATAAGCGCCATATTGTATCTAGATTTATGGGTAGAGTATACCAAACAGTTAGAAGAAAAGTATAGATGGCCCGTATCGGGTACATGGGATGCCGAATGTATCATGCGAGTAGAAGAAGCATTATGGAAAAAGAAAGCCAGACAGTCACAGAAAGATGCCATCGAGTTATGGCGTAAGGAAGCGCATAGAAGAACGGAAAAGGAAGTCAGAAAGTCAGAGTTAAGTAGAGAATCCCAAGAACGAGCCCAAGAAAGAGAATTAATCGAGATAGGTGAACAAGTCAAAGCCGAACAGTCAGACAGACAGAGGCATGCCCTTATTAAGGGTATGTATCCTCTCCTTGCCGAAGGCTTGCCAAAAGCGACCCCAGAGGCACCCAGTAATTTCCCGCCACCATTAGTTCCGACCAAGCTACGTCACAAACCGACCGCAGCTGATATTTTTATTTCGTCCTATTTGGACGACACAGTTCCAGAATATGCAAATCCAGTTCGCGCTCCACCTGTCCCTGTAAATCAGGCACTTCCCGTTCCTCCAGACACCGGAGTACCTGTTACGGTACCCCCGGGTCAGCCTGCCATACAAGTCCAGCCCACGTTACAATTACCGACCCTGCAAGCACGAAGAATGTCAGTCGACGATTCTAGTCTAGGGGCCGCAGGAGGAGGTCCTCCTCAAACCCCGCCGCCACACAAGCGTTTATCAGCACTCGAATTACATGCTCAAGCATCACAGCGTACTCCTAAAAGTAATAAGTCTGTTACAGAAATCAGACAAACCCTTGCCGAATGTGTCTATGACACAGTCCCAGGCGAGTATAACATGGTTTTATATTCCGTACGCGTAAGAAGGGTGACCGAGTATCTAGTCACCTTACCAAATATGAAAGAAGATCTAGACAGAATATATCGTTTCATCCGTACAGGGGATGATCCAGAAAGTGTTGGTGAGATTATGTCTCAAAGGAAAGCCGAGATTCAGCTCATGATATTAAAGTTCCTGATCAATTGTCTAATAAGAGAACAAGATTACCCGTCTAAAGATCCCGCCGAAATGAGAATCCTAACAAGGTGGAGTGATAATATAGCCGAGGGTAAGCACAAGACCATTAGTGCCATGGAAAGTATGTACAAGAAAATTCGTAAAGAAATAATAAGGTTACACGAACAGCGTAAAACAGCACAAGTAAGCGAGAAAGAAAGTATCTCTGATCCTGAAGAGGAAGAGAACGAGAATCCTGCCAGAATAGCGTATGTAGGAAAATCCAGATTTCCAGATCGCCATTTACGTCCAGAACCCAAGTCTATTTTTCATCATCCAGCACCAGAACAAGGTTCTCTAGAACAAGTATTTCAAGCTACCGATCACATTCTGAAATCACGAGTCGGTTATAGCGAATTAAGTACCATGCACGAACAAGAACTAGCCCGACCGTTAAAGGGACCTGCAATTATTGTAAACAGCCAGGTCATTTTATAAACGAGTGTGCAGTTCTGAAACACAACATAGCTACTGGTAAGACTAAAGAAAGACCACGTCCGCCGAGACAAGAACAAGTTTCACAGACTCCTCAGTCACAGAATGCACCACAGACAGTTACAGTACCGCAGCCTATTGCTGCAACACAGCACGTTACATCGCAGATGTACCAGTATGCACAGTCCGAGTATCCAGAGTACCAGTCATATTCATGAAACAGCCTAGAGAGGGAGGTAGGCTTGCCTCTCATCGAGATACCTGTAGACCAAGAAGGTCCCTATGTTCATAGTCAAGTATTAGGGAAAGACAGAAAGTTTTTGATCGATACAGGGGCAAGTAGGACTACAATTAGTCACGCCGAAGTTCCAGGGGCTCCGCTCTCAGGCTCAAGAAATGTTTCCCTTGGATTTTCAGGAAAACCCATAGTTAATGAGATATCAAAGCCAGTTACTCTAGAAGTAGGTCCATTGTCCCGTACTACTGATCTGTTACTTACTAAGTCATGTCCAGAAAATCTATTAGGCATTAAGACATTGAAAGAATTAGGTGCAGTTATTTGCTGTTCCCCAGAGGGAATACGTCTGTTCCTACGTGACTTTAAGGGTCACTATGTATTACGAGATTTTGATTCAAGATTGTCTAATGTTCCGCAGCATTTATGGGCGCAAGGTCCAACTGATGTAGGTTACATGCAAATCACACCCTATCGTGTGACTCTCAAACCAGGTGTAGTGTTACCCCGAATCAGGCAGTACAGATTGCCACCTGAGGCTGTAGCAGCCTTATCCAAAATTATTGACGAGCTCATGGCTCAGGGAGTAGTTGTAGAAACTGACTCCAATGTATGCAATTCTCCGATCATTCCAGTCATGAAACGTACTGATCCAAATGCACCGCCAGTATATCGACTAGTGATTGATTTACGAGAGCTTAACAAATGTATTATTCCTCAGTACCCAGTTGTCCCAGACATTTCTTCCCTGTTAACTGCCATTGATTCCGAAGCCACGTTTTTCACTGTTATAGACCTCAAGAATGCATTTTTCAGTGTTCCAATTCATCCAGACAGCCAGTTTCTTTTCGGATTTTGTTTAAATGGAAGGAGCTATATGTTTACACGCGCTCCTCAAGGTTTCACAGAAAGTCCTAGTATTTACAGTCAAGCACTCAAGAGACAACTAGACAACATTCACATGCCAACTGACACTGCCCTGCTCCAGTATGTCGATGATCTGCTGATCACAGCCCGTTCTGAACGTGACTGCGAGCGAGCATCACTTACAGTTCTGTATTTTCTAGCCGAGATGGGGCACAAGGTGTCACCTTCGAAGCTTCAATTCTGTGTCCAGCAGGTGGTATACTTAGGACACTTGCTGTCCAAGAGGGGTAGGCAGTTGACACCCGACCGTATCCAGTTAATAGCGAATCTTCCCCAGCCCAGAACCCAGAAAGAGGTACGTGCTTTTATCGGCCTTACTTCTTATTGTAGACAATGGATTCCCCAGTATGCATTCCTAGCCAAGCCACTGATACAGTTAACGACACAGGAGGCAGCCGTATCGACTGTCCTCCCTTGGACATCTGACCATACACTTAGTTTTAACGAGTTAAAGAAAGCCCTATGTCAAGCTCCAGTTCTAGCTACACCGAACTACAGTAAGCCTTTTACACTTTTCGTTACTGAACGCGAAGGTACAGCATTATCTGTTCTCACACAAGATCAAGTAGGTCAATACAAGCCCTGTGCTTATTTTTCGAGCACATTAGATCCAGTCGCCCAGGCGTTGCCTGCATGTCTCAAGTCAGTTGCAGCCACAGCACTAGCTATCAGACAAAGTGATTCCATAGTTTTAGGACATTCCCTGACAGTACAGGTCCCACATTCAGTAGAAGTTCTTTTAAACCGAACACAAACTCAGCACTTGACAATTGCACGTTTAACAGGTTATGAATTGACACTGTTCCAGCCACACATAGAAATTAGACGCTGCAACGTCCTGAATCCTGCTACACTGTTACCATCAGTTAGTTCAAATCCAGACACACATGATTGTGTGGAAGTAGTTAATATTACGACAAAGCCAAGACAAGACCTGACAGATATTCCGTTGCCAGATCCTGACCTGACACTTTATGTGGATGGTTCATGTATGAGAACTAGTACAGGAGAACTAGTCGCCGCGTATGCAGTGACTACTGACACTGAAGTTATTGAAACACACCGTATTGATACTCTGTCCGCTCAAGCAGCAGAGCTAGTCGCTCTGACACAAGCCTGTATACATGCCAAGAACCTGAAAGTTAATGTTTACACAGATTCACGTTACGCATTCGGAGTTGTACACGACTTCGGAGTGCTCTGGCAGGAGAGAGGTTTTATGACTTCTCATGGAACCAAGATTCAGCATGGTCTCCTTATTCAAGCCCTGTTAGATGCCATACATTTACCGACATCTATTGCTATCATGAAGTGCAAAGCACATACGAAAGTCACAGACATTATTTCCCAAGGTAATGATTTAGCAGACCGCACAGCCAAGCTTACAGCACAGACTCCAGACATTTCAGTTAATATGACACATATTCCAGATCTGACTACATGCATGACAGTTAAGGACCCTACTCAAGATGTCATAGATATCCAGTCACATGCTACTCCCGATGAAATCAAGAAATGGTCTGTACAAGGAGGGGTCCAGACAGATCAAGGATGGTTAACGAAGGGTAGAGCCACATGGTTTCTCCCCGATTCTATGGTTCAAGTCATTATCAATACCGCACATAGTCCAGCACATTTAGGAGAAAAAGCTATGTTAGACAGTATCCAGAACATTTGGTTCAACAAGCATTTACGAGCTGCAGCCAAGCAGAAAGTTCGTACCTGTATGATATGTTGTCAGTTTAATCCAGGTAAAAGTGTCCCGGTGGAACAAGGTGGTTTCCAGCCCCCTGACCACCCTTTTGAGGTCCTCCAGATGGATTATATTCAAATGGAGCGATCTCGAGGTTTCAAGTATGTCCTTGTAGTTGTATGTGCCTTGTCCAGATGGACAGAAGCATATCCAGTCCCAGATTACACAGCCGCGACCACTGCCAAGCAGTTGGTTCGTGAATTCTTCCCTAGATATGGACTCCCTAGAGTCGTATATTCTGATAACGGCCAGCCATTCTCATCTGAACTCATGAGACACGTTTCCCTGTTGTTAGGGTACCAGTGGAAGTTCCATTGTGTACGCCATCCAGAAGCAGCTGGACTAGCCGAAAGACATAATCAGACTCTGAAAATCCGTATAGCAAAAGTCTGTAAAGACAAGGGTGTGGACTGGTTAGTAGCTTTGCCAGTCGCTCTGTTTTACATGCGCATGGTCGCACATTCCAGATCAGGTCTGTCCCCGTATGAGGTCGTTTTCGGCCGCCCCCCTAACATGTGGGGTACTCCTAGACCCCGAAGTATTACCGATGTTTCATGTAATATGCTGACAGATTACCTAGCTTCCTTGATGTCTGCCCTCAACTCATGTCGTTCACAGGTTGCCGCCGCATTTCCAGACAATACCGAGGTGGCACCGCACGAGATCGTTCCAGGTTCCCTTGTGATG
Source organism: Lissotriton helveticus (assembly GCF_964261635.1). NCBI lineage: Eukaryota > Metazoa > Chordata > Amphibia > Caudata > Salamandridae > Lissotriton > Lissotriton helveticus. The sequence goes on along the minus strand of NC_136059.1, from coordinate 1,240,203,595 downwards.
ATCAGAAATTTCGACAGGTCGAGTCCGCTGGAACCACGTTGGAAGGAGCCACGTCAGGTCCTCTTGACCACCCGAACTGCCGTCAAGTTGGAAGGCAGGAAGGGGTGGGTCCACCTTTCTCATGTAAAACTTTTCAAAGGATCGAAACCAGTCTTCAAAAACATTTCCAAGAACATTTCCCAGGATTCGAAGGATTGCCAGAACATTGTTTTAAAGGACTGTCCCGCACAAGACATTATTACAACCCCTCCCTTGTTAGAGAAAACTCCGCAACAGGAGTATAAGTTAAAGCTCAGGTCTAATAAGTCAGCCAGTTTGATTGTATAAGTCCTCCCCTAGGTGAAACGGTTAGACTGTTTCTGACATGTATAAAATAGACCCCCATAGTGAGAGAGTCAGTCAAAGCTCAATCAAATGTATCGTTTTTCTAAGTTTCATATTGTTTCTTAGCATAATGATTTCCTGCACCAGCTACGCACTTTTTCTGTGTTTTCCAGTTCCTCATGTAAATATGTCTGCTCATGCTACAGTAGAGCACACGTTTAGTGATCTGCCTCCTCACGAATATTCATACCGCCTCGCAATGCGTAATAACACATTCATCCGTATGTTACATTATTCACACCAGACCAGCAATGCCACTAATTGTTGGGTGTGTGGTCGACTCCCCCCTTTCCAGACACCGAAGGGAGTTCTGCCACTCTTTCCTTATCCATTCTCACACAATGGTTCGTGTGGAGCATGGTCCACGTTAACGTCATCCTCAACAGATATGTCTTTTCTTAACAGTACATGTTACCCAGACAAGCAAGGTTTCCCCCACAGAACAGGTTTAGATTTAGAAAATGAAGTATATAATTTAGGAAATTATTCGTCGAATTTCATGGTTCTGAATGTTCAGTCTGATACTACTCTAGACTCACCCGCTATTTCAGTACTACCAGTCAAAGGCGAATTATGTGTTCGTAGTTATGGTTCTGTACATATAGGTCATAGTGAATGTACTACTGTTATCCAGTATAGTGACAGTAGGAAATCTATTTTCAAAGCTTCACGTCATTCTTATTTTATTTGTGGTCAAATTGCATATGTCCGTCTGCCCCTCGATTGGGAGGGAACCTGTTACATTGCTTTCCTACTGCCACCTGTTTTTCTAGCCCCACCTGATTATCATAGGAATTCTTTCTTAGTACACACTAGACACAAGAGAAATCTCCCGATTGTCGATTATACTGAAACCGCCGCAGAGCAATTCATTGATATAGATAAAGGTGTTTTCCCTTATTTAGGTACAGTTGTAAATAGTAAGCTAATCCGTAGGTTAACAAGAACCCTTGAAGCAGTAGTAGATGAGACTGCCTCCGCTCTAGGTAATTTAACTGAAGAGCAATCCTTTATGAGAATTGTCGTTTTACAGAATCGTCTCGTCCTTGACGTCATACTGGCCGATAGGGGCGAGGCCTGTAGAATTCTCGGATCCAGTTGTTGCATTTTCATTCCAAATAACGCGCCGTCTGTTTATTCAGCTATAACCAGACTCCATAAAATTGCCCATCTGTTACACCAAGATCCAGGCACCTGGACATGGTCCGGTTGGTTCTGGAATATAATTTCCGCATGGGGATGGAAAGTTTTGTCCTTTCTAGGTATTGCAGTAGCGATCATATTTAGCTGCTGCCTCTGTATACAATGTGGCCCTGCGATTTGCAGCATGTGTGCTACCTCTTGTATTCCCAGTCCTAAGCCCTGTTCTAAATCCCGTTCCAAGACAATTCGAGACGAGCAAATGGTACTGTATGAAATGATAGACGGTATCATGAATATTGATGTTTCCTGATGGAAACGTAGTGACAAGGAGGGAATGTGGAAAAGTAAATTTTGCCATGTTCTGTGTCCCTACGCCTCATCCATCATATGTCATGTGTGCATGATCAATATGCATATGTTATTCCCCATTTCTGATTAAAGACGCAATTATAGTTGTGTCCACCTCTGGTATGATATTTTCCAGTCCTCGTGAATACTACGAATATTAGGCCTATGTAAAGTAATGTTGCCACGTTTCCCGGTATACACGTTATTGCACGTTATTCCATTGTAAAGTCCCCGTTTCCAGGCCTCAAAAGGGCCCGGACCACAGATTCAGCTCCTGTCTCCTGAAAGCCTCGCTAAGGAGCGATACAGCCCCCACCTGTATCCTCGACCCTTCACTTACTTCCTGCCTCGCAGTGCCCGGTGCAGCCCGGCTCTGCCTCTGAGTCTGCCAAAAGTATGTTATAGTTCCTGCTATCAGTTCAGTCCTCCTCCTCTGCATTCCTAAGCTACTGAACTGCTTCAATAGTTTCCGTCATTGTCTAGCCTTCTCGTCTCCATGTTAGAGAAATACTGTATTTAATGGTCATTTAATATTCTTCACGCACTACATGTAGAATAATGCATGGTCCAGTCTTAGAAATCAGGTTAGCCTCTCCCCTCATGACTTCTAGTTTATATCAACATGTTCCCTAAACATTAGATACCAGATAGGGTTTAGGTACATGTCGCTCCGACCCTCCAGACTCTAGTCTCTGCTCCTAGCACAGAGTTCGTAGCCCCCAGCTTCTCCTAGTAACACGTCATTGCCAGTTTTCGCGCACCATTAGGTTAGAGGTCCCGGCTCCTTAGGTAGCCCCCTCCAATGTGTCCGCCCATTCATGACATATTCTGTTACGTTTGCATCACATGTCTAAGTAAACTCCCAGTTACACCTCTCTTTTTACTGTTATCTCTCGCGACTGTTACGCGTCACGCCTTCTACTCCACCCACTGCTACGCCTACTGCAATGTAATGCTATGTGTTTGCGCTATGTATATAAGTCAATGTTATGTTATTAAAAGTTAGCGCGCTCATCCCAGACCTAGCCCCAGCAGCTGCTGGGCCCCAGTTGTCCTGCTGGGCCTCTTTTCCCCTGTTCCTATGCAGGTTGTCCTGACCCTGTCCTTATGCTGTAATAAACCTGCAGAAACTCCTACTACCTCGAATCTTGACTCTTATTTATTGAGCTATCTGTTATGCTATAAGTCTAGTCAAAAATAGGGTATTATTTATTTATTTACCACAATTCAATGACAGGTCTCTCTGACATTGTCAATGGTAATCTCTCAAGTTTTTCAATGCTCAGAATCGTATAGTCTGCTCCTTTTTGTGCCAAACTGATTTGTTTATCAGTAAGGTTAAAGATAGAAAATAATGACGTTGTGTTGATTAGACGCCATGGCACGTAGCCTGAACGCAGGTTTTGCAACGTCCAGCCTAGCTGCACAATAGAACGCAATTGGGACTGGCCATGTTGTAACATTAGCAAGTCCTGCTTTATTATATCAATGGCAGATGATACAATGCTGTCCAGTGAATAAATTCTGGAGGACAGAGTTGTTAACCCATTGTCCACTACAGAAAGTGATTTTTCCAAATTAATACGATCAATTTCTCGTATTTTTTCAGCAGTTTCAATTTGCATTACTTTCCAAGCTTCGTTGTAAGCAGCGTATATACCGGCCGCTATGAAACGTTTTTGGCGCTGTTTGCGAGGTCCCAGTATGAAATCTCGCAAGTCAGCACCTTCTTAAAGTAAAGTCAAGTGTTGCTTAATTTCAGGCAGTGTGGATTTCTGTAGGCACTCAAGGCATAGTTTTCCTACACTATAAGTGGATATTATCCCTGGATGTTGTCTTTGGGAATATCTTGGGTCTGGCCTGTTCTGTTTGAACCCCTGTGTTTTGTTCAGGAATCTATCTTGACAGTTATTAGTGTCTGTGGGCCAGATCAACCATTTTTTCCAATCAGGATTTGTTCTGTTTTGGTGTAAAATATGGGATACGTCTATCTCCACATCTGTAGTGCTATTACTATCAGGTATGGGCTTTGGAATAGACGGTTTGTTTAAGTCTTTTATCTTAACTTGGCCAAGACAAGTAGTTTGTTGAATGGTGTCATTCAGGAATATTATCTGTTCTGGAATCACGCAGGCTCTAAATAATGATTCTAAACCTTGTACCTGCCAGTCTTTTGTACCCCAGACGGTTTTGTCTCAATGTTGTTTTTCCAAAATTCAAAACGAAATGTAGACATTTTTTCATAAAATTTTCCAGAATAAATCAATTTAGTATTTGTCAACATGTTTTTCATTCCTGTTTTGTTTAACATTTTAAAATAAAACGTTTCTGGGTCACTGTTATTAAAAATGTTTTCGAGCTGCCTTTTGGCGGTGTTGGACAATGTTCCCATTGATTATAAGTAAAAACATTTCTAGGATTAGCAGATTTATGCAAATAGTGATGCCCATAATGATTATAGCAATACATTTCTTCATAATTTGATGAACCCTGCAAATAATCATGTTCTGTGAATTTTGCTGACATTTGTAAATCTGACATCATATTATTAATATTTTCAAAGTCCCAATCATCAGAGAAAGTACTTGGTGATACAAAGTCACTTAAGGAAACCTTGAACTGGTGTGGATATTTCAAGAGCTCAATCGGGCCATAGATTTCGTAATCAGTTTTGTCCCATGCTACCCCGCCGGGTATAGGATTTGCTGTGATGTTCACTGATGACAGTTCTCTTTTTTCGATGTGTGAAGATCTGTGAGGCTTTAGGACCAAGTTGATGTTCTGACTTGCTGTGTCCATTGTACTATGTTTTCCATCAATAAATCTACCCAAACCTAGAACCATGATCAGCCAGAGCAGGAGGAAAAGTACACCTAACACAATCCAAAATTCAATTCATGGTGAAATCAGATATGTTTCTCTAAGTTGATGAAAGAGTTCTGTAATTTTTTCTTTGAAAGTTTTTGTTGCTGGCGATTCTTCATGTTCACTTGGATCATCAGAAAAGTCACAGAAATTGGTGAAGTACCCAGATGCAGTTCTGTCAATTGTTGGAATTGCTTCCGGATTTTCATTTGTCTTTGGATTTTTCTTTGTTTCATTAGCATAGTCTGAGGCTACATCATTGTAGACAGGTGTTTCTTGACGAACTGTTGCAATTTGGGTTTCAAGAGGCACAAGTTCTATGGCTTTGTTGCATAGTCCTTTTTTATTCACTGCAGGTTTATCAAAAGTGATTAGTCTCTCAGTTTGAACCTCTTGGATTGTAGCAAGATTTGGTCTTCTGCTATTTCTTGGGTGTCCACTGGGCCTACTACTTATTATTGGCCACATGATTGTGGTTTTACCAGGTCGATTGTTACAACTCTGTTCTCCTTTTTACCAGCAAGGGGCGGTAGTACTACTGATCTTGTTCCGCTGACAGCTAAGACAGGTACTGATTTTCTGTAAAAAGGCCCAAATTCCTTCTTCACCGCGATCTTTTCTCTGACCAGATCCCCAATCTTTGGAATCCAGACAGGTCCTGCTGGGACAGGTGGTTTTTCTTCAGTGGTTGTTGGCTTTAGCTTTATGTCACTTAGACTTCTTCTTGTTTTATTTAAGTCCTGTAAAACAGCCAAACGATCTTTGATATCAAAGGTTTTTTGTTTCACCACTGAAGTCTGACAATCTAAGTCCTGGATGATCATTCTAGTACCAAACAATAGTTCGTATGGAGTGATACCTCCTAGAGAATTTCTTGGCAGATTATTAAGACTACGTTGGACACTTGTTAGATGTTTGACCCACCCATCACCCGAACCTAATACCCTCGCTGTTATAGATTGCTTTATGTCACGTTTTTTTCTCTCCACTACCGCATTTCCCTCGGGATGGAATAGACTAGAGTACCGCAATGCAATGCCCATGCTGGTCATGGCCTCTTTGTAAGCTCGAGAGCTAAACGCAGGACCTTGGTCAGAATGTAGCATGCCAATTGTGTATGTGCCGATAAAGACTCGCAAATCTTTTGTAACAGTTCTGGCGTCAGCCGAGTGCTGGGGCTACATCTAAATGAATCCTGTCTTAATAATTATGGGGTCGCATTTCTCCATCTGGATTTCTGCGTATAGATAGCCTAATGCTGTCTAATAGAGGAGTCCGGGCAATTGTCTGGTCCGGTTCACAACTGCGATCTCTGTTGCAGTTCTGACAATTCATTGCAAAGTTATAAATTTGCACGCTCATCCCCGGCCACCAGTACTCCGATTGTAATTCTATTCGAGATCTCAAGACCTCTTGGTGCCTCAGACCCATTCCCATGTGTGCTTCTTGAATCAAGTAAGCCCTCCGGTTCGTGTTTGGAATTACTCTATCCCCCACTCCAGGGATTTGAGCAAAAGGAACGGAGTTTGCATCAATTATGTATGTATTACTGAGTGGATAGTTGAGAGGTAATGCTGCATAGTCGCCTTTTAATGAGGCTTTTATTGCCAGCATGGTTTCTACATTCATGTGTTTTTTTAGAACGCTTTTTTGTGGCTACGGAAGCCGGTTGAACCGCTGCCGCTGTGGCTCTGTTAGCCAATGAATTTCCTGCAACGTGAACGCCATCACGTTGATGACTCAGCGTATGTATCACGTGAGTCTTTCGTAGTTCATTCTGTAAAAGAACTACTTGTTACCAGAGCTTTTTATACTTTATTGTGGCACCTGTCTCATCTTTGTAACCGTTTTGAATCCAGGTCTGCATTCTGTTATTGTAGGACCGGACGCAGTAAGGTGAATCGCAAACTATAAGTGTTGGGAATTCGCGATCAGCATTTTCAAGCGCCATCTTTAAAGATCTTATTTCAGCTCGCTGAGCTGTACAGTTTCTGAGTGATTCAGTTTTTGTGACCATCGGTCTGAATTTACCTAAGCGCCTGCGACCTTTAACAATCGCGCACGTTGCATTGTAAGTTTGTTTTCCCACAACGTAGTGTTGTGCAAATCTGTCTGTGTAGATTACACAGGTGTATTGTTCTAGAGGCAGAATTTCGATTGGCAGAGGATATTCATGTTCGTATTCTAGATCTTCTAGTTTTTTTATGTTCGGATCAAAAGCGTGTTTCACGTCTTCTGCAGCAAGATAATTTTCCCATTGTATCCATTTTGGATCTAATGCCACTGCATTTGGAATGCGTGGTCTTGTTACTGCCTCAAGGGCTGATACTGCTGTTAAAACAGATATGCTTTTGCCTTGGGCTAGGGCTCTTTCTTTTGCTACAGCAGTTTGAACCGCAGTTAGAATTTTTTCAGTTGAACTGAATTTCATTTCAGCTTGTGTGTACAAGTGTGATTTATAAGCTATTGGTACTGTTTCTCCCTCATTGGAGGTCAGGCATGTGAATCCGCATCTTCCTGGGATGACTCGGATTACAAGGTTGCGTACGTTTACGCGTGTTTGCAGTTTTGTTTTAGCTAACATGTCTGTTTGTAATGATCGTAAAATTTCTGTGTGTTTCTGAGTCCAATTAATTGGTTTGAAATCAGGTTGTATTAATTCGTAGAGAGGCCTAACCCTCTCTGCATAATTTAGAATGTATGTTCTTCTGAAAGTCAGGAAACCTAGTATTGATTGTAAGTTCTTCAGCGTTTTTGGAGCTTGGAGTACAGCACATTTCTCCAAGAAGTTGTCTGCTAGGCTTTTGCCTTCACGTGATAATTCATATCCTAAAAACAGGACAGTTAAATGGGCAATTCGTGACTTTTTAAAGTTGAATTTGTACCCTTCAGCTGCGAACCCAAGTATTATGGTGTTCACTCTTTTTATGTGAGTCTCCAGGTCATCGTCTGTGAGATAGATGTCGTCGACATAAGATAATGCCTCATCATCATATATTTGTAGTAACTCTGTTACCCTGGCTGAGAATAATCCTGGGCTGTTCTTGAATCCCTGTGGGAGATGACATAATTGTTTTTATGCTCCCATTGTTGAGAAAGCCGTCAAATACCTGCTTTCAGGTGCTATGTTTTGATAAAAGAAACCATTTGAAATATCTAATGTCGTTTTATATTTTTTGTGCATGATGTTATTCATTAGTGCTGCACTGTGTGAGTTTTGCACTGCAAATGTTTTGCAACAGGAGTTTAGGTGTCTGTAGTCCAAAACTAGACAATATGAATCGTCTGGCTTGGAGACAGGAAACAAAGGATTGTTCTTTTGTGAGGTGCATGTTTCAATTCCCCCTGGTATTCAAGTTAATCTAAGATCTCCCTGACTTGTTTTTTAGCTTCTTGCTTAACTGGGTACTGCCTTTGTGCAGTGGGTTGATTTATTTTTTAACTGAATTTTATGGTGAGGAGAATCCTTATCCCATCCTACATGATTTTTATATAATGCAGGAGCTTGGGCTACTGCCCATTTTCAAGCAAATGTATATTTTTTATGAATTGGAATTTGATTTGAGAAGGCAGGCATAATCATTTCCTCGCCGTGTGGGCACTCCCTGACAAACTCAGGTGGCCAGTCTTTTTCAGCTAGAAGGATATCATAGCCTTTCGATTATCCCAAAAGAGACCCCTTATTTTCCTAGTTTTGTCCCCCTCTATACGCAATGTTATTTCATATAATTTATGGGGCACGCTAACTCTGGTGACTGCAGTTTCCACTTGAATGTATTCATTTGTGTCCACTGTCTCCAGAAGATTCATCAGGATCTTGCGAGCTATGGTCACTTCTGCTGCGCTGTCTAGCATTGTCTGGGCCCATTCTCAGTTTTCCAGTTGTGTCCTCAGAATCCTCGTCATGTTTTATTTTAATACTAGCTACCTTCTTCTTTGGATATTGTAATTTTTTACTTTGATGAGCAGGTTCCTTGTCTTTGGACTTGACGTGCTCTTCTTTGTTCTCTGACCGTCCTCTTCTTTCCGATTTCTGTGAGGAAGTCTGAAAAGATTGAGAGGGACGTGTATCAATATCTTGATATCTGTCAGATTTTCTCAAATTATCCCTATTTCTAAGGTTGTATCTTTTTTCAGAGGGCTCCCTTTGGGGAGACTTGCCTCCTCTTTCAGGAGATCTATCTCTTCATTGAGGAGACTTTCCTCTGGACTGAAACCGTTTTTCTCTGGGAGTAGTTTGTTTATGACCCTCCCAACTCTATTTTGGAGTATTGAGATTATTCTTAATGAATGTTTTTTCAGGATTTTCAGTTAGTTGTGGTTTAAGTGGTTTCCCACCCGAACTATCTCTACCTAGTTATTCATTGGATTTTTCTATGATTCTGGCAAGTTCAAAAGGTTGTTCTGCTATATCGGTTTCTTTCAATTTTTGCAGATATGTTGTGTCGTCAATTATCAATTGAACTAATTCTCTATATGCTTTTGTTAATTCCTTTAGTTTAACTAACAGTTCTCCGCTTGACATTTTTTCAATGTCGGGATGTGGTGTGTAGCCGGCTAGAACTGGCCATGTGGCTCCTGGTCTACCTAGTGGACCGAGCCTGGTGATGTGATTTTGATATTTTAGGGCGCCATTAAACCAGAGCAGGTGCTCTTGGTATGTTAGTGGAATTTCAATGTCCTCGAAAGGAGCGTATTCCTCTGGAGATTCCTCTATTTTGTAATAGTGGAACTCTTGTGTCACAGCATGTGCTGCTGGAAAATGTATCCAGGAATAGAATACCTCTGTCTGCCGATATTCATGGGCCTCTACCACAAATATGACTGTACCACCTCTTGATGATACTCCATTTTCTATAAGTTTAATAGTTATAGTTTTTCTTATATTGACCGGGATGATTATAGCATTCTGGTCATTATCTTGGATAATTGTGTCATCCGCTAAAAGTTGAGCTGCTATTCTAGCTCTCTCTCTTTCATCTTCACTTTCCCCCATTTTACTGACAGAACGTTTTTTGTTGCAGATCAAGTTTCAAGGAAACAAACATTAGGTGCACAATATTTTGGAACACTGTATCCTTCAAGGTTGACTAAACCAAAAACTAATACATAGGAATCTCTTCCTACTAAGTTCCGGCGGATATTAACCTTTTACCCACTCCAGACATCTATTGGAGTTTTTACGGGAAAAGGGGTCTGTGTGAAAAGCACGACTGAGTTACTCTAGTATCTTGGTTTAGATTATCGCCTTACCAAACGTTGGGCGCCATGTAGTGTAGTTCCTATATTCCCAAGAGGCTCTGCGCATTGGAATAACATAAACAATAGTTTAGACGTAGGACTGAGGTCGATTAGGTCTCTATTATATATGTTAGACTTAATTATGAATGCCAGCTAGCTCAGAGGCCAATAGAAACTTTCTCGAGTGAACAGGAAGGAGTTTAACTTTCCTGAATAGACTACAAGGGATTAGTTTCTGACAACCTCATAAACATGACAACTTTTCTCCCTCCAGAATAAGGAGTATATCTCCAGAGTAGTGTGAAAACAATAGACAGCTATTTCACCCCAGTCAATCGTGCATGCTTAGTTTCACCAGAGTGCAGAGAAATAGAGAGACGGGCGTTTTCAATAAAAGTTGTTATTTATTGAGCAGTCCGCTTTCTCATGCAAGAGAAGTGAATTGCCACAATTGAAATACTTGTCATAAAGTAAAGTGCGTACAGTAAAAAGAGTATTATGAAATAATACTGTAAAAGCATTGATATGGTTTCTGAGCCATATGATACTTAAAATGGATAAAATGCATAAAATACATACAATGATAAAAGGTTGACTAAACGTGTTCAACTGGTGTTTCTAAAATACGCCTACCCCGGTGTACCTGACCTAAGCCTAATACGTGGGAAGGAGTAAGTAAGTTAAGTTAGTTTTGCCAATAATCGGCATCAAGAATTCTCTAAGGATCTAATCAGCTCCGTACCTTGTTTTTAGAATGAAGGAGGTCTTGTATCTCTCTCTCAGGACTCGATCTCCCAGCAACCCGCAAGGGTGACTGGAAACACTGGAGCTGGATTTCTCGGCAGGTGAAAAGACAGCGTCTCTCTCAGTGCGTCAAATGGGAGGGTCGGCTTCCTTCAGCACTCGCATCAGCTGGGCGTCGGGCAAGTAGATAGCCGCTCTGCTCCAAACCACTGTGTGTTTGCTTAAGGCAAATGCTGCTATATTTATACCTGAAAGGTGCCGAGTTTGATGTAAGGTTGGACATATGACGTCACTAAGAACGTAAAGTTCTTTCTGGACTCCAGGAGTTCGTGCACAAATCAAAACAAAAGCAGAGGGGATTCCCGGGCTGCTGGAGGCTTGGTTTGTTTAAAGAACGCGTTGTACTTTCTAGGAGTCTATGGGAGTAGCCTTGCCGTATTTGGACTGCATTGGCTATGACTAAATATGGGTATGATTCCTATGCCTTTATAAGGATATTATTTGTTATAACCACATAAGGGCATGAATCGGGAATATTTAATTAGGGTCCTAGATACGTTTACAACAGGTCTTCATCCGTGCAATCTCTTCATCGGTGTGCGAGCCGAACAACGATGAACCAGAAAATGGCAGGTTGAGAATCCGGACTGTGTCTCTAGCTTCAGAGCTGTAAGGTGAAGCCATGAAGATCTTCTGGCACAAATTCCGTGGGTGTAGGAGTGTGCTGAAAGTGTAGCTCCATCTGCCGCAGCACTAATGACTTGGTTCGCCACCAAGCTTCCCTCCTTTAAAATGTCCTTGAAGTCCTTGGGTCTTCCTTGGGTAGCTTATCTGAGAAATGCTGTAGCGAAAACCACAACACTCTATGGCAACGCCCCACTATAGCTGAGGCACTGGAGACTTTAAGCATGGATGCAGAAGTACCACATACCTTTCTCCCTCACGAGTCCTGTGCCTTGCTCTCCTTGTCTGGTGGTACTGTAGATAAGGAGGCCACTGAGTGGGTCTTTCTGGCGGCAGCCACAATTACAGAGTCCGGTTTTGGATCTGACTTCAAAAAGGAGGGATCCTCTTCCTCTTCCGAAAGACGATACTTTTTTAGAATTCTCGCCGGTACATTCTTAAGAGTGGCTGGCATAAGAAAAATGTCCATAACTGTCTTAAGCAGTCCCGGTGCCAGAGGCAGTAATGGGCGAGAGGACGTCTTCTGGTTCAAAGTCTCGAAAATGACCGAAGAAGTACTCTGCAGAACAGGCATTGGAATGTTCAGTTTGGAAGCCTCCCTGGCCAACACGTCCTGGAATGTGCTTACATCGTCGACTGGAGAGATCCTTGATGGTGGACTATCAGTAGGGGTGGGTGAGTAGTTACTTTTTGAGGAGTATGTTGAGGAAGTGGAAGGCATTGGAGACCTGTGTCTTCTCCTTCTGCTGCGTGATCTTGATCTCCTCTTAGATGTTGGTGCAGGAGAGCGAGTATGAGTCCTTCCTCTTTGAGGAGAAAGATCCGCATCTTGTGCTAGGCGAGCCAGAGGGGACATGTGAGCCGGACTGGGCTCCTGTCTAGCCCATGGATGTAATGGTTGCATCCATCTGGGAGAGAGGTGAACAGATGGAGACCCCCCCGCTCTAGCAGGAGAATGACATGGAGATTTTGTCCTTCATGATGAGCCTTTTCAACTGTATTATGATGACCAGAGGGAGAGACCTGGCTACTTGAAGATGAAATACCCACCTCTGGAGAGCCGGACCTGGTGATGGAATGGTGGGAGCCTGCTCTCAACGTCGATGTAGGGGATGGAGAGAAGCTTAATGGGACGGACACCGACGGAGACCTCTGCCTCGACGTCGCTCGCGATGGAGATCTTTTTCTCGACGTTGATCTTCTCGATGTTGGCGCAGACATATGCTTCGACGTCGACTGCCTCGACGGAGACCTGCGTCTTGACATCAATCTGGATCTTTTGCTCGACAACCGAGTATGCTTTGACGCCAAGAGCCGCGTCGACGGAGACTCCTGCCTCAACGTCGTTCGTGCTTGCTTCGACAGAGGGCTGTGACTCGACGTCAAGTGCTGCATCGACAGAGATTCTTGTCTCGACGTCAATCGTCTTCGCTTCGACGGAGGACTGTGTCTCAACATCAATCGTCTTCACTTCGTCGGAGGACTGTGCCTCGACGTCGATCGTCTTCGCTTTGACGGAGGGTTACGCCTCGACGTCGATCGCCTTTCCTTCGACGGAGGACTGTGTCTCGACGTCGGCTGTGAAACCGACGGAGACTGCTGTCTCGACGTCGAGTGTCTTGCTGACATCGACGGAGGCCCCTGCCTCTAAGTCGACGATAGGACATCCGACGATCTCTGCTTTGATGGTGATCTGTGTTGAGACTCCGACGTGGACTTCGGTCTCAACGTCAAAGATGATGACTTACGTCTCGGTGTCGATGATCTCTGTCTAGACGGTGGTCGCCGCTGAAGAGTCGACGGCGGAGGAACTTCTCTCGGTGTCGGATGCTGTTCTAATGCCAATAGAGACCTGGCTTTAGAAGTTGAAGAGTAGCGCTCCTGCGCCAAATCCCTCGATGATGACTCCTCCACCAGTCCTTCATGATGAGCCTTTTCAACTGTATTATGATGACCAGAGGGAGAGACCTGGCTACTTGAAGATGAAATACCCACCTCTGGAGAGCCGGACCTGGTGATGGAATGGTGGGAGCCTGCTCTCAACGTCGATGTAGGGGATGGAGAGAAGCTTAATGGGACGGACACCGACGGAGACCTCTGCCTCGACGTCGCTCGCGATGGAGATCTTTTTCTCGACGTTGATCTTCTCGATGTTGGCGCAGACATATGCTTCGACGTCGACTGCCTCGACGGAGACCTGCGTCTTGACGTCAATCTGGATCTTTTGCTCGACAACCGAGTATGCTTTGACGCCAAGAGCCGCGTCGACGGAGACTCCTGCCTCAACGTCGATCGTGCTTGCTTCGACAGAGGGCTGTGACTCGACGTCGAGTGCTGCATCGACAGAGATTCTTGTCTCGACGTCAATCGTCTTCGCTTCGACGGAGGACTGTGTCTCAACATCAATCGTCTTCACTTCGTCGGAGGACTGTGCCTCGACGTCGATCGTCTTCGCTTTGACGGAGGGTTACGCCTCGACGTCGATCGCCTTTCCTTCGACGGAGGACTGTGTCTCGACGTCGGCTGTGAAACCGACGGAGACTGCTGTCTCGACGTCGAGTGTCTTGCTGACATCGACGGAGGCCCCTGCCTCGAAGTCGACGATAGGACATCCGACGATCTCTGCTTTGATGGTGATCTGTGTTGAGACTCCGACGTGGACTTCGGTCTCAACGTCAAAGATGATGACTTACGTCTCGGTGTCGATGATCTCTGTCTAGACGGTGGTCGCCGCTGAAGAGTCGACGGCGGAGGAACTTCTCTCGGTGTCGGATGCTGTTCTAATGCCAATAGAGACCTGGCTTTAGAAGTTGAAGAGTGGCGCTCCTGCGCCAAATCCCTCGATGATGACTCCGCCACCAGTCCTTTCAACGTCGAGCCCAGCACCGAAGGGGAGCATATCGGGACCTTGCTCCTCGATGTCAAACGCGCCCTCTTCTTTGTCTTTACAGGAGACCTACCTCTTTCTGAGAGGCCATAAAGACGGAATCTCCCCCTGTCCTTCATGGTTCTTTTAGATAACTTCCTGCAGTGATGACAGAAGGCAAGTGAGTGTGATTCAGGAAGGCAGAGAATGCACACATCATGTTTGTCTGACTTGGCCTTCTTTTTGCCACAGGCAGTGCAAGAATCGAACAAAGAAGGCATTTTTGACAGAAAAAATCTCTTTCTGTCACAAAAAAATGGTTTAAACATCACTCTATTATCAAAAGACGTTGTGTGAAGTCAAGAAAACCACAATAAAACAAGATATTTTTGACTGACAAGTCAAAAAAGTAGAGAGCGGTGAATCCAGGGTCCTGGCAGAAGAAGCCGGAAAGAACAACTAACCTAACTGTCACCCTGAGGCATGATGGGAAGCTAGGGGTCATGTCTGCCTTAAAGGCACGGTGCCAGTTTTTGTTGAAAATGCTTTTATTTTCTATGCTATTGGTTTACAATGCAGCCTGTAGGCTAACAATGTCTTCTTTATTTGCAGTTTTTATTCCATATGAGTGCTTTACTCATTAAAAACAGAGTTCAAGTGATACTTGCCCTCTTGTGTGTTTTATGTATTGGCAAATACAGTCTTTATGTGTGTAATTACATTTATTTGCCTCCTATTGGGAGCTGCATAGGTATGAGAAAAAATGATATATGTATACATATATGTAGAGCTGTACATATATGGTTTCCATATATAATTTTGATATTATTTCCGGGGTCCCTGCACATGGGCGGGAATATTCAGTACTTATGACTATTGATGAGGATCCCCTGGAATAGAACGTGGATATAGTGTTCAAGGGCCACATTGTGCAGATCTATCAAGAATATTCTCTGCTGACCCAGAAGAAGCGACAAGACTTTAAACCAGTAACAGACCACCAACATGCTCACTGAATCAAATATCAATGGGCCCATCCCTTTAGCCTCTTCTTCGCCTGGAATGGGAAACAGTGTATGATTTGCTTCCTTGTGGAGGCCAGATAGATCCTTGGCCTTCTCTGCGACTCCTGTGACAGGGATACTACCCCCTTGCGCGCACGGGCTCCTAGCGACCCAAGTGTCAGACAGTCCAGCGATTTGGCTGCCGCTGCAACTGCAAAGCTGTGCAGGACTCAGACTCAACTAAAGCAGGCATCATTGCACGCCTTCAACAGGTGAAGACAAATAATGCTTGTTCCTCAGCCAAAGGTAACTAACCCACAGTGAACTTATTGAACTCTTCTCTCTGCACTGTTCCCACTGCCCTCCACCCCCCCAACCGCCCCTCTGGACTGTGGCTCATCTGAAGGGGCTCTGGGCTCAGGGCTTAGGACTCGGACGCCGACTGTTGATTGGTTACTTCTACACAAAAGTCACTAAATTAACTAGGGATCCAGGTAGGACATTTCTCACGCTAACTGGAGAAAGGCGGCAAGACACCCTAACTCTTCTCAACCTTTATGCTCCAAATCAGGTGCAAAACACATTCCTACATCAAACCCTATTGGAACAGCTGAAGCCTATTAGGGGCGATATTAAAGTAGGTGGAGACTTCAACCTGGCTTGGGACCCTGACCTAGATAGGAACACACCACACATGCCGGGCACGGAGCAATGTCTGGGGAACTTAAGAAGGAGAGCCGTGATGCAGCCTGGTTGATGACTGGTATTACCTACATCCTGACGCAAAAGATTACTCTTTTTACTCACAGGTGCACTTATCCTACTCTCACATCAACTACCTATTTGTCACCTCTTCTCTATTAAACACTCTCCTCCGCACAGATCTCCGATATCTCCATCTCAGATCACGCATATATCAAGCTCATATGAACACCAGAAACTAACTTCTCACGTGCGCTCCCATGTTGGCACCTCCCCACTCAGCTTATGAGAGACTAGGTAGACAAGGCAGCTATCCAAGATGCCACTGTAGAATTGTATTGCTTTGCCCACGTGCATAATCTGAACCACTTACTCACACAGAAACTCCAACACTCCTTTGGAGGTAAAATGAGCTTTATTAATATCGTAGGCAAAGGCAATAAGTCACTGAAGCTAGTGAATTTTTAGGCACCGAGTGAAAGGCAATAAACAATTAATACACCACACTATATATATATATATATATATATATATATACATATATAGTAATGAGTTACGACAGTATGGTGTCTATGTCTAGCAAAAGTAATTGGCACTAGCACTTTAAATTGAGCACATACGCCCCTACACGTTGTCATGTGATCAAGGCCGTGGTCGGCCGAAACGCGTAATGGTGGTGTGGTGGAGAGAAGAATAAAATAACCAGCACCGATTCCTGGGTTCGTCTCGTCATTTTTCATCGTGACTGCTGTGACATTTGTTTGCCTACAATACCTTCGGGACTGCTTCCCCGGATTTGGCGAACCCCTCCACGCTTGGGCTCTTGGGCGAGAAGCTGCGATCCTTGTTGGGATCTTTCGAAACAGATACTCTGTAAGGAGTGACCCGAGTGCCCCGGGAGATTGGAAGCTCCGGAAACAACAGCAGGGAAGACCGTGGGAGTGGTTCCGGGTCAGAGGTCGGCATCCGCTGACTGAGGACGCAGGCTGCATCTGCGAGTTCCTGTCTGCCTAACGGAGCTCCAAAGTAAGTCCCGTGTGGAGTGTGCACTGTATATCCGTCACAAGACACAGGTTATTTAACGGATATACAATAGGAATTCTAATTCTAAAGCTCACATCGTACACCATGTCCACCGACACGTTGCAGGGGCGAATGGAAGCGGCGAAAAGTATGTTTACTGACTCCCCGGCTGGGGAGTTGTCTGCCAGTACAACGGCAAGTTTGTCGCAAGACACGCATAGCAATACGAAAGATTTATTTAAGGCGCTAGAGAAGGCCAGTAAGGCCGAACAATCAAAGTGGTGGGAACATTGTTTGCTCACTGGTTATTTGGAGGTCGGGAGGGTACCACGTGGCCTAAGAAACATGCTTGCACCATCATACGAAAACCCCGACCCTCATATGCTTGCAGATTGGGCTGAGTGTAATCTGGAATATTCCAAGAAATTTATGACTATACTTGGACAGTATGCAGAGACCGACAGGGCTAAATTACAGGTGGAAATCAATAGACTAAATGAAGAAATTGAAAAACTGCCGAGTTCACCTCTAATTACAAAGTATCGTGAAGATATGGTGGTCTGATTGAAAAGAGAGGAAGACATAATCAAGCGGCGTAAGGCTTACAAATTTCAGAGGGATCGCCTTGATTATGAGCACGGACAAATCTTCACATTTGCCAAAAAGTATGATAACATCAAAAAATCTGCGCAAGTTACATCAGCCGGCAATGCACAGCTAACATCACAAACGCCTCAGGCAACTGCAAATGAAGCAACAACTATATCGGACGGCAGCTCCAATATAGACAGTGAGTCAGACAATGAGCAAATCCGAACCCGGAGAGTGGGGTTTCGCAAGTTCACCCCGGCACAGGAAATCGAGGTAGTCCAGCGGGATCGCAGGGAGACCCTCCGTTCAAGTGCTCAGGGTGCGAAAGCAAAGAAAACGCAACCACAAAACAGACAGCAAGGAGGCGGTGCAATCGGCGCCGCAGGAGGGAACAACAAAGCAAAGAAAACGCGCAAACAGTGGAATCGCAGATGAGTCAGGGATCTGACGAATCACAGACGGTAATCAACCTGACTGATACCCAGCTGACTCCAAAAGAATTGTCCATACTCTCCTTGGGTCTGTCTTACAGAGCGAAATCGAATTTTGACTATGCAGGAACAAAAATAGACCTTTTTAAATACGTGCGCAAGCTTAAATTGAAGAAATATCATAGCTTGCACAAAAGGACTCAACCAACAGATGATTATGTGCAGTCTACCTAATCTGCAATTGCAACCTCAGATGAGTCTGTCTTGCTACAAGAAATGATTGAAATTGGCAACAACTCGGACTTACCTCTACTGAATCCAGCTGTCGGTATGAATACTGCATCAATAACAACCACCTTTAAACCCAAGTCCAAATTTTGCCCGATGATGTTGAAAGACAATGTTGACCTCTTTCACGAAAAAGTTTCCAAGGATTTAAAAACATTGTTTTTGAAAAGAGGTACTTTTTCCAATAAACACTACTATCGAGATCTTGAGTACCATCAACTCATGAAAAAACTACATGCAAATCCGAAGATTGTAATTCGGCAATCCGATAAAGGAGGAAACGTTGTTCTTTGGCCTCTCAAAATGTACATGGAAGTTGCATTGGAACAAATGAATGATCGAGCATGCTATCAACAAACAGATGTCAATCAAGTTCAACAAGCTATGGGCATTATCTATTCCAAATTGATGGCATGACGAAGCACAGGTATCATCTCAATGGACGAATATAAGTTCATGAAAAAGGAAATTTCTGTAACACCTGTTGTATATTTCATTCCCAAGATTCATAAGAACAGTGCATTTCCACCGGGTCGTCCTATCATCTCCGCATGCAACAGTATTTTGGAAAATGTGAGCAAATACGTTGACTTTTTTTTGCAGGAGTTTTTCAGGACTTTACCTTCATTTGTACTTGATACAGGGGATTTTCTGAGTAAGATAAAGGATGTTGAATGGAAACAGAGCTACTTGCTGATTTCTCTTAATGTAACATCACTTTACACCAGCATTTTTCATAGGGATGGTTTGCGAGCAGTCCAGCATTATCTGGAATCAAGACCAAATGGCTTAGCTGAGCACACACGTATGATATTATCTATGATTTCTATGTGCTTAGGCAACAACTTTTTCTTATTTGGTAAGCAACTGTTTCAACAGACAAGGGGTGTGGCAATGGGAGCCTGCTTTTCTCCCAGTTACGCCTGTTTGCACATGGGGTACTGGGAGGAGCAGGTCCTTATGCCAAGCTATACTGAAATAATGCAGACTAAGGTAGTAAGGTGGCTCAGGTACATTGATGACCTGTTTATAATCTGGGACGGGTCAGTTAGTGATGCTAATGCATTCATCACACAGCTTAATGTAAACAATCTCAACTTGCAGTTCACTGCACAGATCAGTGAGACAACAGTGTGTTTCCTGGATGTAGAGGTTTTTTCCCGGAGGGGGAAACTCGAAACAAAGCTATACCGGAAACCAACTGCTGGCAACAGTATCCTCCACGCAGGTAGCCACCATCCTGCCCATCTCATTAGGAGCATCCCTTATGGGGAAATGCTCCGTATAAGAAGGATATGCAGTGATGAAAGTGATTGCAGGGAGGCCCAATCTGCATGTAAAATAAGATTCTTAAAGAGAGGATATTCACAGGACTGCATAGAAAAAGCCATCAGTAGAGCCAATTCCAGAGACAGAACATCATTGGTGCCTAGTTTGACTCAAAATAGAACCTTGCCTTCTCCAATTGCTAACAATGAGACCCGGCTTATTTTAACATTTAACAACCAACACTTGGTCATCAGAAACATAATTAAACGTAATTGGAAATTGATTTCCAGTGACCCAGTGTTATGTAATCTTGTTAAAGAGAGCCCCAACATCACCTACAAACGAGCGAGAAGCATGGGTGATTGTTTAGTCTCCAATAGCCCAGAAATTAGAAGCACAACAACATTGTTGGATTCAAGCCGAGGTTTCCGCAAATGTGCTTCGTGCAAAGCCTGCAAGAATGGAGTTAGCAGAAAGGAATATACCACTCCATTTAGCATGAAGCCTATTGCCATTAAATGCCAACTAACTTGCCGAACAGAATATGCGGTGTATGTGTTGGAATGCCCGTGTGGTTTGCGCTATGTTTGTAGCACGAGACCACACGTATACAAACGCATTCTGCAGCACCTAAGGGCAATAACTAATGGGGATATGGCTTACCCTGTGGCTAGGCATTTTGAAGAATTGCATGGTAAAAATCCTTCAGAATTAAGGTACTTTGTAATTGATACTGTGCCTCCGCAGAGGAGGGGAGGTGATCGTGAAGCTATGTTGCGTAGACTGGAAACCAGACATATCATCTTATTGGATACTAAGACCCCAAATGGTCTAAATGCAGGTGAAGACTGTCATACTTACCTGTAAACAGAAACTTGAATGTACTTAACTTAAAAATGGTAATCATACTAAGAGTCCGCTTCCATTCCTATCTTTCTAATGAACAGTACTGTTTTTATTATCACAGTTTTCAGCTATTTGCACTATTCACTCGTGGTAGCACCTTATTTTTAGGCCAATATTTATTGCTGACTTTGCACTTAAGCCTGTCTTCTGCTCATGATATGTCAATTGTGGTTTTGATATAATAGATATTTGATATGAAGAAAAATTTGTATTTATATCAAGTATGGTGGAGCAACATTTATTGTGTAGGAATTAGTACATCAATGTTGTTATCTCATGGAATTGCTACTATTTTATGATTATGTGTATATTCGTATTCATGATCTAAAGAAATTTTATTCATTTTGATGTGTATGTTTATATCTATTTATTTATAGATGGTATATATATTTTTGTATTTTTATACATACTTCTATATATTTATATATCCATGTATTTATACAATGTATTTCTATGAGAAACCACCAGTATTTACATGTGTACTTACACAGTAATATCTCGCTTGACTATCGATTCCATGAGCAGTTGTATTAAATAGACAGGCTTGGAGTTAATTGCATTTATGCAGTAATGAGTTACGACAGTATGGTGTCTATGTCTAGCAAAAGTAATTGGCACTAGCACTTTTAATTGAGCACATACGCCCCTACACGTTGTCATGTGATCAAGGCCGTGGTCGGCCGAAACGCGTAATGGTGGTGTGGTGGAGAGCAGAATAAAATAACCAGCACCGATTCCTGGGTTCGTCTCGTCATTTTCGTGACTGCTGTGACGTTTGTTTGTATATATATATATATATATATATTCACAGAAAAAAACCATAGGTTTGAGACCATATATAGTTAGGTATTTGCATTTACAAAACCTTGAAAATTCAATGAAAAAACCATAGGTTTGAGACCATATATAGTTAGGTGAATATTTTAATCATACAAAACCAATGAAATTCCATATATAGTTAGTTGCACTAACTATATATTTCCCGCACCCGCAATCCACTGCTGATGATGTCACATATTACATCATTCATGACATGGTCAGTGACATCGCTGATGACATCACTGATGACATCTCAAATGACATCACTGATGACATCACTGATGACATCTCAAATGACATCACTGATGACATCATCCAGTGACTGTGTGTTTCTGTAAAGTTTAAATATGTTTGACATATTGAAGAATGAGTGGATGTATAAGTGTCTGGATGAAGGATTTAGTAGGTGCGTGACTGACTGTATGAGTGAGTGAATAAATGTGTCGTACTAAATGCATGGGTTAGTGACTAAACTGTCTGAATGTGTGCATCAGTATGTCTGTTGTGATGTAAACTGCTGCATGTGTTGATCATTAGCTATACGAGAAGCTATATGTGTTATTGATTGGTTGCCCAAGTATTTGTATGGGAGATTGAGTTTGTGTGGGGGTGGCTGGGAGGTGTGTGACTCTGTGCATAGATGTGTGAGCAGTTGATTCACTAGGTGTATGAGTTCAAGAGTGCATGTGGAAACAGCTACATGGGCGGTTGACTGTGTGCATGAGTGTATTGATGAGTGAATGGATATCTCAATGCTACATGTCATAGTAAGTGCATATGTAAAACACAGTACATGTGAGAGTTGGCATATATAAATAACTGTGCATGAGAGCCAGTGAATGTGTGAGTGGCTGTATGGATCATTGTGAACTTGTATCAGGGATTGTATAAGAGAGTAAATATGTGTTAGTATATGTTTGAATAAGTAAGGTGTGTATAACTGTATAGTTGAGGAAATGGAGGTGAGATTGATTCTTTGCATGACTGACTAGGTGTGTGAGTAACTCCATGGATGAGTGACAGTGTGTGAGTGTCTGTATACACTGAGTGTATCTAAGGTTATATTAGAGCCTGAAGAGGTTCATCGTATTAGCACATGAATGATGTCATCAGTGATGTGATCAATGATGTCAAATGAGATGTGATCAGTGATGTCATCAGTGATGTCATTTGAGATGTCATCAGTGATGTCATCAGTGATGTCATTTGAGATGTCATCAGTGATGTCATTTGAGATGTCATCAGCGATGTCAGTTGAGATGTCATCAGTGATGTCATTTGAGATGTCATCAGTGATGTCATCAGTGATGTCACTGACCATGTCATGAATGATGTAATATGTTACATCATCAGCAGTGGATTGCGGGTGCGCGAAATATATAGTTAGTGTAACTAACTATATATGGAATTTCATTGGTTTTGTATGATTAAAATATTCACCTAACTATATATGGTCTCAAACCTATGGTTTTTTCATTGAATTTTCAAGGTTTTCTAAATGCAAATACCTAACTATATATGGTCTCAAACCTATGTTTTTTTCTGTGAATTTCAAAGGTTTTTTGAATGCTAATTCCTAACTATATAAGGCCTGAAACCTATGGTTTTTTCAGTGAATTTCAAAGGTTTTTTAAATGCTAATTCTATTAGCGGATAACGTTTTTATATATTCAAACGTTTTTTTAATGCTAATTCCTAACTATATAAGGCCTGAAACCTATGGGTTTTTCAGTGAATTTCAAAGGTTTTTTAAATGCTAATTCCTAACTATATAAGGCCTGAAACCTATGGTTTTTTTAGTGAATTCGCAAGAATTTTTAAATACTTATTCTTAACTATATAAGGCCTGAAACCTATGTTTTTTTCAGTAAATTTCAAAGGTTTTTTAAATGCTAATTCCTAACAATATAAGGCCTGAAAGAACAATAGTTACTTACCTGTAAACAGTTGGTTCTCCAGTATTGGTGTCTTTCATAGATTCACATGCCTGAATCATTCCCCGTCGTCGGAGTGGGAGTCCCACGGTATATATAAAAGCAATAAATGCCATAAAACTTATAGCAAATATCAGAGATACTAAACCAGGAAGTAAAGTAGCACCAGCTACAGTAGAAAAAACTTCCACATTAGTGACTATCCTAGTCGTTATGTATTAGTCCAAACTTTAGCCAATCAGGCGACAGCACCCACCAGAATGTTCTCCCCAGAGGCTCAGGCTCTCAGATTTTCACGCACGGGAGTGAAACCCTAAAATGCCTGAGTGAGTCTCTGGGGGGAGGCGGGCGGGTTGCATGTGAATCTATGAAAGACACCAATACTGGAGAACCACCTGTTTAGAGGTAAGTAACTATTGTTCTTCTCCAGTATTAGGGGTGTCTTTCATAGATTCACATGCCTGAATCAGAATAGTAAGCAGTACTCCTAACATAATGCTCGTAGACGTCAGAGTATCAAATACATATATATCTATACATATATATATAACAGAATACCAGTTATACAATAAGCATCGAATCTGAAAGAACGTCTAAAGAGCATATAGGAGGAGGAGGAAACAGAGGCTCACCTTATTTGAAAAGATTACGCAGCACTGTTCTTCCAACCGAAGCATCTGCGTTGTCTGCTGAATCTAGACAGTAGTGTCTAGTAAAGGTGTGTCTGCTAGACCATGTAGCAGCTCTGCAGATCTGTCGAAGAGGCACACCAGCAAAAAGGGCAGTTGAAGAGCTAACCGCCTGTTCTGCCTGGTTTCTCAGATTAGATAGGACCAGCTCATCAGAGCATTACTAACTCAGCCAGAACGTTACCATCTCCCCCTCCCTAGGACCTATTTACAACAGGTAACTACATACATCTACCACCTAAGGACAGGGAATTCCTAAGATGCATACCATGTACCTCCTATAATATCAGCAATCGGCGGCCTCGCGGTCCCATACGAACCCAGACCTCTCTACCCAGACAGCAGTATCAGAATCGGCGGCCTCGCGGTCCCATACGAACCCAGACCTCTCTACCCAGACGGCAGTATCAGAATCGGCGGCCTCGCGGTCCCATACGAACCCAGACCTCTCTACCCAGACGGCAGTATCAGAATCGGCGGCCTCGCGGTCCCATACGAACCCAGACCTCTCTACCCAGACGGCAGTATCAGAATCGGCGGCCTCGCGGTCCCATACGAACCCAGACCTCTCTACCCAGACGGCAGTATCAGAATCGGCGGCCTCGCGGTCCCATACGAACCCAGACCTCTCTACCCAGACGGCAGTATCAGAATCGGCGGCCTCGCGGTCCCATACGAACCCAGACCTCTCTACCCAGACGGCAGTATCAGAATCGGCGGCCTCGCGGTCCCATACAAACCCAGACCTCTCTATCCAGACGGCAGTATCAGAATCGGCGGCCTCGCGGTCCCATACGAACCCAGACCTCTCTACCCAGACGGCAGTATCAGAATCGGCGGCCTCGCGTTCCCATACGAACCCAGACCTCTCTACCCAGACGGCAGTATCAGAATCGGCGGCCTCGCGGTCCCATACGAACCCAGACCTCTCTACCCAGACGGCAGTATCAGAATCGGCGGCCTCGCGGTCCCATACGAACCCAGACCTCTCTACCCAGACGGCAGTATCAGAATCGGCGGCCTCGCGGTCCCATACGAACCCAGACCTCTCTACCCAGACGGCAGTATCAGAATCGGCGGCCTCGCGGTCCCATACGAACCCAGACCTCTCTACCCAGTGGCAGTTTATCCTATGATTACCATTACATAAAGGGATCAGTCTCACTATTCATCAGGGGTATAGAACTACAGTATTACCGATCACACAACGGTTGCCAATTTGGATAATGTACAACTTATTCTCTAATTCAAGGGGCTCCTCTCTCCCTTATTCAGTTACCACTTACCTGATCAGGGTTAGCATCTGTTCACATAGCAGCATCTGACTAGAAGAATAGGTTACCCTCTCATACAAGAACACGCAGCACATGTCGGTTCACTAAGAACTGGGGTACTTTATTTCTCATTACAATAAACAATCATATAACACCACACTACAACACATAACCTGCAAAGAGAAGTGAAAGATTAGGTTGTACACTCTAATAAGAAAGGGTCGACATCACCTTATTAATATGAAGTCTGCACTCAGCAGTCATCTAGGTTCCCTTCTCGTCTGTGCCTTGGCTCGTCTTGAAGTCACACCTCCGCAATCACGGGTACACGGCTGCACCGCTATGCGCTGTTCCCTTCACCCTTCTCCAAGTCACTGGAACCTTCCTCTCATTGGCTACTCTCTTTTCCCTGGCTGTTCTGCTAAGAGAGTATCTGTTTCTCGATTCTTCTCCGCCTTTAGAATGGCGCCTGTCTTCCCTGGAATAAGTAATAGCTTTGCTGCTAACGGCTAGATGCCGCCTACGGACTAACTCACTCACTGTCTCGAACTTTCACTAATATAGAAGCGTGTCTCCTCATGGAAAATTCCGGCCAGTACCCTGCCGCCCACCAAATTCTTGTACCTCCCCGTACCAAGGACACGTTCCCAGCCGGCCGGCCTGATGTTGTGTCTTCGGTATGAAGAAAAATACAATCCTTCGACAAGGGCCGGCCTGAACCGGTTCTCTCCAAGCGAACAACACCTCATAACTAAAACATTACACTTGACCTAGAAGCATCCCAAGCTGCCAGAGCAGAAAGAAAGATGGAGTCTCTCCCGTTTGCGGCCTACCAGGCCCGAATTCAGCATAACTCCATGGAAAGTATAATAATACCCTCACTAAAGGACGGATTATCCCTAATACTAACGAATCTATCCCCTAGCCTGTGTGTATGAGCCCTAATCTAAGGAGGAGAATACAGAATTATAGCAAAGTGCCTTGTAAATAGGCTCTATTCACTACTCTAGCCCTTGCACTGGAATGATAAGAGACTGAAGTCACCTTCAATCACCTTTCCTCAAAAGAGGGCCGGGAAAATCGAGCAGAACACCGCCCTTGTAGAATGTGCTCTTGGCAAGGCCTGTAAGGGTCTACCGGCCTGCTGATGACAAAGTCCAATCGTAGAGGAGACCCATCTAGCAATGGTCTGTTTTGAAACTGCACAGCCCCGGCGTTGCTGCCCATAAGCCACGAACAGTTGATCTGTCTTGCGGATGGCAGAAGTTCTGGAGAGATAAAATTTAAGACATCTTCTAATGTCTAATGAATGGAGTGCTCTTTCAGCCGAAGACTGTGGGGCTGGAAAGAATGTCTTGAGGACAACCGGCTCATTCAGATGAAAATCCAGAGGCACTTTAGGCATGTACGTTGGATTAGTACGCAGTACCACTGAGTCCGTGGTGAATTGGATGAAAGGTGCTTTAGATGTAAATGCTTGAATATCGCTTACCCTTCTAGCAGATGTTAAGGCTAGTAACAACGACACTTTCCATGTCAGAAATTTCAGGTCCACCTTATGGATCGGCTCAAAAGGGTGACGCATGAGCTGAGTTAATACGACATTCAGATGCCATGCCGGAGGAGGTTTCCGGACAGGCGGAAACATACGAAATAATCCCTTGAAAAATTGTTGTATGATCCTTACAGAGAACAAAGAGTTTGATCCATCTTGACGAAATCTAGAAATGGCAGCTAGGAAGACTTTAAGAGTAGAGTGTGCCAAACCCAATCTGGCCAAATGCAAAAAGAAAGGAAGGATTTGCTCCGGTTTTGCATGAATGGGATGTAGATCATTAGATTGGCACCATGCACAGAAACGTTTCCACTTAAGTTTGTAGGTTTTGATCGTGGATGGAGCTCTGGCTTTCGCCAGCACCTCCTGGCAATCTTGTGGAATGTTCAGGTGTGCAAATTCCATGTGCTGAGGAGCCAAGCTGACAATTTCAGCGAGTTCGGGTCCGGATGGTATACTCTGCCCTGCTGGGTGGAGAGAAGATTCGGAATGCGTGGAAGTTGGATAGGGTTGCATTCCGAGAGAAGGAGTAGCTCGGTGAACCAGTATTGCCTGGGCCATCGTGGAGCGATCAGTATCAACCGGCATGGCTGCTTCTTCATCTTCCTGATGACTTTCGGGATCAGAGGTATCGGTGGAAAAGCGTATGCGAATATTTGATTCCAATTCAGCGAAAGGGCATCCCCGCACGAGTCCTTGTGGGGAACCCAGCTTGCAAAGTATGGGCATTTCCGGTTCTGGTATGTCGCAAACAAGTCCAAATCCGGATGCCCCCATATCTGAAAGATGCGATGTAGAGATGGTAGATGTAGTTCCCACTCGTGAGTGCAGCCCCCGGACCTGCTGAGAGAGTCCGCCAACACATTTGCAATTCCCGGAACATGGACCGCTGACAGATGGATATTGTGAGTCAGGGCCCAACTCCAGATCTCTTGTGCTTGTTGCGACAACCGGGCTGATTTTGTGCCGCCCTGCTTGTTCAGATAATGCATGCAGGTGGTGTTGTTTGTTCGTATTAAAACTGTGGCACCTTGTAGAGTCGCTTGAAAGGACTTCAGGGCTAAAAATATGGCGTGCAACTCTAGCCTGTTTATGTGCCATCTCATTTGGATCTGGTTCCATTTCCCGCTGACCGTCATGCCTTGGAGGTGTGCACCTCAGCCTGTCATTGATGTGTCGGTCGTTACTATGAACCTTGGCACTTCCGTGAGGAAGGAGCATCCCACTTGTATGTTGGATCGGTGGGTCCACCATTTTATCGCTTGTCGCATTCGCGGTGTAATTTGGATGATATCCTCGAAGGATCCTGAAACCTGGATCCACTGGCGACTGAGCTCTTCTTGCAAGGGCCTCATCCGAAGACGACAGTTGGGGGTGAGAAGAATGCAGGAAGAAAGCATCCCGATGAAGGACTTGAACATGCGCACTGAAACGCACTTTTTTAATAACAGTGCCGCAGCGAATCGTTGAATCTTGTCCTGTCTTTCCTTTGAGATGAATACTTGGGCAAGCTTGGTGTCCAGTGTCGCTCCCAAGAAAGTCTTCCTTGTTGCTGGTGTGAGGTGTGACTTTTCGAAGTTTACTGAGAAACCCAGGTTTTGCATCAGTGACAGAGTTTTTTGAACGTGATCTTGTGCCATGTCGAAAGAACTGGCCTTGATAAGGCAATCGTCCAGATATGGATATATTTGTATCGATTGCAACCGAAGATGGGCAGCTACTGGGGCCAGCATCTTCGTAAACACTCTGGGAGCTGAACGCAGTCCAAATGGAAGGACTTTGAACTGGAAGTCCCTGCCAGCCACTCTGAACCTCAGAAACTTCCGATGCCGTGGAAAAATCGGTACGTGGAAGTATGCATCCTGAAGGTCGAGTGTTGCCATAAACTCTCCCGCCGAAAGAAATTGGAGGATTTCTTGAAGTGTTAGCATCCTGAATGTTAGTTTCCTTAGGAACTTGTTTAGGGCTCGCAGGTCGAGGATGGGACGCCATTCTCCCGACTTCTTGCGAATAAGGAAAAACCTTGAGTAGAAGCCTTTTCCTTTCTGATGATGAGGTACTCTTTCGATTGCTCTCTTCCGGATCATGGTGTTGATCTGGATGAACAGCTCCTTGAGGTGCGCTGGAGGGGGTCCTTTTGGGGGGCAATTTGGGGGAGTTTTTACGAATTCCAAAATGTGACCTCTGGCTACCACATCCAGGACCCATTTGTCTGTGGTAATTTTGGACCAATTTAAGTCATTTTGGGATATTTTTCCTACAATTTGGTTCAGGTTGGCAAAAAGTGGTGGCAGGATGCGTACCTCATTTCTTATTGTCTCTCCCTTGATAATTAGATTTTCCTCGAGGTTGAGAGAAATTTCCTCTCCTCTGCCCATATGTTTGCTGCGGATATGGCTGGAATCTTTGGTTTCCCTGGGCGGAAGAATAGGAGCGCTGTTGGTTGTAACCTCCTCTATTAGAGAAATTCCCTCTTCCTTTTGCTCCACGAAAGGAAGATTTCTGGTATTGCAGAGTACCCAGCGAACGTGCTGTTTCAGTATCTTTTTTGATGGCCTCCAGAGCCTCATCAACATGTTTTCCAAATAAGAATTCTCCATCAAATGCCATGTCTATAATTCTGGTTTGGACCTCCTGCCGGAAGGATGTTGCCTTCAACCATCCTTGCCTCCTGAGAACAGCTGCACCTGCTAGCTGCCGAAATCCAGTGGCAGCAACGTCCACTGCAGCATCAATCATTTCCGAGGAGATACACTCTCCTTCTTGAAGGATTTTCTTCGCTTCAGTTCGATCTGGCTCGGGAAGCTTGTCCATGTACGGCGAGATGTCCGACCACATCTGCCTATCGTATCTTCCTAAAATGGCTAGGGAGTTTGCGGCTCTGATGGTCGTAGCTGCAATAGTAGAAACCTTGTTCCCGATAGAATCTAGGCACCTCCCATCCTTGTCTGGTGGAACAGAGACTTGAGACGTTGGATTAGAATATCTCTTCTGCGCTGCCTGCGCTACCACAGAGTCTGCTTTAGCTTGTCCGATGAGGCATGCTGGAGAAGAATTTGGCGCCCTATACTTTTTATCTACTCTTGGGAGCACTGCTGGTAAAGAATTTGGCTTGGACATGATCTTTAGTCCTTCCTTCCAGATGAAATCTATAATCGGAATAGTCCAACTCTGTTTCTGTGGTGTAGTCTTGAAATCATACAAGAAGCATTCTTCTTGCTTTGACTCCATGGTTATCATAAACCTCCTCGTTGCTCTATCCATGATCTTGTGGAATGAGGCAATGTCGACAGGTGGTGACTCAGATGTAGTATGTTCTGCCGGAGAGGGCGTGTTTATAATCCTCATACTCCGACGATTCTGACACATTATCCAGTTCTCCTTCTTCTTGTTCTTCATGTTCTGAGAACTCTTCCTCCCTTGGCTGAGGAACTGAAACGTCCGACGCAGGTAACGATGGACGTCCTTCCTCCAACGGCACAGTAGTCAATGGTTGCGTCCGCTTAGAAAGCGGAGTCGCTGTCTTAGGTCTTGGGGTAGATACTATAGATTCACCGGACTCTGAAGGTGGGAAACGTCTGTAATAGTCACTGAGCATGTACTGCAGATTGCGAAACAAATCGTCAGGCAACTGCATATCAGGAGTAGGCCTGTCAGCATGTGAAGTAGGCTCAGTGTCCTCCATCTCTTCCTCTACATCCTCTTGAACCTTAATCCGGAGTTCAGATGGACTTCTAGCTACCCCAAAATTTTCATCCTCATAGGATCCTTCCTCATCGGATTCCAAGAGTTTGTCTGGCACTACAAGCGTTGAAGAAATCATCTCCGTAGTAGCTCTCTTCTTTAGCAGCGTAGCCGCAGTTGCAGGTGATGGCAATGTAATCCCTGCTGTGTGCGCTGACCAAACTTGCAAAGTAGTGCAGCTTGATAGAGGCGGTGTCGATGGTACATCCGTTTGCTGTTGAAACTGTTGTCTCGTCGACGGTATCGTCGTCGACGGGGTCGTCGACGGTAACTTCGTCGACGTGGTTTTCGTCGTCGACGAGGATCTCTTCGTCGACGAGGCCGTCGACGGTAGCATCGTCGACGGGGACGCCGTCAAGGTCGTCGACGGTGGCTTCGTCGACGTGGACTTCGCCGTCGACGAGGATTTTATCGTCGACGGAAAGGCCATCGACGTCGAGGGCTTCGTCGACGGCACCAACTTCATCGTCGACGGAGATCCAACCGTCGACATCATAGACGTAGACGAGAAAGTCGTCGACGGGACAATTGTCGACGACGAGATAGGCCTGATCTGGACATGAACCAGTGTAGGCGATGAAGCTGAAGACATGACAAGAGTAGGCTTTGGTGAGGAGAAAGTCATAGTGCAGGTGGTAGACGTGGCCACATGAGAGGAAACACAGTCCTTTTTTGACGTTGAAATTGTCAATGGTGGCAACTGAGGAGGCGCAGATTTTGAAGATTTCTTGGGAACTGTATTTTTCCCAGACTTCTTAGAGGGCGTACTATCCCCTTTAGTAGGTGGGAGAGTTTTACTCGAAGTATTAGGCCCAGGAGCATCCTGAGAGGATTGAGCCTTCTTAGCCACCTTCGCCCTTAGAGATGAAACTTCTGTTTCAGCCTTCCTCTTAGAAAGAAATGAAGAACCAGAGGCAAAGCTTCCTACCTCAGACAAAGGGTCATCCTTGTCCTTGAGTCTGTTGAGCCACAATAGCAGTCGTCCTTCTCTATCCCTGATGGTCTTAGGGGGGAAGGTCCGGCAGATCTTGCACTCTTTTGCCTTATGGTCTGGATAAAGGCAATATAAACATTTCTTGTGGGGATCTTCCTTGAAAAGTCTTGGCTTCCCACAAGAATCACAGGCCCTGAACAGGGATTTTGAAGAAGACATCTGTGAAACTTGAAGAAACTAATAATGTAGAAGAAAAAACTGAGCAGAGCTCAGGGAGACTCCCTTCACATGACGTGCGGTAGAAAATCTGAGAGCCTGAGCCTCTGGGGAGAACATTCTGGTGGGTGCTGTCGCCTGATTGGCTGCAGTTTGGACTAATACATAACGACTAGGATAGTCACTAATGTGGAAGTTTTTTCTACTGTAGCTGGTGCTACTTTACTTCCTGGTTTAGTATCTCTGATATTTGCTATAAGTTTTATGGCATTTATTGCTTTTATATATACCGTGGGACTCCTACTCCGACGACGGGGAATGATTCAGGCATGTGAATCTATGAAAGACACCCCTAATACTGGAGAACCTATGTTTTTTTCTTTGAATTTCAAAGGTTTGTTAAATGCTAATTCCATTAGCGGATAACGTTTAAATGTATTAATATCCTAGTGGGACCACCTGAGCAGCCCTAAGGGGTCAGGGTGTTTCTACCCTGCCCCCTTTTTGTGTTCTACACGTTTTTTTTTCTGCTTTCTTGTGCCTCAGTCTACTAAGACCCAAGATGGATGCCAACACCTCCTGGTTAGAAGTGTTGACAGCCAATGAGCATGCAGCTTTCTCGGGAAGGCATGCTGATTGGCTGTCACTGTCTGTCAACACTAGCACAAGATAGATGCCAACACCTCCTGGTTAGAAGTGTTGACAGCCAATGACCATGCAGCTTTCTCGGGAAGGCATGCTGATTGGCTGCCACTGTCTGTCAACACTCAAAACCAGGAAGTGTTGGCAGCCATCTTGTGCCTTGTTAGAACCAAGGCACAAGAAAGCAGTGAAACAAAGGTGTGAAACTCGCAAAGGGGCCAGAGTAGAATCACCCTGACCCCCTAGGCCTGCTCAGGGGGTCCCACAAAGACCCCAAAGGCAAACATTTTTTTTTGGTAAAAATCGGGGTACGCGTACCGTGCGCGTACGGTACGCGTACCCCGCGACTTAAAAAAAAAATATATATATATATTTTTGCCTTCGGGGTCCTTGTGGGACCCCCTGAGCAGGTCTAGGGGGTCAGGGTGCTTCTACCCAGCCCCCTTTTTGAGTTCTACACGTTTGTTTTTCTGCTTTCCTGTGCCTCAGTCTACCGAGGCACAAGATGGCTGTCAACAGTTTCTGTTTTGGAGTGTTGACAGACATTGGCAGCCAATCAGCATGCAGCTCGTGCGCTTGAGGTACGCTTACCGTACGCGTACGTGCGCGTACCGTAAGCGCACCGGTAAGCTCAAGGGTAAGCTGCTATAGATATATATTTTTTTTTTAACCTTAATTTCTCAAAATCCACTGGACCGCATATCTTGAGACCTAGCAAAGGCACATCGGGCTAACAGTCCCTACAATTTTGCCAAGTTTGGTGGAAATCCATTCAGCCGTTCGGGCTAAAAGTGAGTCCATCCGCCCTATGGAAAATTGCATGGGGAAAACACGTTTTGGGACCCCCCTTTTTTCTCGGCCCCCGCTTGACGAATCCCCCCCAAACTTTCAGGGAAGGACCGGAGAGTAAATGTGCCATTTTCAGGAAAATTTCAGCCGATTCCGTCCATCAACGCCAAAGTTATTCAACATAGAATTTTGAAAAATCCCACAGGAAAAAAATCCTAACTATATATACCTACTGGCGACCGCCAGTAGGTAATATATATATATATATATATATATTCAGATATATATATATATATATATATATATATATATATTCAGGCTCCAGATACACCGAAACCATGGGTCACTCTTTGTGTCGGGTGCCGTCAAAACGCGGCGGTGTACCGCGTTATTAAATTCAAGCTCCAAACTCTTATTCCCATACCCGGCCGGGTTGGGAAACCAAGAAACAGCACTCCCGGGCTCAAAAAGGTGCAGCAAAAGTTTTTATTCTTCAAGCAAACGCGTTTCGGGACAGCGTCCCTTCGTCAGTGGTTCAACAGTGTAAACTACGCAGCGCCATTTTTTAAAACACCACAATGGGTCATGGAAATAAACAGCGGACTCAAAACATTATTCAATGAGGTAGCGCCATTTTGAAGTGGTCAAGAACGGTCACAAAATCAATAACAGCATGCATTATTCAAACATGATTTTCGGCTGTTATCTCAAAAGTTTCTTTAAACAGATGACACATTTAAAGCCGTATATCGGCCTAGACCCTTACACTTATTTCCTCATAAATTGTCTATGTTTACGGGGTGTTTTCATGATTGGGCCAAGCTTCGAAACTGCTTAATTATTCGTCAAAAATTTACGGATATGGTTTTTATCCATATCGAAAAAGGAGAAATCCTCCATAGTAATCTCAACGGCTGCATCCAGTTACACTAGCTTAGTCCCATCCAATAGTCACCCCTCCTACATCTAGTTGAAATTCAGAATTTAGACAGACATATAAACACATCATCCACAACAACTACAGTATTTTCATATTCTTGCTGATTTTCAATCTTGATCTTGAAACTAAGGCACCTGGAGGTCTCAACATGGGAGAGGAGATGGCAACTCATCTAGGATGAGTTATTTGCTTTCATAGAAAACTGTATATGACCTAGTAACTGTGATGAATTGTATAAATGAAAATCAGCAAGAATATGAAAATACTGTAGTTGTTGTGGATGATGTGTTTATATGTCTGTCTAAATTCTGAATTTCAACTAGATGTAGGAGGGGTGACTATTGGATGGGCCTACGGCTTGCCGATAATAAAGTGCTTCTTCATTTCCCTACGGGTCACTGCCTTTTCTTTTGAGGAGGATTTGTTCGTGTTTAATTTGCGTCAAGCCAGAACGCAATTGTGGTGCACCCACCCCCGCACAAAGAGGTATGGACGTCCTGGCCTAGCTCTCTGGAGCATCCTGTCTTCGTTGTGTAAGCAACATCGTCTATGACCCACCTCGACGCCTGGCGAAATAAAGCGGAGGAGGAGGTATGCCTACCTCCCTCTTGGGTAACCGGGATTCCCGCGCTGACCCCCGTTTGATAATGCTGGACTGAAAGGTTGCGGGGGTTTCAAGTGGGGAGCTGAAGGGGCACTGGACTGTCGACATGCCTCACCTTCCTTCGTGCTCCCAGCCTGCGTCTGTACTCTGACACTCCGCAATTTCTCCAACGCGGCATCTCCATTCCCGTGATGCCGATGACTGTGGCATTATGGGTTTTGTGGTCCCTATACGCAAGGACTACTTTGGGAGGGCTGAACATTATCAGGAGGCGGAGCTAACTGTTACCACCTACTTAGAGGCAGATCCAAACATTTCGCAGCAGAAGGAGCGGTTGGAGAGGGGCGCTGATGAAGGAGGAAACTCCGAAATGCATTCGCCTACGGCTTGCCGATAATAAAGTGCTTCTTCATTTCCCTACGGGTCACTGCCTTTTCTTTTGAGGAGGATTTGTTCGTGTTTAATTTGCGTCAAGCCAGAACGCAATTGTGGTGCACCCACCCCCGCACAAAGAGGTATGGACGTCCTGGCCTAGCTCTCTGGAGCATCCTGTCTTCGTTGTGTAAGCAACATCGTCTATGACCCACCTCGACGCCTGGCGAAATAAAGCGGTGGAGGAGGTATGCCTACCTCCCTCTTGGGTAACCGGGATTCCCGCGCTGACCCCCGTTTGATAATGCTGGACTGAAAGGTTGCGGGGGTTTCAAGTGGGGAGCTGAAGGGGCACTGGACTGTCGACATGCCTCACCTTCCTTCGTGCTCCCAGCCTGCGTCTGTACTCTGACACTCCGCAATTTCTCCAACGCGGCATCTCCATTCCCGTGATGCCGATGACTGTGGCATTATGGGTTTTGTGGTCCCTATACGCAAGGACTACTTTGGGAGGGCTGAGCATTATCAGGAGGCGGAGCTAACTGTTACCACCTACTTAGAGGCAGATCCAAACATTTCGCAGCAGAAGGAGCGGTTGGAGAGGGGCGCTGATGAAGGAGGAAACTCCGAAATGCATTCGCCTACGGCTTGCCGATAATAAAGTGCTTCTTCATTTCCCTACGGGTCACTGCCTTTTCTTTTGAGGAGGATTTGTTCGTGTTTAATTTGCGTCAAGCCAGAACGCAATTGTGGTGCACCCACCCCCGCACAAAGAGGTATGGACGTCCTGGCCTAGCTCTCTGGAGCATCCTGTCTTCGTTGTGTAAGCAACATCGTCTATGACCCACCTCGACGCCTGGCGAAATAAAGCGGTGGAGGAGGTATGCCTACCTCCCTCTTGGGTAACCGGGATTCCCGCGCTGACCCCCGTTTGATAATGCTGGACTGAAAGGTTGCGGGGGTTTCAAGTGGGGAGCTGAAGGGGCACTGGACTGTCGACATGCCTCACCTTCCTTCGTGCTCCCAGCCTGCGTCTGTACTCTGACACTCCGCAATTTCTCCAACGCGGCATCTCCATTCCCGTGATGCCGATGACTGTGGCATTATGGGTTTTGTGGTCCCTATACGCAAGGACTACTTTGGGAGGGCTGAACATTATCAGGAGGCGGGGCTAACTGTTACCACCTACTTAGAGGCAGATCCAAACATTTCGCAGCAGAAGGAGCGGTTGGAGAGGGGCGCTGATGAAGGAGGAAACTCCGAAATGCATTCGCCTACGGCTTGCCGATAATAAAGTGCTTCTTCATTTCCCTACGGGTCACTGCCTTTTCTTTTGAGGAGGATTTGTTCGTGTTTAATTTGCGTCAAGCCAGAACGCAATTGTGGTGCACCCACCCCCGCACAAAGAGGTATGGACGTCCTGGCCTAGCTCTCTGGAGCATCCTGTCTTCGTTGTGTAAGCAACATCGTCTATGACCCACCTCGACGCCTGGCGAAATAAAGCGGTGGAGGAGGTATGCCTACCTCCCTCTTGGGTAACCGGGATTCCCGCGCTGACCCCCGTTTGATAATGCTGGACTGAAAGGTTGCGGGGGTTTCAAGTGGGGAGCTGAAGGGGCACTGGACTGTCGACATGCCTCACCTTCCTTCGTGCTCCCAGCCTGCGTCTGTACTCTGACACTCCGCAATTTCTCCAACGCGGCATCTCCATTCCCGTGATGCCGATGACTGTGGCATTATGGGTTTTGTGGTCCCTATACGCAAGGACTACTTTGGGAGGGCTGAACATTATCAGGAGGCGGAGCTAACTGTTACCACCTACTTAGAGGCAGATCCAAACATTTCGCAGCAGAAGGAGCGGTTGGAGAGGGGCGCTGATGAAGGAGGAAACTCCGAAATGCATTCGCCTACGGCTTGCCGATAATAAAGTGCTTCTTCATTTCCCTACGGGTCACTGCCTTTTCTTTTGAGGAGGATTTGTTCGTGTTTAATTTGCGTCAAGCCAGAACGCAATTGTGGTGCACCCACCCCCGCACAAAGAGGTATGGACGTCCTGGCCTAGCTCTCTGGAGCATCCTGTCTTCGTTGTGTAAGCAACATCGTCTATGACCCACCTCGACGCCTGGCGAAATAAAGCGGTGGAGGAGGTATGCCTACCTCCCTCTTGGGTAACCGGGATTCCCGCGCTGACCCCCGTTTGATAATGCTGGACTGAAAGGTTGCGGGGGTTTCAAGTGGGGAGCTGAAGGGGCACTGGACTGTCGACATGCCTCACCTTCCTTCGTGCTCCCAGCCTGCGTCTGTACTCTGACACTCCGCAATTTCTCCAACGCGGCATCTCCATTCCCGTGATGCCGATGACTGTGGCATTATGGGTTTTGTGGTCCCTATACGCAAGGACTACTTTGGGAGGGCTGAACATTATCAGGAGGCGGAGCTAACTGTTACCACCTACTTAGAGGCAGATCCAAACATTTCGCAGCAGAAGGAGCGGTTGGAGAGGGGCGCTGATGAAGGAGGAAACTCCGAAATGCATTCGCCTACGGCTTGCCGATAATAAAGTGCTTCTTCATTTCCCTACGGGTCACTGCCTTTTCTTTTGAGGAGGATTTGTTCGTGTTTAATTTGCGTCAAGCCAGAACGCAATTGCGGTGCACCCACCCCCGCACAAAGAGGTATGGACGTCCTGGCCTAGCTCTCTGGAGCATCCTGTCTTCGTTGTGTAAGCAACATCGTCTATGACCCACCTCGACGCCTGGCGAAATAAAGCGGTGGAGGAGGTATGCCTACCTCCCTCTTGGGTAACCGGGATTCCCGCGCTGACCCCCGTTTGATAATGCTGGACTGAAAGGTTGCGGGGGTTTCAAGTGGGGAGCTGAAGGGGCACTGGACTGTCGACATGCCTCACCTTCCTTCGTGCTCCCAGCCTGCGTCTGTACTCTGACACTCCGCAATTTCTCCAACGCGGCATCTCCATTCCCGTGATGCCGATGACTGTGGCATTATGGGTTTTGTGGTCCCTATACGCAAGGACTACTTTGGGAGGGCTGAACATTATCAGGAGGCGGAGCTAACTGTTACCACCTACTTAGAGGCAGATCCAAACATTTCGCAGCAGAAGGAGCGGTTGGAGAGGGGCGCTGATGAAGGAGGAAACTCCGAAATGCATTCGCCTACGGCTTGCCGATAATAAAGTGCTTCTTCATTTCCCTACGGGTCACTGCCTTTTCTTTTGAGGAGGATTTGTTCGTGTTTAATTTGCGTCAAGCCAGAACGCAATTGTGGTGCACCCACCCCCGCACAAAGAGGTATGGACGTCCTGGCCTAGCTCTCTGGAGCATCCTGTCTTCGTTGTGTAAGCAACATCGTCTATGACCCACCTCGACGCCTGGCGAAATAAAGCGGTGGAGGAGGTATGCCTACCTCCCTCTTGGGTAACCGGGATTCCCGCGCTGACCCCCGTTTGATAATGCTGGACTGAAAGGTTGCGGGGGTTTCAAGTGGGGAGCTGAAGGGGCACTGGACTGTCGACATGCCTCACCTTCCTTCGTGCTCCCAGCCTGCGTCTGTACTCTGACACTCCGCAATTTCTCCAACGCGGCATCTCCATTCCCGTGATGCCGATGACTGTGGCATTATGGGTTTTGTGGTCCCTATACGCAAGGACTACTTTGGGAGGGCTGAACATTATCAGGAGGCGGAGCTAACTGTTACCACCTACTTAGAGGCAGATCCAAACATTTCGCAGCAGAAGGAGCGGTTGGAGAGGGGCGCTGATGAAGGAGGAAACTCCGAAATGCATTCGCCTACGGCTTGCCGATAATAAAGTGCTTCTTCATTTCCCTACGGGTCACTGCCTTTTCTTTTGAGGAGGATTTGTTCATATATATATATATATATATATATATATACATATATACATATATATATATATATATACATATATACATATATATATATATATATATATATATATATATATATATATAACTGTGAATACAGGTATATAAACTCCCTCCCCACCTACAGCTGACCCAGAACCATCTCTCCTTCAGGAAACAACTCAAGACCTGGCTGCTCAAGCAGTAGCAACCCCCCCTCCCCCCTCAGCGCCTTGAGACCCTTACGGGTGAGTAGCGCGCTTTACAAATTTGCTGATTGATTGATTGATTGATTAATGTACAAAGCACCTCACCAGATGCGTCCGCACCGGAGACTTCAACATCCCTGGCCAAGCACCGAAAACACCAAATCGGTAACCCTGTAGAGACTGGGGCACAGGAAATAATCTCTCCGGGCCCCAAAGTTGTCTCGCGAGTGCGTCCACTCCAAGACTGAGTTCCTGAGCTCCACCCCACAGACACCGCTTTTTATAGTTTAAATCAACATGCTCAAGAAGCCTCTAGCAGGCGCTCTCGCCCATCTATTCACAGTTGCTGGCCTCATCTCTGCATGGGATCCAACCGCACAGACCTTGCCAGATTCTGTTTGGGTGCACCGAGGCAAAAAACATACCTTTCCTTATCTTTTAGCCTTGGAGCTTTGCACGGCGCATCCTCCCTCTGTCCTAGAGATAAGCATAGAATGCACGAAAACAAGCTGAAGGTACAACATAACCTCACGAGATGCCACGCACCAGCTTGTACTGGTTTACGTGAAAAACATGTTTATGTTACTGCTGAAGTGTAACTACAGGGCAAGGCAGCACAAAAGGGAAGTGCGATGCAACAAAATGGAAGATCAGAGCATTGCATGGAATCGAGGTCAACATGTAATTTAGCACGTGTAAAATGGCAAATGCAGTACAAGAATACTTTACACTCAACTCTTTACCTGATACCCCTCCCCATGTTCTTTGGGATGGGTTTAAAGTCAACATATGCAGAGTGGTAACCTCCATCTTTATAGCTAGAATCCAGGAGGCACGCCTATTTGAATCGAAATTCACAGAAGAAATTCTATCACCGGAGCATACCGATGAACAGCGCACTACGCTCGGCGGCAAGCGACAATTGGCTTTTCTATGGGGTCAACTCAGGACACACAGAGTCAACAAAGCTGACCGCTCCCCTCTCGTTCTCAAGCAAAAATACTACGAGGGGGGGGGGATAAAGTGTGCCCCCTCCTCGAGCGTAGATCGGGACACCAGCACGCTAGGTCACACATAGGCAAGCTTTAGGTGGGCAACTCTGGCTGGGCTATCAGGGAGGGAGATAAAGAAGAGGCCTTTCTAGCCTATCTATACACATCCGGAGGTGAAGACCCAACATAAATAACTGCATATCTACAGAAGTACCCCTGGGAGCCACTAGATCCCTCCCTGCCACATGACCAGGAGGAACCTTTAACAATATCCGATCTCCGCATGGCCCTCCAAGAACTCCCCAAGGGCAAATCCCCTGACGGTCTCACCCAGACCTTCTATATGTTTTGTTTTGCCCCAGCTGCAAGACCACCTGCTACGGCTCTATAACTTATTTACTCATGCCAGAGGCCTCGCACCAACTATGTCCAACTCCGAAATTACATTAATTTCCAAGGAAGTCGCACTCTGTTTATCATACCGCCCGATTATCCTTATTAATTCTGATATGAAACTCTACACCAAGATGTTGGTCCACTGCCTGGAAAATCTCCTCCCCGGGTTGATTGACCTGGACCAGGTGGGCTTTATACATCACAGGTCGGGACCTGACAATGTTCGACGTCTTACACATCTAGTTGAGAAGGCCCAGCGACAGCTCTATCCCAGCTCTCCTCCTCTCATTAAATGCCAAAAAGGCTTTTGATTGGGTAAGCTGGTCCTTCCTCACAGTGGTCCTCCAGAAAATAGGGCTAGGCCCAGTCAAGGTTAGCAGAATTATGACCTCACATTAATGGCCTACTCCCTCCCTGCAGTAGTCCCAAGTTTTTCAGACATAAGAGTGGATCTCAGGGTACAAGATTAACTAGGCTAAATCGCAGGCATTAAACTTCACTCTCCCACCACAGTTCATATGCCACCTACAGAAACTCTCCCCTATCAGTGGACCTCCCACTCTATTCAGTGTTTAAGCCTTACAATCACAAACACTCTAGCTACAACCAAGATGGATCGCACACCACTAGCCTCTCCTCCGGGTCGCCCCTTAGCACTCTGGTACATGTAGTGCATGTAGATGGACGAGTAAAAAGTAGTTCACCACAGTTGGTGCGAGTAGTTACTCATTATCAACAAGTTCTCTGGACCCGAGACATGGCCCGGGTTTCGGGACAGTTTCCCTCGTCAGCAGAGCAGTGTTTGGGGTGGATGAGAAGGCCGCCAAGTAACCGTCACAGGCCCTGATGCCTCTCCGGCGCGCAGGTGCGTCTCCATGAGCTCGTCAGCTCAGGGCTCACGGGAGCCGTTTAAGTACAACCAAGATGGATCGCACACCACTAGCCTCTCCTCCGGGTCGCCCCTTAGCACTCTGGTACATGTAGTGCATGTAGATGGACGAGTAAAAAGTAGTTCACCACAGTTGGTGCAAGTAGTTACTCATTATCCCCAAGTTCTCTGGACCCGAGACATGGCCCGGGTTTCGGGACAGTTTCCCTCGTCAGCAGAGCAGTGTTTGGGGTGGATGAGAAGGCCGCCAAGTAACCGTCACAGGCCCTGATGCCTCTCCGGCGCGCAGATGCGTCTTCATGAGCTCATCAGCTCAGGGCTCATGTGAGCCGTTTAAGTACAACCAAGATGGATCGCACACCACTAGCCTCTCCTCCGGGTCGCCCCTTAGCACTCTGGTACATGTAGTGCATGTAGATGGACGAGTAAAAAGTAGTTCACCACAGTTGGTGCGAGTAGTTACTCATTATCCCCAAGTTCTCTGGACCCGAGACATGGCCCGGGTTTCGGGACAGTTTCCCTCGTCAGCAGAGCAGTGTTTGGGGTGGATGAGAAGGCCGCCAAGTAACCGTCACAGGCCCTGATGCCTCTCCGGCGCGCAGGTGCATCTC
Organism: Lissotriton helveticus; assembly: GCF_964261635.1. Taxonomy (NCBI): domain Eukaryota; kingdom Metazoa; phylum Chordata; class Amphibia; order Caudata; family Salamandridae; genus Lissotriton; species Lissotriton helveticus. The sequence continues at coordinate 1,240,161,616 of NC_136059.1, read as the reverse complement.
CATGAGCTCGTCAGCTCAGGGCTCACGGGAGCCGTTTAAGTACAACCAAGATGGATCGCACACCACTAGCCTCTCCTCCGGGTCGCCCCTTAGCACTCTGGTACATGTAGTGCATGTAGATGGACGAGTAAAAAGTAGTTCACCACAGTTGGTGCGAGTAGTTACTCATTATCCCCAAGTTCTCTGGACCCGAGACATGGCCCGGGTTTCGGGACAGTTTCCCTCGTCAGCAGAGCAGTGTTTGGGGTGGATGAGAAGGCCGCCAAGTAACCGTCACAGGCCCTGATGCCTCTCCGGCGCGCAGGTGCGTCTCCATGAGCTCGTCAGCTCAGGGCTCACGGGAGCCGTTTAAGTACAACCAAGATGGATCGCACACCACTAGCCTCTCCTCCGGGTCGCCCCTTAGCACTCTGGTACATGTAGTGCATGTAGATGGACGAGTAAAAAGTAGTTCACCACAGTTGGTGCGAGTAGTTACTCATTATCCCCAAGTTCTCTGGACCCGAGACATGGCCCGGGTTTCGGGACAGTTTCCCTCGTCAGCAGAGCAGTGTTTGGGGTGGATGAGAAGGCCGCCAAGTAACCGTCACAGGCCCTGATGCCTCTCCGGCGCGCAAGTGCGTCTCCATGAGCTCGTCAGCTCAGGGCTCACGGGAGCCGTTTAAGTGCAACCAAGATGGATCGCACACCACTAGCCTCTCCTCCGGGTCGCACCTTAGCACTCTGGTACATGTAGTGCATGTAGATGGACGAGTAAAAAGTAGTTCACCACAGTTGGTGCGAGTAGTTACTCATTATCCCCAAGTTCTCTGGACCCGAGACATGGCCCGGGTTTCGGGACAGTTTCCCTCGTCAGCAGAGCAGTGTTTGGGGTGGATGAGAAGGCCGCCAAGTAACCGTCACAGGCCCTGATGCCTCTCCGGCGCGCAGGTGCGTCTCCATGAGCTCGTCAGCTCAGGGCTCACGGGAGCCGTTTAAGTGCAACCAAGATGGATCGCACACCACTAGCCTCTCCTCCGGGTCGCCCCTTAGCACTCTGGTACATGTAGTGCATGTAGATGGACGAGTAAAAAGTAGTTCACCACAGTTGGTGCGAGTAGTTACTCATTATCCCCAAGTTCTCTGGACCCGAGACATGGCCCGGGTTTCGGGACAGTTTCCCTCGTCAGCAGAGCAGTGTTTGGGGTGGATGAGAAGGCCGCCAAGTAACCGTCACAGGCCCTGATGCCTCTCTGGCGCGCAGGTGCGTCTCCTTGAGCTCGTCAGCTCAGGGCTCACGGGAGCCGTTTAAGTACAACCAAGATGGATCGCGAACCACTAGCCTCTCCTCCGGGTCGCCCCTTAGCACTCTGGTACATGTAGTGCATGTAGATGGACGAGTAAAAAGTAGTTCACCACAGTTGGTGCGAGTAGTTACTCATTATCCCCAAGTTCTCTGGACCCGAGACATGGCCCGGGTTTCGGGACAGTTTCCCTCGTCAGCAGAGCAGTGTTTGGGGTGGATGAGAAGGCCGCCAAGTAACCGTCACAGGCCCTGATGCCTCTCCGGCACGCAGGTGCGTCTCCATGAGCTCGTCAGCTCAGGGCTCACGGGAGCCGTTTAAATACAACCAAGATGGATCGCACACCACTAGCCTCTCCTCCGGGTCGCCCCTTAGCACTCTGGTACATGTAGTGCATGTAGATGGACGCGTAAAAAGTAGTTCACCACAGTTGGTGCGAGTAGTTACTCATTATCCCCAAGTTCTCGGGACCCGAGACATGGCCCAGGTTTCGGGACAGTTTCCCTCGTCAGCAGAGCAGTGTTTGGGGTGGATGAGAAGGCCGCCAAGTAACCGTCACAGGCCCTGATGCCTCTCCGGCGCGCAGGTGCGTCTCCATAAGCTCGTCAGCGCAGGGCTCACGGGAGCCGTTTAAGTACAACCAATATGGATCGCACACCACTAGCCTCTCCTCCGGGTCGCCCCTTAGCACTCTGGTACATGTAGTGCATGTAGATGGACGAGTAAAAAGTAGTTCACCACAGTTGGTGCGAGTAGTTACTCATTATCCCCAAGTTCTCTGGACCCGAGACATGGCCCGGGTTTCGGGACAGTTTCCCTCGTCAGCAGAGCAGTGTTTGGGGTGGATGAGAAGGCCGCCAAGTAACCGTCACAGGCCCTGATGCCTCTCCGGCGCGCAGGTGCATCTCCATGAGCTCGTCAGCTCAGGGCTCACGGGAGCCGTTTAAATACAACCAAGATGGATCGCACACCACTAGCCTCTCCTCCGGGTCGCCCCTTAGCACTCTGGTACATGTAGTGCATGTAGTTGGACGAGTAAAAAGTAGTTCACCACAGTTGGTGCGAGTAGTTACTCATTATCCCCAAGTTCTCTGGACCCGAGACATGGCCCGGGTTTCGGGACAGTTTCCCTCGTCAGCAGAGCAGTGTTTGGGGTGGATGAGAAGGCCGCCAAGTAACCGTCACAGGCCCTGATGCCTCTCCGGCGCGCAGGTGCGTCTCCATAAGCTCGTCAGCTCAGGGCTCACGGGAGCCGTTTAAGTACAACCAAGATGGATCGCACACCACTAGCCTCTCCTCCGGGTCGCCCCTTAGCACTCTGGTACATGTAGTGCATGTAGATGGACGAGTAAAAAGTAGTTCACCACAGTTGGTGCGAGTAGTTACTCATTATCCCCAAGTTCTCTGGACCCGAGACATGGCCCGGGTTTCGGGACAGTTTCCCTCGTCAGCAGAGCAGTGTTTGGGGTGGATGAGAAGGCCGCCAAGTAACCGTCACAGGCCCTGATGCCTCTCCGGCGCGCAGGTGCGTCTCCATGAGCTCGTCAGCTCAGGGCTCACGGGAGCCGTTTAAGTACAACCAAGATGGATTGCACACCACTAGCCTCTCCTCCGGGTCGCCCCTTAGCACTCTGGTACATGTAGTGCATGTAGATGGACGAGTAAAAAGTAGTTCACCACAGTTGGTGCGAGTAGTTACTCATTATCCCCAAGTTCTCTGGACCCGAGACATGGCCCGGGTTTCGGGACAGTTTCCCTCGTCAGCAGAGCAGTGTTTGGGGTGGATGAGAAGGCCGCCAAGTAACCGTCACAGGCCCTGATGCCTCTCCGGCGCGCAGGTGCGTCTCCATGAGCTCGTCAGCTCAGGGCTCACGGGAGCCGTTTAAGTACAACCAAGATGGATCGCACACCACTAGCCTCTCCTCCGGGTCGCCCCTTAGCACTCTGGTACATGTAGTGCATGTAGATGGACGAGTAAAAAGTAGTTCACCACAGTTGGTGCGAGTAGTTACTCATTATCCCCAAGTTCTCTGGACCCGAGACATGGCCCGGATTTCGGGACAGTTTCCCTCGTCAGCAGAGCAGTGTTTGGGGTGGATGAGAAGGCCGCCAAGTAACCGTCACAGGCCCTGCTGCCTCTCCGGCGCGCAGGTGCGTCTCCATGAGGTCGTCAGCTCAGGGCTCACGGGAGCCGTTTAAGTACAACCAAGATGGATCGCACACCACTAGCCTCTCCTCCGGGTCGCCCCTTAGCACTCTGGTACATGTAGTGCATGTAGATGGACGAGTAAAAAGTAGTTCACCACAGTTGGTGCGAGTAGTTACTCATTATCCCCAAGTTCTCTGGACCCGAGACATGGCCCGGGTTTCGGGACAGTTTCCCTCGTCAGCAGAGCAGTGTTTGGGGTGGATGAGAAGGCCGCCAAGTAACCGTCACAGGCCCTGATGCCTCTCTGACGCGCAGGTGCATCTCCATGAGCTCGTCAGCTCAGGGCTCACGGGAGCCGTTTAAGTACAACCAAGATGGATCGCACACCACTAGCCTCTCCTCCGGGTCGCCCCTTAGCACTCTGGTACATGTAGTGCATGTAGATGGACGAGTAAAAAGTAGTCTACTGATGAGGGAAGTTATCCCGAAACCCGAGCCATGTCTCGGGCGATATCCAAAAACCCGGGACATGTATCGGGTCTAGAGATCATCAGTCCAACAAGTACCTACTTGCACCCACTGGGGTGAACCACTCAAGAACTCCACGTACCAGAGTCCCTAGGGGCGATCCGGAAAGGGGCTAGCGGTGTGCGGTCCATTGCGATGGTTTCTACAAACACTCTAGCTACCAGGGCGGGAGGGACCTGGCTACGTCTCCATAGGGGAATTCTGGAGGACCTTCAGCGGTGGAGACCACTTCACATTTCCTGGTTGGGCCGCATTAACATAGCGAAACAAATGTCCTTTTCCGACTCCTATATCTATTTCAATCGCTGCCCACCTCTATCCCCTACGAAGACATTAAACAGCTACAGACAGATCTTAACACTTTCACATGGAAAGGGGAATGCCCCCACATATCTGCTGCGCTTCTTATGCTCCCAAGACATCGAAGAGGGCCTGCCTGCTCCAACCTTCAGGACTACTATTGGACTGTTCACTTACACAATATTTCTGAGCGGGTTGTGTGTGAGAGCAAGAAACACTGGGTGCACATGGACAGGGTGGTCACTTGCCGGTCACTTTGGGACCTTGTTTGGCTGCCTAAGTAATCCCGCCCTCATAGTCCCTGCATTGCCACCCTGACATGCAGTGCTGCAGACATGGAATAGACTCACTATTAGAAGCGGGGCTGACCACCTTCCTGTCCCCAATCACTTCAATTGCACGTAACCCCAACATTTCTCCTGCCTTTCTTCTGGACTCCTTTTCGGCTTGGGTCAGAGGTGAGTGTAGACTTCTGCAGGATCTCTTCCAGGGCCACAAAACAATCAAGCCCTTTGACAAGTGCTGAAAGGAATACTGCCTCCATGACTCTTCGCCGCTACCAATGTACTCTGACACTGGGATCTTCACCCACCAAATGAGGAGGCCACCACATGCTCTCGTATTCTTTTTGCAGAACTTGCCCGCAACATTGATGGCACTCGAGGTTTGGTGTCTAAGACATACGATACCCTACAACAGTCATACCTCCTGCCTCGTCACCCCTCCCAATGGAAGTGGACTCTGGACAATGCCCCAGATGTCACCCAGAAGCAATGGGAACTGCTGTGGCGAGAATTCCTGTTAACGTATACAAGCATCCCACCGCAGAAAGCAGCCGACAAGGTTATGTTTCAATGGCATTATACCACAGCCAGAGAGAAGATTTTTGGTCTCTAGGTAAGACATACTTAAAAAATATTCATTCAAACACGGTGAAAAACAATATCCAACTTTTATCAAAGTTTTCACCATGTCTTTACATGGAGTGTTCAGAAACAATGAACAATCAGGAATGGAACACTTTCCATTCAGAATAAGTTTCTAAGACCTTAGACAACAGGCCACACTAACCCTTTACTGGGCTGACTCAAACCTTAATTATGACTTTAGAATTGAAAAACAAGCCTATGTAGTGTAGTAGGTTAGTGTAAACCTACAGTAACATTCTTTACAGTGTAGAATTGAAGGAGAGAGATAGAGAGTGAGAAGAGTTTTTGTCTCTGGGGTAAGACGTAGTTAAAATGAAATATATTCCCAAAAACATTAATAAAGTATTTCCCAAATTTTAGCAAAGAAATGACCATTCTTTTTTTTTAATGAGCACGAAGAAGCAATGAAACGCCAGCAGTCGAACACTTAACCTTCAGAGTAAGACCTCAGCCACTAGCCCAGACTGGCTCTGTCCTGGTCTGTATTAAACTGTGTATATGGCATTCAAACCAAATCCCCAAGCTTATATAGTGTAATGGGTTAGTGTACACCTGCAGTAACATTGTTTACAGTGTTTAATGGAACGTCTGAGAGAGAGAGAATGTTTTTTTTTCTCTGGGGTAAGACGTACTTAAAAAGAGAAAGATTTAAACAAGGTGAAAAACTAAATATTTTCCAAACTTCATGAAAGAAAATATCAATGTTGCAGCTAAACAAACAGAACTAATGAAATACCAGGAATTTAACTCATAAATTTCAGCAAGAGTGACTAAGACCTTAACCACTAGGCCACATTGACACTTTACTGACCTGCATTAAATCTTATATATGAAATTCAAATTGAAATCCCAATCCTTTGGAGTGCAGTCGCTTAGTGTGCACCCACAATAATATAGTTTAGAGTGCTGAATGGATGGACAGAGAGATACGTACTTAAAAACACATACATTAAAACAAGGTGAAAACAAATTTAAACTTTTACCAAAGAAATTACCATTGCCTTTACTCTGAGCACTCAGGATCAATGTAAAATGAGGAATTGAACGCTTTGGTCCAAACCTTCTATATGACATGTAAATCATATCCCCAAGCTTATATAAAGTAAAAGGTTAGCGTACACATACAGTAACACTGTTTACAGTGTTGACTAGAACGGCAGAGAGAGAAAAATATTTTGTTTCTCTAGGGTAAGACGTAGTTAAAAACAGATGCATTCAAATAAGGTGAAAACAAAAATTCAAACTGTTATCAAGGAGTTTACATTGAACACTCAGAAGCAACGAAAACGTTACTTTCAGAACAAGAGTCTAGGGGCCAGATGTAGGTAAATCCCATTTACCGATTCTTAAATACCGATTTTTACCGAATCGGTATTCAAGAATCGGTAATTGAGATGTAGATAAAAAAATCGGTATAATTTACCGAATCGGTAAACGTCGGTATCGGACAGTCGGAATTTACCGAATCGGTATTCACCGAATCTGTAAATACCGAATCGGTATTTCCCATTCATTCCTATGGGCCAAAAGGCCAAAATACCGAATCGGTAAATTTAAAATCGGAAAGCAAGCAAAAGTGAAACTTAAGAAAGCAGCCAATCAGGTGCTACCACCCTCCCCCTCCCTAGCTGGAAATGGCTACCCAGGCAGCTGCAACTAATTAGAAGGTTCTGGAGAGGCAGTCAGAGCAGAGACACAGAGCAGCAGGGAGAGTTTCATTGAAACTTTACAAACAGAAAAATGGCAAGCAGCAGTGAAAGCCAGAAGGCAGAAAGAAAGAGAAAAATAAAGTTCAGCAGCATGGAGTTGCAGGTACTTGTGGAGGAGGTAGTGAGAGTGCACACCAAACTTTTTGGCAGGCAATCCCTCACTGTGCCTGAGTCTCCAAAAAGAAAAATCTGGCTGGCAATTGCTGAAAAAGTTAATGCAGTGGGATTCACACCCAGTAATACAGAGGATCTGAAAAAAAGATTTTATGACATCAGGAGCCTCACCAAGAAAAAGATGGCTGAAATCCACAAGCAGGCTGGCTTAACCGGAGGAGGCAGGAACCCAGCGCCCCCCCTGACTGACCTGGAGGAGTTGGTGGCCTCCACCATTGAGGCAGACAACGTCTTGGGACTTGGAGATGTGGACAGTTCAGCCCGAGCTGCAAGGAAAAAAGGTAAGACGCATGCGCACCATGACACCCCATACCAACCTGCTTCCCTTTACCCTTTGTGGACAAGCTAACCCCAGTCCAGTACTGCTAGCACTATACAGGAGCAAAGCGTTATGGGAAATGTAGTCAGCTAATGTAAGACCATGTGTTACAGCGCAGACATCAGCAAGTTAGTGAAAGTAATTCAGATAAATTGAAGTGAAATGTGTAAAGCATTTACTGTACTGACTGTGACACAGTAGCACTCAATTGATATACACTTATTTATACCTAGGGCCAAAATCAGGCAGTCGACCCACAGACACAGAAGGGACTGCACCAGTGAGGGAGGAGAGAGAGGAAGTAGGGCCAAGCCAAGTACAAGCCTCGCAGGAGGAAGGCGACACGACAGGCAGCGCCCATGATGATGACACTGTACAGACCCCAGAGTTGCCGCACTCCCCACAGCTTTCACAGTCCCCTCCCTTGGTATTCTCACCAGAAACCTCACCATCACTGTTACTGTCGACTCCTGCAACCCCACCAGCCAGGAGGCGTGACGCGGCCCCACTACCTGTAATGGAGGCAGCAGAGGGTGAGGGGGAGTCTCAAGTCCCCGTAGATGTGAGTTCAGCAGCACTGTAGTCCACAAATGAGACAGTCACAGCTCGCAGAGGACAACCCAGACCCAGCAGTGCAGGTGGACGTGGTGATGGCACTGTGTTCCGTGGGCTGGAGGGGAGCATGGTGCGCATTCAAAGGATGCAGGGCAAATCCATCCAAGCCTGCCAACGCCAATTGAGAGCCCTGAATGAAAAAATAGGAGACATGGGGAAGGGCATGAGAGACCTTGTGGAGGCAAGTAAAGAGGTTGCAAAAAAAAATACTGACATTGCAGCAGGGATGCAGCAGATGAGCAAATCTAAGACATAGCTATGCACCAAACTAGACAGTCTGGAACACACAAGGCGCAGGGAGGCCCGTGTCCACAATGCGGCCATCAATCGTTTGGCCACTGCCACATCCCTGCTATGCAGGAGGGGCATACATATGCAGGAGGCATTGACACAGAACACAGCTGAGGTCACCAGGGGCATGGCCAGGATTACAAGTGCACTAGAGGCAATGCTGACTTCCCAAACAGCACAGAATCCTGCCCTGGACATGGCAGAGGCTGAGGACACTAGTAGCCGGAGCAGCATATCAAGCGCAGTTGTTGAGACACGGAGGAGTAGTAGGCTCCCAGCTGAGGCTGCAGGGCACGCTGAACATAGCGACCAACATCCTAGTGGCTCAGGGAAGCGCGGGCGCAAGTGACATAACCGGTCATGGGTGAAGTAACCCGGGACATACAGTCCCCACATTCATGATGTTAATTTTGTTGCACTTAAGTGCTTGAACGTTGTGGCTACATTAAAATACGTTGGACCCCCACACAACCTGTCTGTGTCTCATTACTTACTCAGAAGTAGCTGCGTGTAATCTCCTCACGTCTGTATCTGCCATCACTTGGTGTTGACACTCCAGCAGGTTGTGTTTCAGGCACAGCAATGTCGTCGTCATGGTCCTCGTAGTCTGACAACTCCACCTCAGTACCCTTCTTCACAGCAAGGTTGTGCAACATAGCACAGGCAGCAATGAACTTACAGCAGGTGATGGGGGTATACTGCCTTGCACCTCCGCTCTTGTGCAGGCATCTGAACCTGCTTTTCCAGATACCAAATGTTCGTTCAACGACATTCCTTGTGCTCTTGTGTGCCCGGTTATATCTCCGCTGGCTGGGTGTTGAGGGGTTGAGTTAGGGGGTGAGTATGAAGGAGCGGAGGGCATATGCACTGTCTCCTAAAAGGAAATGGGAATACATTACTCACATGCATACATGTACTTCTTACTGCAATAGGTGTTATGGGGGTCGGACACTGTGTCTTACCTAGGAGGTATCCTTCACCAAATTCCCCTGCAGTCAGCCGTGCATAGATGCCGCTGTTTTGAAATATATAGGAGTCGTGGGTACTCCCAGGGAATTTTGCCACAAGGTCAGTGGTGGCGCACTTTGCATTGCAAATCACCTGCACATTGATGGTGTGGGTGGACTTCCTATTCCTGTATATATAATCAGTAGCAGCAGGGGGACAAATGGGAATGTGCGTGCCATCTATGCAGCCAATTATATTGGGGAATCGAGCCATCTGGTAAAAGTCAGATTTTGTTTGGACCAGTTCAGCATGGGTTGCAGGAAAAGATATGTAGTGGTACATCCTCTGTAACATGGCGTCAAGGAATTTGTGGAAAAACCTTGACAGGCTGCTCTGGGTCACCCCACCTACCGCAGCAACCACGCTCTAGTAGATCCCAAACGCAAGCAGGTGTAGGCTGCACAGCACCTGCACGTGGGGTGGAATAGCGTGTGCCCTTGGGGTGGTGTGCTCCAACAGTGGTTGGAGGTCCCTGATGAGGTCCAAGATGGTGTCTGGGGCCAACCTGTACCTCTGGAGTATCTCTACCTCTGTGAGCATGAACAAGGTGACTCTCTGTCTGTAGACCTGCTCCTCTCTCTGCCATTCCCTCTCTCCTTCCTCCTGTAGCTGTAGCTGTCTTGAAATGACATAAAATGCCGCCATTGTGCCAAAAGAATTGCATTTTGGGTCCTTTTTTATAGGCTGAACCTGGTTACCACCTGATTTCAATCCATGGTAAATACCGACTCTTAAATACCGATTTTCATGCAAATTCGGTATTTAAGAGCTTACCTACATCTCAATATTCAATTTTACCACTTCTTATTTACGGAATCGGTAAAATACCGATTCGGTAACTTTACCGAATCAGTAAATTTACCGATTCAGTAAATTTACCGATTCGCAAACCGTTGCGATTCGGTAAATTTACCGATTCGGTAAATTATCCGATTCGGTATTTTACCGATTCGGTAACTTTACCGATTTGGTAAATTTACCGATTTGGACGATTTTCGGTCTCCTACATCCCGATTGCTCAATGCCGGTCGGTAACGGCCGAAAATACCGATTTTCGTCCGTTACCGACCAGTAAAGGGCTACCTACATCTGACCCTAAGACCTTAACCATTAGGCCACATTGCCCCTTTACCAGTCTGACTCAAACCTTATAAATGACATTCAAATCTAAATCTCAAGTCCATGTAGTGCAATAGGTTAGTGTACACAGACAGTAATACTGTTTACAGTGTTGAATTAAAGGAGAGAGAGAGAGAGAGATAGAGAGAGAGAGAGAGAGTGAGGAGAGAGAATGAAAAAAATACCTATTTTCTCTGGGGTAAATTGTAGTTAAAAAGAGATATATTCAAATAAGGTGACAAAACCACCACCTATTATCAAATAAATTACCTTCTCACTGAGCACTCAGAACCAATGAAAAATCAGGAAGTGAACACTTTATCTTCAGAACAAAACTCTAAGATCTTAACCCTAGGCCACAGTGACCCTTTACTGATAGGTTTCAAACATTTTATATAATATTCAAATCAATATAATATAATATTCAAATCAAATCCCCAAGCTGATATAGGGTGATAGGTTAGAGTATACACACACACAGTAACATCATTTACAGTGTTGAATGGAACAGCATTATACACTAGTATAACCTTTCAACACTCATTATAAAATATGGAGTACCATATTTGAAACCATTGACACACCAATACAAGTTTTGAAAAACCCACTCAGTGATTCCTACATCTATACACACCTCTAAACACTTACCTCTAGATTCACTCATACATGCTAACAAAGATCAATAGAACACTATTAAATATACTTATACACCTACATCGACATTACACACTAGCACACATCCTATTTACTTATGCAGTCTTCCTACTCACTTATGCAAACAATTGATCATACTTACATTTACTAAGCTACACACTTACACAAACACCACTTTATTTATTCATATAGATAGTAACTCATACTTAGTGTGTTATAAAATCACTATTACAAGTATACAGTTATCCATACGTCACTCATACAATCACTGAGTCTTATGTACACTTATTTATATACAACTGTCACATACACTACATTATAGCAATAACAAATATCATATATGTATATAAAAAAATAATTACATACATCCCAAAACCATAAATACTCATAAGTACCATAGGTTAGCATTAACACATAGAACTTCATGAAAGAAAAAAGGCACTTCAATAGCCTATCTATGTCATTATGATAGTCCAAACTACAGCCAATCAGGCACCAGCACCCTCTAGAACCGTCTCCCCAGAGGCTCAGGCCCTCAGATTTTCATAGCACAAGAGTGACAAAAGAGTCTAGGAGGAGCAGAGAGAGAGAGTGCCTCTGAGGGGAGGTGGGTGGGTCGCATGTGAATCTATGAAAGACACCAATACTGGAGAACCACCGTTTACAGGTAAGTAACAATTACTCTTCTCCAGTATTGGGGTGTCTTTCATAGATTCACATGCTTGAATAGAAAAGTGAGCAGTAAGAGCTGTCTGTAAGAAAAAACTGCAGCGCAGTGGCAGAAAATGTAATGATATAACCTAAGACTGCCAAACAGAAGACAACTCATACAGGCGGAGGGAAAGAAAGAGGCTCACCTTATTTAAAGAAATTGCGAAGCACCGCTTGGCCCACTGCTGTATCAGCTTCGTTGATAGTCTCTAGGCAGTAGTGCTTCATGAAGGTGTGTCGGCTGGACCACGTAGCTGCACGACATATTTGATGAATTGGCACACCAGCAAACAGAGCGGTAGAGGATGAAATAGCCCTGGTGGAATGAGCTTTAACTGTAGATTGAAGCGGCTTGCCGGCCTTCTGATGACAAAACGAGATTGCTGAGGAAATACAACGTGCAATAGTTGGCATGGTAACAGAACGCCCCTCGTGCATGCGACCGTAAGCAACGAACAGTTGATCAGATCTACGAAAGGGTGCAGCTCTGTTGATGTAGAATTTAAGGCATCTTTTCACATCCAATGAATGTAAGCTTCGCTCCGCCGGAGATTGGGGATTAGCAAAGAAAGTCTTTAAGAACACTGGTTCATTGAGATGAAAATCAGTTGGCACTTTAGGCATGAAAGCCGGGTTAGTGCGAAGTACAACACAGTCCGATTTGAATTGAAGGAAAGGAGGCTGAATGGTGAAAGCGTGGATATCACTCATGCGACGTGAGGAGGTCAGGGCGAGAAGGAGGGAAACCTTCCAGGTAAAAAATGTCAAATCTGCTTTGTGGATGGGCTCAAAAGGCGCCTTCGTCAATTGAGCCAAAACAATATTGAGATGCCAGGTAGGAGGAGGACACTGAATGGGCGGAAACATCCTTAACAACCCCTTGAAAAACTGCAGATTGACTCTGGAAGAGTAGAGAGAAGAAGAACCGTCTTGCCGAAAACAAGATATTGCCGCTAGGAAGACCTTCAAAGTGGAGTGGGAAAGTCCTGATTGTGCCAATTGCAGAAAGAACGGCAAAAGCTGAGCAGGAGAAGAATGCACTGAGTGGATATTGGCCGATGCACACAAGTGACAGAACCTCTTCCACTTTAGTTTGTAAGTCTTTACTGTGGAGGGAGCTCTAGCATTGGCAAGTGGGCAAATTCAAAGTGCTCAGGTTCCATGCCGATAACTTGAGAGAGGAGGGGTCCGGATGGCAAATCTGACCCTTGTCCATTGTGAGGAGATCCGCTCGAGGACGAAGGAGGATGGGTTCGCACTGTGAGAGGAGCAGCAGTTCCGAGAACCACGCTTGTCGAGGCCATCTGGGAGCGAGCAAGGAGAATGTGGCACGGTTGTCTCCGCATTTTCCACAACGCTCGAGGAACTGGTGGGATCGGCGGAAAAGCGTAGGCAAATAGATTGCACCAGTCCATCAAAAGGGCATTCCCGCACGACACGCGGTGGGAAAGCCAGCTTGCATAAGACGGGCATTTCCGGTTCACAGGGCTCGCGAAAAGATCCAGGTTTGGGTGTCCCCACAGCCGAAAGATGAAGTCTAGAGTCGGCTGATGCAACTCCCACTCGTGGGTCGAGGACGTGGACCTGCTGTGGGAATCCGCCAGGATGTTGGAGATGCCTGGGAGGTGAACCTCTGTAAGGGTAATCCGGTTAGGGAGTGCCCAATCCCAGATGCTCTGTGCCAGTTGAGAGAGAAGCGGTGACTTGGTGCCGCCCTGTTTGTTTAAATAGTGCATACTGGTGGTATTGTTGGTTTGAATGAACACTGATTCTCCCTGAAGCAGAAAGCGGAAGGACTTTAGCGCCAGGAAAAATGGCCATCAGTTCCAGTCTGTTGATGTGCCAGGAACGTTGAGACTGAGTCCATTTGCCCTTTACTGATAGCCCCTGAAGATGTGCGCCCCAACCTTCCAGGGAGGCATCCGTGGTAAGGACGAGCTCTGGAGCGATCGTCAGGAAAGAAGTACCGGCAGCGATGTTGGAAGGTTGAGCCCACCAGCGAAGAGCTGACTTCATTCGAGCGGTCACCAGGACCAGATCGTTGAAAGAACCGGTGACCTGACGCCACTGCTTGTCCAGTTCCTCCTGAATTGGACGACTCTTGAGCCTGCAACTTGGGATCAGGGAGATGCAGGAGGACGCCATCCCGAGCAAAGATTTCAATACACGAACTGAAATGAACCCTTTTGAACGGATGAGAGCCACTAGGCGCAGAATTCGCAGTTGACGTTCCTGAGACACGAATGCCTTCGCCAGCGAAGTATTCAGAGTGGCGTTTAGAAAGGTTCTGCAGGGAGCTGGATCGACTTGAGATTTCTCGGTGTTGATGGACAGACCTAGGGAGTGAAATAGAGTCTAGCAGAATTGAGTGTCCAGAGACGCCTGATGACGAGATTGCGAATTGATTAGACAGTCGTCCAGGTAGGGAAAGATTTGAACACCCCTCAAACGTAGATATGCCACCACTGGAGCAGGACTTTTGTGAAAATACGAGAGGCGGAACGAAGGCCAAAAGGTAGAACCTTGAATTGAAAATCTCTGCGCCCTACTCGGAAGCGCAAGTACTTCCGGTGCCTTGTAAGTATCGGCATGTGGAAATAGGCATCCTGGAGATCGATGGTAGTCAGGAAGTCGCCCTTCGAGAGAAGGCGGAGGATTTCCGTGAGCGTGAGCATGCGGAAGGATTGGCATTTCAGGTACTTGTTTAGGGCCCTTAAGTCGAGGATCGGACGCCATTCGCCGGACTTCTTGAGGACCAGGAAAAAACGGGAATAGAATCCCAGTCCCTTCTGAGATTTGGGAACCACTTCGATGGCACCTTTCTGAATCATGAGTCGAATTTGTTGAAAGAGCTTCTTGAGGTGAGCTGGAGGTGGACCAGTTGGAGGAGTGTTTGGTGGGAACTTGACACACTCTAAAACATGGTCTTTTGACACAATGTCTAACACCCAACGGTCCGAAGTGATTAGAGACCAATTGGAAAAGAAAAGAGAGATTCAACCTCCAACTTTGAGAGGGGAAGGGAAGTCATTGCTTCTTAGAAGCGGATCCTCTGTAAGAAGACTTTCCTCTGTAGGACTTTGTAGACTGTTGTCGATAAGATTGTTGGGACTGAGAGGAATATCTTTGGTTTCCTTGATTATAGGAGCGGTACTGGCTGGATCCGCCGCGAAAAGAAGAGGAGGTGCTGCGTCCACGTGCACCACGAAAAGGCTGCTTGTGGAACTGCAAAGTGCCTAGGGCACGAGCTGTCTCAGTGTCCTTCTTAATGGTTTGAAGTGCGTCGTCCACATGCTGGCCAAAAAGCGATTCGCCGTCAAAGGGCATGTCAAGGATTTTCGCCTGAACCTCCTGGCGAAAAGAGGTGGAACGAAGCCAGCCCTGATGACGTAAAACAGCTGCCCCCGCAAGCTGACGAAAACCAGTGCACACAATGTCTACAGAGCAGTCGATAATCTCAGATGATGCTCTTTCCCCTTCTTGAAGAATCTTGAGAGCCTCCGCTCTGGAAGGCTCAGGAATGAGGTCGATAAAGGAGGACATATCGGACCACATCTGGCGGTCGTAACGACCCAGAATGGCCAGTGAATTTGCAGTTCTCACGGTGGTAGAAGCCATGGTGGAAAATGTACGGCCAATGGCATCAAGACGACGACCCTCACTGTCAGGTGGTGCGGAAATAGGGGATGGCGGATTTCTGGAACGGCACTGCGCAGCCTGCGTAATCACGGAGTCTGGTTTAGGTTGCGATATCAAGCATGCTGGAGAATATTCGGGTGCCCTGTATTTTTTCTCCAAACGTGGAAGAAGTGCCGGAATGGAATTTGGAGTTTGCATCAGTTTGAAGCCTTCTTTCAAGATAAAGTCAATTATGGGCACCGCACGGACTTGTTTAAAAGGCTGACACTTCAAGTCATAAAGAAAACAATCTTCATCCTTTAGAACCATAGGGATTTTGAAACGTTGAGCAGCCCTATCCATAAGTTGGTGAAAGCTGGCACTATCAACAGGAGGGGAATCCCCAGGTCCCGAAGGAGGCGGCGACGGTGTTTGTATTTGGTAATTGTCCCAATATGCCATGGTCCCATCATCATCATCCACTTCGCCGTCTTCCCGATCTGGGTGAACGTCTTCGTCCTCATCAAGAGCTGCCTGTATCTGAGCGGAAGGCGCAGATGGCCCCGGCAGTGCAGGAGACGAAGGAGCAGCAGTAGTAGCAGGCACCCTAGGTTGAGGAGAGCCAAGGTGAGATGGTGGAAAACGTCTATTATAATCCTGAAACATGTACTGGAGATTAGAAATGAGGGAGAGCGGTATTTGAGCTGTGGGAAACTGTGTAAGTTCCTTGTCATGAAAGTGATGATCCTCCTGATCGTCCTCATAATCCTGACACTTAATGACCAGCTCCGAAGGACTTCGAGCTGCCCGGAATCTATCATCTTCCTCCTCATCAGAAACAGAGTCATGCTCCGAACCCGTGGCAAAAAGAGGTGATGGAGGCTGAGAGTGCCGTGGAAGCGGAAGCTGATCCAAAGAGACATTATGACGCTAGAGCAGAGGGTCAACAGCAGGTGTCACGGAGCCGGATGTTGAAACTGTCACCAGAGGTATTGAAGTAAAAAGCAGTCGTCGACGATAATAACGCCGTCGACGGGACAACCAGCGAAGCCACCGTCGACAACGAGACCACCGCCGTCGACGTGGTCGTTGTCGACGAAACCACCGCCGACGGAGCCGTCGCCGTAGGTGCCGTCGTCGACAGAGTACCCGCCGACAAGGATGCTCTCTTCACAGAAAACATCGACAAAGATTTGGATGTCGACGAGACTCCCTTCTTTGCTGTCGACGAGGAAATAGGAATCGTCGACGAGACTGATTTGAGCCTCACACATACCAACGTCGACGTCTTTGCATCACGACCTGCTGGCAGAAGTCGTCGTCACTGTCGTCGTCGAAGAGCCAGAGACATCAGATCTCATCGTCGGACAGCTCGTCGACGATTTGGCACTTTTTTTGGCAGAAACATGCATAGAAGGAGCCGTGGACGCCTGAGAATCAGCAGGAAGAGGTGGAGACACTGCAGGAGCCTCCTGGGGCTGAAGCTTCCTCTTTTTAAGGAAAGGAGAGGGCAAGTCCAGCACACTGCTACGCTTGGAAGTGGCTCTAGACAACCCAGACGCAAGACTCTCTGCCTCAGAAAGAGGAGAATCCTTATCCTTCAGCCTCTGTAACCACAGAAGGAGACACCCTTCTCTATCCTTAAGAGTCTTAGTGGAAAAATTCCTGCAAATTTTACACTTGCCTACCTCATGTTCTGGATAGAGGCAGTAAATTCAGTTCTTGTGAGGATCCTCTAAGAAGAGCCGCAACTTCCTACAAGAAGCACATGGTCAAAAAAAGAGATTTCTTACTTGAAGGCATCCTAAAAGCTGTAGAATCCAATAAGAAGTAGAAAACTGAGTAAAGCTCAGGGAGACTCCCTTCACACGACGTGCGATAGAAAATCTGAGGGCCTGAGCCTCTGGGGAGAAGGTTCTAGAGGGTGCTGGTGCCTGATTGGCAGCAGTTTGGACTGTCATAACAACATAGATAGGCTATTGAAGTGCCTTTTTTCTTTCATGAAGTTCTATGTGTTAATGCTAACCTATGGTACTTATGAGTATTTATGGTTTTGGTATGTATGTAATTATGTTTTTATATACATATATGATATTTGTTATTGCTATTTTATTTACCGTGTGGCTCCCACTTCGACAACGGGGAATATTCAAGCATGTGAGTCTATGAAAGGCACCCCAATACTGGAGAAATAAATTTACTCATCACCACACCCATAAAGAGATTCACTCACCCAAACAACTGTTTCCACATACAGTCTTAACCTCATATACCGACTAAATCAACTATTTACACAGTTTTGCACAGTCACACACCTCCCACCCAACCATACACACATTCATTCACTATCCCATACAAATACTCACTTAACTAATTAATACCTAATATAGACTTTCCAATAGCTAGTGACCTACTTATGTAGTAGTTTACACAACAAGAGATAGAGTGATACAGGTATTCACACAGTTTAATCACTATCCCATATATTTAGTGAGACACTTTAAATTCGTCACTTAGACAGTCAATCACATTGCTACTAAATCCCCCATTCAGACACTTATACATCCACTCAGTCTTCAAGGCAGATTGCTATATATATATAATACTAATTTAAATATCGAAGCAAACCACATTCACTAGATGATGTCATCAGTGATGTCATTTGAGATGTCATCAGTGATGTCATCAGTGATATCACTGACCATGTCATGAATTATGTAATATGTGACATCATCAGCAGTGGATTGCGGGCGCGCGAGTTATAGTTATTATAACTAACTATAACGTGGGAATTCCAATGGTTTTGTACGAGTGAAATGTCCAACTAACTATAACACCCTTAAAACCTATGTTTTTTTCAGTAAATTTCTAAGGTTTTTTTAAATGCTAATTCCCAACTATAACATGTCTGAAACCTATGGTTTTTCCAGTGAATTTCAAAGGTTTTGTAAATGACAATTTTTAAATGTATTTATTGTTATTTTAATTTTTTTTATACTGATTTTCTAATTTTTTTTAAACAGTTTACTTTTAGATATTTTATTTTTTAAATGACATTATAATTACATTATACATTACATTACAAAATATTCTTTCCCAGAATGAATTACTATAGTTTAAATACTTTGCAAATAGGCAATAGACTTTTAAGTACAGTAGTTACAGTTGTTGCAATGGGCAACTCAATTTCAAACACAATGCAACATTGAGGTCAATGTAAATTTCTAGTTAAATGTAATTAATTACTTTTTGGATTACTTTTCTAACCACAGGACTGGATCCTAAATTCAGTCCTGAGACATCACCTGTAAACAGTTGAGTAAAAGCGTTTTGGTTACAGTAGTGATTTTTAAGGAATTTATTTATTTGTATGTTAAAAGATGACACTTAGAAACTTTTTCAGATAGAATCACCAATGTTATCCTATGGGAGGAAATTCACTTATCAGGTAAGTAGTGTTAACATTACTTTTTCTTAGTCAGTGGTGGATCCTGGTTCCAGCACGGGTGCATCTCCTGTAAACAGTCGAAAGAATGCGTTTAAGTCATACAGGCAATTTTTAAGGAATAATTTTAGTTTTTGAAAATAGACACTTAGAAACTTTTCTGGTGAACACCACACAATGGATTCCTATGGAAGGAGATACAAGTTACTGGTAAGTACGGTTAGAATTACTTTTCAGGATCAGTACTGGGCTCAAAGAAGCAGCACTGAGGTCCCTCCTGATAACTGGTGAGTAAATTGGAATTCGTAGATCGGCTGATTTTACAGGAATATTTGTACAATGGTGAAGGAAGGGGGCGGGGCCTGAGGTGACATGTGTGCAAACACGCCCTGTGGCGCGTTTTAAGTTGCAGGATTAAGTGGCCTTGAATCCTGAGGTTCCCTGGGGACCAACTAGCCCACCAGGTACCTCTAGTATACGCCAGGGGGCTGAGTTGCAGAGAAGTGTTTTGAGGCCAAGCCCCTTTTTACAACACTCTGCAACAGACCCCACCCCCTCCCTTCACCACTGTGCAAACGCTGCCATGGCACGTTTTAAATTGGGGGATTATCTCAAGAATCTTGAGGGTCCCTGGGGTGCACTAGCCCACCAGCTACCTCCAGTAAGCGCCACAGAGCTGCGTTGCAGAGCGGTGTAAAAAGGGCGTGGCCTCAGAACACCTCTCTGCAATGCAGCCCCCTGGCACATACTGGAGGTACCTGGTGGGCAAGTTGGCCCCCAGGGACCCCAAGCATTCAAGGAGAATTTGTCCCCCCTCTGCAACCTGGCGCGTTCTCAGAGTGGTGCAATAAGGGGGCGTGGCCTCCGGCCACGATCCCTTTTTAAAAAATAATTTTTGGGCCCATGGGACCCCATCCCCCAGGGCCTGCCCCCAATTTTTTTCTTTTTAATTTGGACAGGGGCCCTGTGGCCCCTCTCCTGCGGCCATATTCTGCACCGGGGACCCCATCCCCGGGGCATGGGCCTTTTTAAAAAAAAAAAAATTATTGGGGGGGCTGCCTTGCCCCCCTCCTGTGGCCACTTTTGAGACCCCTTCCCCCAGGGTTGGCCCAGTCCGTTGGGGACCATGGGGGGGTCCCCAATCCCCGTGGTCCCAGCCGGCTCCCACATTTTCTTAAGCCCCGGGGGGTGGCCGTCCCCAGGGCTGGGGGGGCCCAAGAGCCCCCCCCACCCATTTGTTTGAAGCCCCGGTGGGTAGTGGTCCCCGGGGCTGCGGGGGGCCCTGTGAGCCCCCCAATACATTAAATTATTGCCCCGGGGGTGACGGTCCCCGGGGCTGGGGAGGCCTGGGAGCCCCCCACCCATTTCAAAATAGCCCCAGGGGTGGCGGTCCCCAGGGCTGCAGGGAGACCCCATGTCCCCCCACATACATTAAAATCGAGCCCCGGGGGTGGCAGTCCCCAGGGCTGTGGAGGCCTGAGAGACCCCCACCCATTTGGAAGAAGCCCCAGGGGTGGCGGTCCCCGGGGCTGCGGGGGGGGCCCGTGAACCCCCTGCATATATTAAATTAGAGCCCCGGGGGTGGTCGTCCCTGGGGCTCTAATAATGACCCCGGGATTTGGCCCCCTCGGGGGCAAATTAACATATTTACTGCGGGAGACCGCATTTCTTTCTTTTTTTTATCGTTTGGATGGGCGGATCCTACGCGCACCCCGCGATTTAAAAAAAACCAACATTTCTTTGGGGCCCTGGTGGGCCTTGTGGGACTCCCTGAGCAGGCCTAGGGGGTTAGGGTGTGTCTACCCTGCCCCCTTTTTGCGTTTTGCAACGTTTTTTCTTTGTTTTCTGGTGCCTCGGTTCTACCGAGGCACAAGATGGCTCTCAACACTTCCTGATTTGGAGTGTTGACAGCCAATTAAAAATCAGCTCGTGCACGGCAGGGTGCGTGCAGGCTGCGCTTAGGGTACGCGGATATACACGGATCCACCACGCCCATAGATATAAAAATGACTTTAACTGTCATTTTCTCAGGAACTACTAAACAGATTTACACCAAATGAGCAAAAGGCACGTGTCTGAACCAAGGACTACCTCTTTGCCAAATTTGGTGTAATTCCGTTCAGCAGTTCGAGCTGTAGCTGCGGATAAAGGTCCTATGGGAAATTGCTGGGGGAAAATGTGTTTTGGGACCCCCCTTTTTTCTCGGCCCCCGCTTGACCAATCACCTCCAAACTTTTCGGGAAGGAGCAGAACTGAGCTGGCCAAACATTTTGACAATTTCACGCAGATTCATTAACCGGCGCCAAAGTTATTCTAAATAGAATGTTGTGGATTTCCTAAGGATAATAAGTTCTAACTATACCTACCAACTGGCGACCGCCAGTAGGATATATATATATATATATATATATATATACACACATATATATATATATATACACATATATATATATATATATATATATATATATATATATATATATGTATATATATATATATACATATATATATATATATATATATACAAATCAATTGCAGGTAGCCCAAGTGAAGCAAAACCACTCGAAGTTTGAATAAGCACATTTATTTGCATCCATTTCACTGCTCCTTCAGGCAGCTAACAGAGCCATCTTCTGACATGAAAGCCTGACGCGTTTCAGGGGTTAATCCTTTCTTCAGAGGCAAATGTTCATGAAGGTTTGAAAGACAGTTTTGGGTCACGTCTAATATCGCTCTCACCTGCCACAGTGGGCGTGGCTATGTCGCACTGCATCCTGTGCTTAGTAGTCCGTTGACCCTCTTACCACAGTGGGTGCTTTTTCTTCAAACGGATGTGAGGAGAAGTGAAGCGGCTATATATATATATATATATATATATATATATATATATATATATTCACTGAAAAAACCATAGGTTATAGACCATATATAGTTAGGAATTAGCATTTACAAAACCTTGAAAATTCACTGAAAAAACCATAGGTTATAGACCATATATAGTTAGGGATTAGCATTTACAAAACCTTATTTTACTCACACAAAACCATTGAAATTCCATATATAGTTAGTTGTACTAACTATATATCGCGCACCCGCAATCCACTGCTGATCATGTCACATATTACATCATTCATGACATGGTCAGTGACATCACTGATGACATCACTGATGACATCTCAAATGACATCACTGATGACATCACTGATGACATCTCAATGACATGACTGATGACATCACTGATGACATCTCATTTGACATCACTGATGACATCTCAAATGTCTTACATATTGAAGAATGAGTGGATGTATAAGTGTCTGGATGAAGGATTTAGTAGGTGTGTGACTGACTGTATGAGTGAGTGATTAAATGTGTGTCACTGAGTGCATGGGTTAGTGAGTAAACTGTCTTAATTTGTGCATCATTATGTCTGTTGTTCTGTAAACTGCTGCATGTGTTGATCAGTAGCTATATGAGTAAGTATATGGGTTATTGATTGGTTGCCCAAGTATTTGTATGGGAGACTGAGTGTGTGTGTGGGTGGCTGGGAGGTGTATGACTCTGTGCATAGATGTGTAAGCAGTTGATTCACTAGATATATGGATTCAAAAGTGCATGTGGAAACAGGTGTATTGGCGGTTGACTGAGTGCATTGGTGAGTGAATGGATATCTGAGTGCTACATGTCAAAGTAAGAACATATGTAAAACACAGTACATGTGAGAGTTGACATATATAAATAACTGTGCATAAGAGCCCGTGAATGTGTGAGTGGCTGTATTGATCATTGTGAACTTGTATCAGGGATTGTAAAAGAGAGTAAATATGTGTTAGTATATGTTTGAATAAGTAAGGTATGTATAACTGTATAGTTGAGGAAATGGAGGTGTAATTGATTGTTTGCATGACTGAGTAGGTGTGTGAGTAACTCCATGGATGAGTGACAGTCTGTGAGTGTCTGTTTACACTGAGTGTATCTAAGGTTATTTTAGAGTCTGAAGAAGTTCATCGTATTATCACATGAATGATGTCATCAGTGATGTCATCAGTAATGTCAAATGAGATGTCATCAGTGATGTCATCAGTCATGTCATTGAGATGTCATCAGTGATGTCATCAGTGATGTCATTTGAGATGTCATCAGTGATGTCATCAGTGATGTCACTGACCATGTCATGAATGATGTAATATGTGACATGATCAGCAGTGGATTGCGGGTGCGCGATATATAGTTAGTACAACTAACTATATATGGAATTTCAATGGTTTTGTGTGAGTAAAATAAGGTTTTGTAAATGCTAATCCCTAACTATATATGGTCTATAACCTATGGTTTTTTCAGTGAATTTTCAAGGTTTTGTAAATGCTAATTCCTAACTATATATGGTCTATAACCTATGGTTTTTTCAGTGAATTTCAATGGTTTTTTAATAGCAAATATCAAAACCTTTACAATGTATTCTTCTTTAAATCGAAAAATATTTTTTACATGTTTTTAATACAATTTTTTTTAAAATTATTTTTATTGTTTCGCTCCCGGTACGCGAACCGGTTAGCTTCCCGTTAGCTCAATTCGGAGCCGCGACCCGGTCCGCGAACCGGTAAACGTTCCGTTTGCGCAACTGTTGCGTTAGAAAACAACATCGTGACGCGTCGCGTCAGCATGACGTTTCGCGTTCTCGCGTGATACGTCATATGACGTGCTACGTTAGCGTACCCGGAAGCGCAGCGGTACGCGAACCGGAAGCGATCCGCGGCGCGGCGCCGACCGCGTAACGTAAACACAGCAGGTCATGTGACTCGGTAATAACACTTTTCATTGGTTCATTTCACTTTTGGTTTCCTAATGATGTAATACTAGGTCATGTGATCTAAAATTAACACTTTTCATTGGTTTAGAACTTTTGCTTTTCCCAAATGATGAAAACCCCTCCTTCTTTCCTCACTCTGACTTTCATCTTGGTGAGAGAAAGACCCTTTATTTACATTGTGACATGGCTTCATTAGTAGCTTCAGCTGGTTCTAACCCACCACCTCCACCAAATCCAAAGAAGAGAGGACCACCTGCTGAAGTAATTTTACAACAAGAAGAGGAAGAACAGGAAGAGGAGGAAGAGGAGGAAGAGCCAAGGTTTTTGCCAGAGGAACCCAGGAGGTATAATCGAAAAGAGAACTACATTTGGCAATTCTTTAAATTTCCTGAGGGGCAAAAAAAAGTAAATGCACGCTACGTGTTTTGCCGTATATGCGGTGATAGACTGTCAAGGGGAACTGAAAAAAAGTACAGTTACGGCAATTACACTATGCATCGGCATATGAGTAGGTGGCATCCTAATAATTATAGTGCTGCCCAGCTACGTGATGAGCAACAAAATCCCCTTCCGATGGCAAGAAGATCGGTTGTTCCAGAGGTGTCGGGACCAGAGGCGAGGGAGATGATCCCAAACATTCAAATGTTGTTTGGGAACGTGAAGCAAGTGTGCGTGCACTGCGGCGATTTCATTTGCTACAGGGAAAGTAGCATCATTTTGATTATGAGAGCTATTCAGAATCATGTTAATGTTTGTCCGAAACGCCCCAAAAAATAAATTCTTTTTTTTTTGTTGCTCCTGTTGAGCCCTTTACAATGGATCATTTTTGTTTCCCCCCCCCCAAAAAAAACCAAAAAAAATATAAAAACGTTCAGAAAATACAAAAAAAGTAAAAAAATGTTCAAAAAATACTAAAAAAAATATAAAACAACAAAAACATTAAAAAAAAAGTTATTTTCAGAACTACCTCCCCGTTATAAAAAAATTGGTAGAATATTTGGAACTCTGCCAACCTCTATTTCTCTTAGTTCGCTCCCCGGAGCGCTACCCGGTACGCGAACCGGAAGCTAACCAAAATTTTTTTTTTTTTTTAAAAAAGAACAGTAAGTATAAGGGAAGGAAACAGACAGTTATGTGAAAAGAAAGACAGCTCTAGGGAGTAAACAAGAGATACTGTTACCCACAATCCACTGCTGATGATGTCACATATTACATCATTCATGACATGGTCAGTAACATCATCAGCAGTGGATTGCGGGTAACAGTATCCTTAGTTTACTCCCTATAGCTGTCTTTCTTTTAACATAACTGTCTGTTTCCTTCCCTTATAGTTACTGTTCTTTTTTTAAAAAAAATGTTTTGATCAGTCAGAAACAGTGACATTAATAGAAACAGAGAGAGTGAACAAGAGTGAAGAACTATGGTCCTCCTCAGCCACCCTCAGAAAACCAAGGGGGTCAAGATACATCTACCGTGCCCCCTTCTACCCATTCTGAACATTATTTGCCCTCCATCTTGTATCTTGATTCGACCGAAACACAAAATGGTGGACTCCCGTAACGCTGCTGGTTTGCGAACCGGGCCACTTCCCGGGAAGCGGTCCAAAAAAAAAGGTGGGAAAGTAATTCACAGACACTAAGAGTAATAGAGACGGAGTGAGTGAACAAGACTGAGGAACTATGAGAAGAGAGGGACTGAGAAAAAGAGTGGAAGGAGTTGAGTAAGTAGGTAATAGAGAAAGGAATGAGGAAAGTAGCAAAGGCAGGAAACTGAGGGTTAAAGAAGTGAAGCAGTGGAACTAATAGTAGGTGAATGTGATAGAAATGTAACGAAAAGAGTACAAAATATTTACCTTATAATTGCCGTTAAATTACTCACTTTTTGTTTTTATACTTTCAATCTGTGAAAGAGAGAACCAACATTTGAAAAATATTAAAACATGTATTTAAAAATACAAAAGACAAGGGAAAAGATTGAAGGACAAATAGTTTTTCAACAACTTTGACACTGACAGAAGCTTCTGCTTCTCCAGGCCCCCTACACAGTCCTAAAGATATACATTTTAAACTAACAGTATCTTGATGCAGATGAAGTGAGGCCTATCTTAAAACATGGTGCATCTTTTGCATTGCTCTTGTTTCAGAAAAGTGTCGCTTCAGGATGCCAATAACATGTCTCCTATCCAGAGGTTTGTTTGAGGTGAGGCCTACTCAGAGTTCAAGATGAGATTTACACTTGTTGAAGTGTACAGAGGAGATAATATCTGTGAAAGTCTACCAATGAAGTGAGTCATGTCCACTGCACTCTTCAACAAAGTACAAACCTCCTATGTTTCCCTGGACAGACCTAAACTTGATCTGCACAATGTGATTCGTAATGATAGGAAACACAGGTGATGTAATTGAAATACGTGCAATTTATTTTGCTCATTTCTCAATCACATCACTTGCGTTTCCTTTGCTTAGGTATCTCATTGTGCAGATGTAGTCTAGCATATGAAAGAATACGCAGAAGTGCAGCACTGTATGCAACACCTTTGACACTTACAGAAGCCTCACCTTCTCCATGCCTCCTACACAGTTCTACATGTACATCATAAATGCAAACAGTACAGAATTAATTATACATGTTAAATGGTTTATTTTTGCTGTTCTCAGAATGTATCAAAATTCACTAAAAACAGTGACTTAAAGGTATTCATCATATAACAGCGGGGAAAAAAAAACACAATCAAAATGATTGTGTTTAAAAAACCCATACAACATCAGAAATCAGAATTCAGAACTCCTTAAAGTTAACTTACTTTCCATGACGTCCAAGGATGTCCTATGAACAGCTTACACTCTTTTGTGCTGTTATTACTTTCAGCCCGCCACTTTCTGAAAGAAAATCTCCATCGTTTTTAAAAACACGTTACATCGAATAAATGACTTCTTGCTCTCTACCACAAGTTTCCTCAAGGCCAAATCTGGTCAGAGCCATTTATAACTCTTGGATTTCTTGTAAGCCAATCCCGTCATTTGGAATTTCCGCAACTTTCAGAATTAAAATGTTGAAGATCATTTTCACAATCCTGGAATAGTAATATCTTCCCCTTCTTGCTCAGTCATGTTCTACATTTCCTATGACACTGATACTGCTTACTATGAAGCAGACTTACACTACCTCTATGACTACTACAATTATTTAATTCTCTACATCACTTTTAATCACAAAGCAATGTAAAACAGTAGACAGCATTGCAGACTTACATTCCCTCTACTCCATGTTTTGATTGGCTGCTTCAATTAGCTTATAAAAAGAAACAGTTTTTCTGAACTCATTCAAAGTGCACATATTTCTCCATGACGTCCAGTCCTATGGTTAGAAGTTATGTCTCTGAACTACACTTATCCTCAAGGCCAAATTGTGTAGGAGCCATTAGAACTTCTTGAAATTCCACAGAGCACATCCCGAGATTATTTCCCTAAAATTTTGGTTTTAAAAACACCAGGTAAGAGTTTTTAAGGTCATACGGCAATTTTTTTTTGAAAATTAAAACAGAATCATTGCAGAATGACCAGCCATTTCTAGACTTTAAATAAGCTGTGTAATGTCCTGATGTTATTGAAGGGCCGTCATGATATATAATTGCTGCAGTTACAAAAGTCCTTCCTGATATTGACAACTGCGAAGCTACAAAATTTTTAATTAAAGTTGTCAATTTTGTTTCATCAGGCCTACATCGTTGGAACATTAAAATGACGTACTGGCCATATGTTCGTATAAATAATGTGGACATCATTTCAGATTTACATTGGCTACACTCCATGTTGTGATCAGCTGCTTTTACTAGCTTATTAAAGGAGACTGATTTACTGTCTGGCAAAGTTAAATATATAAATCTTTCTGAGTCTACACTAGTAGTACTTGATACCATACAGTTCTCGCAGTCATGCTGCCATTGATAAGAAAGCCCAAACAGCTGATCTACATCTACACCTTCAGCATGTAATACATCAAGCATGTACATTAAAAACTCCTGACAATCTTGCTGAATATTTTGAGAGAATTGTGTTTGGCCTGAACATCTGTCTAACAGATTTCGAATTTCACACACACTTTCTATGTTTCTTCTATCAGTGCTACATTTCTCTAACACAGAATTTAACAAACTGCAAAATCTTTGATCAGAATTGACCACAATCTCTTCTTTTACATTTTCTAGAGAAAACAAAACATTAACCACTACATTAGCATAGCAGTTGACACCAGAACTGTTTTCAAACTGAAAACCAACAACATCTTCAACAGAATCCTTTTTGTTTCTGCTTGTAATTTTAGCTTCAGCTGGTTCTAACCCACCACCTCCACCAAATCCAAAGAAGAGAGGACCACCTGCTGAAGTAATTTTACAACAAGAAGAGGAAGAACAGGAAGAGGAGGAAGAGGAGGAAGAGCCAAGGTTTTTGCCAGAGGAGCCCAGGAGGTATAATCGAAAAGAGAACTACATTTGGCAATTCTTTAAATTTCCTGAGGGGCAAAAAAAAGTAAATGCACGCTACGTGTTTTGCCGTATATGCGGTGATAGACTGTCAAGGGGAACTGAAAAAAAGTACAGTTACGGCAATTACACTATGCATCGGCATATGAGTAGGTGGCATCCTAATAATTATAGTGCTGCCCAGCTACGTGATGAGCAACAAAATCCCCTTCCGATGGCAAGAAGATCGGTTGTTCCAGAGGTGTCGGGACCAGAGGCAAGGGAGATGATCCCAAACATTCTAATGTTGTTTGGGAACGTGAAGCAAGTGTGCGTGCACTGCGGCGATTTCATTTGCTACAGGGAAAGTAGCATCATTTTGATTATGAGAGCTATTCAGAATCATGTTAATGTTTGTCCGAAACGCCCCAAAAAATAAATTCTTTTTTTTTTGTTGCTCCTGTTGATCATTTTTGTTTCCCCCCCCCCCAAAAAAACCAAAAAAAATATAAAAACGTTCAGAAAATACAAAAAAAGTAAAAAAATGTTCAAAAAAATACTAAAAAAAATATAAAACAACAAAAACATTAAAAAAAAAGTTATTTTCAGAACTACCTCCCCGTTATAAAAAAATTGGTAGAATATTTGGAACTCTGCCAACCTCTATTTCTCTTAGTTCGCTCCCCGGAGCGCTACCCGTAACGCGAACCGGAAGCTAACCAAAAAAATTATTTTTAAAAAAAAAGAACAGTAAGTATAAGGGAAGGAAACAGACAGTTATGTGAAAAGAAAGACAGCTCTAGGGAGTAAACAAGAGATACTGTTACCCACAATCCACTGCTGATGATGTCACATATTACATCATTCATGACATGGTCAGTAACATCATCAGCAGTGGATTGCGGGTAACAGTATCCTTAGTTTACTCCCTATAGCTGTCTTTCTTTTAACATAACTGTCTGTTTCCTTCCCTTATAGTTACTGTTCTTTTTTAAAAAAAAATTTTTTGATCAGTCAGAAACAGTGACATTAATAGAAACAGAGAGAGTGAACAAGAGTGAAGAACTATGGTCCTCCTCAGCCACCCTCAGAAAACCAAGGGGGTCAAGATACATCTACCGTGCCCCCTTCTACCCATTCTGAACATTATTTGCCCTCCATCTTGTATCTTGATTCGACCGAAACACAAAATGGTGGACTCCCGTAACGCTGCTGGTTTGCGAACCGGGCCACTTCCCGGGAAGCGGTCCAAAAAAAAAAGGTGGGAAAGTAATTCACAGACACTAAGAGTAATAGAGACGGAGTGAGTGAACAAGACTGAGGAACTATGAGGTACTGGCCATATGTTCGTATAAATAATGTGGACATCATTTCAGATTTACATTGGCTACACTCCATGTTGTGATCAGCTGCTTTTACTAGCTTATTAAAGGAGACTGATTTACTGTCTGGCAAAGTTAAATATATAAATCTTTCTGAGTCTACACTAGTAGTACTTGATACCATACAGTTCTCGCAGTCATGCTGCCATTGATAAGAAATCCCAAACAGCTGATCTACATCTACACCTTCAGCATGTAATACATCAAGCATGTACATTAAAAACTCCTGACAATCTTGCTGAATATTTTGAGAGAATTGTGTTTGGCCTGAACATCTGTCTAACAGATTTCGAATTTCACACACACTTTCTATGTTTCTTCTATCAGTGCTACATTTCTCTAACACAGAATTTAACAAACTGCAAAATCTTTGATCAGAATTGACCACAATCTCTTCTTTTACATTTTCTAGAGAAAACAAAACATTAACCACTACATTAGCATAGCAGTTGACACCAGAACTGTTTTCAAACTGAAAACCAACAACATCTTCAACAGAATCCTTTTTGTTTCTGCTTGTAATTTTAGGTTCATTGACTTTTTGTCTTTTTGCTACAACCTCCCCAGTATTGTTCTCATTTCTTCGTTTCCGGCCTACCACACGTTTCTCAAACAAAGGATACTGAGGCAAATGTGGCGCATACTCTCTTCTTAACCTATTGTATTCCTTAACACAATCTAGATCCGCACAAATGTTTGTGACATCACACTCAATCAAGTACAATCCCGATAAAGTTCTAACTCGTGACAATGCCACATATGCCATACCCTCCTTGAACACAGAACTGCCAATATTCACCAATGCACTGTCTACACTTAAACCTTGCGATTTATGGATTGTCACCGCATATGCCAAGCAAACAGGAAACTGCTTACGGCGAACATATAAGTCTTTTACAAGCAAAAATCTAGCAGAACAACGACCAATTAGCTGTACTTCCTCAATGCCATCAAATTTAATTTTTAAAAATTCAATTCCATCTCTATTTCTGTATTTCACAAAATCAACAACATTACCCATTGATCCATTTACCAGACCTCTTTCAACATGTAAATTCCTTCTTAAAATTATACGGCAGTTCAAGCACACATTCAGAGTCTTTTCAAAACCTGCAGTTTTAGATATACTCTTCTCTAATGAATCCAATTTTGTTTTCAGATTCTCAGACAAAATAATTGTTGATCCCATATGCTCTACTCTATCAATAGCTTCCAGTTTCACAATCTCTTGCTTTTCTAAATGCAACATTTTGTTGTTAAATTTGGCACATTCTGCAAGAGTTGGCATCAAACATATTTCAGATTTCTTCTCAGTAATTTTCTGAAAAATATTCTCAGGCACAACATCTTGTTCTGGATATAAATTTGACAGTAATCGTGCATGTAAAGCTTCTTTCCCATGCTCGGTCACTTTTCCAATTCTAATATTTTCATGCAGTTCAGCATAATTGAAGTTTAACCATATATTGACGTTGCCAATGCTGCCTAGGCACTTCCTGGTATCTTCATGCGTGAGCATTTTGAACACAGGTTGCCCTTTCACTGGTGTCAGCTGCAAAAGATCTCCGAAAACAATGATGTGTTTGCCACCAAATAACACATTATACTCTGTTTTGAGAACTTCTTGCATCCTCAAATGCACAAAGGCAAGCATGACATTGGAAACCATGCTTACTTCGTCAATGATAAGAAGTTTCATTTTCCTCAAGATTCTTGAAACTTCAAAACAAGCATCTCCAGATAGCTTGTGATATTGTAATTTGTTGTCATGCTCCACTGGCAGCATCAGTAAACGATGTAAAGTAATCCCTTTAATATTATGTGCTGCCAGTCCAGTTGGAGCAGTGACAACACAAGACAGCGATGACTCTGTCCTTTCCTGCAAATAGCATGAAATTGCTTTAATGAGGAAACTTTTTCCAGTTCCCGCTTCTCCACTCACGTACAGTCGGACAGGCTTCAACGACGTACATGAGCACTCTTTCTTATCATGACTTAATCCATGATCAATTTGCATGGTAACTTCGTCATATATTTTCCTCTGCTCAACGTTGAGTTGTCTTTCCAACTCTTCTAAGTTAACCGCATCCTCCTGAGCATGTGCCATGGCTCTTTCCACTTCATTCATAGCAGTGGCAGCTTCATTTTCGATAACAGGTCCTCCTAGTGGATCCTGACTCAATGAAGCAGAACTCTGACTGTCCTGAGAACTGTCTCTGGCAATCTCGGCTGCAATTGTTGCTTCCTGTTCAATTTCCGCATTCAACATTTCTACATATTTGGGAAAAGCAGGACATTCTATGGTCTCCTTGGCGGCATTGAAAGAGTCTTCGTAACAGAGGAAATCTCCAAGCAGTTCCTCTTCTGCACGCCAAGGCTTGAAAAGTTGCAAAAGTGCTAAATAGAAAAACTCCTTTTTTTCAGGACATTCGCCACTCAATTTTCGATGGTTTACCAAGTGGCATTTTCTTTGCTTGACCAGACATCCCTCACTTCCTATTACAGCATACACTCCTTTCTCAGTATCTTCTTTGATGTTCCTCTTGAATATGTAATTTTGCAGAACCTCATACAGACAAACATTCTCGAGGTGACTGCTTCGATTTGGATAATATGTATCCAACATGTTTGTCTTCAAAATGTCGGTACTGTTTGGCTCCTTTTCCGCCAAATACTCAATTTCCCGCACAGGTTTGAGAACTCGATTACGCGTTGCAGCAAGACCAAGACTCGCCCAAACGATACTCCTGGACTTGGCATAGAGACTTGCTGAAGACAACCGGTCAGAACATTCGTACGCTCCGATTTCTCGATGCGACAACATCTTCAGACTGAAACTGTACAACTTCTTGCTGAGGCTCTTTTCATGGGAAATGTCCTCCCACATATCCTTCAATTCTGTCTTCTCTTTTTTGGTGATGTAAGACGTCACATACCGAGCCACAGCCATACAGTTATCAGCCACAAACTGTATATCCATGTTAGCATTCCACATGGACAAAATCACCGGGTTGTAGTCGTTGATGTACTTGGACTCTTCGTTCCTCTTCAAATTGTAAGTGTTTTTAGGTGATTTCTTCATGACATTGTGTCGCAGCGAAGACATCAAACTGTTTACTCTTCCTTTAGAAATCACCGGCCGTGGAAAGCCGAAACGACATTTAGTGTAGAACTTGTCTTTGTTTCGGAATTTACGACGGCAGTACTTTCCACATCGATGGCTTTGGAAACGCAGAACTTTTTCTCTTAGGCTTTTCTTCTCCTTTGCGTTTGGAACAGCACACGTAGAATACTGTTGGATGAAACTCATCACTGAGTCTTCTGGATCCGTTCCAAATTTAGGTGCATCCTTGATCCACAGCAACATATGTATATGAGGAGCACCTCTTGCTTGGTACTCTTTTCTCCAGAAGAAATCCAACACCTCTCCAAGAGGTGGATTCTTCTTATTCATGATGAAAGACATCATAGCTTCAAATCTATGATTGAAGTACCTACATACATTGACTGGATCCAAAGAGCACAGTTCTCCGGGTGTCTTGAATTCGATGTTATCTACGTTAGCATTTGCCTCTCGTAGAAATTCAAGTAAGTCTTCCCAGCCATACTCGGCACAGCTCAGAGTGAGGAACCATGTGGGAGTACCTAAGTTCCTCAGCATACATTTTAAATCACCATGACGACGGTACCAGTACTCATTAGTACCACGCTGACACGCCATGAGATTAATCAGGTGAGAATCCAAAATACTATCTTGGACATTGACTTTATCCATAAAGTCACTTGCCGAGATGTTTTGCATGTGTATACCACTTTTCAAGATGTGGTTCACTGCATATGACAGTTCAGACAGATCGCTTTCAAACAGGAGATGAAACAAATAAGGAATGCATTGTCGAAACCTAGCATCTCCTGCATACAATCGCAAAGTCCGGTATTCAGAAGCAGGAATTTGATGAGGTCGCTCATCATATCTTCTTCCCTGACCTGTTGGAAAAAGCTGTGGGAAACACCGAGCTTCCAAACTTTCCTCCCAAACACTAATGGGACTCCCTTTGGCTTGTTTCATTTGAAACAACTCAATAGCATTCCCCATGACTTCCTTGGAATGCAAAGGATGAACACTATAATGTTCATATATTTCTTCACTAGTAGAGGGTTCTACTTTCTCAATTTGACCAGCACACAAATCGCTATCCTCTTCCTCACTTACTTCCTCTTCTGCAACATATACATTCTTATAGTATTTTTTTTTTTTCAAATACAATGTTGCCTTTTTAACTTTCCTAACATCTACTAAATCTTGCCATATTTTCTTATTCTTTGTCGGAACCCCATTAACTAAGATAACCAGAGGTTCCTCTTTCACTTTTTCTACTCCAATTGTGTTAATGTTTTTCTTCAAATCTAGAGGCAAATAAACAACTCTTCCCTTTAATCCTCTCTGTAAATCTGATGGAGGCAATTTCCCTGTCTTTGGCTCCATTCTTACAATAGCCTGAAAGGGATGGATACTTTGAATCAAAATAGATTCATAAGTATTTAAATCCTTCAATTCAGAAGGAATCTCAACCAATTCCAGATTATTATGAACTGCTCTAGCAGGCATCTGGTTTTGATTTAATTTGCAAGAACAATAAGTACACACACGTTGATCCAATCCCAAATCAAAACAATTTTCTACCATCAAGTATGTTGCAAAATCCTTCCATTCACTATTATTTTCCCTTTCACTTTTTGCATATAAATCCACTAACTTAGTCTGATTCTTATAATAAGTGCGTCGACAACACACACAAGTGAAATTAGGCCTCTCACTTGATTTCACCTCAAACGTCGCAATTTCCCTCTGGAAATTATCTGTACTGGGTTTAATTGATTTAATTTAATTTAATTGCGGGTTTATATAGCGCTAGGAATCGACTCCCGGAGGAGTATCTCCACGCTTCGACCGCTGGGGAACCCGTCCTGGCTCACCCTGAGAGATGGTCCCTGATGGGTATCTCTAAGGTGCGACCAAGCATCCCCGGCGGTCTGGGAGGGCCGTTGTGAAGATGAGGCAAGCTGATGCCCAGAGTTGCCGAGTGTGGTTTCTGACTAGAGTAGGCACCGAGGCGAGAATTATCGAGTCCGCTGACCCTGGTCCACAACCCTGCCGCGTCGGGAATCGAACCCTGGTCCCGGGCTGTTCTCTGCTTACGGGTCTGCTGCCTCTAACCAGTGAGCCACACTTCTCCAAAACCTGTACACTATCTTCCACATGACCCTCTTCTTCTTGCTCAATTTCAACATTCTCCTCTTTACTTCCAAAGTAACAAAACTCAATTTCTTCACATATATTCTTCACATCTATTTCAGAACCATGCAAAAGAGCAGCGCATAATTGTTTAAGCATAATTGCTGGACTCTTAGCATAATACAACATTCTAACTAATTTCCTCACTTTGTTATGATGCACTGCTAGCATCCTGAAATGATGAAAAACACTCTGGCATACTCTCCTGGAAAGACAAGCCAGTGAATGTCCATGCAAACCTGTCACTTCTCTTACTCTGCAAGGATCTAATTCTTGCAACAACATCATTTTCTGCTTCAAACTTTTCTTATTAAATGACCGTACAAAATCACAAAGCAAATTGATGGAATCCTGTCGCACACTGCAAATACTACTACACTTCCAGGTGTACACAGGACCCTTAGCACGTCTTCCTAAAACCTCATTACCTAACACCTCTTCTGCCTCTGTTGTCACAAGTTTTTCTTTTTCAACTGGACAACCATCTTTCACTTCATAAGCACGACCACTGGTGTCAACTGCATGCACCAAATCATTATCCTGGAAATAACTCTCCTCATTAAAAAATGCCTCACAGCTTGAACTATGCATCCATTCTCCAGAAAAAACTTCACAAAAATTACTACGATTAACTATTCTCTTCCATCTACTATTTCTTTTGAAATCAAAAATTGCCTTGTTTAGCTTCCTAATTCTATTGATTATCAAAATAAATAACTTACGTTTAATTTCAAATGCCTGATCAATAACTTTCTCAACTTTTTTTTTGTCTTATAAAAAACCAGTTTCTGTTGACCTTTCTTAATATTTTTTAACAAATTGCCAATTATCCTGTTCCGGAACATTCGTTTACGAATCTCCCTAAACTGTTGTTTCCTTCTACTATCATGCACAGAGTTATCTCTTGCTCTAGCAGTAACATTTTTCATTGGCCTTTCCTTTCCATTTGATTTCCTTCTCGTTTTATGGACTGAAACATTTTCTGTAGTAATATTTTTTTTACTACACATATTTCTTATAAATTGTTTTGTGCTCTTACCCGGTGCTTTCTCCTTGACTTGACAAATCTTTTTGTTAGAGGACTGCTGCGTATTTTTTTTCACCTGCTGTCTTTGACGTTTTGCAGCCTTTATCTGTCTTTCTATTGTAGGCATGGTGAAATCTTGAAATGATCTGCAGTTGAATCTGTGGAAAAATATAATAAAAAATGTTATTAACCATTATTACCAAAAGTAAATCAGTAACAGTGATCAAAAACTTAACACACTACTTGACATTTTAATTAGAAGATTTTTTAGTCGTTGGCAAATTTACAATACAGAAATACCAGAAAAGAAATGACATTTATATTTATGTTACCTATGCTATTTTATATGTGAATCTGATCTAATTTTATGAGCATATTTTAATATTTTATTGAAGACACTACACATAACCTGCTTTTGAAGGTGTCTTTATTTTTAAATTAAACGGTTTACCTTTTTACTTTTTATTAATTATAAATTTTAAAAATAAATGTTTATATTTCCAAAGGCTCAAGCAGGTCAGCTTCCCATCCTATATCATATAATTCGGACAAATCTGCATCCTCATCACGCTCTTCTTCATCCTCAGGATTTAAATCATCCAAGGGATCAACATCCACTGATGTTTCAATTACAAGTTCAATGATGAGGTCAAAATCAACTGATTGCAGATTGTCGCTCATGTTGAGGTTGTCTTTATCTTTAAAGAAAGATAACAACAATGAGATGTTGCAGAGTAAGAGACAAATCTCACAGATTATAATAGTAAAATTGTTTAACAAGAGTAACATTTTGCAGCTATTATTTAGCCATGTCCAGCGATGCTGAGCAGGTGAAGCCTATGTCTAATTTTTCACTGAACAGGACTCATCTCTTCTTAACCTTGGATAAGCCTCACCGACTCTGTGTCCCCTGCACATACTTAAATGTAAAGGGGCAGATT
The DNA here is from genome assembly GCF_964261635.1 of Lissotriton helveticus. NCBI lineage: Eukaryota > Metazoa > Chordata > Amphibia > Caudata > Salamandridae > Lissotriton > Lissotriton helveticus. The sequence goes on along the minus strand of NC_136059.1, from coordinate 1,240,124,849 downwards.
TATGTTAAATGGCACATCCCCAGGCATGCACCAGTTAACGTGCACCACTGCTCTGCCACCCATGGTGTGCCGCATTTACAATCAGATAGGAGAAACCTGCGTCAAAACCCTGCGCCTGCTTGAAGCAGGCATAGGTCTTGACGCAACATTGTGGAGATGGTGCACCCCTGAGCCTTGCTGGAGCTGCATCGCACTTGCGATACAACTCCAGCAATGCGCCACCTTAACGGCACAGATGCGTCAAGCATCTGTGCCGTTTTTGCCCCATGCTGCGCCGCATTGTAAATGCAGCACACCATGGGTGGCGGAACAGCGGCGCAAGATGACTGGCACATCCCTGGTGATGCGCCAGTCATCATAAATCTATCCCTAAGCTTCTTATCTTGTTAGAGATGAACTGCCATATGTATCATCAAAATATTTTGCATTTCCTAAATAGCGAATTTTAAGGAATAAATAGCGATTCTTTACCATTCCTAATTTGCGATGAGCAAATTGCTAATTGCAAGTTACCCATTCATTTCCATGGGCTAGGAGGCTCATAGGAATGAAGGTTTAATTTGCGATTAGCAATTTGCTCATCACAAATTAGGAATTTTTCCAAGGGTGCAGGGGTGTCTCAAGAACACCATGACATATCTGCCTAAATGCATCAATTTGTAATGTTGTCGCCTCATAGCAAATCTTTTGCACCACCGCTGCATCATAAAAGTGACGCACAGTGGCACAAAAGAGGCATACACCTATCATAAATCTGTCCCTAGCATTTTAAATGATTAATCCACGATGACGATAAAGTGTGGCCTATCCAGAGGTTTGTTTAAGGTGAGGCCTACTCAGGATTGCAGATTAAAGTTACGCTTGATGAAGAATACAGAGGAGATAATACATGTAAAGGCCTACCAATGAAGTAAGTAATGTGCACTTTATTGCGCCAGTCATCATAAATGTATCCCTAAGCTTCTTATCTTGTTACAGATGAACCACCATATGTACCATCAAACTATTTTGCATTTCCTAAATAGCAAATTTTAAGGAATAAATAGCAATTCTTTACCATTCATAATTTGCAATGAGCAAATTGCTAATTGCAAATTAGCACCGCCGTTGCATCATAAAAGTGACGCACAGTGGCACAAAAGAGGCATACACCTATCATAAATCTGTCCCTACCATTTTAAATGATTAATCCAGGATGACAATAAGGTGTGGCCTATCCAAAGGTTTGTTTAAGTTGAGGCCTACTCAGGATTGCAGATTAAAGTTACGCTTGATGAAGAATACAGAGGAGATAATACATGTAAAGGCCTACCAATGAAGTAAGTAATGTCCACTTTATTGCGCCAGTCATCATAAATGTATCCCTAAGCTTCTTGTCTTGTTACAGATGAACCACCATATGTACCATCAAACTATTTTGCATTTCCTAAATAGCAAATTTTAAGGAATAAATAGCAATTCTTTACTATTCCTAATTTGCAATGAGCAAATTGCTAATTGCAAATTACCCATTCATTTCCATGGGCTAGGAGGCTCATAGGAATGAAGGTTGCAATTTGCGATTAGCAATTAGCTCATCACAAAATAGGAATTTTTTCAAGCGTGCAGGGGTATCTCAAGAACACCCTGCTGCACCCCTGAAAAATAAATTTGGGGGCATATGGCACACCTACATGCCCTAAGGGCATGTATGGGCGTCATATGGGACCTTTTGTTTTTTGGAAAAAAATGCTTTTTGAAAAGAATTCGCAAATTACCACAAACTAGAAGTTGGTGGTAGTTTCCAAATCCTTAATATCATTTTTTACATATTTTTTGTTTGATACATTGCATTTAAGGAATCGTAAATTTTGAATTAAGGACATTTTAAGTCATTTCCACATGTGCAGTGTTTTCAAATTATGATTTGAAAATCGTTTTTGGGGAAAAGTAATGGTTTGCAAATTTATGACAAGGACATAATGGTGTATGCTTCTCTATAAGGCATTTCAGTGTCTCTGATGTCATTTTTCCCATATTACATTATAAGACCTTTCCCCATGGAGCACATTCCTTGTAAATATGCTCCCACCTGTGCATGGCGAATTTAGATTTTGACTGTTTGAGTCACATAGCCATGTTAAAAGTGACCCAAAAAAATTGCAAACGTTTTAAAAAAACACATTCATGTGTCTTAAGGACATTTTAAGTCATTTCCCCATGGACAATGTTTTCTAAGTGGCGCAAAAGAGGCATACACCTATCATAAATCTGTCCCTAGCATTTTAAATGATTAATTCAGGATAACAATAAGATGTGGCCTATCCAGAGGTTTGTTTAAAGTGAGGCCTACTCAGGATTGCAGATTAAAGTTACGCTTGATGAAGAATACAGAGGAGATAATACATGTAAAGCTCTACCAATGAAGTAAGTGATTTCTACTTCATTGCGCCAGTCATCATAAATGTATCCCTAAGCTTCTTATCTTGTTAGACATCAACCGCCATATGTATCATATAACTATTTTGCATTTCCAAAAAAGCGAATTTTAAGGAATAAATAGCGATTCTTTACCATTCCAAATTTGCGATGAGAAAATTGCTAATTGCAAATTACCCATTCATTTCCATGGGCTAGGAGGCTCATATAAATGAAGGTGCAATTTGCGATTAACAATTTGCTCATCACAAATTAGGAATTTTTCCAAAGCTGCAGGGGTGTCTCAATAACACCCTGCTGCACCCCTGAAAAAGAAATTTGGGGGCATATGGCGCACATAAATTTTAACAACATTCCTTTACCTCAAAAACGATTTTCAAATCATAATTTCAAAACACTACACATGGGAAAATTACTTAAAATGTCCTTAAGACACATAAAAGCGTTTTTTGATTGCCTTTCCTGCATGGTTGGGTCACTTTTAACATGGCTATGTAACACAAACATTCAAAATCTAAATTTTCCATGCACAGGTGGGAGCATATTTACAAGCAATTTGCGCCACAGAGAAAGGTCTTACACTAAAATGAGAAAAATAACATCAGGGACAGTCAATTGCCTTATAAAGAAGCATACACCATTATGTCCTTGTCATGAATTTAAAAACAATTCCTTTTCCCCAAAAACGATTTTCAAATCATAATTTCAAAACACTGCACATGGGAAAATGACTTAAAATGTCCTTAAGACACATGAAAGCGTTTTTTGATTGCCTTTCCAGCATGGTTGGGTCACTTTTAACATGGCTATGTAACACAAACATTTAAAATCTAAATTTACCATGCACAGGTGGGAGCATATTTACAAGCAATTTGCGCCACAGAGAAAAGTCTTACATTAAAATGGGAAAAATAACATCAGGGACAGTCAATTGCCTTATAAAGAAGCATACACCATTATGTCCTTGTCATAAATTTAAAAACAATTCCTTTACCTCAAAAACGATTTTCAATTCATAATTTCAAAACACTGCACATGGGAAAATTACTTAAAATGTCCTTAAGACACATAAAAGCGTTTTTTGATTGCCTTTCCTGCATGGTTGGGTCACTTTTAACATGGCTATGTAACACAAACATTCAAAATCTAAATTTTCCATGCACAGGTGGGAGCATATTTACAAGCAATTTGCGCCACATAATTCATAATTTTCTCCTTAAAGCACACTATTCTCTATCTAAATTAAAGAAATATTTTCTCACCTTAGCAAATACTTTGAGTTTGAAAACAGTCTCAGAAACACACCAATTTGTCTTCAGCAGAGCAAAAGGTATGCACTCCAGAGTCTGCAGCTATCAAAAGCACAGAAATGCTGTAATTCTTCACACATATCTCTCATGTCACCCAATCAAAACTCTTCCCTCACTTTTTTTCAAATGAAAACCCTTCCCCCCTCTGCCATTTCATGCCTTTTCTGCATGGCAACCACCTCTTGGAAGACCTCTGTTGTTTGCAAGTTCACAGAACAATGTTGCAATTGAACTCTGAACTCTCAGTGCACCTGCATATCCAGTGCATTCTTTCATTTAATGATTTTTTATTGACCACTCAAAATACATCTTTCAAAGAACACATCCGTGCACCCTAACTTTCTGTTTTCAGCAATCAAAATCCACCAATCACTGTTACTGCTTCATGAACACAGAAACTCCACAGTTTTTTTCATTTTAAACTCTCATTTTTTCAACTGCCATTTCATTGCCACACTTCATCTGACTGCAGGAGAACCTTCTCTCACCATGTTTTCTGTCTGGATTGTTGGACATAGTTATATTCACTGGGCTCAAAGGTACGTTGAAAACAGGAAATTACCTAACCTCAATTTACAAGATGTGGAAATTAAGTGGTTTGGCCACAGAGGATTAAAATGTCACCAATTGATACCATTGGTGAAAACCTTTATACATTTGCCCAAACCTGACCTGTTAATTGTGCACTGTGGAGGTAATGACTTGGGCACTTTGACTGGTGTAGGTCTGGAAATGCTTTTAAAGGACACCTTTCAGCAATTAATGGCACTTTTTCCTCAGACTGCCTTGGTATATTCAAATATATGCCAAAGACAGAAATGGAGGTGGTCAAACCAATTTTGTCCACAAATTGAGAAGTCGAGGAAGCATGTAAACAAATCTGTTTCAGCTTACATGAGAGACCATGGAATGGGCTCCCTGTACAACAATAACTTGCGTTACTACATGCAAGATATCTACAGAGGAGATGGAGTTCACTTCTCAGATGAGGGCAACAGAATTTTCACTCTGAATTTAAAAATGTGCATTGGTACCTACTTATAAGTACCTAAATGTACCATAAACCCAAAAGCTCTTCTCAGAGCTACCCTACATCTAATCACTCACAATTATTATTTTACTCTAACATTTTTCATTAATTTTCAACAAAGTACGCTCCCTGGGGCGCTACCCGAACCGGGAGCTAACCTCGCGAAATTTAAAAAAAAAATGTTTTTTTCGCACATATAAGCCTCCTCAGCCACCCTCACAAAACCTAGGGGGTCAAGATAACTCTACCGTGCCCCCTTCTACCCATTCTGAACATTATTTGCCCTCCATCTTGTATCTTAATTCGACCAAAACACAAAATGGTGGACTCCTGGAACGCTTAAGGTCCGCGAACCGAGGCGCTCAACAGTTCGCGTACCGGGTCGCTCCCTGGGAAGCGCACCATCAAAAAAGGTGGAAAAGTAGTTCACAGAAAATCTACTGGAGACAATTTCACCAAATATAGATTAGCTCATACTACATACCAATCCCTACCATTTTCACAAATTTGATTGGAATTCCATTTAACCATTTAACCTGTAGACCTCTCTAAATACCCTGAGGTAAATTACTTCTCAAAACACATCTGAAGTGTTGGAATTGACAACCAATGAAAATGTTACTTTCATTTTCTACTTTTTTTACCTGACATTTGATTGGTTATGTACCTGAATATATATAAAGAAAGAGAGAGAAACACAGCCATTTTGACTACTACTTCCTGAATTACATTGCAAGATCATTTTCACTCACAACTTAAACTTCTTTTTAGAAGGTGAGATATTATTTTATAAATTTGAAAACATTTTCAGATAGTTATATACTATCCCTCTGTAAGAGTTAGACATTGAGAAAGGCTTCTTTATTATAATTATAGATTGATTTAGGTTTCTGTGGTATAATTATGAATTAACTTAGGCTTCTTCACAGGCACTTTTTAATAGTACTACTTCACGCCTGAAACCATACAGTGCCCATAGATTACTTCTCTGTTATAAACTCACAAGTACCTGTCTGAACTTAAACCCAACAGTGCCCTATCTCTACTGATATATTTATTTTTTATGCAAATTACAGCAAGAAAATGGAAGGAGAGCAGAATATTTCCTTCGAAATTGTTCTGGAGAACAACACAGAAAAAGATATTGAGGACAATGATGACTCAGATTTCATGGATGAATCACGGGACCATGAATTAGTTCAATGTGTAGAATCTGTGGATCATTTACTTCATTATGATGACGGTCAAATGTGGGAAGTTATGTTCACTCAACAAGAGGACATATCTGACAGTCAAATGTTAGACATTCTATTAAATTTTGAAAAACAATCCGAAAAATAAAATTATATGTAATATTAAAAAATTATTTGAGTCTTTAATAATTTTTATATGTAATTCATAAACTAGTGAAATGTTAGAAATGTTATTAAATGTTGAAACACAATCACAATAATAAATAATTGCTTAAAAAATAAAAAAATTAAAAAATAATCAACAAAACCAACAATCAATTAACATACAGTATTTGAAAAGTCTATCATTCATTTTTCATTATAGTACGCTGCCCAGAACGCTTCCCGGTTCGCGGACCGGGCGCTAACCACGAAAAAAAACAAAAAAAAATATTATTTTTTTTTTGCCCCGCGGGGCCCTTTTAAAGCCTCCACATTAAACCTAGGGGATCAGGGAGGATCTACTATGCCCCCTTATGGTTATTTCCACCTTTGTTTTGGCCTCCTCTTGTCTCTCAATCCTCCCGAGAGACAATATGGCGGCCGCTCCGGACTGTTTAGAATGTTGACAGACACCGGAGAGCCAATCAGCTTCGCTACGCGAAGTTCCGTTACGCGAAAAGTACGCGAACTGGAGCGCTGCCCGGTCCGCTGTTACAGATATATATCTTTTTTTAAACGTTAATTTCTCAAAATCCACTGGAGCACATATATTGAGACCTACAAAAGGCACATCGGGCTACCAGTCCCTACAATTTTGCCAAGTTTCGTGCAAATCCATTCAGCCGTTCGGGCTAAAAGTGAGGCCAACCGCCCTATGGAAAACTCAATGTTAAAAACACGTTTTGGGACCCCCCTTTTTTCTCGGCCCCCCCTGGACGAACCCCCCCCAAATTTTCAGAGGCTGCTCAGAAACAAAATGTTCCATTTTCCAGAAAATTTCAGCCAATTCCGTCCACAAACGCCAAAGTTATTAGACATAGAATTTTCAAAAATCCCATAGGGAAAAAATCCTAACTATATATACCTACTGGCGACCGCCAGTAGGTAATATATATATATATATATATATATATATATATATATATATATATATATATCACAATCTCCTCGAACAAGGTATTGAGAAAAAATATATATGGAAGAGGCTGTACCTTACATAAACAGATGTCTGAGGACCGCCTGTCCTACTGCAGCATCATTACAAGCAGTAGTGCATGGTGAATGTATGCACATTCAACCATGTTGCTGCCCTGCAAATATCTGTAAGCAATACACCAGTAAACAGGGTTGTAGAAGTTGCAATTTTTCTTGTGGAAGGCGCTCTAACCTTTCTGGAAAGCGATCTTCCAGCCTATTTGTGCCAAAAAGCAATAGTCTAGGGGTCCACGGTCTTGTCTTTGTGTTTCTTCTTTTACAATGTTTTTCCAAGTCTCTTCATAGAGAAACTTCCCCTGATTTTCTACGAAACCTGGAAATCACTGCCAGGTGGACCTTGAAGGATGAGTGAGCTAATGCAGACTTCGCCGAAAGAAGGAGATATGGTAACAGCCCTTCTGGTGGAGAATGAAAAACCATGCAGACTTTCCTTAATGTACCAATGGCAGAATCTCCTCCATTTTGCTGCATACGTCTTAGTTGAGGAAAAAGCTCTTGAATATGCAGGATGGATTTACATTCTGCTGGAATATCTAAACCTCCGAACTCATAGTAGTGAGGTTCCATGCCGATAAACTCAGAGACTTTATTTGAGGGTGCGGTATAATCTGACCGTTGTTCATTGAGAGCAGATTGGTCAATGGCCAAAAGCAAATGCATGGAAAGAATCAGAGTATTAGAAGCTCTGAATACCAAAACTGTCTCTGCCATGCTGGGGTTACCAAAATGAGATGGCATGGGTAAATACCTGGTGGCCTTGCCTTCTCAGAAAAGCTGCTACTGTTACCAAGCCCTTCGTGAATACCCTGGTGGCTGAACAAAGGCTGAAAGGGAGGACCTTGAATTGATAATGGTACTCTGCTACCTTGATCCTCAAGACCTGACGATGTTTGATGTGAACTGGAATGTGAAAATATGTGTCTAAGAGATGGAGAGATGTCAAGGAGGCTTTTGGACACAGCCCAGGGTGCGACCTTGATGAATGATATCCAACACCCATTTGTCCTTCGATTTTGCCCACTTTTTCCTCTTTCTCTCCCATTCGTGCCGTTTTTCTGCCTGTTTTTCCCGTGCTCCCACCCAAAGACAAGCCCGTCTGCGCCCGTCCGAGACCCGACTGCAACCAGCACTGGGGACCCTGGACCTCTGCCCGCCATCGATACCACCCAGCAGCACTCTACGCACTCAACCCAGGCCGCAACAACAACTGCATGCTAGCCTCACCAGACGACACCTACGGACCCTTTAGCTGTCACCCCTGCAGACAATCCTACAGCACCGCTAGGAACACGGACCCAGCACAACCCGACCATAAGAACACACCCGCACCGAAGACCTTGCAATGCATCCTCCTCAATGTCCGATCCCTCCACAAACACGCCCCGAAATCTGGGACGTCCTCGACAGCACCACCCTGGACATGGCATTCTTCACCGAAACCTGGACCAACATCACCTTGGTGCCAGACATCGCCATCGGCATTCCCCAAGGATACAAGATCACCAGGAAGGACCGCCCCATCCGCCCGGGAGGAGGAATCGCCATCGTCCACAAATCCACCATCCGCCTGAGCACACGCCCCAATGAAACCTCAGACCTGATGGAACACCTTCACTTCAAGATACTGACCAGCCCTACCACCACCCTCCGAGGAACCCTCATCTACCGACCCCCTGGACCACGCGGACCATTCACCATCTCCATCACGGACATCATTGCCCGCATGCCATTGCATCCACCAACTATACCCTGCTGGGAGACCTCAACTTCCACCTCGACACCCAACTGAACCCCAACACCACATCCCTCCTGGACAACCTCCACAACATTGGACTCCACCAAATCATGACCGAATCAACGCATTAAGCAGGACACACCCTCAACCCTTCTTACACAACAGGAAACTCCATCTCTTTCAGCCACACCACCGAACTCCTGTGGACTGACCACAGTTGCGTCCACGTCACCTTCAGAACACCCACCTTCCACAGACGCCAGCACCTGCTTCCACAAGGAAACTGGACCAGAATCACTGAAGACCAGCTCACCTACTCGCTTGGCAACTCCAACCCAACCATCGCAGGAAACGACGACCCCAACACCACAGCCCGATCCCTGCACAGTTGGATCTCCGACAGCGCCAAAGCCATAGCCCCCCTCAAGAAAAACAACAACACCCACGCCAAGAAAGCCGATGCTTCACCACCGAACTTCAAGAGTCCAGACGCAATTGCTGCCAACTCGAAAAAGCCTGGAGGAACACCAGATCGACAGAAACACACAATAACTTCAGGGCCGCTACCAACGCCCACTACCACCTCAACAGGAAAACTAGAAAAAAAGCGATTAAAGACAGAATCTCCACACACGCACACAACAGCAAAGAACTCTTCAACATCATAAAGGAGTTCACCCAACCCACCAGCGAATCAATGGATATTCCTCCCTCACAAGACCTCTGCAACAAACTCAGCACTTTCTTTCACCACAAAATCAATAGCATTTATGACAACTTCGACAAAGACAACCAACACATCGAACCCCCGCCAACTACCCAAGACACCCTGAAACCAGCGATTGACAAATGGAAAGCCATCTCCACCGATGACACACTGAAGACGACGAAGTCATTCCACTCCGGGGCCCCCACGGACCCATGCCCCACTACATCTTCATCAGAGCCGCCAACACCATCGCACCCATACTCTGCCACACCATCAACCGCTCCCTGGCGACCGCCTCATTCCCCGATGACTGGAAACACGCAGAGGTCAACCCCCTCCTGAAAAAACCCTCGGCGGATCCCAATGACCTCAAAAACTAAAGGACCATCTCCCTGCTCCAGTTCCCAGCAAATGTCATCGAGAAAGCCATCAACAGCCAACTTGCCACATTCATCGAAGAGCACAACATCCTCGACTCCTCCCAATCCGGCTTCATAATAAACAATAGTACGGAACCCGCCCCCCTCGCCGCAACAGACAACATCCGCACCCTACTGGACAAAAGAGAAACGGTAGCCCTCATCCTCCTCAACCTCTCAGCGGCTTTCGACACAGTCTCTCACTGCACCCTAATACGCAGACTCCTTGATGCAGGGATCCAAGACAAAGCCATCGAATGGATCCGCTCCTTTCTCTCCAGCAGAACGCAGCGGGTCAGACTCCCCCTTTCCTCTCGGACCCTACACCAACAACCTGCGGAGTCCCCCGGAGCTCCTCCCTCAGCCCTACGCTCTTCAATGTCTACATGGCTCTGTTCTCCCCCATCATGAGAACCTACGGACTCAACATCGTGTCATACGCAGACAACACCCAACTCAACCTCTCCAACGAACCCAACACCAGCAGACACAACTTTCGAGAAGATATGGAAGCCGTCGCCAAATGGATGAAAAACAGCTGCCTCCAACTCAACACCAACAAGCCAGAAGTATTCATCATGGGCCCAAACACCGACTCATGGACCGACACATGGGGGCCCCTGCCAAATCAACCCACCCACCCCCACGGACCACGCACGCAACTTGGGAATCAATCTGGACTCCGAACTCAAAATGGACGACCAGATCAACTCCGTCTCGTCCTCCTGGTTCCACATCCTCCGCCTCTTACGTAAGACCTTCAAATGGAACCCCCTTGAACACAGAAAGACCGTCGCTCACGCCCTGGTCACCAGCAGACTCGCCTACGGCAACACACTCTAAGCCAGAATAAACAAAAACTTCATCTGCAAGCTAAAGAACATCCAGAACGGTCCTCAACCTGCCAAGACACTACCACATCTCCCAGCACCTGCGCACACTCCACTGGCTCCCCATTGAGGCCAGAGTCACCTTCAAGATGCTCACCCAGGCACACAAGGCTCTCCATGACACCGGACCAGCATACCAAAACAGCCAACTCAATTTCCATGCACCCTAAAGGACCCTACGATCTGCCCAGCTTTCCTACACCATGGTCCCCGCACCAGAAAGACTAGATCGGGTGGCCGCTCCTTCTCCTTACTCGCGGCCAGAGCCTGGAACGCCCTTCCACTCCACCTCCGACAGACAACATCGCTCCCCATCTTCGCGAGAAACCTCAAAACCTGGCTCTTTGACAGACCCCTTCCCAGATGGACTGGAAACTGCACCCTCCCCTTACCCCCAGCGCCTTCAGACCCTTATGAGTGAGTAGTTGCGCTTAATAAAATGACTGATTGATTGATTGATTATCCTTCGTGATGGAGTTCAATTGATGGAAAAATGCGGACAGATAATGAATCCCCTGAGGCTGATGATGGTAGGAGGTGGCTGGTGGGTGAAAAACGTCACTGACGTCTGGAGGTGTCTTGAGACTTTCCTCGAGCTGAAGGCCAGCGTTGAGCTGATTACTGGGTGTAAGGCAAGTTGGAAACACAGAACTGCTGTTGTTGCTGACCGACGTACTGTGGTCTATAGCCCCGTTGAGAATAGGGCTGGTATCGGTATGACTGGAATGAAGGTCTCTGCTAAAACTGAACTCTTCCCTTTCCTCCAAGAAAGGACTGATAATGTTGCTGTTGAAGTGTACCTAGGGAACGTGCCGCCTCCATATCCGCTTTAATGCCCTGTAAAGCCATGTGCTTTCCAAATAGATCCCCTTCTGTAGACGGGTATGCCTAGGATTTTCAATTGAATTTCAGGGCGGAAAGATGTAGCCTCCAACCAGCCCTGCCTACGGAGAACAGCAGTACCTGCCATCTGCCTAAAAGCAATGGAAGACAAGTCCATAGCTGTATCTATTACCTCAGATGATGCTTGCTCACCCTCCTGCAAAATGTCCATTGCCTCCATTTTCTTATCCTCCGCGAGATGATGCAGAAAAGGAACTAGATCTAACCCCATCTGGCAGCCATACCATCCCAAAATATATAACACGTTGGAGGCCTTAATGGATGTAGCCACCATTGCAGCAAAGTGTTTGCCAATATTATCCAGTCCTTTTCCTTCCCTATCAGGGGGAGCTGAGCAAATGGCTGACGGATTTGGGGGGTGCCGTTGCGCTGCCTGCATAATCACTAAATCTGGCCGAGGATGTCCAATTAAATACACAGGAGCAGAATCAGAGGCTTTATACTTTTTCTCCATTCTCTGAAACACAGCCGTTACCGAAGCTCTGCTCTTGATCAGCTTCAACCGCTCCTCCCAGATATAACTAGCAATGGGGATAGAGCATTCTGATTTTCTTGTAGAGTCCTTGAAATCATAATGGAAACATTCAGTCGGAATTGCAGGAAGTGGTAAGTCAAATCTTTTTGAAGCTCTCTCTAACAACTTGTGGAGTCCTCCGACATCCCCAGAGGAGAACTGGCTGGAGAAAGAGATGGCTACGGTGAAGAAAAAACGATATAATCATCCCATTCCTTACCAACCATGCCTGGATCTTGGATGAGCTCTCCTTCTTCTGGCTTATCATCAGGATCACTTTCAATGTAATCATCCCTGATGGTAACGCTACAATGGGCCAGTCTTTCTTCCTGAGTAACAGGTGGTGGAGATGTAAGGTGTATTCCAAGGCGCCCTGGAGTGATAGGAGCTGGAGCATGAGTGCCCTGAAAACATTTGTAATAATAGTTGAGCATATGTCTGAGATCCGTGACCAGAGAAGTTGGTACTAACATGGCATTGCCTCTTAAATCTTGTTGCTCTTCAAATGTTGCTCATATGGGTTTGGTCCTGAAAAGAATCATAACTTTGCGGCTGATGATGAGCCGTGAAAGAGTAGTCTCCTTCCAAATATCCTGATGTAACCTGTATAGGACCTTTGTCTTTATTATCAGTGTCCTGACAGTTTACCTTCAATTGTGAGGGGCTGTAAGGTGGTCCAAACAGGCTCTCATCTCCTGACTCCTCTGTATCCAAAAGATGAGATGGAGGTAGAGGTGATACTTTACTAAGAGATGTCAGACCTGGAGACTTTTGTACAATTTCATGTATTCGAATGTCTTTTTTGTGCTCTGTCAACATCGTTGTCGTCAAAGAAAGTCCGTAATCCTTACCAGAGACTTGAACACCGTCATCGACGGAGTGGCCGCCGATGATGTCATAGATGAAGTCGTAGACAAAGTAGCCAGCATCGAAGTCGTAGACGGGGCCGTCGACGCAGTTACCGCCATCTATGCCGTCGACGAGGTGATTGTCATCACTGTTCTCTGACAAGGCTGTTGTCACTGTCGTCGCCAGAGCGGTCGTTGTCGGCACTGAAGTGGAAATGACCATCAGCAGTGATCTGGTTGTCGTTCCAGAGGCAAAGCTCTCAGTTTTAAGTGTGAGGGTGTCCCTGCATGAGCAGGGCACCCCTATAACCTACGGAGTCCATTCTCCCAGGTTATAAGTGAGCCAGCCATATAACATATAGAGGGGCCATACGTCATTACGCAATGACAATCTCTAAACTGGTTGTAACTAACCCTGTCATGTTTGGTATCAAACATGTTGGAATCATACACACACAGTAAACAGTGTGGGAGGTGTGATTCAATCATACCCCCACACCGTAAAAGGTGTGGGAGGTATGATTCAATGCACTGTAAAGCTTCTCTGGGAGGCCCTCAGTGCTCCCGGTACCAGTCTTCCAGAACCAGACACCAAGCTAGTTCTCCTGCTGACCAGAGACATGTAGGTGCCCGCCTGCTGCTGAGCCAAGCTCGAGCAGAGGAAGGCAGAACCAAAGATATCCTGTCAGAGAGATGTTTGACCACCTCCCAGACAGAGTTTAGTGTATTGGGGTAGGGTGCGAGCGCTTGCCAGTGCCACTAAGTCTGCTTGAGGGGCACCTTTGGTGCCCTCCTCGAATAGTTCAGATCAAACCAGCTCAGGGAGCCGTTGGCTCCCGCTCTGACGCGGAACTGGACAAAGGACATGGGAGTATCCTCCCAACTGGCCAGCCCCTCCTCTGGGTGAGAATCCTGAATCGTTCCAACCCTTTACTTAGGGTACTTAAGGGTTTATCTGTGGGTGGGTCCAGAGATTTGTCCTGGGACAGGATTCAGATCAAGATACCACTTCATCTTTGACTGTCTGGACACTTTGGACTTCGCTCTGGGCACCAAGGCTGCAACTGGAAAGACTCCTGCTGCTCCTGGTCTTGTCCCCTTGCTTGTCTGCTACAACGTCCATGCCTGTGCTCCATACAGGAACCTTTCAAGGCCTGTGAACATTCAAGACACCTGAAGGAATCTCCCTTGAAGTGAAGGAGTCACTTCCCTGCATCTACAGGCACCGCAACCAAGCCAACGGGTCTGCTGCTCCTGGGCTCCTATGAATTCCGAAAAGCTTAGCAACACAGGTGGTGGCTCTACATTTCACTCGAGGCCTGCACTGTCTTCATACCAAGTTTGAGGACAGCATCCCTCGTCAGAAACGCAGGAACTAAAACCCTGGGCACCGCGTTGACTCGTCGTTGCAAAGGCTTGTTGGTCCTCTTCCTTAAACATCTTCGGGCTCCAACTAGCCCCAACCTCAACGATTTCCTGTGGCCAAGATCTTTGTCCTCACTGCATCGCTTGCACCGTGGGTCTGCATCTTTGGTGAGCTCCTCTAGGTCCTCTTGCAGCTCTTGTGCCTTCGACAGCCTGAGGGTCCTTGTGAGGGCCTTCTTAGATCCCAGTGGGCTCTCCTTCTTGCTCGAGGCCTACTCTGACTCCTCTGCTTGCAGTGAATCACTTGAACCATGCTGGTCCTGACTCTGCACCTTTTTCGCTTTCCACATTGGTTGCAGTTGTCAAGGCTTCTTGCTGCTCCCGACGGACACCGACCCCTCAACTCTCGACATCCAACAAGGGACAGCTCATGAACGGCTCCTGGTCTTCCACAGCATCGCCTGGTCCACTCAGCTGCAGCTCAAAGGTCACCGTCAACTCTCCTACTACATCTGACATCGGTGGGCATTTGTATTACGTGCCTCCTGGTCACACCTGAGTGGCAAAGACTCTGTCCCCTCTACTTGCAGGTACTTCTCAGCTTGAATCCACCTTTGGGTTCCACAAGACACTTTCACCTTCTCCAGCAGTGGCATCTTCCTGAAGTTCTCCATTGAGTTCGACAGCGGTTTCCAACGCCACTTCCCACTTATGTACCCGACTTCCCTGGTGTAGGTATCCTGGTTCTTAAGGTATCCACAGGTGGGGTTACTCTCCAATCTTCTGGCTTCCATGGAGATTCTTCAGGGTACACTAGGAAGGGTCCTGCTTCTTTAAAATTGCATGAGACTTGAATTGAGCATGCGGTCCTGTTTCCATTCTGCAAACGGCCTCAGTGGGGTTCAGAGTTACTCACCTCAGATGATGCCTTGGGGCCCCAGCACTTCTACGTCCTCTGGGTACAGTCTTGACTCAATTCACTATTCACATCCCACTATTTTAATATATTGTTTGGTCTCCCCCTGGCGACCACTGTGTATTTGTGCTACTTAAGTGCTTCTATTGCAAAGTATTGTGTGCATTGTGTATAACTCAGAGTAGGGGATATTTGTATGTTAGTGAGTGTCTTATAACAAATACATATTTTTATGAATACACTGTGTGATTCTTTTACACTTAATCTATTCCAATAAGATAATGTTCTGGTGAAACAAGCTGCTTTAGACTCCTTTTGGACTAAGCCTGAAGGCTGCTCTCCACAGCTACCACTTAGAGAGCTTTCTAAGGTTGTCTAAGACCAATAAAATCACCATAAGGGTTGTCTGGATTAGTGCAGGGTGCTACACTTACATAAGTGAGCACCTTAAACTAAGCCAGCCTCCTACACTGTTTATTTATTTTATTAAGGAGTTTTATTTAGCGCTGGCCAGACCCGAGGGTATTGGAGCGCTTTACAACATTTATAATGCAGGGATCACAAAATAGGGCATACGTATACATGTAAGTTTGGAAGTCCAGTGAGTGGTGCAGCAATGAGGCACGGAAGTCCTGAGAAACCTCGCTGAGTGCATGTTGTCTTGGGCGCAACCATTTTCAGGGGTGGGCGGATCGGGAGGGGCGTTTGGCGCTTGGAGGAGGTAGGTCACTAGTGAATAAAGTGTCAAGGTCCTGCGGAGTGCAAGCTTGTGCACTTTAGCGGTGGCTATTGGTTCAGGAAGGCACGGTTGAGGAAGAGGTCTTTTAGGAGTACTTTGAATTTTACAAGGGATGGGATAGTCCATATTTCCACTGGTATGGAGTTCCAGATTTTGGGTGCGTTTCCAGTGAAGAATCGAGCAGCGTTTTTTTGTTTGCGTGTTTTCATAGGGATGAGCAGTAGGGAGTTGGAGCTCCTGAGGTTCCTTGTTTGGCCGGCCTCTTTAAGTTTGGAGGCCAGGTACTCAGCTTTCCCTGTGTGGAGGGCTTTGTGCGTGAGGCAGGCAGTTCTGAAGCTGGCACGCATTTCTACTGGGAGCCACTTTAGTTCTTTGAGTGTGGGTGAAATGTGATCGAATTTCTTGACTCCGGTGACCATTCTGGCTGCAGCATTGAGAGTAGTTTTGAGGGGGCTAGGTGGGATTTAGCTGTACCGGTGAGGACGGCATTCCCATAGTCAAGTCTAGATATCACCAGTGATTGAGTGGCTTGTTTGAGGTCTTTGGGTGGGATAATGGTTTTATTTTGTTGAGAAGCTTCAGATTGAGGAAGGCACTCTTCGCGGAGATCCTGATGTGTTTGGCCATGTCCAGTTTAGTGTCTAGGGTGATTCCTAATGATTTTACGGAGTTGGCCTGAGTGAGATTACCGTTGAGAGCATTGTTTGCTCTTAGCCATTCCATGATTTGAGGGTTTTCTTCTTTGTTGGAGATGAAGAGGGTTTCAGTTTTGTCTTAGTTGAGTATGAGGTGGTTTATGGATAGCCAATTTTGGACTTCTTTGAGAGCGTTATTTAGTCTCTGAGTGTCTTCAATGGGGGAGGTTTCCAGATATATCTGGGTATCGTCTGCATATAGGTGAAAGGGGATGTTGGCTTTTTTAGTTTTAAGGTGAGGGGTTCCATATATATGTTGAACAGTTGGGGGGAGAGCACTGATCCTTGGGGGATGCCTCTGCTGACAGGGTGTCGGTCGGACGCGTAGGTTTCGATTTTTATCCTTTGGGAGCGGTTGTGTAAGAAGGAGGAGAACCATTGTAGGACCACCTCATCAGCACCTACGCTGTCTTGGAGAGCTTTGATGAGTAGATTGTGATCAACTGCCGCAAAGGCTGCCGATAAGTCCAGGAGGATGAGAAGGCAGCATTGGTCAGTATCTAGAGACTTGTAAATGTCAACCATGATATTAAGGATCGCCGTCTCGGTGCTACAGCCTTTACTGAAGCCCGATTGGCAGGGATCTAAAAGGTTGATGTTGACCATGTGTTGAGTCAGTTGTAGGAGAACGCACTTTTCAAGGATTTTGGAAAGGAGGGGGAGATTGGAAACGGGTCTGGAGTTATTCGGATCGTTGGAGTCAAGGCCTGTTTTTTTCAGTAGTGGAGAGACTTGGCCGACTTTGAGGCAGTCAGGTATGACGGCGGTTCTCAGGGAGCTAGTTATGATCTCGCACCAGAATGGAGCTAAGGAGAGTTTTCGCTTTTTGGTCAATTGGGTGGGCAGAGGGTCTAGTGCGTTGGATGCGGGTTTGGAGGTTGTGATCAGTTTAAGAATCTCGTCTTCAGGTATGGGGTTGAAAGATTTCCAGGCTTTCATGAGGTGCGAGTGTACGTTGGCTTCAGTTTCTGCGGTTGGGTTAGTGCATGAGGGATTGAAGTTGATGTCCAGTGAGAGCTCAATCTTGGTGATTTTGTCTTTGAAGAAGTTAGTGAAGTTTTCGCACAGGTCTTTGGAGGCCTGACCTGAGGAAGCGGAGGGCTTGGACGTTTGTTGCCTGATGATGTTGAATAGTTCTTTGGGTCTGTTTTTTTCGCGCTGTTCAGGGCAGTGCAGAAGAAGGTGTTTTTTTTGTTGTTGATGTGTTTTTTTGTATTTCCTTCGGGTTGCTTTGAGTTGCTCGTGGAGGCTTGTAGAAAGGTTGTTCCTCCATAGTCGTTCTGCGGCTCTTAGTTGTCTTCTTTCGGTGTTGATGTCAGAGTTGAACCAGGATCTGGATGGGATGTTCCTGGATTTTTTTAATTTCAGGGGGGCTAATTGATCTAGGATGGAAGTCATAGTAGAGTTATAGTGACAGGGGAGTTCAATTGTGGAGAGATCATCAGTGGAGGTAGGTAGGAGAGAGCTTACCTTTTCTTCAAGGTCAGACATGGAGATCTGTGTAAGATATCTCATCCATTGGGAGGGTTTTGGGTGGGAGGTTGATATGTGATTGGTTGAGTGATGTGGAATAGGATTAGATGGTTGTCGGACCAGTCAACGGGTAGGATATGATCGATTGTGATAGTGTCGCTTTGCGAGATAATGTCATCAAGGATCGCTCCTTTGTTATGGGTTGCTTCTGAACAGTCCTGGGTAAGGTTGTTGCTGTGTAGCAGCTCATTTATGTTCTGGATTGACACGTTTTTTTTTGTTCCATTGTAGTTTCAATTCGCCCAGAATTAGGTTGTTGGTCTCTCGGAGTAAACAATGCGCAATCAGGTCAGAGAGATGATCGGTGAATGCGGTGGTGTTGCCTGGGGGGTGGTATAGGAGATGGCAATGGAATGTCTTGTTATCACTTGTGTTGATGTTGGCAGAAATTTTGTGTTAGACAACAGGAGCAAAACCCATAAACCAATTTGAGATTTGGCTAGGTACATTAAGAAAGCAACAATATCTCAGCCTGTATCATTCGGCAGGACAGTTAGATACGTATGTGGAAAACAATAATGGCCTCCATTTCTGCCATTAATCACGCTATATCAGAGCCGGAGCCCACTCAATTGACTGGGGCTCAACCTGCACTTTCCTACTTCGCCGATGTCTGTTGGGACACGGCCCCCTACAGTAATTGAATCTCTATCAAGAAACGTCAAAACCTATCAACCCGGTCCGGAAGATGATCCTAAGTTGTAGGATCGAAACGTCATCGACCTGTCAGCGCAATTGATGGCGCACCCCTCTTGTGATTCAAAAGAAACTGTTAACAAACTGTCTAAAAAGATTGTGAATCATTGACTTGAACCACCCTATTCATTGTACATACCGTTTCACTTTTGCACCTTGCGCCGTTCCTTGCTGATCACAAATTGTCACTTGCGTCGCCACCCTATGTGTCACGTACACAATCAAGCACTAAGTCTAATTCGGGTTGTTCACAGAAATGTTTACCTACAGTGCTGTCACAACTGTATTTCCCTTTATTGTAATTTGTACCCAAATATATGATGCTATGTGTACATTTCTAAAAAAACACTGCGAGTCTCCTTTTCTTTCATGTAATGTTTTCCACATACATATCTAACTGTCCTGCCGAATGATACCGGTTGAGATATTGTTGCTTTCTTGATGTTGGCAGAAAGGCTTTCAAAGGTGTTACAGTTAAAGGTGTCAATTTCTGTCACGGACTTGTTGTTGTGAATGATTGCTATACCTCCGCCTCTTTGGTCTTTTCGATTTTTGTTGATGATTGCAAAGCCTGGTGGAATGAAAGTGTCCATGATAGGTGGCGAGCAATCATTAAGCCAAGTCTCGGTGATGAAGGCTATGTCAATGCAATGGGTGAGGATGGATTCTGCTAGCTCTGTGGCATGTTTAGTGGCTGACCTGCAGCTTATGAGCATACAGTTGGTGGTGTGTGCCTCTTTTGTGGAATTTTTCTTAAAGGGGGCCCTTGGGATGATGGTAAGGGAGGCAGGCGGTCTTGGGGGTTTCGGAGGGGAGTGGTCCCTTCCAAATCCGGTGATCACCAGGATTTTGGATTGAGGGTTATGGACTGCCTTCTCTGTGACAGATGGTTTCTCAGCCTTCATCTTTTTGAGTCCACCTTTAATGAGGTAGCGCCCTAATTTTTACACTTTCGCTCAGGAGTGGAGTGACTAGGACCTTCCTCCTCATCAGATCTATATTCAGATCTGGTCTCCTTCTTTTGAAGCCATACAATAATCTGGCATCCCTGTCCTTAGGAGTTTTGGCAGAGAAGGTTCTGCAATATTTGCAATCCCTGGCAGTATGCTTGGGATATAAGCAGTACAGGCAGTCTTTAAGAGGATCTTCTGAGAATAACCTTGCCATCCAGCAAGAGCAGAAAGGTCTAAAATGTCTCTTCCTAGATCATTCAGACATCTTGAAAAGGTATTGAATATGAAGATAAAACACTATACTTTATGCTGAAATCAGTAGAAGTGTTCCAGGGAGGAACAGAGCAGGGTCAAAAGTTCACCAACTGTGCAGTGTGGCCAAGCGGTCCAACATGGCAGACGCGCTATAAACTTGCTCCTGTAGCCCTATCGTAATCAGACATAATCCTACCGGGATACCACCACCCACAGATCCCTTAGCCTCCGGACAGAAAACCCTTCATCCTACGGTGGCTCCCGGAAACATTTCGAGTGAGCAACGATCCCAGATGCCTCTGTAAAGACTGTAAGAACCCCATTGAGTCATGTGGCCTGTGGTGCACGAAGAGGCGGCAAGCTGTTGTGATATCAATCCTGCAGCGGGTGTGCATGCCGAGGGCTCGCAATGTGCCTGCGGCACGGCCACCAACCTGCAGCAGTGAAAGAGGGTATCTCGGTACCCTGGGGAGTAAGCAACAGTCCAAGGTGCCTCTGAAAAGACCGTGGCCCTATCTCGGATGACTCCAGAAAGACCATTAGACCCCTATTGAGACGTGAGGCCTACGGTGCATGAAGAGGCGGCGAGCAGGTGTGGTATCATCCCCACGGCGGGTGCCCATGCAGGGGCCTTGCGGCATGCGCGCAGCATGGCCACCAACCTGCAGCAGTAAAGAAGGGAAGCCCGGAATGCTGGATAGTGAGCACGGTCTCATATGCCTCCGATAAGACTGTAAGATCCTCAGTGGGCCGCGCGGACAGCGACGTATGCTGGGGCGGTTGACTGCAAAGACTTTGACTCCACTGCGGGCACACTCGTTGGGGGCCTCGGAACATACATACAGTGCAGCCGCTAATCTGCAGCAGTGTGTGGGAAAAGAGGCATACGCGGAGCCTACAAGGAGTCGGTGGACCCGTATAATGCTCGATAGAGACCTATTCTTCGAAAAGCGAGATCACAAGAATCCCTCACCTATGAATCCCACTGTATAATGATATTTCCTGATTATATTAGGATGGTACGTCAACAGCGTCAGTGCTTCGCCATGGCAAACACCCGCCTCAGAGAACTACAAATTCCATATATGCTGCTCTTCCCCGCACGCCTGAGAACCAGCTACAAAAACCGTACTATTTTCTTTGATACACCCGGGGAGGTATTCCAGTGGACAGATTAAATCTGACCAGTAAAGCCACACACACAGCTGCCCAAGACTTGGACTCATTGCCAGGACACCCACGCCTCAGCCAAAATGCCAAGAAAGACAAGCGAAGACACAGATCAAGATGATCCTGGCACTCAAGAGAGACCCTCGACAACTGAACACAGTATATGCTAAATGCAACCTAATTTTAGAACCACCAAACGTATCAGAAACGATTCAGACTTTGCCTGTATGAATCGAGGGCTACAACACCCGAGCGAACAATCTAGAACTTCAAGGGTCATTAGCTTTGATGGGACATTTGGGGAACCACTGTATGGGTTCTGCACTCGCCCCCGTTGGGGTGGATGTAATATTCTCTCCGCAACAGATGCCTCAAAGTTGATTGAGGTATTGGGGTGGGAGTGGGTGGGTGGTTGGGAGGGAAGGTTCAGTTCCAGGTTTTGTTTAATATAGTTATCGCTCTACATCCACTGCATAGACATAGTTGTTCCCTCATCTGAAAATACCCCCGACCACATGCACTGCACATCCTAATGACAATGATGAGGGGACAGATTCCAGTAGGCAAGCTCCATTTGATTACATGGAATGTTCAAGACTTACTTGACAAGGTTAAGTGCGGGGCGGAGCTTAAACAGGCGAAACACATGGGAGCCGACATTCTGCTCCTACAAGAGACCCTCCTTAAGGGGACTAAGGCCCCATACTTGGCCCGTTAGGGTTTTATACACATATTCCACTCGGGATTCACAAAAGGGTCCAGAGGTACCGCTATACGGATCAAGCAAAAAATGCCTTTCGTACACATTCGTACATGGGCAGATACACAAAGCACATCTTTGTGCAAGGCAAGGTCGGCGGAGAATCTATAGTGTTGAGAAGTGTCTATGCTCCCCCAACCCTAAACCAAACATTAACCAAACACATTGTAGATATATGGGGGTCTATACCAGAAAGCCTCTCATTAGTTGGGGAAATTGGAACAATCTGATTCATCCAGAACAGGATAGGGGGAAACACTCAGCCGTGCATGGAACATCAAAGGAATCCAAGCTGCGTCCCATGACAGAGATGCTGGGATGGACAGATATATGGAGGGCCCTACAGGGTATACATACTACTTAGTCCACGGCTCATTCTCTAGACTAGACTAAATGTCATTACATGCGTACATGCCCAAAGAATCTGAAGACGAGATCATGTCCAGAGGCCTGTCAGATAACTCCCCTGTCAGATTACAACTGTTAATAGGCCCTAAATGACCTCCCTTCTGTTGGTGCCTCTCTCACTGGCAACGGCATAATCCAATAAATAAAACCCGCTTACACAAAGCTCTACTAGACTATTTTTCATAAAACGAAGAGACGACTTCCTCCACCAAAATCCTATGGGAAGCAATGAAACCATCTATATGGAGTTTCGATATCAGTTATTGCACAGCAGGGCAACACTGGCAAAAACTGACACTGTTACAAATAGGGGTGCAAATTATAGAATTAGTGAGACATGGCAGGGAGAGAGACGTGGCGAAGTTCGCAGACAATTAGGCATAATACAACAACGATACCAGAGGGAATTACTAAAAGATGAATATATGACATTTCTTCGCATGACAACACTCCGCATACAATCACAACGCGTTTTTTGTCCGCATATACCATAACTCCGCAATTTTTTATAACGAAGGAATGACAACGAAAAAAGTATCTAAACATGTAAAACTTCATTTATCACGCATATCTTGACAATTCTATCCTTTCACAACGAAAACGAAATTTAAAGTAATACTTTTTCCCCCAATTTTGTCACTCACCTATTGTCACAGGATAGTGGTAAAAATATGGGTTTTGGCTGGGTGCAAAGTAAATTTAATGGTTAAATTGAATTACCGCTTTCGTCACAAATAATAATAAAGATAAAAAAGAGACTCATTTTTTCTTCCGTACGATACGCTTACCTTGTTAACTGCTTCACCATCTTTAATATTCTGCAGCCTTTCAACATCATTTTTCCCTCGCTCTGTCCTTTTAAAAAAAAGTTTATTACCGCATGGAGAGAATAAAATTCACCTTTAACTTTCGTGTATGCAGTGCACCGTCGAGTGTCCGGATTCACGTCAATAAATTCAGTTAGTCTCCTTTTTTCCTTACTTCTTTTTCCACTCTTTTTTTTTTAAATAATAAAATCCTAATTCCACCGTACTTCTGCTAACTCCAGGCAGTACTACTCAGCTCCTTTTCTTGCTGAATTAATTTAAGTTAAACCATCACCCCATCTGCTTCAGTCAAGCATAGAATCGTTTAGGAGGAGGTTGATTCCGCTTCATTAACCAGGCGAACTTGCACCCTCTCTGTTTAGGTGCTGACAATAGTCATGTCGCACATGACATTCCAGCGTGTCCCACATGCCACAACTCGTCTTTGGGCCTCCACTAGAGCCACCCCCTCCTGAGATCCATTTATCCCTTGCGGATTGATAGTTTTGCGTGCAGAAAGAATGCGGAGTGAAAGTATGTGCGGAATGAAAGTATGAGGAATGAATGTATTTGTGGAGTGAAAGTATGTGTGGTAAAAGTATTCGTTATGAAAAATTCGTAGTGAAGGTTGTTTACCCTAAACGAAGCCAAACAGGATATATCACTGGGGGGACAGATCGGGATATCTCCTACACAGACTGTTTCAACACACCGTGAAACCAGTTTAGATACCCGCGATTAAATCACAAGAAGATGTGATCCTCACAGACCCAACTGAAGTTGCTCATTGCTTTGCTGAATTCTATCAAACTCTACATACTAAACATGAAATCCTAACACACTCCCCAATCGAAGATATACCACCAAAGGCACTATCCATCTCGACACGAGAATCTCTAGAAGCCCCCCTACATTAGAGGAATACACCAAAGCCGTACCAGAAATGGAGCCCGGAAAAGTACCAGGGCCCAAGGGGTTTCCGCGCAAATTCTTGAAAGCGTTCATGTCTACACTAGAACCCTGCTATCTGCCCACAGTCCGCAGTGCCCTGAAAGATAAATGAATGCCACCTGATTGGAGACACGCAGAAAAAGTAGTTTTCCCTAAACCCAGGCGCCCGCCTGAACTCTGCTCATTATACCGGCTGAACTCACTTCTAAAGCTAAAAGCCAAGCTGCTGGCAAAAGTGCTTGTGACTAGATTTATAACTCACATGTCTGACCTGGTTCATCCAGATCAGGCCAGTTTCATGCCACATAGAGTAGCACGGCACAACATACGTCGAGTCCACAATGCTATAGCCGCAACAGCCCTATAGGCAGATGATGTCCTCTTTTTCTTCACCGACCCTTGTAGATCAGGACCCAGAATCCTACAAATCTTGTGCATTTTTGGCGAGACGTCTGGCCTTCATGTAAATAAGAAGAAGTAATCAGTGTGGGCGCTTAGGGGGACCCCGGGGAGCGGACGATGGACAGAAGAACCCACAGTAGTAATCAATGGCCTAAAATACCTCAGAGTATATCTATCAGATGCCCAATCTGTTTCATGGGATCGGAATATAGGTGCCTTAACAGAATGTGTGAAAGCTGAAGTGAGGTTGTGGTCCTGTGTTCCCCTATCACTATACATAAGATCAGCTATCTTTAAGATGGTATCCCTTCCTCGCCTATTATACCAACTACAATTCCATCCATATCCAATTCCACACATATGGTTCTCATAAATTAATGGAATCCTATGTCAGTTCTTATGGGAAGAAGTACTGCTCGAGTAGCTCTTCGTACCTGCTTCCAATCCACATATTGTGGAAGCATTGCAGCAGCAGATATTCCATCATTTCATGCCAGCACATTTGGAGATCCAGAATGAATGGTGATATGGCTCCAAGCATGATCCAGCGTATAGAGTAGAACAATGGATTATGGGAGACCCTTCCCTGTACACGTATCCTTACAACAGAGCTGACCCAAAAGATCTCCCCCCCTTGACAAAGGGTTGTAATTATAGTCTGGTGACAATCTCTCCGCTGGATGGCATGGTGGGGTTACATCACTAGAACAACCCCATTATGGCAAAATCGACCCAAGTGGCAGACCTGCGGGGATTCACATATTGGGACCAAATCCAGATCTCTTCCTTAGTATACATTTTGAAGGGCCTGGTCCTCAAGACCTCCAAACGGAATTCTCCATTCCCCATAATCAATTCTATATGTACCTACAACTAAGACACGCTTAACCTCAGGTCCTGAATTTAGCCCCCTAGAGAGTAAACGCCTGATGGGAGGCCTCAGAGAGCACAAAATCATGAAAATATATCAATTATTGATCACAAAAAAACCCTAGTACCCTAGATACCCTACTGCAGCCGTGGCCCAGGTGGATAAGAGCAGTGGGGCAGTGGGGCAACATGGGCGAGTGACCCGGGCTCCATCGAGGATGATGACTGGACAGTAGCGTTAGAGTCACCGAGAGAAGCCCCGATGTCCACTCGCCTAAGGCTTATACAATTAAAGTATACTCATTGGGCATATTACACTATATAAAGATTATGGAGGATGGGGCTGATTACATTCCCACACTGCCAACAAGACAAAGGCACATTCCTACCCATGATCTGGTTTTGCATGGCATTGGACTGCTTCTGGTATGGTGTGAGAACTTGCCTAGCAAAGGTATTGGCATGGGATCTCCCCTGATCCCCAAAACTCCTACTATTACACTACACAAAGGGAGTAGGGGGAAATAGATATCATCGCCATCTCTTATTTCTTTGCCTTACACTGGCCAAGTGTGATATCGCTAGACAATTGAAAGCAGACATCCCACCCTGTAGAGGAACCTGGAAAAAGGGCATGGACTTCAATACGGGACTGGAACTCCCAGTTTTCACAGCACGTGGATGCCCTCAGAAACACACACACATATGGCAAAGATGGGCCGATTTCAGAGGCTTATCACTGGAGCCACATACTTTAATGGGCCAACAATTAGACAACAAGATAATATTATACGGGCATGATCAGAACAACACAGCACAGGTCATGGCCTCTAATTAACGGGGATGGCGGGAGGGAACAGGATATGGAACTCAGAGTCTGGATGCACAATGTTTTTCTTTATATAGTTTTGTTGCTTTACGTTCTCGTTTTTGTTTATGTTTCTCCTGACATACTGCAACCATAGCCAGTGGGAAAACAAGAATTATTATTGTATCTCAAAACGAATGTGAAAGTCCCATTTTGTTTGGATCTATCCAGTCTGTATGGTACAAAATTTCAATAAAACAAAAGTTTACCTACTGTAAGCACTGAGCAGAGCTCAGGGAGACTCCCTCACACACGACATGTGGTTGGAAATCTGAAGTACAGTGGCTCTGCAGGGGTGCTGGGGTCTGAGGCTTGTCTCTGGTTGGCTGAACTTTGGGTCTACTCTAATTATATAGATTGGTCTACAAAGGTACTACCTTTCGCAATGCACTTCTAATAGTACTGCTTAATTAAATTACCATGGGACTCCCACCATGACAACTGGGAAGATTCAAGCATGTGAATCTACAAATGATTTAATGATATTTATGATCCAATACTGGACAATTGAACGCTTACCTTCAGAGTAAGAGTCTAAGACCTTATTCACTAGGCCATAGTGACTGCTCACTGATGTGTTTCAAACCTTGTATATGACATTCAAATCAAATCCCCAAGCCTTTATAGTGTAATAACTTGGTGTACCCCTACAGTAACATAGTTTACAGTGTTGAATGGAAAAGCAGAGAGAGAGAATGTTTCTAATCTCTGGAGTTGGAAGTACTTAAAAAGAGATATATTGAAACAAGGTGAAAAACAATGCACTTTCCAATCTTTACGAAAGAGATAACAATTGTTTTAACTGAGCACACGGAACCAAGGAAACACCAGTAACTGAACAATTAACCTTCAGTGAAGGCCACATTCACATTACTAGACTTACTCAAAACCTTATATATGGCATTCAAATCGAAATGGCAAGCCTAAGTAGTGTAAAGGGTTAGTGTATATCCACAATAATATCGTTTACCTGATAAAAGGAAGGACAGAGAGAAAGAAAAACTCTTTTATTTCCTCTAGGGTAAGAGGTACTTAAAAAGAGATATATTGAAACAAGGTGAAAAAGAATATATTTTCCAATCTTTATGAAATAAATTGCTATTGCTTAAGTTGAGCACACAGACCCAAGGAAACACCAGGAATTGAACACTTATTATTCAGATTAACAGCCTAAGACCTTAACCACTAGGCCACACATAAACTTTGCCAGCTGGTCTCAAACCTTATATATGACATTCAAATCGAAATCCCAACTCTTAGTAGCACAATAGATTAGTGTACACCCACAGTAATATTGTTTACAGTGTGGAATGGAAGGGCAGAGAGAGAGAGAGAAACAAAAAAAAAGTTTTTCTCTGGGGTAAGACGTAGTTAAGAAGGGATATATTTAAATGAGGTGTATAAAATTACAACTATTATCAAATAAATTGCCACTGCCTTTACATTGAACACTCAAAACCAATGAAAGTCAGGAATTTAACAATTTACCTTCAGAATAAAAGCCTAAGACCTTAATCACTGGGCCACAGTAACTCTTCACTGACTCACTCAAACCTTAGATATGAAATTCAAATCAGGTTCAGGTTTTAAAGTCTTTAGTTCGATATCGAAATCATAAAATACAACATTTAAAACATATTTAAAACATTTAGGATTATAAATAACATAGTAATGGTCATTATAATGACATTTTTAAAATAGCAGCACCATTATCATAAAAAGTTATTAAACATTCAAAAATACAAAGACAAACCTGACCATAGCATATTAAAAATTAAAAGAAAAACAACAAGAATATGCAAGAACATTCCTCATACTATATACATTTTTCCTGAGTTTAGTTGAAAAGGAATGGTTAAGCCTTTATGAACAAATTAAGAAGCCCTATTGAAGGTTTTGTCTGCTTCTTGCCCTGATGGCCCAAGCCCACCCTAGGAATTTGGCTATGCTCACCACAATCACCTCTGAGGTATTGGTTTTTAGAACCCAGATAGCCTCCGAAGACCTTCTAAAAGGGAGGCGCTGAAACAGGGGTTTTAACCATTTTGTTCATGGCACTGAATAGATCGGGCAGGCAAACAAAAAATGACCCTCAGTTTCTTTGTGACTTGGACACCAACTACAAAATTCAGTTACTCCATTAACCCATTTTTTGTGAAGGAATTCAGTGGCAATGCTCCTACCCGAAACTGATGGTAAAGTTTCTTGTCCAGCGGTTTGGTGATGATATCCCAATAGGTCTCACGGGAGGGATCCAACTTAATGGTCAGAAACCTTCCCGTTAGACCAACAGAGCTGGAAGCCGTTACTAGCGATTGACGGACCGAGGCCCAGTACAATGCCTTGAATTCCTGTTTGGAGGGAAAAGCGTTGGTACTTGGAGATATCCACAGATGTTCCAGTCCCATTTCAACCAGAATGGTTTTTACCGTTTTTAGCCAAGGGATTCTCCCAGATCCCCCAATTGACCTAACTTCAGCCAATTCCTTAGCAAAAAGGGTAAGGTCAGGGGATGCCCATATACGCCTCCAGAAGGCCACCAATCTAAATCTTGCCATCTTGTTAATTGGATTGCATCCCAGATCCAGGCATAGGGGTATAGAAGGGGATGATTGGGGTAGCCCAATCAGGCTCCTTAAAAACTTACACTGGGTTCTGAATAGGCTACAGAGATCCATGTGTCCCCAGAGATCAGCACCATATAGGATTGCGGTGTTGATCTTAGTATCATAGATTTTTAACGCTGGGGTAACCCGTTTTGTAATTAATCTCCTTTGCTCATTCAAAAGACAGCCGGTGAGTCGGGCAAATTTAAGCTGTTGGGCACCAACCTGATCTTTCCATCCCAGACGACGGTCCAAGGTAACCCCCAAGTACGTCATGGTTTCAACTTGTTCCAAGTTGACTCCACTCATACTTACGGAGCTCCGGACAAAATGCCTCCTATTAAGAACCATAAACTTGGTTTTGCCCACATTTACCTTAAGGTAATTGATGGCACAGAACTCCTCGCGTGTTTTTGAGAGGAGTAGGGTGTCGTCGGCAAAGATAAGCATTGGAAACCTTGTCCCTGCCAGCAAGGGGGCGTCAGTGGGAGTGTCTGCAAAGAATTTGACCACTTGATCAATGAATAGCAAGAAGAGTATTGGCGCCAGGACACATCCCTGGCGGACACCACGGGTCACGGGGAAGGGTTTCGTCACTTGTCCCTGGCCTCCCCACCTCACCCGTGCGTAGTTGTCCTCATGCATTTTAACTATCAGATCAAGTAGTTCCCGAGGTAAGCCTAAGTCCCTCAGGACGCACCACAATTTATCCCTCGGCACTAGATCGAAAGCGGACTTCAGATCGATAAATGCGGCAAAAATGGTTCCACCGCCGAGCAAGACCACCTTTCAGTAGATCAGACAAAATCTGAACACCTGGTCGATGGTGCTCGTACCTGATCTGAAGCCCGCTTGCATGGGAGACAGTAAGTCCTCTAGTTCAATCCAGCCTTGAACTCTACTCAAGACCATGTGTGCAATAATTTTTTGGAGGGAGTCGATGAGGCTAATCGGGCGATAATTGCCCGGATTAGACCTATCGCCTTTTTTGTGGATTGAGAGTATCTCCGCACCCTTCCACGACCTAGGGATTCTCGCCCCATTAGCTATTGCATTTGCGATCTTTGTTATGTAGGGCACCCATAGAGCGGGGTTGGCTTTAAACAGATCAGCAGGGATTAAATCCATCCCTGGTGCTTTCCCCCGCTGGGTCAAGCCAAGTGCTAGCTCTGCCTCAGTTTCCGAGAAAATGAGTTTCTCCCCACAAATAGATGACGGAGGTACCTCGTCCAATTTAAAAGGGGGTTCAGAGGTTTCAGCACTAAATTGGGCCGAATAATGGGTCACCCAAGCTTCAGGGGGTACATGGTTTGTGGGAATGCGTGAGTCAGAGTCCTTGCCCCATTTCACTAAATCCCAGAACTTGGACAGGTTATTCGAAGTGGAGGCATCCAAAAGATCGGACCAGTACATATCCTCCCACTCCCGTTTGGCTTCCCACTGAACTTTCTTATATTGCACCCTAGCTGCCTTAACCGCACACATGTTCCAGGACTTAACCGCTTTGACAAGGTGTCTATGGGCCTCCCTGCACTTTTTATTGTACCATTTCTGACGGGGGCGTTTTGTTTGGCGGTTCCCTTCTGACCTGGTAGAGAAAGAAGGAGTTTGAGCTCATTAAAACAACACTCATGAAGATCAATAACAGTATTTACAGAACCACCCCCCAGCAAATCATCAAGCATTATTTCATTAAACATATTAGAGACCACAGTCTCAACGCTCTCCTGTAAG
The DNA here is from genome assembly GCF_964261635.1 of Lissotriton helveticus. Taxonomy (NCBI): domain Eukaryota; kingdom Metazoa; phylum Chordata; class Amphibia; order Caudata; family Salamandridae; genus Lissotriton; species Lissotriton helveticus. The sequence goes on along the minus strand of NC_136059.1, from coordinate 1,240,093,956 downwards.
GTCTCGTCCCCCGCTAGCCTGGACCATTTTAACCTCCTTCGATCATTGGTCAGAATAACGTCCCCTGTCCGGGAGGTGTCAGGTTCCTTCAATCTCTTCATTCCCGGCAGCCTTAGTTTAAGTATCAGGGGGTTATGATCACTTTCTGGGCGGGGTACCACTTCCATATCTACCAGCAAAGGCCAGTGTTCCAGCTTTAACAAAAAATAATCAATCCGGCTTTTCCTTAGTCCGTTGTTAAAGGTGTAGTTGGCACCCAAATCTGATCTTGACCTACCATTTATAGCCCTTAGCCCCTGGGTAAGACACAGAGCCATCCAGTTCAGCGCAGCCTCAGTAGTTTTAACAGTTTTATTTACCATCAAATCTGGAATATTCCAAACTGCATCTTCTGCAGAGCCCCAGCTGTCCCCGGCTACATAAAGCGGCTCAAAAGTACAATTTAAATCTCCTGCCAGGAGGATGAAGTTTTCTCTGCCCAGTCCGGCAAGAAAATGATCCAATACATCCAACACAACAGGGCAGCGACCCCCAGGGAGACCTCGTGCATATATATTAATAACAATCAGGTCCCGATGGCCATCTTTGCTCAGTTTAAATTACCAGGAGGTCCGGGTTGTCTACAAGTATCTCAGATGGGTGATATCCTGATGACTGCTTCACCCTAATCAGCAAACCCCCTGAGGCTCGCCCTTTACCACCCCTGATAGCTGGTTTGAAAAAATTTACAAAACCTACCCTATGAATTGGATCAGGTGCCCGTTTCCTGTAGCAGAATGATATCAAATTTGTCCACTCTCCAACCAATCTTCTGAATACATGCGTCCCATAACCCCTGCAACATTCCAGGACACTATGTTAAATATTTCTGATAAGGGAGCTGCTAGGGGGATCATTGATGCTGATACAGCCGGGGTCGCTGATATACACCCTGTTTTTACACTATTCTCATTGCTGTCAACATTATCCCAGGTTTCCCCCACCCGCATAACCTCTGTTGGAACATCAGCAGCTGTTACAGCATGTTCCTCGGTTGCTAGTGCCCCCTGAGTTGCCTCTACCTTATTTGTAAAAGGAGGGACCCCCCGACTTGGCATTGCTGGCACTGTCCACAGCAGACTCAATTTTTCTATTCCCTATAGAAAGTCAGTCTATGGCCTCAAGATCGGAAAGGGACCCAAAGTGGTTAAAAAGTGGGGGATATTGCTGGGGGTGTGGTGTTCTTACTATGGGGTACCTCCTAACTGGGGTCTCCTGTGAGTGGGGCCTAATGAAAAATTACTCTGTCTTTGGGGGTAGAAATATGCTAGCCCCAGAGTTTGTACATCCCCCTGCCTAGCAAACCTGGCTTCCCTTCGAATAGTGTCCACCACCCAAGGATCCTTAAACGATATTAAAATACAGTCACCCTCCAAGTCTTTGGTGCCGTGTCCCACCCAATCAACTCTCCTTACAAACAGAATTTCAGTAGGAGATGATGGTGGAGGGGACGGTTTTTATTCAACCAGAATATCACCTTATTACGTAGATCCCCATATGACTCCTTAGTACCTGCTTTTAACGGGGCAACACCTGTTAATACTATTGTATATTGAGTTGCCTCCGTGGGTAAGTCAGCGCGGGGAATGGTATACCTATTTTGTTTCCCCCCAGTTGGGGTTCTGGTGCTCTGGTGATTAATTGTTTGCCCAGGGGGTGGCTGTGAGCATGTGCTAACGTTGGATTTCGCTGGATTAGCGGACCGAGCAACTTGGGACCTATCTAGGTTGGAAATGTCAGCGACCTTCTTTTTAAGAACCTGTGACAGAGTACCCTCAGCTACCGTGCTAAGATTATCTCTAGGCCTCCCCCCCGCTAACGGTTTCTTATTGGCTACCCCTATTGGTACAGGGTTGGTGGATTTACTACTGAAAGCATGGTTTGGAGATTTTGTCTTAGATACCGGCTGTGTTGGAACCCCTCCCGCTGGACTAGAAGTAGTTAACTTTTGTAGCAAGCCCAAATTTGTGCTTACTACTATCTCCAGAGCATCTATTTTGGAGGTCATCAGCCTAGTGCGCTCCAAAACAGGGAGCAGGAGGGTTTTAATCATAGCCTCCATTTTTGCCAGTAAGACTTCATCACTATTGAGGCACATAGGGCAGGGATTAGATGACCCCAGGGTAGTTAAAGCAGGACATAGCACGCTAGGGAATGCAGAAGATATTTGTGAGTCAGGGGGATACACCAGAGCGGATGCAACATTACTAGATGGATCATTAAGTTTGGGCATCTTGTGATCTCTCCCCCCCTGAGGGCTCGAATCCTGTTTTCTTTTTCGGGATGTTGTTCCTAAACCCAAAGGATCATCCTCTACTATGAGATTTAAGACAGCATTAGTAGGTGAGTGTGAAATTTCCAAACTAAGGTCGTTTTGCCCACTATTCTGAGTTTGATCCCCGCCACTTGACTGAGTATCATCCAAGGTTTGGTCAACATTAACCAAAGGAGCTGAAGGGCCCACCCCTTCACCATCTATGTGAACTATTGCCTCGGTGGTAACAGAATATACACAATTTGATGCTGCATGAGCAGCAGGACTAGTAATTTTTGCCATCCCGCCCAGCGAAGAGCGCTTACCGCTAACAAGGTCTAAGGAGAGGCGTTTTTCCACCATCGCTATTTCTTTTTCCAATATCCCTGTTGCTCGGGTGATAAAAGCGTCCAGTGGGCCCGAGACAACTCCCTTCGTTGTTTGTATTTGGACTGTGCGATCTTTGCCTGATCTTAAAGTCATGTTACCAACTACTTATGCCTGTTTTAACTATAGTAAACTCCTACAGTGATGGTATGGAATGGTAGTGACTCTGTGGAACCCACACAATGTGAATAAAGTAATTTCCACAGAATCACAATTTACCGGAGGGTCGTTCCTTAATTTGAGGGTAAGTGAGAGCGGGCAGAGGTGGGGGGCCCGGCCCGCCCTCTACCGTACTCGAACGGCCTCAAACGGCCCGCTCTTTGCCTGGTCTTCGCCCCGAGCTCCGTCCCGCGCGCGTCCCACTGCGCGGGACGGCTACACTGCTTTTATCCTCCCAGGCGGGTGGGCGTTGCCGCTGCGGGAAGAGGCTCCAGGTGTTGTAGATTGCCTCGCAGTCCCGCAGCGGTGTGGGCGGGTCCGGTTCAAGCAGCAGCCGTGGAGCGGGTGCCGCGACTGGAGAACAACGAAGCAGAAGCCGGCAAAGTTTCACCACAAGATGCGCCCAGTCAGGTCAGGAAAGCGTCAGAGGCCCAGCACTGAGTAGCACCCGCGCAGCGGGTGCTGTGAAATTTTATCAGGGAGCCAGGCGGGGGGGCGTTGCCGCTGCGGGAAGAGGCTCCAGGTGTTGTAGATCGCCTCGCAGTCCCGCAGCGCTGTGGGCGGTGTGGGCGGGTCCGGTTCAAGCAGCAGCCGTGGAGCGGGTGCCGCGACCGGAGAACAACGAAGCAGAAGCCGGCAAAGTTTCACCACAAGATGCGCCCAGTCAGGTCAGGAAAGCGTCAGAGCCCCAGCACTGAGTAGCACCCGCGCAGCGGGAGCTGTGAAATTTTATCAGGGAGCCAGGCGGGGGGCGTTGCCGCTGCGGGAAGAGGCTCCAGGTGTTGTAGATCGCCTCGCAGTCCCGCAGCGGTGTGGGCGGGTCTGGTTCAAGCAGCAGCCGTGGAGCGGGTGCCGCGACTGGAGAACAACGAAGCAGAAGCCGGCAAAGTTTCACCACAAGATGCGCCCAGTCAGGTCAGGAAAGCGTCAGAGCCCCAGCACTGAGTAGCACCCGCGCAGCGGGTGCTGCGAAATTTTATCAGGGAGCCAGGCAGGGGGGCGTTGCCGCTGCGGGAAGAGGCTCTAGGTGTTGTAGATCGCCTCGCAGTCCCGCAGCGGTGTGGGCGGGTCCGGTTCAAGCAGCAGCCGTGGAACGGGTGCCGCGACCGGAGAACAACGAAGCAGAAGCCGGCAAAGTTTCACCACAAGATGCGCCCAGTCAGGTCAGGAAAGCGTCAGAGCCCCAGCACTGAGTAGCACCCGCGCAGCGGGTGCTGCGAAATTTTATCAGGGAGCCAGGCCGGGGGGCGTTGCCGCTGCGGGAAGAGGCTCCAGGTGTTGTAGATCGCCTCGCAGTCCCGCAGCGGTGTGGGCGGGTCCGGTTCAAGCAGCAGCCGTGGAGCGGGTGCCGCGACCGGAGAACAACGAAGCAGAAGCCGGCAAAGTTTCACCACAAGATGCGCCCAGTCAGGTCAGGAAAGCGTCAGAGCCCTAGCACTGAGTAGCACCCGCGCAGCGGGTGCTGCGAAATTTTATCAGGGAGCCAGGCCGGGGGGCGTTGCCGCTGCGGGAAGAGGCTCCAGGTGTTGTAGATCGCCTCGCAGTCCCGCAGCGGTCTGGGCGGTGTGGGCGGGTCCGGTTCAAGCAGCAGCCGTGGAGCGGGTGCCGCGACCGGAGAACAACGAAGCAGAAGCGGGCAAAGTTTCACCACAAGATGCGCCCAGTTAGGTCAGGAAAGCGTCAGAGCCCCAGCACTGAGTAGCACCCGCGCAGCGGGTGCTGCGAAATGTTATCAGGGAGCCAGGCGGGGGGGCGTTGCCGCTGCGGGAAGAGGCTCCAGGTGTTGTAGATCGCCTCGCAGTCCCGCAGCGGTGTGAGCGGTGTGGGCGGGTCCGGTTCAAGCAGCAGCCGTGGAGCGGGTGCCGCGACCGGAGAACAACGAAGCAGAAGCCGGCAAAGTTTCACCACAAGATGCGCCCAGTCAGGTCAGGAAAGCGTCAGAGCCCCAGCACTTCAAATCACATCCCCAGGCCTATACAGTGCAATTGGTTAGTGTACACCTACAGTAACATACTTTACAGTGTTAAATGGAACGGCAGAGAGAGAGAGAGAGAGAGAGAAGGTTTTTATTCTCTGGGGGTAGATGTACTGAAAAAGAGATATACTGAAACAAAGTAAAAAACAAAATATTTTCCAATCTTTATGAAAGAAAATACCATTGTAGTGTAATGATTTAGTGTAAACCTACAATAAAATCGTTTGAATTGTTGAATCGAACAGCAGTAAGAGAGAGAGAACCTTTTTATACTCTCGGGTAAAATGTACTTAAAAAGCTATATTGAAACAAGGTGAAAAACAAAGCAATGTCCAACCTTTATGAAAGAGATTACAATTGTTTTAACTGAGCACACAGAACCAATGAAACATTAGGAATTGAGCACTTAAACCTTCAGAGTAAAAGTCTAAGACCGTAACCACCATGCCACACTAGCTCCTCAACTAGTTTTCTCAAACCTTATATTTGACAATCAAATCGAAATCCCAAGCCTCAGTAGTACAATAGGTTAGTGTAAACCCACAGTAATATCGTTTAAAGTGTTGAATAGAAGGAAAGAGAGTGAGAGAACGGAAAAATATTTTTTTCTCTGAGGTAAGATGTACTTAAAAAGAAATATATTCAAATAGGGTGAAAATAAACTCCAACTTTTATCAAAGGAATTCCCATTTCCTTGAGCACTCAGAACCAATGAAAAATCAGGAATAAACATTTAAACTTCTGAACAGGAGTCTAAGACATTAAGCACTAGGCCACAGTTACTCTTTACGTGGCTTTTCAAACCTTATATATGACATTCAAATCCCCAAGCCAATATAGTGTAAGAGGTTGATGTACACCTACAGCAACATAGTTTACAGTGTTGAATGGAACGGCAGAGAGAGAAGGTGTTATTCTCTGGGGTAAGACGTACTTAAAAAGAGATATATTGAAACAAGGTGAGAAGCAAAGCATTTTCCAACCTTTATGAAGAAGTTTGCCATTATTTTAACAGCAAATGCTGAACCAACGAAACACCAGGAATTGAGTAAGAGTCTAAGCCCTTAACCACTAAGCCAAATTGACTCTTTACTAGTCTAACTCACACCTTATATATAACATTCAAATCAAAATCCTAAGCCTATGTAGTACAATAGGTTAGTGTACACCCACAGTAATACTGTTTACAGTGTTGAATGGAAAGACAGAGAGAGAGAGACAGCGAAAGGAAAAATATTATTTTTCTCTGGGGTAAGACGTCCTTAAAAAGAGATATATTGAAACAAGGTGAAAAAAAAATATTTTCCAATCTTAAGGAAAGAAATAGCCATTGCTTTAACTGAGCACACAGAACCAATGAAACAACAGGAATTGGACACCTAACTTTCAGGGTAGGAGTCTAAGAACGTAACCACTAGACCACATTGATTCTTTACACATCTGCATCTAACTTATATATGACATTTAAATAGAAATCCTAAGCCTAGGTAGTGCAATAGGTTAGTGCACACCCACAGTAATATTGTTTACAGTGTTGATTGAAAGGACAGTGAGAGCGTAAAAGAAAAAAGATTTTTTTCTCTGGGGTAAGACGTACTTAAAAAGAGATATATTGGAACAAGGTGAAAAACAAAATATTTTTCAACCTTAATAAAAGAGATTACAATTGTTTTAACTGAACACACAGAACACCAAGATTAGAACACTTAACCTTCGGAGTAAGAGCCTAAGACCTTGGACAGTGAGAGCGTAAAAGAAAAAAGATTTTTTTCTCTGGGGTAAGACGTACTTAAAAAGAGATATATTGGAACAAGGTGAAAAACAAAATATTTTTCAACCTTAATAAAAGAGATTACAATTGTTTTAACTGAACACACAGAACACCAAGATTAGAACACTTAACCTTCGGAGTAAGAGCCTAAGACCTTAACCACTAGACCATATTGACTGCATCCTAATTGAAATTCATCCTTATAAATGACATTCAAATGAAATTCCAGCCTATGTAGTACAATGGGTTTGTGTATCCTTACAGTAATATCGTTTGAAGTGTTGAATGGAAGGATAGAGTGAGAGAGAGAAAGAAAGAAGATTTGTATTCTCTGGGGTACGATGTACTTAAAAAGAGATATATTGAAACAAGGTGAAAAACAAAATATTTTCAAATCTTAAGGAATGAAATTAGCATTATAATATCGAGGATGTAGAAACTTATAATGAATCAGACATTGTCTTCTGTTAGCTGTAATATTCCCTGTCTGCTTGCAACAGTACTCCCACTGCTTGTCCAGCAGGGTTATGCCGAGCTCCACGTCGCAATTCATGCTCAATGTCGACTAGAATGTGTTGTATCTTTTCCTTTAATTTTAACATTCTCTGTTAGGAATGTTATTCTGTCATCATTGAGAATGTGTTTGTGGCAAGCTATGACCAGTTGAAGTTGCCGTTTGACTGTTGCCACATGCCTCTCCGGTGGGTGTGAATAAAGCTACCATAATTCACTTGGACTGGATCTTCGTTTTATTACTGGCGATGCAGGACACCCATCGGAAAAGAATCCGGCATGCAGGAAGTCATTTTGGATAATTTTCATGGATTGAAAGTGAGTCAGTGTACTTCGTGACTTTTAGGATTCGTTTAAATATTTATTGACTGTGTAGCGGAATTCCGGCTGAACTTAACAGTATTTTGAAAACCTAAGGAGTTAGGCCCATAAGGACAAGTGGTTAGGCTGGACCTTATTCAGATAAGAAAAGCACAAAAGTGCCTAACCATCAAAATATTTACACCAAATTCAATAGGTCAAAAAAACAACTTGTCTGATTTGACCAGGTATTTTTATTCGTACCAATTATTTGTATCTATTTTTAAATTTTTATGAATTTTTTTTTCAGCAAACAAGGCCACTGTACATCCACATATTTACAGTATTATACAATGTAATGTACAAACAAATAATGACAATACAAAAAAAAACTTTAAATGAAGTGAATACTAACATCCTACATAAAACACAAGACTATTACACAAGGCCGTACATCATATAATCATGTGTCTTGGAATTTGACAATTCAATACATTTCAGAAATAAAGGAGTTTAGTCAATAAATGACGACTATTTGGACCAGCAATTGCTGGTTTACTGCTTTAAATAACCAAAAGTCCTCCTTGTTAAATGCCGACGCGTTTCGATTCCAGGACAAAGTCCCTGGGATCTCTTCAGGGCGTTGTCATTGTATCTATAGAAGATGCAAAGAAAACAATAAAGTTTAATTCACAACGTTCCAGACTCGTCTCCATTCTAGTGAAACTCAGTTAATGTACGCCAAATGAAAACCTACCAGACAATTTAAAATGAGTTGGAAGCTGCGGGATTCATTCTTGTAATTGAAAAAGCCTTCACTCATGGAAGTGCAACCATTTAGCTCCTCCTTGTATGTATGGTGGTCCCTCCACTTTACATGCAACAAGCCATTCTGTTTAAGAGAAATGGCTGGTATAAATTCCATGCAATTGCTACTGTGGTGCGTGTGCCTTATTTTAAAACTAATCAATGACATACCTGATTAGGCTGCTGCTTGCAGGGTTTAACTGGTGAAATTCGTAAGCTTCTTAGATGTAAACTTCCAGATATTGTGCCGCAAGATTATGACTGTAAAAATGGATAATACTTCTGTTGGTTTCTATTTCCACACAAATGAGTTTTGACCTATCTTATGTAGCCCCGGATGTCGCGTACCTTAAGTGTAGCGCTACATCCGGGGCTACCGTCATAATCTTGCAGCACAATATCTGGAAGTTTACATCTAAGAAGCTTACGAATTTCACCAGAATGGAGACGAGTCTGAAATGTTGTGAATTAAACTTTATTGTTTTCTTTGCATCTTCCATAGATACAATGACAACGCCCTGAAGAGATACCAGGGACTTTGTCCTGGAATCGAAACGCGTCAGCATTTAACAAGGAGGACTTTTGGTTATTTAAAGCACTAAACCAGCAATTGCTGGTCCAAATAGTCGTCATTTATTGACTAAACTCCTTTATTTCTGAAATGTATCGAATTGTCAAATTCCAAGACACATGATTATATGATGTACGGTCTTGTGTAATAGTCTTGTGTTTTATGTAGGATGTTAGTATTCACTCATTTAAAGTTTTTTTTGTATTGTCATTATTTGTTTGTACATTACATTGTATAATAGTGTAAATATGTGGATGTACAGTGGCCTTGTTTGCTGAAAAAATGTTTATATAAAATTTTTAAAATAGATACAAATAATTGGTACGAATAAAAATACCTGGTCAAATCAGACAAGTTGTTTTTTGACCTATTGAATCTTGTGTAAACATTTTGGTGGTTAGGCACTTTTGTGCTTTCTGAACTTAACAGTATAGCAAGATTTATTTACCTTATTTTAGCGAGGTGAAAGTGATTAGTGAAAAGTGCTTACTGTTGCTTACGTGGCGTATCACTGGCGGCATTTTTTTAAATTACTGTGGTGCTGGTGTGTAGGCAGCGCGAACAGAGGCGCGAAAGGCACAAGCTGGAAACTGGAAACAATGCACTGTGCGTGACTGGATTCCTGTGGAGCGCGTGTGAAGACAGCGCGAGCAGAGACGCGTGAAGCGCGAGCCAGGAACAATACGCTGTGTGTGTGTGATTTGAACACCGTCAGACAAGATGTCATTGGACGTGTGAGACGCAGGAGCACATCACGTTAAGGGCAGCGTAAAAACGTGTTTTTGTGAAAGGAGTCTAGCTAATCAGCGCTATTAAGAAGGAAACTTTAAAAAACATTGTACACTTGACAGTCACAGTCGATATCTTTGTTCAGAGGCAAATGTGGCACATAAAAAAGAAAAGAGACTGATGTTAACATATTTATGTAAAAGAAGTCAATTAATAAAGCAGCGAGAAGCTATTTTAAAGGAATTATAAGGTGACATCGTGGAAGCATTAAAAAAATTGAAGAAATTAAATAAATAAGTTAATTATTTTAACTTATTGTGTTAATATGTTATTTTGACTTACTTATTTTAGACTATTATTTTAAATTTCTATTTTAATCTGTTTTCTTAGTTTGTTAAGTTATCTTGATTTGCCAGATGTCGACGGCGAGTGGAATGAATCAACCTCCCCAATTCTTGAGTGAACAAGGAGAATCAGTGTTGCCATGGAAGAAATGGAAGCCAATTTTTGATTATTATCTGCTTGCCATGGGTGGAGAACAATTATCTGCTGTTAGGAAAGGATTAGTTACTTACCTGTAATCCTAGTTCTCTTCCAGGGGTATACTCATCAAAGTCATAAGCACTGAATAGTCCCGCCCACGTGCGGTACCCCGGAGCAATAGCCAATAATATGCATATATCTACATATATATATATATAAATACATATAAATACACATAAAATAACCATATATATATGTATTGCGACTTATATAGCGCACGTATCACCCGAAGGTATCAAGGCGCTTGCTTAGGGAACCCGTCCTGGTATTCCCCTGTGAGATACCCCGGCAGGGTATCCACAAGGTGAAAGCCAGGCATCCCGCCGCGAGGTATATACATATACATATGCAGCCCAAAATAACCATACTAGGCTCAAAACACTGCCATAATAGCCTGTAAAATCTTTACATTTGCTAAATAAAGACATATAAAACACATTATATGATAATGTAAAGAAGAAAACACTGCGTAGGTTTTCTTTGAAACACAAAACCTTTATTTTCAAAAGTAAAAAACAGGCAGGATCATAGAGGCAGCTTTAGCCTAGATAGGCTGCATTGTAACAACAGAAAAATCTGGCACCGTGCCTTTAAGACCTCTGTGAGCCTCCAGGCTCCCATCATGCACCACAGGTGACAGTTAAGTCAGTTCTTTTGGACGGCGTATAACAGTGTGATAACTGCATGGGTAACATGTAAAAGAGACAGTTCTGGTATTCGTCCGGGGAGGCGGGTGGGTGTGCTTATGACTTTGATGAGTATACCCCTGGAAGAGAACTAGGATTACAGGTAAGTCACTAATCCTTCTCTTCCAGGGGATACTCATCAATAGTCATAAGCACGGAATAGAGTAGCAAGCCCATCCCATACCCTGCGGACCAATACCAGACTCTCTAAAACGGTACACTCATATATATATTACCCAAACAAATTCCTCAGGGATGCCTGACCAACTTGGGCATCCGCTTGAGCATCAGAATCAAGGCAGTAATGGCGAGAAAAGGTGTGAACCGAACGCCATGTAGCCGCCTTACAAATTTCATGAACAGGAAGATTTTTAAGCATTGCTATAGTAGCAGCCTTTCCTCTAGTGGAGTGCGCTCTCGGTCTACCCGGGAGCTGTTTTCGTGCCAACTGATAACATAACAAAATGCATGACACAATCCATCTAGAAATGGACCTCTTGGATGCAGGCAAGCCCGTATTCAGAGGACCATAGTTCACAAACAGATGATCAGTCTTTCGAACACTCTTAGTTTTATCAAGGTAAAACTTCAAAACTCTTTTCAAATCCAAAGAGTGTAGAGCTTTTTCAGCTGAAGAGCTCGGATTAGCAAAAAATGTAGGTAGTGTCACTGATTGGTTAATGTGAAAATCCGAGACTACCTTAGGAAGGAATCTGGGATGAGTCCGAAGCACCACTCTATTCGCATGGAAAACGAGATAGGGTTCTGTAGCACAAAAGGCCTGAATCTCGCTCACCCTGCGAGCAGAAGTGAGTGCTACAAGGAAGGACACCTTCCACGACAGATGTTGAAGGGAAGCCTTATGTATAGGTTTGAATGGAGGACCCATCAATTTAGACAAAACCACATTAAGTTCCCAAGGAGGTGACGGAGCCCTCACGGGAGGATACACTTTCCTGAGACCCTCCAGGAAATCTTTCACAACTGGCATTTGAAAGAAAGACCCCTGGGTAGGGGACTTTCGATATGCTGTTATTGCTGCCAGATGGACCTTAATAGAGGAATACTGTAAACCTGCTTTGGCCAAAGAAAGTAAGTATGGTAACAGTACCTGTTCCTGACGGGTCACTGACATAATATAGAATGACAAAATATAGACTTACCATAATATAGTTGCCAAAATATAGACTGCAAAAATATCGAATTCCTATCTACAAACAGGTAAGTACAAAAATATCGAATCCAAAATATAGTCTGTAAAAAATATAGTCAGTCAAAATATCGATTTTTTTTTAAATGTCTTAAAAGTAATTTAAAATAAATGAAATAATAAATTACTTAAAAATACTCAAATAACCTTAAAATTAAGATATAATTAATTTAAGTTATTAATAAAAAATGTACAATATTTTACCGTAGGATAGCAGGAGGGTAAAATTTAATATAACCACTCCAGTGAGTGCAACAGTAGGGAAAGCGTTGGATAGCGTAGGGGTAAAAATACTATTCCCACTCCAGTGAGTGCAACAGTAGGGAAAGCGTTGGATAGCGTAAGGGTAAAAAATACTATTCCCACTCCAGAGAGTGCAACAGTAGGGAAAGTGTTGGATAGCGTAGGGGTAAAAATTACTATTCCCACTCCAGAGAGTGCAACAGTAGGGAAAGCGTTGGATATTGGAAGGGTAAAAATGACTATTCCCACTCCAGAGAGTGCAACAGTAGGGAAAGCGTTGGATAGCGTAGGGGTAAAAATTACTATTCCCACTCCAGAGAGTGCAACAGTAGGGAAAGCGTTGGATATTTGAAGGGTAAAAATTACTATTCCCACTCCAGAGAGTGCAACAGTAGGGAAAGCGTTGGGTAGCGGGAGGGTAAGAATTACTATTCCAACTCCAGAGAGTGCAACAGTAGGGAAAGCGTTGGATAGCGTAGGGGTAAAAATTACTATTCCCACTCCAGAGAGTGCAACAGTAGGGAAAGCGTTGGATATTGGAAGGGTAAAAATTACTATTCCCACTCAAGAGAGTGCAACAGTAGGGAAAGAGTTGGGTAGCGGGAGGGTAAGAATTACTATTCCAACTCCAGAGAGTGCAACAGTAGGGAAAGCGTTGGATAGCGCAGGGGTAAAAAATACTATTCCCACTCCAGAGAGTGCAACAGTAGGGAAAGCGTTGGATAGCGTAGGGGTAAAAATTACTGTTCCCACTCCAGAGAGTGCAACAGTAGGGAAAGCGTTGGATAGCGTAAGGGTAAAAATTACTATTCCCACTCCAGAGAGTGGAACAGTAGGGAAAGCGTTGGATAGCGTAGGGGTAAAAAATACTATTCCCACTCCAGAGAGTGCAACAGTAGGGAACGCGTTGGATAGCGGGAGGGTGAAAATTACTATTCCCACTCCAGTGAGTTTAACAGTAGGGAAAGTAATGATTTAATATATTATTAAAAATAAATTAAATATCAATACCAATAAAACATTAATTGAAATTAATAACCAATTTAATATTATGTAATAATTAATTATGAATACAAATACATATTAGTTATTAAAAATTAATAACCTATTCATAATTATTTAACAACTAAATATTTTTCAATAACAAAAACTAATTAATAATAAAAATTATTACCAATTAATAATTACCAGTAAATTAATTATCAATACACAAAAAGTATTTTTATTATGTAATTAATTACAATTACATTACTTCCCACCCTATTCCCCTATAAACCCACATCCCACTACAGAAAATACATTAATGCAATTATCATAATTATCAAATATTTAATTAATACAAAATATTTACCAATTAATAAAACTTAATTGCCAATTAATAGAAATTAATTACCAATTAAAAATGAATTACCAACAAATTTAAAATCAATACCAATAAATAAATAAAAATATTTACTTAATTACAATTAAATTAATTTCCACCCTATTCCCCTATAAACCCACAACCCGCTACAGAAAATAAATTTAGAAAATTAACAAATAATCAATTAATAGAAATTAATTGCCAATTAATAAAAATAATTACCAATTAAAAATTAACAATAAAATCAAAATGAATACTATACATAAATAAAAATATTTAATTCATTACAATTAAATTACTTCCCACCCTATTCCCCTATAAACCCACAACCCGCTACAGAACTAAAAAGCTAAATTTAATTAAAAATGTATAATAATTGCTAAAAATTAATATTTAATTTAATATAATTAAATTACTTCCCACCCTATTCCCCTATAAACCCACACCCCGCTACAGAATTAAATTACGCAAAAATTAAATACCATAAAATTCATCACTTAAAATAAATGAAACATACATTACAAAAATGAATATACACTTTTCACACATATACTAACATACAAAACACTTTAAAAAATGTTATATTATTAAACATTCGATATATTTAATACCTATATTGTATACTTCGATATTTTGACTTCTATATTTTGAAAATCGATATTACTTACCTTCAATTCGATATTTTTAACCACTATATTGTGTCCATTCGATATTTTGTCCATTCTATATTTTTACTTCGATATTATGTCCATTCTATATTTTGGAATCCATATTATGACTGTTTACCGTTCCTGACCTCGAATCGGGTCATGTCCTTCAGCAGCACACCACATAAAAAAAAAAGCTTCCACTTAAAAGCATACGTCTTTCTTGTAGAAGCTCTCCTTGCCTCTCTTAAAATGCGCATGCAGTCCTGCGAGAGGCCTAGATGTCCATACTGGACGAACTCAGGAACCATACTGCTAGCTTCAGGGACGGCAGGTTGGGATGGAACACCCTGCCGTTCTCTCTCGTCAGCAGATCCGGACAACAAGGAAGCCTCCTGTGCGGCACTTTGAATAGATGCAGGAGATCCGGGTACCACCATTGGCGAGGCCAATCCGGAGCCACTAGAATCATGTCTGTCTTCGACTTATACAGTTTCTTGATCACCAAGGGAATGAGTGCAATCGGTGGAAATGCGTAGAGTAATTTCTCTGACCAGTCCATCCATAGAGCATTCCCCTTGGACCCTCGTTGTGGGTACCTGGACGCGAAGACGCGGCATTTTGAGTTGTCGGCGTCCGCGAAGAGATCGATTTCTGGTGACCCCCAGGCCTGGAAGACATCTCTTATCACTTCGTCTTTTAAGACCCAGTCGTGTGCTTCTGCGAAGTGTCTGCTTAGGTCGTCTGCTTGGACGTTGAGGACACCGGGCAGATGGACAGCTGAAATTGTCATACCCCGAGCCAGAAGCCACTTCCAGATTGATTGCGCTTCCAGCGACAGAGGTCTGGATCTCGTTCTGCCCTGCTTGTTCAGATAGTACATCGTTGTTGTATTGTCCGTCTGAACAAGCAGAGAGGGTGACGTGAGTGCTGGAAAGAAAGCCTTGAGAGCCAGATGGACCGCTCTGAGTTCCAACATGTTTATGTGATACAGTCTTTCTTTCTCTGACCACACTCCTTGAACTTGAAGGGACCCCAGATGGGCGCCCCATCCCTGCAGGGACGCATCTGTCACCAGCGATCGTCTGGCCATGTCCTCTTGAAAAGGCACTCCCACTATCAGATGACTCCGCTGCATCCACCATCGAATGGAAATCCGTACAGACAGAGGTAGTGACAGCTTGTCTTCCTAACGGTTTGAAAACTGGGACCACTGATCCTCCAGCGACTGCTGCAGAGGTCTCATGTGCAGCCTGGCGTTCGGAACGAGGAAAATGCAAGACGCCATGGACCCTAGCAGAGACGAGATCTGTCTGGCCGTTGGTCGAGGATTCTTTAGTAAGGTTTGACACTTGAGGAGAATAGAGGATAGTCTCTCCTCCGAAGGATACGCTTTTGCGTCCTTTAAATCTAGAAGTGCGCCCAGATAGTGTATCCTCTGTGTGGGGTTGAGGATAGACTTTTTGAAGTTCACGTGCAGGCCTAGCCTCCGCAGCTGATGTATGCAGAACGTGAGATGTTGTTGAAGCAGACTCGGGGACGCACTCTTTAGCAGCCAATCGTCTAGATAGGGATAGACGAAAATGTGTCTCTTCCTTAGGAAAGCCGCTACGACTGCCATGCACTTTGAGAAGGTGCGAGGAGCTGACTTTAGCCCGAAGGGCAAGACTGCGTACTGGTAATGACTGGTTTGTATGCAAAACCTTAGAAATTTCCGATGCTTTGGGGCGATGGGGATGTGAAAATAAGCATCTTGAAGATCTTTGGAGCACATCCAGTCTCTTTGATGCAGAAGTGGAATTATTTGATGTAACGCCAGCATTCTGAACTTTTCTCGCCGAATGAACTGATTGAGGCGCCTGAGATCTAGTATGGGCCTGAACTCCTTGTTTGGACCTTTCTTTGGAACTAGAAAGTATCGGGAGTAAATGCCTTGTCGAAGCTGTGCCCTCGGGACCTCCTCGATGGCTTTCTTTAAGATTAATGCAGACACCTCCTGCTTCAAAAGATGAAGTTGATGGAACACAGACTTTTGAGGAGGAATGGAAGGTGGAGGAGACTTGAATCTGATTGCATATCCATTTTGCACAATATTCAGCACCCATTTGTCGTTTGTGATGTTTTTCCACTCGTCCAGACAAAAATGAACACTTCCCCCCACCGGAGTGGGTAACGGGCTCAGGGGAAGCAAGCACTCACTGTTTTTGTTGCTGCTGCTTGTTTCCAGGTGCAGACTGTCTGGAAATTCCCCCTCTTCCTCTACCAGGACGACGCTGGGAGAACTGAGATCTTCCCTGATTCTGCTGTGATGACCATTGAGGTGTTTGAACCCTCTGCTGGTTCTGTCTCCGATCATAAGGACGGTATTTTTTCTTAAAGCTGTCCTTTCTCTTTTCAAGACCAACAGCTCTCACAGTATCGAGCTCCGTCTTTATTCTTGACATCTCATTGTCAGCATGAGACCCAAAGAGCGATTTACCATTGAACGGCAAATTCAGAATTCGGTGTTGAGCTTCAGGTTTAAGACCCGTAAGCCTTAGCCAAGCTGAGCGTCTTGCACAGAGTCCATGGGCATAGCTATGTGTAGACAAGTCGGAAGTTTTTCTGCAAAGCGAGACAAGGAATCCCAAAGAGAACGATCATAGCGACCCAGTAAAGCGGAGGCGCTGGCAACCTTCATGTAGGAAGCAGAAGTGGCACACATTTTCCTTCCTACTGAGTCCATAGCTTTGCTGTCTTTATCTGGAGGCACAGAGGATGATGCCGCTCCCGTCTGATTTTTACGAGCCGCAGAGACGATGACTGAATCAGGTTGTGGCTCAGACCTCAGAAATAACGGATCATTGTCCGGAACTTTATATTTCTTCGCGATCCGTGAAGGAACCGCTCCCAAGGATGCCGGGGTTAAGAATTTGTGCTCCGCAGGTTCCAACAGACCTGGAACCAGAGGAAGTAAAGGTCTTGATGATAACTTCTGATGTAAAGTCTCGAAAATGACCGTTGTCTTGGCAGTAGAGACAGGCATCTCGATATGAAGTTTCGCTGCACCACGACAGAGAACCTCATTAAAAGTAATCCTACTCGGAGGAGTTGAGGACAGCGTTGGAGAGTAGTTCCTCTTTGAATTCGTAGATCTTGTCGAAGATCTAGTATCGCGTCTTCTAGAAGAGTGATGACGAGAAGACTTAGGAGATGGTGAAATTCGCCTCCTCTCCGATGGAGACTTTCTCGGCGGAGTACGCTCACATCTTGGAGAGTGTACCACCCGTACCAGAGGTGACCTTGATCTTACAGACACCGGAGACCTGGAACGAGACCTTGGAAGGTTAATTTTCCTTATCTTCCAGTCTCTGAGTTCCCCCAGCCATCGTGGCGAGATATTAGCCCCTGTAGGTGAAGGCGCTCTTGAAGGCTCTGGAGAGATTTGTACAATCCGCAGCCCAGGGGAGGAAGAGGACCCCCCAGAAGACACAGAAACCTTAGACCGGTCTTTGGATACCGTTCTAGGCCTCTTTGCAGCAGGAGACGTCGACGACATTCTCTTCGAGGACGATTTTTCCAACGGCGACTTCCTCGACGGCAAATTCCTCGACGGCGAATTCCTCGGCGGCAATCTCATCGGCAGCGATCTCCTCGGCGGCGACCTCCTCGGCGGCGACCTCTTCGACGACGAATACCTCTTCGGCGTCTACATCAGGCGCCTCGACGACGATGATTTTCTCGGCGTCGTGTGCCTCGACGTCGCATGACTGGGGCTCTTCGATGTCGAAACCTCTACTGCCCGGTTCGACGTCGACGTCATGCCACCTCTCGACGGCGACCTTGACTGATGTTTCGAGCCTCTCGACGGCGACCGTCGACGTCGATGAGACGACGTCGAGTCCCGTCCTCTTGCAGTCATAGGCGAGCCAGACCGGGACCGCCTACGCTCATGTCGTTTCTCACCTTGCTTCGACGGCGATTTCTTCTTCGACGGCGAGGGATGCTTCGACGTCGACGTATGCCGCGACGGTGATTTCGATGCCGATTTTGAGCACACAGGTACCTTGGAATAAGATCTGTCCCTCGAAGTTGAAGGAGACCGATGTTTTCTCTTCTCCCCTTTGTCCTTGCGCTCTTTGTGCTGAGAAGAAGGCTTCCTGGAGTGAACATCTTCTCTTCCACTCACAGTTTCTCCTCTGTCGTGCAGGGACTGAAGCCTGCTCTTCTCTCTCTCTCTCAAAGTTCTACTTGAAAGCTTGCTGCAGTGGTAGCAAAGTTCTGGCTTGTGAGAGGATAGTAGACAAGCTACACAGACCGAATGAGGGTCTGTCTTAGCCATTTTTTTACCACAGGCCGGACACTTAGCAAATAAGGCCGGCATTGTGGCTGGAAAAATAGCCAAAAAACAGCAAAAAATTGTTGGATTAGTCAGATAATGACTAAAGACGTCGAGTAAAGGCGAAAAAATTAGAGAAAAACCAGAAGAAAGTGAAAATATATCACCAACTGGCGAGCTCACTGCTCCAGGATCCTCACAGAAGGAGCCGGAAAAAAGAACTGACCTAAGTGCCTCCAATTACGGTAGCCATATAGAGCTCGGTTGGGACTACCTATCTGACATCATAAGGTACCAACCGATTCTCCTTTGGCACCGTA
Source organism: Lissotriton helveticus (assembly GCF_964261635.1). NCBI lineage: Eukaryota > Metazoa > Chordata > Amphibia > Caudata > Salamandridae > Lissotriton > Lissotriton helveticus. Next base: position 1,240,075,121 of record NC_136059.1, on the reverse strand, counting down.
TATGGACCAAGGAGCAATGTCTCCTAACCCGGTCGCTAATAACAGACTGCCTGACTCTGACCCATTGGAAGAAGATTCCTTGGCTATTGTACGTTTTTAAATTTCTGAATGACTTGAACTGCTTAGAGTTTTTTACAAACCCTATGTCACTCACTACCATATCAAGAAAGTCTTTAAAGAACTTATGTGTCTCGCATCTGAGTGACTTACGTCTGTGCTCTGAAATCGGCAAACAGTCGACTATCCATCTAACGATGATTCAATCCTCATATGGCCTGCAACCTTATCTGTCTTTTTATTTGTCTAATTATGATAGATATGTTTTAACCCGATTTAGATTTAATTCCTTTTATCGTCTTGTTTCATTTCCTATGCCCTCTGACTGGTCACGTGAAATGATCAAATGTCCCTGTGACGATTGTACTCCTCAGTCTACATTACATGTAACTTTATTTTGTACCTTTTATGAAATTCCTCGCAAACGTTGGTTGGTTCCTCTGCTTAGATTATTAAGACTGAGAAGATGCAGACCTGCCCTTCTGGCATTACAATGCCTAGATTCCCCTTTTGTTGCAAAAACAGTCGCTTATTATTTAAAAGCTTGTATAAAAATCCGTTCCCAACTTGCGGCCCCCGCGCAGTAAATATCTATTTTTATACTGCTGTTATCTTGGGTATCAATATAGAGCAAACTGATTATATGCTTAAACTGATGCATTATTGCACATAGCAACCAATTTTTATATGAAAAACAAAATGTTGCAAATAATTGTATATGTACTGTATGATTTACACCTGTACTTTTATGGTTGTAAATTCAACCGAATAAAGTTACTTTTGATTTGATTTGATTTGACCTAACTGTCACCTGTGGTGCATGATGGGAGCCTGGAGGCTCACAGAGGTCTTAAAGGCACGGCGCCAGATTTTTCTGTTGTTACAATGCAGCCTATCTAGGCTAAAGCTGCCTCTATGATCCTGCCTGTTTTTTACCTTTGAAAATAAAGGTTTTGTGTTTCAAAGAAAACCTAGGCAGTGTTTTCTTCTTTACATTATCACATAATGTGTTTTATATGTCTTTATTTAGCAAATGTAAAGATATTACAGGCTATTATGGCAGTGTTTTGAGCCTAGTATGGTTATTTTGGGCTGCATATATATATGTATATGCATATTATCTATATATATATGGTTATTTTATGCGTATTTATATGTATTTATATATATGTAGATATATGCATATTATTGGCTATTGCTCCGCGGTCCCGCACGTGGGCGGGACTATTCAGTTCTTATGACTATTGATGAGTATCCCCTGGAAGAGAACAAGCAGTTCTATTAAATAACCTTGGCCTTGAGGGAAGAAATATCTACGATAGTCTTGATCCTATACTCATAGGTGGAGGGGCAGGAGAACCTAACAATGTTTATGAAATTAGTGTTCTTCTCCTACAAAGACATTTTGGTGCATGTATAAATGTTGTTATGGAAAGACACACATTTTTTATGCGTGTCCAAGCCAAGGGTGAAAGAGTCGGAAATTACGTGGCAGCACTTAAGTCACTTGCACAAACATGTGAATTTGAACAGCTTACTGACTCTCTCATTTGTGATCAGCTTGTCCGTTGTACTAATGATCAAAAGATTCAAGAAAAGTTGTTATCTAAAAATCCAAATTTGAAAGAAGCTATAACCATAGTTGAGAGTGTTGAACATACTTCTAATTGGGTCAAGGAAATACGCACAGGCCCAAGTCAGACTGACCTTGTTTCTAATATCAACATTGAGAACCAAGAACATTTTTCACCAGAAATGCTGGTTGCATCTGTCGCTAAAGTAAATGTAAAGCAAGGTAAGACTTTTCAAAAGCCTGACAAAGCAAAATCTAATTTCACTTTTAATAGAGATGGGAAGTTTAGATGCACCAGGTGTGGTAGTCAAAACCACAGGGCTAATTTTCCAAATTGTTTTGCGAGAACTACTAATTGTAAGAATTGTGGGAAAAAAGGCCACTATGCACGTATGTGCAGGAACAACAAAGTGAACCTAGTGGATGAAGAAGAAGCATTTGTTCAACAAGCTGTTCATTGCATCACTGTCACACCTCATGAGATTGTGAATGACGTAAAATATGTAGACTCTGATACTGTGACCATGCCTAAATGTGAGATACACATCGGAGATGAGATCGTTCCTGACTGACTCAGGGTCTTTGTATACTTTAATTAGTGACAAATTTTGGTTCTCAACTTTTGGGGCTGACAAAAAAAACTTTTAGCACCTGCCATCAATCCTGTTGTGTATGGCGGTCAAACAATTGACTTGTTGGGCTATTCTGTTCAGTCTATTTTGTTTAAAGACAGAGAAACAGTTGGAAAAGTCTATGTTGCCAAGCGGGGAGATAATCTTCTCGGTTGGCGTCACCAAAGAGATCTCTGCATTGTTTTAAATCCAAATGCACCTGAACAAGTCATGTTAATTTCTCTACAGAGTGATGTTCAAGATATTGTGGGAAAATTTCCTGGAGTTTTCACTGACAAACTGGGTCTTTTGAGTGGTTTTAAACATAAAATAATTTTGAAAGACAGTGCGAAGCCTGTTGTGCATAAGGTAAGGAAGGTTCCAAATCTCATGTTAAAACCGCTTCAGGAAGAGATTGACAGACTACTTAAACTGGAAGTAATTGAGGAGATAGAGTCTTCTGAATGGCTTGTGCCCATTGTTTTGGCACCTAAGGACAAAGGAACCAAAATTAGGATGTGTGTCGACTTAAGAAGTCTGAATAGTTCAATTTGGGTTGATAGACAATCCCTGCTGAACATCAATGAGATTTTGTCTAAGTTAGGTGGGTCACGTGTGTTTAGTGTAATGGATTTATCGGCAGCGTATCATCAAATCATGCTTCATGAAGATTCAAGACATCTAACCTCTTTTGTTACCCCGGTAGGGGCTTACAGATTCAACAGAATGCCGTTCGACCTGGCAAGTGCTGCTGCTTGTTTCCAAAGAGTCATGAAAAATGTTTTGTCAGGTATTGACTCTGTGCTGTTTTTCAGGATGATATTCCTGTACATGGTTATGACAAAATTAAGCATGATGAGGTTTTATTTGATGTTTTGTCCAGGCTGCAGAAATTTGGGTTGACTTTGAAATGTGAAAAGTGTAAATTTAGGGTGAATTCCGTATCTTACCTTGGGCACTCCATTTCTGGGAGGGGATCAGTCCAAAAGTCGATTTGGCTGAAGCCATTTTGCAAGCTCCATCTTCTTCAAACAAGAACCAGGTAAAATCATTTATTGGTTTCTCCGAATACTATTCTAAATTCATTTACAATTTTGCTAGTGTTATGCAACCCATCAGACTACTTTTGAAGAAGGGCACTGTTTTCGATTGGAATCAAGAGTGTGTGGATGCTTTTAATGTTGTGAAGTCAGAAATTGCAAAAATGCCTACTTTAGGACATTTTGATGTGCACAAGAAGACGATATTGACCACTGATGCAAGTGTTCGTGGGTTAGGGGCAGTTCTTTCCCAAATGGTTGATGGTACTGAGAAGGTCATTGGTTTTGCATCTCGATCGCTGAAGTGTGCGGAAGAATGCTATTCAGTGATCGAACATGAGGCACTAGCCTGTTCATGGGCCATCAAGCATTTTAGATTCTATTTATGGGGTTTACCATTTTTGGTCAGGTCAGACCATAAACCTCTTGTACAATTGTTTTCTTGTAGAAATGCTGAGTGAACCACTCCGAGGATAAAGAGATGGATTGAGGGACTTATGGAATATAATTTTCGTGTAGAATATTTGCCTGGTATTAAGAATGTTCCAGCTGATTTTCTTTCAAGACTACCTTTACAAAAGTTTGTGGTGGTGGGGGGCGCTAGGTGGCGCCAAACCAAGATGGCCGCACTGTAGTGAGGCTCTCGCCAGATCGAGCCTTTGACCGATCCTGCTGACCATCCTGACCGAGGATACCTGTTCTCTCTCCCCACCGTGGTGACCGCAGCGCTTTCCTGCACTCGGCGGTGCCAGCAGCGTCGAAATCGCCCGCCTGGAAGCGGAGATATCAGCGGCTTTGCTCGGAGGCGGCTCGGGTTGTCTGCCAGTGACCCGCCGCTCCGGGACCGACTGGCCAGGAAACTCCGGGGATTTGCGGCCTGATCGGGGCTGCGGACAAATCAACTGCGGAGCACACGTTCAACCGCCGCTTCCTCTACGCCTGCCTCTTGCTGGATGGAGACCTCCCTGCATTGAAGGTGAGCCCTTCCTCTTACTGCCGCGTCCTGGGAGTGACTGCGGACGGCCGTTAAAGGCGGAAAAAGGCGCGAACACGGCCATTAGCGGCGGAGCGGATTTCAGCGAGCAGTGACAGGACGCAATATCAGGAGCCGCCTCCCACACTACTTTAGGGACTGCAGAGGCGCTGATACGGATGGGGCACTACTGAACTCTTGCAGGGAGCAGCCATATATCCTGCGCTGTAGCGCATTGAAGCTACGCTAGTCCCACTTGCTATTTCTGACCCTCCCGCCGCCCTCACAACACTGTGGTCTACCTGCTGGCTCCCTTAGGGCTGTGGGCTCGTTCATGCTGCTTGTGTGACCCTGCATGTTTCTCATACAGCGCTCTCTGCACCCTCCTGCTCTCCTGAAGCGTCCTTCCCGCCTTTCAACACACGAGGTGCACTGCCGGGGGTTGTCAACACACCGGCTCAGAGAGCACATCGTTCACAGCGCACACTGGCGGGGCGCGGAGGCCGCCTCACTGCTCCTTCGCATGCCTACGTGACCTTGCCCTCCGGCTACGCTGAACATTGACACAGGGCCGACGATATCTGCCCAAAACCACTTGCTCTGCTACAGGACGCAACTTGCGATGTGATCTGGCCCCCCTTACAGGTACTGCTTTCCTGGTTGCTCTTCTGGTTACTCTCCTGTTGTAGTCCGCACAGAGGGACCCTGGCTGATGTGTCGATGGGCGGATCTAGCTAAAGTTGATTGCTTCTCCTGCTTCACCGGGGGCCGGGGATACATTGTTCACTAGCCCTGCCTCACTACTTTGGGCTCGTGAGCCGTAGAATTCAAACAGACGTCACCTCTGAACTGCACTGCGCCCATAGTGCCACTTCCACAAGTGTTCATTCTCGCCCTGCCACTCCGCCTTGTCACATAGACGCTACTTCGCGTCACCACACACTGGCTGCTCCTACCACGCCGGCTGCGCGTGCACCTAGACACGACATGGGCCGCAATGACGCCAAGCAGACCAAAATACCGTTTGAATCTAAACGGGCCTCCAGAACCATGCACGAACCCGACGGTAGCCCTCCTGCCCGTGGACCACCGGGGGACGATTGGAAAGCCTTGCTGCTGACCATGCAGCAGAGTCTGACAAGCATTGACGCCAAGGTTGACACGATCAATACTCGCATGGACAGTGTGGTTACCAAACTGGAACAGCACGACACCAGAATCAAAGAAGCGGAAGATAGAATATCAGATCTGGAAGATGGTGCCACTACGAACGCCAGGCAGGTGACCCAAATGGACAGGCTCTTAAAAATCATCGCGGAGAAAAACGAGGATTTAGAAGCCAGGTCCAGGCGCAACAACATCCGCGTCCTGGGCCTTGCAGAGTCCACCAACACTGGAAAAATGGAGGTGTTCATTGAAAATCTGGTTGTCGAACTCTTTGGTAAAGAATCGTTCTCCTCGCACTTAATAGTGGAGCGAGCCCACAGATCCTTGGCCGCACGCCCACCGCCAGGTGCCCAACCTCGGCCCATCATAGCGAGATTTCTCAATTATAGAGACCGGGACGCAGTGCTCCGACGAGCGAGAGAGATTGGCACGGTGAGTTACTGTAACACTACACTCTCATTTTTCCCGGACTTCACCCAAGCAGTACAGGAAGCCAGGAGGAAATTCATAGGTGTAAAGAAAAAGCTCCAGGATCGAGAGATGACATACGCCATGTTGTACCCGGCTAAATTGAAGATTTCCTACGGGGGCAAACAACACTTCTTTCAAAATCCTCAACAGGTGGAGGACTTTCTTAAGCACCACAGGGCGGACGAAACCAGAGGAGGCGCTGACTCCCATCACTCCAGATCCACTTCGCCTATGAACCAGCAGGAATAATCCATATTCACAGTGACCGCTCTATGGACAAGAAGTGGTGACGGACTTGAAGCCTACACCACGGTGAGATACAAATCGATAATGTTGCTTGACTTGGTACACATATTTGGCAGGCTCGATCGCCCACCTCCGTCCCACGCCGAGAGACCGGGTCTTTGCCTGGTTCCAAGTGGGTGCGAGTAGGGAGGTGGATGGCAGGTTTGGTGCCCCTAGTGCGGTACCCCAATGGGCGAGCCCCAAACCCCCCCTTCTTGTGGTAGAATGGAGGGATACGTGACATTTCTAGGGTTTTTAAGTTGGGGAGTGGGAGGGATAATGGGGATTGGGTGGGTTCAGGATGCCCGGCGAGTTGGGGTTGCCGGAGTGGGTGGGGGAATGTTCCGACATGTTACCTGCGGGACAGAAATGTTGGTTGTCCACGTTAGCAGTTGGGCATACCGAGAGGGTAGTTGGGTTTCGATTCCTATATTTGCTGCCATTTGTTATTTGTGCATGGATGTTGTGGATGATTGGCGCTCACTTTTTCCGTTAGAAATATGGGAGACGTAGCTGAACCACTGCCCGCTTCGCAGTTCCGAGTAGCCTCCTGGAATATACGGGGGCTGAACAACCCAAAGAAAAAAAGACAAATACTGGGATATCTTGACAGACACGGGATATCTGTAGCTATGCTGCAAGAAACTCATCTGATGCCTAGCGGTTCCCCTCCATTCGCTTCTAAATGGGCTGTGAGCAGGGTGTTCTCCTCCTATTCTAATTACGCTAGAGGTGTGGTAATACTGGTGAAACGGGGAATACATTTCACTCCAGCTGGAACTGAGATAGATGCTGAGGGGCGCTACTGTATGCTATGGGGGAAATTACACTCACACACAATACTGTTTGCATGTTATTATGGTCCTAACACGGATGACCCTGATGCTCTTCTCACCCTATGGGGGAAAATACAGGCTTTGGGGATAGATCACGTGGTGCTGGGGGGAGATTTCAACACGGCCCTCATACCCGCACAGGATAGATCGCACCCACATGCCTCTCATTATACTAATACTCAGAGATCACTAATGGGAATACTGAAGGAGCACCGCCTGGTGGATGCGTGGCGACATATGCATCCCGCCGCCAAACAGGGTACTCATTGCTCTGCATTCCACTCCACATGGGCCCGCCTTGACTATATATTTGTCTCAGCAGGTCTATCCCCATGGTTAACCAAAGCAAGTCACCTGGCGCGTACATACTCGGACCACTCCCCGGTTCTTCTCTCCCTCACCATTCCCCTTACAACTCCCCCTTTCCTGAACTGGCGCCTAAATCCCGCACACCTGACTGACACTGCCTTCACTGCTGAATTGGAGCAGGAAATCACACAGTTCTTTGAACGAAATATTAATTCAGTTTCTAGTCTCACTACAGTTTGGGAGGCCTTTAAAGTGACAATGAGGGGGAGCTGTATCGCCAAAGGGGGGGGAGTTCTCAAGGCGCTGCGATCAGACATACACAAGCTTGAATTGGAGCTCCGTCAGCTGGAGCGAGAAATGGCGAATGGAGATTGGGACGGCGCAGTACATGCTCAGATCAGGGACAAACTGAACGAATACTCAGAAGCGGCGGATAGGGAAGGCAAATTTCTGGGTAAGCCCTTTAATGCTCGGATATATGGTGAGGGAGACAGACCTGGCAAGGCGCTTGCCAATGCAGTCAGAACCCCTCGATATCAAAATTATGTCCCGACTTTACTGGACAAACATGGCACACCGCACCACGATACCAAGACACAGCTCCAAGTGTTAACTGAACACTACACCTCGCTTTACACCTCACATAGGAACGACACGCTCAATTTGCAGGAATATCTGGAGGACACTGCTATTGCCTGGCTGGGACCGTCCCAGCAAAAATTCCTTCATCATGAGCTCGAACTTGATGAGATCAAGGATGCCATCATGTCCATGAAGTCAGGGAAAGCACCGGGGTCGGACGGCCTTCCGATAGATTTTTATAAATCCTTTCTACATGTACTAGCACCCATACTGAAACAGGTCTTTTATGCGGCATTGGAAGAAGGCTCACTCCCCCTCACGATGCGGGAAGCCTTAATAACGTCGCTGCTGAAACCAGGTAAACACCCGAACATTGCGACTCCTTCAGGCCCCTCTCGCTATTGAATACGGACAGCAAGATCTTAGCTAAAGTTCTCGCTACACGTCTTAACCTCCTTATGGAAAGACTCGTCCTTCCAGATCAGGCGGGGTTCGTTCCGAACCGTGCCACGTCCCATAATTTGCGTACCTTACAAGCAGTACTGCAAGATATTAACCCCAGGTGCGAGGCTGCTGCCATTTTCCTTGACGCTACAAAGGCGTTCGATTCCCTGGAGTGGGACTACCTTCTTACACTGCTCGAGAGGATGGGAGTCCCCTTTAATTTTCTTGACTGGATTCGGCTGTTATACTATAAACCCCAAGCTACGGTGCTACTCAATGGGGCGCGCTCCGCTCCGTTTGAAATCTATCGGGGTACCCGACAGGGTTGCCCTCTGTCCCCGATACTCTTCGCTATCGCCATCGAACCCCTAGCCGCGAAGCTTAGGCAACACCACAAACATCGTGCACTAGTCTACCCGGAACGGCAACTCCTGATTGCACTATACGCTGATGACATGACCCTATACGTGGACAATCCACGAGATAATCTAAATCCCTTATTGCGCGAGATTACTAAATTTGGGGCTATAGCGGGGATACAGATCAACTGGGCGAAATCTGCTATGTTCCCCTTGACAGACAAGACCTCGGAGTTTCCCCTTGACTACCCCCTGGTGTGGGAATCCGATGAAATAAAGTATCTAGGCATCACAATCACCAGGAATAGAGAGGACCTTATCCGAGCTAACTATGGGACGGTCCTGGACAAATTGACAGACAGCGTTACACGGTGGATACATCTTCCTCTATCCATGGCGGGCCGCATATCACTTATTAAGATGGTGGTCCTCCCCAAACTATTGTATCTTTTTACGAATATTCCCTATAGCCCGGGGTCTTGCTTTTTTAGGGCCCTCAACTCCCAGCTCTCGCGACTGATCTGGGGAGGCAAGCAAACTAGACTTAGTTTAAAAACCCTGATGTTACCTTACCACCAGGGAGGGTTTGAAGTCCCGGACTTCCGAAAATATTACGATTGTGCCCAGGGCCATTTTGCGGCGTACTGGTTCCATCCCCCTCCATTTATGGCCCACCTGGCGGTTGAGGATGGTTATATGAGACCAGAAAAACCCTCTGGGTATCTCTACACTACGGTCAGTATGACCGACAGAGACCCGTCTACGGTGGACTGTACTGTCAGAGCCTGGAAGCGCATTGCAGGGCATATGGGAGTACTATTCGCCTACTCGCCTCTAATGGCGGTGGCTAATGACCCCAGGGTGAGTATCGCCCGAGAAGAATTGGGACGTAAATTCCTTGCCAAATACGCTATAAACACATGGGGAGATCTTTACCTGCAGGGCGCCTTCCGCACTGCTGTGCAGATTTTTGGGGACAACACCCCCACGATGATGGATACTTTCCTCTATGTCCGCCTCCGACAAAACATAAAATCCGTCACGCCCAATTTTCCGGACGAACCAGAAATCATGGCGCCTCTGCACTCCCTGCTCCAGGCCACGGTCCCGAAGCATGTAGTCTCCATGTTGTACAAACACGTCCAGGTGGCTCCATCGCCCCCCTCCTTTAAAGCCCGTCAGGACTGGGACGCTGACCTACCCGAACCCATATCAGACGAGCAGTGGGAGACGAGCTGCTCTCACACACATGCTGTAACCGGAAACACACGTCTCCGACTGATCCATTATAAATTCTTGCACCGGCTCTATTTCACGCCGGCAAAACTGCACCGTCTGGGCCTCAAAGACAACGATAGATGTCTCCGATGTGGCATCCCGGGGGCAGATTTTATACACCTAGCATGGGGATGCCAAGCAGTCGCCACGTACTGGGTGGAAGTGTTTGAAGCTCTCTCGGAAATGCTCGGACTATCCATAGACCCTTGTCCTAGGATAGCGCTGCTCGGACTAGCTCACCCTGCTGTTAAGACTAACCGAAAAAATTTTGCACTGAGCCTCCTTCTGGCCAAACGTCAGGTGGCATGCAAATGGGGCAGAGGGCGGGCACCTAAATTTAAGGACTGGTTGAGTTGCATGGCTACCTGGCAAGAACAGTTACACAACTATGCTGACCTCTTACCACCTAAATCACGACCCAAAGATCTATGGGGCCCTCTTACTTCGTACCTACTTCACTTACACAATGATGAGCATTCTGTGGAGGGGGATAATTGAGGGGTGGACTGCAGCGATAACCGCTCCGTTCACACACGGGGGCTGTGCCCATTCACACACTTTCAATGGCATTACCCCAACACGCGCCCCCAACATATGCTACCCCCTGCTGGACATGGCTTACTTTAGGGCCTGCGTAAGTGAACACGCGCAGTACATACTGTTACGCCCCCCCTGGTACATAACATATGGATCGAGGTGTGACGGGATTGCGGGGTGACGAACGTCCCCCCCTCCCCCTCTCACCTCTTGTATTATTCGGACTTGGTTCGGAACTGATATTCTCATTCAGACGATCATCCACTGCAACACATCCATAGCAAGACACAATATCGCACTCTCTACATGGCAAGCGAGCAAACTACCTTCTCCGGGGTTGAGTCAACATTATAGCAGTAGTAAAGACACGGCCAGCATTGCCTGGCGTCCGATGCTGGATAGTGACCTCGACCCTGTGCCCCCCGCGCGACTAAGCTCCGTCATTCCACTGCCCCGGTATTGAAGAGTCGCTGGGGGCAGGAAATGGAAATGTTATGTTGTTAAGTTGTTATAAATGTAAAAAGTAACCTCATTGCTTTGCTGCTCAGGACTCACAGTGTAACCAAGATGATTTCCTGCAATTTCCTCTATGACCCATGTTTCATACTAACGCGGCCGGCCCGGATGGGTTGTAGGCGGCTTGCTGTGTGCATCCCATAACTTTATTGGGACTACAAGTCCATCCTCTTTCGAAGCACTGTGAAAGCCAGCCCAGGAATGTGGGTTGTAGGCTCTGAGCTGTATTTCATGTGTTTATGACCAATAAAGGTTTTCAAAAACAAAAAAAAAACAAACAAAAAAAAAAAAGTTTGTGGTGGTTGATTCAGAATGTCATAGTGTTTCATCGGGGAAAGAATCAACACTGAATGAAATTGAATGGAAGGATAGTTTTGTGGGTGACGAAGCAAGAGCACCAGTCATGGATTTCACTATTAATGGTTGGCCTCTTTTAAAACATGTACCTGATGTTGCTAAAGGTTATTGGAATGTCAGAGAGGAATTAAACATAGTGCAGGGCGAACTTTTTCGTGGTGACAGGTTGATACCGCCTTTGATGATGCGTGAGAAGATAATAAACCTTGAGCATGAGGGACACCTGTGGCGAAGCCTCACAAAGGCCAGGGTCAGAGAATCTTACTGGTGACCCGAGGTGGACCGTCAAGTTGAAGAAACTGTCAGAGATTGTACCATTTGTGCTGGGAATGAGAAGGTAAGGACTACTCCTCTTTCTCCTATGGCTTTACCAGAACGACCCTGGTCAAAACTGGCAGTGGATATAGTTGATCATGTGGCTCAATGGTTAGAGCGGCAGACCCTGATGCAGAGGTCTAGCCCGGGACCAGCGTTCAATTCCCCGCCTCGGCGGGTCTTGGGCTCAAAATTCCACGGACCTGATAATTCTTGCCTCTGTGCCTATTCCAATCATGGAGTCCCACTCTGTAACTCTGGGCAATAGCTTGCTTAATCTCCACAATGGCCCCCGCAACGCTAAGGTTGCCTGGCCTCCACCTTGGGGGTGCCCAGGAGTGGACACCTCACAGGGAAAGCCAGGATGGGTTCCACAGCGGTATTCGTACAAGCGCCTTGAGACCCTTGCGGGTCAGTAGTACGCTATACAAGTATCAATTTACGTTACATTTTGATAATTTGGCTCCTTCCGAGAGATTTGTTGTTGTACTAGTAGATTATACATCAAAATGGGTTTTTGCCTCTTGCATGAGTTCTGTCATAACGAAAAATATAATTGAATTTCTTAAGGATGCTTTTACTTGTGAAGGAATTCCTGATATTTTGGTTTCTGATAATGGGGTGCAGTTCACCTCACAAGAGATGACTTATTTTTTAAAAGACTTATCGATCACTCATCAAAAAACTGCTCTTTATGCCCCCCAGGCAAACGGTTTAGTAGAGAGCATGAATAGGTTGATCAGGGCTTCTGCTCAAGCTGCTTTGGAATTGAGAGCTCCACTTAAACCTATCCTCAGAGAAAAGGTATGGGCACATAGGAACACGCCCAACAGTGTGTCTGGTTGTTCTCCATTTAAGATATTGAAGGATAGAACAGCTGGTTCAAAATTGAATCATTTACGGTTAAGTGTAAAAGACAGAGGTTGTTTTGTCAATAATTGGAGAGTAAGGAATTATCAAAATAATTACAAGCGATGGTTTGACACTAAAATGGGAGCAAAGAAAATCTTATGGAAAGTGGGTGATTATGTTTTTGTTAAGAAGGCAGTGTGGTCACCCAAAGGTGAATCTAAATATTTTGGTCCCAAACGCATTATAAAAGTCATGAATAATGTAGTCATGCTTGCTGGTGGTGATGTTTGGAGTACGTCTCGTTTGGCAAAATGTACGGGGGAGGATGGGTGTGTTAAGTCGAAATCTTCCAATGATGTTGTTAAGCCGAAATGTTTCAGCAATTTGTCTCAAGGTGTTCTTCCTTGCGGTTCCAGAGTTAAAAGACCTCCATTGTACTTGCAGGATTATTATCTTAAGTAATATTTTTTCCATCTTTACCAATTACAGAATTATTGAAATGTTATTGTTATTTTATTTTCTGTTCCATTTTATTTATGTATTATAAAAAGGGAGATGTGTTGTATTTTTGCCTTTAATTCTAACATTCTCTGTTAGGAATGTTATTCTGTCATCTTTGAGAATGTGTTTGTGGCAAGCTATGACCAGTTAAAGTTGCCGTTTGACTGTTGCCACATGCCTCTCCAGTGGGTGTGAATAAAGATACCATAATTCACTTGAACTGGATCTTCGTTTTATTAGAATGGTTGATGAGAGGTTTGCGTACTATGATAAATAAGGGAAATGACGTATTGCTGCGGTTCCGGTTGTAGTTTCGCATGTAAAGGGGGTACAGCGGGAACGCTGGGGTGACATTCTTAACGCTTTGTCTGAGCCTCACATACATGAATAGGTCCATAGATGTGGGTGTGCTTTCATGGAATAACTGTACTTTTGCTGGGAACATCTGAATAGAACCTTATAGATGACATTTAAATTGAAATCCCAAGCCTATGTAGTGCAATAAGTAAGTGTTGTACACCCACAGTAATATTGTTTACAGTGATAAATGAAAGGACAGAGAGAGAGAGAGAGAAATATTTTTTTTTCCTCTGGGGTAAAACATAATTAAAAAGAGAAAAATACAAATAAGGTGAAAAAAAATCTACTTTTAGCAAAGAAATTACCTTTGCCTTCACATTTAACACTAATAACCAACGAAAAAGCAGGAATTGAACACTTTACCTTCAAAACAAGATACTATGACCTTAACCACTAGGCCACAGTGACACTTCCCTAATTTGTTCAAACCTTATATATGACATTCACACCAAATCCCCCAGTCTATATAGTGTAATGGGTTAGTGTACACATACAGTAACATTGTTTAGTGTTGAATGGAACAGCAGAGAAGAGAGAAGGGTTTTTGGGCCATATGTATCATACAAATTCGCATTTGCAAAGGCCAAAATTCGCAGAATTTCGGCCTTTGCGAATGCGAATTTGCTAGGTGGTATGTATTAAGAAAAATGTGGTGCAAAATAAGTAATCACAAAATTTGCGATTCCTTATTTTGCAATTGCATTTAAGGAATAGCAAATTTTGCGATTCCTTAAATGCAATGTATGAAGGAAAAAGAAAAGAAAATTAGCAAAATGCCTCTAAGGATTCGCAAATTACCACCAACTTCAAGTTGGTGGTAATTTGCGAATTTCTTGAAAAATGCCAATTTTTGCATTTTTCAAAGTGCCATGTGACGCACATACATGCCCTTAGGGCATGTATGTGTACCACATGTGCACCCATGCATATTTCAGGGGTGCAACAGGGTGTCCTTTGGACACCCCTGCACCCTTGAAATTATTCTCAGTTTGCGATTAGCAAATTGCGAATCGCAAATTGAGAATAAATTCCCATTCCTTCCTATGGGCCTCCTGGCCCCATAGAAATGAATGGGAAAGTATTCCTTAATTGCGAATTCGCAATTTGCGAATTCGCAATTATGGAATATCAAGAAATCGCAAAAAAATGCGATTTTCTTGATACATACCAAATTGTGATTCTGAAATAGCGATTGCTTAAAAATCGCTGTTAGAGAATCGCAAATTGGTACCTTGATACATATGGCCCTTAGTCCCTGGGGTAAGACGTTCTTAATAAGAGATATATTGAAACAAGGTGAACAACAATGATTTTTTCAACCTTAATAAAAGAGATTACAATTGTTTTAACTGAACACACAGAACCAATAAAATAACAGGATTAGAAAACTTAACCTTCAGAGTAAGAGTTTAAGACATTAACCACTAGGCCACATTGACTCCTCGCTAACTGGAATCAACCTTATAAATGACATTCAAATTGAAATCCCCAGCCTGTGTAGTGCACTAATTTAGTGTATACCCACAGTAATGTCGTTTACACAGTTGAATGGAAGGACAGAGTGAGAGAGAGAAAGAAAGAAGATTTTTATTCGCTGACGTACGATGTACCTAAAAAGATATATTCAAACAAGGTGAAAAAATAATCTAACTTTTATCAAATAAATTACCATTGCTTTTACATTGAGATCTCAGAACCAATGAATAATCAGGAATTGAACACGAGAGAGAGAGAGAGAGAGAGAGAGAGAGAGAGAGAGAGAGAAGATTTTTAGTCTCTGTGATAAGAAGCAGTTGAAAAAGATATATTCAAAATTGGTGAACAATATATTTTCTAACATTTATCAAAGATTCCCTATACTTTTAGATGAGCACCAAGAATCATTGAAACACCAGCAATCAAACCCTAAACCGTCAGAGTAAGAATCTAAGAATCTAAGACCTGAGACACTAGCCACAGTGACTTTTTACTGCTCTGTATCAAACCTTCTAGATGACATTCAAATCACATCCCCAAGCCTATGTAGTGTAATAGGCTGGTGTACAATTACAGTAACATTGCTTACAGTGTTGAATGGAATGGCAGAGAGAGAGAGGAGCTTGTATTCTCTGGGAGTGAGACACACTTAAAAAGAGATATATTGAAACAAGGTGAAAACCAAAGTATTTTCCAAACTTTATGAAAGAGATTTCCATTGTCTTAACTAAGCACACAAAACCAACGAAACACCAGGAATTGAACACTTTCTCTGGGGTAAGACATACTTGTTATGTTATGTTATGTTAAAAAGGATTTGGTACCGCGCACATACACCAATTGGTTTCTTGGCGCTCCAGACCAGTGGGACAGAAAACGAGGAGGTGGGAACAGCTAGCCATGAGCAAGACGAAACAGGTGAGTTTTCAGGAGGTTACGGAAAGTTAGATAATCAACTGAAAGACGAATAGACAAAGGAAGAGAATTCCAAGTAGATGGTGCAAGAAATGAAAAACAGGCACCCCCGTGTTTCTTACGGTTAAATCTAGGAATGATCAAGAGATTGTGAGCAGAAGATCTGAGGTGTCGGGAAGGGACATAGGAATGCAAACACAGGGAAATGAAAACAGGAGCGCAGACGAACAGGGATTTAAAGATGGTGCAGCCCATTTTAAAAATGCACCGTTGCGCAACCGGGAGCCAGTGACGAGTCTTCAGCAATGGGGTGACATGCTGGTGTTTGGGCTGCTGGAAAATTAATCTGGCTGCCTGGTTTTGTACCAGTTGGAGTCGGGAAAGATGGCAGGCAGGGACCCCCACGTATATACAGTTGGCATAGTCTAAACGTGAGGTAATTACGGCCAGAATAACAAGGGTGAGGGCCTCTTTGATAGAAACCTTCGGATCTTCCCAATTCTGCGAAGATGATAAAAGCAGGCCGAGGTAACAGTATTAATGTGCGGCCGCATCGAGAGGTCGCTAGAGATGGTAACACCTAGGCTCTTCACAGTCTGTACTGGACAGGGAGGGGAGCCAAGGGCAGTGGGCCAAAAATTGGAAGTCCAGGGAGTTTGAAGGCCGCCAACCAGAACCAGCTCAGTTTTGCTAGGGTTGAGCTTTAGCTGGCTGAAGTTCATCCACTCGTAGATAAAAAGCAAAATGTTTTGAAAATTGGAACAGGAAAGAGGAGAGGGGTCGATAGGGAAAATGAGCTGCAGATCATCTGCATAATTGAAAGCAGTAACAGAAAAGTGGCGGAGAGAGGCAAGAAGGGGCTGCAAGTAAAGATTAAACAAAAGCGGGGACAAAGCAGAACCCTGGGGAACACCACAGGAAAGTGAGATTAAAGGGGCAGAGAAGGAAGATAAGTGAACCGATTGGGAACGAGATTGGAGGAAGGATACCACCCACGACAGGGCCAGACCCGAAATGCCAGCGTTTCTGACACGGTCAACCAAAATTTCATGGTCGACCGTGTCAAATGCGGCCGATTGATCTAAAAGTACAAGGGCCTGGGCCAAGTTCTTATCAGCCCCCCGTCTCAGCGTGTCCATAACTGCCACCACCACTGCCTCAGTGGAGTGAGCTGGTCTGAAACCTGCCTGTCGATCATCGAGGAAATGAGTTTCCTCGACAAAAGTACTAAGGCAGCGGGTGACGTAAGTCTCCAAAACCTTCCCCAAATAGGGGAGAAGGGAGATGGGTCGATAGTTGCCCAAAATTGCAGGATCAGACCCAGTTTTTTTTTAAATGGGTACCACCACAGCGCTTTTGAAAGCATTGGGAACAGAGCCTGTAGAGAGTGAGCGGTTTAAAAGATCGAGAGGGGGGCCGGGGCAAGCCATAAAGGCATCTCTTAGAATAGATGGGGGGCAGCAATCGTTAGGAGAGCCCGAGCTCACAACCTGGAGTAATGAAAGAAAAGTGTCCAGGGAAATGGGAGGAAATTCAAACAGGGAGTGAGGGTTCGAGGGAGGAAGAACACTGTCCTGGGACAGAGTAGTAGGGGGAATATTGTTTTTAATCATGGATATTTTATCAGAAAAAAAAGAGTTAAGGGAATCACACAAAACTTGCGAGGGTAGAGGCTGAGGTGTAACTCGATCGGGTAGGGAGAGTTCGGCAACAATAGAAAACATTTCTTTTGTCTTAGATGCCGAAGTCATGATTTTCTGGGAAAAGTAGGAAAGTTTAGTTGAAATAATCGACTTTTTATAAGTTTTTAATAGATCGATATAGATGGACTTTGATAAGGGATCATAGTTGCGCCGCCAACGGCGCTCAGCCTGTCTAAGAAGGAGTTTATCAGCCTTCAGTTTGGAAGTAAACCAGCGCTGAGCGTCGTGAGGACGTTTGGACTTGACAGTTTTGATAGGAGCGACTACATCACTGGCTTGGGACAGCCATTGATCGAGTGAGGCTGCCTATGAGTTCAGGTCAGGATGGTCAGGGGGAAGTGTGGAAGCAAGGATCGAATGAAGACAGGAGATGTCAGCATGCTTCCAATTACGGGCCATAAAATTGTGAAGTACAGGGGGACAAATAGGGGTTGATAAATGTAGGAGAAAAGAAATAAAACAAGCATTGGAAATGCAATAGGTCTCGCAATAGAATAGTTAGACTTTTTTCTTTTTGCAAATGGAAGAGTGGCGTTGCGTGGATGAGTGGCGTTGCGTGGATGAGTGGCGTTGCATGGATGAGTGGCGTTGCGTGGATGAGTGGCGTTGCGTGGATGAGTGGCGTGTGTGAGTGGCGTTGCGTGTGTGAGTGGCGTTGCGTGTGTGAGTGGCGTAGCGTGTGTGAGTGGCGTAGTGTGTGTGAGTGGCGTAGCGTGTGTGAGTGGCGTTGCGTGTGTGACTGGCGTTGCGTGTGTGAGTGGCGTTGCGTGTGTGAGTGGCGTTGCGTGTGTGAGTGGCGTTGCGTGGATGAGTGGGGTTGGAATGCAATAAGTATAGCATTAGAAAAGTTGTAGTTATTGGTGAGGGTGATTGAGGGTAAGGGGGTGAGGGTGATTGAGGGTAAGGGGGTGAGGGTGAGGGGTTTAGGGTGAGTGAGGGTGAGGTGTTGAGTGGGGGTGAGTGAGGGTGAGTGAGTGTGAGGGAGGGTGAGTGAGGGAGAGGTGTTGAGGGTGGGTGAGGGGTTGAGGGTGAGAGGGTGAGTGAGGGTAAGGGTGAGGAGTTGAGTGTGAGTGAGGGTGAGGGTGATTGAGTGTGAGGTGTTGAGGGAGGGTGAGGGGTTGAGGGTGAGTGAGGGTGAGGGTGAGGCTGAGAGGTTGAGGGTAAGTGAGGGTGAGTGATGGTGAGGCAGAGGGGGTGAGGGTAAGTGAGGGTGAGTGAGAGTGAGGGTGAGTGAGGGGTTGAGGGTGAACGGTTGAGGGTGAGTGAGGGTGAGGGTGAAGTGTTGAGGGTGAGTGAGGGTGAGGGGTTGAGAGTGAGTGAGGGTGAGGCGTTGAGGGTAAGTGAGGGTGAGTGAGAGTGAGGGTGAGTGAGGGGTTGAGGGTGAACGGTTGAGGGTGAGTGAGGGTGAGGGTGAAGTGTTGAGGGTGAGTGAGGGTGAGGGGTTGAGAGTGAGTGAGGGTGAGGCGTTGAGGGTGAGTGAGGGTGAGGGTGAGTGTGGGTGAGGGTGAGTGAGGGTGGATGAGGATGAGTGAGGGTGAGTGAGGGTGAGTGAGGGTGAGTGAGGGTGAGGGGTTGAGGGTGAGTGAGGGTGAAGGGTTGAGAGTGATTGAGGATGAGGATTTGAGGGTGAGTGGGGGGTTGAGGCTGAGTGAGGGTGAGGGTGAGTGAGGGTGAGGGGTTGAGGGTGAGTAAGGGTGAGGGTGAGGCTGAGCGGTTGAGGGTAAGTGAGGGTGAGTGATGGTGAGGCAGAGGGCAGAGGACAAATGTATTGTACTGTTGGAAAAAAGAAACAATAAATCGCTACTGGAGGCTTGTAGGTGCAGTTCTGCATGTTAGTCATATCTTTTGTGGTGGGTGCAGTCTGTGTGCTGAACTACAGTACGCGGGGTGGGGAGAAATAAATCGATGCTGCTTTAGATGCACTCTAGGTGTTGAAACGGATGATACTACAAACTCTTTTTCGGGCAGAGTCGACGTCTGGTGAAGCAGCGTCGCTGCAGAGCTTTTGATTACCTCTTGGCGCTCTTATGGAAGACTGGGAAGTACTACAAATTCCTGACCAGTGGCACAACTGTCTCTAAAACTGTCACGCAGTGAACGACTATGCTGGTTCCCACAGCCAATCGCAAACCCACACTTTGACTCCGCGTATACTGACCCAATGAGCAAAAAACAATTCTGTCCCTAGTTGTAGTTACACAGCCTCTCTACAGTGACCTCGTTTTGCCACAACCAATAAATTGTTTCCTTATACCTTACTATGGCACCTCTACTTCTGGCTTCTGCTGCCGAGTAGTGGGGGCGGGTCAGGGGTGTAATGTGAGTCCGGGGACGCAGCAGTGTTGGAAGGCACAGAGCGCGTCCGATACAAAGAAAGTGAAAGTACGGTATGCCGCGCTGTTATAAAGTATGAAATCAATGTTTGTAAGTTCTTTTTGGTGATGTGCACATAAGAAAACAAGAGTGCGGCCAACACTTTACATATTTAGCATGGTGTGCACGCTATTATTAAAGTAAAAGCAGGCCTGACCCGCTGTCAACGTTTAAAAACAAACAAAAGAAAAGCACGTCCGCCATTATCTCATCTGAGGCGGCTGCTTAAATAAAACCAGACCTAACAAAAAAAAAAGTACTGGCACAGACGACAGAACACGGTTGGGACGGGTAGAGTAGAGAGGGTAGTGTACTGTTAGTGTGGGTGGGCTAGGAGCCAGGTATCCAGAGGGAGACAACGGGTTATGATTGGATGCAGCGGCAGAGCCTTGGGTGCAAGGAAGGTAAGAGGCTGGAACAGCAAAGCCGAGTGGGTGGAGGGAGTAAAGTGATTGAAACTATGAACGCAAAGCCTAGCGCATGTGTCTGTGTGAATGTGCACGGTGGGGGGTTCAGGGTTTCAGGCATCAGAGCCGGGTATGCACAGATATACAGTGCAAGGCTACAGAGCAGGCTGGTGGAGCCGATAAGACGTGTGGCGCTGGGGAAGCGGGAGCGGTGAGCGGGCTCTGTGCTGTTTTTAAACAAGCCCGTCAGAGGTCCGTGAACTCTGCTGCTTCCGTCTTTTTTCTGTTGCACAATAAACACTGACGCGCGAGAAGCAAGGGGCGAGTCTGAGGCGGCTGCTTAAATAAAACCAGACCTAACAAAAAAAAAAGTACTGGCACAGACGACAGAACACGGTTGGGACGGGTAGAGTAGAGAGGGTAGTGTACTGTTAGTGTGGGTGGGCTAGGAGCCAGGTATCCAGAGGGAGACAACGGGTTATGATTGGATGCAGCGGCAGAGCCTTGGGTGCAAGGAAGGTAAGAGGCTGGAACAGCAAAGCCGAGTGGGTGGAGGGAGTAAAGTGATTGAAACTATGAACGCAAAGCCTAGCGCATGTGTCTGTGTGAATGTGCACGGTGGGGGGTTCAGGGTTTCAGGCATCAGAGCCGGGTATGCACAGATATACAGTGCAAGGCTACAGAGCAGGCTGGTGGAGCCGATAAGACGTGTGGCGCTGGGGAAGCGGGAGCGGTGAGCGGGCTCTGTGCTGTTTTTAAACAAGCCCGTCAGAGGTCCGTGAACTCTGCTGCTTCCGTCTTTTTTCTGTTGCACAATAAACACTGACGTGCGAGAAGCAAGGGGCGAGGGGGGAGGAGAAGTCTGGGCAGGCAGGATGACTCAGGGGAGGGGGCGGAGCGGGGCAGAGCGGCATGTGGGTGTGAAGAAGCCGGGCCTTTGAAGTGAAGCTAAGCTTCACTTCAAAGGTGTCGGAGGAATGCGGGCGGCTGTGCACGCGCTTTTAAGCTCAATGCACATGCGCATTGAGCTTAAAAGTCACGGGCACTGCAAGGAATCGCCACGATTCCTTGCTTCTTAGTTAAAGCTTGTTTAAGCCGCAATAGGCTCGCAAGCTCGATGCGCATGCGCATCGACAGGCGAGACCTAAAAATGATCGGACCAGGAGCAAGGATGGACCAAAGGAGGGGAAATATCAGAATTAATGGACCATACCTGGTCCAAGGTATGACCTTTGTTGTGTGTGGCAGCAGAGATATGTTGTGAAAAATTTAAGCCAAGTAATAGACCAGAAAATTCACGTGAGAGGGAGGATTCCAGGGAGTCTAATGGCCAGAGATGTATTGAAACAAGGTAAAAAAACGAAATACTTTCCTACCTTTATTGAAAGATATTAGCATAGTTTTAGCAGCCTCAATGAAACACCAGGAATTGAACACTTACACTT
Organism: Lissotriton helveticus; assembly: GCF_964261635.1. Lineage (NCBI taxonomy): Eukaryota > Metazoa > Chordata > Amphibia > Caudata > Salamandridae > Lissotriton > Lissotriton helveticus. The sequence continues at coordinate 1,240,053,379 of NC_136059.1, read as the reverse complement.
CGCAGTAAGAGTCTAAGACCTTAGCCACTAGGACTATTGGACGCCCATCAATCCTTATATTTGACATTCAAATCGAAAACCAAAGTCTATCTACTGTAGTAGGTAAGTATACACCTACAGTAACATTGTTTATATCGAAAACCCAAGCTTATGTAGTGTAATAGATTCGTGGACACCTTCAGTAACATTATTTACAGTGTGGAATTGAAGGACAGAGAGAGACAGGCGATTTTTATTCTCTGGGTTAAAACATACTTAAAAAGATATATCCATGTAAATATATATATTTTTTTATACAATAAAAAATTACAAAAATATAAAAAGATATATATTCCAACACGGTGAAGAAAACAAATCCAACCGTTATCATAGAAATTACCATTGCCTTTACTTTTAATTGAACACACAGAACCAACGAAGAACCTGTAACTGAACAATTAAGGAACTACAGCAAGAAAGAGGGATTGTTAAATAATATTAGTGGCTAGATAGAGAAAATTTAAACTCTCTTATTTTTGTAGTGCACACTGTCGATGCACCTCTTCCCTTCATAATTCATCTGTAAACTTGTGTACGTTGGGAAAAACAAACGGGGAACGAGGCCTGGCATTTCCATTTTCAGTACAATAATGTAATTCAGCAGTACATGAGGTTTGCAGAGTTCCAAACATGTGACTTTTCGTGCGATGAGCACTGTACATTTTGTTTTGAAACATCCATTTCTGCTAAGCTAATGGTCACCATGCACGATTGTCTGGAGAGCTCTCTGGTCGTGCTGTTTGTTCCCTTGCATTTTAGTACGATCTTAACTGAAAGTGCAGTAAGAGAGCCCAGGAATCATGACGAGGACAATCCTGGAGATGTTCTATAACGTGGGGAGAAAGGTCACATCATGCACACTGGCGTGCACCTATCTATGTTGTTGAATTAGAAAGGGTTGTTCTGCCTAAGACTGACAGGCCTGCATTCCTTGGATTGGCGTTAGCTTGAAGCACCTGGGACTGCATTACATTGGCGCAATATGGCAACAGCTTCCAGATGCCACTTTATTTGGTATTGTTTGTTTGTAGTATGGGGCTGTTGAAATTTAAGCCCCTTTGGATGATGTAATTCGTAGAATGACATAAGTGCACACTTGCATTTATACTGCCTGAAAGTGACTGACTGCATGACCTTTCACAGCAAGAGTCAGACCAACACTGACTGATTTTAAAATAGCAAATGATTAATGGCAATTGTATATTTAAGAAAGGCAGATTGTGGGGATGATGTTGGTGCCGAATGCACTAATAGACCGGTCGTGCCTTCAAGTGTCGTAGCATGAAGGATTAGTTATTTACCTGTAATCCTAGTTCTCTTCCAGGGGTATCCTCATCAAAGTCATAAGCATTAGAATATTCCCGCCCATGTGCGGGACCCCGGAAACACTATATTATATGTGCCCCACATATATATACTCATATATATATAAATACATATATATATATATATATATATAAACATGCAATAGCAGCCAAATAAAATCAGAGCTGAAATATGCTGTGTAGAATTTCCACCATAGATGAATAATAAGCATTAGAAACATGAGAAACAACAACAAAGTTTGTTTAGAAACTGTTTTAATGCTCAGAAAGCAGTAGAAATTCTCATAACTCACTGGAAGCATAGAAAGCTCCCAGGCTGCATTGCAAACACACAGTCTAAAAAGACTGAAAAGCTAACCTGTAGCTGCATAGCAATAAACTGACACCGTGCCTTTAAGGCACCCATAACCCTCAGTATCCCATCATGCCTCAGGGGTGACAGTTAGGTCAGTTGTTCTTTTCGGAGACTGAAAACAAACCCAGTAACAAATAGGTTAAGAATATCTCCTTATTAAAGAATGTCCTTTGCCCGGGGAGGCGGGAGGGTTGCTTATGACTTTGATGAGGATACCCCTGGAAGAGAACTAGGATTACAGGTAAGTAACTAATCCTTCTCTTCCAGGGGATCCTCATCAATAGTCATAAGCATTAGACTAGAATAGCGAGCCTCACCTCATCTCCCTGCGGGCAAAGGAGTAACAATACAGTAATACCCATACTAAGCCTAGTAACAACTAAGCTCGTACAGGCCACAGGCTACCCAAATAGATTCCTCAAAGAGGCTTGTCCTACTTGAGTATCGGCCCTGGAATCAGATTCTAGGCAGTAATGCCTCGTAAAGGTATGAACTGATTTCCATGTCGCAGCCTTGCATATTTCTGACATTGGAATGTCGTGCAAGAAAGCTACTGTGGCCGCTTTCCCTCTAGTAGAATGCGCTTTGGGTGACACCAACAAAGGCTTGCCTGCAAGCTGGTAGGCCAATTTAATGCAAGAGACAATCCATCTAGAGATGGACCTCTTGGCCGCCGGAAAGCCTGTTCTCATCGAACCATAGTTCACGAACAGCTGATCCGACTTCCTGATTCCCTTGGTTTTTTCCAAATAGAACTTGAGCACTCTCTTTAAATCTAATGAGTGCAACGACCGCTCTGCTGGGGTTGCTGGATTTGGGGAAAAAGAAGGGAGGGAAATGGACTGAGTTATATGAAAATCAGAAACCACCTTAGGTAAGAAGGAAAGGTGAGCCCTCAGGACAACCCTATTGTGATGGAAAACAGTATATGGTTCCTTCGCACAGAGAGCTTGTATCTCGCTTACTCTGCGCGCTGATGTGATTGCCACTAAAAAGCCTGCTTTCCAAGATAGATGTTGCAAAGAAGCCTTGTGGATAGGTTCGAAAGGAGGTGACATTAACCTGGACAGAACCAGGTTCAATTCCCAAGGAGGAGAAGGATTTCGCACAGGGGGATAGACTTTCTTCAACCCCTGGAGGAAGTCCTTAACCACCGGAACCTGAAAGAAAGAAATGTGATGAGGCGATTTCCTGTACGCCACTATGGCTGACAGATGCACTCTAATGGAAACATATTTCAATCCAGAAGTTGCCAAGGAAAGGAGGTATGGCAGGATTACCTCCTCCTGCCCTTTAGTAGGATCCAGATGATGATCCCTACACCATAAGTAAAACCTCTTCCACTTGAACGCATAAGACGCTCTCGTGGAAGGCCTCTTAGCCTCCTTTAAAATGTTCATGCATTCGGGAGGCAAGTTCAGATGTCCATATTGCAGGACCTCAGGTGCCATGCTGTTAGTTTCAGCGATGGGAGGTTGGGATGCGGTATCCTCCCATCCATCTTGCTCAACAGGTCCGGCCTGCAAGGAAGTCGTCTGTGTGGACACACAGATAAATGTAGAAGGTCCGGGTACCACCACTGCCGTGGCCAATCCGGAGCTATTAAGATCATCTCCATGTCCGACCTGAGGAGCTTGGACACTACCTTCGGAATCAGAGCCAGGGGAGGAAATGCGTAAGCGAATGTTCCTGACCAATCCATCAGAAGAGCATTCCCCTGCGTCCCTGGACGGTGGAACCTGGATGCGAAGGCGTGGCATTTGGCGTTTTCGTCGTCTGCAAACAAGTCTATGGCTGGACGACCCCAGCAACGAAAAAGCTCTTCTACCACCTCGTCGTTTAGCACCCAGTCTGGCTGATCTTCAAAGTGCCTGCTGAGTGCGTCTTCTTTTACGTTCAACTCGCCTGGAAGGTGCACCGCCACTACTGTGAGGCCCCGAGAGAGAAGCTAGTGCCAGATTGTTTGAGCCTCTCGGGAGAGCGGGCGAGATCGTGTGCCTCCTTGTTTGTTCAGATAGAACATGGTGGTTGTATTGTCCGTCTGAACTAGGACTGAGTTGGACTCGATCGCTGGAAAGAAAGCTTTGAGAGCTAGAAAAACCGCTCTGAGCTCCAGCATGTGGATGTGGTATGTCTGCTCCTGCGCAGACCGCTGACCTTGTATTTGAAGTGGACCCATGTGCGCTCCCAAGCCTTGCAGAGAGGCATCCGTCACTATAGAATGGGATGGAACAGGTTGGTGAAAAAGTACTCCGACCCGCACATTCTTTCTCCGAGTCCACCATTTGATGGCATCCTTCGTCGCTTGGGAAAGAGTGATACGATCTTCCCACTGCCCTGTCGCTTGGTCCCACTGGTCCTCTAGAGCTTGTTGCAGAGGACGCATTCTCAACCTGGCATTTGGAATGAGGAAAATGCAGGACGCCATGGAACCCAGCAGGGATGCTACTTGTCGGGCTGTTGGAAACCGAGACTCTAGCAGAATCTCGCATTTCTGACTCATGGAAAAAAGTCTCTCCTCCGAAGGAAATGCTTTTCCCAATTTTGTGTCCAGAACGGAGCCTAGGTAGTGGATGGACTGTGTCGGCTGCTGGACTGACTTCTCCAGGTTGACATGGAGACCGAGTCTGTGCAACAGGTGTAGGCAAAGTTGCAGATCGTGCGTTACCTGAACCGGAGACGAGCCCTTTAGGAGCCAGTCGTCCAGGTAGGGGTAGATGAAGAGACCCTTTTTGTGAAGAAAAACCGCCACCACTGCCATGTGTGAGAAGTTGGCCTGGTATATGATGTTCACTAGTTCTAGTGATCACCTTGTATCAGTCCAAACGACCCTTATGGTGATTGGTTGTAAGTCAACCTTATAGACCAGCTATCCTAATGGTAGCATGGACAAAGCAGTCTTAGGCTAAACTCTTTTGGCATGTGAAGCCAGCTGTTTTACCACAATATAACCCCTTGAATACCAGATGAAAGGACACCACACAGGTTGTTATGAAAATAAACAGTATATTTATTAATACCAACACCTCTGAACTCTTTATGAGGTCAGAGGGCTAAGCACATGACAATCTCTTCTGAAAAATACGATAAGTTGCACAAAATTACAATGGTGCCCTAGGGGCACGACAAACCATATACTAAGTAAGTGGAATGTGAAAGTCAATAGAAGGAATGGAGCTGTCCAGAGGCTGTAGGATCGTTGGGACCACGCTACACTAACACTAGGTAAGTAATAGGAGGCCCACGGAACGCGTGTGCAGAGTGTGAACTCACATGCGAGAGGCGTAACAACGTCTATGGACAGTACAGTTCAAGTTAAAAGGTGAGTACGGACAATCCTGACTAGGTAGGACAAAAACGAATGTGGAACTGGACACTAAGACAGTTAAACTACCCTTGAGCACCAAAATGCTCTTGTTACCTCACCCACGGGCCGCGGGTGCATAGGGTTCAAAGTGCGTCGGGTTCTCGCATTGAAGTCAATGGAGCCTGAAAAAAAAGATGCTGCAGGCGACCAGGAGGAAGATGTCCGGTGCAATCCAAGGGTGGATTGGTGGAGAAGGAGACCTGAAAGCAGAGGGGACAATGTTCACAGTCACTAGCCAGTGACTGGAGTGGAACCAGGAAGGAACCAGCTGTTGTCGTCGCGATCAGGTGAAGAGTGGACGCTTGACTCTGCAGCCACGTGGACCAGGAGATCTCTTCGACGACCAGGATGGAGGCACGAGCTGTCCCACGCAGGCTCTCGCTGTCGGCGGTGTTGGATCCGGATTCGGCGTCAACAGGCCTTGGCAAAGGCAACCCACGCGGTGAGGAGGAAAAGCGTTTGGTGCGGACTAGGAGAGTCCGAGGTGCCCCTCTTTTGGAAGGGAGCAAGGGCCAGTCTGGAGCAACCAGACCAGCAGCAAATATTCAAAGGTTCGTCGTCTGGGAGGCCACAAGCCAGCCGGCAAGTGACCAGACAACGCGTCGAGCAGCAACAAAGCAGAAGGGCCCCATGCAGATCTTGTGGATGCTGGAGGGCTGATCTTCGGTGCAGGAGCTGCTCGGGGATGGGGCTTCTCAGTCCCCAAAGCACTTGGTCGAGTTTACCTCGGGAGTAGTGCTGGAAGCGAAGTGCAGTCTCTTCCAAGATGGCCGGTCCCACGTGTCTCGTCGCACCCACGGGTCTCAGCTTTGCTGCAGATGTGGGTTGAGGTCGGAGAGGTCTGGGAATCCGGGTCTCGTCGGGCTCTGAAGTCTGGATCCGGGAAGGAAGACGACAAAGGGAGGCCGCTGGACGCTTGATGGTGCCTGCTTGTGCAGGGTGGACACTCCTTGCCCACAAGGGAGATTCTTCACTCTTCTGTGGAGCAGAACGTCGAAGTCCAGAGTTTCTTCTTGTAGAGTAGTTCAGGATAAATCTGATTTGGAATGGGACCAGCTCCTACCTTTATCCTGCTAAAGGGGGCTGCACTACTGACTAGGTCCCTCCACTGGGTGGGACCAGGAAGGGGGGTGGCTACACCCCCAATCCTTTGTCCGGCTTCCCGCCAGAGCTGGGGCAGGCATGCCCCAGCAACTGGTTGGAACCGGTGTATGCACAGGACACCTTGTGTGCCCCGGGCATGTCTCATTCCTTTCAAGCCTACCCTACCCAATACACAAAATCCTGTCTGGGGTGGTGCTAGCACCTCCCAAGGCAGAAAACCCTTTGTCCAGGCCGCCCTCGCTGGGAGGACTCCCAGCAGCAGGAGGTCAGACTTGTGTCTGTGGTGGCAGCATCCATTTTGTGATGCCAAGGCTCGAGTTAACTTTAACCGGGGTTCTCAGTTACATACATGTCATGTCCCTCTAGAAGTTAGAAGGGTGGAATGCTACCCCCGTCGCCAGAATTGGCGGGGGGGGGGGGGGGGGGGGTAGTATTCCAATTCGTATGACACCTTACTCGACATGTTTTGATAATGTTATACCAGAGTTAGCATTTAACCGCGAGGATTATAATGCACTTAAGAGTATATGGTATAGCGTTATCATGGAACAGCTATAAGGACTTAGTTCCGCAAGCTGCAAACGGGCTCAGCTCATGCCAGAGCACCATCTCACATAATTCCAAGCACTCTGCCTTTAGGATTGATAATGCCTTCCATAGGAGTGACTGATAGGAATATATGTGTCCATTTTAGGTTTAGATATAGGTAACTATATCTAAAGCAAAGGGTGATTACACCACCTTGCCCCAGCTGTCGTGCAGCCAGTTGTGTCTGTTTAGATGGCCAGCCAGGGGTGGCATAATACATGCTTCAGCCCCTGGTAGGCCCTGGGTACACCTATGCCCTGGGTACCTATGGTACACTGTACAGGGACTGATAAGGTGGCCCAGTACCAATTGGATATGTACCTAGGGTACATGGAGTCCATTTTAACAGAGAGAGCAGGAAGCCTGGGGTCCTGAATAGCAGGATCCCAGGCCAACTAAGTCAAAAACCAGCAAAACACTAGGCAAAAAGTTGGGGGTAACCATAGTCAGATATCCACCTTCCTACATAACCCCCCCCCCCCCCCCAACGAAAGGAGATAAGGCTATCCTTGGCCAGGTAAGCCTATATTGCCTGAGTGGCCATATGAGGAGGTGCATGCACTGGCATGGTTACCCCCTATCTCATGGTCCACTAAGCAATCCCTCACCCTAGGGGTGTCTGAGGGTCTCCACCATAGGGAATCTCTACCTGTGGTGTGTTTTGGCAAAGTAAAAGGCTGGTGCTGAGATGGAGTACTGAAGTGAGGCTCCACTAATGTTGGGCTCAGCTTCCTCCAATCATCATCCACAATATAGGCCTTTCTTTCCACGACTGAGTTGTGTTGAGCTCTCAGGGTCAACCTCTGGCTACCTAAAGCGGGAGGCTGGGTCCCTCTGTTTGGCTTATTGGAGGGACAGGTCAGGTTTGGGGCACTTAGGTCCCAGGTTTGGCTGTGCCCAACAGTGTCCATCTGTGGGAGGTGCCTAACTAATTTTAAGGGGGATCCCTCAGGAGTTTGTTTTATTTTCACTTGGCTAGGACTACTAGCTTCAGTGCCCTTAATCTGCTGATTGGGGAGTTCTTTTGGACAGGGGGCCCTTTGGGGTCCACCACTGGCCTCCCTGACCTCTACAGCCCTGGGCTGACTGAGGCAGGGTAGAGAGGGGCAGGTTACCTGCTCCAGACTGGGTCCCACCTTGGAAGGGTCCACTAACATCAGGGGCTCTGCCAGGCTAGGCCTGACTACTTCTGGGGCAGTTTCTTCACAAGGGGTAAGATCAGTTCCCTGAGGAGGCTGATCCTTTCCTAAAGTCTGGTGGGAGGGAGATTTCTCTTCCTCCTCAATGCTCTCTGTTTGAGTGGAGTGATCCATAGCTTCAGGCTTCACAACACTATTATCAGTCTGAGTTTGGGCTGTGGCCATCACAACCCCACCAACCTTTTCAGGAAGGGACTCAGTTTGGGTATGGGCTGTTACCATCACAGCCCTGCTAACCTTTTCAGGGAGGGAATCTACTTGAGATTGGGCTGAAACTGGCACAGCCCTCCTAACCTGTTCAGGAAGATTTACCATTTTAGAATGGGTTTCTTGTTCTACCTCAGCCCAGGCTGAGATCTCTAAATCATTCCCCAGTAGGCAATCTACAGGCAAGTTTGATGACACTGCCACTCTCTTGGGGCCAGTGACACTTCCCCAGCTGAGATTTACCACTGCCATGGGATGATTTTTCTGCACTCCATCAATGTTTGTCACCTGGTATGTGGCACCAGGTCTAAGTTGCCTTGAGGGGACTAGGCTCTCAGTCACCATGGTGATGCTAGCCCCTGTATCTCTATAGGCCTCAACTTTCAGACCATTGATGAGGGGCTCCTGTCTGTACTTGCCCAAAGTGTTGGGACAATCAGTGAAGTTGGCAAACCCCATGCCATTCTCACAGACAAGAGTATCTGAGTTAGGGGACCTGGTTAGGCCAGAGTCCCCAGGAACTCCCAAAGTAAAACCACCCAAATTCTTGGGGGGCACTCCCACCACCTGGGGGATTACTACTAGTAGTAACAGGAGGCTTGGAAGTGTTACTTGGGGGTATGTTTTCCTTATTGTTGTTGGCCCTTGGGCAACTGCTGTCAGTTTTCCAATGGCCTACCTATTTGTAGGTATAGCAATAAGGTTTCCTCTGGGTAGAGGAAGTGTCATGGGACCCACCCCCATTCTTGGAGTTTTGGGGCCCTGGGGAAGTCTTCTCTGTGGATTTATCCCCACCTTTCTCTTGAGGCTTGGTAGTCTCTTTCTTTTGGTCACCACCCTGATTCTTAGGCCTAATCCTGGTTCTGACCCATTTGTCTGCCCTCTTACCCAATTCTTGTGGAGAGGTCAGATCAGAGTCTACCAGGTGCTGGTGCAAAAGCTGGTTTTGACAGTTAAGTAAGATTTGCTCTCTCATTATGAGATTGTTCAATCCTGTGTAATCCGTAACTTTACTACCCAATAACCAGCCCTCCAGAGCCTTAGTAGCACAATCTACAAAATCAGTCCAATCCTGAGCCTGAGTTTTCTGGGTGTCTCTGAACATTAACCTGTACTGTTCAGTGGTTAAGCCAAACCCATCAACCAGTGCATTTTTCAGGACTTGGTAGTTGTTAGCATCCTCATCTCTAACAGTGAGGAGCTTATCTCTGCCTTTACCTTCAAAGGAGAGCCACAAAATAGCTGCCCACTGACTCTGGGGTACCTGCTGTACTTTGCAGGCCCTCTCCAGAGCAGTTATCCACTTGTGGATATCATCTCCTGTCTTATAAGAGGGCACTATTTTACTCAGGTGTCTATTATCAAAACTCCTGTCTTTATCCTTAGGGATATTGCTGCCACCATTGGAGACTACCCCACTCAACTGTTGCTCTCTAGCAAAGGTAAGCTTCTCCTTGGCAAGGGCAAGTTCTCCCCTCTGGATCCTCAGATTAGCTTGTTTCATCCTTGCTTCATGTTCTCTCCTCTGAGGGGAAGTCATTCTCCTCTGGGGAGAAGTCATTCTCCTCTGAGCAGAGGCATGAGAGTGCACAGATCTATTGGACTCCCTAGAATGAGATCTATCTCTCCTAACTCCAAAGTTAGGCCTGCTTAGGGTCAGTACTGGGGGTCCCCCAGATCCTTCCCTATGTAGGTCTAAGTTGGCCCTTGTAAGTCTGCTGACTAACTCAGGACCTTTGTCTGCCTCATCCCCAGAGGTCTCCTCTTCTTGCTCCTCCTCTTCTACATTCTCTGTTTCAGGGAGGTCTGGATCACCAAGTGTACCTTCTAAGGGAGGCATGCTCCTATCTGGATTAGAGGGGTCTGTGTTGGCAGCCCTTCTGGCATCACATGTCCCTAAGAGACCTAACAGGAAAGGAGCTGTAGGGTTAGAACCCTGTTTCAATTTCCTGGAGGTACACAATTGTCTCATCTCCTGGAAACTGAGAGCTGCATATCTGGAAAGGACCAGTGGATGGTCACTAACCACTAGGGGAGTCTCTGAAGACTCTCCATGGGTAGACATGCTTCTAGTGTGGTGTAAGTGATGCACCTACCTACACTATGGGTTTTCCTACTGATCCCTTGCTAAGAGTTGTAGTCAGGGTGTGCTAGGCCCTTTCTACTACAACAGCTGGTTCAGTAGAACTCAGAGTATTTCTAAGCTTGTTATATGTACCTAGAGTACCTTATGTGATCTTTCAAATGATATTTCAAAATTATACGTGGTAAAAACAACAGCAAGCTCAAATCCCAACCGCTGCACACCAATGTGAGAAGTTGGCCTTATATATGATGTTCACTAGTTCTAGTGATTACCTTGTATCAGTCCAAACGACCCTTATGGTGATTGGTTGTAAGTCAACCTTGTAGACCAGCTATCCTAAAGGTAACATGGACAAAGCAGTCTTAGGCTAAACTCTTTTGGCATGTGAAGCCAGCTGTTTTACCACAATATAACCCCTTGAATACCAGATGAAAGGACACCACACAGGTTGTTATGAAAATAAACAGTATATTTATTAATAACAACACTTCTGAACTCTTTATGAGGTCAGAGGGCTAAGCACATGACAATCTCTTCTAAAAAATACGATAAGTTGCACAAAATTACAATGGTGCCCTAGGGGCACGACTAACCATATACTAAGTAAGTGGAATGTGAAAGTCAATAGAAGGAATGGAGCTGTCCAGAGGCTGTAGGATCGTTGGGACAACGCTACACTAACACTAGGTAAGTAATAGGAGGCCCACGGAACGCGTGTGCAGAGTGTGAACTCACACGCGAGATGCGTAACAACGTCTATGGACAGTACAGTTCAAGTTAAAAGGTGAGTACGGACAATCCTGACTAGGTAGGACCAAAACGACTGTGGAACTGGACACTAGGACAGTTAAACTACGCTTGAGCACCGAAATGCTCTTGTTACCTCACCCACGGGCCGCGAGTGCATAGGGTTTAAAGTGCGTCGGGTTCTCGCGTTGAAGTCAATGGAGCCTGAAAGAAAAGATGCTGCAGGCGACCAGGAGGAAGATGTCCGGTGCAATCCAAGGGTGGATTGGTGGAGAAGGAGACCTGAAAGCAGAGGGGACAATGTTCACAGTCACTAGCCAGTGACTGGAGTGGAACCAGGAAGGAACCAGCTGTCGTCGTCGCGATCAGGTGAAGAGTGGACGCTTGACTCTGCAGCCACGTGGACCAGGAGGTGTCTTCGACGACCAGGATGGAGGCACGAGCTGTCCCACGTAGGCTCTCGCTGTCGGCGGTGTTGGATCCGGATTCGGCGTCAAAAGGCCATGGCAAAGGCAACCCACGCGGTGAGGAGGAAAAGCGTTTGGTGTGGACTAGGAGAGTCCAAGGTGCCCATCTTTTGGAAGGGAGCAAGGGCCAGTCTGGAGCAACCAGACCAGCAGCAAATATTAAAAGGTTCGTCGTCTGGGAGGCCACAAGACAGCCGGCAAGTGACCAGACAACGCGTCGAGCAGCAACAAAGCAGAAGGGCCCCACACAGATCTCGTGGATGCTGGAGGGCTGATCTTCGGTGCAGGAGCTGCTCGGGGATGGGGCTTCTCAGTCCCCAAAGCACTTGGTCGAGTTTACCTCGGGAGTCGTGCTGGAAGCGAAGTGCAGTCTCTTCTAAGATGGCCGGTCCCACGTGTCTCATCGCACCCACGGGTCTCAGCTTTGCTGCAGATGTGGGTTGAGGTCGGAGAGGTCTGGGAATCCGGGTTTCGTCGGGCTCTGAAGTCTGGATCCGGGAAGGAAGACGACAAAGGGAGGCCGCTGGACGCTTGAAGGTGCCTGCTTGTGCAGGGTGGACACTCCTTGCCCACAAGGGAGATTCTTCAGTCTTCTGTGGAGCAGAACGTCGAAGTCCAGAGTTTCTTCTTGTAGAGTAGTTCAGGATAAATCTGATTTGGAATGTGACCAGCTCCTACCTTTATCCTGCTAAAGGGGGCTGCACTACTGACTAGGTCCCTCCCCTGGGTGGGACCAGGAAGGGGGGTGGCTACACCCCCAATCCTTTGTCCGGCTTCCCGCCAGAGCTGGGGCAGGGATGCCCCAGCAACTGGTTGGAACCGGTGTATGCACAGGACACCTTGTGTGCCCCGGGCATGTCTCATTCCTTTCAAGCCTACCCTACCCAAAACACAAAATCCTGTCTGGGGTGGTGCTAGCACCTCCCAAGGCAGGAAACCCTTTGTCCAGGCCGCCCTCGCTGGGAGGACTCCCAGCAGCAGGAGGTAAGATTTGTGTCTGTGGTGGCAGCATCCATTTTGTGATGCCAAGGCTCGAATTAACTTTAACCGGGGTTCTCAGTTACATACATGTTGTGTCCCTCTAGAAGGGTGGAATGCTACCCCCGTCGCCAGAATTGGCGAGGGGGTAGTATTCCAATTCGTATGACACCTTACTCGACATGTTTTGATAATGTTATACCAGAGTTAGCATTTAACCGCGAGGATTATAATGCACTTAAGAGTATATGGTATAGCGTTATCATGGAACAGCTATAAGGACTTGGTTCCGCAAGCTGCAAACGGGCTCAACTCATGCCAGAGCACCATCTCACATAATTCCAAGCACTCTGCCTTTAGGATTGATAAGGCCTTCCATAGGAGTAACTGATAGGAATATATGTGTCCATTTTAGGTTTAGATATAGGTAACTATATCTAAAGCAAAGGGTGATTACACCACCTTGCCCCAGCTGTCGTGCAGCCAGTTGTGTCTGTTTAGATGGCCAGCCAGGGGTGGCATAATACATGCTTTAGCCCCTGGTAGGCCCTGGGTACACCTATGCCCTGGGTACCTATGGTACACTGTACAGGGACTGATAAGGTGGCCCAGTACCAATTGGATATGTACCTAGGGTACATGGAGTCCATTTTAACAGAGAGAGCAGGAAGCCTGGGGTCCTGAATAGCAGGATCCCAGGCCAACTAAGTAAAAAACCAGCAAAACACTAGGCAAAAAGTTGGGGGTAACCATAGTCAGATATCCACCTTCCTACACCATGCATTTGGTAAAGACTCGTGGTGCGGACTTGAGACCGAAGGGTAGCACCTTGTACTGGTAGTGTTTGCTTCCCACTACAAACCTCAAGTACTTGCGATGCTGTAGAGCAATCGAAATGTGAAAGTATGCATCTTGCAGATCCACCGAACACATCCAATCTCCGGTTTGAATATGTGGGCATATTTGGTGAAGAGCTAACATGCGGAACTTTTCTCTGACGATGACTTTGTTCAAGAGACGCAGATCGAGTATTGGTCTGAACTTGTCTCCCTGATCTTTTTTGGGGACAAGAAAGTACCTGGAGTAGACTCCCTTTCCTTTTTGAGAGGGGGGAACCTCCTCTATCGCTCTTTTTTGTAGTAGAACTTTCACCTCTCTTCGGAGCGAGCTTAGCTGGTGAGGGCAAGAGTTCTTTGGAGGACTGCCAGTCAGTCAGTCAGATTAGCTTTATTCGATTTTTGATTTAAAATCATAAAAGCAGCAGCAAAACATAAACAATTACATCAATATTTCATTACATATCAATTGTTAAAAACATGATTAAATTGATAAAACAAATCCGCTAATCAATATAAAACGATTCCCTGTCAAGTGGAGCACCTATAAAAAAAAAAATAAGAAAGGATCGTACATTCAGTGTTATTTAGTGGAATGGGGATCTAGGGAAAATCATCAAGCAGGGCTCTGTCAGCAGTTTTTCTGATTGGTTTGGATGCTTATGGGTGGGCTCTTGTTAGTAGTGCTCAGGAAGTGCAGTATTTCAACAGAGGTTCGAATCTGTTAGGAGCTAGGAAGCTAGGGGCATTAGATGGACAGAGTCCCCCGCCCCAAACGTTATAATTCTTTACTGCTGTTCTTGATGGCTGAATAGGTGGAATGCTTGGATAGAAGTCGTGTAAATCCCAAATGCGAATTGGGCCATCCCCCTCTTTATGCTTGCAGGATCGTAAATAAGGGACTATATTCCTGTGCTTGAATTTGATTAGGACCAAGTCCCCAGGGATGGCTTTTGGCAATGCGCCCAACCACCCCACCCTCCTAACACTTAGAATCCCCCCATCTAAGTCAGGTGGCAGATGTCTATTAGTCTGTAACCAGAACATAACCTTATTTAACATATCTTGACGTGTTTCATGTTTTCCATGATTTGGTGGTGGGACCCCAGAGACAACAGTCACATAAGGGGCAGCTTCAGGGGGTAAGTTAATTCGTGGCATTCTAACAGGTTCAGGTTTAGCCTCAGTATGGTTTATTAACGAGTGCTTTATGGGCAGTTTAAAGCCTGCTGCAAAAGGTAATGTTTGCGAATGGGCGTTCTTGCGGAAATTCAGCTTGGGTTTTTCCAGGATAGTGAGGGGAATAGAAGCGTCTGATAATACCGGTTTGGTACTGGATGGAATATGCGTTTTGATTATCAGTTCGATACTGGATAACCTGTCTCCCAGATCGTTAATTTTGGCCACCAGTGGTGATATGAGAGATGTTAATAAATGCTCAAGCTGGGCCAATAAAGTTGGTTGGAGGGGTGATGGGCGGTTTTCTATTTTTCCATGCGCCATATCCCCCGACACTGTGGTTGAGTTGGAGTGGGGATGACAGGGACTGGTGCATAATTTTTGAATTTTGGCTTGCTTCTCGTTTACAATGTCATCATCGTGCTTCCTTTTAATATTGGGCCCCCCCGGAGGTGCATTGGCTAGGGATTGGTGTTTATTAGAGTAAAGGGGTGAATTCTGCAGGGTGGCGTTTACATCGTCTGGATTGGTGGCCATGCTTATAGTGGGTGATATGTCCGGGGCATAGTTAGTTCCACACAGGGCGTTCAGCTCCTCCCAGATAGACATGTTATGATGCGATTCGCCAAAGTAGGTCAATAGAAATGTTAAGGGGAGTCTCAGTACCTCTTTGAAGGAAATTTCAGGGGTGAGGCCCGTCCCGTCCTCCTTGGGCCTCTGAGGGCCACAGAGGGCCCGCCCTTTGCCCGGGCTTAGCCCCTGGCACCGACCCGCGCGCGATCCCGCGATGCGGGGGCTCGCGCTGGCCTTAAGCGCACCTCCGGGGGCGGGACAGGATTCGCGCCTTCCTAGGCGCAAGCGGAGCTGGGGGATGTAGTTCCCGATCTGCCGCCTCGCCGCGATGGTTGGGAAGCGGCAGGGAGCAGGGAAGCAGAGAGCCTGGTGTCTGTTGGAGGAATGCTCTTTGGAAGCGCACGGAAACGAAGCTTGTATCCATTGCGCAGTATATTCAGCACCCACTGATCCTTTGTGATGCTGACCCACTCTGCCAGGTGTTTATGAAGCACTTCCTCCCACTGGAGTGGGCAACGGCGCCAGAGGAAGCCACTGCTCAGGCCTTTCCTCCTCTTGTGGTGTTAGAGGATTGTTGGTGACCTCCTCTACCTCTGTTGGCTTTGCCTCGAAACTGGGTTTTTACCTGGTTCTTACTTTGGGACCACTGAGGGGTTTGAACCCTCTGTCGAGCCCCTCTTCCCCTGTTGGTCTTAAAGCGGCGTTTGAATTCTTTTTTCTTTTCCAAACCCACCGCTTTTACTGTGTCCAGTTCTGTCTTCATATGGGTCATCTCTTCGTCAGCATGTTCCCCGAAGAGAGAGGAGCCCGAAAAGGGAAGATTGAGGATGCGATGCTGCGCATCCGGCTTCAGCCCTGTAAGGTGCAACCAAGCCGATCTCCTGGCACAAACCCCATGTGAGTAGGAATGTGCCGCTAGCACTGCACCATCCGCAGCTGTGCTTATTAACTGGTTCGCCACCAGACATCCTTCTGTCATAGTCTCTTCATAGTCCTTCTGGTCTTCCTTTGGCAGTTTGGACTTGAACCTTTCCATGGAGTCCCATAAGGCTCTGTCGTATCTACCCAGCAGCGCAGCCGCACTGGAGACCTTCAGCGTGGAGGCAGCTGAATTGCAAACCTTGCGACCCCAGGAGTCTTGAGATTTGCTGTCCTTGTCTGGCGGGACTGAAGAGGTAGCAGCCACTGCATGTGTCTTTCTCGCCGCTGCCACTATCACAGAGTCTGCTGGAGGGTCAGATTTTACAAAAACTGGGTCAGAAGAAGCCGGTTTGTATTTTTTCTGTATGCAGGCCGGAACCGCTCTGATAGCCGCTGGGGTTAGGAAAACGTCCTTGACAGGATCCATAATCCCCGGGACTAAAGGCAGCAGTGGACGAAAGATAGATTTTTTGTGCAAAGTTTCAAAAATTACTGTCGTAGTAACTTGAGGGACAGACATTTCAATGCTCAGCTTTTGAGCTCCTCTTTGTAGGACATCCAGATAAGTGCCGATGTCATCCACTGGAGAGGATCTAGAGGTAGGACTATCCGTCAGCGTAGGATAGTAATCTCTTTTGGAAGACCTGGTCGAAGAGGTAGATGAAGTAGACGGAGTCCTTCGACGTTTACGGTGAGCACTGTGCCTCCTCTCATGCGATCTTCTTGAATGCTCTTCCCTTCTAGGAGAGCGAGATATGACCCGATCTTCCCCTCTGGGCGAGCGAGGCCTGACCGGATTGTCTTTTCTGGCAGATCGGGGTCTAACCGGAAGTTCCCTTGTGGGAGATTTGGTTGGTGTTCTCACAGGTGATTTGCGCCTGGGAGGACTACGCTTGTCCATCTCCTCCACCAGATTCTGAAGAGGAGACCCGTGTTGAGAGCTGGCATACTCATACATACGTTTGGCAGCTCCTGAATTTCGCCAATGGTCCAATGATCTGTACCATCTAGGTGACAGTCTGATCTCCGCAGCCGAAGGATCTGGCTGACGCACAGGAGATCTGCGGACAGGGCTTCTGGACCTCGAGGATGCTGTTGAGGAACCAGAAGACTGTGAAGTGGAATGACGAGAAGCTGACTCCGTAACCATGATAACAGAGTTTCTTTCTGAATGTCTCGATGTCGAGCGTTCTTTTCTCGAAGCCGAACGCCTTTGGGGGGTCGGCGGGTCGAACAATCTCGACTTCGAATGCCTCGACGGCGACCGATGCGAGGATCTATGGTCTCTCGACGTCGACCTGTGATGACCAGCAGTCGACGGAGCCCTCTGCCTCGACGTCGAACGGTGATGACCAGCCGTCGACGGAGTCTTCTGCCTCGACGTCGACCGGTGATGACCAGCCGTCGACAGAGTTCTCTGTCTCGACGTCGACCGGTGATGACCAGCCGTCGACGGAGTCCTCTGTCTCGACGTCGAACGGCGATGACCAGCCGTCGACGGAGCCCTCTGTCTCGACGTCGAATGTCTATGCGATGATGGCGGAGGGGTATTGGACACCCTCGACGCCGAGAGTCGACGAGACGACGATGGAGACTGCGTCCTCGACGCCGATCGACGTTTCCCTGTCGACGGCGGAGGAGTCTTGGTACTCGACGCCGAACATCGTTTCTTAGACGACGGCGGAGGGGTCACACTTCTCGACGCCGGACGTTGCTTGGATGACGCCGGCGGAGGAGTGACCTCCCTCAACGCCGGTCGTCGCCTGGTTGACGACGGCGGAGGGGTCTTTGATCTCGAAGCCGACCGCCGCCCTGTTGACGGCGGCGGAGTTACATTCCTCGATGCCGATCGTCGCCCGGTTGACGACGGCGGAGGGGATTTCGACGACGGGACTAGATCCTTCGACGTCGTCGACGTACCAGGTCTTCTCGCCGTCGGCGGTAGTTTAGATGAGAGTTGATCCACCGGTGGTTCTTTTCTCAGCGCCGAGCCCGACACTGATGTTGAAGAATGTGAAGACTTCTTTTTTGAAGATGTTTGAGTCTTCTTGGAACCCTTCTTCACCGGAGATCTTCCTCTGGATGACCTGTGAGCCAGGCCATAAATGCGAATCCTCTCCCTGTCTTTAAGAGTTCTTCCTGACAGGTGTTCACAGTGAGTACAGGTGTCTGGATCATGATCTTCAGGCAGACACAAGATACAGACGTCGTGATTGTCTGATTTTGCCTTCTTGTTGCCACAAGATGGACATTTGTCAAAGAGTGAAGGCATTCTCAGAAGAAAATGTTCACTAAACTGACTAAAAAAGACAGTATCTTACTTGACTAGTTGTTAAATGTCAAAGTAAGTGTAAAAACAGACAAAAGTGAAGTATTTTTCTGTCAGAAAACAGAAAACTAGTGGAGCTGTGTAACCAGGATCCTTCTCTGAAGGAGCCGGAAAGAACAACTGACCTAACTGTCACCCCTGAGGCACGATGGGATACTGGGGGTCATGGGTTAAGCATGGGCGGATTTTGCGAATTGGCAATCCGCGAAATTGCGTATTTACGGATTCGCAATCCGCAAAATCCGCGAACTCGCGCGAATTTGCGGATTTTTTTGTTTGTTTTGTGTTCGCAAGGATTTCTGCCAGTTCGCGAGGATTTTGTACCAGTTCGCAAACGCGAACTTACTTTTCGGGTAGCAACGGTCGCGAACATGTTGTTTCTACATCTGGTTCATCACAGCACCCTCTGTTTCACCACTGCCACCCTCTGTTTCACCACTGCCAACCTCTGGCTCACCCATGCCACCCTCTGGCTCACCCATGCCACCCTCTAGTTCATCACTGTAGATTATGGGTGGAAAAGCACACCTGCCCTGCCTCAACTGACATAAATGAATTAGGGGCTGATTAATGTGTTACTGAATTTGAACTTCCTGGCTGGAACCTGCTTCCTTATCTGTAATTGCTTTCTCTGAGCCTGCTGTGAGGGTCAGAGCAGGGTCATAGAATAGTTGCAAGTAGGCAACTGAACTCTGAAGGGGCCCCTCAGGAAGCACTACAGGGAATGGTTACTAATGATAAGATTGAACTTTTGCACCTGCTGAGTGCTTTCAGTTATGTCTGTAATTGCTTTCTGTTGCAGTGTAATTTTTTTAACAGGACCTTTGTTGTATACTTGTAGCTATTCTCTGAGCCTGCTGTGAGGGTCAGAGCAGGGTCATAGAATAGTTGCAAGTAGGCAAATGAACTCTTAAGGGGCCCCTCAGGAAGCACTACAGGGAATGGTTACTAATGATAAGATTGAACTTTTGCACCTGCTGAGTGCTTTCAGTTTTGGAAAAATCCAAATATCCAGCAGCATCCACAAAAAGTAATCCTTCCAGGTCAAGATCCAAATCAAAGTGACCAGCACATGAAGAAAGCACTGAGAGGAGCCTGCTGGACAGGAACAGGAAGTTGGAGACTGTGGGACACTTCCTTCCTCCCACCCCCACCCCCCCAAAATGGACTCCTTGCAAAAAAAAAGTGCAGGCAAATGTCAACCTGAAGAGTTATTCTGATAAAAATCATAATTTTCAAGGTTTATGCTGCCTGCTGGTGGATTTCTTGTGCGAAATTGCAAATTTTGCAATCTCGCAATTGCGAGATTGTCGCTGCCCGCCGCATCTATGTTTTCGCAAGTGTTTACTCCCGCGAAATTGTATAGTATTCTAGTTGGCAAGTGCGACCAAGCAAAAAAATCCGCTTCGCACGGGTTTACGAATTTTCGGTAAGTTCGCGAGAGTTCGCGGATTGCGAATTTACCGAAAATCCGCAAAATCCGCGAGCGGAACGGATTTTACGCCCATGCTTATCATGGGTGCCTTAAAGGCACGGTGTCAGTTTATTGCTATGCAGCTACAGGTTAGCTTTTCAGTCTTTTTAGACTGTGTGTTTGCAATGCAGCCTGGGAGCTTTCTATGCTTCCAGTGAGTTATGAGAATTTCTACTGCTTTCTGAGCATTAAAACAGTTTCTCAACAAACTGTGTTGTTGTTTCTCATGTTTATAATGCTTATTATTCATGTATGGTGGAAATTCTACACAGCATATTTCAGCTCTGATTTTATTTGGCTGCTATTGCATGTTTTTATATATATATATATATATATATATATATATATATATATATATATATATATATATATATATGTATTTATATATATATATGAGTATATATATGTGGGGCACATATAATATAGTGTTTCCGGGGTCCCGCACATGGGCGGGAATATTCTACTGCTCATGACTATTGATGAGGATCCCCTGGAAGAGAAGTGCTGGATTCACCTGCTTGCTAAGTCTTTCTGGTAACTCAATACCTGGATGTATTAACTGCAGGAACTTTTGTTATCCATTTGGTCACAGTCTCCGATCCCTGGGTCCACTCAACCATTAACCCTTCCCATGTTGATAATACCATTTTTCACCAGTGCCAATATATCGCTTCGACAGTAAGCAGGCACTTTACCTAAAATACAATGGTTAGAGCGATCCACCTCAAAGCAGGGGAAACCGGGTTCGAGTCTCGACAGGGACGTTCAACATCCTGTGATTCTGAGCAATTTACTTAATCTCCGTGCCTCACAAAATGAATGTGTCTGGCTGTAACGCAACTGGTGCTCATTTAAAGCGCTTTGATACCTTCAGGTCGCGGTCATGCTATATGAAACAAAAAAAACGTTGGCCCGTCATGATTCTCTTCTTAATACACCAGAGCTTCTGCCTGTAACACAGTGGATAGTCATCTGTTTATATGTATGCTTTTCCTGCATTCTTTACATCACTCCAAAGATGTGAAGATGTGGAGTACCGCCTAGGCTGTGCAGGTCCACACCACAGAAGTAATGGGGAAACAATTGTAGATCTGATTGGGCAGTCTAAACTATCACACATGCAAAGTTCGTGTTGTTTGGAGTGCTGGTGCACTATTTCCCTAAAAAAAGCAAGGGCCCAAAAACATGCACATCTCTCCCTTGCACTTTAAAGCAAGTGATATGACTTTTGTCACACTTGTCGTATGTTGGACAGTTCACGGCCTATGACAACCAGTCATTATGTGGCTCAAGAGACATAGTGATAGGCACTGAGCTGCCATTCACAGTATGACTGTGAAAAAAGACTTAAGCAGTAGGAAGCAGGTGCAAGAACACAATCTATTTGGCAGCTAGAGTGGGACATGGTGATAGGATGAGTACATAAAAAAGCCTTGAATGCCGTTGTGTGTGCTTGAAGGAACAAAAGAGCATCTTTGCATGCTTGAGGGGGATCTTTTGATGTGACAAGCTCTTTATGGCCTGTTGATGCCTACCCTTATTAAACTGTTGACGCTATTATAGCAGTGGTAATTCTTACCATATTGTGGGCATCCTTGGCATGATGGTGATTACCTATTTGATGTTGGTGGTCCTAATATACTGGTGGTAACTCTTGCTTGCCGTGGGCATCTGCGGCAGGATAGAACTCAGTTTAACGATATGGCAAAGCAAAGATCATTTTTGATATATTATGTCAGTGCCTACTCCTAGAACAACACTAACTTTAATATATAAAGGGCACCCTTTGTATGTGATAGTGATAAATGGGCATGTGAGGTACATCTATCCATGTGTCATATTAATGCATGTAGATGCTTGTTTAATGTCACACACTGATGTTTGGGTACCAAACATGCATTTACAGAAAATTAAAAATCTTGAATTTAAGATTGAAATTAATTTTTAATATATATTGATTGAGTTTGTTTTCCAAAATGTAAAGCTTGCATTAGTTGGGAAAGTGTGTGTATTTTCATAAACTAAAAAACAGGTGTTTGGGGAAGAAATGCTTACATTTCCATATATATATATATTTAAAACACTAAGTATCAGTTCTTTAATAGTTACACCTTTCTTCAGGTTAATAATGGTAATTGCTTACTAATATTGGTACAGATTTGTGGAGTTGTTTGAGGATTGGGAATGAATGGTCGCGGATTAGATACTATCATATACAAAGGAGCCCATAGAAGGTGAGCTGGCACTATTGTACAACAGAACTAAACACTTTTTGCCTATCTAGCTCGGATCCTCCAAAGTACACTAATTATTTTTCCAGAATTGCTTTTAAAAACTGCATTTAAAAAATGTTACTCCTGGATTCTATGAGGTGCTAACGCCTGACCAGTAAATTTAGCCTTTAACTATATCCAGTTTTCATCAATGTTACTGATCCATTGTATTTCAAAATATGTCATTGGCTTTGATTTTCTCAAATGATCTCCAAATCCTCTGCAAAATTGTGTTTATATTGTTTGACATTTTAAGTATTTTCACTCCTCTAATGTACTCACTGATTTTCCATATGCCACACATTTTGACAAAAGTCTGTTGCAGGAATAGCTCCACACAGCCCCTGCAAAGTTGTCTTTAAATCTTTCAAATATTGGCCAGTTTTACAGACCAAATGTGCTATATGCACAACACAGAACATTACTGTCCCCTCCTATTAACTGGATAACCCCCTGCGTGGATGCCTTTAAAATATTTTAGAGGGGGCGTGGCCAAGATGGCGACCTGAGCATACGCAGGTTCGCGTGGCTCCCCGGCCCTGACTCCTTTAGTGGCCCATAAACAGCATAAAACCCCCCGAAATTGCACATACTTGTCTCCCCCAGCTATCGAGGCAGCAGCCTGTCCCTTTCCAGCGAAACGGTTGCAGCGCTGGCCCCGGGACATCTCCCATCGCTCTGCGGCGGTCGACTGGCATCAGGATAAGATGGCGGGCAGAGACGGGTGAAGCTGAGCCCGCGCAGCGGCCACAAGAGACCCCCAGAAGCTGGCCGGCGAGGAACCAGTGGCGGGCATAGCACCGAGCTCCGAAGCGGTGAGGCGCAGCACCGGCGGCAGGGAGCACAGATAGTGGCGTGGAGGGCGACCGCCGCCGGTATGAGGGCCCGGGCAGCCGGACGTAATGGTGGCCTGATTGGGAGGCGCGGACCCAGAAACAGCCGCAGGGGACCCCCGGAGGCCGGTGCCTACTCAGCGGGGGCTGTGGCAGAGATAGAGCGCCGGAGCGGTGAGGGGCAGCGCTGATGGCAGACAAGGCTGACGGCGCCGCGTGGAACGACTCCCGCCTGTGGGGGCGCCCAGACGGCAGGTGCTAAAATCGAGGCCCTGGTCTTGGGGCCTACCCGCGACGCCCCTCCGGGGCTCCTGTGAGGAGAACGAGTGGCCACGGGACCCCCCTGAGGCGCTCACAGAAACGGAGCGCTCCGGAACACCACGGCCCGCCCCAGCAGGACATTGGGTGAGAGCGGATCCGGCGAGGGAAACGCAGCGGGCCCAGGCGGCCACTGAAGCGCCGCATGCGAAAATCGAGCCCCGAGGGCTGGGGCCCGTACAGGCCAGCGCAGCACACCTGGAGCGCGGACGCCGCAGTGCCCCATTGGTAGCATGAGGGCACATCGGCACATGGGTCAGCTCCCCCCATAGGCAGAGGCGACCACCGGCAGGCGTCGCGGCACCCTCAGCACAGCATAGCTCCGGTAACCCCGAGGCCCATAGGAGAGGAGGAACCAACACTGGGATGGAAGAAACAGGCAAGCTCCCCCCCCCCCCCCCGCACCCCCGATGCCTGGCGACCAGGGAGCGGACAACACGACAGGAGGCAGCTGCGGTGTGGGCCTGAGGACGAAGCCTTCATGGGTTAGGCCCGACAGCAGAGGTGGCAGGTAACCGATCTGGGCTCCGGTACAGGAGGTGAGAGCCTGCGAGTCAGACCAGCGTTGGGGGAAACGGCACAATAGCAGCACGCACTTAGGGCCCAGGCGCTGGGCCCAGAACGCCTCATTTATCGACGGGGGAGGCCCTGGTGAGGAGTGAAGGCAGAGGGCAGGAGGACAGTGAGGCCAGCAACCCGACCGACCCATAGACAAGGTCCGCAGCAGGCGGCGAGCAGGGACAGGATTGGCGACAACGGCCTATTGCAGACAGCGACCTACCGCTGAGGAGCTGACCCGTCGGGAACGTTAGAAGGCCGAGTGGAGTTAGGCCTGGAGGAACTGGAGAATTGAGGGCCGACCCCCTTCGCCAAACCTGGGGAAAGTTCAGAGGTGGACCCCCCGCAGCTCACCCCCCCTAGCAGTTGGAGGGTGGCACGCTCCCAAGCTACCAACCACCAAGTCATTGTCCACCCCCGGGGGCGCTTGGACTCCAGCCAGCATTGTTAACGCAACGGGTGGCTCTTCTGCTGGTGCGAGCCTCGCGGAACTGGACATTTGGTGAATTATGGCCAACTCGAACCGAAGGGGCGGCCGCACAATCACAGAAATGTTAGCCAAGGACCCCCCAAGGGAGAGATGAGCCCGCCGCCCCCGAGAGCAACAAAAGACCCTCCAGGACAAGACGATGGCGGGGCCCCAATCACTAAAGCCTTTTTGGAGACCCTATTTAATTCCCTGAGAGACGACTTTCAGACACTCAAACAAGACATGGCCGGGGAACACAGGGAGCTAAGGCGTGATGTGGACGCCTGGGGGAACGAGTGGCTGCAGTGGAGGAAGCAGACCAAGTCAGGAGTGAGGAAGTGGAACAGTTGCAGCAAGAAGTGGTCCGCCTCCGTGAGCAGCAAGTTGACTTACAGGCACATGCGGAGGACCTAGAGAACTGCTTTCGACGAAATAACATACGCGTTAGAGGCGTACCACCAAAAAGGGAGGGGAACAGCATGGCCGGCTTCCTACAGGGTCTGTTCCGTGAGATTCTGGGGAAGTCCGATGAATTTGAGGTTCGCATTGACAGAGCGCACAGGGTGGGTCTAGCGCGCCGGGCACTGCCTCCCCCACCCGACATTCTAGCCTTCCTACCGGACTTTCCTTTGAAAGAAAGAATCCTGCGAGAGGCCCGCCAGAAACAGCCCCTGCAGTTCCAAGGCCACCCACTAGCACTATATCAGGACCTCTCCGCCATCACCTTACAAAAGAGGGTGGCAACGAAGTTTCTGCATGACAATGGGACTCCCTACTCTTGGGGCCATGCCTTCAGGCTTATCTTTAGATGGAAGGGGACCCTGCACCAACTACGCTCCCTGCGGGACACGTGCAAACTGCTGGGCCATGCCTTCAGGCTTATCTTTAGATGGAAGGGGACCCTGCACCAACTACGCTCCCTGCGGGTCACGTGCAAACTGCTGGGCATTGACCCCGGGGACGACATGTCGAAAGAAGGGAGCCTCGCCACTGCCATCTCAAGATAAGTCCCCAAACACCTCCCAGCAAGGATGGCAAAGAGTGGGCCGCCAATGCCCACCCAAAGCAGATCTCAGACCGGACCCGGCGACGATGGCCCAGGAACAAGCGGCGGCAGTCCAGGAAGTGTCCAAGGACACAGCACCCTTGAACTGATGTAGCACTGACAGAAGGGGGTTTCATCCTCGCAATGACTCTTAGCGGGCACAACGGGGGACGGGCGGGGGGCCAGCGAGGTCGCCACAGCCACACACTCCTCCACTTCTCTTTACCACAGGTCTGAATGGTGTATGGACAGACCTGGGACAATGGTTTGCAGTCGGGGTCACCAGTTGGGATTAGGGAGGGGGCAGCGGGGGGAGGTATGAAGAGGGGAGGGGGAGGAAGGTTGTACTAGTTGGGGATTCACTGTTGGGTTCAGGGAGGGAGGTGTTGGGAGTTTGGGGGGAGAGGGGGGGGAAGGGGAAGGAGGGAGGGGGGACATCCAGTGCTCTAAACTTGATTGCGATGCCCAGCGACGTTGGTTGCGCCTGCCGATACGATCGGCCTACCATTGCACACCCACGTACATACCTCGCGCCCATCCAGGCTTGGTGACTAGCGTGTCCAATTCTTATGTAAAACATGCCACCTACAACCTTTAAGATCCTGACCCTTAATGTACGGGGTCTAAACAATCCTGTTAAGCGGCACGCGATTCTGTCCCAATTACAAAATGCCAAGGCACACATCTGCTTACTGTAGGAGACCCACTTGCTGGCCCGCGACTGCCATATGCTCCGCTCATGCAAATTCCCAACTCAATTCTTCTCCTCTGGCCCCACTAAGACAGAAGGGGTGGCGATCCTCGTGGCACGTCATTTTAAAGGGGAAGTCCTACATAAGATTGCCGAGCAGAAGGGGAGATTGCTAGCGTTCCGCTTTGCTCTGGGGAGCCTCACGTTTACGATTGGGTCCCTCTATGGCCCTAACGAGGGTCAGGAACAATTTCTCCACTCAGTCTTTACAGACATCACAGACACACCGGATAGGCATATTATACTGGGGGGGATCTCAACATGGTATTTGACACGGTTCTAGATAGGTCCGCCCAACGCACTCACCAAACTGGAGCGCTTTCTTCCAGTTGCATTGACCGGCTGACCGAGCTGGATCTACATGATCTTTGGCGCCGCACACACCCACACGATAGGGGATACTCTTACTATTCCAATGCACACAAACCCTACGCCAGGCTGGACCATCTCTTAGTCTCTAGTCCAGTATGCGCTTTGTCCATCTCAACGGAGATAGGGGTAATCTCACTCTCTGATCATGCACCATTCACTACCACACTCACTTTGCCACCGGCGTCATATCCTCCCAGGGTCTGGCGTCTTCGGGACGCATTACTACATAGAAAAGATGTGGTGAAGCACATCCAGGACACTATACAAGACTACCTGTCACACAACGCTATCTCTGACACGACTCTAGCGACCCAATGGGCGGCCATGAAGGCAGTCATTCGGGGGGAATTTTTGGCTCTTTCCTCCGCTGAGAATAGGGACCGGCAACACAAGCGTGATGAGCTCACACACCGTGTGCATGAACTTGAACAAATGCACCAACAAACCGGAGCACCCAGAATTTGGAAGCAACTCAAAGTTGCGCGGCAACTTCTGACAGCTCTGGACATGGACCGGGCGGAGTTCGCAGCCCTGCGGCTGCGACATGCCTATTACACCGGTGGAGACAGATGTGGCCGCCTCCTGGCGAATAGACTCCGAGTTGCGCGCCAACAACAGACGGTTAAAGAGCTCTCCCGCCCTGACGGGTCCACAGTCACAGAGGACGCCCAGATCGTGGAAACTTTCTGCAACTTTTACGCTACTCTTTATACAAGCAGCCCATTGACCGCTTTGGCAGCGTCCGAATACCTGGACTCAGTCACACTTCCCTCTCTAGCACCTTCACAATCGGAAGATCTTGAAAGGGATATCCGCATCGAGGAAGTGATTTCCGCCATTGCCAAACTCAAACCGGGGAAAGCTCCGGGCCCGGATGGCTTTACAGCCATCTTTTACAAAACGTTTTGCACTATGCTAGCTCTGATTCTCACCCGCCTTTTTAACACCTTTTCCGAACCCGGCGCCATCCCACCTGACCTCCTGCTGGCGTCCCTTACGGTCATCCCCAAGCCAGGAAAAGATAGGGCTAAATGCGGCTCCTACAGGCCGATATCGTTATTAAATGTGGACCTTAAATTATACACAGGAATCCTAGTGGCCAGGTTGGCCCCCACCTGCCCGGCCTCATGGACCCAGACCAAGCGGGCTTCATCCCCGAACGCCAGACGGTAGATAACACCAAAAGGGTCGTCCACCTCATAGAAAAAGCCTCCCGAATCCCTGGAGAGAGAATGATGCTGCCGGTCGACGCCGAAAACGCGTTCGACCGGGTTCATTGGCCTTACCTAGAACAGGTTCTGGCGAAGGTCGGAATTGGGGAGAAGTTCCGCACTCTCATTTTTAATTGTTACAAATTCCCCACGGCAGTGGTGCGAGTGAATGGTCACAGCTCGGAGAGTTTCGACATCGAGAGGGGCACGAGGCAGGGATGCCCGCTCTCACCCCTATTATTTGCCCTATATATGGAGCCATTCGCTCAGAGGATCCACCAAAACCGTGCAACAACAGGGATAGTGTTTGGTAGCTTCACACACACCATCAGTCTCTATGCAGACGATGTCCTGCTCTCACTAGAGAACCCACGGACGGCCCTACCGGCTTGCATAGCGGAGTTGGATACCTTTGCCGGCGTGGCCGGGTTCAAAATGAACGCGGACAAGTCAGTGGCTCTCGATTTGTCCCAAGCCCCCTCCACAAAAGCCTACCTACAGAACCTCTTTCCCCTCCAATGGTCATCCGGCACAGTGCCGTATCTGGGGATCCAGTAGGCCCCCACACTTTCAGCTATGACGACGGCCAACTATACTACACTCCACGGGAAGATACGTGAATAGCTAGGACGATGGAAACACTTCCCCCTTTCTTGGTTAGGCAGGATCGCAGCGGTCAAAATGACCGTCTTGCACCAAATCCTTTACCTATTCCGGGCGTTACCGCTGCAGCCACCTGCAGGATGGATCCAGCAAACACAAGCGGACCTAGCCCACTTTATCTGCCATGACCGGAAGCCGAGAATGAAGAAGGCACTGGCCATGTTGGCCCCAGAGGCTGGGGGCTTAGGGATACCGGATTTGCGCAAATACTTTCAGGCGGCGCAATTGCGTTACTTAGTGGAGTGGAGTAAGTGGGAGTCGGAGAAGCACTGGCTCTTTCAGGTCCAGGCAGTTGCATGGCGCCCACTCCAGGAAATCCCCTTTCTTCGTAAGGCCCACCGGCCCGCTAACCTTTACGCCTCGTTTGTCACACGGGTCCCTCTGAAAGTCTGGGACGCCACTAACACCATTCACGAACTTACCACCTTCCCCTCGCCACATACGCCATTGGTCGACAATACAGACTTCTCTCCAGGCCTAGCGAAGGGAGCCTTCACTCACTGGCGACCCGCGGGGTGCTGTTTCCTTTACCATATTTACGGTCCAGACGGAGTACTCCCCTTCCCACTCTTTAAACAGGAATATAAACTCCCTGAGATGGAACGGATGCGTTACATGCAGGTCCGACACTGGGCACTCCAGCCACAAGTGAGGGAGACGGCAGATAGGAAATTCCAGCCATATGAAAGATGGCTTCTATCCCGCACCTCTGACACTAAATTGACATCCGACCTATATACATTTTTACAACCACCAGCAACACATCTCTACAATCCAGGCAGGGAACGTTGGGAACGTGAACTAGGCAGGACCTTGAGCCATAAAGAATGGGACCAGATCTCTTATAGAGCGCGCCACTCTGCATATCATATCGGGCTTACGGAGACACTAACTAAGATATCCACATATTGGTATTACACCCCAGAACGGATACATGAGATGGACCGCAGTAAAGACAAAAATTGCTAGCGGGGTTGTGGACACACAGGCATCCTGTTACACCTCTTATGGGACTGTCCTCTTCTCCATTCATACTGGACGCAGGTAATAGATGGCATTGATACTCATTTCCAAACAGAACTACCCCGATTCCCTGCCTACACCTTGCTAGGGCTCCCTAATCCATTGACATACCCCTTGTGCTCGCGCAAGGGGCACCAGTTGGCCATTGCCCTAGGTTCCGCAGTACAGAACATCCTCACACACTGGCGCACTGCTACGGTCCCCTCCACTACATGCTGGTTACGGATGTATGACGTTACAACGCATGCTTTTACCACGCATGCTGTTACAACGCGGTTTTTACAACGCATACCATTACAACGCATAGCGCTTTGGGGTGCTGGATAGTGAATAGTTTAATTTACTATTCCAACTCCAGTCCCCATGGACACTAGGGAAGGTGTTGGATAGTAAATTAAATCTATTCCCTATCCTAGAGCGCCCCCCAGCGCAATGCGATGTAATGGTTTTCGTTGTAAAACCTGCGTTGTAATAGCACTGCGTGGTAAAAGTTGCGTTGTAAAGGATGTTTCCCGCTGGTTACATAGGATGTGGTGTGTATTGGGGATGGAGAAGCTGTCACTCACCTTGGCCAGGGACATAGATCAATATGATGACCTCTGACAACCATTTCGCTCACTGTTGGTCACTGAATTTAGGGAGCTCACCTGCCCGAGATACCTCCGCCTGTTGCGACTCACAGGACCCAAAGAGACGGACGCCTAAGGAGGGTGCGAATGGAGAGTCCCTTACGAGCTAGAGGGGGAGGCCGAGGGGGGGTGGCTTTGAGCACTGGACGGAGGGTGCGGGGGGGAGGAACGGGGAGTTGGGGGGGGCGGGTGACGGGGTTTCCTTTTGAGGTTTTTTTTGCAGCACTTCCGGTCTATTTATGCTTTTATTGGTCGGATTGGTTTCTGCGTACTATGCTCGCCCTTCTTGGGGCCGTACGTGCCTTTCAAATGTTCCATGCCAATGTCGGACCACATAGCATATGCAATGTATGTTTGTTTTTTTATGTGCTGCTTTCAATAAAAGATTTAAACCTAAAATATTTTAATTTTATACTAATATAGTTTACAATAAACCATTACAAATCCACTTTCCCCTCAAAATAAAATATATTCTATGTTTTAAAATATCACTGTTAATACAGAATTTTTTCAAAAACTACCAAACTTGACATGCGCCGCCTCCCCCCTGAACATTTTGTGGTCGCTGTTGAGGGCTGCGACCCCCAAAACGTATACTTCTGGCTACGGTTCTGAACAACAAGTTCTCTCTAATTGCACTGAAAGTATGTACAAAAGTTATATTTTATTACTCTAGATACATCTGTAACTTATCTTATTTGTTAGTGTTTTGACAAACAAAGCACAGAGAACAGATTGATTTGTGGGGTGTGCTCTATAAAATTCTTCCTCATTCACATCTACACTTTTCTGTTCATCAGCGAGTCACTTACACAAGTAGTCATCATCGTGAAGTTCATTTATCTCAGCATACACTTTTCTTGAAACCATCCTGAATCCATATGCAGTGCTCTTGTTTCGGGCAACCTGTTTATCAGTCTTTAAATCCATTTTACTAGAAGCATCTGAAAATAAAAATGCACAGCCTAAATTACACACCTTTTACATTTTAACCTTACAATTGATGATTTTGAAGAAGGAATAGTTTCTTGCCTGGAACTCAAGTTCTCTTGTAGGGGAACTTCCATTATAGTCATAAGCACTGAAAAGTCCCACCCACGTGTGGGGACCAAAGAGCACTTCTTCAATATACATCTTCTTAAGTGTAGATTTTCGCCTTTCTTCAGGAAGGCCTGCAGAGACATTTAAGAAAGATAACAGATAATGCAGCTTATAGTCATAGGCTACAATGGCCCACTTCTTCATAATGAGCTCAAAAAGGGCCAAAAGGAAGCCTATATGTATCATTTTATGATGCAATAGCAAACAGTGTAAATCTCCCTCATAAACCGTTTTTATGATAGAGAAAAAGGAGAACAGGACAAGTGTTTTTTTCATAGGCAGCCATTATATGGTTACAATTAAAGACTGCAACTTTAAGGACCCAGAGTCCCCAGTATCCCATTATGCTCAGCAGGTGGCAGTTGCTTCAGTTAGTTTTGAAGGCGATGCAGGATGATAGGTTGATCGTATGGTTAGCTCTGTCTACTCCACCGGGGAGGAGGGAGGGTTGCTTATGACTATAATGGAACTTCCCCTACAAGAGAACTGGAGTTACAGGTAAGAAACTATTCCTTCTCTAATAGGGGATTTCCATTTATAGTCATAAGCTCTAAATAGAGTAGCAAGCACATCCCTACGAAGAGCGGTGGAGGGAACAGAGAATCCACTATGGAAGTCTAAGTGAATAGATTTCTGAGGGAAGCCTGTCCTACTTGAGCATCTGCTCTAGCATCAGAGTTCAGACAGTAATGCTTGGTAAATGTATGAACAGGTTTCCACATGGCTGCTTTGAAAATATCGAGAATTGGGATATTCCTTAATAAAGCAGCAGCAACCGCTTTTCCTCTAGTGTAGTGTGCTGTGGGTTTAGCGGACAGAGATGTGTTTGCTTTTTGATAGCACAACAGGATACAAGAAACTATCCATTGGGAAATGGATAGTTTGGAAGTGGCTAACCCTCTACGGACCGGACCATATTTGATAAACAATTGGTTCAATCTGCGTATAGCCTTTGTTTTATTGAGATAACATTTTAGAACTCTTCACAAATCCAGGGAGTGAAGAGTTCTTTCAGCTGGAGTTGAGGGATTCTGAAAGAATGAAGGCAAAGAGATGGTCTGGTTGACACTGAAGTCTGAATTAACCTTAGGGAGGAATTTTGGATGAGTTCTAATGATCACTTTGTTAGAGTGCAATACTGCGTATGGTTCATGAGAACATAGTGCTTGGATCTCGCTAACCCTGCAAGCAGATGCAATAGCTAAAAGGAAAGCTGTCTTCCAAGAAAGGTGTTGCAGGAAGGCTTTGTGGATAGGTTCAAATGGATCCTGCATAAGATGGGAAAGTACCACATTAGGTTCCCAAGCAGAAGAGGGACACCTAATGGGAGAGAAAACCTTCTTCAACCTCTCTAAAAATTCCTTAATGATGGAGTTTGAAAAAAGAGGTTTGTGAAGGACATTTCCTTTATGCAGTAAGAGCTGTCAGGTGAAACTTTATAGAAGAGAATTGCAAGCAAGATTTAGCTAGGTTTAATAGGTATGGAAGAATAACACCTTCTAGGCAAGTAGTAGGGTGCACATTCTTGGAGGAACACCATATGCAAAATCTCTTCCACTTAAAGGCCTAATCAGAATGAGTAGAAGGCCGCTTGGCCTCTTTGAGGATTTCCATACAAACTTGTGGCAGGCTTAAATGTCCATACTGCACTAGCTGAGGAGCCATGCAGCCAAATTAAAGGAGGAGAGATTTGGATGAACCATCTGGCCTCTGAATTTCATCAAGAGGTCTGGTATGCATGGTAGCTTGAGATGTGGACATAATGATCGCTGAAACAAGTCCATGAACCACCACTGGAGTGGCCACTTTGGAGCCATGAGTATGATCTTGGCTTTTGAGTAGAATATAGCTTGATTCAGGACTGTAGGGATCGGGGGAATCAGGGAAAAGCTTAAAGAAATTTGTCAGACCAGTCGATCCATAGGGCATTTCCTAGAGTCTCTGGATGGTAGTACCTTGAAGCAAAGCCTCAGCATTTTTTGTTTTCCGTGGTGTCGAACAAGTCAATGGTTGGAGTGCCCCACATTTGGAAGATACTTTGTAAAATATTGTTGTGCAAAACCCAATTGTGATTTTCGTTCCGCACTCAGCCTAGTGCATCTGCTTGCACATGTTGAACTCTAGAAGGTAAGTTGCCGTCACCTGTAGGTTCCTAGCCAAAAGCCACCTCCAGATCGCTTGGGCCTCAAGTGACAGGGCTCTGGACCTCATCGCCCCTGATTGTTGGGGAAGTGCATTGCAGTGGCATTGTCTGTTTGAACAAGCAGAGTGTTGGTCGTGAATGATGGGTGAAAAGCTTTGAACGCTAGGTGAGCTGCTCGGAGTTCAAGGAGACTGATGTGGTAAGTCATCTCTCTCTGAGACGATCTTCCCTGATTTTGTAGGTGATACATGTGGACTCTCCATCCTAGTGATGATGCATCCGTAGCTATGGTCTGAGATTGGACCTGTCGGTGAAACGGCATGCCCTGTAGGAGATTGGTTGAAGAGCATCACCATTTCAGGGACTGTTTTGCATGAAGGAACATAGTGATCCAGTAGTCCCATTTGCCATTAGTTGGTCCCATTGATCCTTGAGACATTCTTGGAGAGGCCTCATGTGGAGGCAAGCATTTGGAGTGAGGAAGATGCAGGAGGCCATTGAACTGAGAAGAGAAGACACTACTCTCATTATTGGATGGGATACCTTCAAGGGAAAGTGACATTTCTGAAGGACTGATATGCGTCTCTCTTCCAAAAAACACATACTTTTGCCTGCTTGGCGTCGATGGAGGCTCCCAAGTAATGCAATGTCTGAAGCGGGGTTGGTTTGGACTTGCTGTGGTTGATGTGAAGGCCCAACCGTTGAAGGAGGTCGCAAGTTCATTTGAAATAAAGTTGTACTTCTTGAAAAGTTGACGCCTTTATGAGCCAGTCGTCTAGGTATGGGTAAATGAAGATTTGGTGTTTTCTTCGATTAGGCTGTAAACACCGCTATGCACTTTGAGAATGTTCTGGGGGCTGGCCTTAGGCCAAATGGAAGTACTGTGTACTGATAATGGCCTTGCCCCACAACAAACCTTAAAAACCTCTGATGCTTTCTGGCGACTGGAATGTGGAAGTATGCATCCTGAAGATCGATGGAGCAAAGGAAATCTCCTTGATGTAATTGGGGATAGATTTGATGTACTGCCAGCATTCAGAACTTTCCGGCCAGGAGTCCACTTGTTGGCTACTCTGAGATTGAGAACGGGTCTAAATTTGTTTTGTCCTTTTTCACCAGGAACTACCTAAAATAGATCCCTGGCCCCCGGTGACTGGAGGGAATGGGTTCCACTGCTTTCTTCTGTAAGAGATATTGACCTCCGACCGTAGCAATGCAAGATGGAACTTGTACATTTTTGGAGGGATAGATGGTGGCGGACTAGTGAACTTAGGACAATAGGCATTTTGCACAATATTCATAATCCAGACTTAATTTGTGATGTGTTGCCACTCTGCCAGAAAATAAGTAATGCTTCCCCCTACCGGAATGGGGAATGGAAGAGGGGGAAGTAAGAACTCATGGTCTATACGCTGTTGCCTGTTTACCTCTCTGGGCAGGCTGATAGGTAGAGCGTCCCCTAGTCTTAATACGGGGATTTTTCTAACTTTACTACTACTAAACTGAAAAAAATCCCAATTTTAAGACTTTCGGTATTCACAGAAGGCATTTAGGAGTCCTAAAGTTAGGAGTCCTAACGTTACTACTACTAAACTGAGAAGAATCCCAATTTTAAGACTTTCGGTATTCACAGAAGGCATTTAGGAGTCCTAAAGTTAGGAGTCCTAACTTTACTACTACTAAACTGAGAAAAATCCCAATTTTAAGACTTTCGGTATTCACAGAAGGCATTTAGGAGTCCTAAAGTTAGGACTCCTAACTTCTGTGAATACCGAAATGAGTAAGTGCCTTCTGTGAATACCAAAATGAGTAAGTGCCTTCTGTGAATACCAAAATGGTAGTAAGTTTAGGATTTTATCTTAAGTTAGTTTTGTGAATCGGGCCCATTCTTCTTTTCTCCTTTCTGGCTTCATGTTGTCGCCTCCACGTCGAGAAATTCTTCAACATCGACATTTCACTATGCTGTTTTAATGTTCTACTCCTTGATATCGAACTCCCTTGACGACAATGATGCACTCCCCAGCATCGATGGCAGCCTGCGTTCGACGTTGTACGGCCTTTCGATGTTGACTGTGGTGGCCTCGATGACAAATGACGTTGCTTCCTCTCAACGTTGACCGGGTCTGATGACCTACCACTCGTCTAGAGCTTGAAGAAAGAGCCCTGGTGGACAACTGACCGTCCCCTTACTCTGAGGTCCCACCTTTAGGCTGTGTTCGTTGGTATCTTCTCTCTTCAGTCCCATGAAGGCAAATCTTTTCCCTGTCTTGTAAGGTACGTTGCGAAACATTTCTGCAACGATGACAGGAGTCAGGAAAATAAGAAGATAGACAGATGATACAGACCTCGTGAGGGTCTGTTTTGTCCTACTATCTCAAAAAATCCGAGCTCAATGCTTCATGGTCCTGTCAGCAGCAGCTGGAAAAAAGAACTGAAGCAACTGCCACCTACTGTGCATGATGGGACACTGGTGGTCTCTGGGTTCTTAAAGGTGCAGCCTTTAATTAAAACCATATGATGACAGCCTATGAGGCTACACTGTCCTATTCCCCTTTTTCTTTATCATACAATGGATTTGTGATGGAGATTAACTGTTTGCTAAGGCATCATAAAATTATACATATGTGCTTCCTCTGGCCCTGTTTTGAGCTCCTATGAAGATGTGTGCCATTGTAGCCTATGTCTATAGACTGCATGATCTGTTTTTTTCTTAAGTATCTCTGCAGGCATTCCCAAAGAAAGGTGAAAATCGAAACTTAAGAAGATATATTGAAGTAGTGCTCCAGGGTTCCCGCATGTGGGCAGGACTATTCAGTGTTTATGACCATACTGGAAATTCTCATACGAGAGAAATTAAAGAGTTAATGAGATACCAAAATTAGGTCGCAAAACATTGATAATTCACTGACTCCCAATTTGGGATGGTAACACACTCACAAAAGGGAAGGGGTCCCCTTGGGATCCCTTCCCCTTTGTGAATGCACAAAAAAATGTTTGTCTAAAAGTAGGCAGTGGTCCACAGGAGTACTGCCTATTCTTGGACAAACAAAAACAAAACTTTTCTTTTTAAACACAGTGCTATTTCCTTTACGGAAATCCCGCAGCTACTTATAAAGTTTACTTTATTAAAAAGCACTGACAGGCATGGTATTCGGCAAACCCCAGCAGGCCACCATCCCTGTGACAGATCTGAATCATAGTGGGTCACAATTTGCGACCTACCTCATTACTATTCAAGAGGTAGGTCGACCAGCAGGCCAACTTCCCTATGATAGCAGTGAATCACAGTGGGCCATTATTTGCGACCTAGCCTCAGATTCCTTACATTAGAATATTCCCCAGGCGTCACCCTGTATCTGTACCTTTTCAATTAGTACCTCTGCGCATTGGTAGGTGGCACTGATCTGCTCTGCGTCTGGGTTGTAGGCTTCATCCACGCTGCAAGTGATATGTGCAATGCCTATATGGGCGCCTCCCCAGGGCGCTGACCTCAATGTACCAGTTACTTTCCTTTGGTAATGATGTATCTGGTAGAGACGATTCTAGCCGCAGATTCCTTAATGTAGAATTATTCCAAGGCGTGAGACTGGATCCGGAAACTTTTCCCCAGCATCCCTGCAAGCCGGGGGGACGGCATCACGTGGCTCCGCCCAGGCGTTGCCCGTGTACGTGATGTCAGCGAGGTCACATAAGTCCCACCCCAGCGCGTCTACGTCAGTTTTCTTTGGAGAACTTTTCTGCCCCACAACGCGGATCCATCAGACAAAACTGTGGGAGTATGGGAACAGTGTGCGAAAGAGCAAAAAAATTGGACAAAGGAATGGTGACAAACAACACCATAAGGAGCAGTGTCAACACTGCAGTACCCAAAGGCAGGGAAAGAAGAAAGAGCAGAATGTCACAACAACATGTAGCATGGCCATGACCCCAACCAAGAATAAAGATGGGGAACCAGTTCCAAGACAAACAGGGAACGATAACCTCCAAGGCAACCACAGCACAGAGTGCGACAACCCCCCAAGGGGCAAAGGGCAAGGCACGACCAGGTGACCCCAACTCAGAGGTTAGCAGAGGCCCCAAGACCCTTAGTAACAAAGAGGGAGGGAGGGAAGGGACGAGAGGAAAGGCAAGCCTCAAACCTGGAACAACCAGAACAGAGGGGCACACAGGAGTACCCCTAGATCCATCCTCCAAAGCGCCAATAGAGGAGGAAGGAACAAGAAACAAGATAAAACAGCCTATCAAAAGAACAAGGAATGCACCCACAGGACACATACGCACCCCCCGGGAGGCGAGTGCAGAAGACCAAGCGAAAGGTCCTCGCAGAACAGGGAGGAAGGGCGGGCCATGAAGGAATCTGCAGCTAGAATCGTCTCTACTAGATACATCATTACCGAAGGTAAGTAACTCGTACATCTGATAGAGACTACTAGCTGCAGATTCCTTACGTAGAATAGATACCCTAGCTATACCTCCGGGGAAGAGGGTCTGCGAAAGGAGCTCACCAGCCCGGACATAACAGAGAGTCCCACAGGGGACTAGTCCAACAGACAAGGCAAGGGGGAACCCCCCAAGCAGAACACCACAGACCCCAAAGGGGGCGTGGGAAGAAGAAGAAGAAAGGGAGCCCGTTCACCCTCAACAAAGAAACCAAGGGCAAAGCCAGGGGAGGCCGAAGCACCCCACGCCCCTACAAGGCAACAAAACCTCCAACCAATGCCAGGGCAAGTAAGAGGAAAAGAACAACCTAGAGGGCCCAAGGAAACGAGGGAAAAGAAGGCGAGCCCACCACAGTCCGAAGGCAACAGACATAACAGAACGGCGCCGACAGCAAGAAAGCAATCGGAAGCAGGAAGAACAGCCCGGGGCCCCCCGAAAGACCGGTCAGGCTACACCAGGAAGAAGGAGGAACACAAAACCATCTCAGCCTCCAAGATAGAGAACATGAAGGTGAAGAAGAACCCGGACACACCTCAGCGAGGGGTCTGCGTACACAACTCAAGAAGCAGAACCAGAGCCACGACGCTAGGCCGCAGACAGCAGGTCAGACCTAGCACACAGCACTGCGACCCCAAGGAAGACACCCCGGGGCACCACCAAGAAAGTCTAATTCAGCAAAGGGGAAATTGCACCTGCAACGTACCTGAACGCCATGGAGAGCAGAAGCCGGAAGGCGACCACAACCCCCATCACAGCATAAGCTATATAACAGCTACCCCTACGCCACATAGGGTAAGTTAAGTCCCAAAACATGGGAACCCTCTTTGGAAGAACTTCCGCAGCAGAGGACAACAGAAAAAGTTGTGGGTAAAAAACTCTGCAGCAGGCTTATCAAGCAACCCAAGAGAAAAAAGAAAAAAAAAACAGGAGGCCTAATCTCAGGGCCAACCTGGGACAGGTAATCCAAGCAAAAACACACACAGCAAAGAAGGGCCGTCCAGCAGCCAACAGGACCACAGCCTCAACAAGGAGGACTCGAGTGGCCATTAAACACACAGAACTACAACAACGAGGCCGACTCGCTCAAAAGGAAGATCATCATCAAGAGCTAGCCCAACTCACTGGTCACTGAGGCGGAAAAGAAGGAGGAGGAGGTTGAATCCCCGCCAAGAGCCTGTGGATGGCTGAGTCCACTGGGGCGTCGAACTAAAGGGTGTTATCCAAGGAAAGATCCACCAGCTGTTCCCGCACATTTTCTGCGAAAACACTGTCCCGAAGCCAAGCATGGCGGCAAAGGGCCACCGAAGAAGCCATGGCACGACCCAGCACTTTCGAGATTTCCAGAGCGGAGCGAAGAATAAACACTGCCAGCTCCCGGCCATCTAACGCATGGTGCCGCAAATCAACACCAGCACCCTCCTGAGAAGCTGCAGATCCAAGGGACTCAGCGGAGTCCAACAAACAAGAGGTGGCCCTAGCCAACACACATAAAGTGTTAAGGGCCCGCAAAGCCGCACTGGTCGAAGCAAACATATTGCGGCCCCAAGAGTCCAGCCAGCGGGCCTTTGGGGAAGGTGGAGCCAACAGCGACGGCAGGGAAGTAAAGGCTGTCCGCAACAGGGGCCCACTGGCAGAGGGGTGGAAAGACAAGCCGGGTCACGTGGCGCCGAAAGGTGTTGATGGAGAAGGTGTTGTGGCACCAGATCCCCATGGTGGGGCGTCCCCAAGTCCCCGTCAGAGAAGAATTGAGCGAACCTTCAAAGGGGAGCAGCAGCTCCTGTCCACCAGAGCCCTGGTGGAGAACCTCCAAAAGATGATCCCCAGGGAAATGGGCAGCCGGATCTCCCATGCGCAAAATTCCCACAGCTGTGGAAACAGCACGAGCGAAGGCCGCACCTGCCTCCGTAGGGTTCTGCGGTGGAAAAAGCAGCTCCACCGTGGGCGACGGCTGCAAGCTAAGCTCAGACTATATACTCTGCATAGCTGTTTCTACACTTACTATGTCTTAAGAATAGACGTAGACACTGTAGGGGTACAGGGCTCATGCCACTGTATCCTCACCTCACACAGGCTCACACAAGGATGTGTGCCATGTCAGCTCTTCACTTTTCTTTGCAGCAAACCATGCAGCTTGCAATGGCAGTGTGTGGGTTTGAGGTACAGGACCTCTAAGGGTGGTACAATAGGTGCTGCAGCCATTAGAGGCCTACCCATGGTAGCTTCTAAAAGGGGCTTACCTGCGGCTAGGGATGTCTCAATTGGGGGTACAGAAAAACAGCTTTAGGAAAGAACATAGGCCCTGGGAACCTTATTTGCAGGGATCCCAGGGCACACCATGTCAAAAGTGCACCATGCATCAGGCAACATTTGGGGTAACCATGCAACAGGGGGCACTTTCCTACACAACACCCCCAAACAAAAGAGAAGGAGACTAACCTTTCCCTAGAGAGTCTTCTTTGTCTAAGTGGAAAGATCTGGAAAGGCTATCTGCATTGGCATGGGCAGTTCTAGGTCTATGTTCCACTGTGAAGCCCATTCCCTGTAGGGAGATGGACAACCTCAAACGTTTTGGAATTTCCCCTTTCCCCTTTCCTCTGCATTAGCCATCTGAGATGTCTGTGGCCAGTGTGAACCAGGAAGTGAGTACCAAACTCATATGGTAACAGGTTGGTCTTGTCCATCACCACTGGTCTGGGATAGGGACGCTCCTATACCTAGCTCAGAGGCATCTGTCTGCACAAAGAACTGCTTGGAGTAATCAGGAGCCTTGAAAAATAGGTGCTAAGCACATTGCATCTTTTAGGGTGTCAAAAGTATTTTGGTAGGAATGTAAAGCCGCTGGTTTTACCAGAATATCACCTCCTGTATTAATTCAATGAAAGGAGAACCACACAGTAGTTATATAAAAATATGTATTTATTAATATAACACTCTCTAGTATCCTCTAAACGAGGATAGAACACAAAGCACACAATACGAGATCGATAGAACAGTTGTGTAAGTAGCACAATACACAGTGGGTCCAGGGGGAGACCAAACCATATACTAAAATAGTGGTATAACAAACACGACTTGGGTCAAGACAAGGTCTGGAGCACGTGGAACCACTGGGATTCCATGGAACCACCCAAAGTGAGTAGATAGGGACCCCACGGAGGACGGGGGCAGTGTGCTAACACCACCTCAGGCTCCGTACATTTTTATGGGGCAGTTGCGGTTGTAATTTTACAGTTCAAGGACCCTTTTAGGAGGACTTCGAGGAAACCCTTGAGAACTTAAGAGGTTGGAGAGCCACCCCACCCGTGTATACCGAAGTACCAGAGTTACCCATCCCATAGGAGCCAGGTGCATAGGGTTGAAGTGGTGTCGGAAACCGCTGTCGTTCTCTATGGAAGGCTTCGAAGAAGTGCTGCTGCCCTGAAGGTGAAAAGGGTCCTGAGGAATCCAAGGATGTATTCTTGCAGAAAGAACCTGAAAGCAGAGGGGACACAGTCTGGGTCACTTCAGGGTGACCAGGGGCTCGGGAGCTGAATGCCCATCGATGTCGGGTGCTTCAGGTGCGAAGAAGCGATGCTTGACTCTGCAGTCACGAGGACCAGGAGATGTCAACGACAACCAGGAGCCAGAAGTGAGCTGTCCCATGAAGGACGTCGAGTGCTGAGGGGTCGGTGTCCAGCTGGAGCACCAACAAGCCTTTGTAAACGCAACGCATGCAGGAAGGTCAAACAAGTTACAGTGAGGTCCACCAAGGTCCTGGGGACTCCCCAAGCAATATAGAGTCAGGGCACGTCTGGAGCATCCAGGAAAGTCCAACAGAATTCAAGATGACCATCAAGAGGACCCACAGGCCGAATGACCAGGAGCCGCGAGGGGACCTCGAGCAAGATCACAAAGTACCAGCCCACGGAGCACTCGGTGTGAGGAGGCCGGAGTGCTTTGGTGGGAATACTGCTCTGGGTCAGGACTACACGGAGTCCAATGCACAAGCTCAATAATCGCCAACAAGCATATGCACTTGCAAATAGACGCGGTGCACAGGCGTTTGGGTTATGCATTCCCCACAAGGGATACTGGCCTCAAACTTGCTGAGAGGGCAAATCAACCTCAGGGACCTTCGAAATCCACCTCCTGTGTTGTTGGAGTCTTCAGAGTCTGCAGGAGCTTGGGAGCAGCAGACCGGTCAATTGCGTTGAGATGTCTGCGAATGCAGTGGAGTGACTCCTTGACCCCAAGGGAGATTCTTCAGTTGTCCTTAGTGCACCACAGGTCCGGCACGGAACATGTATGGAGCAAGGGCACATACAAAGCTTTGGACTGGAGGGAGAGGATGTCGGGCCCAGTCGAAGTCCAGCCAAGTCCAGAGTGTCCAGACGGTCAAAGATCAGTCGTTTCTTGTAGAATCTGATCTTTGTGAAATCTAAAGAGCTACAGTCAGGTAAACCCTTTTGTACCCAAGGGAGAGGGTTGTACTGATTCAGGGGACCCTCCTAGGGGATGGTGAGGACAGAGGGGAAGTTACTCCCATATCTTTTGTCCAGTTTTGTGCCAGAGC
Source organism: Lissotriton helveticus (assembly GCF_964261635.1). Taxonomy (NCBI): domain Eukaryota; kingdom Metazoa; phylum Chordata; class Amphibia; order Caudata; family Salamandridae; genus Lissotriton; species Lissotriton helveticus. The sequence goes on along the minus strand of NC_136059.1, from coordinate 1,240,011,224 downwards.
AGGAACCAATGGTTCCCAGTACTGGTTTGAGCTGGACTATGCATAGGGACACCAAATGTGCCCTAGGTGCAGACTTTCAGGCACTCTCAGAGTGCACCCACCCAGCCCCAATACACTAAATCCTGCCTGGGGGATGGTCACACCTCCCTGTGACAGGATGCCTATTGTATTGCCTTCCTCTGCTCAAGCTTGGCTCAGCAGCAGGGGGCAGAAATGTGTCTCTGGTCTGCAGCATCCATTTTGTGCTGACCGGGTCGAGAAGGCTGGCACCGGCTAGACCAGTGACCCCACAAAGCTCGCTTCAGAAGGGTGGAATCACACTGAGGTAGGATTTCAAGGTGTTTGATGCCAAACTTGATATGTTTCTATACAGCCGCTTTCGAGACAGCATTTACAGCGAGGTTATAATGCACCTCTACCTATCGGCCCGATTCACAGAACTAACTTAAGACAAAATCCTAAACTTACTACCATTTTGGTATTCACAGAAGGCACTTACTCAATCACAGAAGGCACTTACTCATTTCGGTATTCACAGAAGTTAGGAGTCCTAACTTTAGGACTCCTAAATGCCTTCTGTGAATACCGAAGGTCTTAAAGTTAGGATTTTTCTCCGTTTAGGAGTAGTAAAGTTAGGACTCCTAACTTTAGGACTCCTAAATGCCTTCTGTGAATACCGAAAGTCTTAAAGTTAGGATTTCTCTCAATTTAGTAGTAGTAAAGTTAGGACCCCTAACTTTACTAATCCTAAACTGAGAAGAATTCTAGCTTTCAGACTTTCAGAATTCACAGAAGGCATTTAGGAGTCCTAAAGTTAGGAGTCCTAACTGTACTACTCCTAAACTGAGAAGAATCCTAACTTTAAGACTTTCGGTATTCACAGAAGGCTTTTAGGAGTCCTAAAGTTAGGACTCTAACTTCTGTGAATACCGAAATGAGTAAGTGCCTTCTGTGAATACAAAAATGAGTAAGTGCCTTCTGTGAATACCAAAATGGTAGTAAGTTTAGGATTTTGTCTTAAGTTAGTTCTGTGAATCGGGCCCGCAATGTCCGGCTGAGTCACTGACAACCCAGTAGAATGGTCTCCGAAGGCTGCAGAGGGGCTCTGCTCATGCAGGGGCACCCACTCATGTAAAACTCAGCACCCTGCCTTCAGGATTGTTAAGGCCTGCTATAGGGGCGACTTACAAGTTTTAAGTGTAGTGACAGGACAGTGACCAATAGATATAGTGAACCTACATCTAAAGTAAGTGGTGCAAGCACCAGCTTACACAGGCTGCAGTAGCACACCTGTAGTTCCATTTTGTATGGCCTCTCATGGGTGTCACAATACATGCTTCAGCTAATGGGAGGCCTCTAGGGTACCTATGCCCTGTGTACCTGGGTACCATATAGTAGGGACTTATAAGGGTACCCCAGTATCCAATCTGGAGTGTACCAAAGTGCATGCATAACAATTTAGGGAGAAAGCAGATAGACTGGGGTCCTGATTAGCAGGATCCCAGTCAGACTAGTCAAAAACCATCAAGAAAACTCGCAAAAAGTGGGGGTAACCATGCAGTCAGATTCTACCTTCCAACATAACCCCAAACAAAAGGAGATAAGGCTAACCTTGCCCAGTTGAGACTTTATTTCCTAAGTGGCCATATAAGGAAGATCTTGCACTAGCACCAATACTCCCTGTCTTATGGACCACTAAGGAGTCCCTACCTTGAAGGGTTTTGGATTCTCTCCAAGAGTTGGGCTAACTACCTGTAGTTTGCTTTGGCAAAGAAATAGGCCGGTGGGGTGCCTGAGTATGGAAGTGAGGCCCTAAAAGGGTTGCTTTCAGCTTCCTCAGAGCACTGGTCACCATAGAGACCTTTCTTTCCATGACTGAGTTATATCTGGCTCTAGGGGTCAACCTATGACTGCCTACAGCTGGGGGTTGAGTCCCTCTGGGTAGAACAATGGCGGGCCAGGGAAGGTTAGAGAAAGCTTTGTCCCACGTTTTCCTTTGCCCATCAGAGTCCATCTGGGGGATGTCCCTACCTAAGGGTAAGATGGATCCCTCAGAATGTTGAGAAATATTCACCTGGCTAGTGCTACTAGCCTGGATGTCCCTAATCTGCTGATGAGGGGGTTCCTCTGGACAGTGGACTCTTAGGGGCCCACTGACATTCCTAACCCCTGTAACCCTAGGCTGACTAAGGCTGGGTAGAGAGGGGCAGGACACCTGCTCCAGATTGGGTACCTCCTTGGAAGGACAGGCCTGACCACCTCGGAGGCAGTTCCTTCACAATGGGTAGGATCAGTTCCCTGAGGAAGCTGACCCTTACCTGAAGTCTGGTGGGAAGAAGACTCTTCTTAATTCCCTGTGCTCTCTGGTGGAGCAGAGTGAACCATTATTTCAGGCTCTACTACTCCAAAGGTTTACTGGGGTTGGACTGAGGCCCTAGCGCTACCATCCACTCTCAGAGGGAGGCTAACCTCTGTAGATGGGCCTTCAGCTCTACTTCAGCCCAGGCTGAAGTTTCTAAATCATTATCCAAGAGGCAATCGCCAGGCAAGTTTGAGGACACTGCCACTCTCTTTGGACCAGTGACACCTCCCCAGCTGAGTTCGACTATAGTCGTGGGATGATCTGTCCTCCCACCATCAGTATTGGCCACCTGGTACTTAAACTCAGGTAAAAGCTGGGCTTGGGGCACTAGGGTTCCTGTCAACGTGGTGACACTAGCCCTTGTGTCCCTATAGGCTACAGCTTTCTGACCATTGATCAGAGGCTCTTGTTTGTACTTTCCCAAGGAATTGCGACTGACAGTAAAAGTGGTAAACCCCATGCCACCATCAAAGAGTAAAGAGGCCTGTGTGGGGGACCTGGCTAGGCAAGGGTCCACCTCAGTTCCCCAAGAAAACTCAACTAGATATTTGGGTGCACTACCACCACCTGGGGGATTACTATCTGTAGTACCAGGAGGTGTGGAAGTAGTGTTTGAAGGACACATTTCCTTACTGCTGACCTTGGGGCAAATTACATCATTTTTCCTGTGGCCTGGCTTCTTAAAGACAAAGCAATAAGGTTTCTTTTCAGGGAAGTAAGGAGTTTGGGACCCACACCCAGAAGAGGATTTTTGGGGCCCTTCAGAGGACTTATCTTTTGATTCATCCCCACCTTTCGCTTGGGTCTTGGAGAAATCTTTCTTTGGGTCACCACCCTGGTTCTTTTGTTTCACCCTTGTTCTGACACATTTATCTGCCTTCTTTCCCAATTATTGGGGAGAAGTCAGATCTGAGTCCACTAGGTACTGGTGCAAAAGCTGGTTTTGACCATTTTGAAGGATCTGCTACTTCATAATCAAATTGTACAATCCTAAATAGTCATGCACTTTGCTGCCAAGTATCCAACCGTCCAGAGCCTTTGTAGCACAATCTACAAAGTCTACCCAGTCCCGAGTCTGTGCTTTCTGGGTGTCCCTGAACTTAATACTATACTGTTCAGTGGTTAAACCAAACCCATCAATTAGAACACTCTTCAGTACTGAGTAATTGTCAGCATCCTCTTATCTAACAGTGAGGAGCTTATCTATACCTTTGTCAGAAAAGGAGAGCCAAACGATAGCTGCCCACTGCTCTTGGGGGGCCCTCTGTACTTTACAGGCCTCTCTAAAGCAGTTATCCATTTGTGGATGTCATCCCCACCATGGTAGGGAGGGACTATCTTGCTCAGGTTACTATTGTCTAAAGAATGTTCCTTAACTCAAGGGACACTGTTGCTGCCACCACAGGACTCTAGTCCCAATCTATTTCTAGCCTTCTGGAGTTCTAGGGACTCCTTATCTAGGGCCAATTGCTCTTGCCTGAGCATAAGCCTAGCTTTCTCAAGCTCCAGTAATTGGCATTCCCCATCATAAGAGTCATCCCTCTTATTAGATATGGAGGTCCCTGCAGACTGTCCTGAATGGTTAGATTCTGCAGAGGGAGATCTAAATACATAGGTAAGCTCTATGTCCTTCCTGGAGGAGTAAAGAGAGGACCCTCGTGGTCTTCTCCATTCTCCCCATGAAGGTCTAAGTTGTCCAGGTTGGACCCATTTGGCTCCTCCTGGCCAGGGTTTGAGTCTAGGTCATAAAAGGTTTAACCTCCTGACATTGACATGTCTACGTGAGGCCGCAGGCCAGGCTAGTAAGGAAGCATGGTTTTACTCTTGTGTTGTATGCTGACGACTCACAGCTGGTGATTTCCGTCTCAGATAAGCCTGAGCTAACAGCGAAAGGATTCTATGCTTGTTTTGACGGACGTCATGGAGTGGATGAGTCGGAGCTTCTTAAAAATTAATACAGACAAAACAGAAGTGATTGAATTTGGGAATGGGCCGCGGATGTGGGGCAATCATTGGTGGCCGCCGGAAGCCGGGGAATGTCCCTTACCCATAAAGAAAGTGAGGAATTTGGGAGCCATTTTCGATGACAAACTTAAAAATGTCAGCCCAGGTGAACAGCTTAACATCAGCTTGTTTTTTCTTACTTAAGACCCTGAGGAAAATCTTCCCTTTCATCCCGCTGGCACTTCAGAAAACAGTTATGGCTGCCCTTTTTATGTCCAGAGTGGACTATTGCAATACGATGTTCTTGGGCATCGATAGGTACCATATTAGCAAACTTCAATCACTGAAGAATGCTGCCGTTCGATTGATTCTAAAGCTTCCGAGCCACCATCCCACGCCTCAGGGCAGGAGAACATTACACTGGCTCCCTGTCCATCGGAGAATTGAGTTCAAAGCACTCTGCTTGGTCCATAAAGCACAGTACGGGGGAGGCTTGCATGACTGTCAGAACAGGCTCAGGCTTTACACACCTTCGCTTGACCTACGCTTGGCCAATCATGGCCTGATCCTTATACCTAGGTACCAGAGAGCCAGATGGGGGGGCGTCTATTTTCCTGTTGCGCGGCCCAACTGTGGAACAAACTACCAGTTGCCCTGAGACTGCAGCCGAACCTTCTATTGTTCAGGAAAACCTTAAAATCTCGGCTGTTTAATGCCGGTTAGTGGCTAGTCCTTCCCCACACCCTGCCTCATATACACAACCCAGCGCCAAGATGCCTCGGCATTCAATCGCTTTATAAGCATTTCTATAACAAAAAAAATATATAACCTGTCCTCATTCCCTGCCCCACCCACTCTTTCTACCTCCATCTGACCCAGGGGTCTTCCTAAGGTCATCTAAGAGAAAGACCTCAATGAGACATTGGGTGTTGGCATTTCTCCCTGTCTTCAGCTTTCTAGAGACACACATGGCTTTCAATTCCTGAAATGTGAACTCATTGTATCTAGAGGGCGGAGAGCCACTGGCTTCTCCTTTAGAAGACATAACTAAATGTGGTGTGGTGTATGCTCCTACCCAACCTAGTGGGAAACACTCTTAGGTTGGATAAAGGGTGTGCTAGACCCTTAACTTACCCAACCCTAAGTTCAGTACAACTTACTTATTCTAAGCTTAAGTATTATAGGTGCCTAATAATTTAGTGGTTTTCAGTTAATCAATACAAAGAGATTTATTTGGTTAAACAATACAGGCTTGAATCCTATCCGCTGCACACCAATGTGAGAAGTTGGCCTGGTATATGTTGTCCACTAATTCAAGTGCACACCTTGCACAAGTCCAAATGATCCTTATGATGTATGAGGGCAAAGGTAACCTTTAGAAAGCTATCCTAGTGGTAGCTGTGGAGTACAGCCTTCAGGCTTAATCTTGAAGGAATATAAAGCAGCTTGTTTTACCAGAATATCACCTCCTATATTAATTAAATGAAAGGAGAACCACACAGTAGTTATATAAAGATATGTATTATTAATATAACACTCTCTAGTATCCTCTACCCGAGGATAGAACACAAAGCACACAATACAAGCTCAACAAACAGTTGTAAGTAGCACAATACTCAGTGCGCACCAGGGGGAGACCAAACCATATACTAAAATAGTGGTATAACAACCACAACTCGGGTCAAGACAAGGTCTGGAGCACGTAGAATCACTGGGACCCCAAGGAACCACCCAAGTTGAGTAGATAGGGACCTCATAGAGGACGGGTGCAGTGTGCTAACACAACCGTGGCCTCCGTACAATTCTTTGGGGAAGTTGCAGTTGCAATTTTACAGTTTAAGGACCCTTTTAGGAGGACTTCGAGAAAACCCTTCAGAATGTAAAAGGTTGGAGAGCCAGCCCACTCATGGATACCAAAGTACTAGAGTTACCTATCCCAGAAGAGCCGGGTGCACAGGGTTGAAGTGGTATCAGAAACTGCCGTCGTTCTCTATGGAAGGCTTCGAAGAAGTGCTGCTGCAGTGAAGGTAAAAAGGGTCCAGTGGAATCCAAGGATGGATTCTTGCAGGAAGGAAGCTGAAAGCAGAGGGGACAGAGTCGGGGTCATTTCAGGGTGACCAGGGCCTCGGGAAACCGAATGCCCACCGATGTCAGGTGCTTTAGGTACGAAGAAGGGGTGCTTGATTCTGCAGCCACGAGGACCAGGAGACGATGACCAGGAGCCAGATGCGAGCTGTCCCACGAAGGATGTTGAGTGCTGAGGGGTCGGTGTCTGGCTGGAGCACCAACAAGCCTTGGCAAAAGCAACCCACGCAGCAAGGTCAAGCAGGTTACCGTGAGGACCAGCAAGGTCCTGCGGACTACCGAAGCAATGGAGAGTCAGGACACGTCTGGAGCAGCCAGGAAAGCCCAACAGAATTCAAGATGACCCTCAAGAGGACCCACAAGCCGAATGACCATGCGTCGCGAGGGGACCTCGAGCAAGATCACAAAGTACCAGCCCACAGAGCACTCTGTGCGAGGAGGCCGGAGTTCTTTGGTGGAAATACTGCTCGGGGTCAAGCCTACAGGGAATCCAATGCACAAGCTCAGGAATCGCCAACAAGCATATGCACTTGCAGTTAGAGGCGGTGATCAGGGGTTCAGGTTATACAGTCCCCACGAGGGATACTGGCCTCAAACTTGCTGAGAGGGTAGATCAACCTCAGGGACCTTCGAAACGCACCTCATGTTTTGCTGGAGTCTTGAAAGTCCGCACAAGTTCGGGAGCAGCAGACCGGTCAGTTGCATTGAGGTGCTTGCGAATGCAGGGAAGTGACTCCTTCACACCAAGGGAGATTCTTCAGTTGCCCTTAGTGCACCACGGTCCTGCACGGAACTTGTATGTAGCAAGGGCACAGACAAAGCTTTAGACGGAGAGGGAGACAAAGTCAGGCCCAGACGAAGTCCAGAGTGTCCAGACGGTCAAAGGTCAGTCGTTTCTTGTAGAATCTGGTCCATGTGAAATCTAAAGAGCTACAGTCAGGTAAGCCTTTTTGCAACCACGGGAGAGGGTTGGAAGGATTGAGGGGACCCTCCTAGGGGAGGGTCAGGACAGAGGGGAGGTTACTCCCATGTGCTTTGCCCAGTTTTGCGTCAGAGCAGGAGCCAACGGCTCCCAGAACTGGTTTGAGCTGGACTATGCACAGGGGACACCAAATGTGCCCCAGTTACAGAATATCAGGCACTCTCAGAGTGCACGCACCCAGCCCCAATACACTAAATCCTGTTAGGGAGATGGTCACACCTCCCTGTGACAGGATGCCTATTGTGCTGCCTTCCTCTGCGTGTATTTGGCTCAGCAGCAAGAGGGCAGAAATGTGTCTCTGGTTGGCAGCATCCATTTTGTGCAGGTCGAGAATGCTGGCACAGAATAGACCAGTGACCACACGAAGCTTGCTTCAGAAGGGTGGAATCATACCTCCCACACTGATTACCTGTGTGTAGGTATAATTCCAAGGTGTTTGATACCAAACACAATATGTTTTTATGGAGCCATTTTCGAGAGAGCATTTACAGCGAGGTTATATTGCACCTCTACGTCCGGCTGAGTCACAGACATCCCGGGAGAATGGTCTCCGAAGGCTGGAGAGGGGCTCTGCTCATGCAGGGGCACCCTCAAACGTAAAAACCAGCACAGAGTCTTTAGGATTGTTAAGGCCTGCTATAGGGGTGACTTACAAGTTTTAACTATAGTGACCTACAGATATAGTGAACCGATATCTAAAGTAAGTTGTGCAAGCACCAGCTTACACAGGCTGCAATAGCAGACCTGTTGTTCCATTTTGAATGGCCTCTCATGGGTGGCACAATACATGCTTCAGCCAATGGGAGGCCTCTAGGGTACCTATGCCCTGGGTACCATATAGTAGGGACTTATAAGGGTACCCCAGTATCCAATCTGGAGTGTACCAAAGCACATGCATAACAATTTAGGGAGAAAGCAGATAGACTAGTCAAAAACCAGCAAAACACCAGGTAAAAAGTGGGGGTAACCATGCAGCCAGATCCTACCTTCCTACACCCAGTTCACTTTCTTGGGCATCTTGTTGGAGGTAAATGCTGTGAGGGGTCTCTCAATGGATCCATACCCTTTCTCAAACCTCCTATGGTACCCAGTCAAGCCAAGGAATGACGACTTGTGTCTGGGTGGTTGGAGTTTCCAAATCCAGAATAGTCTAGATTTTGGGCTGTAGTTGTTGGACATGGCCTCCCCCTACAAGGTGGCTCAAGTACACAAGAGTTCCCTGCCCTATCTGGCATTTGGATGCCTTAATAATTAGACCTGCAGCTTGCAGGACCTGTAAAATGTTCCCCAGGTACACCAGGTGGTCCTGCCAGGAAAAGCTAAACACAGCAATATACTCTAGATAAGCTGTACTAAAGCCTACCAACCATGCAAGGACTTGAGTCACCAACCTTTGGAAGGTGGCAAGGGCATTCTTTAGACCACAGGCCACCACAGTGAACTGGAAGTGCCCATCAGGTGTAGAGAATGCTGTATTTTTGTTTGCTCCAGGGGCCATGCCAATCTGCAAGTACCATGCAGTTAAGTCAAAGGTACATAAGTTGTGGGCACCCCCGTACTTATCTATCAGTTCATCAGCTCTGGGAATGGGGTGTGCATCTGTCTTGGTGACAGCACTGAGGCCTCTGTAGTCCACACAAAACCTAATTTCTCTCTTTCCACCCTGTGGATGAGGTTTGGGAACTAGGACCACCGGGCTGGCCCAGGGACTCTCAGAAGGCTCAATGACCCCCAGCTTTGGTGCGTCCCTTAACCTGATCAAACTGGCAATGGATTTTGGTTTTGACAGGCAAGCTGTCTCCAGTGTCCACATCATGGTTACACCAGGGAGTCTGACCAGGGGTTAAGGAAGTATGCGATCACCCTTTGGGGGGACGGAGCTTGCCGGCAAGCAAGATGGCCGAGTAATCCCGGTGCCCCGCTAGTGGTTAATACCTATCCTTAATTATCCTGCACTTGCTCGCACTACGCTGTTTGAAACCTGCACGTCTGAGAAGCTGAGGTGCTGGGGTGTGCGGCGATATCCTTCCAACTGAGATCTGACGCCGGAAACTGCTTGATTGAGACGGCGCTGGGAGGACGTCCCGACTGGCCGTAAGCCTCGGCACAGAGTGGGCACCCTCCCCCAGAGACGTGGCACTACGTGCGGCATAACAGCGGCCCACCGCCCGGGTCCTGCACTGACCGGCCTGAACGCTCATCGCAAGCAGAGCGGAGAATAGCCCGGGAACCCAGCAGCGCCCGCCTCTGAGTATTGACGAGTGCGGGTGCAGCCTGGACCTCGGGGAGGCAGTGCGGGCCTAATTTGGAACCCCGGAAGACCTAGCGCTGGCCGCATCGGCCGCCTGTGCACCGGAGGGAGCCCTGTTAGAAAAGTGACGCTGACGGTCACGGCTGCCCTCAAATAGACGCATTGCGATTTCAGCAGCGGTAATTGCAGGGATTGCCCCCAGAGGCTCGGATTCCACAAGTGAGCACAGTGACATAGCTGGTGAAGCCCAGACATACGAGGAGCTGGCAGGGCGGGAGCGGCCCATATAGCCTGATAAAGCAGTTGGGACACACACTGAGCGTGTGGGAGGTGACAGAGACAAGCTCTGTGTGACAATGCAAAGTGGCCTGTGACTCCCCTTGTCCAGGGGATGACTGAGAGAGCCCCACACAGCTATTCCAGGGAGGACACATACCCGTCGACACCTGTGGACCTGAGCCGGCAGAGAGGGAGGCATCCTGATAGACGCGTGGGGCAACAGAGGAGGGGCACGTGAGGTCTCGCAACCCCAGCAGCGGCTGCAACAGAACTGACTGGAGGAGTGTGGGGGGTGGCCCCAGGAGTCCATGTTGGAGGGACGGTGGTGCGCATTCATACATCTGAAGAGGCCCACCCCGGAAAATAGCCTGTAAGGAAGAGCTGGACGTTAAGAAGAAAGGGGAGGTGTGCAGGTGCCCCTACCTAGCAGGATGGGCCGGGGCGATAAAACAAAAACAAAGATCTCATTCGGACAGCGGCGCGCTCAATCACACAACGCCTCCGGTGCAGATAAAGACGGCATGCGGGCGGGAGACGAGCCTCCGGGCGAAACAGACATCAAGGCTATGCTGGTGGCGATGGAAAAGGGCCTCCAAACCAGCATAACTGCTATAGGCACAAAGATCGACGCCCTGTCCTATAGGATGGATAGGATGGCTGAGCGAGTCGACAAGCACGCAGAGAGATTGGACATGTCTGAGCGGAGGCTGACGGAGGTGGAGGAGGCGCAAACGGAGCTGGACACAAACCACAAGAGGAGCGACAAACTACTGCAAGCCCTACTGGATAAGACTGAGGACTTGGAAGCGAGGTCTCGTCGCTGCAACCTGAGAAATACTGGACTTCCTGAGACAACGCAGACTGGTAATATGGAGAAGTTTATTGAAAATCTGATAACCGCACTGCTGGGTGAGGAAGCTTTCTCTCCGGTCTTCATTGTAGAGCGAGCTCACCGCTCTTTGGGACCTCGCCCGCGCCCGGACGCCCCACCTCGCCCTATTATAGCTAAACTCCTGAACTACAGGGACAGGGATGCAGCACTGAGGCTGGCTAGAGAACGGACAACTCTTCAATATGAAGGCTCGGTAAGATCATTGTACCCGGACTTCACAGCCAGGGTGCAAGAGGCCCGCAAACACTTTGCCCCATAGAAAAAACAACTCAGAGACATGGGACTGGATTACGCGAGGCTCTATCCGGCGAAGCTGAGGGTCAATCGGCAGGGTAACTCTCACTTATTTACTGACCCTCGAGCCTTACAGCAAGCCCTTAAGCGCTGGTCTAAGGAACAACGTAGAGACACAGCTGACCCTACAGAAGCAGCAGACGGGAGCAGTCGCCTAGATGAGCAGGAATGAGCACCTTCTCACGGTTAGCAGTTGGCTGCGGTAAGATGCAGGTGCAGCAACTCTTCTGGGGCTGTAGTGTTGAGTAAAAATTGCTGGGGAACGCAACTGCTGGCCTGGATTCCACATGGAGTGGGACGGGACTATATAGTGTTGATCGGAACAGTCCCCATTCCCTCAGATTCTGTGCACAGATAGAGTTACAGGGGGCCGCCGCGCCAGACTGTGAACTGTGAACAATGTACAGATGGCACGTCAGGATGTAAGGAGAAATCGCTCTTTTTGCATAGTGCTTGAGCGACTGATAAAGCAGCGTAGGCAAATAGGTGCAGCGACACCACTAAGTCATATTCTAGGATAGTTAGTGCAAATTAACCTACCACTGCGGGAGATGCACGGGGCAGTTACAATTTGGTGCAGGTTGGCACTAATCATTGGTGACAAGGCAACCTCGGCCCCTGCGCACAATGCTCCTGTTTGTCTTTCCGAACTTTAGAATGTTGGGGGTAGGGTTCAACGGGAGGAGGGGAGGGTTCGGGACCGGCAAGGCCAGGTTGGGGGAGGTCTGCTGTGGGAGGGGGGAGGGGCAGTTTAGTTTCTATTTTGCACACAAAAGGGGGTTGGGGGGGATTGTTGTTTCCACGTATATGCACACTACCAGACCCGAGCTGCAGAGCCGACATAGCACACATATTGTCCACACATAAGCCCGATGGCTGACATACCTGAGACAACGCGAGGTGATACGTCTGCAGTGATCCGAGCCCTCACTTGGAACGTACGTGGTCTTAATGATCACCGTAAGCTTCGCAAGGTGTTAAATTATCTCCAAAGACAGAGCGTTGACCTGGCACTCCTGCAGGAGACCCACCTCCCACTCACGAGCAAGATGTTGCTCAGTAAGGGATTTGCCGGACAAATCACTGCTGCAGGCTTCACGACCCATTCCAGGGGTGTGCTGACTTGGGTTAACCCCAGATCAAAGCTGACATTAACACTACTGAATGCCGACCCAAATGGTAGATGTGTTATCTCCCAGTGTGCAGGGCCGGGGATAGATTTGTTGGTTATAAATGTGTACGGTCCGAACTATGACTCCCTGGACTTCTATTCAAGTTTGGCGCAGACAATACGCACATTTCCCACAGCACGGGTGTTGTGGGGGGGAGGTCTGAACTTGGTATTGGATCCGGCTTTAGATAGATCAGCGGGACCTCCTCGCAGACCCTCTGCTGCGGCCCTATCACTTCAAGCTGAGCTCGCCGCGCTGGGACTAGAGGATGTATGGAGGCACAGACACACGGAGAGGGGAGGATACACACATTACTGGGCATACCATGATACCCATACAAGAATTGACTACTGGATAGCGCCCTCTCCTGTAATGACACGTATTAAGGCTTGCACAGTCCTCGCACGCACTTTATCAGATCATTCACCGATCTTACTCGTACTAGAGACACCTAAGCAAGTAATCCCTCCATTTACATGGCGATTCCCGCCGTATTCACTATTGGATCCCGTGTTTCGGGGCGAGCTGGTGGAGGAGATCGACACCTTTTTTTATATTAATATAGGCTCAGTGGAAGAATTCAGTACAGTATGGGAGACCTTCAAAGTATTTATGCGAGGCATAGCAATGGCGAAGCACTTGAGCGTCCTTAAATCTATTAGACAGCGGCTGTCAGAGTTAGAGAAACAGCTTGCGTCTCTGGAGAGGAGACAGCTGGAAACTCCTGATGAGACTAGCTCAGGAGATTAGGACCCTCATTACAGATTACAATGAAACAGCGGACAGAAAAGTACAGCACATGGGGAAATACGCGACAGCACGCACGTATGGAGAAGGGGAGCGACCGAGCTCGCTTTTAGCTAGAAAACTCAAGGGCAATAGGGGGAAAACACTGGTCACCGAATTGAGAGATACCGATGACCAGACAATTACGGACGAGAGAGACATCGCAGACAGATTTCGGGGCTATTACTCCGATCTCTACTCTTCCACAGGCGGTGACCTCTCGGACGAGGCTAAAGACTACTTGGAGCATATAGAGCTGCCTACACTAACTAAAGCCCATCATAAATTCTTAGCACTACCCATAGAAAAAGATGAAATAACTGAAGCACTGGCCAGCATGCGCTCTGGTAGCGCTCCGGGCATTGACGGTTTAACGGTGGGCTTTTATAAAGCTTTCCAGGATAAACTGATTCCTCACTTAGCCAGGCTGTTTGATGACATTTGTTTAGAAGGCAAAATGCCAGCATCCATGAGAGAGGCCCTTATAGTCACCATACTTAAACCTGGAAAGGCGCCGAGCGAATGCAGTTCATACAGGCCGCTATCCCTTTTAAATGTGGATGCTAAGATCTACGCGAAGGTATTGGCGACCCGCATTGCCCTCCTGGCCCCCGTGCTGGTGGAGCCTGAACAGGCGGGCTTCATCCCGAGTAGAAATTTGACGTATAACATCCGCACGGTCTTGGGCGCTATACAGCATATCAGACAAGACACGAAAGCAGTGGCAGTTTTCCTAGACATGGAGAATGCCTTTGACTCCGTGGAATGGCAATTCATGTCGCTTGTGCTGCGGAGACTTGGCTTGGGCGAACCGTTTCTTCAGATGATACTAGCATTGTACCATAAACCCACAGTGAGGCTGAGAGTCTGTGACCACGTGACGGATTGGTAGAGGAACTCGTCAGGGCTGCCCCTTGTCCCCCCTGCTGTACGCATTGGTGGCCGAACCACTCGCTTGCGCACTTCATGAATATCATGGCAATGACGGCGTCAGATTCCCGACATATAAAATTGTTGTCTCGACATACGCGGATTACACACTATTATACATTCGAAACCCAGAACGTAACCTACCGACAATACTCAGAGAAGTAGTTAGATTTGGAGCACTCTCTGGATTGCGCATTAATTGGTCGAAGTCAGTAGCGTTCCCTCTTACCCCAACTACTGAACAATTTCACATGGAATACCCCCTACAGTGGTCCTTGGACCCGGTGAGGTACTTGGGAGTCAAGATTCACACGGACTCTGAGACGCTGCTTAGAGAGAACTATGGAACGGCCTACAGCAGACTGGAGGACGACGTGGCGTCCTGGTGCAAACTCACACTCACCCTCATGGGGAGAATCGCCATCATGAAAATGGTGGTGCTGCCTAGATTCCTGTTCCTGTTCAGCGCTATCCCGATGGTACTATCAAAGGCTTTTTTCCAAACCATGACACAACTAATGGTCAGGCTTGCATGGGCAGGAAAACAGCCTAGAGTGCGGTGGTCTCTCCTGACGCTTCCATACAGCATGGGTGGGCTGGGTGCTCCAGATTTGGAGCTCTATTACATGGCTGCACAGGCTGCACATTTGGATACATGGTGACGCGCTTATACCTCATGTCCGTATGGAGCGACTCTTCGCCGACCCCCTGCCTCTTCCGGCCATAATTTGCCGGCCTGTGGATCGCAGGACGGGTATACTGGACTCTATTACGGCGGTGAACCATGCATGGCACTTGCTGCTGCTGGCTCGCGGGGGGGGCGCTGCTGTACTCACCCATTATGCCTCTGGAATGGGCGATTTGGCTGCAGCCACTGAGAGAACATGGTGTAATACAAGCCATGCACAAAATTGGTATCAAAGTGGCGGGAGACCTATTTCTGAACGGCACAGCCAAAACCTGAGACCAGGTCGAAGCGAATGCCTGAGACATCACGCTGCTGACCCGCTTCCAATACCACAGAATTCGTAACTCCCTCCTGGACTTACTGGTACCGGATCTAGATGAGCCGCCGGAGGTTCCAGAACTCACGTACGTTATTAAGACGGAGTCCCCTCGCAAGCTTGTAACGAATTTATACAAGACATCGATGGCTAGCAGAGAACAGCAGCTCATGAAAGCCAGAATAGCCTGGGAAAGAGACCTAAAGATCATTATCAATGACGACATGTGGCGCTACTGCGGCACAAACACCAAGAGGTTGTCCCTGAATGGGAAGCACAGGCTGATCCATTTTAAGTTCCTGCAGAGGGTGTACTACACCCCAGAGAGGCTACACAGATATGGTCTACGCCCTACAGCGGAATGCGAAAGGTGTCATGAACAGGCAGCCGATTTCATACATCTCGTGTGGAGCTGCCCGGGGATACAAGAATACTGGGCAAGCATTTTTGTGGCCATTAATGAGACCCTAGAACTTGAGCTAACCCCAGACCCAGCTTTGGCACTCTTAGGCTATTCAAAGTGCTTACCGGTAGCAATGAGGAGGCTAGTAGATATGGGGATGCTGATAGCGTGACGCGTGGTCGCATTGTGCTGGATGAGGGGTCCGCTTCACACGACAAAACGATGGGCACACGACATGTTGTACACATGCACACAATCTGAGCACTACAGTGAGTTATTGCCGCCCACCAGTAGGCCCAAAAACCTCTGGGGGCTATACCAAGCGCACCTGAAGCCCGGAGGGGCGGAGATTGCGAGGGTGGATGAGCCAGATGATGGTAACGTGGGATTGGCCGCGACTAGCCCTACAGGATCAGAAGAGAATACAGGCCTGGAGGATTAACATTGGAGGCCGCAGGAGTAGAAAATGGCACATGCGGGGGGGACCGCCAGAGGAGGGTTTGCAGCAAAGTTAAAGGGTACCCCATCATGTCTGTGTAGTTCACCCTGAGAGAACAGGAACATGATATTGTTTGAATTAGTTGTCTAGAGGACAGCACACAGCAAGGTTGGGAGACATTGATAGTATATATAAATTTGGGACGGAGGACTCATTGAGGTTGGGGACTCAGGCTAAGAGGAACACACAGTGTGATGGAGCTGCTCTAGGGGGGCATGCAGCGACACAATGAGTCTGGGTCACAGGCGATGCGAGGTGTAGCGTCCGGAGGGGCAGCGGAGTTGGGTGGATGTGGAGAACTGGCTCAGGGTCTCACCACTATTTGCAGAGGCGCGTTGATTCCTCATGGCATAAAGTATAAGTTATAAGCTCGGAATGCATAGACTACTCTGCCGCCGGTCCTCCGGGATGTCGGCTAAGTGGCTGTGTTAAATCCCAAAGAGAATTGCATGCTATCTGGAAATTCGCCGCAGCCGGCCCCAGGGTTGTAGGCTAGGCGTTGAGTGCTTTATTTGTTATAACAATAAAAATCTTCTTAATACATTTTTTTTTTAAACTATGCGATCAGCCTGCTGTTGGGCAGAGAGGCTGACTGAATAGACAACTCCATCTACTGACCCATCTTGGGGGCTGTAAGAGGGGAGGTTAGGGAGTGATTCCCTCTCTGTCTCATGATCCTCATCAGTAATCATCAGCATGGTCGCATCAGCCGTGTCACAACAGAGTTTGAGGCAGTTCACACATATCACCCTTTCCGGGGACCTGCTAGTGCTCAGGTCTACCAAGTAGGTAACCTCACTTTTCTTTTCTAGGATAGGGTAAGGGCCACTCCATTTGTCCTGGAGAGCGCTTGGTGCCCCTGGCTCCAAAACCCACACCTGTTGCCCTGGAAATAAAATGAAAACAGTGCAGATTGTTGGGCATACCAGAGCTTCTGGAGCTCCTGGCTGGCCTCAAGATTATTTGATGCTTTCTGCACCTTCTCTGCCATCCTGGAACAAAGGCCTAGTACATAATCCACCACATCTTGTTTTGGTACATGATAGGGTTTCTCCCATCCTTCCCTCAAAAGTGACAGTGGACCCCTTGCAGGGTGGTCAAACAGATGTTCAAAGGGTGAGAACCCTACTCTCTTCTTTGGCACCTCTCTGTAGGCAAAAAGCAGGCAGAGCAACAGAACATCCCATCTCCTTTTGAGTTTTTCAGGGAGTCCCATTATCATGCCTTTCAATGTCTTGTTGAACCTTTCAACAAGGCTATTGCTTTGTGAGTGGTAAGTTCTTGTGAACTTGTAGATCACTCCACACTCATTCCACGTGTTTTAAGTATGCAGACATGGAGTAGGAACCTCTGTCCCATACTACCTCTTTAGGAAATCTTACCCTGGTGAAGACACCAATGAGGCCCTTGGCTACCACAGGGGCTGTAGTAGTCCTGAGGGGAATGGCATCGGGATACCTAGTAGCATGATCCACTACTACTAGTATGAACTTGTTTCCTGAGACTGTGGGAGGTTCAGGTGGTCCCACTATATCCACTCCTACCCTCTCAAAGGGTTCCCCAACCACTGGTAGTGGGATTAAGGGGTCTTTTGGGTATCCTCCTGTCGTGCCACTGGCTTGACAGGTAACACAGGAGCTTACAGACTCCTTCAGTTTTTAGGACATCTGGGGCCAATGGAAGTGGGAGAGGATGGATTAGTTACTTACCTGTAATCCTAGTTATCTTCCAGGGGTATACTCATTAAAGTCATAAGCACTGAATAATCTCCGCCCATGAGCGGGAACCCGGAACACATAACCAAATACATATATATGTGTAAATATATTAAAAAAATAGTACATAGTACTAAACAAATTATACACATATACATGTATAACCCACTAATATGCAGCCCAACCATAACCTATAGGCTAATAAGGCCATCATTACATACTTTTTGCAGCATGAAAATAAACCATATAGACAATGCAATAAACAGGCATGAGCCTAAAATGCATTCCATAACTAACCCTGGGCGTAGTAGGCGTAGTGGGGCTACGCGAAGCTACGCGAAGTAGGCAAGAAACTACGTCCACCTACGCAGTTCGCGTAGCCCCACTACGCGCCACCCGCCTCCCTCCCGCCCTCCCTAAATACTACCCACCTTTTTAAAAATGTTATTTAAGTATTTAGGGAGGGCGGGAGGGAGGCGGGTGGCGGGCAACTTCGCTACGCCCACGGAGTGGGCGTAGTGTTGCCTGCTACGCCTACTTTGTAAATGGCGAAGTAGGCAACACTCCGCCCACTCCGTGGGCGTAGCGAAGTACTACGCCCAGGGTTATCCATAACCAGCAAAACCTTTTATTTTCATCAAAGAACTTGTAATAAAAAGCAATTAGCCTAAGCAGGCTGCATAGAGAAAAAATATCCCTGTACAGAAAATCAGACTGACACCTCGCCTTTAAGGCCTCAGAGAATCTGAACACTTTGCCTTTAAGGCCTCCAGGGGAACTCTGGTCCCATCATGCCCCACAGGTGACAGTTAGGTCAGTTATTTTGTACGGTACAGTAAACCTCGCAGGTATCTGCATATAGAAGTGCAATAATAACATATTAAACCATATAAAAAAATCACTGCTCGCCCGGGGAGGCGGGAGGGTGCTCATGACTTTAATGAGTATACCCCTGGAAGAGAACTAGGATTACAAGTAAGTAACTAATCCTTCTCTTCCAGGGGATACTTATTAATAGTCATAAGCACTGAATAGAATAGCAAGCTCATACCCACTTAGAAGCGAGCGAGCAGAAAAAAGGAAATAACAACAGCTTTGACACACATATCTTAGCTAGAATTAGCAAATAAATTCCTGAGCGATGTCTGCCCAACCTGAGCATCTGCCTGTGTGTCCGAATCCAGACAGTAATGGCGAGTAAAGGTATGAACTGAACGCCATGTAGCTGCTTTACAGATTTCTGCCATAGAAACATTTCTAAGGAGAGCTGTAGTGGAAGCTTTCCTTTCTTGTTGAATGAGCCTTCGGTCTTCCTGACAAAGACCTGTTTGACAACTGATACGCTAGGAGAATGCAAGACACAATCCATCGAGATATGGACCTCTTGGAAGCCGTAGAGCCTGTATTAATAGGACCATAGTTAATGAATAAACGATCTGAGTGTCTCAAAGTCTTTGTTCTGTCCAGATAAAACTTAAGAACTCTCTTAAGATCTAAAGAGTGTAGAGCTCTTTCAGGAGGATTGGTAGGATTTGGGAAAAAAGTCGGCAAGGTTATAGTCTGATTAATGTGAAAATCTGACACTACCTTGGGCAAAAAGGCAGGATGCGTCCTGAGTACCACTCTATTAGCATGGAACACAATGAAAGGTTCCTTGCAACACAGAGCCTGGATCTCGCTCACTCTACGAGCAGAAGTAATGGCTACAAGGAACGCTACCTTCCAAGTTAAGTGTTGCAAGGAGGCCTTATGTAGAGGTTCAAAAGGATCACCCATTAACTTAGTTACCACCACATTAAGCTCCCAAGGTGGGGAAGGTGACCTGACTGGCGGATACACCTTTCTTAAATCTTCCAGAAAATCTCTCACTACAGGCATCCTAAAAAAGGAGGTCTGAGTAGGCGATTTCCTGTAGGCCGTGATCGCTGCAAGGTGGACTTTAATAGAGTTAAACTGAAGACCAGACCTTGCCAAATGTAACAGATAAGTTAGAATCACCTGTTCCAGACCATGTATAGGACCAAAACCATTGCTCTCACACCACAGAAAAAATCGTTTCCATTTAAAACCATATGATTTCCTTGTAGAAGGTTGTTTTGCCTCTTTAAGGATATGCATACACTATGGATTCAACTGCAAGTGTCCATACTGGATGACTTCAGGAGCCATGCTGCGAGGCGTAGGGAGGACAGGTTGGGGTGGAACACTCTCCCCTTCTGCTTGGACAGAAGATCCGTGCGACACAGCAACCTCCTGTGTGGCACTTCCGACAACTGAAGGAGATCTGGAAACCACCATTGGCGTGGCCACTCGGGGGCAATCAGAATCATCCTGGACTTGGTTTTGTACATCCTGTTGATTACTGTTGGTATCAATGGGGTCGGAGGAAAAGCGTACAGTAAGTTCTGACACCAGTCTATCAAAAGGGCATTCCCTTGAGACACGACCTGGGGAAATCTGGACGCGGAGACGGGGCATTTTGCGTTTCCCGCGTCTGCTAACAGGTCGATATCTGGAATTCCCAATGTTTGAAAAATACTGTTTGCGACCTCCTCGTTCAGGACCCAATCGTGAGCCTCGACGAAGTCCCTGCTGAGGAAATCCGCCTGCGAGTTGAGGGACCCGGGCAGATGCACCGCTGTTATCGACAAATCTCTCGCCAGTAACCAATTCCAGATGGTCTGAGCTTCCATGGAAAGAGTCCTGGCCCTGGTACCCCCCTGCTTGTTTAAATAACACATTGTAGTTGTATTGTCTGTTTACACTAGGAGGGACCGAGACTGGAATGATGGAAACAGGGATTTGAGAGCCAGATGAACCGCCCTCAGTTCCAGCAGGTTGATGTGATAGCCCTTCTCGGAGTCTGACCATAGCCCTTGTACTTGCAGAGGGCCCATATGAGTACCCCAACCCTGGAGAGAAGCGTCCATGATCAAAATTTGAGTAGGAGGATCTTGATGAAATGGCACTCCTTGCATTAAATGGGACCTCCTCATCCACCATCGGATGGAATCTTTGGCGGACTGATGAAGGAGTATTCGATCCTCCCAGCACCCCGTCCTCTTTCTCCATTGATCCTCTAAACACTGTTGCAGAGGACGCATGTGCAATCTTGCGTTTGGAACTATGAAGATGCATAACGCCATGGACCCCAGGTGAGATGATACTTGACGAACTGTCGGGGAAGTGGCTTGAACAAGAAGCTGACATTTTGTCCTCATGGATAACCACCTCTCCTACGAAGGACACACGTTTTCTTTTTCTGTGTCCAAGAGAGCTCCCAGATAGTGGATTTGCTGGGTTGGGTTCATTATCGATTTCTTGAAATTGACTTGAAGACCCAACTTGTGCATGAGGTGAAGGCATATTGAAAGATGATCTTCCAGAAGAGATTGAGATTAACTTTTCAGGAGCCAGTCGTCCATGTAAGGATATATGAAAATCCTCTGTCTCCGAAGGAAGGCAGCTACCACCACCATACACTTCGGGGAGCTGACTTTAGTCCGAACGGAAGTACTGCATACTGGTAGTGATGAACAGACACTTGAAGTCTGAGAAATTTGCAATGCCTCTTTGAGATTGGAACATGAAAATATGCATTCAGGTCGATGGAACACATCCAGTCCCCCTAATGTAACTGGGAAAATATTTGATGGAGCTCTAACATCCGAAATTTCTCCCTTCGAATGAATCTGTCCAACAATCTTAAATCCAGTATAGGTCTGAATTCTGCATTGGGACCTTTCTTTCTCACCAAGAAGAAGCGGGAGTATAGACCTTGGTTTCTCTGTGAAAGAGAAACTTCCTCTATGGCGTTTCTGCACAAAAGGATGTTTACTTCTTTTTGAAGAAGTTTTTGACTTTGATGAAAGACTCTCTTTGGATTTATGACGGGAGGAGGTGATTTGAATTTGAGGAGATAACCATTTTGGATTATGTGGATGACCCACCTGTCCTTTGTCAATCTTCTCCAGTCGTCCAAGTATAAAGCAATGCTTCCTCCTACCGGAGTGGACCACAGCTGTGGAGGAAGTTCTTTCTCATTGCTTCTGAGGCTGTTTCGCAACCGAGGACTGCTGTCTATTTCCTCCTCTGCCTCGCCCAGGCCTGCGCTGTTGAAACTGCGACCTCTGTTGAGACTGGCCCTGGTTTTGAGACGACCAGTTTGATGTTTGCCCACGCTGTTGAAAAAACCTCTTGTCGTAGGGGCGAAAATGACAGCGGAACTCCTTTTTCTCTAGGCCAACCGTTTTTAGAGTGTCAAGCTCCGCTTTCATCTTGGCCATCTCACCATCCGCATGAGATCCAAATAATGTTGTCCCGTTGAAAGGCAGATTGACTATTTTCCTTTGGGCATCTGGCTTAAGGCCGTGAGGCGCAGCCATGCCTACCTCCTAGAGCATATGCCGTGGGCATAACCATGCGCTGCAAGATACGCAGAATCAGCAGCCGCACTTATACTTTGGTTTGCAACCAAACCACCTTCTTCCACAATCTCAAGGAAATCTTTCTGATCTTCCTGAGGTAGCTTCTCCGAAAACCTAGACATAGAGCCCCATAGGAGGCGATCATAGCGACCCAGTAAAGCCGCAGCACTGGCCACTCTCATGACTGACCCAGCCGTGTTGCACATCCTCCGCCCCAAGGAGTCCATGTTTTTACTGTCTTTCTCTGGCGGAGAAGATGAGCCAGACGTAGCCGAGTGAGCCTTCCTAGCCGCCGCCACTATAAGAGAATCTGGCGTTGGATCTGTACGCAGGAAAAGAGGATCCTGATCAGGTGCTTTATACTTTTTTGCAATTCTTGAAGGCCCTGAGCCCACCGTAGCTGGTGTCAAGAAAGTCTTAATTGCCGGTTCCAACAAACCAGGCACCAACGGAAGAAGAGGTCTAGCAGAGGATTTATGATGTAGAGTTTCAAATATGACAGAAGACTTCACAGGAGGCACTGCCATAGTTATATTGAATTTGCTAGCCCCACGGCACAATACCTCATTGAAAGTTTCCAGATCATCCACCGGAGATATCCTGGAAGGTGGTGTTGATGAGATCGTGGGTGAATAGTCTCTGTAAGACGACCTCGACGGAGAGGAAGAGACAGGAGATCTATGCCTTCTCTTCGGAGTAGGAGACCGATGAGACCTACTGCGCTCCCTAGAATGCGAACGCCTCTTCACCGGGGATCTAGATCTTCTTGGAGAACCACCAGCCGGTGGTCTTGAAGCTTCCAAAGTAAGAGGCTTGTCATTGGGCCTTGGCTGCATCTTCCAATGGCGTATGCTTTCCAGCCATCTAGGAGACATGTTCACAGGAGGTGTTCTATGCACCGGAGAGCCCTCCGGGGTAACCTGCACAATCTGAATCCCCATTGAGAAAGAAGAGGCTGAAGAAGAACTCCGAATAGAGTGCGGAGATCTTGAAGCCGCCTCTCTGGGGACCAATTGTCTCTCCCTTGACGTTGAAATTCTCGACGTCGAGCCAGAATGCGCCACAATAGACGATTCTTTAGGCTGAGAGGCTCTGAGTACTGAAGATCTGTCCACAGACGTCCTCGACGGCAGGTCTTTCGACATAGACCTTGGAGGGTCAGCCAAAGCCCTCGTCGCCGGCTCTGACCTCGACAAAGACCTATGAGAGGTCCGAGAGGCCGATTTAGAATGTCTCGACGCCAACCGTGAGCCATGTGGCGGAGACCTCGACGTCGACTTCCTCGACGTCGGTCACCTTTTTGACGTCGACAGAGCCCTTTCACGCCTCGTGCCCGAGGCATGTCTCGACGTCGACCCATGTCTCGACGGCGACCTTGATCTTCTTTTCTCAGGTCTCAACGTCGCACTCACTTTCTCTCTCAACGTCGATCTCACGCTTCCTCTCGACGTCGACGTCACTCTCTCTCTCGATGTCGATCGTCTCACTCTCGACGTTGTCCTTACAGCAACCGACACCAAATGCCTCGACGTCGACAAGCTTCTCGACGGCGACCTCGATCTCCGCTTCGTCGACTTGTGCCTTAACGACGATGACTTCGACGTCGATGTACTTCTCTCCATTGGTCTCGACGTCGGCATACCTGATGGCGATCTAGATTTCGACATCGAACTCACTTTCTTCGACGTCGACGCTTCCTGATGTCGTTTTTGTCTTGCTTTTACCTTCAGGAGAAGCAGACCTTCGACGTTTTGCCGAAGAAGAGGGCCTTCCAGATGACAACTCACTTCTTGCCCCCTTTTCATGATGTCTTTCTCTCTCCAGAAGTCCCAAAAGCCGAATCTTCTCTCTTTCCTACAAAGTTCTTCTGGAAAGTTTGAGGCAATGATAACATTTTTCCACATCATTTGTGGAAGGTAGACAAACCACGCAAACAGAATGGGGATCTGTTTTAGACATCTTTTTCCCACAGTAAGGACAGTTGTAGAATAAAGGTGGCATAACTGACTAAAACAATTCTGAAGAATTAGTCAGAAAAGGTAGAATATTACCACCACCAGCAAATACTGTCAAATAAAACAGGAAAAGACCAAATTCTGACTGAAAAAACAACCAAATTCAGCAGAGCTCAAGTTCCAGGTTCCTCACAGAACAAGCCGGAAAAAAGAACTGACCTAACTGTCACCCGTGGGGCATGATGGGAGCAGAGTTCCCCTGGAGGCCTTAAAGGCAAAGTGTTCACATTCTCTGAGGCCTTAAAGGTGAGGTGTCAGTCTGATTTTCTGTACAGGGATATTTTTTCTATATGCAGCCTGCTTAGGCTAATTGCCTTTTATTACAAGTTCTTTGATGAAAATAAAAGGTTTTGCTGGGTATGGAATGCATTTTATGCTCATGCCTGTTTATTGCATTGTCTATATGGTGTATTTTCATGCTGCAGAAAGTATGTAATGATGGCTTTATTTGCCTATAGGTTATGGTTGGGCTGCATATTAGTGGTTTATACATGTATATGTGTATAATTTGTTTAGTACTATGAACTATTTTTTTTATATATTTACACATATATATGTATTTGGTTATGTGTTCCGGGTTCCCGCTCATGGGCGGAGATTATTCAGTGCTTATGACTATTAATGAGTATCCCCTGGAATAGAATAGTTACTTACCTGTAATCCTAGTTCTCATCCAGGGGTATACTCATCAAAGTCATAATCTATGAATAATCCCCGCCCATGTGCGGGATCCCGGAACATATAGAAAATACATATAAATATATATGTATATATATGTGAAAACATATATTTGCAGCCTAAAACATTTCCCAACTGGCAAACCTGCCGCAAAATTACATGAATTAGCATACACACAGTAGTACTCTCCCAAACCCTAGGGAAGAAAGAGAGCAGTAAACATTTGCATACAACAATGCTTTATTGCCATAGGAAAATGCAGGCATTTGCTAGTAGGCTGCAGTAGAGTATAAAGAAACAAAGAAAGACTGACACCTTGCCTTTAAGGCATTAGAGTAGGGGTACCGTGCCTTTAAGACCTGAAGGCGACCCCCTGCTCCCATGATGCACCACAGGTGGCAGTTGGGTCAGTTCTTTTTGGAGGTGCATGACACCTGAGTAGATTCATATTAACATCAAATAACTTTACGATCATGCTCGTCTCGGGAGGTGGGCGGGAGCTTATAACTTTGATGAGTATACCCCTGGATGAGAACTAGGATTACACGTAAATAACTAATCCTTCTCATCCAGGGGATACTCATCAATAGTCATAATCTATGAATAGATTAGCAAGCTCATACCCAAAGTCTCGCGGACGATCAAATAAATATATAATAGGAATAACATTCACATTGCCAATGCCATTATGCAAATAAATTCCTCAAAGAGGTCTGTCCCACTCGGGCATCGGCCTGTGTATCTGAATCCAGGCAATAATGGCGGGTAAAGGTATGCACCGACCGCCATGTAGCCGCCTTGCAAATTTCAGAGATGGGAACATTACGAAGGAGAGCCGTAGTAGAGGTTTTCCCTCTTGTGGAATGTGCATGAGGCCTACTCTGTAAGGTCTTATTAGCTAATTGATAAGACAAAGCTATACAGGAGACCATCCAGCGAGAAATTTACCTTTTTGAGGCTGACAGACCAATATTAGTGCTGCCATAATTAACAAAAAGCCGATCTGACTTCCTGAGTGGAAGGGTTTTTGCCAAGTAAAACTTTAGAACCCTCTGGAGATCTATAGAGTGTAAAGACCTCTCCGGGGGAGTAGTAGGTTGAGGAAAAAAGGTAGGCAGGGTGATAGACTGGTTGATATGAAAGTCTGAGACTACCTTAGGCAGGAAACCTGGGTGTGTCCGCAGTACCACCCTATTGGCATGAAACACTATATAAGGTTCCTTATAACACAGGGATTGAATTTTACTAACCCTACGGGCAGAGGTAATTGCCACTAAAAAAGCGTCTTTGCAGGTCAAATGCTGCAAAGAGGCCTTATGTATAGGCTCTAAGGAAGCGCCCATTAGCTTAGTAAGCACAGTGTTAAGCTCCCAGGGAGGAGAGGGGGACCTCACTGGTGGAAGCACTTTCTTAAGCCCCTCTAATATTTATTAAAGCCTTTTATATAGCGCCTGGTTACACTAGACAACAGTGTGTCCCCGCGCTTTTTGGAACAAGGAATGGGCTGAGAACAGGGGAAGCTGGGGAAAGGAACAGAAGGGGGCCGAAGAAAAGGATCATATTTTGGGGAATAGATATGTTTTTAATTTTTGGCGGAAAGTTTTTTCTGATGATTCCATTCTAAGTTCAGTAGGTAGTGAGTTCCATTGTTTACTGGCCAAGTATTTAAAGGATCTACCGCCCATACGTGTCCGGTAGATTCTGAGCACTTGAAAAAGCATACTGCCTTGGGATCTTAAAAGTCGTTTAGGTTGGTACTTGGTCAGTAGTTTTTGGAGGTATATTGGTCCTTTTCCTTGGGCAATACGGTGAGTCATGCACATAGTTTTGAATGTAATACGTTCACGTATGGGTAACCAGTGAAGGATGGCTAAGGCACGTTTTCCTGAGGACCTTCTGGATAGATTAAGTGCCAGTCGGGCAGCTGCGTTTTGGACGCACTGCAAACGCTGAAGACCTTTTTTGCTTAAGCCCATATACAGTGAATTGCTGTAGTCGAGATGGGGTGTAACTAGAGAGTGAATTAAAGTTTTCCTATTAACTGCGGGAAGGGAATCCAGGGTTTTGCGTAGTGTCTTAAGGATTCCATAGCATTTGCCTGCAATTCCTCTGGTGTGGTGTTCAAGAGACAGAGTAGAGTCTAATCTGACCCCTAGGTTTTTCACCTGCTCAGAGGGTTTTGGTATGGCGCCAAGTTCAGATGGCCACCATGCAGACGACCAGATAGATGGAGTCTTCCCCAGCACAAGAAGCTCAGTTTTATTTGCATTTAGGCATAGGCAGTTGGTATTCATCCATCTGGCCAGGTCGCTGAGGCATGCCGAGAAACTAGCTGAGGCTACCTCGGGCGGACGAGATAGTGTCACTATTAGCTGGGTGTCATCCGCATATGACACTATCTCGACTCCATATGCCTCAGCTATCTTAGCCAGGGGTGCCATATACAAGTTGAATAATGTAGGGCTCAATATTGAGCCCTGCGGCACCCCATGTCTGAGTGCTTGAATTTCCGATTTAAAGGGAGGGCAGTTGACTTGGAATTGTCTATTAGCCAGGAATGCACGCATCCATTCATGAGCCAGACCATCAATTCCCGCTTCACTAAGGCGTGAGAGTAGTATGGGATGGGAGACGGTGTCAAATGCCGCGCTCAGATCTAATAAAAGGAGCGCAGCTGTCATCCCCTCATCTACTCTGCCTCTCAGTAGCTCTGTGGAGAAAAGAAGGGCTGATTCAGTAGAGTGGTATGATCTGAATCCTGACTGTGTGGGATGGAGATGGTGGCATTCTTCTAGATGCTTTATCAATTGGGAATTAACTATCTTTTCCACCACCTTAGCGCAGAATGGTAGGAGTGATATAGGACGATAGTTGTCCAATTGGGTTACACTGAGGTTGGCCTTTTTCTTAATAGGGATAACCTGCGCTGTTTTCCAGTCTTGCGGGACGTGGCTCGTTTGGAATGATAATTTAGCCATATGGCTTATATGGTTTACCAATAATTCGGCCTGATTTTTAAAGATCTTGGGATGGGCTACATCTTTGGGGGAACCTGATTGTATGCTACGAATAATTCTCAGCACCTCAGTGTAATCATGCACAGAAAATTGATTTAGATGACAGATGTTAGTTGGTTCAACCTCAGTAGCATGATTGGTAATTATATTATCCATGGCCTTCGGAAAGGTTTTATAGATGTTTTCTACTTTTTGGACAAAGAAGTCCGCTATCGCTTCACAAGTAGCTGTAGAATAAGTATCTGGAGCTATAGTCCTATTAGCTGAAGTGAGTTCTTTGTAAATTACAAAGAGTTCCTTTGTAGAATTTTCGGCTGATTCAATTCTTTTGCTAAGAAAATTTCTTTTGGCTATTCTAATCTTTTTATGATAATATTTTATATTGATTTTGTACTCAAGTTTGGCTGATTCATCGTATTCATTGCGCCAGATGCGCTCTAGCTTTTTACATTTTAATTGAATAGCTTTTAAATCAGCATCAAACCATTGAGCCGATTTAAGACCTCTTACAGGTGTCTTAGTTGTCCAAGGTGCAGTTGCATCTAGCGCTTTAGTTAGCCAATTTTCATAGTCTGTCCAGGCTTCCTCTATATTGTCTTTCAGAGGAGGGCAGCCTGCTTTAAGGGCAAGTTCTAAATCAGTTTGTTTAAGTTTTCCCCATTGTCTGCGTTTAGATGTTATCTGTTTAGCTTGTTGAAGTTGTTTATGTTCTCCTAGGATTATGAATTTAATCAAGGAGTGGTCTGACCATAGTACCTTGATAGGAGGTTGGACCGTCAATCCCTCCCAGTTTGCAAAGATCGGATCCAGAAGATGCCCTGCCTTATGGGTAGATTTTAAGGATTGTAGTTTAAGTTTGAACATTTCTAAGGATGCAAGTAATCCTTGGGCATCTTTGTTTTTTTCGTCTTCAAGATGGAGGTTTAAATCTCCTAGGATAAGAAGTTTGTTATAACGAAGAGCAGATTGGGTAATGACCTCTATCAGACTTTCTATAACATTTGTGGCCCCTCCTCGAGGGCGGTTGATTAGATAGCCATTAACAGTTATATTGGGGCTATATTTAATCGCAAAGAAAGCGGCTTCACTGTCTTTAATCGTAACCATTTCCAGGGTACATATCAAATCAATTTTATGGATAATAGCAATACCCCCTCCCCTTTGTTTATTTCGGTTGATGTTTAGTATGCCATAGTTTTCGGGTAGAATATTTCAAAAAGGGGGTTGTGATGGACAGAGTATCTGAGTTAATCAGAACACTCCTACCCAGTCAACAGATGAGGGCTTGATCCATCACCGTTTTTAGCTCACTGCACCGTCCCAGTTCAGAACCTGGCTATTTGCAAATTAGTCTGTCCCTGGCCCAGTGCATCATGGGAACAGGGCAGACCAAACTACCAAGCTGGCCACCACAAGTGTGGAAGGGTATGCTCAGATGTGAGTCCCTTGCTCACTGCACCATCAGGATTCAAGCAAGCCGGGCCGAAGACGGCTGTAATGCCAGAAACCGGTCCCCGGAAGCTTGTTTCCTTTCCAGTAAAGAATTGGCTTGGTAGTTTGGTCTGCCCTGTTCCCATGATGCACTGGGCTAGGGACAGACTAATTTGCATGTAGCCAGGTTCTGAACTGGGATGGTGCAGTGAGCTCAAAAACGGTGATGGAACAAGCCCTGATCTGTTGACTGGGTAGGAGTGTTCTGATTAACTCAGACACTCTGTCCATCACCACCCCCTTTTTGATTGAATCGTTTTGGCCACCACAAGTGTGGAAGGGTATGCTCAGATGTGAGTCCCTTGCTCACTGCACCATCAGGATTCAAGCAAGCCGGGCCGAAGACGGCTGTAATGCCAGAAACCGGTCCCCGGAAGCTTGTTTCGTTTCCAGTAAAGAATTGGCTTGGTAGTTTGGTCTGCCCTGTTCCCATGATGCACTGGGCCAGGGACAGGAGGGGAATGAGGACGAAGTCACCAGGAGCCCAAAATCGGCGTCCTGAGGTTTCCGGAGGTTTCAGGGGGCTCAGAAGGTAAAATGCGGCAAGATGCGGCAGTGGGGGGTGATTAAAAAGCACAAAGCAGTTCGATTTAGTTGTGAAAATATATCGGCGCAAATAAACAAATACAGCATGTAAATTTTAAAATAATAGCCCTAAGACTCCCGGCTTCCGCCTCAGGAGTCCTTGTTCACAAGAACTCCTTAACCACAGGCATAAGGAAGAAAGATGTCTGAGAAGGAGACTTCAATATAAGCTGTGATTGCCGCTAAGTGAACCCTGATGGAGGGGTACTTGAGGCCTGACTTCGCTAAATACAACAAATAGGGTAGAGTCACTTGCTCCTGACCGTGGATAGGGTCAAGAGAATTGTCAATACACCATAGAAAAAACCTTTTCCACTTGAAAGCATACGACTTCCTAGTGGAGGGTCTCTTAGCTTCCTTTAGAATGTTCATGCAGTCTGCTGGGAGGTCTAGGTATCCATACTGGATGACCTCAGGAGCCATGCCGTCAATCGAAGGGACGGAAGGTTGGGGTGGAACACCTTCCCCTGGTTCTTGGTCAGCAAGTCTGGACGGCAGGGCAGTCTCAGGTGAGGAGCCTCTGACAGTTGAAGGTGATCTGGGTACCACCACTGGTGTGGCCACTCCGGCGCTATCAGGATCATCCTGGTGTTGGTCCTGTAGAACTTCTGTATCACCACCGGGATCAGAGGCAGGGGAGGAAAAGCGTAGAGCAATGTCTGAGACCAGTTGATCAAAAGAGCATTTCCCCGTGATCCTTGTTGGGGATATCTGGAAGGGAAGACAGGACATTGTGTTTGCTGCGTCTGCGAACAGATCTATGCCTGATACTCCCCATTGCCGAAACACCTCTTGCGTGACCTCTTCGTTGAGCACCCAGTCGTGCGCTTCTACGAAGTCTCTGCTTAGGCCGTCTGCTTGAAAGTTTAGGATTCCCGGCAAGTGGACTGCCACTATGGAGAGGCCCCTCGCCAGCAGCCAGTGCCAGATGGATTGGGCTTCCAGAGACAGAACTTGTGACCTCGTGCCTCCCTGCTTGTTCAGATGGAACATTGTTGTTGTGTTGTCTGTCTGAACTTGAATGTGGCTGGTGCTTAACAACGGGTAGAGGGACTTGAGCGCCAGATAGACAGCCCGGAGCTCCAGAAAGTTGATGTGGTAACCTCTTTCCACTTCGGACCAGAGACCCTGAACTTGAAGCTGGTCCATATGAGCACACCAGCCCTGCATCGAGGCATCCGTGACCACTGTCTGTGATGGAGGCGTCTGATGGAACGGGACTCCCCACAGAAGATGGGAGCGTTTCATCCACCATCTGATGGAGTCACTGGCGATTTGGGTGAGAGAGACCTGATCTTCCCAGTGTCCTGATCTCTGAGACCATTGGTCGTCTAGGGCCTGCTGCAGAGGCCTCATGTGAAGGCGTACATTGGGCACGATGTAGATACACGAGGCCATCGATCCCAGAAAAGAAGACACCTGTCTGGCTGTCAGACTCTGAGTGTCTAACAGGATGCGGCACTTCAGAAGCATGGATGACAACCTCTCCTCCGAAGGACACATGCTTGCCTTTGCTGAGTCTAAGGAGGCGCCCAGGTAGTGAATCCGCTGGGTGGAGTTGAGTACTGACTTTTTGTAGTTGACCTGCAACCCCAAGGAATGCATCAGATTGAGACAGTACGTTAGATGTTTTTGAAGCAGAACAGGCGTGGAGCTTTTCAGAAGCCAATCGTCTACATAGGGATAGACGAAGATTTTCTGCCTGTGGAGGAAGGCAGCCACCACCGCCATGCACTTGGAGAATGTCTGTGGGGCAGACTTGAGGCCGAACAGAAGCACTCGATACTGGTAGTGGTGACGCTCTACTTGAAACCTGAGGAACTTGCCGTGTTTTTCAGAGACAGGTATTTGAAAGTATGCATCCTGCATGTCGATGGCAAACATCCAGTCTCCCTGGTGAAGGTGCGGAAAAATCGGGTGCAGGGTTAGCATGCAAAATTTTTCTTTTTTGATGAACCTGTTTAGTAGACGTAGATCGAGGATAGGTCTGTA
Source organism: Lissotriton helveticus (assembly GCF_964261635.1). NCBI lineage: Eukaryota > Metazoa > Chordata > Amphibia > Caudata > Salamandridae > Lissotriton > Lissotriton helveticus. Next base: position 1,239,979,421 of record NC_136059.1, on the reverse strand, counting down.
CTCTTTGCGCTCTCCTCGTTTTAGGACTAGAAAGTAACGGGAGTATACTCCTTTATTCCTTCGCATGGGAGGGACCTCCTCTATGGCCTTCTTCATGAGGAAGGTAGAAACTTTGTCTTTCAACAGCTGACTTTGAAGACGATAGAGTTACTTGACTTGAGGGAACACTTGCGGAGGAGGTGACTTGAACCACAGTGAGTAACCATGCTGCACAATATTCAGCACCCACTTGTCCTTTGTTATGGATTTCCACTCTTCCAGGTGGTAAGCTACACTCCCTCCCACCGGAGTGGCAATCAGTTGAGGAGGAAGCAATAAATCAAGGCTTTGGAAGCTGCTTTGAGGTGGACTGTTGCTTGTTGTTGTTCCCTCTGCCTCTATCAGGGCGTCTCTGTTGAAATTGAGACCGTTGCTGTGTCTGCGATGACCACTGAGGGGTTTGAACCTCTGTTGGAACGATCGCTTGTCGCCTTGACGGAAGCGCTTTTTTAACTCTTTGCGCTTCTCCAATCCCACAGCTTTAACTGTGTCTATCTCCGCCTTCATCTTAGACATCTCATCGTCGGCGTGACACCCAAACAGAGATGTTCCATTGAAAGGAAGGTTTAAGATCTTCTTTTGGGCATCAGGCTTGAGACCTGTAAGGCGTAGCCAAGCTGAGCGCCTCGAGCAGGCTCCGTGTGAGTAACCATGAGCTGCTAAGTCAGAAGCATCCGCTGTTGCACTGATGACTTGGTTGGCGACAAGTCCACCCTCCTGGAGAATCTCCGAGAAGTCCTGACGGTATTCTTTGGGAAGCTTCTCGGTGAAACGAGTAAGGAAGTCCCAGAGGGATCTATCGTAACGCCCGAGAAGAGCGGAGGCACTGGCAACCTTCATGAATGACGCCGAAGTGCTGCACATTCTCCTTCCATAGGAATCCATCTGCTTGCTATCCTTTCCCGGGGTGCCGAGGACGAGGTAGAAGCAGAGTGGGACTTCATGGCTGCCGCCACTATGACGGAATCTGCTGGTGGATCCAACCTAAGGAACAGTGGATCCTCCGCTGGAGCCTTGTACTTTTTTGCGATGCGGGAAGGTACAGAACCCACTGTCGCAGGAGTAAGAAAAGTGGCCATTGCAGGTTCCAGGAATCCGGGCACCAAAGGTAGCAAAGGTCTAGGTGCCGATCGATGGTGCAGGATATTGAAGATGATTGATGGTGGAACGACTGGGATATGCAAAGAAATGTTCAGTTTTTTTGCTCCCCTACCCAGAACATCAGTGAATGTGGTGATGTCATCAATGGGTGAGACCCGTGAGGGTGGTGTGGAAGAGAAGGTCGGAGAATAGTCCCGGACCGTAGATCTCGTTGATGAAGACCATGTCGGAGATCTTGTACACCTCTTCTTATGGGGCCTGTCGCGATGGCTGTGCCGGCCCCTAGATCTAGAACGGTGTCTAGAAGGCGATCTTGGTCTGGGCGGTGTTCTCGTCTTGGCAGGAGATTTTGGCTTGGCAGGAGATCTTGGCCTCCGAGGAGGAGATTTGGACGGTCTGGCAGGAGTGCTTGTCCTGGGACCAGATGGTGAGTACGTGCGGGAGTAATCCGAGGCTGCACTACTGCGTTTGCTAGAGACAGCCCCCCGTGAATGGCGGGATGACACACTGCCGGTTCTCCTCTTTGTAGATTTAGGTGAGACTTCTGGGGAGATCTCCACAATCTGTAGCCCAAGAGATGAGGACTGGTCCCTTGATGAAACTCTGGATCCAGGGTCCAATCGCCTCGGCGACTCCACAATCCCTGTGGCCTCACCTCTCAGCGTCGACGATGTCTGAGTTACCATCGGCATTGAACGAGGTCTAGATGGTCTCGACGTCGAACGTGCTTTCGACGGTGACCTTCGACGTCGAGTTGGCGATCTTGACGATGACCTTTGACGTCGAGATGGAGATCTCAACGGCGATCTTCGGCGTCGAGTAGGTGACCTCGACGGCGATCTCCGGCGTCGAGTGGGTGAACTCGAAGACGATCTTCCATGATGTCGTGTGGACGGTGATCTCCCTTGACGTCAGGTCGACGTTGATCTCCTCGACGTCGAATGATGGGATCTTGACGATCCTCTCGACGGCGACACGCCAGCCGGCGGTGATGTTATAGCCGTCAGTGCTCTCGACGCCGACCCGCTCGAGGGTGGCGGAGAGTGTCTCGACGTCGACGGAAGCCTTGACGTCGACGCAGAATTGGTCTTGTCAGCAGCCACAGACCTCGAGCCCGAAGTGTGGCGCCTCGACGCCGACTTACTTGTATGCAGCAGAGACTCTCGACGTCGCGGTGGTGTTCTTGAAGAGTGTCTGGGTCTCTTTGACGGGGACTTCGACGCCGATGGTGAATCTCTTCTTCCTTTCCTCTTCCTGGAGTCAGGAGAAGGGGAGGGTCGCCGTTTGTGGCCTTGCTTGCTGGAAGACGATGTTCTGGGGCCTCCATGGCCACCCACCTGACTTCTCTTATCCTTTTCCAGCATAGCATGGAGTTTAATTCGTTCTCTATCACGCAAAGTCCGTTTAGAGAACTTCTGACAATGATGGCACTGGTCAGGATCGTGTGAAGATGGAAGGCACACGATACACACCGAGTGTGGATTTGCCAGGGCCATTTTCTTGTCACAAGAAGGACACTTTCTGAATAAACCTGACATACTGACCAACAATTTCAGTGGATCTCTACAGAAACAGTAGCAGAAGCCTTAACAAAGCAGAAAATGTCAAATTTTCTGAAAAAATCTTTTTTAATAACCAGTTTTAGTCAAAAACTGAAGAGCTCAAGCTCCAGGATCCTCACAGAAGGAGCCAGAAAAAAGAACTGAACCAACTGCCACCTGTGGTGCATCATGGGAGCAGGGGGTCGCCTTCAGGTAATAAAGGAACGGTACCCCTATTCTAATAACTTAAAGGCAAAGTGTCAGTCTTTCTTTGTTTCTTTATACTCTACTGCAGCCATTGTTGTATGCAAATGTTTACTGCTCTCTTTCTTCCTTAGGGTTTGGGAGAGTACTACTGTGTGTATGCTAATTCATGTAATTTTGCGGCAGTTTTGCCAGTTGGGAAATGTTTTAGGCTGCAAATATATGTTTTCACATATATATAGATATATATTTATATGCATTTTCTATATGCTCCGGAATCCTGCACATGGGCGGGGATTATTCATAGATTATGACTATTGATGAGTATCCCCTGGATGAGAACCAATCTTTCCCAAGTTTCTGTCTGGCCCAGATACCCAGCTAGACGGATGTCATGAGCTAGAGTGAGTAGAAACCTGAGGCACTACCATTCTCCTAGTGGCACCAGGTTTGGGGTATCTGGTTTCAGTATATAGGAGTCCTTCCTCCCAATAGACCTTGTGAGAGCCACTGACATCTCCCTGCTCCTGTGCAGCAGCTTGCTGCCTCAGGCCTTCAAGAGTGGGGCAGACCTGCTGCCCAAGGCACAGCTGTTCCCTAGAGGTCCCCCTGGTGCCAAGAGCTCTACCTCATAAGGTTCAAGCTCTACGGGCTCAGTTCCCTCTGCATCTGACAAGTCCTCCCCATGAGGATATGGGTCCTGATCTTTTTGCTGTGTGGAAGCTGTGTCACAAGCCTTCCTCTCTTTCCTCCTGGGAGGTTGGACCATCATTTCAGGCTCCAACTCTTCTTTTTCACCCTGTGATCATTTTCACACACACTATCTCAGGGATTTGCATCATGGCGGCATATGTTTTTCTTTCTACTTTAGCCCATGCTGAGGTTTCTAGATAATTTCCAAGGAGACAGGCAGGCTGTGAGGTTTGGAGAGACCACTACCTGTTTCAGGCTAGACCCCCCCTGACTAATATCGCCATAGCCATGGAATGGTTAGTGGTGACACTGTCAGCATTAGTAACAGGATATGTTTTTCCAGTCAGGTATTGCTCTGGAGAAACCAGTGTATCTCTCACCATGGTAACACTGGCACCTGTATCCATTGGGGCTTCTTTCTTAGTGTCATTCACTAAGGGGTACTGCAGGTATTTCTTTTGATTAGCGGACCAGTCAGCCAAAGAGGCTAACACTCCCTCCCGTCCAGAGACTGAAAAGGCCTCAGTGTGAGCCATGACTTGCTCTGGGCACACTGTTGATCCATTTGGAGATTTGCCAAACCAGTAGAAACTGGAGGAGGACTAGGGGTATTCTTGTTGGGACAGGCAGGATCTTCACTTTGGTTTCCACACTTGTTACTGTGGAATCACCAGGCCTTTGCAGGATCAAAATGTTTCCCTTGTACCCGCCAGTGAGGTAGGTGAAGTTCTTGGACCCACCCCCTAACCAGGATTTTGGGAGCTTTAGAAGACCCTTTAGTTTTTTATCTTTGGGTTTCTCAACCTCTTTCCGCCAGGGAGGCTTTGTGACCCCTTTCTTTTGGTCACCCTCAGTGGTTGTCTTGACCCAGTAATCCACCTTATTTTGCAATTCTTGTGGTAAATCGGACCTAGGCCAACCAGATACTGATGCAACTTTTCATTGATGCAGTTACATAAAATGTGATCCTTCATAAACAAATTATAAAGTCCTTCATAATTCTGCACATTACTTCCAATGAACCAGCCACCTAGGGTCTTTACTGAGCTGTCTACAAATTCCACCCAGGACTGACTCTGGAATTTCTGAGCCCCCCCCAAGAATTCGATTCTGTACTCCTCAGTAGTGAGTCCAAATCCTTCAATCAAGTTGCCGTTCATGAGTTTATAGGGCTCTGATTCTGCCCTACTGAGGGTCAGAAGTATGTCTCTACACTTACCAGAGAACAGATTCCCAAAGGAGTGCTCCCCAGTGAGACTTCCCCACTTTTCTGGCTTCACAAGCCCTCTCAAAGGCTGTGAACCACTTGGTGATGTCATCACCATCCTCAAATTCTGGGACAATCCCTTTGGGGATTTTGGGATCGTAGGATTCGTCTCTCTCTTGGTTTTTATTATTGCTGCAACCATTGATTGCACCTAGGCCCATGTGTAGTTTCTCTTCTTCTAGAGCTAGGAGCCTAGTCTGTAGATCCAGCCTCCGGGTCAACCTTGCTAAAAGGTTGTCCTCTTCAGTGAAGTTGTCTTCACTGACTTACACAGAATCTATCTGGAGGTTCTAGTCCCTCTGCTCCCTGGCTTGGAGGTGGGGAGCTCAAAGTTCCTTCCCTCACTGAGTAGTTGAAGTGGAGAGTTAAAGACCTCATCCACTTCACTACCTTCCCCATCGCCCAGGGAGTCTTCCTCATCACGAGAGGGGTGGTGCTTCTCATACTATGCCAGAAACTCCAGGAGTTCTATTCTGGTAGGGTTGGACCGTCTTCTTATTTGTCTCGATTTACAGAGAAGCTTTAGCTCTCGAACCCTTAGGTTGGAGTAAGGGGTGAGGTTGAGCTCCTCAGCCCCATTCCCTGTGTTCCTCATTATTTCTCTACAGTGGGGTTCTTTATAGAAGACCTACACTAACAGTTCTAAGCACCCCCCCCAACTTTAGAGACTTTTTCAAAAATAAGGGGACAGGGATTTAACACAAGGTGCTGACATGACTTTTTATAAATTTGGAAAAATAGTTAATTCAAAAAATTAGTAGAGTTAAAGTCCATGTTTGGATTCTTGTAATGTGATCAGAGGTTCACTAAGTCAGTCCAATAAATGCATGGCTTTACATCCCACCGCTGATCCATCAATGTAGGAAGCTGGCTCTGTATATACTATACCAAAGTAAGGTATAGTGTGCACAGAGTCCAGGGAGTCCCCAGAGGTATACAGAGGCTAAATTAGGTAAGTACTAACAGCTCTCTTTGGGTAGTGTGGGCGAGCAGTTAGGCTTATCCAGAGGGAGTGTTAAGCATTTATTGTATTTACTCACTCAAGGACTGATTACACAGACGGAATCCAGACCAATTCGGTAAGTATAAAAAAAGGTATACTTGTATTTTGTTTTTAGAACCGAGCAGGACTTGGTAAAGGTAGGTAAAATGTACTATCAATTTTAAGCTGTTAAACAGACATGACATTGGAAATGCGTTTGCAATTGTTACAGGATGGTATTGTTTCTAAACACAGTTTAAATTACACAGTAATTACTTTAAGGATGCTTTTTGATTAGTTTTAGATTACATTGACCAATAGGGGTCTTATGCCTAGATATCACACCTAAGGCTCTCTACAAGGTAAGTATGCCTTTTCTTGCTTTGAGTTATAGTTACTGTTTTCCTGATTGTGAGAAGCTGGCCTGTCATATGATGTCCACTAATGTAAGTGGGCACCTTGCACCAGTCCAGACAACCCTTATGGTGATTTAAGAGATCTCAGACAACCTTAGAAAGCTGACCAAGTGGTAGCTGTGGAGAGCAGCCTTCAGGCTTAGTCTTGAAGGAGTGTAAAGCAGCTTGTTTTACCAGAAAGCAATCTCATAGTATAGTTCCAGTATCTGCCACACGGAGATATACACAAAGCACACAATACTATAACAAAGAAATCACAGTAAATAGCACTAGTACACAGCGGGCCCCAGGGGTGGACCCAACCATATACTAAAAAAAAAATTGTATAAGAACCACGGCTCGAATCAGGACAATGTTGAGAGGAAGTAGAATGCTGGGACCCCAAGGAACCACCCAAGGTGAGTAGATAGGGACCCCACGGAGAGCGTCTGCAGTGTGATTTCAAGACATCCACATCCGTACAAGTCTATGTGAAAGGCGCGGTTGGATTTTTAAAGATTAAGGACCCTTCCCAGTGGATCCTGAAGAAATCCAGTGGAAGACAACAGGTTGGAGAGTCACCCCACCCGTGGATACCATGGTATTCAAGGTACCTATCCCAGGGAAATGGTGCATAGGTGTGAAGTGGTGTCGGAAACCACTGTCGAACCCAATGGAGGACTTCAGGAAAGTGCCACTGCTGGAAGAGGAGAAAGTGGCGGTGGGAATCCAAATGTGGAGTCTTGATGAAGAGTACCTGAAAGCAGAGGGGACAGAGTCGGGGTCACTTGAGAGTGACCAGGGGCTCGGTAGACGAATGCCCACAGATGTCGGGTGCTTCAGAATAAATGTCGATGACCTTGAGTCCGGCAGGAGCACCAACAAGCCTTAGCAAAGGCAACCCATGCAGGAAGTCAAGAAGGATTAGTTACTTACCTGTAATCCTAGTTCTCTTCCAGGGGTATACTCATTAAAGTCATAAGCACTGAATTATCTCCACCCATGAGCGGGAACCTGGAACACATAAACAACATACATATATATGTGTAAATATACCAATAAGTACATAGTACTAAACTAATTATACACATATACATGTATAATAACCATAATATGAAGCCTAACATATATACATAGGCTAATAAAGCCAAACTTACACACATTCTGAAGCATGAAAACATGTTGTATATAAATGCAATAAACAGGCATGAGCCTAAAATGCATTTCATAACTATGAAAACCTTTTATTTTCATCAAAGAACCTGTTGTAAACAGGTATTAGCCTAAAAAGGCTGCATATGAAAAAATGTCTGTGTACAGAAAATCAGACTGGCACCCTGCCTTTAAGGCCCCAGAGAATCTGCACACTTTGCCTTTAAGGCCTCCAGGAGAACTCTGTTCCCATCATGCACCACAGGTGACAGTTAGGTCAGTTCTTTTGTACGGTACAGTAAACTTTAGCAGGAATCTGCACTTAAAAACTTCATAATACATATTGAAAAAACCTCAATGCTACTGCTCCCCCGGGGAGGCGGGAGGGTGCTTATGACTTTAATGAGTATACCCCTGGAAGAGAACTAGGATTACAGGTAAGTAACTAATCCTTCTCTTCCAGGGGATACTCATTAATAGTCATAAGCACTGAATAGAGTAGCAAGCTCATACCCACCAGAAGCGGGCGAACAGATAAATGCATAGCCACACTTTTAAACCATAGTGTTTAGCTAGAATTAGCAAACAAATTTCTGAGGGATGCTTGTCCCACTTGTGCATCAACCTGCGCATCAGAATCTAGACAGTAATGGCGTGTAAACGTATGCACTGAACGCCAAGTAGCTGCTTTACATATCTCTGACATAGCCACATTCCTAAGGAGAGCTGTGGTAAAGTAAAGTAAAGTAAAGTCCACATTTGTAAAGCGCACAATCACCCGTAAGGGTCTCTAGGCGCTGGGGGGCCGTCGGGAAGATTAAGCGAGCTATTGCCCAGAGTCACATGGTGCTGGGTGGTAGAAGCTTTCCCCCTCGTAGAATGCGCCCTAGGTCTACCTGATAAAGACGTGTGGGCTAGCTGATAAGCCAGTAGGATACATGACACTATCCATCTAGAAATGGATCTCTTGGACGCTGCCAAACCAGTACTCGTAGGACCATAGTTCACAAACAGACGGTCCGAGTGCCTCAAAGACTTTGTTTTATCTAAGTAAAATTTCAAAACCCTTTTCAGATCTAACGAATGTAGAGCCCGTTCAGCCGGACTCGAAGGGTTTGGGAACAAAGTAGGCAATGTTATGGTTTGATTAATATGAAAATCTGACACCACCTTGGGAAGGAAAGCAGGATGAGTTCTGAGCACCACTCTGTTTCCATGAACAATAGTGTACGGTTCATTGCAACACAGAGCCTGGATTTCGCTCACCCTACGAGCAGAAGTGATGGCCACCAGGAACGCTACTTTCCAAGATAAGTGTTGTAAAGACACTTTATGAATGGGTTCAAAAGGGGGACCCATTAACTTGGTCAACACCACATTAAGCTCCCAAGGTGGAGAAGGAGACCTGACTGGAGGATACACCTTCCTTAAACCTTCTAGAAAATCCTTCACCACAGGCATCTGAAAGAAAGATATCTGTCTTGGCGATTTTCTATAAGCAGTTATTGCAGCAAGATGGACTTTGATGGAACTAAACTGCAAACCAGATTCAGCAAGGTAAAGTAGATAAGGTAAGATCACCTGTTCTTGACCATGAAAAGGGTCAAGACCCTCACTCTGACACCAAAGGTAAAAGCGTTTCCACTTAAATCCGTAGGATTGTCTTGTAGAAGGTCGCTTTGCCTCCTTAAGGATGTTCATACACTCCGGATTCAACTGCAAGTGCCCATACTGGATGACTTCAGGAGCCATGCTGCCAAGCGCAGGGAGGGCAGATTGGAATGAAACACTCGCCCCTCCTGTTTGGACAGAAGATCCGGGCGACAAGGTAATCTCCTGTGTGGCACTTCTGACAACTGGAGGAGATCTGGAAACCACCACTGGCGTGGCCACTCTGGGCAAATCAGTATCATTCTGGAGTCGGTCTTGTACATCCGGTTGATCACTGCCGGCATCAACAGTGTCGGTGAAAAGGCGTACAGCAAGTTTTGACACCAGTCTATCAAAAGGGCATTCCCTTGAGACCCTCTCTGGGAGAACCTGGACGCGAAGACGGGGCATTTTGTGTTTGCCGCGTCTGCGAACAGATCGATGTCTGGTGTTCCCCAATCCTGGAAAATGCTGTGCGCGACATCCTCGTTGAGAACCCAGCCGTGCGCTTCGGCGAAGTCTCTGCTGAGGTCGTCCGCCTGTGAGTTGAGACTCCCTGGCAGGTGAACCGCTGTTATTGACAGGTCTCGTGCTAGCAACCAATGCCAGATGGTCTGGGCTTCTATGGACAGAGTCCTGGACCTGGTCCCCCCTGCTTGTTTAAGTAATACATTGTAGTTGTATTGTCTGTTTGCACCAGGAGGGACCGAGTCTGTAAAGATGGAGCCAGGGACTTGAGAGCAAGATGGACCGCTCTGAGTTCGAGTAGATTGATGTGATATCCTTTCTCGAAGTATGACCATAGCCCTTGTACCTGCCGAGGGCCATATGCGCCCCCCAACCTTGGAGAGAGGCGTCTGTGATCAGAGTCTGCGTTGGTGGGTCCTGATGAAAAGGAACTCCCTTCATCAAGTGTGTCTTTTTCATCCACCACCGGATGGAATCTCTTGCAGACTGTTGGAGATGAATTCGATCCTCCCAGCATCCCGTCCTCTGCTTCCACTGATCTTCCAGACACTGTTGTAGAGGACGCATATGCAAACGTGCGTTTGGCACGATGAAGATTCACGATACCATGGACCCCAGGAGAGAGGACACTTGCCGAACTGTCGGACGTGCAGACTGAAGGAGAAGAATACACTTCGCCTTGATGGATAACCACCTCTCCTCCGAAGGACACACGTTTTCTTTTTCCGTGTCCAGTTGAGCACCCAGGTAGTGGATCTTCTGGGTGGGGTTCATTATGAACTTCTTGTAATAGACTTGAAGACCCAACTTGCACATGAGTTGGAGGCATATCGATAGATGTTCTTCCAGTAGAGATGGGGATAAACTCTTTAGAAGCCAGTCGTCTAAGTATAGGATAGAAGGATATATGAAAATCCGTCTCTTTCGAAGACAAGCCGCAACTACCGCCATGCATTTGGAAAATGTTCTGGGAGCTGATCTCAGGCCGAATGGGAGTACTGCGTACTGATAGTGAAGAGCAGCTACTTGAAACCTGAGAAACTTGCGATGTTTTCTGGATACCGGAATATGAAAATAAGCATCCTTCAGATCGAGGGAGCACATCCAATCCCCCTGATGTAACTGGGGGAAGATCTGATGAAGAGCCAACATTCGAAACCTCTCCTTTCGAATGAATTTGTTCAACCGTCTCAAATCCAGAATGGGTCTGAACTCCGTAGCTGGACCTTTTTTCTTTACGAGAAAAAATCGAGAGTACAGGCCTTGACATCTCTGCTGAGATGGGACTAGTTCTATGGCCTTCTTCTTCAGAAGGATGTTCGCTTCCTGTTGTAAACGCTTTACATTCCACTGTACATCTTTAGAGGACGCATGACAGGGGGTGGCTTCTTGAATCTCAAAAGGTACCCGTTCTGAATGATACCCAGCACCCATCTGTCCTTTGTGATCTGTTTCCACTCGTCCAGAAAACACACAACACTTCCTCCAACCGGAGTGGCACACGGTTGTGGAGGAAGCCTCCGTTCATTGTTTTTGAGGCTGTTTGGTAGCGGATGACTGCTGCCTATTTCCATTGCCTCTACCTCGCCCAGGTCGCCGCTGTTGAAATTGCGACCTCTGTTGATTCTGGCCTTGGTTTTGCGAGGACCAATTCGTCTGTTGGCTCCTCTGCTGGAAAGATCTCTTGTCAAAGGGACGAAAATTACCCCGTCGTTTAAAGTCTTTCTTCTTTTCAAGACCTACGGCCTTAAGAGTGTCCAACTCCACTTTCATCTTGGACATCTCATCGTCAGCGTGAGATCCAAACAGAGTCGAACCATTAAACGGTAAATTCACTATTTTACTCTGGGCCTCAGGTTTTAGCCCAGTAAGGCGAAGCCAAGCTGAACGCCTAGCACAAACACCATGTGCATAGCCATGCGCTGACAGATCCGCCGAATCAGCAGCCGCGCTAATGCTCTGGTTAGCCAGCAGTCCGCCTTCTTCCACAATTTCCAGGAAATCCTTTTGATCTTCCTTAGGGAGTTTATCTGCAAAACGAGCCACCGAGTCCCAGAGCAGACGATCATAGCGGCCCAGTAAGGCTGCCGCACTGGCCACTCTCATGACCGACCTCGAGGTGTTACACATTCTTTGCCCCAAGGAATCCATACTCTTGCTATCCTTTTCAGGTGGAGCAGAAGAGGTAGATGCTGCAGAATGCGCTTTTCTGACTGCCGCCACAATAAGTGAGTCTGGAGGTGGGTCAGAGCACAAAAATAGTGGATCTTCTTCTGGAGCCTTGTACTTTTTTGCAATCCTAGAAGGACCTGAACCCACAGTGGCCGGAGTCAAGAATGTTCTCATTGCTGGTTCTATCAAACCGGGCACTAACGGCAGAAGAGGCCTGCCAGTCGTCTTGTGATGCAGGGTTTCAAAGATGACTGACGTTGCCACTTGGGGAACTGCCATCTTGATGTTGAACTTATTCGCCCCACGACATAGCACATCATTAAATGTGCTCAAATCATCTACGGGAGACACTCTGGAAGGCGGAGTAGATGATATAGTGGGAGAATAGTCTCTATATGAAGACTTTGAAGAGGACGCAGATGACGTAGAAGATGGTGAAGGGGATCTACGCCGTCTCTGAGGAGTTGCCGATCGCTGCCTCCTACGCTCCCTCGAACGTGATCTCTCTCTCACTAGGGATTTCGAGCGTGATCTTCTATGCAGCTCCGTCTGAGGGACCGGAGACCTCATCCCCATCAGTCCTGCATCTGGACGCATCTTCCAATGTCTCAGGCTTTCCAGCCACCTCGGTGACATGTTAAGAGGCCGTTCACGCTCAGGAGAAGCCTCAGGCGAAAGCTGCACAATATGCCGCCCTGCTGAAGACTTGGAGGCTCTGGAGACTACACTGTGCTCAGAGTTCGATGAGCCAGATGGAGTCCCTTGTCTGGGCTTCAATTGTCTGTCATCTAACACCTGCCCTGAGGTTGAGCCAGAATGCGCCACCACAGAAGAGTCCTGGAGCACTGTCTCTTGACCCGCCGCAGACCTGTCGTCTTGCTGACCCTGCGGTGAAGATGCCACTAAAGGTTGTGGGCTTATTTCTGACCTCGACAAAGACCTAAGTGAGGTCCGAGAGGCTGGTCTTGATAGTTTTGAAACTGACCTGTTATCAGGTGGGGGAGACCTAGACTCTGACACTCCATGCTTCGAGCCCGAAGCAAGTTTCGACGTCGACCTACGACGCGATGGAGACCTCGACCTTCTCTTTTTAGGTCTCGACGTCGAATTCTTCGACGCCGATCTTCCTCTCGACGTCGACCTTTTCCTCGACGACGACGTACGTCTCTTTCTCGACCTCGGTCTCCCCTTCGACGTCGATCGATGACTCCCTCTCGACGTCAACACTGGGTCCTTCGACGTCGACACTCGATCCTTCGACGTCGGAAGCCTCTCTTCTCTCGACTTCGATCTCTTACGATCCTTCGACGTCGAACCTTGCACCGCCGACGTCGTCCTTACTGCAATCGACACCAGATGTCTCGACGTCGAAAAAGATTTCGACGGCGACTGTCGAGACGCTGAACCTTGCCTCACCGGCGAAGTCCTCGACATCGATGGAGCCCTCTCCGACGCCGACAATACTGACGGCAATATGGATCTCGAAGTCGAGCGCACATTTTTTGATGGCGACGCTCCCTGGAGTCGATGTTTCTTAGTTCTACCTTCAGGAGAAGCTGTTCTTCGATGTTTGGGTTGAGAAGATGGCTTAGCAGATGATAACAAGCTCTTAGAGCCCTTCTCACCACGGCTTTCTCTCTCCAGAAGGCCCAGCAACCTCATTTTCTCCCTTTCTCTTAGAGTCCTACTAGAAAGGTTGAGGCAGTGATAACACTCTTCCACCTTATGAGAAGCTGGAAGACAAACCACACAAACAGAGTGTGGGTCCGTTTTTGACATCTTCTTCCCACAGGAAGGACATTTGTAAAATAAAGGTGGCATTCTGACTAAAAAACCACCAACAGTTTAGTCAGAAAAAGGTATTAAACCACCACCAGAGAAGTATATTGTCAAAAAAGACAAGAAAAGAACAACTTCTGACAGAAAAAACTGCAAATTTAGCAGAGCTCAAGTTCCAGGTTCCTCACAGAACAAGCCGGAAAAAAGAACTGACCTAACTGTCACCTGTGGTGCATGATGGGAACAGAGTTCTCCTGGAGGCCTTAAAGGCAAAGTGTGCAGATTCTCTGGGGCCTTAAAGGCAGGGTGCCAGTCTGATTTTCTGTACACAGACATTTTTTCATATGCAGCCTTTTTAGGCTAATAACTGTTTACAACAGGTTCTTTGATGAAAATAAAAGGTTTTCATAGTTATGAAATGCATTTTAGGCTCATGCCTGTTTATTGCATTTATATACAGCATATTTTCATGCTTCAGAACGTGTGTAAGTTTGGCTTTATTAGCCTATGTATATATGTTAGGCTGCATATTATGGTTATTATACATGTATATGTGTATAATTAGTTTAGTACTATGTACTTATTGGTATATTTACACATATATATGTATATTGTTTATGTGTTCTGGGTTCCCGCTCGTGGGCGGAGATAATTCAGTGCTTATGACTATTAATGAGTATCCCCTGGAAGAGAAGGTGCATGGTTGGGACCAGTAAGGTCAATGAGACTCACCGCAAGCAGGGCAGTCAGGGCAGGCCCCGAGCGATCAGGGGAGCCCAAAGAAAACAAAGATGACCCTTAAATGTACCCACAGGGCGGAGGCACAGGAGTCGTGAGAGCACCTTGAGCAGCTCACCAAAAGCAGCAGGTCACGGTGCCCACGAGGCGGTGTAGCTGAAGATCTTGGTGGAAGAAGTTGCCGGAGGTTGGGGCTACTTGGAGCCCAATGCACTTGTCGCAAAGTTGTCATCAAGCATATGCACTTGCAAAAGTATGCCGTGCACAGGGGTTCAGTTCATGCAGCCCCCACGAGGGAATCTGAATTCAAACTTGGTGAGAGGGCAGCTCGGGCTTGGGAGACATAGATAATCACCACCTGTGTTGTGGAACCCTTCGGATTCCGCCGGAGCTCGTGCTCAGCAGACTGTTTAGCACTGTTGAAGTGCCTATGAATGTAGAGGAGTGACTCCTTCACTCCAAGGGAGATTACATTGGTTGTCCTTGATGCTTCACATGCCTTGGAAGGTTCCTGTATGATGCACAGGCACAGACGATGCAGCAGACTGGAAGGGAGGCAAATTCAGGCCCAAACGAAGTCCAGACGGTAAAAGTGCAGTGGTTTCAGTTCTGAATCTTATCCCACAGCGAATTTAGGGACCTACAACCAGGTAAGCCCTTAAGTACCTTATGGAAAGGGTTGGGAAGATTCAGGGGAGCATTCCAGGGGAGGGTCTGGACAGGAAGGAGGTTACTCCCATGTCCAGTGTCCATTTTCACGCCAGAGCGGGAGCCACCAGCTCCCAGGACTGGTTTGGACAGGACTATGCACAGGGACACCAAATATGCCCCAGATGCAGACTTTCAGGCACTGGCAAGTGCCCCTACCCAGCTCTAATACACTAAATCCTGTCGTGGAGGTGGTCACACCTCCCTGTGACAGGATGCCTATTGTTCTGCCTTCCCCTGCTTGAGCTTGGTTCTGCAGCAGGAGGGCAGATATATGTCTCTGGTCGGCAGCAACCATTTTGTGCTGTTCGGGACTAGAAGGCTGGTACCGGGAACACCGAGAGCCTAACGGATGGCTTTTCCAGTGCTGGAAATCATACCTCCCACACCGTTTACGGTGTGAGGGTATGACTCCAACATGTGTGGTACCAAACATGATAGGATTAGTTGCAGCCGTTTTCGAGATGGTCATCGCGAGGTCAAGCAATGCTCCTCTATATAGTATAAGTAGGCTTTCCTGTTTTCAGTTTCTATTTTTGGTAAATTCTGGTGGGGTTTTTGTCAGTTTCTTCAATACCTTAACCCCTTCAGTGCTAATGACAAGGGTAACTCGTCATGGAGTTTCCATTGATTTCAATGGAAAGTCAATGGAAGTGCATCAGGTGCCTTAGCAGCCAAGTGGTTAAAAAACTGTGGTTATCAGTGGTTACACATTTTCACGCCATTAAAAATAACAGAAAGAGTGTTTTTCCGGTGTTTATGGAATTTTAATTTAATTTTAATTATTGCTTGTCTTCTGCACTGATAATGCATGTGTATAGATAGCGTGTGCAGAGGGTATATGAGGTCCACATTCATTTTTACTGCACTAGAATGGACTACAAAGTCAATAGCATTCTTCATTATCCCTGAAGATTGCTAAGATGCTTTCAGCCTACCATCTGGCAAGTGACAAGGATCTCTTTCAGTGAAGCACTTCAGCTTAGGTATCGATTTTGACGGCCATCATACAACTTTTTCATATATGAAGCTGAATTACTGCAAATACAAACACAATCACTCCAATCTTTATTGAACTTGGTAGGAACTTTTTCAGACGCATTCCATGTGACATGACATGAGTTCCTTTTTTACCAAACATCTGGTGTCATGTTTTCACCACTATCTCAGATGCTTGGTGACAACATTCTTTTCACATATACCTGTCGCTATATCTTGCATTGAATGTTTAAAGCCTGGGGTTTTCACTTGCAATCAATACCGACTCACTAGAAAAGGGGGCTCATGTATCAAAGGATTTCTGTGGGTAAATGTGATGATACATATTAGGAAAGATTCGTATGAAACCAGCCATTTTACCTGTCAGTGAAATCAAATGTAGCCAAAATACCAAATATGATTTTGATATTTTCTGATTCTCTACAGTTTATAAAATAAGTAAGACCTAAAACATGCATCTAAATACTGCATGTTTAGACTAAAGACCAAAAAACAGAGAAAAGCAGAAGGAAGAAGAGACAATGTTTAAGTGACATTCCTAAACAACAGAAATCAAGCAGAGTAATGTTAGCCCAGTCTTTTTTCTATGCTACCTTGTATAACAAAGTTACATTGTATTGCCCCCTTCAGGAAGAAATAAAAATGACTCTTTCACTCATCTTTTCCTTTCTTTGAATGGCACTTGGTTTGTGGTTGCAAAGGTGTTTTTTTAGTGTTTATATGTTTACACTTATGATGGGTATTTTTCTTTTGGTGGGGTTTTATCAGTTATTATAGGTTTAAACCTAAAACCAGATAGCCTAAGTATAAGGCTGCTTCACTGACAACCCGGGAGATTGGACTCCGTAGGCTGCAGTGGTGTCCTGTTCACCCTTTCACTTAGAACTAAGTGGCACCTTCTCACTTAGAACCAAGCACCCTGCCCTCAGGATTGTAAAGGACTGCTATAGGGGTGAGTTATTGGTTTAAAGTGCAGTGACCCTCAGATATAGTAAACCTATATCTTTAGTAAGTAGTGCATGCACCAACTTACACAGGCTGCAATAGCAGGTCTGTAGTTACATTTTGAATGGTCTCTCATGGGTGGCATAATACATGCTGCTGCCAATGGGAGACCTCTGGGGTACCTATGCCCTGGGTACATGGGCACCATATACTAGGGACTGGCAAGAGTACCCCAGTATCCAATCTGGGGTGTACCTATGTACATAGCAGAGCAGTTTAGGGATAAAGCAGATAGACTGGGGTCCTGATTAGCAGGATCTCAGTCAGACTAGTCAAAACACAGCTTAGTACCAGGCAAAAAGTGGGGGTACCCATGCAGAAGGATCCTACCTTCCTACACCAATACAAAACAATAGTTCAACACTTAGAACATTTTAGGCCAAAAATCTCAGAACATGGGTTCGTATGGAAAAAACGGTTATTGGTTTAACAGGTAAGTGAACGTCTTACAAGTGGGAGTTTTGGAGTTAGGACCAAGGTTCCCCAAGGTCTAGATGGGCACTCGAGTTGCACCACCAGCGGCACTGGGGCGGCCGGCTGCAGAGTGCAGGGGTGAACTGTTAGCTAATGGGGCCTTCAGTTGGGGACTGCTTATGAGCAGGCCGCTCGGGTGTGGGAGCAAAGCTCCTGGGTTTAAGTTCAGCACTGAAGGGGCCAACAATCAGCACAGGAGCTGCACCACCAGCGGCATAGGGGCGGCCAGGTGCCGTGTGCCAAAAAGACATCGGGATCCTGTGGTTTCCAATGGAGACTTTTGGTTTGGCAAAGTTTCTGCAGGCTCGGGCAGGGAGATTTCCTGAAGGCGACCACCGACTGGAGAGGTAAGTTGGATTCTTGGGGATGACTTGCCACCATCGGCTGGATCACCCAAGGCTCTGGGGTATCGGGTGCAGGGGTTTCTTTTGGGGTCGGGTCTCCTTACCAGCTCCGGTCGCGGACGAGGGGACCCTTCAGGTTGAAGCTGCAGGCGTCATCTTGAAGCTTGAGGGAGGTTGGGGATCACCAGATTTCAGGTCAGGATCGCTGGGGAGACGTACTTGTGGTGTTAGGTCACTTGAACTCTGGCCATGGGGGCGGGTGAAGAGTGGTGCCGAATCGTAGAGGCGCCTGGATCTGGATTCTGTGGGTGAGTCTTTGCTTGAGCAAATCCACTGCTAACCGGAGACAGAGGGCCCGATTCACAGAATGAACTTAAGACTAAATCCTAAACTTACTACTATTTTGGTATTCACAGAATGCACTTACTACTTTTGGCATTCACAGAATGAACTTACTACTTTTGGTATTCAAAGAATGAACTTACTACTTTCGGTATTCACAGAATAGACTTACGACTACTAACTTTACGTCCGCACCCGGGCCGTAATTTCCGCCTCTGGGTCGGAATTTACAGCGGGATTTACAATTCCGGCCTGCAATTTTCAGCTCTGCGTCGGAATTTCCGATTCTGGGCCGGAAGATACGAATTTTGGCAGTTGGTCATGTTAGCCAAGGGTAAACACCAGTCCAAGTGCCTACCATCCCGCACCATGGATCAGCTGACACACTGCCGCCAATCGCAGCCAAGAGCTCTATTTTGCCATGATGAATGTTGCCAGTGCCTACCATCCCCCAACACGCTCCAGCGGAAGCCAATTAACACTAATTGACCAGTACCACAAAAAACATAAAAGCAGCACACATTGAAGGAACAGGTTTGGCCACAGAGAGTTAGTGTCCACAACGCTCACATTGCCAGAGAAAATGGAAATGAGGAGAAAGAGGAACTTTACTGCAGAGGAGACCACCATGCTTGCGGAGTTCATAGTCAGGCACCACAAACACCTATATGGACTTCCACCCTACTGCACCAGTGGGACCCCGAAGGCAGCCCTTTGGCAGCAGTTAGCCACTGCTGTCTCAGCATTGGGGAAGGAGAGGCGCACAGTACAGGACATCAAGAAAAAGTGGCAGGATGAAAGGAAGAGGGTGAAGGAGAAGTACTCCAGAATTGAATTAAGCAGGATCCTCCCTGCTGCATACCCAGGACCCTGCATCCGTCTCACCCCACTGGAGGAGGATATCCTGACCCCAATACACCCCCAGTTGGTCCATGGGCTGCCTGTCAGTGATGTCCGCTACGTGGTACCAGCTAAATGGAATGAAAAGAAAAAGTGCATGAAAAGATTGTCTGTGTTACACTGTCATTGTGAGTAAGGAACTTGTCCAAAGTGTATATAAAATATAGTCAGTCAGAGACTCATGTGTCACCCTCTATGTAGCAACAAACTAAAGCGTTCAAGAGGGTCTAAAAAAGCCAAAGGCTGAGTGCGTGGTCGGCAAACATTAGTTGAACAGCAAACCAGAAGATGACCCTAAAAAAAGGTACGCAGTGACAACTTGTTCGATGTTCAAAGAGTACCCATCAGTCACCACACGAGACCGCCCTTCATCATTTGGGAATATTCATGGAACCATCGATGGAAGTTGTCAATATAAAGGAAGAGGGAGACTAGATGGTTAATAGTTCTTCCTTCCTATAAGCAACAGTATGGTTTAATCACTTAGTGAGACTGATAAGTGATGCAAGTGTGGTATGACTGGGGAAGTGCAGTGCAAAAACTAAAATGAAGGTGAAAATAATTAGAAAAAGGTGTCTAAAATTGGGTCAGGGAGCACATAATACATGTTTATTAGGGTGATGCTTGCCTCTCCAAAGTTAAAAACAATTTAAATGTGTAAAGACAGTTTGAAAAATATACTGTCTGAATTAGAGTCAGGTCAACATGTTTCAGCAATTCTCGGACATAGTGATCCTTGCTTTCTTCAGGACCTATTTACACTAAATTGCTACTGCAACAAATACTAAAACAAAAGTGAATATAACTGGACAATCACTAAGAATCACCTGCAGTATCCAGGTGAAGCTGTCTTGTCCTCGCTCACAGCTCGTGTCATTCACTGTAGGGTCAGAAGAAACAAAAGGCAGTAGTACAACCAACTTTATGCTCTCTATGTAGCACCACAAATCCCAGAATCCCTTGCATTAGAAAAGGTTAATCCATCCCCTCTTTTGAAAACATGGGCACAGTACTGCTGCCGTACATACACAACCCTGCTAAGTAGCACTTGAGAAATATTAGCAGGGAAGCGCCAGTACCAATGTGACATGCAATTCAACCCTTGCGCAACCATGGACGCGTCACATTTACATTGCGGTGCACTGTGGCACAGGGATAGACAGATATGTGTTGCATCTGAGGGTGTTTAGGGGAGCTTCTATGGAGTAGTGTCGCAAGTGCGATGCAACTCCAATAATGTCCACGGACTGCCCATACCTATAGTGCTGCGCCACTCCTTACGTCTGCTTCAAGCAGGAATAAGGTTGCGTCGCAGCGACCTCTGAAAAGTGACTTTCACTGCATCAAGTTTATGCGGCATATCCCAAAGCAATGCCCACCCTGCCTACATCAAAGCTGACGCAGGTTCAATGTTGCGCAGGGCCTCACAACGTGACGCTTCAACATAGATGAGTCACGTTGCTAATAATTCTGAATGTGTTGTCTGTTGTACACCAGAAGTGATGCAACAGCAGTGTAAATCTTTTTTCAAGGGGCGTGTAAACCTGCCACAAATTCTCCAAGAAGTACATCACCCTGTGCCAGCCTAAATCACAAAGCAGAAGGTGAGAGAATCATCTGATCAAAATATGTCATACACATATTCTGTTGTCCATTTCCCACTCTGCCACGCCATTACATCCCCAACACACCACTGCTCCTACCTGCCCCGTCTGCGGCAGTACTTCACAACAGTGTTAGCAGGCAGAAGATATGGGGAAATCCCTGAAAAGTTCCACAAGCATATTTCCCATTTGGTTACTTTTCGCTCTTCTCACCCATTGACACATCCAGCCAGAACACAGACAACTGCAGTAGCAGAGGTCACCGCATCTACTGGGAGGAATCAACAACATACAGAGGAAGGCATTACAACTTCACTAACTGGTAAGTCAAACTGGCCAGGAGATGGTCAAAATGCATACATTGTCAGGAGACGACAGAGGGACAAATAGTGCCCACCTACGAAAGTCAACCAGAGATGCAAAAATTGCTTCATTACAATTGGAGTTGTCAATGGACATTCACCTTTACCATATGAAATTTGTGAACAGCGAAAGACAAAATATAAAACGTCTTGGCTCATCATACCTTTGTAATTGTGGTACATAACATGTATTTCACCAACAGTCCCAGACCGGGGAATCCAATCGTGTAATCGAGTGCCACAACTAGTTAAAAGGGTGTGCCCACTATATATAATAGTGTCTGTAGACCTAATCAAGAAATCCTATTTGCACAGATATGGTAATGATGAACAAGCAGTGAGATACCAGTCTCAGTAGTATTGACAATGTATCCACTGTCCAACTTCAAATCTTTACAATGTACATTAAATTGCACAGTCCACACAGCTGGTCATGTACTGCTTACATTGGATGGATTATTTGTTGGGCATCAACAAAACACGATAGTGGACCTTACCTCTGGATTCGTAGGCATGTAATATTGATATAGGTTGCATCTAGGTAGTGGGCCCATTCTAAGTTTTATGTGGGATCACTCATGACATTATGTATGACACACTTCTGCAACGGTGGTACCCACAACTGCATGTGCTCGTCCTTTGTGCCAGAAATTGAGGGCATCACATGTGGCAGCAGAAAGGTAAAGTTGCAAAACACACTTATCATTGCAGGTACAATGTGGTCCTCCCAGAATCAAAGACACACACTGACTTCTGCTACAAGGTTGGACGTGACATCTGTTCAGGAACCACACACTGCTTCGATGCTGGGCCAAGGTAAGTCAACCCTAGAATAAATCTGGCAGATTGCTCATTAATTGGGCCTTTCACCTCCACTGTATGTTGTATGTGTTGTACAGCACTGTTGTCCTGCATCACAACATGCTCACATATGGCAATTGAACACATGGCAGATCAGACCCTGGTGGCAAATGAGAGACTGACACAAAATGTATGCCAAGTGAGTGCAGAATGGACATACAATAGAACAATGTGTCATATGAACTGACCAAAACACAACAGGCTTGAAATTCAATGACAGGATAAATCCCTAGCAAAATATACATGGTTAAATCAAAATGAAATACGAATGGCTGAGGCACACACTGATGACAGTTATGGACCTTTGAGATGGGCGTAGGGGCTGCTAAGGTGAATCTTCATGCAGTTACACCTGCAAAATGACTTGGCTGAAGAGCAACACTATTATCCAGTGCAGGCGAGAAGCCTCAAAGCAATGTGTTATCATAACCAAATGTTGTTTTTTGCTTGCCTCCTCTTCTACCGTATACACATGTATAGGTGAGTGTTTGACATATGAGGTTTGGATGTCTGCTGCACCAGACACCATCTGTTGTCAGCTAAGTAGAACCATGATGTTGGAAATAGAGTATGGGAACAGAGGACACTCAAAGGATAGACATAAGAAATCTGTGTTCTCTCATTCAAAAATAAGCTGTGTGACCTCATGGATAGGGAAGCACAAATGAGCAACATCATTTTCCTGACTACTGCACATCTCACACATGCACTCCTTTCTGACTTGTCAACAGACAACATTACACTCATGAAAAAGGTTGGCAGAATGGTAAAGGTGAAATCAGTGTAATGCGGATGAGTCCGGGTCATTTATCCCCTTCCTTGAAATATCAGTAACCTTGTCATACAAGTTTCTCAGTTGATGTGTCATCTTATTGATGTCAGTGCTGCATAGCAGTAACAGTTGGCAAATGCTGCATGTGAGCAGGTGGCCACATGTAAAGTCCATGAGGTAACCATGCTGCACATTCTCCTGGATTATCCGCAAATGGTTATTGAGAATGACATGTTGGCGCATAGCTACAATCTGTTGAACTAAAATATCACAGCTGCTGAGAGGATGATACCACTGCAGCGGACACCATCCCGGGGATGCATGGCATCCTGGCTGCAGCAGTGAAACCCTTGTGGGCCTGTCCTTCAGGTAATTCTGGCATGAGGCGTGTCATTAGCTTAGATTACTAAGCCATGACAGAGACCAAGATCCCCTTCAGCATGGAATCAACAGTTGTTGTTTACAAAGCGAAATAAAAATCATGAGTGTCACATGTGCCTGTCTGTCAATTGGTGATGCAGATCA
Organism: Lissotriton helveticus; assembly: GCF_964261635.1. Lineage (NCBI taxonomy): Eukaryota > Metazoa > Chordata > Amphibia > Caudata > Salamandridae > Lissotriton > Lissotriton helveticus. The sequence continues at coordinate 1,239,956,344 of NC_136059.1, read as the reverse complement.
TTGAGAATGTTGTCCCTACCCTCTACAGCTATGTCTACAACATCTATGAGGAGACAGGTTCAGCAGGATATACCAGAGGGGAACGCGAAGGGGCAGAAAGATGTGGCTGGAGCTGGTGAGTTTGCAAGTATTATGTCCATCTCAGTGTAACACCTCAGTGCTATGGTGTGAGCGGTCATTTGTGCTGGTACCCTAACCAGGTCACATGATCCTCATCTGCTGATGCAAAGTACAGTTAATACAACCCTGGTGTTGCACCACATGTAATACCAGGTCAATCACTAATACAGTTGCAACCTCTGTGTACCAGATGATGCTGAGGGAGAGGATAACGGACCTACGACCAGTGCTGGCCGAAGGGGAATCAAAGGGGAGAATCCCCTGATCTTCCAGGCAGTCATGTCGGCAGCAAGTCATGCTCAAGAAGAGGAGGAAGATTATGAGGGCGTTGACTTTGTGGATGATGATGACTACATATCCATCCACTCGGTGGATGACGATTCTAATGACATGGCATCACATCCTCCACCAAGCAACGTTCGTCAGCCTCCTCCCAAACCCCAGCATAGAGCAAACCAGCCACAGCTCACACGTATCACAACACAGACATCACTCCCTCACAGCCCTCACGTCCAGGACCGACATGGTGGTTCCCCTACCCGCTCTTTCCTACACAGTGTATCCCTGCCATTCTCTCCACCCTCTGTGGGAAGTACCAGCCCTGTTCTGGTGCAGGTATCCCCTGTGCAGCATTCTCCTGCCCACAGGCTTCCACTTGCCACCCCCCCCTGTTGTTGGACCTGCTCATTACATCCATGGAAGACACCTGCAGAGGGGGCCTGCACCTGGCGATGGTGGCCAGTGGGAGCAGGACTTCTTCCAACAACAGGCAGATGTGAGGCAGGACATTCGTGCCTTGGGTCTACCCTGTCAGACATGTCTGGGTCCCTGCAGGACATGGTCCAATTCCCTCAGGTGGTGGACAGGGTGAGCCAACCTTTGGATAGGACGGATAGAACTTGGCAGGACATGTCCAGGAATATGACAGACCTGATATCCATCCAGAGGAAAGAGAGTGCAAGACACCATGCCTTGGCCATGAAGATGGAGTGCATGGTGAGAGTGATCCAAAGTCTCCCTTCACGGCCAATGCCGGGAAAGGAGCCAACATATCTGCCTGCAGGACAGCACATCTACACACCTGTACCACCAACTGCACAGCACCACAGCAAAGGTACACAAACACACCGTCAAACTGAACAGGCACCCCCACCACCTGCACAACCACCACCGACCTCTGTACAGTCACTCCCACCACCTGCCCAACTACCACCAACCTCTGTACAGTCACTCCCACCCCCTGCACAACCACCACCAACCTCTGTACAGTCACTCCCACCACCTGCACAACCACCACCAACCTCTGTACAGTCACTCCCACCACCTGCACAACCAGCCCTTGTCCAGGCACAGACATCAAATGTGCAGGCACCATCTGCACCTGCACTTGTAGATCACCCTGTACAACACCCACATACGTGTAGGCCACAAGCTCAACCTGTCCCCTCACAGCGATCATCACCCCCAAAATTGCGGCGTCACAAACACTATCGCCAGTGACATTCACGTGGTCAATTTGTCTTGGGGTCCTTATGTGTATAGTGAAAATAAAGATCTACAAAAGTAAGATTCTGTTGTGTATCATGTCCTGTCTAACGATGTAGGCATGTGTGTGTGTGTAAGACACAGTTACAAGTGTAACCCATCATTGCAACAAGCTATTATGTGCATAGCATATGACTCACAAAATATGTGTCCATATTTGGAAACAGACATTCAAAATGAAGTCAAACAAGTCAAACTAAGTAGAATTCCTCAAAGATATTTAAGTAGGAACAGAAAATAACCGTCCATTTGGAAGGGAGAAAGGAAAACAAATGATGATCTTAATGCAGTAGGAGAAAGGAACTTGGATTGAGGTGGGGCAAAAAATATATAATACATCAGGGAGCGTCAGGGAAACCAGTCTATTTACAAGGGGAAAATAAAAACTTTGTCCACAACAACGTCTCAGTCAAAAAGTCAAGTATCCTTCTGGTCATCCTCCAGGACCACAATGTCCCGATCCTCAGTGTCCGTTGCAGGCCATCGGCTGGCTGGTGCAGGAACAGGCACCACATGGGATCGTGACACACGACGAGTATGGGGGGAAACTGTGGGGCAACGGACGGGGGAGACATTGACGGTGGTATGGGAAGGGATTTGGGAGACAACAGACGACACAGCTGTGGCCAGGGAATTGACGTTGGTGGCAAGGTTGTCCAGAGATCTGAGAATGTCCGCTCGCATCGTGCGTATCTCTAGACACACTTGTAGCATGATGCGAGCGGACATGTCTATTGGACCCTCAACCATCCAACTCGGGGGGGGAGGGGAGGGCTTAGTCGTGCAGCAGAATGGCTGCTTGCTAATGTACTGAGCAAAACCCATAGCAAAAGGTGCGGGCTGATTCTGCACGCATTGGTGCCATCCCGACGTCTGTACTTGGCAAAAGACAGGCACTCCAGCAAAGGATAGCCCGGACCCGGAGTGAGGCCTACGCGGCTGGTTGCGTGGCAGACCGCCTGAGGCACGCATCGCTGATCCCTGGGAGAGAGCGGTGGACACTTCCGCTCTTGCTGCGGGGCTTGTCAGAGGCCCTGAGAGAGGAGCGACGGGGTGCCTAGGGGCTGCAGAGCGGGCCCCGGAGAAGAGAGAGAGCAGAACTGCGTGGCCTGCGACCTGGAGCGTGCAATACAGGCCGGGAGTGAGGAGATGAGGAGACCGCGTTGAAGGCGAGATCCGGTAAGCCAGTTGGCAGAGACAGCTTTTACAACTGCATAAGCACACCTGAGCAATGCTACAGCAGGGATACTAAGGAATAACTGCTGGGAGGTGGTTGTAGAGGCTGGCTATTCCAACTATTCTAGGGGAGTAGCGATCCTTATGCGCAGGGGCCTGCAGTGGCGTACCCACAGCACTATGGCATATTGCAAGGAGAGCTATGTCACACACCGATAGAATTAATCAATGTTTATGGCTCGAAGACAGACAGACCGGAATTTTTCCAGGACCTCTGGCATAGGATACGAACATTAGGGCACAATGCGATCCTGTGGGGAGGCGACTTTAACGTAGTCCTGTCAATGATGATGGACCGGCAGGGTTCATCCCGAGCACATCACAAGAGAGCAGCTGAAACACTGCATGATATCATTGACGTCCTCCACCTCATAGATTCCTGGAGGGCCCTGCATCCAACAACAAGAGAAGGCACATGCATCACACACCACCGTAACGCATGGTCGTGCCTAGATTACTGGCTAGTGTTGAAAGACCTACATACCTGGATAGCTGATGCCACGCACCATCCCCGCACGCTATCTGATCACGCCTCGGCCCAGATTAGTTTGCGCCTACCCCCTGCTTATGCCCAGCCCTTTGCCTGGAAATTCCCATCTAAGGCATTGTTGGACTCAGTCTTCCGAGAGGACCTACGTAACAAAATTACAGACTATTTCAAATTAAATGACGGTACAGTTGACTCACCGGGAGTTCTCTGGGAAGCCTTCAAGGCGGTTACACGAGGGAACTGCATAGCGTTGCAATCAGGCGTACTGGGTGACATCCGCAACACACTTAGCAGACTGGAGCGGGAATTAGGGGAGCTAGAACGCTCACAAATGCAAGACCCGTCGCCGGTCACCATGGCAACCATTAGGACTAAACTAACGGAGTTCCAAGATGAGGCTGAGAGAGAGACGGCATACCTCTGTAAACATGCCCAGGCACGACGGTATGGGGAGAGTGATAGACCGAGGAAAACGCTAGCTAGCCTGATGGGCACGCCTAGGGGCTCGGCCTATATTACAAAACTGCGCACAGATAACGAGGAGGTGGCTCGTGCACCGCCTGACGTTCTGGGCGTGATGTCCAATTACTACTCTAAACTGTACAGATCTCAATCAAACCCGTCACAAACAGATATAGCTGACTACCTGGATCACATAGGACTGGCCTGGTTTAATGACTGAGCGCGGAAATATATGGAGCTTCCAATTACTTTAGAGGATGTCACACAAGTTATAAGCGGCATGCCCAGTGACAAGGCCCCAGGGGCAGACGGCCTCACGGCAGCATTTTATAAAGAATATGCGGATATCCTGAACCCCAGGCTGTTACAAGTCTATCAGGAGGCAATGGAGACTGGAGCGCTTCCCCCGACTCTTCGGGAGGCCACCATAATAACCATTTTAAAACCAGACAAAGACCTGATCCGGCCAGAATCATATCGCCCGTTGTCTCATAAATTTAGATGCTAAAATATACGCCAAGCTACTTGCCAACAGACTACAGCCTATGCTGCCGCAAATAGCCCCACCGGATCAGTCTGGTTTCATACCAGGCCGCTCCACTGCCCACAACATAAGGACACTCTTTGGTGTACTTCATTACTTAGTCCCCCAGGTAAAGGCCGCAGCTGCGTTGTTGGACGCCACAAAAGCGTCCGACTCCCTTGAATGGCAATTCCTCTTTGTTGTACTAGCGCGTCTGGGTTTCAGCCCGTTGTTCATAAAGCAAATTCAGGTCTTGTATATCAACCCGACAGCCAGGTTAAAGGTGAATGGCCAGATATCTGAGCCTTTTAACATCACTAGGGGGACACAACAAGGGTGCCCATTGTCGCCGCTGTTGTTCGCTATAGCAATGGAACCACTAGCGGCCAAGCTCCGGCAATTCCAAACACAGAAGAGCATCGGATTTACGACCAAAGGTATTTTGATATCTATGTACGCAGATGCCATGACCATATATCTGACAAACCCCGGCGACACCTTCGATGTTTTGATGAGGGAGTTTATATGCTAAGGAGGGATGACGGGAGTACAGATAAACTGGAAGAAATCTGTGATATTGCCATTAACCGACTCTACTGCTCGCTTTGTGTCAAAGTTCCCGATTCAGTGGGCGGAAGGAGAGACAAAATATCTAGGTATTCATATAAGCAGGTCTCTGCAGGAAATATGGGCAGCGAATTATGGCAGAGCAATAGACTGACTGGAAAGTAAGCTGCCAAGGTGAAAGAAACTACCTCTGTCCTTAACGGGACGCATAGCAATTGCTAAGATGGTGAGCCTGCCCAAATTCTTGTACTTTTTTGTAAATATTCCTATGCCATTGACTATCAATTTCTTTAAGAGACTTCGCTCTAGTTTGCTGGAGTTAGTGTGGGTGGGCAGGCAACCCCGGATTTCATGGAACATACTCACGCTGCCCTCTACACAAGGTGGGTTGGGAGCCCCGGACTTCGAGCTATATACCTATAGTGCGTAGGTTAAATTCCTACATTTCTTGCATCATCCCACACCATTCCAGCCACATGTGGCGATAGAAATAGATAGGATCGCACCACTCCCACTAAACACGGCTGTGTTCAAACCTTATAAGCGCCCAAAGCAGGAAATTGACACAGTAGAGGCGGTGAGATGGGCATGGAACGGTATAGCAAAAAGGGTGAAGCAGAAAGTACTATACGCGCCGCCTATGCCGCTGGACATCAACCCCTTAATCGGCCGTCTCTAGATAAGGCAACTGGGCTGTGGGCAAAGTCACACAACCTGGAGAAAGGCAGTGACCTATTCCCAGATGGTGAGTTTTTAACAATATCGCATATGTGTAACTCACAGACGCCTACAGCATCTGATACGCTATTATATATTATCAGATCAGGGTGGCATGCAGGTCCAAATATAAAGAATTTCCGAGCGAACCGCCCACCTTACCTGCACTGGAGAATATTTAATTGAATCTATCGCCTCGGAAACTCATTACACGCATCTACAGCACTACACAGACCGAGTCCCCAGTCACGCACACTACATCCAAAACAGAATGGGAAGAAGAAGCAGGTTTAGTTATCACTGACAAGCAGCGGCAGTTCTGTTGTACACAGTTGGAATACCTTTCGCCAAATTATAGACTTAGATTAATCCATTTTAATTTCCTGCATAGATTGTATCGCACGCCGTCACAGCTGCTACGCATGGGCTTACTTCCAGATGCGAGATGCTGGAGATGTGGTGCCCAGAGCGCAACGTTTACCCATTTGGCTTGGGATTGTGGACCCGTAACACAATACTGGGTGGATGTCTTTAGACACATAGAGTGCATAACAAATGTCACATTACCGCTCACACCTCTGGTAGCATTATTAGGATATGTACAGGAAACCACAGCGAACACCGCAAACTTACAGCTAATTTGCTGCTATTAGTAAAAAGACAAGTGGCAATTCCTTGGAAGAAACAAGGCCCACCCACGGTGGCTGCATGGATTAGGGCAGTGATGTATTGCAGGGATCAACTGTCAGTCTTTTGGGAGTTAATGCCGAGTAGATCCAGATCATCTGACATCTGGGAACCATTTGCTGCTTGGTTACGATCTGATGGGGCTGACTTCCAGAGGGAATGACTGGCTGTATGAAAGCTGGGGGTCATGTAATAGGTGTTGTAGGACACCACGTTCGAGGCAGAGTACAAGAGTATTATAGTGCATCGTCTTAGCGAAATAGGTAGCGATGTTTATGTGCCGGGATGCTACGAGGGACATGACGCAGGAGACCAAAAACAAGTGCTTCATGAAGCCTGCTTTCTGATGTTAAGGGGAGGTCAATGGGGGGGGGGGGGTTGTAACATTACTTGGAGACTATGTTTGGGAATACGCTCCTTTGCTTTGTAGATTGTGTATTAAGTTGAATTGAATTGCACGCTATATATACCTCGCTGCCTGCCCCTCGGGATGTTGGCTAATCTAGCTGTGTATTGCTATCCGGATACTATGCCACCGGCCCCAGGGTTGTAGGCAAAAGGCAATGTACACTGAGACTGTTTAAAAAAAAAAAGTGATAAATAATAATGATGACAAGAATACAGACAAATAATAAAAAAACTGAATTTTTTTTAAAAAAAACATCCAACCCAAGTCCACAGTCACAGGAGGAACAACACCGGGAGGGGCCTGGGGGGGACAGGAGGGATGTGGTGCCTCAGCATCGGAGAAGATGTTGCGTTCGGCTTGGCGGCTATGAGGAGGGGTACAGGTTGCAGGGGATGCAGCTGGAGCCCCCGATGGCATGGGGGACTCTGTAGGGAGGGCTGATTACAGGCCCAGATTGAATGTTGGCTTGCCCCGGGGACACATCTTGAAGAACCACTGGTGAAGAGTGTGGGGGAGAGTGGCTCTCCACCACATCATGGTCCGAGGTGTCGGGACCTTCAATGTCCACAGCCTCCACCCGGGACGTAACATCAGAGTGCTGTTTTTCCTCATTCCGGGTGGGCACAATGTTATGTTATGTTATAAGTGACTTGTAGCGCGCTCAATTACTCATGAGTGTCCTGGCGCGACTCGAACTGCAGACTGAAAAAAAAGAAAATAATTAACTGGGCTGATTAAAAATATGCGTTTTAAGTAGTTTTTTAAAAATGCGGAAATCCTGGGTGTGGCGCAACAAAACAGGAAGACTGTTCCAAAGAATGGCTACCTTGACCGAAAGTGACTGACCCCCCCCATCCTTGAACGGCGGAAACGGGAAGTGATCTTCAGACGGTGGGAAGCAGAGCGTAGAGATCGGTGGGGGGTGTAAAAGGCCACACGTTAATATAGGAGGGTCCTGAGTCACACAAAGCTCTATGGGCTAGAGTAAGGGCCTTAAACTGCACCCGCTGGGCCACGGGGAGCCAGTGGAGCCAGTGGAGGGCACGCAAATGCGACCTTACACTGGATCTCTTAAGAGATGTTGAATAGGAGTCTGGCCAGCGCGTTCTGGATTAGTTGGAGTTTATTCATCAAGTATCCGGGGATGCCGATGAATAGCGCGTTGGCATAGTCCAAGCGGGACAAGATGAGTGCCCGCGCCACCAATTCTTTCGCCAGCTGCGGAAGCATAGGGAAAAACCTGCTCAGTGACTTAAGTGTGCCAAAACAGACACCCGTCAGTCTCTTAATGTGTTCAGAAAACCTGAGATCTTCCCCGAACCAAAGTCCCAAGTTCTTAGCCGGACCACCCTCAGATAGTGGGCGGGGGAAATCCGGAGGCCACAAGACTTCTGTAAAGAGCGGGGGAAATTGACCATAAAGCAGTATCTCCAATTCCCCCTCGTTGCACTTGAGTTTAGCCTGCGCCAGCCATGTGAACATGGCTGCAAGGCAACTCTGTGCAGCCCCCGTGCTCAAATCAGAGCCATTCCAAGTAAATAGAAGCTGGGTGTCGTCAGCGTAAGCCATGATTTTGGCACCCAGCTCTTCCACCAGGGAGATCAACGGAGTCAAATCCCCTTGCCTCCTGATGTTGAGGCTCCCTCCTCCTCCTCTTCTTCCTCGCTGGTGGAAAGAACGTGTAGCCGCCGCCAAACTGATGGCCTCCTTCTCCGGACTTGTTCCTGCAGGTCTTCTATAACACCTGCTGAGGAGTAAGAAAAATCCTGATGTGGTGGATGTTTCATGCAGGACGAGACACATACATAGATGAGGCAAGGTCAGAATTTGTTTTGCTCTGATCACACTCTACAGTTGTCAGGGGCAGATTTACGACTTCAGGCGCATCTCTGCTAATCAGCAGAGATGTGCCAGAAGAGTTCCGAGCGCCACGGTGCGCCGCATTGTAAATGCGGCGCATCAGTGGTGGCGCACAGGTGGGCAGATGCGTGACGCTTCCACGGCGGAAGTGCGGCACATTGCTGGAGTTGCGTCGCAAGTGCAACACAGCTCCAGCAAGGCTCGGGGGTGCCCTGTCTCTAACATGCTGAGTCAATCTTTACGCCTGCCTCAAGCAGGCGCAGGGTTTTGACGCAGCATGGCCCGAAAAGTGACTGAGTGAAATCTTGTAGATTTCACTCAGCCACTTTTAGGAGGCGTTCCTGCGCCGCAAGGCCCCCCTCTACGACATAACGCCTACATGTGGCGCAGGGCTTTACAACGTGACGCATCTCCCAGATGCGTCACGTTGTAATTACCCCGCAGCATGGCTCTGGCTTTGCGCCGCCAATGTGTCACAAAAGTGACGCAATGGCGGTGTAGGAGAGACTTGTAAATCTGCCCCTCAGTATTTATGAACTTACATTACATGTATGTTCACTGTCATGTACTCAATTTAGTCTGACATGGACATCTCATGTGTATTTTTGTGGCTTACGCAACTGTATTGGCCAACCCTCAACAATTGGCATTCTTGTGATCTGTGTGTCCTGTCACTGCTACATGTGCCAGTTCCAAAACCAGTCCACCAAAGGAGAACATGAAGAGTCCAGGTTTAATTGACTTTGGCCATTGATATGGAGTTGCAGCTATTTAACGTCTGGACAAGTGTCATCTGCTTTGTAGCATTGTATGGGACAAGACGAATGCCGAATGTGGGTCACACATCCACAAAGTGTCTGGGCTACTTCTCTAGATACATTGTGAGTCTAGCCTTTTGCCGTCCCCACACATCATCAGACAATCCAGTGCCACATATTGGCTTTGTTGACTTAAAAGGTAGTGCAGTACACCGGTGAGCAGTGGTGGGTGGTTGTAACAGCTACCTGTACATGTGATATGTCATACAGGCCACTGAGGATGAGACGTCTGTCAGTGGACACACCTTGCAAATTTAGGAACACTTAAGAGTGATGCAAGGATCTCAAAGTCTGTCATGACCCCATGGCACATGAGGATCTGTCTCAATTGGAACCGAAACTTTACAAATGCAATGCAAGTCACAGCATCCAATACCCTTTGGCCTGCCATGCACACACTGGACAGTGTCTGTACCATTGCTCATCCAATGCACACATCAGTTATTATTTCCTTGGTTCAATGGTAGTGGTGCTGGCAGAGCAGATTTCAATATGAGTACACTAGTGTGGCTCATTTACCCAGTTGTCATGAAGATACTACAACTCCCAAAATGCACTCTGCCCTGTACAGTCCAAATGCCAGCGTGTGCATTTTTAATCTTTGTGAATGTAGGCATGGGACACACAATGGTACATCACTGTTTCACTCACATCATACTCCCATACACATATTGCATATGATGCACTTACTAGGTCCCTGCTGCTCATGCTCCTCCAGCTGAGCATGGAGGGTCGGCCAAGCTGCTCGCAGGACCCTCCTGTACAGTGGGGAGAGGCGAGGACGATGCACATGGTGCTGGGAAGGCCCACCAGCTCTGTAGCCTTGTGGCGGGACCAGCGCTTTAAGTCTTCCCAGCGCTTGCGTCATGCCCTAGCACTCCTGGTGTACACTCCCACTGTATTGCAGCGCTTGCCAATGTTGGCCCATAGCCTGGCTCGGGCTACAGTGCTCAGCTGGTACTCAGGGTCCCCCTATAGCTTAGGAAATTTGTCCAGCACCCCCTCAACCAAGATGTTCAATTCACTTTCTGTGAAAGGGTGTGCTCTCTCTTCATACTCCTCAGTCATTTTGGGGGAAATAAGTGTGATGAGAGGAGTAGGATGTATGAGGATCTGATCAGTGATAGAGGATGACTCAGAATGAACACAAAATGGCTGCCAACTACTTCCTGTGATGTATTTCCTGTCTCCCACTTCCTGTATAACATTGCCTGTATGAAATGATGTGTTCAGTTTATTTTCGGATATTACGGCACGAAAATGTAGTTTCCGGATCCAGAGCGCCGTTTACGCGCATGCGCATTATGCCGCAAAACCGGAAATTACGTTTTTGGGCCGTAAACTCCGAAAATGACCCGGAACACATAGCGTTGCCTTCTTCTGCTCCTAGACCTGGACCACCGTCTGCTGGAGCGCACCGGGTTGCGCGATCGTTCCGTGGGCCCGTAAACTGGTCTGTCTCAATCTGCTGCCAGCCTGGCCGCTGTTTCCTTGTCTGGCGCCCAGTGATGAAGAGGCCTGTACCATCTTGGTGACAACCTGATAGAAGGCGACTTCTGAGTGTCTCTCCTCGCAGGCGAACGTGTTGGAGGAGGTGATCTCCTCTGTTCATGCAGGAGAATACCTTGATCTTTCACTTTCGGAGGAATAGATCACCACATCTGGAGACCTATTACGGCGAGAAGAGCGAGAGCCTGAAGAAGATGATGAAAGACTCACTGGAGGCGTGTTCTCTCTGGAAGGGCCTCTAGAGCAGGATCTGGAACGACTCTGTGATGCCTGATCCGCTGGACCCCTCTTCTTTTTAGCAGGAGGACTCCTGCACCCAGGAGAATGTTCACTAGACCTAGACTGTCTCCCATTTCGCCTTCTGCAGCCGACGCCGACTGTGGAGATCTCTGTTGCGTTGGCGGCCTGTGACCTGGGGACAGAGTTGGCAAACTCAACGTCGTAGTTTTCTGGCTTGACGTGGACCTGGGCAGTACCGGACTTGACACCAATGACGAAAGGTGATAGGTGAACCTCCCCTTGCGGAGATCTGTGGCTCGACGTCGAACGCTTCTGGGATTGTGATGGAGAGACTTGTCTCGACGTCGACGACATACGACTCAACGTCGACGGAGGATGCTTCGACGTCGACGGAGGATGCTTCGACGTCGAACGTCAGTGGTGCGGCGTCGACGGAGAGTGCCTCGATGTCGAGTGCCGATGATGAGCCATCGACGGAGTGTGTCTCGACGACGAGTGCCTGTGATGAGGCATCGACGGAGTATGCCTTGATGTCGAGCGCCGGTGATGAGGCGACGACGGGATGTGCCTCGACGTCGAACGCCGTTGACTAGGTGCAGACGGAGTGTGCCTCGACCTCGAACGCTGTTGACTAGGCATCGACGGAGAAAGCTTCGCCGTCGGAAGCCGGTGATGTGGCGTCGACGACGGCTGTCTCAACGTTGAGCTCCTGTGAGTCAACGGAGACCTCTCCCTCAACGCTGAACGTCGCACAGTTGACGCCAGCGGAGGTACCTTGGATCTCAACGCTGAAGTCTTCACCGTCGAAAGAAGGTGACTCGTCTTCGACATTTTCTTCATCGCCGCTGGAAGCTTCGACGCCGATCCCGACGCCGAAGGAGAACATATCAGGACTTCTCTCGACATCGATCGCGTCCTTCGTTTTTTCTGTCTCTTAGGAGACCTACCTTTTTCAGAGAGGCCATAGATCCTTATCCTCTCCCTGTCCTTGAGAGTTCTCCTAGATAGAGTCTTGCAGTGTTCACAGGTGTCTGCAGAGTGTGACTCAGGGAGACAGAGGATACACACAGGGTGTGTATCAGTCCTGGCCTTCTTCTTCCCACAGGAAGGGCAGGTGTCAAAAAGAGAAGGCATTTTGACAAAAATATTCCTTCTTTGAAAGTCAAAAAAGGCATCACTGACACTCTAAGCCTAAAAGACGTCGAGTGAAAGCGAAAATTGAGGAAAATACTAAGTATGTTTGACAGAAAGTCAAAAAAGGTTGGAGCTGTTAAACCAGGGTCCTGACTGAAGGAGCCGGAAAGAACAACTGACCTAACTGTCACCCCGGAGGCATGATGGGAAGTCAGGGGTCATGGCTGCCTTAAAGGCATGATGCCAGTTTTATTTTTTGAAAATGGTTTCATTTTCTATGCTATTGCTTTACAATGCAGCCTATGGGCTAACAATGTCTATTTATTAGCAATCTTCAGAATTTATGAGTGTTTTGCTCATTACAACACAGAGTTCAAGGGCTATTTGACCTAATGTGTTTTTTATTTCATTGCTAATTCAGTGCATGTATGAGTATTTACATTGTTTTGCCTCAGTTTTGGGGCTGCATTGGTGTGAGAAAAAATTATATATGGGCATACATATATGTGGAGCTATTTATATGTGATTTACATATATCATTTTATATTATTTCCGGGGTCCCCGCACGTGGGCGGGAATATTCAGTGCTTATGACTATTGATGAGGTTCCCTTGGAAGAGAAGTGTGCTCTATTGTACCTACGCTGAGGCACAGTGTTTGCACGCCTGTAAGGGGTGAGGAGATGTGGGGAAAATGCATACCCAGCGTCGCCTGAGGAGGGAAGAAAGGGCAGTTGTTAGCATTTCCCTCTTTGACTTGCACAGAACAAGATCTATACGTTAGTACATGCAGTGTCGTTGGGCCATTATTCTTATTGTACAATGGTTAATATTGGGGGGATTCAGACATTTCAACGACACATATCACTCATTTTTAGTGTTTGGTACTTACCCAGTAGCCACATGTTACCAAATTCTCCAGCAGCCATACGCCGAGCAAGAGGTGACATGCGGAATATGAAGCTGTCATGTGTACTGCCTGGGAACACTGCATGCACATTGATGAATCTTCCACTGGCATCACAGACTGCTTGAACATTGATGGAATACCATCTGTGTCTGTTGCAGAAGATGTGTGCAATGTGGCGGGGTGGCTGAAGGGCCACATGAGTGCAATCAAGTGCACCCAGCACACGTGGGAATTGTGCAAGGAGATAAAAATCTCTTGCTGCCCTTTGTCTAATGGCCAGTGTATATGGCATTTTTATGTGGTTGGGGGCTCTAGCAGTGATGCATCTCAGTACTTGATGCAGGCACCGCGACTGGCTCGCCTGGGAAATGCCCACATGGTCACTGGAGACCCTTTGGAAAGACCCAGTGGCAAAGACATGGAGAGCAAAAAGGATCTTGAGATATGCTGGTATTGCATGTGTAACAACAAGGGGTGGTGATGGACAGAGTTTCTGAATTAAGCAGAATACTCTCACCCAGTCAAGAGATCAGGGCTAGATCCAACACCGTTTTTTAGCTCACTGCACCATCCCAGTTCAGAACCTGGCTATATGCAAATTAGTCTGTTCCTGTCCCAGTGCATGATGGGAACAGGGCAAACCAAACTACCAAGCCAATTCTTACACTGGGAAGGAAACAAGCTTCCGGGGACCGGTTTCTGGCATTTCAGCTGTTCATCACCACCCCCTTTTCTGAATCGTTTTTGGCCACTATAGGTGTGGCAGGGTATACTCAGACATGAGTCCCTTGCTCACTGCTCCATCAGGATTCAAGCAAGCCGGGCCGACGAGGCTGAAATGCCAGAAACCGGTCCCCGGTAGCTTGTCTCCTTTCTGGTGAAGAATTGGCTTGGTAGTTTGGTCTGCCCTGTTCCCATGATGCACTGGGCCAGGGACAGATTAATTTGCATATAGCCAGGTTCTGAGCTGGGATGGGGCAGTGAGCTAAATAACGGTGATGGATCAAGCCCTGATCTTTGGACTGGGTAAGAGTGGTCTGCTTAATTCAGACACTCTGTTCATCACCACCCCCTTTTCTGAATCGTTTTTGGCCACTATAGGTGTGGCAGGGTATACTCAGACATGAGTCCCTTGCTCACTGCTCCATCAGGATTCAAGCAAGCCGGGCAGACGAGGCTGAAATGCCAGAAACCGGTCCCCGGTAGCTTGTCTCCTTTCTGGTGAAGAATTGGCTTGGTAGTTTGGTCTGCCCTGTTCCCATGATGCACTGGGCCAGGGACAGATTAATTTGCATATAGCCAGGTTCTGAGCTGGGATGGGGCACTGAGCTAAATAACGGTGATGGATCAAGCCCTGATCTTTGGACTGGGTAAGAGTGGTCTGCTTAATTCAGACACTCTGTTCATCACCACCCCCTTTTCTTAATCGTTTTTGGCCACTATAGGTGTGGCAGGGTATACTCAGACATGAGTCCCTTGCTCACTGCTCCATCAGGATTCAAGCAAGCCGGGCCGACGAGGCTGAAATGCCAGAAACCGGTCCCCGGTAGCTTGTCTCCTTTCTGGTGAAGAATTGGCTTGGTAGTTTGGTCTGCCCTGTTCCCATGATGCACTGGGCCAGGGACAGATTAATTTGCATATAGCCAGGTTCTGAGCTGGGATGGGGCAGTGAGCTAAATAACGGTGATGGATCAAGCCCTGATCTTTGGACTGGGTAAGAGTGGTCTGCTTAATTCAGACACTCTGTTCATCACCACCCCCTTTTCTGAATCGTTTTTGGCCACTATAGGTGTGGCAGGGTATACTCAGACATGAGTCCCTTGCTCACTGCTCCATCAGGATTCAAGCAAGCCGGGCCGACGAGGCTGAAATGCCAGAAACCGGTCCCCGGTAGCTTGTCTCCTTTCTGGTGAAGAATTGGCTTGGTAGTTTGGTCTGCCCTGTTCCCATGATGCACTGGGCCAGGGACAGATTAATTTGCATATAGCCAGGTTCTGAGCTGGGATGGGGCAGTGAGCTAAATAACGGTGATGGATCAAGCCCTGATCTTTGGACTGGGTAAGAGTGGTCTGCTTAATTCAGACACTCTGTTCATCACCACCCCCTTTTCTGAATCGGTATTGCATGTGAGCATCAGGTCCCAGAGTCAAGTTCCTGCTGCCACTCCCATACCATATCCAAGATGACTTCTGGAGGGAAACGGTATCTGGCGCTTACATCTTGGCTGGACATTCCAAATAGGTTGATCCTCTGTCTGAAGATCCTCTCTGCTCTCCTCCTCCTCCTCAAGTAGTTTTGCCGCATGGCAAGGGGCAGTGCTACAACCACCATCAGTGACATCTTAAAAGGGTATGTTTGTGTCTGCCCGGTATTTATACATGCTGCAGGGCTAGGATTGGCTGCAGTGTGTCAGCTGATACACGGCGGGGGATGGTAGGCACTTGGACAGGTGGTTACCCTTGGCTAACATGACCAACTGCCAAGATTCGTATCTTCCGGCCCAAGTCGGAAATGATGGCCCGGGTACGGAAGTAGAGTTGGCCGTGAAGGGAGACTTTGGATCACTCTCACCATGCCTTCCATCATATTGATGGCCAAGGCATGGTGTCTTGCACTCTCTTCCCTTTGGATGGATATCAGGTCTGTCATATTCCTGGACATGTCCTGCCAAAGTTCTATTCATCCTATCCAAAGGTTGGCTCACCCTGTCCACCACCTGAGGGAATTGGACCATGTCCTGAAGGGACCCAGACATGTCTGACAGGGTAGCCCCTATGACACGAATGTCCTGCCTCACATCTGCCTGCTGTTGGAAGAAGTCCTGCTTCCACTGGCCACCATCGCCAGGTGCAGGCCCCCTCTGCAGGTGTCTTCCATGGATGTGATGAGCAGGTCCAACAACAGGGGGGGTGGCAGATGGAAGCCTGTGGACAGGGGAATGGTGCACAGGAGATACCTGCACCACAACAGGGCTGGTACTTCCCACAGATGGTGGAGAGAATGGCAGGGATAAACTGTGTAGGGAAGAAGCGGGAAGGGGACCACCATGTCGGTCCTGGACGTGAGGGCTGTGAGGGAGTGATGTCTGTGTTGTGATACGTGTGAGCTGTGGCTGGTTTGCTCTATGCTGGGCTTTGGGAGGAGGCTGACGAACGTTGCTTGGCGGAGGATGTGATGCCTTGTCATCAGAATCGTCATCCACCGAGTGGATGGACATGTAGTCATCACCATCCACAAAGTCAACGCCCTCATGATCTTCCTCCTCCTCTTGAGCATGACTTGCTGCCGACATGACTGCCTGGAGGATCAGGAAAGGTTGCAACCGTATTAGTGATTGACCTGGCATTACATGTGGTGCAACACCAGGGTTGTATAAACTGTACTTTGCATCAGCAGATGAGGATCATGTGACCTGGTTACGGTACCAGCACAAATGACCACTCACACCATAGCACTGAGGTGTTACACTGAGATGAACATAATACTAGCAAACTCACCAGCTCCAGCCACAACTTTCTGTCCCTTCGCGTTCCCCCTGGTGTATCCTGCTGAACCTGTCTCCTCATAGATGTTGTAGACATAGCTGTAGAGGGTAGAGACAATATTCTCAATGATCTGTATCACCAATTGACAGATAGGCACATGTTACACTCATGATTTGTATTTCGCTTTGTAAACAACAACTGTTGATTCCATGCTGAAGGGGATCTTGGTCTCTGTCATGGTTTAGTAATCTAAGCTAATGACACACCTCATGCCAGAATTACCTGAAGGACAGGTCCGCGAGGATTTCACTGCTGCAGCCAGGATGTCATGCATCCCCCGGGATGTTGTCCACTGCAGTGGTATCATCCTGTAAGCAGCTGTGAAGAGACATACATGTCCATATTTTAGTACAACAGATTGTAGCTATGAGCCAACATGTCATTCTCAATAACCATTTGCAGATAATCCAGGACAATGTGCAGCATGGTTACCTCATGGACTTTACATGTGGGCACCTGCTCACATGCAGCATTTGCCAGCTGTTACCTCCATGCAGCACTGACATCAATAAGATGACACATCAACTGACAAACTTGTATGACAAGGTTACTGATAGTTCAAGGAAGGGGATAAATGACCCGGACTCATCCGCGTTACACTGATTTCACCTTTACCATTCTGCCCAACATTTTTCATGAGTCTAATGCTGTCTGTTGACAAGTCAGAAAGGAGTTCATGTGTGAGATGTGCAGTAGGCAGGGAAATAATGTTGCTCATTTGTGCTTCCCTATCCATGAGGTCACACAGCTTATTTTTGAATGAGATAACACAGATTTCTTATGTCCATCCTTTGAGTGTCCTCTGTTCCCATACTCTATTTCCAACATCATGGTTCTACTTAGCTGACAACGGATGGTGTCTTGTGAACCAGACATCCAAACCTCATATGTCAAACACTCACCTATACATGTGAATACGGTAGAAGAGGAGGCAAGCAAAAAACAACATTTGGTTATGATAACACATTGCAGATGAGGTGAGAAGCTTTGAGGCTTCCCGCCTGCACTAGATAATCGTGTTGCTCTTCAGCCAAGTCATTTTGCAGGTGTAACTGCATGAAGATTCACCTTAGCAGCCCCTACACCCATCTCAAAGGTACACAACTGGCATCAGTGTGTGCCTCAGCCATACCAATTTCATTTAGATTTAACCATGTATATTTTGCTAGGGATTTATCCTATCAATGAATTTCAAGCCTGTTGTGTTTTGGTCAGTTCATATGACACATTGTTCTATTGTATGTTCATTCTGCACTCACTTGGCATACATTTTGTGTCAACCTCTCATTTGCCACCAGGGTCTGATCTGCCATGTGTTCAAATGCCATATGTGAGCATATTGTGATGCAGGACAACAGTGTTGTACAACACATAAAACATACAGTGGATGTGAAAGGCCCAATTAATGAGCAATCTGCCAGATTTATTGTAGGGTTGACTTACCTTGGCCCAGCACCGGAGCAGTGTGTGGTCCCTGAACAGATGTCACGTCCAACCTTGTAGCAGAAGTCATTTTGTGTCTTTGATTCTGGGAGGACCGCATTGTACCTACAATGATAAGTGTGTTTTGCAACTTTACATTTCTGCTGCCACATGTGATGCACTCAATTTCTGGCACAAAGGACGAGCACAAGCAGTTGTGGGTTCTACCGTTGCAGAAGTGTGTCATACATGATGTCATGAGTGTCCCCACATATAACTTAGAATGGGCCCACTACCTAGATGCAACCTATATCACAATTACATGCCTACGAATCCAGAGGTAAGGTCCACCATCGTGTTTTGTTGATGCCCAAAAAATAATCCATCCAATGTAAGCAGTACATGACCAGCTGTGTGGACTGTGCAATTTAATGTACATTGGAAAGATTTGAAGTTAGACAGT
This sequence comes from Lissotriton helveticus, assembly GCF_964261635.1. Classification (NCBI taxonomy): domain Eukaryota; kingdom Metazoa; phylum Chordata; class Amphibia; order Caudata; family Salamandridae; genus Lissotriton; species Lissotriton helveticus. The sequence continues at coordinate 1,239,937,688 of NC_136059.1, read as the reverse complement.
GGATGCATTGCCAATACTATTGAGACTGGTATCTCACTGCTTGTTCATCATTACCATATCTGTGCAAATAGGATTTCTTGATTAGGTCTACAGACACTATTACAATATAGTGGGCACACCCTTTTAACTAGTTGTGGCACTCGATTTCAGGATTGGATTCCCCAGTCAGGGACTGTTGGTGAAATACATGTTATGTACCACAATTACAAAGGTATGATGAGCCAAGACATTTTATATTTTGTCTTTCGCTGTTCACAAATGTCATATGGTAAAGGTGAATGTCCATTGACAACTCCAATTGTAGTGAAGCAATTTTTGCATCTCTGGTTGACTTTCATAGGTGGGCACTATTTGTCCCTCTGTCGTATCCTGACAATGTATTCATTTTGACCATCTCCTGGCCAGTTTGACTTACCAGTTAGTGAGGTTGTAATGCTTTCCTCTTTATGTTGTCGATTCCTCCCAGTAGATGCGGTGACCACTGCTACTGCAGTTGTCTGTGCTCTGGCTGGATGTGTCAATGGGTGAGAAGAGAGAAAAGTAGCCAAATGGGAAATGGGCTTGTGGAACTTTTCAGGGATTTCCCCATATCTTCTGCGTGCTAACAGTGTTGTGAAGTACTGCAGCAGACAGGGCAGGTAGGAGAAGTGGTGTGTTGGGGATGTAATGGCGTGGCAGAGTTTGAAATGGACAACAGAATATGTGTATGACATATTTTGATCTGATGATTCTCTCTCCTTCTGCTTTGTGATTTAGGCTGGCACAGGGTGATGTACTTCTTGGAGAATTTGTGGCAGGTTTACACGCCCCTTGAAAAAAGATTTACACTGCTTTTGCATCATTTCTGGTGTGCAACAGACAACACATTTAGAATTATTCGCAACGTTATGCATCTATGGTGAAGCGTCACGTTGTGAGGCCTTGCGTCACATTGAACCTGCGTCAGCTTTGATGTAGGCAGGGTGGGCATTCCTTTGGGATATGCCGCGTAAAAGTGATGCAGTGAAATCTACAAGATTTCACAGAGTCACTTTTCAGAGGCCGCTGCGACGCAACCTTACGCCTGCTTGAAGCAGACGTAAGGAGTGGCACAGCACTATAGGTATGGGCCGTCCGTGGACATTATTGGAGTTGCATCGCACTTGCGACACGACTCCACCAAAGCCCACCTAAACACCATCAGATGCAACACACATCTGTCTTTCCCTGTGCCACAGTGCACCGCAATGTAAATGCAACGCATCTGTGGTTGCACAAGGGTTGAATTGCATGTCACATTGGTAATGGCGCTTCCCTGCTAATATTTGTCAATTGCTACTTAGCAGAGTTGTGTATGTACGGCAGCAGTACTGTGCCCATGTTTTCAAAAGGGGGGAGGGATTAGCCTTTTCTAACGCAAGAGATTCTGGGACTTGTGGTGCTACATAGAGGGTGACACATGAGTCTCTGACTGACTATATTTTTATATACACTTTGGCTGCTGGGACTCAAGATGTCCTGTATCCTGCTGGTAAAGCATGCCCGCTGGCATATGAGGGCTCTGAAGCTGGACCTGAAATCCCAGTGGGCTCAGCATCAGGGGAATCTCTCTGACCTGGCCCAGATTTCTGAGGGATCTGAAAAAGACCTGTAGTGGTGGCAGACGAAACGAGTTCGGGTCAACTGAGGACCCTTCCGCAACCAGATCTCATGGTGGTAACAGATGCGTCCCTTTTGGGTTGGGGTGGCAATCCGGGAGAGGTGGAGATCAGAAGACTCTGGTTTCCAATGGAATCTCCAATAAACTGATCCTTGATGACCAAAAGTTGCACCCGAGTCAGTCGGACGCGGGAGTGTCGTCTGAGACTAGATTGGTAATCCATAGAGTCCAAAGAGGGACACCAGTCTCCACTAAAGGATAACTGGAGGACCGTTGTGCATGGAGACACAGCTAGCCTTCTACTGGCTCATAGAGGGCTTCGAGGGACCCCAACTTCTGAGGCCAAAGTCGCCCCCCCTGACCCATGGACCGAGGAATAACCGTAAAGGCACCCCTATCGACGAGTATTTGGGAGGACTTCCTGTCGCTGCAACAGGGCAGGGTTCTAGACCGGAGCTACACACTCACCATCTTCATGTGTGGAGATTGAACGTCGGAAGCTGGCAGTATTTAGTCTATCTCCCTATAGGGAAACTAGCGTTTTGCAGGTTCCCCCCCCACCCACCTTTTACCCCCATTTGGACTACTAGCTGTTGGTTTTTCGACTCTGAGGGTGCACTGAGGCCTGCTAATCAGACCTCCGTGCCAGTTTTAAAACCCCTTACAACGTGTAGGTCAACATGGCAGTTTAAAACTGCACTCATAGACACTGCAATGGCCGGCCAGACAAGTTTCCAGGCTGCTCATGTGGATGGCACAACCAGTGCTGCAGGCCCACTAGTAACATTTGATTTACAGGCCCTGGGCACAAACAGTGCATATTACTAGGGACTTACCAGTAAATCAAATATGCCAATCATAGATAACCAATCATAAAGGGAGCACTTGCACTTCAGCACTGATCAGTAGTGGTAAAGTGTTCAGAGTACACCAACCAGGAAAAGATCCAGTACAAAGTTACAAAATTGCAGGCAGTAGAGGCAAAACAACAGGGGAATGCACACCAAGGATGCCAGGTCTAAAATGTGTCCCCTCCAGCTGAAAGCAGCGAGAACTACTTAACCTCCTGTGAGTTCTCATCACTAAGGCAGAAGAATCTGGACAGACCATTAGCATTGGCGTGTTCTGTACCAGGGCGGTGTTCCACCATAAAGTTCAATCCCTGTAGGGAGATGGACCACCTCAACAGTTTTGGGTTCTCACCTCCCATCTGCATTAACCATCTGGGGGCCTGTCTCTCTGAATCCAGAAGTGAGTCCCAAACAGGTGGGACCTTAGCTTCTTCAGAGCCCAGACCACAGCAAAAGCTTCTCTTTCTACTGCGCTCCACCTGTTCCCTGGGAAGTAACCTCCTGCTAATGAAGGGTACAGATTGGTTTGGTCAGCTTAGTGTACTGCCCCCACAAAATTCTCTGAAACGTCTGTCTGCACAGCAAATTCGGGTGCCTTAAGCACAGGCATTATACACATGGTTCCCAAGGGGAATCCTCCAGGTCATTACCCAGCAGGCAATGAAAAGGCATGGATGGACTCACAGCTACTCTCAAGGAACCCAAAATCCCCCCATTCAAAGGGAACCTGTGCCACATTTTACCGGTGCGCAGAGTTGCCCACCGCAACTACTTGATGGAATACATCAAGGACCACCTGCTCTTCAAACACCAGGTTACAACTGACATAGTCACACTGGCTCCTGTGTCTCTCAGAGCCTCCACCCTCTGTCGATTGATGATCACTCACTGTTTGTACTTCCTAGTGTTCCCCAGGCATGAGGGTCCTTTGGACCATCTCACTGTTCCCTAATGAGACAAGGGTCATCTCAGCTGGCTCCTACCCTTCTCCTGAAACCGACTTGCTTAAAAGAGCTACACTGGCCAACCCCCGTGACTGCCCACCAGTGGGTAGCGGTGCCCGCTTGGCACACTTGGGATCCCCCTTCATTTGACCCTCCTGATCACATGCATAAAACCTCCGTAGACCTCTCTCTGCAGGCTTCCCTATAGAGATCTAAGGCTTCTTCTCACCTGGGGGACGGGAATTCTTACCTTGGCAACTAGATTGGGGCCATTTAGAGAACTCCTTCTGTTTTCCCCTGTCCCCCCACTCTTCCACCAGAGACCCTGTCTACACTTGGCAGAGTCTCCCTCATACCTCTTGTGGACCCTCGAGCTCATCCAGCGGTCCACCTCCTGAGCAAGCTTTCTGGGGTCAGTCAGCTTGCTGTCGATCAAATGCTGGCACAGCTCTGGCAACACGGATTATGCAAGTGTTGCCATGCAACCAAATTACACAAACCCTGATAGCCTGTTACATGGCTGCCATTCACCCAACCATCCAGTGCTCTGAAAAATGATCAACACACTCAAGCCAAGTTTGGGAATCAGATTTCTTGAAGGACCTAAACTTGTTCTTGTATTGCTCTGGGGTGAGACAATACCCAGTGGTCAGGGCATTCTTTATGGCAGGGTAGCTGAGATTTTATGTTGGCCCTAGGGATGTCAAAGGGTCCCACCTATCTACCTTCCACAGGCCCGCCCCCTCCAGTGTATGGCAGCTACTTGGTACATGTGGAAACCTGACTCATACCCCAAAAACCAACCATGTATTGCATCGTCCCTTTTGTAATCTTTTACAAAATCTTTGGGAATGTACAACCTCCTCTCACATTGCACTGGATGTATACTACCACCATGTGTGCCTGCTTGGACTTGATGTCCAGCTCCTTCAAATGTAGCTCACTGGCCAATTTCTTCCAGAGCTAGGGTCTTGTCTTGCATTTCATTCTCCCATCTGAGATCCTCCAGCTCCAGCTCATGCACTCTGGCCCTTTGTCTGGCTTCCAGCTCCACTGGAGACAAACCCTTGGAAAATACACTACTGTCTGCCCTTCGGGGCGCCTCTCCACCAGGCAGGTCTATAGCCAACAATACATACTGCTGCATACTTGACTCGCAGCCTCCACCAAAGGATCCTTTGACTGCCTACAAGCATTCTTACCTGCTACCCAGGCCCTCAGCACATTTTTTTCCTGGTGAAACCCCTAATGGGGACTCTACAATGTTTTCAGATGGACTCAAACTGCTCTACATTGTAGGTATTCAACATATCCTCTGAAAAACCTACCTCCAGTGATGCAACTGAAGATATTCCAGACCCAGGCATGGTAATGTGGAAAGTTTAAAGAGTTGTAGACAGAAATGAAAAAGATTTTTTTTTAAAGTCCAAGGAAAAACAGTATTCGATTGAGTAGTGTCTAGTATTAGTGTACACCAATCATTGTATGTCAGATACAAACACAAGTCCATCCTCACCGCTGACCACCAATGTTAGAAATGGGGGTCTCTGGTTGGAAGAGCCTAGCACCCTGTCCAAGTAAGGACCCTTCCTTCTAGTCAGGGTAAGGGGATTACACAGGTAAGATAGCCCCTGCTCGTCCCCATCGTAAATTGTCATGAGCAATCATGCTTATCTCGGAGGCAATGTGTAAAGCATTTGTACATCAACACACAGTAACACAGTGAAAACACTACAAATCTACACCACACCAATTTAGAAAAATAACCAATCATTATCTAAACCAAACAAGACCAAAACGACAAAAATTCCACATACATAAAAGAGGAGGTGATGGGTAGGTTCCTTACTGAGAGAGGAGGTAATGCGTTGGTTTCCTTCTGGGAGGGGAGGTGATGCGTCGATTCTGCAGAGAAGCAGCCTCACTTTCTTACTGAAGTCCAACGTCGATGTACACTTGGCGCACAGGTGCAATGCATGGAAAATCCAGATGCACTGGAGTCAATCAGGGGCTATGTCCATTCTTCCAGCTGGGGGAAGGTGATGCGCTGATTTTTTCAGCCGCACAGCAGGCTCTGAGTTGGCGTCAGGGTGGGGGTCTTGGACTTTGGAGACAATGTTCTGGATTTGGGTTACGGCCGTTCTTGTAGCTACGGACAGGCGCTTAGTGATCTTTTCAGCCACACCATGGCTATGCATTGGTTTTTCACCTGCACAACAAGCTTGTGGCGGTACAAACAGCACTGTAGGGGCGATGCATGGATTTGTGAAGCAGCAAACCAGCTCCAAGGGTCCAGAACTGGACTTCGCACCACTTGGCATGTCAGAAATCCCAGCAGAGGAGTTCTGGGGCTGCAAGTGAAGTCTTTGATGGCCCTGAGACTTTTTAACAGGAGGCATATACAAGCCCCTGGAGAATCTTCTCAACATACTAAACAGCAAAGTCCAGTCTTTGTCCTCTCCAAAGTAGAAGCAGCCACTGCAGGCCAACTTAGCAAAGCAACACAGCAAAGGAGGCAGTACTCCTCCCGACAGCACTGCAGCTCTTCCTCTTTGCAGAGTTCCTTTTGATCCAGACATGTTCTGAAAGTCTGGGGTTATTGGTCCAATACTTATACCCCTCTTGGCTTTTGAAATAGGCATACTTCAAAGGATAGTTTTTGTAGTGCACAGATCCTGCCTTGGCCTGTCTTGGCTCTAGGTACACTACAGGGGGTGGATGGATTAGTTACTTACCTGTAATCCTAGTTCTCTTCCAGGGGTATACTCATCAAAGTCATAAGCACTGAATAGTCCCGCCCACGTGCGGGACCCCGGAGCAATAGCCAATAATATGCATATATCTACATATATATATAAACACATATAAATACGCATAAAATAACCATATATATATAGATAATATGCATATACATATACATATGCAGCCCAATATAACCATACTAGGCTAAAAAAACTGCCACAATAGCCTGTAAAATCTTTACATTTGCTAAATAAAGACATATAAAACACATTATATGATAATGTAAAGAAGAAAACACTGCCTAGGTTTTCTTTGAAACACACAACCTTTATTTTCAAAGGTAAAAACAGGCAGGATCATAGAGGCAGCTTTAGCCTAGATAGGCTGCATTGTAACAACAGAAAAATCTGGCGCCGTACCTTTAAGACCTCTGTGAGCCTCCAGGCTCCCATCATGCACCACAGGTGACAGTTAGGTCAGTTCTTTTGGATGGCATATAACAGTGTGATAACTGCATGGGTAACATGTAAAAGAGACAGTTCTGGTATTCGTCCGGGGAGGCGGGTGGGTGTGCTTATGACTTTGATGAGTATACCCCTGGAAGAGAACTAGGATTACAGGTAAGTAATTAATCCTTCTCTTCCAGGGGATACTCATCAATAGTCATAAGCACTGAATAGAGTAGCAAGCCCATCCCATACCCTGCGGACGAATACCAGACTCTCTAAACGGTACACTCATATAGATATTACCCAAACAAATTCCTCAGGGATGCCTGACCAACTTGGGCATCCGCTTGAGTATCCGAATCAAGGCAGTAATGTCGAGAAAAGGTGTGAACCGAACGCCATGTAGCTGCCTTACAAATTTCATGAACAGGAACATTTTTAAGCATTGCTATAGTAGCAGCCTTTCCTCTAGTGGAGTGTGCTCTCGGTCTACGCGGGGGCTGTTTTCGTGCCAACTGATAACATAACAAAATGCATGACACAATCCATCTAGAAATGGACCTCTTGGATGCAGGCAAGCCCGTATTCAGAGGACCGTAGTTCACAAACAGATGATCAATCTTTCGAACACTCCTAGTTTTATCAAGGTAAAACTTCAAAACTCTTTTCAAATCCAAAGAGTGTAGAGCTTTTTCAGCTGAAGAGCTCGGATTAGCAAAAAAGTAGGTAGTGTCACTGATTGGTTAATGTGAAAATCCGAGACTATCTTAGGAAGGAATCTGGGATGAGACAGAAGCACCACTCTATTCGCATGGAAAACGAGATAGGGTTCTGTAGCACAAAAGGCCTGAAGCTCGCTCACCCTGCGCGCAGAAGTGATCGCTACAAGGAAGGACACCTTCCACGACAGATGTTGAAGGGCAGCCTTATGTATAGGTTCGAATGGAGGACCCATCAATTTAGACAAAACCACATTAAGCTCCCAAGGAGGTGAGGGAGCCCTCACGGGAGGATACACTTTCCTGAGACCCTCGAGAAAATCCTTCACAACTGGCATTTGAAAGAAAGACACCTGGGTAGGGGACTTTCGATACGCTGTTATTGCTGCCAGATGGACCTTAATAGAGGAATACTGTAAACCTGCTTTGGCCAAAGAAAGTAAGTATGGTAACAGTACCTGTTCCTGACCTCGAATCGGGTCATGTCCTTCAGCAGCACACCACATGAAAAACCGCTTCCACTTGAAAGCATACGTCTTTCTTGTAGAAGCTCTCCTTGCCTCTCTTAAAATGTGCATACAGTCCTGTGAGAGGCCTAGATGTCCATACTGGACGAACTCAGGAACCATACTGCTAGCTTCAGGGACGGCAGGTTGGGATGGAACACTCTGCCGTTCTCCCTCGTCAGCAGATCCGGACAGAAAGGAACCCTCCTGGTCGGCACTTTGGATAGATGCAGGATATCCGGGTACCACCATTGGCGAGGCCAATCCGGAGCCACTAGTATCATGTCTGTCTTTGACTTGTACAGTTTCTTGATCACCAAGGGAATGAGTGGAATCGGTGGAAAAGCGTAGAGTAATGTCTCTGACCAGTCCATCCATAGAGCATTCCCCTTGGACCCTCGTTGTGGGTACCTGGACGCGAAGACGCGGCATTTTGCGTTGTCGGCGTCCGCGAAGAGATCGATTTCTGGTGATCCCCAGGCCTGGAAGACATCTCTTATTACTTCGTCTTTTAAGACCCAGTCGTGTGCTTCTGCGAAGTGTCTGCTTAGGTCGTCTGCTTGGACGTTGAGGACACCGGGCAGATCGACAGCTGAAATTGTCATACTCCGAGCCAGAAGCCACTTCCAGATTGCTTGCGCTTCCAGCGACAGAGGTCTGGATCTCGTTCCGCCCTGCTTGTTCAGATAGTACATCGTTGTTGTATTGTCCGTCTGAACAAGCAGAGAGGATGACGTGAGCGCTGGAAAGAAAGCCTTGAGAGCTAGATGGACCGCTCTGAGTTCCAACATGTTTATGTGATACAGTCTTTCTTTCTCTGACCACACTCCTTGAACTTGAAGGGACCCCAGATGGGCGCCCCATCCCTGCAGGGATGCATCTGTCACCAGCGATCGTCTGGGCGTGTCCTCTTGAAAAGGCACTCCCACTACCAGATGACTCCGCTGCATCCACCATCGAATGGAGATCCGCACTGACAGAGGTAGTGACCGCTTGTCTTCCCAACGGTTAGGAAACTGGGACCACTGATCCTCCAGCGACTGCTGCAGAGGTCTCATGTGCTGCCTGGCGTTCGGAACGAGGAAAATGCAAGACGCCATGGACCCTAGCAGAGACGAGATCTGTCTGGCCGTTGGTCGAGGATTCTTTAGTAAGGTTTGACACTTGAGGAGAATAGAGGATAGTCTCTCCTCCGAAGTATACGCTTTTGCATCCTTTGAATCTAGAAGTGCGCCCAGATAGTGTATCCTCTGTGTGGGGTTGAGGATAGACTTTTTGAAGTTCACGTGTAGGCCCAGCCTCCGCAGCTGATGTATGCAGAACGTGAGATGTTGCTGAAGCAGTCTCGGGGACGCACTCTTTAGCAGCCAATCGTCTAGATAGGGATAGACGAAAATGTGTCTCTTCCTTAGGAATGCCGCTACGACTGCCATGCACTTCGAGAAGGTGTGAGGAGCTGACTTCAGCCCGAAGGGCAAGACTGCGAACTGGTAATGACTGGTTTGTATGCAAAACCTTAGAAATTTCCGATGCTTTGGGGCAATGGGGATGTGAAAATAAGCATCTTGAAGATATATGGAGCACATCCAGTCCCTTTGATGCAGAAGTGGAATTATTTGATGTAACACCAGCATTCTGAACTTTTCTCGCCGAATGAACTGATTGAGGCGCCTGAGATCTAGTATGGGCCTGAACTCCTTGTTTGGACCTTTCTTTAGAACTAGAAAGTATCGGGAGTAAATGCCTTGCCGACGCTGTGCCCTCGGGACCTCCTCGATAGCTTTCTTCAAGATTAACGTAGACACCTCCTGCTTCAAAAGATGAAGTTGATGGATTACAGACTTTAGAGGAGGAATGGAAGGTGGAGGAGACTTGAACCTGATTGCATATCCATTTTGCACAATATTCAGCACCCATTTGTCCTTTGCGATGTTTTTCCACTCGTCCAGGCAAAAACGAACACTTCCCCCCACTGGAGTGGGTAACGGGCTCAGGGGAAGCAAGCACTCACTGTTTTTGTTGCTGCTGCTTGTTTCCAGGTGCAGACTGTCTGGAAATGCCACCTCTTCCTCTACCAGGACGACGCTGGGAGAATTGAGATCTTCCCTGATTCTGCTGTGACGACCATTGAGGGGTTTGAACCCTCTGCTGGTTCTGTCTCCGATCATAAGGACGGTATTTTTTCTTAAAGCTGTCCTTTCTCTTTTCAAGACCAACAGCTCTCACAGTATCGAGCTCCGTCTTCATTCTTGACATCTCATTGTCAGCATGAGACCCAAAGAGCGATTTACCATTGAACGGCAAATTCAGAATTCGGTGTTGCGCTTCAGGTTTAAGACCCGTAAGCCTTAGCCAAGCTGAGCGTCTGTGCATAGCCCTGTGTAGACAAGTCGGAAGCATCTCCAACTGCGCTAATCACCTGGTTAGCCACTAGCCCACCTTCATGAAGGATTTCCAGAAAATCATGCTTGTCTTCTTTTGGAAGTTTTTCTGCAAAGCGAGACAAGGAATCCCATAGAGAACGGTCATAGCGACCCAGTAAAGCGGAGGCGCTGGCAACCTTCATGTAGGAAGCAGAAGTGGTACACATTTTCTTTCCTACTGAGTCCATAGCTTTGCTGTCTTTATCGGGAGGCACAGAGGATGATGCCGCTCCCGTTTGATTTTTACGAGCCGCTGAGACGATGACTGAATCAGGTTGTGGCTCAGACCTCTACCGGATCACTGTCCGGAGCTTTATATTTCTTTGCGATCCGCGAAGGAACCGCTCCCAAGGATGCTGGGGTTAAGAATTTGTGCTCCGCAGGTTCCACCAGACCTGGAACCAGAGGAAGTAAAGGCCTTGATGATAACTTCTGATGTAAGGTCTTGAAAATGACCGTTGTCTTGGCAGTAGAGACAGGCATCTCGATATGAAGTTTCGCTGCACCACGACAGAGAACCTCATTAAAAGTAATCACGTCATCAATCGGTGAAATCCTACTCGGAGGAGTTGATGACAGCGTTGGAGAGTAGTTCCTCTTTGAATTCGTAGACTTTGTCGAAGATCTAGTATCGCGTCTTCTAGAAGAGTGATGACGAGAAGACCTAGGAGATGGTGAAGTCTGCCTTCTCTCCGATGGAGACTTTCTCGGAGGAGTACGCTCACGTCTTCTTGGAGAGTGTACCACCCGTACCAGAGGTGACCTTGATCTTACAGACACCGGAGACCTGGAATGAGACCTTGGAAGGTTAATTTTTCTTATCTTCCAGTCTCTGAGTTCTCCCAGCCATCGTGGCGAGATATTAGCCCCTGTAGGTGAGGGCGCTCTTGAAGGCTCTGGAGAGATTTGTACAATCCCCAGCCCAGGGGAGGAAGAGGACCTCCCAGAAGACACAGAAACCTTAGACTGGTCTTTGGATACCGTTCTAGGCCTCTTTGCAGCAGGAGACGTCGACGATATCCTCTTCGACGTCGATTTTTCCAACGGCGACTTCCTAGATGGCGACTTCCTCGACGGCGATTTCCTCGGCGGCGATCTTCTCAGCGGCGATCTCCTCGGCGGCGAACTGCTCGGCGGCGACCTCTTCGACGACGAATGCCTCTTCGGCGTCGACATCAGGCGCCTCGACGGCGATGATTTTCACGGCGTCGTGTGCCTCGACGTCGCATGACTGGGGCTCCTCGACGTCGAAACCTCTATTGCCCGGTTCGACGTCGACGTCATGGCACCTCTCGACGGCGACCTTGACTGATGTTTCGAGCTTCTCGACGGCGACCGTCGACGGCGATGAGACGACGTCGAGTTCCGTCCTCTTGCAGTCGTAGGCGAGCCAGACCGGGACCGCCTACACTCATGTCGCTTCTCACCTTGCTTTGACGGCGAATTCTTCTTCGACGGCGAGGGATGCTTCGACGTCGACGTATGCCGCGACGGTGATTTCGATGCCGATTTTTAGCACACAGGTACCTTGGAAGAAGATCTGTCCCTCGAAGTTGAAGGAGACCGATGTTTTCTCTTCTCCCCTTTGTCCTTGCGCTCTTTGTGCTGAGAAGAAGGCTTCCTGGAGTGAACATCTTCTCTTCCACTCACAGTTTCTCCTCTGTCATGCAGGGACTGAAGCCTGCTCTTCTCTCTCTCTCTCAAAGTCCTACTTGAAAGTTTGCTGCAGTGGTAGCAAAGTTCTGGCTTGTGAGAAGATGGTAGACAAGCTACACAGACCAAATGAGGGTCTGTCTTAGCCATTTTTTTACCACAGGCCGGACACTTAGCAAATAAGGCCGGCATTGTGACTGGAAAAATAGCCAAAAAACAGCAAAAAATTGTTGGATTAGTCAGATAATGACTAAAGACGTGGAGTAAAGAGGAAAAAATTAGAGAAAAACCAGAAGAAAGTGAAAATATATCACCAACTGGCTAGCTCAATGCTCCAGGATCCTCACAGAAGGAGCCGGAAAAAAGAACTGACCTAACTGTCACCTGTGGTGCATGATGGGAGCCTGGAGGCTCACAGAGGTCTTAAAGGCACGGCGCCCGATGTTTCTGTTGTTACAATGCAGCCTATCTAGGCTAAAGCTGCCTCTATGATCCTGCCTGTTTTTACCTTTGAAAATAAAGGTTGTGTGTTTCAAAGAAAACCTAGGCAGTGTTTTCTTCTTTACATTATCATATAATGTGTTTTATATGTCTTTAATTAGCAAATGTAAAGATTTTACAGGCTATTGTGGCAGTTTTTTGAGCCTAGTATGGTTATATTGGGCTGCATATGTATATGTATATGCATATTATCTATATATATATGGTTATTTTATGCGTATTTATATGTATTTATATATATATGTAGATATATGCATATTATTGGCTATTGCTCCGGGGTCCCGCACGTGGGCGGGACTATTCAGTGCTTATGACTTTGATGAGTATCCCCTGGAAGAGAAACAGCATTGTGAGAGGCCAGGTGTCAGTGACATCTCCCCCCACACTTTAGATAAGGAAGGTCCATCAACCTGCTGATAGGTCATCTCAAGGCACATCTCAGCCTTCTTTTGTGTGACTGTCTAGAATGAGTGCACAAACATCAAAACCACCTCCAAGGGTCCAGAACTGGAATTGGCACCACCTGGCAAGTCAAACCTCACTGCAGAGAAGTCCATGGGCTGTAAGTGAAGTCTTTGATGGCCCTTAGACTTCATAACAGGAGGCAAGCACACACAAGCCCTTGGAGAATCTTCTCAAGCACGATACAAAACAGTAAAATCTAGTCTTTGTCCCATCCAAGGCAGAAGTAGCCACTGCAGGCCATCCCAGCAAAGCAACACAGCAAAGAGGGGTGTACTTCCTCCTGGCAGAGTCTCATTGTGATCAAAAAGTGTTCCAAAAGTCGGGGTTATAGGTATAGGAAGGTGCCCCTTTTTGCATAGTTACTCGCCACTTTTTGTCCGATATCTGATGCACTTTGACTAAATGTGCACTGGGCCCCTGCCAATCAGGTTTGCAGTGCCTGTGTTCTTTCTCAAAACAGTACCTTTGTTTCCATTGGCAGATCTCTGGTCCACCTATAAGTCCCTTGTAAACGGTACCACTGGCACCAAGGGCCTTGTGACCAGAGATGGTCTCTAAGGGCTGCAGCATGCATTGTGCCACTCTCAGAGACCCCCCATGCTTGTGGCATAGGTAAGTCTAGCAGGCCTCACAGCCATATGACAGGGTGCACTATATGCCTCTATAGTGTCTAAGTCCATTATTAGACATTGTAAGTGCAGTAAAGCCATATTAAGTACATGTGCTAGGAGGTTGTCATTACAAACTCCACTGCTTCATGATGGCTTTACAGAATGCAAAGAAGTTTGGTATCAAACTACTCAGCACAATAAAACTAAACTACATTGATACCAATGTTGGATTTTTTGTAAAATGCACTCAGAAAAACAAGCAACTCTCTAGTGTGTAGCTGACTGGTCGGCAGCAGCCTACCACACACAGACATATTTATGACTCCCTGAGGTGGGAGCCCTTGTGCGCTCGTGGGTCAGGATCAAACCCTGCTTGGTGTGGAGGTGCTACCCCCAAGCTGGAACAGCAATCAGGGAGATGAGATTCAAAGGCTTCCCACCCTTTCATATGGTAGCCAGGGCTTCTCCAGCTAGTGGAGATGCCTGCCCCATAGACCAAGTCCCACTTTTGGCAGCAAGGTCGGCTGGAATATATGTAGTCAGGAGAGTTGTGTCCCCTTGCAGCCAGCCTAGGGTGTCCAGAGCTGATGTGAACCCCTAATTAGAAAATCCTTCATATTGGATGGAAGGATTTTAGCCAATCGTGTTTAGAGATGCCCCCTCCCCAAAGGAAGGATACATACAAAGAGTGTAGTCATCCTAAAAGGGAAGTATTCCTTTGGTTACTATCTGCCACCTACAAAGAAGACGCTGTGCAGCAAAGCTTGCATACGATGGCTGACTTGGCCCCAGCCCTACCGGCCTGCCTCCAGCTTAAAGAGCCTGCAAAGAAGACAACACCCCTACTGTGGCCAGCCACTTCCAGATACCTGCGGAAGACTGCCACTCTTCAACAAAGACCTCTCAGTTTTCCTGATGAAGAAATAAATAAAATCCAGGGTAAAATTTCGACCTTCATCTGGGCATCTTGGGGTGTGCGCATTTCATGGAAAAGACTACGGAGCAGCCTCAAAAAGGGCGGGTTAGCACTGCCAGACCATAAACTTTACTGCATGGCCTTCCAATTTAAAAAAATCTGCATGTTGGTGTGGGAGCCCAGGAGCAGTACATGGGGGTTAATACTTAGAGAAATGGTTAAAGAACTGAGTCCAAAGACATTCCTATACAAATATGGAGCCCATTTTTTTTTTTTTTAAGTGAGGTGAAAATTCTTAAAATCTGCACTGAAACTGTGGCTCCAAGTGAGACAATTATTAAAGATTGTTTGTTTGTTTTTTCTCCAATTTGGGAATCCCCTGGAACCCCAGAGTGCATGAAAGATGCTTTGAGTTTGCCACTAAAACAGGCAGGAATAACAAATTGGGGGGATCATTTTTCAGCAGATGGAATGATTCTGTGGGAGGCAGTAAACTATAGGACAGGCAATAAGCTATCCAGTTTTAAGTACTTGCAGCTCACCTCATGGTCTTCCACTGCTGCAGAGGAGGTGAGGAGCAGTTAGGATTTTGAAGCCTCACTACAGGATATAAACCCAGGCACTAAAAAAGTGGCAAGATGGTATGGACAGTTCTTGGAGGCGGTAGAAGATAAACTGAAGGCCCCCTCAGAAATCTGGACAAGCACATTACAGGAAGGCTGTATACAATCTTTGTGGATGGAATCCTTGAAAACCTTATATGCCATTGTATCTCCGCCTAATTTTAAACGTCCCCACATAGAGTAGCTAAGTTTGTATTGCAACCAGTCCCCAGCTTTAAGAGGTGTAATGTTTTAAGAGCCAACATTGTCCATGTCTTTTTCACCTCCCCATGTGTTTGAGAGTTCTGGAAGAATGTCGAAATCATCATAAGGGCAATGTTAACTAAGAATATTGTTTTGACCGAAAAGCTGGTCCTCTTTGGGGTGGATAGTGTCTCTCGACAGGTTTTGAGCAGAAAGCAAAGGGGCTTATTATTTTACCTGTTGCTTTTGGCAAGAAGAGAGATTTGTATACGGTGGCTAGACCCCCTGCCTCCCCACCCGGTAGCCTGGTTCAATACAGTAAATTGGACATGTAAATTAGATATTAAAAGTAACCTACACAGGCCAAGAGAGTTTTGGACGGACTACTTGAAGTGGTTAGAATAGGGTTTTAATTTAAAGGTTCTTTTTTTCCGGTTGGTTACGAATTTGGATATTTTGTCTAATGATTACATCATGCCATGGACTTAGTGGCGGTAGATCCCGCTCGCTCTCTATAAGACCAGGGCTGTGGGGGCTAAGAGTCTGAATCTGCATGGACCACAGATGGATCAAGGGTGCTCGTATACAGCCCAAAATGCAGTAGCCATGGGGAAATGAGGACTAAAAAAAAAAACTCTTCCACAAAGACCAGATCCCCCAAGGACAGTGGCCCTGTGCAGAAGAAACCAACTTCAAGGACTCCGGATCCAGCTGGATCCACGTCTCCTGCCCACTCTGTACCCATCTTCCACAGCCCGAGCCTGAGTAGCTCACCTGTCCAGTGAAGTCTTCCCAGCAATCCTAACCTCAACTTCAGTGGTGGTTGACCTCTCCTTGACTCCATGAAGACGTCTGCAGCCTCTTCACAAAGGTTCCCCCTGACAGCGAACGGCAGCTGTAAAGAAAATCCGACACAAAAAGGTATCCGTGCATCCTCAGCCCCGACTTTGAGGAGCCCAGCCGATGGTGTCAAGGCCTTCCCTGACATCGCAACTTACCTGTCCAGCCGGTGGCCACCGTCGTCCAGCCTCCTGGTCCGAGTCGGCAGCCTCTTTGTGCGACCCAGAACCCCATTCATTTGCATTGGGTGCCTGACACTGATTTGTACCCTGCCACCCCTGTGCCGCTGGTGGTGTATGTTTGGTGCTGCTTTGTGACCCTCTGTGTGCTTTCATTAACCCCCAGAGCCTGTGCCCTGAAACCACAGAAACTTACCTGCAAACTGCTCCTCTTGTGGGTGCCCTCAGTCTCAATTGACTAACATTGGGCCCAGTGAACTCTGCACGCCAGACACCCCAGTTCCGCAGAACCTACTTTGATCTAACCCTTGGCCAGTGTTGTTCTACCACCCCAAAGACTGCATGTGTAAGTTGAGTACTTAAATGTGCATTACTGTTTTCCTTCTATAGGATTGCATTGCATTTCTGCCTATTGCACTAAATGTCCATCTCTTACATTTGCTAAGTTTGCTACTGTTTGATTGACACTAACAAAGTGTTTTTAATACTCATAAAGTATTTTTCTGCCTTTACAACACTATACTTACTTATTTAAAAAGTAGTGCTATTCTTAAAAATTGTTACTTACCGGCAACTGAGATCCTCTTAGTTCTAAAATAAAATAACAAAGTAATATTTTTTATACAAAACAATTGGTCTTGGATTCAAACTTTGAGTGTGTCTAATCTTTTCTTGCCTGAGTGTGTAGAACAAATGCTTAACGCAGCCCTCTGAAAAGACTGACAGCTCAACCACACTACCGCAAAAGAGAGTACGGTATTATCTACTTTAACCTCTGCAAAGTCGCTAGGGAACCACTGGACTCGGTGCACACTATCCCTTACTTTGGTATAGTATATACAGAGTCAGCTTACTACAATAGGTCAAATACTTATACCCCTTTTGACCATTCAAGTAAACAAATTTCAAAGGATAGTCTTTGTAATGCACGGAGCCTGTCTTGGCTCCAGACATACTATAGGGGGTGGAGACAGCATTGTGAGAGGCCATACACAGTCCTATTCAGGTGTCAGTGACAACTCATCCCACCACTCTAGCTCAGAAAGACCCATCAGGATATGCTGGGCACACCTCAGCTCCCTTTGTGTGACTGTCTAGAGTGAATGCACAAATAGCCCAACTATCAGTCGAACCCAAACTTGGTGTGGAATCCACAGGCAGGCAGAGACACGGGATGGTAAGCGAGAAAATGCCCACTTTCTAAAAGTGCTACGAAAAACAAATGATGGGCGGAATGCTGACTACATCATACATTCGCACCCAGTCAAGAGATCTGGGTTAAATCAATCGTTCTTTTGTTCACCATGCCACCCCAGTTTAGACCAAGCCATATGCAAATCAGTCTTGACCCTGTGTATCCTGGGAACTGTCCTGATCGAACTGCCAAGCTAGGTCCTCCCTGGACCGGAAACAAGCATCCTGGGACCGGTTTCTGGGTATTACCCTTCATCAGCCAGGCTAGCTTGAATCCTGTGGCATGGCGATCAAGGGACCCACGTCTGGGCATACCCATCCCACTTAGGCTGCAAACCCAGATCTCTTGACTGGGGGTGAATGTATGATTTATTCAGCATTTCGTCCATCATTTGTTTGCGTAAGAGGCATTGTTGGAAAGGGAAGAATCTTCCCTTTCCAATGGTACCCCTCTCTCGTGGGTCCCTGCTTGGGAATCGCCCCAGGAAGTCGATCCCCAAGCAGGGTTCTACCCACTAGGTACCAGGGAGGGGGGAACGGCCCCTTGGACAAGGGCCTTTGCCCCCCCTTTGCAAAAAGGCATACCCAATCTTTCTGCGCCCGGGAGGGAGAAAGATCATTAGATACAAGGGATTTTTTCCATTGCAATTAGGGGTGGGGGCTGGCCAAGATGGGCATCCAATGACACCAACTGCCCACAAAATTACAGTCTTTCTGCCCGGGGCAGAGGGGACAGTAGCCCCCAATCTGCTCCCTGGGTGGGGCAGAAAGCCCAATAGACACCAGGGATTTTTTTTAAATTGAATTTAGGGGTCGGGCCTGCCCAAGATTTGCATGCCAATGCCCCACCCCGCATAATTCCAGTCTTTCTGCCCCCAATCTGCCCCCCCCCCGGGGGAGCAAAAAGCTCACTAGATACCAGGGATTCTTTTTTGGGGATTTAGGGGTGGGGGCTACCCGAGATGGACATGCAAACTCCAACACAAAAAAATATCACAGTGGGGCAACAGCCCCTGATCTGTCCCCGGTTGGGGGGGGGGGCAGAAGGTCCACTAGGAAACAGGGATTTTGTTTATACGTAGAGTTGGGGGCTGCTGAGAATGAGCATGCTAATGCCCCCATCACCAAAAAAGGTTTTCTGCCCCCCCCGGAAGGCAGATCGAGGTGATAGCCCCTTATCTGCCAGAGATATGTTTATGGGCATGCCAGTGAGAAGCCCCATAGGCAGGGGTCGCTCCCTTTTTTTATGGCACACGTTTTGGCTGTTTCTGTGATATTTGTATTCTCATCTACACCCAAGTGGGGGCAGAAAACCACTAGAAACCAGGGAGAGTTTGTGTGTGTGTGAATTGGAGTCAGGGCCGGTTCTAGGATTTGCGAGGCCCTGGGCTAAAAGGGAATGTGCGAGGCCCCTCTAATGTAGATAAGTGGCCCCTTGCAAGGAGACCATTCACAGACACTGTGGGAGGCCTATTGTCCAGCATTTTGTCGCCCCCCACAGTTTTAACTTTGAGCCCACAAGCATTTCTCACACCTTCAGTCCGATAGGTGTGAGAATTGCTTGTGGGCTAAAAGTTAAAACTATGGGGGCGCCAAAATGAGCCTCCCACAGTGTCTGTGAATAGGTCTCCTTTCAATTGAAGGGAGCATCTCCCTCCCTTATGTATCCAGATACCATCCCTGAGAGGCCAAGGGAGGGGGGCTCCTCTATTTCAAAGAAAGGTGACACCTTCCTTTGAAATGGATCGCCAGGGAACCGACAGGACACATCACCAGTGCGTGGCCCCATGCTGGTGGTCTGAGTGCGAGGCCCTGGGCAGCTGCCCACGCTGCCCATGCCTAGCGCCGGCCCTGATTGGAGTTTGGCAGACAGTCTGCGTGCACTGACTTTGACTGGTATTTTGCTGGTGGTGTGAGTGAGCCTGCACTTTGTTAATGGTGTGGGTGGACTCGCACTTGATGACGGTGTATGTAGATTGGCGCTTGCCTGGTAGTGTGTGTGGAGTGGCGCTTAGCTGGCAGTGTATGTGGAGTGGTGCTTGGCTGGTGGTGTATGTGGACTGGTGCTTAGCAGGCTGTATGCATGGATGATGCTTGGTGCAGGGCCGGACTGGCCATAGCGGGCACTGGGCATTTTCCAGGTGGACCGGAGGTGTGGGGGCAGGTTTTCTGGCCCTGCGGTTTGGTTTTGTCACTGGGGGGCAATTTTGCAGCAGTGCTGCAATATCAGGCCTCAGTAACAAAAGCGGGAGCGGTGCTTTTTACTAGCACGCCCCCGCCCCCAGGGCCGGTTGAGCAGCAATCTGCCAGGGCTGGTTGCTGTTCCCAGTCTGGCCCTGCTTGGCTGGTGGTGTGCAGGGATGGCTGGCGGAGTGCGTGGCTGGTGATGTGCGTGGACATTACTTGGCTGACTGTGTGCATGGATAGCATTTGTCTGGTGGTGTACGTGGATGGCGCTTGGCTGTCTGTGTACATGGATGGCGCTTTGCTGGTGATGTGTGTATATGGAGTTGGCTGGAGGTGTGCGTGGATGGTACTTGGCTGGTGGTGTGTGTGGATGGTGGTGTGCGTGTACTGAATCTTGACTGGCGGTGTGGCTTGCATGGGTCCCCCACCGTTTTCTTACCCAGAATCCCCTGCAAACCACAAATTCACTTACAAAGTCAAATTTTCCTCACATTTCTGTGTGGGTAAGTTGTAGGATCTCCATAAAGGCACACATTTCCTACTACCCAGCAGTCTGCGGAGAAAAATGATACAGCGGTACAAAAGGGGGTGGTGATGGACGGAGCATCTGAACCAATCAAACACTCACACCCAGTGAACAAATCTGGGTTTAATTAATACCTCACTTGTGTGGATGCCCAAAGTAACGTCCGCCTAAAAACGTATAAACAAACTGCCCCTTTGAACCAGCTTTTGCCCCCCTCAATCTCTACAAGTTTTTGGCCCTTCCATGTCATAGGCACTTGGCCCATCCACATAAGTAGGGTATCATTTTTATCAGGAGACTGAGGGGAACGCTGAGTGCTAGGAAATTTGTGCTAGGCGGTGAGCCCACAACTTGGCTAAATTTGAGATTTGCAGGGGATTCTGGGTAGGAAAACATTGATGGGTCCAAGCAAGCCTTACCTCCATGGACTCCCCTGGGTGTCTACTTTTCAGAAATTTGTGGGTTTGCTAGCTTACCCTAGTTGGCCACCGAGTCCGGGGCCAAAAACCCAGGTGACCGCCTGTTAGAAAGGCGATCCCGGGGGAGGCAGAAGATGTCTGACTGCCCACCCCTAGGTCCACCCCTCCTTCTGGAAGTGGCCGAGCGTTGACGAGAGGCCTCCTGGGTGAGGGTCCTCTCCTATAATCGTACAGCAGAGCAATCACACCACTACAAATGGACACCACACAAGAGGATAAGTTCTTAGGCTTTATCAATAGTAAAGGTTGATTATCTTCAGCAACATGTACAAGCGGATCGAGGGATCCGTAAAGTCTCGTAAACGGGGAACAGGGTAGCGGGACAGTCTCAGTACTGGTTGGGCGTAGAGATACCCTGCGCACAGCTCTCAATCCTCGAGCCGGGGTGTTCCGAGAGGTCGAGCCGCGGCAGCGCTAGCAGGGCTCGGAAGGTGGTCTTAGCGAAGAGGGGCTGCGGCAGCGCCAGTAGGCTCCATAGGTGGTTTCAGCGAAGATGGACCGCGGCAGCGCCAGCAGGCTCCAAAGGTGGTTTCAGCGAATATGGACCGCGGCATGCTCCATAGGTGGTTTCAGCGAAGATGGACCGCGGCAGCGCCAGCAGGCTCCAAAGGTGGTTTCAGCGAAGATGGACCGCGGCAGCGCCAGCAGGCTCCAAAGGTGGTTTCAGCGAAGATGGACCGCGGCAGCGCCAGCAGGCTCCAAAGATGGTTTCAGGATTCCGGGTAACGAGTTCTTCTCGGGGTCGGCCGCGACAGCGTCAGCAGGGCTCTCGACTCCAGGATACAACTGCCGTCCTAATCCATGGCTCGCCCAGATATAGGACTGGAGTCCTTTGATGTCCGGACCCTCGCGCCTGGGGGGTCAGAGGGGTGGTGTCCAGACACCCAGCAGGGGGATGGAGCCAGCGCCCAGGGAGGCCGGAGGGCGATCGATACCAGGCGTCCGGGGACGGCTGGAGGGCCATCGAAACTCCCCTCCTCTTGGATCCGTTGAGTGGCCACTTTACCACCTGGGGGGATCTTGGTGCCTCGATGTCGGGGCTTCGCTGGAGCCTTGGCCGGGGTCGGGCCGAGGCCACGTGCTCGGGACGTGATGGGCCCAAGATGGAGTCGGGCCTGAAATGGTGGTCCGGAGTGGTAGCCGGACCTGCAGCGTGGGGGCGTGCAGGGTTCGCCGTGTTCCAGGGGGAGAGAGCCGTGGTTTGCTAGGGTGGTTGATCTTGTCGAGAGTTCGTGTAGGGTAGCGCCAAGGGGGCGACAGCGGGTCGGTGGAGGGCCGATGTCGTTCCGGGCCCGCCATGCGGGAGGGGTAGGACCACGCCATGAGGCCGGGTCCAACACACGTCCCCTCCAGCTGAAGGCAGGGGAGAGTCACCCATCTTCTTGGGGGTTCTCCTCGCCGAGGCGGAAGAACCGGGACAGGCCATCAGCATTGGCGTGGTCGTTGCCAGGGCGATGCTCCACAGTGAAGTCCATCCCTTGGAGGGAGATGGACCATCACAATAGCTTCGGGTTCTCGCCCCGTATCTGCATCAACCACCGCAGGGGCCGGTGGTCGGTCTGCACCAGGAAGTGGGTGCCGAAGAGGTAAGGCCGGAGTTTCTTTAGGGCCCACACAACGGCGAAGGCTTCTCTCTCGATGGTGCTCCATCGTTGTTCTCTAGCCAGCAGGCGCCGACTGATGAAGGCTACAGGAAGGTCGACTCCTTCAGGGTTAACTTGGGATAGGACCGCCCCGATGCCGTGCTCCGAGGCGTCGGTTGGACCACAAATTCTCGGCTGTAGTCGGGGGCTTGGAGCACCGGGGCGGGCTTCAGAGTCTCAAAGGCTGTTTGACACTCGGGGGTCCAGTGCACCTTCTGTGGTAGCCTTTTGGAGGTCAGTTCAGTGAGGGGCCCCACAATGCTCCCATAGTCTTTGATGAAGCGTCGGTAATATCCTGTGAGCCCCAGGAAGGCTCTGACTGCTGCCTGGGTGACCGGGGGCTCCCAGGCCCGGATGGCGTCAATCTTTGGTTGGAGGGGAGCCACCTGGCTGCTCCCTACTTGGTGCCCCAGATAGGTCACGGACCCTTGGCCTATCTGGCACTTGCTGGCCTTTATTGTCAGTACGGCCCGTCGGAGGGCTGTCAGGACCTCCCAGAGGTGCGTCAGGTGCTCGTCCCAGTGGCGGCTGTACACCGCAATATCGTCCAGATATGCGGCACTGAACTCTTCTAGCCCCGCCAGCACTCTATTCACGAGTCTCTGGAAGGTAGCCGGGGCGTTTTTCATGCCGAAGGGCATCACTTTGAAGTGGAAGTGGCCATCGGGGGTTGAGAAGGCAGATCGCTCTTGGGCACCAGGAGTGAGGCCGATCTGCCAATACCCGGCCGTGAGGTCGAAGGTGCTGAGATACCTGGCGGCCCCCAGGCGATCGATCAGTTCATCTGCCCGGGGGATGGGATGGGCGTCGGTCCTGGTGACGGCATTCAGCCCCCGGTAGTCGACACAAAACCGGAGCTCTGGGGGCGCGCCGGGGGCGGCGACTTTAGGGACTAGGACAACGGGACTGGCCCAGGGACTGTCTGAGGGTTCGACCACCCCCAGGGCTAGCATCCTGGCAACTTCGGACTGGATGCAGGCCCGAACTCGGTCGGGAACTCGGAAAGCCCGGTGTCGTACGGGCGGGCTGTCCCCTGTGTCGACATCGTGGACAGACCACCGGGTGACCCCGGGGGTGAGCGAAAACAGGTCCGCAAATTGCCCCAGCAGCTTTCGGCAGTCCTGGTGCTGTTCTGGGGTCAGGGTGGAAGAGAGGGTGACCCCTTCGACGGAGCCGTCCTTCTCGGCGGTGCTCAGGAGGTCCGGTAGGGGCTCGGAGTCTTCTTCAGCTCCGTCATCTGTAGCCAACAGTAGGCTCAGTTCTGTGCGGGCAAAGTGAGGCTTGAGCCGGTTGGCGTGTAGGACCCGGAGGGGGTTCCGGGGGGACTCCAGGTCCACCAGGTAGGTGACGGGGCTCTTGCGCTCCACCACTTTGAAGGGCCCCGTCCATTTGTCCTGGAGGGCACAAGGTTCGACCGGGGATATGACCCAGACCTGCTGGCCCGGCTCGAACTCGATGGACGAGGCGTTCTGGTCATACCAGCGTTTCATCTCCTCCTGACTGGCCTCAAGGTTGGCCTCGGCCAGTTCCCGGAACTTCCGAGTCTGGTTGCGGAGGGTCAGGAGGTACCGGTAGACATCAGGTGGAGCATCTCGGACAGCCGTCTCCCAGCCTTCTTTGACCAGGCTGAGGGGACCTCGGACAGGGTGCCCGTACAATAGTTCAAAGGGGCTGAACCCCAGGGACTTCTGGGGCACCTCCCGATAGGCAAACAGGAGACAGGGCAGGAGGACGTCCCATCTGCGTCGTAGTGGCTCTTCTAGGCCCTTGATCATCCCCTTGAGTGTTCGGTTGAACCGCTCTACAAGTCCATTCCCTTGGGGGTGATATGGGGTGGTGAATTTATATGTGACCCTGCACTGTTGCCACAGGGACCGCATATATTTGGATATAAACTTTGTGCCGCGATCACTCACGACCTCTCGGGGGAAGCCGACTCGGGAGAAGATCCCCATTAGCGCTCGGCTCACCACGGGGGCTGTTATGGTTCGGAGGGGGATGGCTTCTGGATAGCGGGTGGCATGGTCCACCAGGACGAGGATGAAGCGGTGTCCCTGAGAGGTGCGGGGGTCCAGGGGCCCCACTATGTCGATCCCCACTCGCTCGAAGGGGGTTGTTACTGTAGTGTAGTTCCTATTTTCCCAATAGGCTCTGCGCATTGGAATAATACCTACAGCAGTAAAGGCCTAGACCAGACGTTAACTAGGTCTACTACTGTCGATACTAGACTTAATTTTTGGGTTTGCCAGCTAAGCTCAGAGTTCGCTAGAAACTTTCTCGAATGTTCAGGAAAGAATTACCTCCCCTGATTAGACAAGAAGAGATTTAGTTTCTGACAACCATAGAACATGACAACTTTGCTCTCCCCTAATCAAGAGTCAATCTTGAGAGTCGTGTGAGCACAAGGCAATTATTTTACTCAGTCAGTACGTGCATTCTTAGTCTCATCAGAATGTAGAGAAAAGGAAGAGACGGGCGTGTTATATAAAAAGGTGTTATTTATTGATCAGTCTCTTTTCTCATACATGAGAAATGGATCGATATTATTGCAATACTTATAGTTAAGTAAAGTGCATACATTAAAAGCAATAGTATAAAATAATACTGTAAAAACATTGATATGGTTCTGAGCCATATGATGTTTAAAATGATTAAAATATATTTACATACACATATACATTTGACTAAACGTACTCAACTGGTGTTTCTAAATACGCCTACCCCGTGTACCTGACCTAAGTCTAATGCGTGGGCGGGAATAGAAAGTTACAGTTTAAGTTACGTTTGTTTTTGCCAAGTGAATAACTAAAGAATTCTCTGTGAGGGGTTATTCAGTTCTGTACCTGGAAGTTAGGATGAATGAGGAATGGTATCTCTTTCTCTGCTCTCGATATTCCAGGCTGCCTGCGAGGGCTGCCCAGAAGCGCCGGTGCTGGGTCTCTCGGCATGAGATAGCAGCGCGTCTCTCAGCGCGTCAGGAAGGCGGGGCTGCTGCCAGCGGGGTCTGCTTCTGCTCTCGGCTTCGGCAAGTATGGCTGCTCCGTCTTGTCACCACGCGTGTGTTTGCATAGGGCAAGATCGGCAATATTTATACCTTAAAGGTGCCGAGATTGACGTAAGGATGGACATAGATACGTCAATAAAGATGTCATACGACTTGCTCGTTAGCACATTCTTTACTAAAGTTCTCTGTGAAATCAAAACAATGGCCGCACGGATTGTCCAGGTTGTCATAGGTTTGATTTGTTATGAGAACGTCGTATGCCTTATCAGGGGCTGGAGGAATGTCGCTTGTCTAATTAGATCTCAAGCGTTATGACCTAATCAGATAACACGTTCCTGTGCCGTAGTGTGACTGCGTCAGATAACGGTATCTGCATCATGGGGGCTGTTCTTGCCTCATGGGCTGACTGCTAGTTAACTTGATAGTTAGTTTAACCAGAATAGGGTCAGGAATAGGGGGATCGATTCAGAACCTATAGGAATACACGACACCCACTCCACGCTAACTATGGTCATAATCTACTAATCTATGCCTAGTATAACATAGTACAACATACTATAGAGTATAGTGTATACCTTACCACCCCAAAATATATAAATGCATTTCGAAATTTTCAAATATACTGAAAAATTGCAGTCATATATATTGTATGCACTTAAGCTATGAATTAAATGCAAAAGTAAACACGCATTTGTATGCATTATTGCTTATTGGTATATGAGAAATACACATGAAATGGCTCTTAATATGGCTATACAGAAAGGCAAGGTCGAGACCATTTCATCACATAATAAAATATTTGTGAACATACCAGCGGGCAGCTAAAGTCTATATAAAGTATCTAAAAATAGAAATCTTAGTTCTCTAGGAATAGTTTCTTACTTTAAGCAGAAGATCAGTGTCCCGGAAAAAATATAGGAAGAAAAATATTTTAGGGGCTTGCTGAAAAAATTGCTGTCCGTGAACTGGATTGTAATTGTTCATGTGACTTTATTTTTAAAAGTTGAAGGCCGAATTCAGGGAACGCCGTGTGCGAGTTTACTCAAAAGTCTCTATTTCTGTTCTGGAGAGAACATCATATCATTCAGGCTTTCGAAAAAACTGTCAACAGCTTCATGGGAAAGTTCCACTAAGTCGGAAATAGGGGTAACCATGCATTCGTGCGCATGATTGTCATTGACATTCTGATTTGCATCACTGACAGAAGGTCGTACCTGTTCGATGCTGCTTTCATCTTGAACTTCACTACTCTTCAATCGTAGTGGTGAAGATTCCAGGAATGCCGTCATCAGGATTGGCAGCCTTTGAGGGCAGCACAAAGCGTGAACCTTGGTAGGAACCAACAGTGTATCTGCATCCACTGGCGCATCCGATTGTAGCGTCAGACAGGTGTCTAACACGCATTCTTCTCCGCATAGCAGACACCTTAGTACAGGTAAAACACACCTTTGCCACATTGGTCGAAATGATAGAAACCAAGTCATGTTCAGGTCTCTAAGCCGGGAGAGTCCCAGGATTTTTGATATCCGGTCCCGGTATCCAATGGCTAGGATCGTATCTTCCATTGTCGCGAGAGTTTGATCTGTGACATGGGTTGCCATAACAAAAAATAAGGACTAGGAATAGGATTCCTGCAATTAGTCCCAGGATCAAGGGAAGTCCGCCAAAAATCGAATGGACGAAATCTGGAAAAATACCCAGTATGGCTTTGAATGGTGTTAATGCCATCGAAAATACTGTCTTAAATACCCCTGAGATCCCATTGGTATCAGAAATATTTAAGATTTCGCTCAGGATTTCCGCGAAATGTACGGGGGAATTAGTTGATAATAATGTATGTATCTCTGAAGTCGTCCTTGCGACTTGTAGATCATACGTTTCTTTTGATGACGTGAGCCTTGTAGGCGTCTGAAGAAGCACTGTTTTCATTCTGCTTAAAGTATCTATTCGAATAGAAGTAATTTTCAAATTGGGCCATGCCCTTGCCTCCCTGTCTGGGAAGGAGCTGGGGAACAAAGAATGTCCACAGCACTTGACCTTCGCCGTCGTAGTGACTAGATAAGGAGTCCCGGGCATAAGACTACAACATCTGCGGTCTACAATAAGAATGTAACTCCCATTATAGAGTCTTTGAAAGAATGGTTCTATTTCAGTTGCAGGTGCGCCTTGCTGGTGACATGAAAGGTTGTATGAATTCCCTTCACAGGCTCCGTGCAAACTAATACCGTTACACAGAAGCGTGCCGCTTAGTGACATAGCACAATTGTTGCCACTAAGAAACACTTTCTGTCCTTTATTACTGACACATGCATGTGAATAGGGCAGGTTCCATGTTGTTTTAAGGTACCCCTTTCCCAATTTCTCGTACATGCCAGCCTGTATATATTTTTGGCAGTATTGAAACCTGAAGGTTGAGATTGGAATATTTATGATTCCATGTATTATCCATTCACTGACAGGTCGTTCTGACATTGTCATTGGTAATCTTTCTAGTTTTTCAATGCTCAAGATTGTATAATCAGCACCCTTTTGTGCCATACCGATTTGTCTATCAGTAAGGTTAAAGATTTGGAATAGTGACGTTGTGTTGATTAAACGCCAAGGCACATAGCCTGAACGCAGATTTTGTAACGTCCAGCCAAGCTGTACAATAGAACGCAATTGTGACTGACCATGTTGTAATAACAGTAAGTCTTGCGATAATATATCGATTGCTGAAGACACAATGCTGTCCAATGAAAAAATTCTGGAGGACAGAGTCATTAACCCATTGTCCACGACAGAAAGTGATTTTTCCAAATTAATACGGTCAATTTCCCGTATTCTCTCTGCTGTTTCAATTTGAGTAACCTTCCAGGCCTCATTATATGCTGCATATACAGAGGCTGCTATGAAACGCTTTTGACGCTGTTTGCGTGGTCCCATTATGAAATCACGCAAGTCAGCACCATCAGTAAGTAAAGTTAGGTGTTGCTTAATTTCAGGCAGTGTGGAAGTTTGTAGCCATTGAAGGCATAATTTACCCACACTGTAGGTGGTTATTATCCCTGGGTGATGTCTTTGGGGATATCTAGGGTCTGGCCTGGTCATTTTGAACCCCTGTGTTTTATTCAGGAATCTGTCTTAACAGTTATTAGTATCTGTTGGCCAGATCAACCACTGTTTCCAATCAGGATGTGTTCTGTTTTGGTTTAATATATGGTTTACGTCCATCTCCTCATCTGTATCAGAGCTATTGCTAAACATTGTTGGCTTTGGAATAGACGGTTTATTTAAATCTTTGCTTTTGGCTAAGCCAAGACAGGTGGTTTGTTGAACAGTGTCATTTAAAAATATCATTTGTTCTGGGATCATGCAGGCTCTAAACAAAGCTTCTAAACCCTGTACTTGCCATTCTTTTGTACCCCAAACACTTTTCAAATCAACATTTTTGTCCCAATAATCAAATCCAAAAGTATTCATGTTTTCAAAGAACGAGTCAGAATAAATCAATTTTGTGTTGGTTATCATGGTTTTCATCCCTGTCTTGTTTGACAATTTAAAATAAAATGTTTCAGCATTACTTGTGTTAAAACCTGAAAAATATGAATATTTGTCATAAACGGTTCTTGAGCTCCCTTTTGGAGGTGTAGCACAATGTTCCCATTGATTATAATTTAAAACATTTCTAGGTTGTGCAGATTTATGTAAAAAATGGTTACCATAATGGTTATAGCAATACATACTATCATAATTTGTAGAACCTTGCAAATAATCATGTTTTGTAAATTTAGCAGACATTACTAAGTCAGACATCATGTTATTAATGCTTTCGAAGTCCCAATCATCAGCAAATGAGTTTGGTTTTGCAAAGTCACTCAAGGAGATCTTGATTTGGTGTGGATATTTCAGGATCTCGACCGGACCATAAATTTCATAGTCAGTGTTGTCCCAGGCTACCCCACCAGGTATCGGATTGGCTGTGAAGTTGGCTGAAGAAAGTTCTGGAGAAAGTTCTCTTTTCTCGACGTGTGAAGATGTGTGTGGTTTGAGGACCAAGTTGATGTTCTGACTTGCTGTGTCCATTTTAGCATATTTTCCCTCAATGAAGCGTCCCAAAGTTAATACCATGATGAGCCAAAGTATGAGGATAAATGCACCAAAACCCACCCAAAATTCAATCCATGGAGAAATCAGATATGTTTCTTTCAGTTGTTTCAAAAGTTCCTTCGCTTTGTCTTTAAAGGATTTGGATGATGGCTGTGTCTTTGGTTCACTGAAGCCTTCAGAGGAATCATCGAAGTTGATGAAGTAACCAGATGCAGTTCTGTCAATTGTTCCAATTGGTTCAGGATTTTTGTTTCTTGCATTTTCACTTGGTACTTCAGTATAGATTGGTGTGTCTCTGCTAAATGTCTTTATTTGGGTTTTCAGAGGTCTGAGTTCTATTGCATTGTTGCATAGTCCTTGTTGTTCTTCTGTAGGCGTTTCGAATGTGATGAGCCTCTTTGTTAGGACCTCTGTACTGGTAGCAAACCTTGGTGTTCTGCTACTTATTGGGAGTCCACTTGGCCTACTGTTTGTTATTGGCCACATGTTGTGGTTTTACCAGGTCGATGGATACAACTCGTTTCTCCTTTTTTCCAGCAAGTGGCGGTAGTATAACTGATCTTGTCCCGTTGACAGACAAGACAGGAACTGCTTTTCTGTAAGAAGGCCCAAATTCCTTCTTTACCGCGATCTTCTCCCTGACTAGATCCCCGACTTTTGGAATCCAGACAGGTCTTGCTGGGACAGGTGGTGATTCTTCAGTGGTTGTTGGCTGTTGTTTCAACTGTATGTTGCTCAGGTCTTTTCTTGTTTTGTTTAAGTCCTGCAAAATAGCCAAACGGTCTTTGACATCAAAGCTTTTTCCTTTAACCACTGAAGTCTGACTATCAAGGTCAGAGATCATCATTCTAGTTCCAAATAATAATTCGTACGGACTGAATCCCTTCAGAGAATTTCTTGGCAAGTTATTTAGACTACGTTGGACACTTATTAGATGTTTGACCCACCCAGCTCCCGAACCTAATATCCTTTCCATTATAGATTGCTTTCTGCCTTGGTTTTTTCTTTACACCATCCCATACCCTCAGGAAGGAAGTGAGAAGATTCCCGCTGGGCTGTGCTCATTTGGCCATGTTCCCCCCCCGCCGGAGGGCTAGAGTGAAAACAATGGTCAAACGTAGCATGCTCTTAGCGTATATGCCATTTAGACTCGCAAATCTTGTAAAACAGTCCGGACGTCAGCCGAGCGCTGGTGATCTACATTATAAGTGGTAACTAGCCTGTATATGTTAATCGCAAGCCCTGATTTTTACTGCTGATATTATCTGCCGTAATACGACGAGGTATCAAACTCTTTCTCTCCCCACTGCGATCTCTATTGCAGTTTGGGCAGCGTTTTACAAACATGGTATGATGCAAGCTCATGCCTGGCCACCAGTACCGTGATTGTAAATCTTCCAGAGAATCTTTTAGTTTGAGGTGTCCAAGACCCTCACCCATATGTGCGTCTGCGATTAACAAGCTTCTCCTGTCCATGTTTGGAATCACTCTATCCCCCACTCCAGGGATTCGAGCAAAAGGAACGGAGTTTGCATCTATGATGTATGTGTAATTGAGTGGATAGTTGATCGGTAACGCTGAGCAGTCGCTTTTTGATGACGTTTTCACCGCCAGCAATGTTTCACCGTGAATGTATTTTAATGTACGCTTTTTTCGAACTACGGGAGCCGATTTAGTGGCTGCCGCTGCGGCTGTTTCAGCCAATGAATTCCCTACAACGTGAACGCCATCACGTTGATGACTCAGTGAGTGAGTCACGTGAGTCTTTGGTAGTTCTTTTTGTAAAAGAGCTATTTGTTCCCAGAGCAGTCTCTGCTTTATTGGTGCATCTGTGTCATCTTTGTAACCGTTCTGAATCCATGTCTGCAAATCGCTGTTATATGATTTGACGCAATAATATGAATCTGACACTATAAGTGTCGGGAATTCGCGATCCGCATTATCCAGCGCCATTTTCAATGCGATTATTTCAGTTTGTTGTTCTGAATTAGTTTCTACTGAGTGTGATTTTGTTAACAGAGGTTTTAATATACCTCCGCGCCACACTTCTTTTGTAATCTCACATGTGGGGTTGTATGCTTGTTCTCCCCAAACGGACGGTTGAGCATGTCCGTCTGTGTAGATTACACAGGCGTAATGTCGTAGAGGCAGAATGTCGATTGGCAGAGGATACGTCTTTTCATATTTTAGATTTTTCAATTCTTCTAGTTCTGGATCAAAGTAGTAGTATACTTTGTCATTTGTGATTGAATTCACCCATTGTATCCATTCCGGATTCAATGTTGTTGTTGGTAAATTACACGGTGTTGTTAGTGCCTCAAAGGCGGATTCTGCTGTTCTGACTGTGATATGTCTACCGTCAGCTATGTCTTTTTCTCTAGCTATTGCGGTTTGAACTGCACGAATGATTTTTTCTGTATTACTGAATTTCTGTTCAGCTTCTGTGTACATGTGTGATTTGAATGCAATTGGTACCTTATCTCCCTCATTAGAGGTTAGGTATGTGAATCCGCATCTCCCTGGGATGACTCGGATCAGAAGGTGTAGTGTAGCTCCTATTTTCCCAATAGGCTCTGCACATTGGAATAGTACCTACAGCAGTAAAGGCCTAGACCAGACGTTAACTAGGTCTACTACTGTCGATACTAGACTTAATTTTTGGGTTTGCCAGCTAAGCTCAGAGTTCGCTAGAAACTTTCTCGAATGTTCAAGGAAGGAATTAACTCCCCTGATTAGACAAGAAGGGATTTAGTTTCTGACAACCATAGAACATGACAACTTTGCTCTCCCCTAATCAAGAGTCAATCTCATGAGTCGTGTGAGCACAAGGCAATTATTTTACTCAGTCAGTACGTGCATTCTTAGTCTCATCAGAATGTAGAGAAAAGGAAGAGACGGGCGTGTTCAATAAAAAGGTGTTATTTATTGATCAGTCTCTTTTCTCGTACAAGAGAAATGGATCGATATTATTGCAATACTTATAGTTAAGTAAAGTGCATACATTAGAAGCAATAGTATAAAATAATACTGTAAAAACATTGATATGGTTTCTGAGCCATATGATGTTTTAAAATGATTAAAATATATTTACATACACATATACATTTGACTAAACGTACTCAACTGGTGTTTCTAAATACGCCTACCCCGTGTACCTGACCTAAGTCTAATGCGTGGGCGGGAATAGAAAGTTACAGTTTAAGTTAAGTTTGTTTTTGCCAAGTGAATAACTAAAGAATTCTCTAGGAGGGGTTATTCAGTTCTGTACCTGGAATTTAGGATGAATGAGGAATGGTATCTCTTTCTCTGCTCTCGATATTCCAGGCTGCCTGCGAGGGCTGCCCAGAAGCGCCGGTGCTGGGTCTCTCGGCTTGAGATAGCAGCGCGTCTCTCAGCGCGTCAGGAAGGCGGGGCTGCTGCCTGCGGGGTCTGCTTCTGCTCTCGGCTTCGGCAAGTATGGCTGCTCCGTCTTGTCACCACGCGTGTGTTTGCATAGGGCAAGGTCGGCAATATTTATACCTTAAAGGTGCCGAGATTGACGTAAGGATGGACATAGGTACGTCAATAAAGATGTCATACGACTTGCTCGTTAGCACATTCTTTTGCAAAAGTTCTCTGTGAAATCAAAACAATGGCCGCACGGATTTTCCAGGTTGTCATAGGTTTGATTTGTTATGAGAACGTCGTATGCCTTATCAGGGGCTGGAGGAATGTCGCTTGTCTAATTAGATCTCAAGCGTTATGACCTAATCAGATAACACGTTCCTGTGCCGTAGTGTGACTGCGTCAGATAACGGTATCTGCATCATGGGGGATTTCTTGCCTCATGGGCTGACTGTTAGTTAACTAGCTAGGTAGTTTAACCAGAATAGGGTCAGGAATAGGGGGATCGATTCAGAACCTATAGAAATACACGACACCCACTCCACGCTAACTATGGTCATATCTACTAATCTATGCATAGTATAACATAGTACAACATACTATAGAGTATAGTGTATACCTTACCACCCCAAAATACATAAATGCATTTCGAAATTTTCAAATATACTGAAAAATTGCAGTCATATATATTGTACGCACTTAAGCTATGAATTAAATGCAAAAGTAAACATGCATTGTAATGCATTATTGCTTTTTGGTATATGAGAAATACACATGAAATGGCTCTTAATATAGCTATACAGAAAGGAAGGTCGAGACCATTTCATCACATAATAAAATATTTGTGAACATACCAGCGGGCAGCTAAAGTCTATATAAAGTATCTAAAATAGAAATCTTAGTTCTCTAGGAATAGTTTCTTACTTTAAGCAGAAGATCAGTGTCCCGGGGAAAAAATATATAGAAAAATATTTTAAGGGCTTGCTGAAAAAAGTTGCTGTCCGTGAACTGGATGGTAATTGTTCATGTGACTTTATTTTTAAAGTTGAAGGCCGAATTCAGGGAACGCCGTGTGCGAGTTTACTCAAAAGTCTCTATTTCTGTTCCGGAGAGAACATCATATCATTCAGGCTTTCGAAAAAACTGTCAACAGCTTCATGGGAAAGTTCCACTAAGTCGGAAATAGGGGTAACCATGCATTCGTGCGCATGATTGTCTCCATTGACATTCTGATTTGCCTTGCTGACAGAAGGTCGTACCTGTTCGATGCTGCTTTCATCTTGAACTTCACTACTCTTCAATCGTAGTGGTGAAGATTCCAGGAATGCCGTCATCAGAATTAGCAGCCTTTGAGGGCAGCACAGTGCGTGAACCTTGGTAGGAACCAACATTGTATCTGCATCCACCGGCGCATCCGATTGTAGCGTCAGACAGGTGTCTAACACGCATTCTTCTCCGCATAGCAGACACCTTAGTACAGGTAAAACACACCTTTGCCACATTGGTCGAAATGATAGAAACCAAGTCATGTTTAGGTCTCTAAGCCGGGAGAGTCCCAGGATTTTTGATATCCGGTCCCGGTATCCAATGGCTAGGATCGTATCTTCCATTGTCGCGAGAGTTTGATCTGTGACATGGGTTGCCATAACGAAAAATAAGGACTAGGAATAGGATTCCTGCAATTAGTCCCAGGATCAGGGGAAGTCCGCCAAAAATCGAATGGACGAAATCTGGAAAAATACCCAGTATGGCTTTGAATGGTGTTAATGCCATCGAAAATACTGTCTTAAATACCTTTGAGACCCCAGTGGTATCAGAAATATTTAAGATTTCGCTCAGGATTTCCGCGAAATGTACGGGGGAATTAGTTGATAATAATGTATGTATCTCTGCAGTCGTCCTTGCGACTTGTAGATCATACGTTTCTTTAGATGACGTGAGCCTTGTAGGCGTCTGAAGAAGCACTGTTTTCATTCTGCTTAAAGTCTCTATTCGAATAGAAGTAATTTTCAAACCGGGCCATGCCCTTGCCTCCCTGTCTGGTAAGGAGCTGGGGAACAAAGAACGTCCACAGCACTTGACCTTCGCCGTCGTGGTGACGAGATAAGGAGTCCCGGGCATAAGACTACAACATCTGCGGTCTACAATAAGAATGTAACTCCCATTATAGAGTCTTTGAAAGAATGGTTCTATTTCAGTTGCAGGTGCGCCTTGCTGGTGACATGAAAGGTTGTATGAATTCCCTTCACAGGCTCCGTGCAAACTAATACCGTTACACAGAAGCGTGCCGCTTAGTGACATAGCACAATTGTTGCCACTAAGAAACACTTTCTGTCCTTTGTTACTGACACATGCATGTGAATAGGGCAGGTTCCAAGTTGTTTTAAGGTACCCCTTTCCCAATTTCTCGTACATGCCAGCCTGTATATATTTTTGGCAGTATTGAAACCTGAAGGTTGAGATTGGAATATTTATGATTCCGTGGATTATCCATTCACTGACAGGTCGTTCTGACATTGTCATTGGTAATCTTTCTAGTTTTTCAATGCTCAAGATTGTATAATCAGCACCCTTCTGCGCCATACCGATTTGTCTATCAGTAAGGTTAAAGATTTGGAATAGTGACGTTGTGTTGATTAAACGCCAAGGCACATAGCCTGAACGCAGATTTTGTAA
Source organism: Lissotriton helveticus (assembly GCF_964261635.1). NCBI lineage: Eukaryota > Metazoa > Chordata > Amphibia > Caudata > Salamandridae > Lissotriton > Lissotriton helveticus. Next base: position 1,239,902,262 of record NC_136059.1, on the reverse strand, counting down.
CGTCCAGCCAAGCTGTACAATAGAGCGCAATTGTGACTGACCATGTTGTAATAACAGTAAGTCTTGCGATAATATATCGATTGCTGAAGACACAATGCTGTCCAATGAAAATATTCTGGAGGACAGAGTCATTAACCCATTGTCCACTACAGAAAGTGATTTTTCCAAATTAATACGATCAATTTCACGTATTCTCTCTGCTGTTTCAATTTGAGTAACCTTCCAGGCCTCATTGTATGCTGCATATACAGAGGCTGCTATGAAACGCTTTTGACGCTGTTTGCGTGGTCCCAGTATGAAATCACGCAAGTCAGCACCATCAGTAAGTAAAGTTAGGTGTTGCTTAATTTCAGGCAGTGTGGAAGTTTGTAGCCATTGAAGGCATAATTTGCCCACACTGTAGGTTGTTATTATCCCTGGGTGATGTCTTTGAGGATATCTAGGGTCTGGCCTGGTCATTTTGAAACCCTGTGTTTTATTCAGGAATCTATCTTGACAGTTATTTGTATCTGTGGGCCAGATCAACCATTGTTTCCAATCAGGATGTGTTCTGTTTTGGTTAAGTATATGGCTTATGTCTATTTCTTCATCTGTATCAGAGTTATTGCTAAACATTGTTGGCTTTGGAATAGACAGGTTCTTTAAATCTTTGATTTTGGCTAAGCCAAGACAGGTGGTTTGTTGAACAGTGTCATTTAAAAATATCATTTGTTCTGGGATCATGCAGGCTCTAAACAAAGCTTCTATACCCTGTACTTGCCATTCTTTTGTACCCCAAACACTTTTCAAATCAACATTTTTGTCCCAATAATCAAATCCAAAAGTATTCATTTTTTCAAAGAATGAATCTGAATATATCAATTTTGTGTTGGTTATCATGGTTTTCATCCCTGTCTTGTTTGACAATTTGTAATAAAATGTTTCAGCATTAGTTATGTTAAAACCTGAAAAATATGAATATTTGTCATAAACGGTTCTAGAGCTCCCTTTTGGAGGTGTAGCACAATGTTCCCATTGATTATAATTTAAAACATTTCTAGGTTGTGCAGATTTATGCAAGAAATGGTTACCATAATGGTTATAGCAATACATACTATCATAATTTGTAGAACCTTGCAAATAATCATGTTTTGTAAATTTAGCAGACATTACTAAGTCAGACATCATATTGTTTATACTTTCAAAGTCCCAATCATCAGCAAATGAGTTTGGTTTTGCAAAGTCACTCAAGGAGATCTTGATTTGGTGTGGATATTTCAGGATCTCGACCGGACCATAAATTTCATAGTCAGTGTTGTCCCAGGCTACCCCACCAGGTATTGGAATTGCTGTGAAGTTGGCTGAAGAAAGTTCTGAAGAAAGTTCTCGTTTCTCGACGTGTGAAGATGTGTGTGGTTTGAGGACCAAGTTGATGTTCTGACTTGCTGTGTCCATTTTAGCATATTTTCCCTCAATGAAGCGTCCCAAGGTAAATACCATGATGAGCCAAAGTATGAGGATAAATGCACCAAAACCCACCCAAAATTCAATCCATGGAGTACCCAGATATGTTTCTTTCAGTTGTTTCAAAAGTTCCTTAGCTTTGTCTTTAAAGGATTTTGATGATGGCTGTGTCTTTTGTTCGCTGAAACCTTCAGAGGAATCATCGAAGTTGATGAAGTAACCAGATGCAGTTCTGTCAATTGTTCCAATTGGTTCAGGATTTTTGTTTCTTGCATTTTCACTTGGAACTTCATTGTAGATTGGTGTGTCTCTGCTAAATGTCTTTATTTGGGTTTTCAGAGGTCTGAGTTCTATTGCATTGTTGCATAGTCCTTGTTGTTCTTCTTTAGGCGTTTCGAATGTGATGAGCCTCTTTGTTAGGACCTCTGTACTGGTAGCAAACCTTGGTGTTCTGCTACTTATTGGGAGTCCACTTGGCCTACTGTTTGTTATCGGCCACATGTTGTGGTTTTACCAGGTCGATGGATACAACTCGGTTCTCCTTTTTTCCAGCAAGTGGCGGTAGTACAACTGATCTTGTCCCGTTGACAGACAAGACAGGAACTGCTTTTCTGTAAGAAGGCCCAAATTCCTTCTTTACCGCGATCTTCTCCCTGACTAGATCCCCGACTTTTGGAATCCAGACAGGTCTTGCTGGGACAGGTGGTGATTCTTCAGTGGTTGTTGGCTGTTCTTTCAACTGTATGTTGCTCAGGTCTTTTCTTGTTTTGTTTAAGTCCTGCAAAATAGCCAAACGGTCTTTGACATCAAAGGTTTTTTCTATTACCACTGAAGTCTGACTATCAAGGTCAGAGATCAACATCCTAGTTCCGAATAATAATTCGTACGGACTGAATCCCTTCAGAGAATTTCTTGGCAAGTTATTTAGACTACGTTGGACACTTATTAGATGTTTGACCCACCCAGCTCCCGAACCTAATATCCTTTCCATTATAGATTGCTTTCTGCCTTGGTTTTTTCTTTACACCATCCCATACCCTCAGGAAGGAAGTGAGAAGATTCCCGCTGGGCTGTGCTCATTTGGCCATTCTTTCCCCCCCCAGGCTGGATTGCCTGAGTGAAAAAAAAAAATGGTCGAACGTAGCATGCTCTTAGCGTATATGCCATTTAGACTCGCAAATCTTGTATAACAGTCCGGACGTCAGCCGAGTGCTGTGGATCTACATTATAAGTGGAACTAGCCTGTGTATGTTAATCGCAAGCCATTCTTTTTGTTGGTAATATTATCTGCCTTGATACGACGAGGTATTAAACTGCTTCTCTCCCCACTGCGATCTCTGTTGCAGTTTGGGCAGTTTTTTACAAACATGGTGTAGTGCAGGCTCATGCCTGGCCACCAGTACCGTGATTGTAATTCTTCCAGAGAATCTTTTAATTTAAGGTGTCTGAGACCCTCGCCCATGTGTGCGTCTGCGATTAACAAGTGTCTCCTGTCCATGTTTGGAATCACTCTATCCCCCACTCCAGGGATTCGAGCAAAAGGGACGGAGTTTGCATCGATTATGTATGTATAATTGAGTGGATAGTTGATCGGTAACGCTGAGCAGTCGCCTTTTGATGACGTTTTCACCGCCAGCAATGTTTCACCGTCAATGTATTTTAATGTACGCTTTTTTCGATCTACGGGAGCCGGTTTACTGGCTGCCGCTGCGGCTGTTTCAGCCAATGAATTCCCTACAACGTGAACGCCATCACGCTGATGACTCAGTGAGTGAGTCACGTGAGTCTTTGGTAGTTCTTTTTTCAAAAGAGCTACTTGTTCCCAGAGAAGTCTCTGCTTTATTGGTGCATCTGTGTCATCTTTGTAACCGTTCTGAATCCATGTCTGCAAATCCTTGTTATATGCTTTGACGCAGAAATATGAATCTGACACTATAAGTGTCGGGAATTCGCGATCCGCATTATCTAGCGCCATTTTCAAAGCTATTATTTCAGATTGTAGTTCTGAATTAGTTTCTACTGAGTGTGATTTTGTTAATAGAGGTTTTAGTTTACCTCCGCGCCACACTTCTTTTGTAATCTCACATGTGGGATTGTATGCATGTTCTCCCCAAACGGAGGGTTGAGCATGTCCGTCTGTATAGATTACACAGGCGTAATGTCGTAGAGGCAGAATGTCGATTGGCAGAGGATACGTCTTTTCATATTTTAGATTTTTCAATTCTTCTAGTTCTGGATCAAAGTAGTAGTTTACTTTGTCCGTTGTGATTGAATTCACCCATTGTATCCATTCCGGATTCAATGTTGTTGTTGGTAAATTACACGGTGTTGTTAGTGCCTCAAAGGCTGATTCTGCTGTTCTGACTGTGATATGTCTACCGTCAGCTATGTCTTTTTCTCTAGCTATTGCGGTTTGAACTGCTTGAACAATTTTTCCTTTGTTGCTGAATCTCTGTTCAGCTTTTGTGTACAAGTGTGACTTGAATGCAATTGGTACCTTTTCTCCCTCATTAGAGGTCAGGTATGTGAATCCGCATCTCCCTGGGATGACTCGGATCACAAGGTTGCGTGTATTATCACGGGTTTCTAATTTTGTCTTAATTAGCATGTCTGTTTGTAAGGATCTCAAAATTTCTGTGTGTGTTTGAGTCCAACTGGATCTTTTAAAGTCTGGTTTAATTAGATCGTAAAGGGGTTTCACCCTTTCTGCGTAATTTGCAATGTATGTTCTTCCGAAATTTAGGAAGCCTAAAATTGACTGTAGGTTTTTTAGTGTTTTAGGAGCTTGGATAACGGCACATTTCTCTAGGAAATTGTCTGCCAGGCTTTTACCTTCACTTGATAGCTCATATCCTAAGAATAAGACCGTCAGATGGGCAATTCTTGACTTTTTGAAGTTGAATTTGTAACCCTCTGCAGCGAAACCAAGTATTATGGTGTTCACTCTTTTCAAGTGAGTCTCCAAGTCATCATCTGTTAAGTAAATGTCATCGACATAAGATAATGCTTCATCATCATATAGTTGTAGTAATTCTGTTACTCTCGCTGAGAATACCCCCGGGCTGTTCTTGTACCCCTGGGCTAACCGACAGAATTGTTTTTGAGTGCCATTTACTGAGAAAGCTGTTAAATATCTGCTCTCTGGTGCTATGTTTTGACAAAAGAATCCATTGGAGATGTCCAAGGTTGTTTTGTATTTTTTGCGCACTATGTTATTCATTAGTGCAGCACTGTGTGAGTTTTGCACTGCAAAAGTTTTGCAACATGTGTTAAGGTGTCGGTAATCCAAAACTAGGCGATATGAATTGTCTGGTTTGGAGACCGGAAACAAAGGATTGTTCATTTGTGAGGTGCAAGTTTCAATCACCCCCTGGTATTCTAGCTGATCTAGTATTTCATTTACTTGTTTTTTAGCTTCTTGCTTAATTGGGTACTGCCTTTGTGCAGTTGGTTGTGATTTTAACTGGATTTTGTGAGGAGGAGAATCCTCATCCCATCCTACATGATTTTTATATAAAGCAGGTGCTAAGGCCACTGCCCACTTTCTAGCAAGTGTATATTTTTTATGAATCGGCATTTGATTCGAGAAGGCAGGCATAATTACTTCTTCGCCATGAGGGCACTCCCTGACAAACTCTGGTGGCCAGTCTTTTTCAGCTAGAAGGATGTCATAACCCTTGGAGAGGTTATCCCAAAATAGTCCCCTTATTTTCCTAGTCTTATCTCCCTCTATACGTAATGTTATCTCGTATATTTTGTGGGGCTTGCTAACTCTGGTATCTGCAGTTTCCACTTGAAGGTATTCATTCGTGTCCACTGTCTCCAGATGATTCATAAGGACTTTGCGAGCTATGCTCACCTCTGCTGCGCTGTCTAGCATTGTCTGAGCCCACTCTCCGTTTTTCAGTTGTGTCCTCAGTATTCTCGGCATTGTTAACTACCTTGATACTAGCTACCTTCTCTTTTGGAAATTGTGATTTCTTTTTCAGTTGAGCAGTTTCCTTGTCTTCGGACTTGGCGTGCTCTTCTGATCGTCCTCTTCTTTCCGATTTCTGCGAGGAATTCTGAAAAGATTGAGAGGGACGTGTATCAATGTCTTGATATCTATCAGGTTTTTTAATATTATCCCTATTTCTAAGGTTATATCTATTCCCAGAGGGTTCACTCTGGGGTGACCTTTGTCTCGGGTTTGGAGATTTCTCTCTTCGCCTAGGAGACCTTCCTCTGGACTGGAATTTCTTTTCTTTAGGATTGGATTGTTTGTTCCCATCCCAGTTCTTTTTTGGTGAATTATTATTATTATTAAAAAACATTTTTTCTGGACTTGTAGTCAGTTGCGGTTTTACTGGTATTCCACCTAGACTATCTCTGCCTAGTTCTTCATAGGATTTTTCTATGATTCTGGCAATTTCAGCTGGTTGGTCTGCCATATCTGTCTCTTTTAACCTCTGGCGGATCGCCACGTTTGCTGCTTCACCTTTTATGTTGGCTAATAATATAGCCGAGACCTGCTTGAAGTCTTTCAGTAATTTCATACCAAGAGTTAAAGCAGGTTCTGGACCGTATTCATCTTGAATTTGTTTTAGCACATCTGGTATCACCGAAATGGATGGAACACCGTGCGTTTTTGTATAGATGGAAGCAAAGACTGTACCCCAAGTGTCACAGTCCTCAATGTGTGGTGCGATTCCCATTGGGAGACATATAGTCAGAATCCTGTGTTTTTCTAATGGGGTGGTGTCAGGAAACACCGCCTCTATTTGGGTAATTTTCTGTGCCAACCAGAATGGTATTTGTTCCCGTTTAGCTGGAACTTTACCTAGGCAGGATTGGATGTTCTGTGGTGTAATTTTATTTGTGTTCCCCTGGTGAGGGGTCAGCTGTGGTAGTTTAATCGCTGGCTGAATTGTTGAAGTCCGCATTACATACTGAACTAATTGTCTATGAATTTTTAGTAGTTGTTTTAGCTGTATTAACAGCTCTGCTGCAGGCATTCTTTCGATGTCTGGATGTGGTGTGTATCCGGCTAGGACCGGCCACGTTGCTCCTGGTCTTCCTAAAGGACCGAGCCTTGTAATGTGATTGTTATGTTTTAGGGCGCCATCAAATAAGAGCAAATGCTCTTGGAATTTGAGTGGTACTTCCACCTCCTCGAAAGGAGTCTACGTTTCAGGAGGTTCCTCTACTTTGTAATAGTGGAAGTACTTTGTTACAGCATTTGCTGCTGGAAAATGTATCCATGTATAGTATACCTCTGTCTGCCGATATTCGTGTGCCTCAATTACGAATATGACTGTGCCACCTCTAGGTGTCAGTCCATTTTCTATAAGTTTTAAGGTTATAGATCTCCTTTTGGCGACCTGGATGAGTATTATATCCGGGTCTGCTGTTTGCATGGTAGCATCAGCATCTGCTATTTCAGTAGCTAATCTAATTGCCTCTCTTTCATCATCACTCTCTGCCATTTTACAGAAAGGATGGTATTATGTTTGTTTGCAGATCAGGTTTCTTATGGAAACAGAGATTAGATGCACAATATTCTGGAACTTGTTTTATCCTTCAACGTTGACTAGACCAAGAACCATACATAGGAGTTCCCTCCTGCGAGGTTTTGGAGGATATAATAACCTTTCACCCACTCCAGACGTCTTTGGAGTATTTGGAAAAAGGGGTCTGAGTGAGAAAGCACGACTGAGTTACTCTAAATGTCTTACGTTAGTTTTATCGCCCTTTCCAAACACGTTGGGCGCCATGTAGTGTAGCTCCTATTTTCCCAATAGGCTCTGCGCATTGGAATAGTACCTACAGCAGTAAAGGCCTAGACCAGACGTTAACTAGGTCTACTACTGTCGATACTAGACTTAATTTTTGGGTTTGCCAGCTAAGCTCAGAGTTCGCTAGAAACTTTCTCGAATGTTCAAGGAAGGAATTAACTCCCCTGATTAGACAAGAAGGGATTTAGTTTCTGACAACCATAGAACATGACAACTTTGCTCTCCCCTAATCAAGAGTCAATCTCATGAGTCGTGTGAGCACAAGGCAATTATTTTACTCAGTCAGTACGTGCATTCTTAGTCTCATCAGAATGTAGAGAAAAGGAAGAGACGGGCGTGTTCAATAAAAAGGTGTTATTTATTGATCAGTCTCTTTTCTCGTACAAGAGAAATGGATCGATATTATTGCAATACTTATAGTTAAGTAAAGTGCATACATTAGAAGCAATAGTATAAAATAATACTGTAAAAACATTGATATGGTTTCTGAGCCATATGATGTTTTAAAATGATTAAAATATATTTACATACACATATACATTTGACTAAACGTACTCAACTGGTGTTTCTAAATACGCCTACCCCGTGTACCTGACCTAAGTCTAATGCGTGGGCGGGAATAGAAAGTTACAGTTTAAGTTAAGTTTGTTTTTGCCAAGTGAATAACTAAAGAATTCTCTAGGAGGGGTTATTCAGTTCTGTACCTGGAATTTAGGATGAATGAGGAATGGTATCTCTTTCTCTGCTCTCGATATTCCAGGCTGCCTGCGAGGGCTGCCCAGAAGCGCCGGTGCTGGGTCTCTCGGCTTGAGATAGCAGCGCGTCTCTCAGCGCGTCAGGAAGGCGGGGCTGCTGCCTGCGGGGTCTGCTTCTGCTCTCGGCTTCGGCAAGTATGGCTGCTCCGTCTTGTCACCACGCGTGTGTTTGCATAGGGCAAGGTCGGCAATATTTATACCTTAAAGGTGCCGAGATTGACGTAAGGATGGACATAGGTACGTCAATAAAGATGTCATACGACTTGCTCGTTAGCACATTCTTTTGCAAAAGTTCTCTGTGAAATCAAAACAATGGCCGCACGGATTTTCCAGGTTGTCATAGGTTTGATTTGTTATGAGAACGTCGTATGCCTTATCAGGGGCTGGAGGAATGTCGCTTGTCTAATTAGATCTCAAGCGTTATGACCTAATCAGATAACACGTTCCTGTGCCGTAGTGTGACTGCGTCAGATAACGGTATCTGCATCATGGGGGATTTCTTGCCTCATGGGCTGACTGTTAGTTAACTTGATAGTTAGTTTAACCAGAATAGGGTCAGGAATAGGGGGATCGATTCAGAACCTATAGGAATACACGACATTACCACGGGAAAAGTTTGGAGCGGGGCCTTGACTTTCCCCCCGCTCTTCCCGCTGGCTTGACAGGTCGGACAGGTTCTGCAGTGATTGTTCACGTCGTTGCGCATTTTCGGCCAGTAAAAATGGGTCACCAGGCGACTGTAGGTTTTGTCCTGCCCCAGGAGGCCGGCGAGGGGCACGTCGTGTGCCAGGTTCAAGAGGAAGTCTCTGAATCGGAGGGGGACCACCAGCACTCGGCTGGCCCCCAGTTCGGCAATTTTCTGCTCGCTGTAGAGGAGGTCGTGGTCCCAATAGACCCAGTGGGACCCCGAGGGGTCTCCGGTGGCTTGAGTGGCGGCTTGTTGTCGGATTCCCTCGAGGGAGGGACATGTCTTCTGTTCCTGCCGGAACTGTTCGCGGGTGGGGCCACCTTCGTGGCGCCATTGGGCTAGTTCTGGAAGGTGGCCGAGCTCGGTGAGGTCTTCATGGCTGGGCCCCGGGGGCCTGTGTTCTGGGTTGGCGTCCTCGGGGACGGCGGGCGGTGGAGGTGCGGGCCACTCCGGTTCTTCAGACGGGGTGTCTTTGTTCGGGGCGGAGGCCCGGGCGGTCATGGATCGGGTGGTTGCACAGACCCACTCGGGAAGTCCTAGCATCCCCAGATGCTCTCTCCGCTCGACGTGGGCCCAGGGGGAACTTTCCAGGTCGTTCCCGAGGAGGCAGTCCACGGGGGCATCGTCCCGGACAGTCACTTTCAGCATGCCCGACACCCCTCCCCATTCGAAGGGGATACGTGCCATCTGGCACAAGCTCTCGGAGTTGTCCGACGACCATACTGGGCACAGGACGTTGGGCAAAATGTGTTCAGGGGTCACCAAATGGCAGCGGACCGCAGTCACGCTGGCTCCAGTGTCACGGAGGGCTTCGGCCCGGTGTCCGTTAATGGTGACCCATTGGCGGTACTTCTGTGTGTTGCCGGGGATCGGGGCTCGGAGGATCATGTCTCTTTCACCCAGGCACACCAAGGACATAGCGGCGGGCTCCCACTCGGCCTGCTCGGGGTCGTCGTCCTCTTCCTCGCCTCTTTCTTCACCCAGGGCGGCGGCCGCGATCTGGCGGTTGGGCGGACCGGTGGTGCCGGGCCGTTGGTTCATCGGGCAGAGGGGGTCATTAGCATAGTGACCCGGCTGCTGGCATCTGTGGCAGGTAACGTTTGGGCGAGGCCCCGGTCGTGCTGGAGGGGCCCCACTTCGGGCCAGGGCTGGCGAAGTGGAGGTTGGGGATGGCCCCGTGGGGGCGTCTCGGCCCCTGCCCTGGCCTCCTCCGCCGCCTTGTGGCCGGTGGTTCCCCGGGGATCCCCGGCCGTAGTCTCCCATCGGGTCCGGGGGACTCGGGTGCTCACCCATCTATCAGCCTCGACAGCGAGTTTCCGTGGCTCTGTCAGTTTGCTGTCGAGGAGATGCTGCCGGAGTTCGATGAAGCAGTTGTTGGAAAGGTGTTCCCATATAATGAGGTCGACCAACTGCTGGTAGGTGGTGACCTGACTACCCTTGATCCACCCCTCGAGGGCTCTACTATAAAAGTTCACGTATTCCACACAGGTGGTACCAGGGATTTTTTACTGTCTCGGAATCGCTGCCGGTACATTTCGGGGGTGAGTCCGTAGCGAGTGAGGAGGGCGACTTTCATGAGTTCGTACGAGGTCATCTCGGCATCGGGAAGCTCTAGCAGGGCGTCCTTCCCTTCGTTGACGAACTTCCCCCACAGGCCGGCGCCCCAGTCCTTGAGGGGCACTCGATGGGCGGTCATGGCTACTTCATACGCTTTGAACCACTGCTGGAGGTCGTCGTTTTTATAGTACTCTTTGACGACATCCTTGGGGATGTGCACCTTCGTGTACACAGGTGGGGGCGAGGTCTTGCCCCCGGAGGTGCTGGCCTCACTTGTTTTGGCTTTGATTTCAAGTTCTTTAAGGCCACGTTCGTGCTCGAATGTGAGTTTATTCTACTCGAGGTCTCTCTGCCTTCGTTTCTCCTCCAGATCTCCTTCCAGCCGTAGTTGCTCAAGGGCCAGTTTTCTTTCTGCCAGCTGTAGTTCACCGTCTAGTCGGAGTCGGGCGAGCTCCAATTCGTGGAGCCTGTTCCTCTCTCGTTCCCGGGCGTCTTCGTGGGAGAGGCCCGTGTCGAGGTTTGCGGGTCTTTCCCCCGCTGGGGTTGCGCCGGTCTCCGGGAGTCCGTTCGGGCCCGGGTTATCTTCGTTCTGGGGTGGCGTGTCTCCTGCCTCCACCCATGCTTTCAGGGCCGACTTGAAATCTTCTTTGGTGCTTAGGCCAGTGGTAGCGATGCCCAGGTCTTTGCAGAATTGCTTCAATTCCTTATGACTGTACTCTTCCATTTTCTCTTTCTGGAACTCTGCGGTCGGTCTCGTTTCTTGAGTAGTCATGGTCGTGGTGTGTTTCTGTCGGTAGTGGTTGAGTCACTCTCTGTACGATTTGCGTTGGCTCGGATCGTACCGCCTGCCACCAATGTTAGAAAGGCACTTGGCCCATCCACATAAGTAAGGTATCATTTTTATCAGGAGACTGAGGGGAACGCTGAGTGCTAGGAAATTTGTTGTAGGCGGTGAGCCCATAACTTGGCTAAATATGAGATTTGCAGGGGATTCTGGGTAGGAAAACATTGATGGGTCCAAGCAAGCCTTACCTCCATGGACTCCCCTGGGTGTCTACTTTTCAGAAATGTGTGGGTTTGCTAGCTTACCCTAGTTGGCCACCGAGTCCGGGGCCAAAAACCCAGGTGACCGCCTGTTAGAAAGGCGATCCCGAGGGAGGCAGAAGATGTCTGACTGCCCACCCCTAGGTCCACCCCTCCTTCTGGAAGTGGCCGAGCATTGACGAGAGGCCTCCTGGGTGAGGGTCCTCTCCTATAATCGTACAGCAGAGCAATCACACCACTACAAATGGACACCACACAAGAGGATAAGTTCTTAGGCTTTATCAATAGTAAAGGTTGATTATCTTCAGCAATATGTACAAGCGGATCGAGGGATCCGTAAAGTCTCGTAAACGGGGAACAGGGTAGCGGGACAGTCTCAGTACCGGTTGGGCTTAGGGATACCCTGCGCACAGCTCTCAATCCTCGAGCCGGGGGGTTCCGAGAGGTCGAGCCGCGGCAGCGCCAGCAGGGCTCGGAAGGTGGTCTTAACGAAGAGGGGCCGCGGCAGCGCCAGCAGGCTCCAAAGGTGGTTTCAGCGAAGATGGACCGCGGCAGCGCCAGCAGGCTCCAAAGGTGGTTTCAGCGAAGATGGACCGCGGCAGCGCCAGCAGGCTCCAAAGATGGTTTCAGGATTCCGGGTAACGAGTTCTTCTCGGGGTCGGCCGCGACAGCGTCAGCAGGGCTCTCGACTCCAGGATACAACTGCCGTCCTAATCCAGGGCTCGCCCAGATATAGGACTGGAGTCCTTTGATGTCCGGACCCTCGCGCCTGGGGGGTCAGAGGGGCCGGGATGGTGGTGCCCAGACACCCAGCAGGGGGGTGGAGCCAGCGCCCAGGGAGGTCGGAGGGCGATCGATACCAGGCGTCCAGGGACGATACCAGGCGTCCAGGGACGGCTGGAGGGCCATCGAAACTCCCCTCCTCTTGGATCCGTTGAGTGGCCACTTTACCACCTGGGGGGATCTTGGTGCCTCGATGTCGGGGCTTCGCTGGAGCCTTGGCCGGGGTCGGGCCGAGGCCACGTGCTCAGGACGTGATGGGCCCAAGATGGAGTCGGGCCTGAAATGGTGGTCCGGAGTGGTAGCCGGACCTGCAGCGTGGGGGCGTGAAGGGTTCGCCGTGTTCCAGGGGGAGAGAGCCGTGGTTTGCTAGGGTGGTTGATCTTGTCGAGAGTTCGTGTAGGGTAGCGCCAAGGGGGCGACAGCGGGTCGTGGAGGGCCGATGTCGATCCGGGCCCGCCATGCGGGAGGGGTAGGACCACGCCATGAGGCCGGGTCCAACACCGCCCTTGCAAAACCAGGTTGGTTTATGATAAGTCATTTTGATGTCTCCACAATATGTTTTGGGACCTTGCCTGTTGCGGGTACTTGGCCCACCCATGAAAGTGAGGTAACATTTTTCTCGTGAGACCTGGGAGAACACTGGGTGGTAGGAAATTTGTATCAGCCGGGTGATCCCTTAAACTTTCCCACACAGAAAAATGTGAATTGTTTCAGCTACATTTGAGGTTTACAGGGGATTCTGGGTAGGAAACCTTTGGTGGGTCCATGCAAGCCATACCTCCCTGGACTCCCCGGGATGTCAGTTTTCAGAAATGTGTGGGCTTGGTAGGTTTCCCTAAATTGCCGCCGAGCCCGGGCCAAAAACCCAGGTGACCGCCCTTGCAAAACCAGGTTGATTTATGATAGGTAATTTTGATGTCTCCACAATACGTTTTGGGCCCTTGCCTGTCGCGGGTACTTGGCCCACCCATGCGAGTAAGGTGCAATTTTTATCAGGAGACCTGGGGGAACGCTGGGTGGTAGAAAATTTGTGTCAGCCCGATGATTCCTCAAACTTTCCCACACAGAAAATTTTTAATTGCTTTAGCTACATTTGAGGTTTACAGGGGATTCTGGGTAGGAAAACGTTGGGGGGTCCACACAAGCCATACCTCCCAGGACTCCCTCGGGTGTCTAGTTTTCATAACTGTGTGGGTTTGGTAGGTTTCCATAGATGGCTGCCGAGCACGGGCCAAAAAACCAGGTGACCGCCCCTTGCAAAACCAGGTCGTTTTGTCATAGGTCATTTTGATGTCTCCATAATATGTTTTGGGCCCTTCACTGCCGCATTACCTTGGCCCGCCCACACGAGTGAGGTACCATATTTATCAGGAGACTTTGCAAAATGTGAAGTGGGTGGCAGATTGTGGACCCACGCAAATTCCAGAACTTTCCATCACAGAAATTTGGGAAAATGTGTTTTTTTTTTTCCAAAGTTTGAGGTTCGCAAGGAATTCTGGGGAACAGAAAGGGGTGAGAGCCACTCAAGTTAAACCATCCTGGACTCCTCTGGGTTTCTAGTTTTCAAATGTATAAGTTTGCTAGGTTTCCCTAGGTGCCGGGAGAGCTAGGGTTCAAAATGCACAACTAGGCACTTTGCAAAAAAAGGGTCAGTTTTCACTGTAAAAATGTGGTGTCCATGTTGCGTTTTGGGACGTTTCTTGTTGCAGGCACTAGGCCTTCCCACACAAGTGAGGTACCTTTTTTATTGGAAGACTTTGAGGAAAGCGGGGTGGGTGGAATTTTGTGGATCCGTGCAGATTTCAGAACTTTCCATCACAGAAATGTGAGGAAAAGGTATATTTTTTTAGGAAGTTTGAGGTTTGCAAGGGATTCTGCGTTACAGAACCTGGTGAGAGCCAGACAAGTCACCCCCTCCTGGATTCTTCTACGTGTCTAGTTATCAAAAATGTATAGGGTTGCTAGGTTTCCCTAGGTGCCGGCAGAGCTAGGATTCAAAATCTACAGCTAGGCACTTTGCAAAAAAAGGGTCAGGTTTCACTGTAAAAATGTGGTGTGTACACTGCATTTTGAGCAGGTTCCTGTCGCGGGCACTTGGCCTACCCACACAAGTGAGGTACCATTTTTATCACAAGACTTTGGGGAATGCAGGGGGGTGGGTGGAATTTTGTGAATCCACACAGATTCCAGAACTTTCCATCACAGAAATGTGAGGAAAATGTCTTTTCTGTTGACAAAGTTTGAGGTTTGCATGGGATTCTGGATAACAGAACTTGGTGAGAGCCACACAATTCACCCCCTCCTGGATTTCTCTAGGTGTCTAGTTTTGAGAAATGTATAGGTTTGCTAGGTTTCCCTAGGTGTCGGCAGAGTTAGGGTTCAAAATCCACAGCTAGGCACTTTGCAAAAAAAAGGTCAGTTTTCTCCGTAAAAATGTGGTGTGTCCACGTTGCATTTTGGGCCATTTCCTGTTGCGGGCACTGGGCCTACCCACACAAGAGAGGTACAATTTTTATCAGAAGACTTTGGGGAATGCAGGGTGCATGGACTTTTGTGGATCCACGCAGGTTCCAGAACTTTCCATCACAGAAATATGAGGAAAATGTGTATTTTTTTTATAAAGTTTGAGGTTTATAAGCGATTCTGGGGAACAGAACCTGGTGAAAGCCACTCAAGTCACCACATACTGGATTCCTCTAGATGTCTAGTTTTCATAAATGTATAGGTTTGTTAAGTTTCCCTAGTTGCCGGCTGAGCTAGGGTTAAAAATCATACCTAGGCACTTTGCAAAAAAAGGGTTCATTTTCACTGTAAAAATGTGGTGTGTCCAAGTTGCGTTTTGGGCTGTTTCCTGTCGTGGGCACTAGGCCTACCTACACAAGTGAGGTACCATTTTGATCGGGAGACTTAGGGGAACACAGAATTGTAGAGCAACTGTTATTACCTATTGATTTTCTATGCATTTCTGACTTCCAAATGTAAGACAATGTGTAAAAAAGAAGTCACTTTGAAAAATGTCCTATAATTCACATGGTAGTAAGGGTCCCCACAATTTCGGAGATGTGCAAATAGCTACTGTTTCTAAACTCTATATTTTGTTCCCATTTTGGAAACACATAGGTGTCTTTGATACCTATTTTTCACTCTTTATATTTTACTAAATGTATTGCTACATACCCGGTACACAATCAAAAACCATTGCAAGACGCAGCTCAGTTATTGGCTGGTTCCTCAAGTTCTTGGTAAAACTACAAGTTCTATATATCCCCACAACCAGAAGGGTCTAGTGGGTGTAACGGTATATGGATGTTTATTATATGTCTTACTTAGAAGAAGTTACAGGTGAAAACGTTGGCACAGATAGCTGTTTCTTTCAACTCATTTTTAATTTTTCTTCTTTTCAACTGTTAGTTTGTATGAAAACACCTTGAAGGATCTACACAAATGATCCCTTGCTGAATTTCGAATTGTATCTACTTTTTAGAAATGTATAGCTTTCTGGGATCCATTATTCCTTTTACACCCACTTCTACCACTAACTGGAAGGAGGTTGAAAGCTCAAAAAGTAGCAAAAATAGGCTATGTCCTAGTAAAATGCCAAAACTGTGTAAAATATTTTTTTTACTGACAAAAGTCTGCTTGTCCCTGAAGCTGGGAAGATGATGATTTCAGCACCACAAACCCTTTGTTGATTCCATTTGCAGGGAAATAAACAGACGCTTTCTACTGCAGCACTTTTTCCCAATTTTTCCCCAAAAAACAAAATTCTGCTGTATTTTGGCTAATTTCTGGGTCCCCTCCAGGGAAATCCACAAACTCTGGGTACATTTAAAATCCTCATAATGTTGGAAGAAAAAGACATAAATCTGGCATGGATACCTTATGTGGACAAAAGGTTACAGGGTTCTAAGCACAAACTACCCCAAATAGCCAAAAAAAGGCTTAGCATGGGGGAAGGCCTAGCAGAGAAAGGGTTAAAGTGCACCTCTTAGCCTTCTTGCGGTTTCCACACTAACTCTGCCTGTTGTGACATGTTTTTTTAAAAGGTCTGCAACACCAGTTTCCTGCAACACCATTTATCATTATACAATGGACTGTACTTTAGTCCTCACATTCCTCATGTGTTCCCTATTTGAGATCATGCATAGCTGTCCTCTCAGATTGCTTATCATCTAAAGGTCTTCTCGGTTAATGGAACATCAGCCAGGAGGATTAACGAGCTACAGGCGCTCTCTGGACAACCTTCGTATATCACATTTTTCCCAGACAAACTGATCCATAGTGCCCATGCTTCGTTTCTGCCAAAAGTGGCAACGCCCTTCCCCATCACCCAGAACCTCACACTTCCAACTTTATTTGCTCCTCCTCACCCTTCCAAGGAAGAGGAAAGCCTCCACTGCCTGGATCCAAAAAGAGCGTTATCATTCTACATTGATAGTACTGTGGAAATAAAATCTATAATTATGCCCCTTCGCTGCCCTCTGCGCGATATAATTATGCCCCTTTGCGCGATCCCCTTTGCGCGATTAATAATTGCCCACATTAAAAGCCGGCACCATTTTGTTTTTAATTCACCCTTTGGTGTCCCAAGACCCGGAGCACGAGCACGACACCCCTGCACCTGGCCTTCCTCATTTTCACCATCTGTCTCTGTGGTTTCTGCCAAGTCCGGGAAACCAGTACATGAGTTCCTGCCCCCCCGCAGAGATGGTTCATGTTTCTGACATGAAGCACGAGCACAAACCCCAAATGAGGAAGCCTCCCCCTTCCAACTTTCAGACTATTTCACATCGCAAGTCCCCTCACGAAGCCTAAGACACGCCCCCATTTCTTCACACTCTGCTCCTCTTGCTGATCTTTGTTCCTCTATCTGCCACAACCCGTTTGTTCCTCTATTTTGCCTCGTGACCAAGACTGTATAAATATTCTGCTGTTGAAAATAAAGACAACCCCACTTCAAGAGAGGGACTTGAGAGATTGCTCCTGTGCCCGCTTGGTGCTGGAAGCGCTCCCCTTAACTCGAGTTATTGGTCATCTCCTCCTTCATTTGAGCACCACGGACTCCTCACTTTGCATTGACAAGAAATTATGATTTATTAAGCATAGAAATTCAGAAATGAGGTAATAAGTAAATTTAATTTACCACATTAATTGGCGCCCGGAACAGGGACCTTCCCTTTCCCCCACGCGCCGGCGATATTGGACCCGGTACTGTCCCCTCCTGACCGTTGACGGACTTCAAAAGTGCACAACGCGGGGAATTCCCGCTAACTCCCTCGAGGCGAAGAGGGGGACCGACTGCGGCCCATCATCCACACGAGGCGGTGAGGAAATAACGGAACGTCCTGAACCAAAGCCCAACCTGCGAAGCAGACGAGTCCGAGGTTCTACAAATCCCACCTTGAAACTGCGCGCCGCGTTTTCCCAAAATCTTCAAGAGGCCTTCCAGTTATTTTTCGGTGAGTACTGCTGAAAAGTATAAAAACGAACCCACAGCTTTTGTGGGGGCGGTAAAGATACGCGTTTTGTTGGTTTCTCACCTATCTTTGGTGAGGACTACTAAAACTAGTATAAAAGACGGACTCACTACCTTGTGGGCACGGTAAAGATACATGTTTTTTGTGGGTTTCTCACTTATTTTGTGAGGACTACTAAACTAGTATAAAAGACGGACTCACCTCTTTCGTGGGTACGGTAAAGATATTTGTTCTGTTTGTGTTTTTCTCACTTCTAAAATCTTTGAAAGTCTTGCCATCATGCCTATTTACTCGAAAATACGTAAGATGGCAACCAAAAGGAGTATTCTTGAGAAGGAAATTCCCCTTCCTCCTCTGGATACTCCAGGACACTTCATGTATGCAAAACATGGTGTTGGTGCACTTATTTATTGTGATCTATGGGTAGAATATACTACAGACCTAGAACTCAGATATAGATGGCCTGAAAATGGTAGTTTTGATACGGAGTGTATTATGAAATTAAAGGAACAGTTATGGAAGAAAAAGAGAGTCCGCCAGTCACAGAGTGACTGAGTAGAATTATGGAGAAAAGAAGCCCATAGGAGGCAACAGAAGGAATTGCATAAAGTTGAAACGGGTAAGAGAATGTCAGAGCCGGCCAAGAAAGAACAGTTACAAGAAATAGGGAAAGAAGTAGTTAGTGAAAGGAATAAAAGGGAAAAATCAGCCATTTCTACTGGTTTTTATCCTGTATTGCCATCTGCACCTGAAAACCTTCACATTGCACCACCTAAGACACAACCTACCGCCCCATCACCAGAGGATACTTTCACCAATTTCCTCTTAGATACTCCACCTCCATATGAGGTTCCAGTAATTCAACACCCTCTGCCTCCGCCACCCCTTTTACAACATAACGCACCACCTCTCACTCCAGAAGGGGGTGCCGTAGGTCCAGACCCAGGTAAAACAATTCCCGACTGCCCCTATGACCCAACTCCGAGCAACACAGGGGAGGCGGGCCGAATAAGTAAAATACTTCATGACTCCTGGGAAGAAATAAGACATCTACCAGCAATTGACACGTTTCTTCAAGCGGCCTCTGAGTTTCTTCGTACTGGAGAGAACTCACGAGCCATTAACGCTATGACTACAAGAAGATCACACCCTGTAAAAATGCACATGTATAGGTTCCTCCTTTGCTGTTTCATAAAACACATACAAGCAGAGTGTAGTGTGTTTATCTAGGTACATGTATCGATATTCCTATTCTTTGCCCTTGTCCAGTTATAAATCAATAATATCCCCACAACGGCATAGAAACCCTTTTCATAATTCAGTCATAGCGCATGCTGTCACATTAAGCAAGCACTATTCCTCCAGCCCCCTAGAAAGCACACCGAGTTCTTAAAAAATTCAAGCCTCCAGCAACCTGGGAAATCCCCGCTGCCTTGTTTTGATTTCATCTGAGAACTCCTGTAAAGCACTGTAAGAACGACCAGTTCTTAGTGACATCTTTATTGACGTCTTATGTCCATCCTTACGTCAAACCCGGCACCTTTCAGGTATAAATATACCAACGCTTCCTTAAGCAAACACACGGTGTTAATCCTGGAGCAGAGCAGCTATCTACTTCCGAAGAGCCCAGCTGATGCGAGAGCCCACGGACGCTGCCCCTCCCTATTGACGCGCTGAGAAAGACGCTGTCTTTTCTCTTGCCGAGAAATCCAGCCTCCGGCGTTTCCAGCTTACCTTTGCGGGTGACTGGGATACCGAGTCCTGAGAGAGATATACCAGCCCTCCTGCCTTCTAATACCCAGGTACTGAACTGACTAAACCCTTACAGAGAATTCTTGAGTCAGATTCTTGGCAAAACAAACTTAACTTAAACTGCTACTTACTTACTCCCTCCGACGTACTAGGCTTAGGTCAGGTACACCGGGGTAGGCGCTGTTAGAAGCACCAGTTGAGTACGATTAGTCAATGTATATATGTATGTATCTATTTTATCCATTTTAAAGTATCATATGGCTAAGAAACCATATCCATGCTTTTACAGTATTATTTCATAATCCTGCTTTTACTGTATGCACTTTACTTAACTATAAGTATTGGAATTGTAGCAATTCATTTCTCTTGTATGAGGAAAAAGACTGCTCAATAAATAACACCTTTTATTGAAAACGCCCGTCTCTCTTTCCTCTGCAATCTGGTGAAACTAAGTACGCACGTATTGACTGAGTGAAATAGCTGTCTTCTGTTTTCACACAACTCTAGAGATATACTCTTAATCAGGGAGAGCACAGTTGTCATGTTTTATGGTTGTCAGAAACTAAATCCCTTCTTGTCTACCCAGGGAGGTTAAACTCCTCGCTTATTGGAGAAAGTTTCTAGTGAACTCTGAGCTAGTTGGCAAAAACTTAAGTCTAATACCGTCAGTAGAGACCCAGATAACCGCAGTCCTACGTCTATACTACTGAAGATATTATTCCAATGCGCAGAGCCTATTGGGACTATAGGAACTACACTACATGGCGCCCATGTTTGGTAAGGCAATAAATCTAACGCAAGACGTTAGAGTAATTCAGTCGTGCTTTTTCACACAGACCCTTTCTCCCGTAAATACTCCAAAGACGTCTGGAGTGGGTCAAAGGTTAAAATCCGCCGGAACTTAGTAGGAAGAGATTTCTATGTATAGTTTTTGGTTTATTCAACGTTGAAGGATACAGTGTTCCAAAATATTGTGCACCTAATCTTTGTTTCCTTGGAAACCTGATATGCAACAAAAAACTTTTCTGTCAGTAAAAATGTCAGAAAGTGATGAAGAAAGGGAGGCAGCTAGACTAGCAGCTCAACTCCTAGCGGATGACACAAGTCTCCTGCAGACTGACCCTGATGCAATACTCATCCCGGTCAACATAAGAAAAACTATAACTTTAAAAACTTATAGAAAATGGACTGACATCGAGAGGTGGTACAGTCATATTCGTAATTGAGGCACATGAATATCGGCAGACAGAGGTATTCTATTCATGGATAAACGTTCCAGCAGCAAACGCTGTCACACACGACTTCCACTATTACAAAATAGAGGAACCTCCGGAAGAGTACACTCCTTTCTAGGAGGTGGAAATCCCATTAAAATACCAAGAGCACCTGCTCTGGTTTAAAGGCGCCCTAAAACATAATAATCACATCACCAGGCTCGGTCCACTAGGTAGACCAGGAGCAACGTGGCCGGTTCTAGCCAGCTACACACCACATCCAGACATTGAAAAAATGTCAGTACCAGAACTTTTAGCACAGCTAAAAATACTGAATAAAATACATAGACAATTAGTCCAATATGTAATGCGGACTTCAACAGTCCAACCAGCTATTAACATTCCACAGCTGACCCCTCATCAGGGGAACACAAATAAAATCACACCACAGAACATACAGTCATGTCTGGGTAAAGTACCCATAAAACAGGAACAAATTCCATTCTGGTTAGCACAAAAAATCACTCAAATAGAGGCAGTATTTCCGGATACTACCCCTGTTGAGAAACACAGAATTCTGACTCTCTGTCTTCCAATGGGGATCGCACCACATGTGGAGGACTGTGACACTTGGGGCACAGTCTTTGCTTCCATCTACACAAAAACACATGGTGTTCCGTCCATGGCGGTAATACCAGATGTGCTAAAACAGATTCAAAATGAATACGGTCCAGAACCTGCTTTAACTCTGGGTATGAAATTACTGAAAGACTTCAAGCAGGTCTCAGCTTTATTGTTATCCAACATAAAAGGAGAAGCAGCATCTGTGGCAATCCGCCAGAAATTAAAAGAAACAGATATAGCAGAACAGCCATTTGAACTTGCCAGAATCATAGAAAAATCCTATGAAGAGCTAGGAAGAGATAGTTTGGGTGGGAAACCGGTAAAACCCCAACTAACTGAAAATCCTGAAAAATTATTTATTAAAAATAATCTAAACACTCCAAAAAAGAGCTGGGATGGAAATAAACAATCCACTCCCAAAGAAAAAAGATTCCAGTCCAGAGGAAGGTCTCCTCGGCGGAGAGAGAGATCTCCGGACCAAGGACACAAGTCTCCCCGAGGGAGCCCTCTGAGAAAAGATACAACCTTAGAAATAGGGATAATTTGAAGAAACCTGATAGATATCAAGATATTGATACACGTCCCTCTCGATCTTTTCAGACTTCCTCGCAGAAATCGGAAAGAAGAGGACGGTCAGAACACAGGGAAGAGCACGTCAAGTCCAATGACAAAGAACCTGCTCATCAAAGTAAAAAGTTACAATTTCCAAAAAAGAAGGTAGCCAGTATTAAAGTAATCAAACATGCCGAAGATCCTGAGGACACAGCTGAAAAACGGAGAGTGGGCTCAGACAATGCTAGACAGCGCAGCAGAAGTGAGCATAGCTCGCAAGATCCTGATGAAACATCTGGAGAGAGTGGACACGAATGAATACATTCAGGTGGAAACTGCAGATACCAGAGTTAGCAAACCTCATAAAATATACGAAATAACATTACGTATAGAGGGAGATAAGACTAGGAAAATAAGGGGTCTATTTTGGGATAACCTCTCCAAAGGCTGTGACATCCTTTTAGCTGAAAAAGACTGGCCACCAGAGTTTGTCAGGGAGTGCCCTCATGGCGAAGAAATGATTATGCCTGCCTTCTCAAATCATATTCCAAGTCATAAAAAATATACACTTGCAAGAAAGTTGGCAGTAGCCCAAGCTCCTGCATTATATAAAAACCATGTTGGATGGGATGAGGACTCTCCTCCTCACAAAATCCAGTTAAAATGTCAACCAACTGCACAAAGGCAGTACCCAATTAAGCAAGAAGCTAAAAAACAGGTCAAGGAGATCTTAGATCAACTTGAATACCAGGGGGTGATTGAAACATGCACCTCACAAATGAACAATCCTTTGTTTCCTGTCTCCAAGCCAGATGATTCATATCGTCTAGTTTTGGACTACAGACATCTAAACTCATGTTGCAAAACTTTTGCAGTACAAAACTCACACAGTGCAGCACTAATGAATAACATCGTGCGGAAAAAATACAAAACAACATTAGACATCTCTAATGGATTCTTTTGTCAAAACATAGCACCTGAAAGCAGATACTTGTCCGGGTTCTCAATAATGGGCTCGAAGAAAAATTCTGTCGACTCCCACAGGGGTTCAAGAACAGCCCAGGATTATTCTCAGCAAGAGTAACAGAGTTACTATAAATGTATGACGATGAGGCATTATCTTATGTCGATGACATCTATCTAACAGATGATGACTTGGATACTCACTTGAAAAAAGTGAACACCATAATACTTGGGTTCGCAGCAGAGGGTTACAAATTCAACTTTAAAAAGTCAAGAATTGCCCATCTAACTGTCCTGTTTTTAGGATATGAATTATCAAGTGAAGGCAAAAGCCTGGCAGACAATTTCTTAGAAAAATGCTCTGTAATCCAAGCACCAAGAACGCTGAAAAACTTACAATCAATTCTAGGTTTCCTGAATTTCGGAAGAACTTACATTCTAAATTATGCAGAGAGGGTTAAACCTCTCTACGAACTAATCAAACCAGATTTTAAACCAATCAATTGGACTCAAAAACACACAGAAATTTTGAGATCGTTGCAAACAGACATGTTAGCTAAAACAAAATTGCAAACACGCGATAACACACGCAACCTTGTAATCCGGGTCATCCCAGGAAGATGCGGATTCACATACCTAACCTCTAATGAGGGAGAAACGGTACCAATAGCATACAAATCACATTTGTACACAAAAGCTGAAATGAAATTTAGCTCAACTGAAAAAATTCTAACCGCGGTTCAGACTGCGGTAGCAAAAGAAAGAGCCCTAGCACAAGGTAAACGAATAATCATCGTTACACCAGTACCGGCTCTAGAGGCGGTAACTAAAGCAAGCATTCCGAATGCTAAAGCACTACATCCGAGATGGATACAATGGGTTAATTCTCTTGCTGCAACAGACATGGTATACGAATTTGATCCTAATTTAAAAACACAAGAATTTCTCCAATATGAATTTGAATGTCCTCTGCCGACCAAAATCTTGCCTCTTGAACACTACGGCTGTATAATATATACAGACGGATCAGCACAGCCCGCAGTTGGGGGTAAACAAGCTTACAGTGCTGTGTGCGCAATTGTTAAAGGTCGTTGGCACGAAGGAAAATTTAGACCACTGGTCACTAAAACACAATCTCTAGGAGATTGTACAGCTCAGCGAGCTGAACTACATGCATTTAAGATGGCGCTTGAAAATACCGATCGCGAATTCCCCACACTCATAGTGTGCGATTCATATTATTGCGTTCAGTATTATAATGAATACTTGCAGAACTGGGTTCTAAATGGTTTCAAAGATGCAAAGGGTGGCACAATCAAGCATAAAACGCTTTGGGAACAAGTAGTTCTTTTACAAAAGGAACTACAAAAGACTCACGTGATACATACACTGAGTCATCAACGTGATGGCGTTCGAGTTGCAGGGAATTCATTGGCTGATGAGGCCGCGAAGGCAGCTGTGCAAACGGCTTCCATAGCTGCCATCACCCGGTCAAAAACAAAAATGGACAGCGAGATACTGCAAGCTGTCAGTGCTACAGTAAAAAATGAGATAAAATCACTCCCGAAAGGCTTTCCAGTAAAGTACTCATACATAACTGATGCGAATAACGTTCCATTTGCTCGAATCCCTGGAGTGGGGGATAGGGCAATTCCAAACATGGAACATAGGTTAGGACTAATTATAGCGGCACACGAAGGGCTCGCTTCTGCACATGCTGGTGTTTCCGCCACAGTATCATTATTAAAACAGAGATATTGGTGGCCACGCATGAGAAGACAAACTAAGAACTATGTTCTAGAATGTGACATATGCCAAAAGATGAAAGTTTCAACAGTAAAACGACCAGCACAGACGCCCCTTCTAATCTCAGATAAACCATTAGCGTGTGTTTACCTGGACCACTGTGGTCCCTTACAAAGGGATGGTAACTAAAAATATATCATGGTCGCAGTGGATTCATGCACGAGATTCATTTGGATGTGGCCCCAGCGCTCGGCTGACGCCAGAACTGTTATAAAAGATTTGCGAGTCTTTATCGGCACATACGCAATTGGCATGCTACATTCTGACCAGGGTCCTGCTTTTAGCTCTCGAGCTTATAAGGAGACCATAACCAGCAAGGGCATTGCATTGCGGTATTCTTGTCCCTTCCATCCTGAGGGAAACGGGATTGTGGAAAGAAAAAACCGAGACATAAAGCAATCTATAACGGCAAAGGTATTAGGTTCGGGGGTTGGGTGGGTCAAACATTTAACAAGCGTCCAACGTAGTCTTAATAATCTGCCAAGAAATTCTCTAAAAGGTCTCAGTCCGTACGAACTATTGTTCGGGACTAGAATGCATATCCAGGACCTCGATAGTCAGACTTCAGTGGTAGAAAGAAAATGCTTTGATATCAAAGATCGTTTGGCTATTTTACAGGACTTAAATGAAACGAGAAAAGACCTGAGCAACATAAAGTTGAAACAGCAGCCAACAGCCACTGAAGAGAAACCACCTGTCCCAGCAAGGCCTGTCTGGATTCCAAAGATTGGGGATCTGGTCAGAGAGAAGATCGCGGTGAAGAAGGAATTTGGGCCTTCTTACAGAAAAGCAGTACCTGTCTTAGCTATCAACGGAACAAGATCAGTTGTACTACCGCCCCTTGCTGGTAAAAAGGAGAACCGAGTTGTATCCATCAACCTGGTTAAACCACAATCATGTGGCCAATAATAAGTAGTAGGCCAAGTGGACTCCGAAGAAATAGCAGAACACCAAAGTTTGCTACAATACAAGAGGTTCAAACTGAGAGACTAATCACATTTGATAAACCTGCAGTGAATCAACAAGGACTATGCAACAATGCCATGGAACTTATGCCTCTTAAAACCCAAATTGCAACAGCTCATCAAGAAACACCTGTCTACAACGATGTAGCATCAGACTATGCTAATGAAACACAGAAATTTCCAAAAGCAATAGAAAATCCAGAACCAATTGAAACAATTGACAGAACTGCATCAGGCTACTTGATCAATTTCGATGACTTTTCTGAGGATCCGAGCGAACCTGAGGAACAGCCAACAACATCAAAGACTTTTAAAGACAAAGCAAAAGAACTCTTTCATCAACTCAAAGCAACCTATCTGATTTCTCCATGGATTGAATTTTGGGTGGCGCTAGGTGTATTTGTCCTCATACTTTGGCTCCTCGTGGTACTATGCTTGGGACATTTCATTGAGGGAAAATATGTTACAATGGACACAGCAAGTCAGAACATCAACTTGGTCCTGAAGCCACACAAGTCTTCACACATCGAGAAAAGAGAACTGTCATCAGTAAATTTCACAGCCAATCCAATACCCGGTGGAGTAGCTTGGGACAAAACAGATTACGAAATCTATGGCCCGGTCGAGCTCTTGAAGTTTCCACATCAATTTTAGATTTCTTTAAGTGACTTTGTAAAACCGAGCACATTTTCTGATGATTGGGACTTTGAAAGTATTAATGATATGATGTCAGACTTAGTAATGTCAGCTAAATTTACAGAACATGATTATTTACAGGGTTCATCTAATTATGACCAGATGTACTGTTATAACCACTATTCTAACCATTATTTGCATAAATCTGCTCAACCTAGAAATGTTTTTATTATAATCAATGGGAACATTGTGCAACTCCACCAAAAGGCAGTTCAAAAACATTTTATGATAAATACCCATACTTCTCAGGGTTTAACACAAGTGAAGCAGAAACGTTTTATTTCAAACTATTAAATAAGACAGGAATGAAAACCATGCTGAAAAATACAAAATTAATATATTAATTAAATAATTAATATATTCAGAATCATTTTTTGAAAAAATAACTACATTTGGTTTTGATTTTTGGAAAAATAATATTGAAACTAAAAGCATCTGGGGTACTAAAGATTGGCAAGTACAAGGTATAGAATCATTATTCAGAGCCTGCATGATCCCAGAACAAATTATATTCTTGAATGACACAATTCAACAAACAACCTGTCTTGGCCTAGCCAAAATTAAAGACTTAAACAAACCGTCTATTCCAAAGCCAATATCTGACAGTACTAGCACTATAGATGTTGAGATAGACGTATCCCATATTTTAAACCAGGCCAGACCCTAGATACTCCCAGAGACAACATCCAGGGATAGTAACAACATACAGTGTAGGGAAACTCTGCCTCGAATGGCTACAGACATCCACACTGGCAGAAATTAAGCAACACTTGACTTTACTTAAAGAAGGTGCTGACTTGCGTGATTTCATTATGGGACCACGCAAACAGCTTCAAAAACGTTTCATAGCGGCCTCTATATATGCAGCTTACAACGAAGCTTGGAAAGAAACTCAAATTGAGACAGCAGAGAAAATACGGGCAATTGACCGTATTAATTTAGAAAAATCACTTTCTGTTGTGGACAATGGGTTAATGACTCTGTCTTCCAGAATATATTCACTGGACAGTATTGTATCATCTGCAATCGATATAATAGAGCAGGACTTACTAATGATACAACATGGTCAGTCCCAATTGCGTTCTATTGTACAGCTTGGCTGGACGTTACAAAATCTGCGTTCAGGCTACGTGCCTTGGCGTTTAATCAACACAACGTCATTATTCTCTATCTTTAACCTTACTGATACACAAATCAGCTTGGCACAAAAAGGAGCGGAATATACAATTCTGAGCATTGAAAAACTCGAGAGATTACCATTGACAATGTCAGAACGACCTGTCATTGAATGGATAATACACGGAATCATAACTATTCCGATAACAACTTTCCAGTTTCGATACTGCCAAAAGTATATACAGGCAGGCCAGTATGAAAGGTTAAGTCAACATGGAAATTACCTTACACACACACATGTTATAGTGAAAAAGGACAGAATGTATTTCTTAGTGGTAATAATTGTGAAAAATCACTAAGTGGTATACTTCTGTGTCAGGGTATAAATCTACATGGGGCCTGTGAGGGGACTTAGAATAACCTTTCATGCCACCAGCTTGGCACACCTACAACTCGAATAGAGCCATTTTTTAGACGGCTGTCTAACGGGATCTACATTCTAATAGTGGACCACAGATGTTGTGGCTTAGTGCCAGGAAAAGCTTATCTCGTAAGCGTTTCGTCCATGGTCACTTGTTGTATGCAAGTATTGTATCCGAACGACACTCCAGACAGGGAGGGAAATATTTGGCCCAGTTTGAAAATTTCTTCTATTCGAATTGATACTTTAAGCAGAATGAAGTCCGTTCTTCTACAGACGCCTGTGCCCTTGACGTCATCAAAAGAAACGTATGATCTCCAAGTTGCAAGGACAACGGAAGAGATACATACATTATTATCAACAAATTGCCCCTTACACTTCGCAGAAATGCTAAGCCAAATCTTAAACATTTCAGATACGAATGGTATCCCGAGTGTATTTAAGACAATTTTTTCGGGACTGTTGACACCTTTTAAAGCAGTCCTGGGCATTTTTCCTACTTTCGTCCACTCGATCTTTGGCGGCCTTCCACTCCTGTTGGGACTCGTAGCAGGCATTTTATTTTTGATACTCCTGCTTCGTTATGGCAAGCCATGTCACAGACAAGACACCAGCAACAATGGAAGAAACGATCCTTGCACTACGCTATCGGGACTGCATAACTAAAGTCCTTGGATTAGCTCGGCTAAGAGATCTGAATATGACCTGGTTTCTTTCATTCAGACCCACCTGGCAGAATTGTATCTTACCTGTGTTAAGATGTATGCTGTGCGGAGATGAATGCGTGTTGGACACCTGTCTTACACTATAATCAGAAGTACCATTGGATACAGATACTTTGCTAGGTCCAATAACGGCTCATACATCGTGTTGTCCCCAGCGGTTACCTATCCTGATGACGGCATTCGTGGAGACTTCACCACTGCGATTAAAGGGTAGTGAAGTACAAGATGAAAGCAGCATCAACCAGGTACGACCTTCTGTAAGCAATGCTGATCAAAACATCGATGAAAGCGATCATGCTCAAAACTGCATGGTAGCGACATTTTCCAATGTAGTCGAACTTTCACCTGAAGCGATAACCTGCTTTTTTGAAAGTCTGTCTGAAATGATGTTTTCCCCTGAACGGAAAGAATAACTTTAAAGCAAACGAGCACACAGCGTTCCCTGAACTCTGAATTCGGCCTTCGGCTTTGATAAACAAAAGCTACTGAAAGTATTTGGAACTGTTTTCTTCTTCCCCTGAAAAACGAAATTATTTTTTTCCCCGGGAATCGAAAATATTTACTTTTTCTTTGGCACTCATCCTCTGCTTAAAGTAGAACTATTCTTAGAGAACAGAGCTTCTATTTTTAGGAACTCTAGAGACAATATATTACCTCAGCCTCTAGTATATTTACGAATAACTGTATTTATATGTGATGAAATGGTCTCGCTCTTTTTCTTTTCTGTATTAAGAGCCATTTCATGTGTAAATTTCGCAAAATCATTCCGCTGATATATATGTGCATCCTATGTTTAGAATGATTACTCTGCTTGAAAAGCGTACAGTACCTATACTCATATTTCATGTATTTCGCATACGCCATTTTTAAATGCAAAAAAATATATATATATGAATTTTTTTTTTGTATTTTGGGGTGGATCGGTATACACATGCAACTTTAGATATGTTTACTATTGCTTAGTTTTAGTAAATATGGACATAAATTCGTGGAGTGGGTGTAGTGTGTTTATCTAGGTACCTGTATCGATATTCCTATTCTTTGCCCTTGTCCGGTTATAAATCAATAATATCCCCACAACGGCATAGAAACCCTTTTCATAATTCAGTCATAGCGCATGCTGTCACATTAAGCAAGCACTATTCCTCCAGCCCCCTAGAAAGCACACCGAGTTCTTAAACAAATCCAAGCCTCCAGCAACCTGGGACATCCCGCTGCCTTGTTTTGATTTCGTCCGAGAACTCCTGTAAAGCACTTTAAGAACTGCCAGTTCTTAGTGACATCTTTATTGACGTCTTATGTCCATCCTTACGTCAAACCCGGCACCTTTCAGGTATAAATATACCAACGCTGCCTTAAGCAAACACACAGTGGTAATCCTGGAGCAGAGCAGCTATCTACTTCCGAAGAGCCCAGCTGATGCGAGAGCCCACGGACGCTGCCCCTCCCTACTGACGCGCTGAGAAGACGCTGTCTTTTCTCTTGCCGAGAAATCCAGCCTCCGGCGTTTCCAGCTTACCTTTGCGGGTGACTGGGATACCGAGTCCTGAGAGAGAGATACCAGCCCTCCTGCCTTCTAATACCTAGGTACTGAACTGACTAAACCCGTACAGAGAATTCTTGAGTCAGATTCTTGGCAAAACAAACTTAACTTAAACTGCTACTTACTTACTCCCTCCCACGTACTAGGCTTAGGTCAGGTACACCGGGGTAGGCGTAGATAGAAGCACCAGTTGAGTACGATTAGTCAATGTATATATGTATGTATCTATTTGATCCATTTTAAAGTATCATATGGCTAAGAAACCATATCCATGCTTTTACAGTATTATTTCATAATCCTGCTTTTACTGTATGCACTTTACTTAACTATAAGTATTGGAATTGTAGAAATTCATTTCTCTTGTATGAGGAAAGACTGCTCAATAAATAACACCTTTTATTGAAAACGCCCGTCTCTCTTTCCTCTGCAATCTGGTGAAACTAAGTACGCAGGTATTGACTGAGTGAAATAGCTGTCTTCTGTTTTCACACGACTCTAGAGATATACTCTTAATCAGGGAGAGCACAGTTGTCATGTTTTATGGTTGTCAGAAACTAAATCCCTTCTTGTCTACCCAGGGAGGTTAAACTCCTCCTCGCTTATTCGAGAAAGTTTCTAGTGAACTCTGAGCTAGCTGGCAAAAACTTAAGTCTAATACCGTCAGTAGAGACCTAGATAACCTCAGTCCTACGTCTATACTACTGAAGATATTATTCCAATGCGCAGAGCCTATTGGGACTATAGGAACTACACTACAAGAGGAAAGAAATGTACCAGTTTCACTTTTTGACTTATTAGATTCCGCATCCGACCACACTAGTCTAGAACTTATAAATGATGCACTAGACAGGTTCACCCGTAATGTGACCCTTATTCTGCAAAACTTGCAAACAAATGAAGAGAATAAGAAACTTGAGGAGGAAATTACTGAACCTACTGAAAAAGTCCTACCCGTTCGTTCTTCCGCCCCTAATTCACGAACACCCCCGCCTACATTCCTCCAAGGTCACTCTGAACGGCCATCTCCAGATGAGTTATTTGAAAATACATCCAATGCATTAGACTACTGGTTAGACCAGGAACCTCCGCTTACACCGGAGGAGGAGGAAATAGCCAGAACTGCGACCCTATGGGTCTCTCAATATAAGATATATGACAATGATCTCATAGCCCAGCTTTTTCTAGCATTACCAGGCTCACATCAAAGATTAGCAAGTCTCTACATGGTACAACATCTCATCATACTCAATGACACTCATTTTAAACATGATCCAAGACTCGAAGATTTTCTGTCTGACTGCGCTGATAACATGTTCCTCCACAATAGTTCAGTTTTTCTCAACACATTTATAGATTTCAGACAGAAATACCAGAAAGTGACTGGATATAGATCTCCCCATAATACGTGTGGATCAACTAATAGACTTCCTCAAACACGCCAGTTCCCCATGAGAGAGGTCCACCCCAGAGCTGACACAAATGGAGCGCTACAACGCGTCTTCATTTATGTACCCTTGACAGAACTTGAGTTACTAAGGATGAAAGAGATGGTTCCCTCCCACTCAAAGGATCCTGCTGGATTCTTTAAGGAATTAGGAGATGTATTAATGATGGGAACATATACTCTTTCTGATATCACAGCAATTCTGAAATTATTGTTGCCATCAGGTATATATGACAAACTAAGAGAAAAAGATTGGGAAGTAGCAGGTGAACACATTAGATGGACTGAACTTCAGAATGACGAAAATACTAGACTAGCAGGTCAAGGTATAGGAGACAGACTAAAAACACTTCCTGGCACTATTTTAAAGGTGCTACCACAGTTACTAACAGTGAAAAAGGAGGACTGGGATGCCATTTCCTCCTGCAAACAGAAACATGGTGAAGACATAGGAGATTATTACACCAGACTTGAAAAGTGTTTTGCGGTAAATAGCGGCCTTACGCCGACAAGTGAAGCTTACCCGCATCTGTTTGTTTCCAAATTAGTAGATAACGCCTTGCCAGCCATTAAGGACAGAGTACTAAAAGTAGAAAGTACCTGGCAAGCACATACACCTCCACAGGTGTTACAAATGCTACAATATCACCAGAATCGCATTAGGGATGAAGAAGAAAATGATAAGAAACGCATGAAAGACACAAAGATGAAAGCTTTAGTAGCCCAAACTGCACCCCAGCGTCAACAGACACCAAGTAGCCAGACAAATATAAAAAGCACTTGTAATTATTGCAAAAAGAGGGGACACTTCTCTAAAAGATTGCCCTGTCTTAAAGCACAATTTGGCTACTGGTAAGACCCAGCCACGCCCATATCAGCCAAAACAGAATGGTACCCTAGACAGTTCAACACCTTCAGTTCCACTGACAACACAAATGGCCCAAATGAATATTATAGACAGCGCCTACACTGAATATTACCCAGATGTCTCATGATGTTGCCCAGAGAGAGAAGATGACAAACTGCCCCTAATCCCCATTCCAGTAGATCAGACAGGTCCATTTATAGAGGTCCGACTTCTTGGGGAGGATAGGAAGTTTCTACTAGACACTGGGGCCATTAAAACAACAATAAGCCATCAAGAGGTCCCAGAGGCTCCTCTCTCGGGTTCAAAAAGTATTTCTTTGGGTTTCTCGGGACAACCTGTGACAAACGTCACGTCAAAGCCACTGCCCTTGCAGGTTGGTCCCCTCATGACAACTACAGATCTTATATTGACAAAATCATGTCCAGAAAACTTGCTTGGTATAAAAACATTGAAAGAATTAGGAGCTGTCATTGTTTGCTCACTTACAGATGTCAGACTATTTCTGCGAGATTTCAAGGGCCACTACACAAGTAGAGAAAGATTTGCCACACACCCTGTGGGCCACTGATTCCACCACAGTAGGATGTATGGAAATAACACCTCACAAGGTTACACTAAAAGAGGGAGCCCAACTACCACGCATAAGGCAATACAAAATTCCACCTCAGGCTGAACAAGCATTAATGTTAATTATTCAGGACCTAATACAGTCAGGTGTGATTAAGGAAACAACTTCTAACATTTGCAATTCCCCTGTTTTACCAGTTCATAAAAAAGTGGAACCAGGAACACCACCTGTCTACAGACTAGTGGTGGATTTGAGAGAGCTCAATAAATGTGTCGTTCCACAACACCCTGTGGTTCCAGACATCTCCACCCTACTCACAGCCATAGATGCGGAAGCAACGCATTTTTC
This sequence comes from Lissotriton helveticus, assembly GCF_964261635.1. Lineage (NCBI taxonomy): Eukaryota > Metazoa > Chordata > Amphibia > Caudata > Salamandridae > Lissotriton > Lissotriton helveticus. The sequence goes on along the minus strand of NC_136059.1, from coordinate 1,239,869,136 downwards.
AGTCATTGACTTGAAAAACGCATTCTTTAGCATACCTATTCACCCAGACAGTCAATACCTTTTTGGCTTCTCCTTACAAGGACGACGTTTCCAATTCACAAGAGCTCCTCAAGGTTTCACAGAAAGTCCAAGCGTTTATAGCCAAGCATTAAAAAGACAACTAGATACTGTTCAAATGCCCACGGATACAGCCATACTACAATATGTTGATGATATCCTCATTACGGCCAGATCTGACGCAGCATGTGCTGAAGTATCACTACTAGTACTAGAATTCCTAGCTGCAAATGGCCATAAAGTTTCCCCTGGTAAGCTCCAATTTTGTTTACAGCAAGTGGCATACTTAGGGCACTTGCTGTCAAAGGAGGGTAGGCAGCTTACACAGGAACGCATCCAGCTCATACAACAAATACCAGAACCAACAACACAGAAACAAGTTCGAGCCTTTGTTGGTCTCACCTCATATTGTAGACAGTGGATCCCACAATTTGCACTCATTTCCAAACCGTTTGTGCAGCTGACAACACTCGAAGCTGGCGCTACTCCACAATTACCCTGGACAGATGAACACAAGCAAGCCTTTCAGTCTCTTAAAAAAGCTATGTGTCAAGCCCCAGTGCTGGCAACACCTAATTACACCAAAGATTTTACATTGTTTGTAACAGAAAACTCAGGTACAGCACTATCAGCCCTGACCCAACTTCAAGCAGACAGACATAGACCATGTGGTTATTTTTCAAGCACATTAGATCCAGTAGCACAAGCATTGCCTGCATGTCTAAAATCAGTAGCAGCTACTGCACAAGCTATTAGACAAAGCGATTCTATTGTATTGGGACATCATCTGATAGTTCAGGTCCCACACGCTGTAGAACTTCTGTTAAACAGAACACAAACACAGCATCTGACAATAGCCAGACTCACCGGATATGAGATGACACTTTTTCAGCCACACATTGAGATTAGACGCTGCAACATTTTAAACCCAGCAACACTGTTGCCACTGACTTCTCCTACTGAAGAAATTCACGATTGTATTGACATAATTGATTTAGTGACCAAACCAAGACCAGATTTACAAGATACTCCCCTTGCTAAGGCAGAAATGACACTCTTTGTTGATGGTTCATGTATGAGACTCCCCACAGGAGAATTAGCAGCAGCCTATGCCGTCACAAATGGTACAGACACTTTAGAAGCACACAAGATAGAGATACTGTTGGCACAGGCAGCAGAACTCATAGCCCTAACACGAGCATGTCACTTAGCAAAAGGAAAGTCAGTTAACATCTACACTGATTCACAATATGCCTTTGGAGTTGTACACAATTTCGGTACATTATGGAAAGAGAGAGGATTTCTCACATCACATGGGTCCAGAATACAGCATGCTACACTCATCACTGCCCTCTTGGAGGCCAGTGAGTTACCAGAGAAAATCGCAGTGCTAAAATGTAAAGCGCACACAAAAGGAACAGATGGAATATCAAAAGGAAATGATTCTGCAGACAGTGCAGCCAAGTTAGCAGCAAACACAGAATTAAGTATACCACACCGCCAATATACAATACGAGACCCCTTTTCTGACATCCAGGATGTCCAAAGTCACGCCACACCACAGGAACTGCTAGAATGGAAGGAAAAAGGAGGGGTCCTTACAGATCAAGGCTGGATGACACCTGAAAGAGCAGTATGGTTTCTACCGGATGCCATGGTACAGGTTATGGTAAACACCATACATGGACCAGCGCACCTGGGAGAAAAAGCAATGTTAGACAGCATACAGAATATATGGCACAACAAACATTTGAGAGCTGCAGCCAAACAAAAAGTTAAAACGTGCATGATTTGTAATCAGTTCAACCCAGGAAAAGGCACAAAGGTGGAACAGGGAGGATTCCAACCCCCTGACCATCCATTTGAAGTTCTCCAGATGGACTATATCCAGATGGAGAGATGTAGAGGTCACAAGTATGTTCTAGTTGTAGTGTGTGCTCTGACCAGATGGACAGAAGCCTATCCCGTCTCAGATTACACTGCAACGACAACTGCTAAACAATTAGTTAGAGAGTTTTTCCTGAGGTATGGGTTGCCCCGTGTCATCTACTCAGATAACGGCCAACCTTTTTCCTCTGAACTCATGAAGCAAGTGTCTCTTCTGTTAGGGTACACTTGGAAGTTTCACTGTGTAAGACATCCTCAGGCAGCAGGTCTAGTAGAAAGGCACAACCAAACTTTGAAGACAAAATTGGCCAAGATATGCACTGACAAAGGCGTGGACTGGATGGTAGCCTTACCGGTTGCCCTCTTCTACATGCGTATGGTAGCCCATTCCAGAACTGGCTTATCTCCATATGAAGTGGTCTTTGGCAGACCACCAAATATGTGGGGTACGCCAAGGCCTAAAAGAATAACTTGTTGAAAGCTTTATTTCGATAAACAATTATATCTTAAAAGCATTACAAATAGTAGGAAACTGCAGATAAACAATACAAATGTCTCACAAGTTAAGAACAAGTAAAAATGCCATTTTGTGCATGAAATAAATTAGTTAAAACTAGATTAAATTGAGATAGACAGTCTGTTTCTGCAAAGTATCCACGACCATTTAAAAAATTTGGAGATACCACAAACTATAGAAGGAGATGTGTCTGTTAACAAAATACGTAGCGCTACCAAATGTTCGCGTGTCCCAAGGCATTTAAATAGGGGTTTGAGCCAACACCTCCTTGGACGGATATAGTCTGGGCAATCAAAAAGGATATGTGCCACCGTCTCAAGCCTTGTAGGGCAGAAGGCACAAAAGGGCGAAAGCTGCACTGGCGATTTCCATCGGAATATGAGGTCCACAATCGGGAGAGTGCCTATTCTAAACTTGAAGTAAAGAGCCCTATCGACTGGCATGGTGATCAAATCCAGGTAGGGTTCGTAGGCCACCACGTCCTTGATTCTAAGAAATGCTGCGGTCGAGTTGCAGTGACGTGGGTTACCAATAAGTTGGGAGGAAACCCAGTCCCAATACAGTTTTTTCAGGATAACCTTGGGTGGGGCAGATTTTGTAGTCCAACAGTCTCCCAAGCCCAGCTCCCCCAAGAGGTTTTTTATCTCCCTCAGCCACTTGATCTTATGCCAGCCCCCCATTTCCATCACCTCAGACAGCACGTCAGCATATGATTTTAGCTCTGGCACCCTCCACAAACGAGCCCATAATAGCAACGGCCGGAGACGAGCCTGGTCCTTAATCGTCTTACAGCCCACGTCTAGGCAAACCGGGACTGTGGGAGTACTCAAGGGGAGAGCAAGTAAGTCTTTCAGAAATTTGCTCTCTGACTTGGATAGGGACTCCAAATTGAAAAAGCCCCATAACTCCGCCCCATAAAGTGCGGAAGTGACTTCTTTTGCTTTATAAATCTCAATTACAGGTGCCACAGACTGTTTAGATGAGGCATGATACTCCTTTAGCAACGCACCCCCTACCCTTTTGTGGCTGAGGACCATCTTGATATGTGACATCCAGCTCATAGTGTCGCACAGGCGTATTCCCAGATAATCAAATTCGGAAACTTTCTCAAGAGGGATAGAGTTCAAAACTGGAGGGCGTCCTGGTTTCCGTGGAGGATGCATGATCAGGTATTTTGTTTTGTCCACATTGATCACCAATCCCTTTGCCAAACCGAAGTCCTGGAATCGGGTCAAAAGCTTCTGGAGACCCTGTGGAGTCTTGGCGATGAGGAGGGTGTCGTCCGCAAACAATAATGTGGGATCCGTACGCCCCCAGGGAGGGTGCATCCGCAGGTTCTTGAAGCAGATGCTCTACCACACCATTTACATACAGGGAAAATAGGATGGGAGCCAGCACACAACCCTGGCGGACGCCCCTACACACCGGGATCCTTTCGGTCGTTTCCCCATTCTGGCCCCACCGCACCTGGGCATAGTTGTCAGTATGGAGTTTTATCAGGAGAGAGAGAATGTAGGGAGGCATCCCAAGGCCCTGGAGAACCCTCCAAAGTTCCTCCCTTGGAACCAGGTCGAAGGCAGTCTTTAGGTCGATGAAGGCCAAATAGAGACTGCCCTTACCCAGTTCCACCACCTTCCAGTGCAGAAGCATAAGTCTAAAGACTTGTTCTATAGTGCCCGTTCCTGAGCGGAATCCTGCCTGGAAGTCAGATAGAATATAGTTTTCATCCACCCAGTGGAGGATCCTCCCTAAAATCGCCTTCCCCGCCACTTTTTGTGTTGAGTCAATCAGACTTATCGGCCTATAATTCCCTGGGTTCTCCCGACATCCCTTTTTGAATATGGGGACCACCTCCGCCCCCTTCCAAGATTCTGGGACAGGTCCACCTTCCATGATGGCGTTCAGAAGGGTGGAGATCAGGATGGCCCATTCAGTCGGGTATGCTCTGAGTAAGTCCCCCGGAAGCCCATCTGGGCCGGCTGCTTTCAAGGGTACCACGGACTTTATTACATTTACTACCTCCCGGACGGTAAAAGAGTCGATAATACCATTCCATCCTAAGGTGGAGGGTACAACTGGCTCATTAAGGGGCCCTTCTACCGGGGAATATAAAGCCCCAAAATGATTGGACCAGGTCTGGGACGGGATGGAACAAGTCCTCAGTGTATCATCGGGTCAACTCCTTGAACCCACCAGGTTCCAGAAGCCCCTGGCATCCTTTCCTTTGCTGACGGCTAGTAGGTCCTCCCAAAACTTATCCTCCCATTCTTTTTTGCTGTTTGTAGACTCTGGGAGTAGAGCTTCCGGGCCTCCCTAATCCTAGTTTGGGATTTTGACTTAACTGCATCCACCAACATTTTCTTCCTTACCCTGTAGTTATGGGTATACCATCCCTGTCTTCTCAACTGCCTTGTTTTAGCCCCCTTATGTCTGATTGGTAGAATAAACAAATTGCTTATGGCCTTGGTCAGGTCGCAGAATTTCCCTGACACCCCCACCGGGCCTCCCTCTGGGTTATCCAAATCACGTTGGGCTGCAGCCAGGAGTAGCGTTATTGCCTCGGCCTTCTCGAAAGAGAGCTTGAGCTTGGCCACTTCAACCGCCTGCCGCAATGTGAAACAGTTGAATCCCCAGAGATGGCAGTGGCAATAGGCAAGGGACCCCCTCTGCTGACTGACCACCAGGGAGTCAGGGTCAGCGAGAGCAAGTTGTGATCGCTCTCTACGGACGGAATAAATACCATGTCCCTCGCCGAGGTCCATAGACACATGTCGAGCAAGATGTAATCAATTCTCGACGTGTGATTGGGCCTGTTGTAAGTGTGGACACCCGCCCTGTCTGATCGTGACCTCCCATTAAGTGCCCTCAGATCAAACTCCACACTAAGGGTGTTGATCTGAAGCGCCACTTCAGTCCACCTCTTAATCGGGGTTAGTTCTAAGGCTGGGATCCCTCTTCTTTGGTCCTCCTCCTCCAGATCCAAAGTGTCGTCCGAGCCCAATAGCTCTAACGTGCAATTTAGATCGCCTGCAACTAAGGTACATGACTTGTAAGGAGTTGTCCTTAACAAGCCCTCCAAGTGGGCAATTGTGGGCGACTGTCTACCACCCTTTGTGCCCCGTGCATAGATGTTAAAAATATTCAGGATGGGACGACCCCGGACATCTTTCAGTATGATATTAAGGAGGTCGGGACTGTTGGTCTGGTGGACCTCTACCCTACAGTTTAATGAAGCAGCCACCCAGACGAGAAGACCGCCAGAGGGGCGTCCCCTCCCTGCTTCTGGATAGACAGCTGGAGTGGAGTAAGAGGAGTATCCAGCCTTGTGGATGGGATCCCTACTCCACGTCTCCTGGAAGATGCAAATCGAGTACTCCTCCACGAGAGCATTCCAGTCGGGCAGGGCGAGCTTTCTAGCTAATCCAGCCACGTTCCAGCTGAAAACCCTAAAAGCTGGGTCCGTTACAGCTGGGATGCGACTGGGCTCAACTTCGCAGTCGGCAACGCCCCCAAGCGGGACAAAAGGGCCATCGCCCACTCTGTTGGTAACCTGCCCACCCTCAGAGTCCCTCCAGGCAATATTTATTGAGGGTGTAGCGGATGGGGGGGGGGCAAGCTAGTCAGCCTTTCAGTAGAATTAGTAGCCCCTCTCAATTTAAAGACCCCCAGGACCAGCCCACGGGGATCTTCAAGTCAATACCCTGTTGTGCCCCAGATCGATCCTGGCCAAACTGCCTGGGGGTAGAACTGGGGTCCCACCGAGTGCCATGGACGATCACGAGTGCTATAGCATGTTTCCCCAATTACTGGACTAACGTGATTCATAGAGGGGCGCGGGTAGAAGTAAGACAGGTCCGCCACGCTAATGCCGGGGCCACCCACATGCTGATTCAGGTTGGAAATTGTTTGTGCTAGTCTATTATCTTGGAAATTAACTACCACGCAGTCCCCTTCCAGTCGTTTCCTACTCTGTCCTATCCAGCCTACCCTGCGGACTCCCAGGATTAATCCCTCCATACCCCTAGGTAGTGGTTTGTTAGTTTTTAACCAGTGCAGAGTTTTATTTTTTAGGGTCTGGTGGGTTTCAAACTGGGCTTCTTTCAGGGGAGGGACATTGACTAGAACAGCGATGTATGGGTGCCACTCCGGGGGGAGATTTACTGGGGGGCTCTTGTGAGTATTTTTCGGGGTAATGACTGCTGGTGGACCGGCTCCTGAATGACTCGTACTATGTTTTGCTAAGGGAGCCGGCCCTACTCTCTTGCCCTGGTCAATTCCCTGAATCGGTTGCCTAGGCTTAGCCAAAGCCCCACCCGCTGGCAGCTTAGCATTGTCTTGTTTTTTGTTCAAAGCTTTAGAGGTCTTAGGAGATCTTGCATGGACCTGGGCAGTATGTATAATAGACCCTGGTTGGGTCGTAGTAAGAACCTCAGGAGTGGCAGTCAGGTCCTTAGGTGCTACAACAGCGAGTACAGAGGTTACCGGTGGTGGGGCCTGCACTGGATCTACGGGTGCCCGATTTCCCCTAGTCCCACCCATGTTGTCATCGGTGATTCTAGACTGAAGTTTGATGAGCGTTTTAAGTGAGTGAAAGTTGTCAAGGGTGGACTGCTCAAATTTGTCCAGTCTAGCCCCCAGGCCCTTGACTTGGTCGGTGAGCGGGACTAATAAAGCTTTAATCAGGTCCTCGATTTGTTTAAGGGAAACAGAAGCCTGCGAAGCTGCTAAATTATCTAGGGGATTAGAGATTACCTTGACGGCCTCTAGTGCCGTACCTAGAGGGAGGTTCCCAACCATCCTATCAGGGTCCATTACAAGTGAGCCTTTGCCTGGTTTCATACCCATGCCCCTTACCAGTTGATTCCTGGGGCGCTTGTACAGTGTGGTATGGCTGCCTTTCCGCATGGTAACAGCCCATTTCCTTTTTTTCTGGTTGTGGGAGTCGTGGGCCTTGCACGACAGAGGCGGAGCCAAAGGAGAATCTTGGTGTGTTGGGTGCAAAACCTTATCGATATCAAGGCAAGGGAGATCTGAAGAGCGGGGGTCCAGGACCACAGGGCTGATGTCGGGAGATGGTGATTGAACTACCAGGCTCTCCAGCCTGTCGATGCTTGCATGTATAGCAGACATCCGTGGCTGCTCAGACGTGTCAGGGAGCAGAGGAGAAGGGTCCGGCACAGTGGTAGGGGACAAAGCATGTGCCATAGGACCAAGTGAAGAGCGTCTAGCTGGTAAATAATCCTGAGATAGGCGGCGTTCCGTCATTGCTATCTCCTTTTCTATAACAGCGGCTACTCTGGTTATAAATGTGTCCATTGTTCCTATCACTGCACTCCCGGCAACTCCCTCCCCCCCTCCCCTAATGCTTTTTCCCGACCGAGTAGACATGATGGTGTCAGCTCCCTCTACCGGTAGTCCAATACCTCTCAGAGCCGTGGGTGAAAGATGGGTGGCCCAGCCCAGCCTCTGACTGCCACAGACTGCCCGCCCTTTGCCCGGGCTTCGCTCAGCGTCCCGCTCGCGTCCCGCTAAGCGTCAGGCAAGCTGTAAAATAGAGGGCGTTGCAGGCGGTGGGGCGTGTCTTGCTGGGGGCGCGGCCGTGCACACCTGAGCAGCGCAGGGACTCCTGGTCTTTAGAGTCCCTGCTAGCACACGCCCTTTGGTGGTTGTAGAATCCTTCTCCCTGTGACTCAGAGCGCCCAAGCAGCACCGCCCCTCACTGCTGACCGCGAATCGGTACCCGCGAAGCGGGTGCGGCGAGCAGCGGCATCCCGCAGGACAGAGGGCAGGCTTCTCCGTGGGTCCTCCTCCAACACAACACCCAGGTAAATGTCAGCGTTTTGTGGCGTCCCGAAGAAGACAGGAAACACACGCCTTTTGATCTTAGCCAGGCGGGGGGCGTGTCTTGCTGGGGGCGCGGCCGTGCACACCTGAGCAGCGCAGGGACTCCTGGTCTTTAGAGTCCCTGCTAGCACACGCCCTTTGGGGGTTGTAGAATCCTTCTCCCTGTCACTCAGAGCGCCCAAGCAGCACCGCCCCTCACTGCTGACCGCGAAGCGCGGGACGAGCAGCGGCGGAAAACAGCGGTATCCCGCAGGACAGAGGGCAGGCTTCTCCGTGGGTCCTCCTCCAGCACAACACCCAGGTAAATGTCAGCGTTTTGTGGTGTCCGAAGAAGACAGGAAACACATGCCTTTTGATCTTAGCCAGGCGGGGGGCGTGTCTCGCTGGGGGCGCGGCAGATGCACACCTGAGCAGCGCAGGGACTCCTGGTCTTTAGAGTCCCTGCTAGCACACGCCGTTTGGTGGTTGTAGAATCCTTCTCCCTGTGACTCAGAGCGCCCAAGCAGTACCGCCCCTCACTGCTGACCGCGAAGCGGCACCCGCGAAGCGGGTGCGGCGAGCAGCGGCGGAAAACAGCGGTATCCCGCAGGACAGAGGGCAGGCTTCTCCGTGGGTCCTCCTCCAACACAACACCCAGGTAAATGTCAGCTTTTTGTGGCGTCCCCACTGATAACTGATGTTGACAGTACTATGCTGACTGACTACCAGGCTTCCTTGATGTCTGCACTCCAATCTTGTCGTTCTCAGGTTGCTGCCACCTTCCCTGACAAAACCAACCCGGAAGAACACGCCATCCGACCCGGGGACTGGGTCCTCGTGAGGAACTTCGACCGGACCAGTCCCCTCCAGCCCAGATGGAAGAAGCCAAGACTCGTACTACTAACAACACGGACAGCAGTGAAGGTCGAGGGCAGGAAGGGCTGGCTCCACGCAAGCCACTGCCGGAAACATTTTGGACAAAAAGACACTGTTGCTGATGGCCCTGCCAATCCCACTGACATTGTGACTGAACAATCTTTATTGCCTTTGGAACTAACCCCACAACAGGATTACAAATCAAAGTTAAGGTCTGCCATTCGGACTCTGGCTAATTAAGTCCATTGGGCATCGGTCCAGTGGTGAAGCGGTTGGAGCATGGGAATGGATTTTAACACCTTGACTATGTGGGAGAAAGAAAAAATGAACTCTAGAAAAAGACATAATGGTCCTATTATATGTTTGACAGTATTATTTTTCCTCATGGCAGTTATGACGTGTCTTGGTTGGATTCGCCAAACTGTTTTTCCTCCAACACAACACACCTCTCATACACCCAACAGCACTCAGGAACACACCTATCACGACCTACCCCCTCATGAACAAGCCCATAGACTAGCCTTGCGAAACAATACCTTCATACAGATGCTACACGACACTCAGCGGGTATAATATTCCTGATAATAACTGGATGCTGCCTTTGCATCCAATGTGGTCCTGCCCTGTGCGGTCTATGCGCTGCAAAATGCATTCCTAAACCACTTGTCCAGCAGAGAGAAAGGGAAAGAATCATGTTACAAGAATGTATAAATGATCTCATGCAAATTGAGATATAATGTAGGTACACTCTGGGGCAAGGAGGGAATGTGGAAATAAAATCTATAATTATGCCCCTTCGCTGCCCTATGCGCGATCTAATTATGCCCCTTTGCGCGATCCCCTTTGCGCGATTAATAATTGCCCACATTAAAAGCCGGCACCATTTTGTTTTTAATTTACCCTTTGGTGTCCCAAGACCCCGAGCACGAGCACGACACCCCTGCACCTGGCCTTCCTCATTTTCACCATCTGTCTCTGTGGTATCTGCCAAGTCCGGGAAACCAGTACATGAGTTCCTGCGCCCCCCCCCCCCGCAGAGATGGTTCATGTTTCTGACATGAAGCACGAGCACAAACCCCAAATGAGGAAGCCTCCCCTTCCAACTGTCAGACTATTTCACATCGCAAGTCCCCTCACGAAGCCTAAGACACGCCCCCATTTCTTCACACTCTGCTCCTCTTGCTGATCTTTGTTCCTCTATCTGCCACGACCTGTTTGTTCCTCTATTTTGCCTCGTGACCAAGACTGTATAAATATTCTGCTGTTGAAAATAAAGACAACCCCACTTCAAGAGAGGGACTTGAGAGATTGCTCCTGTGCCCGCTTGGTGCTGGAAGCGCTCCCCTTAACTCGAGTTATTGGTCTTCTCCTCCTTCATTTGAGCACCACGGACTCCTCGCTTTGCATTGACAAGAAATTATGATTTATTAAGCATAGAAATACAGAAATGAGGTAATAATTAAAGTGAGGAGTCCGTGGTGCTCAAATGAAGGAGGAGAAGACCAATAACTCGAGTTAAGGGGAGCGCTTCCAGCACCAAGCGGGCACAGGAGCAATCTCTCAAGTCCCTCTCTTGAAGTGGGGTTGTCTTTATTTTCAACAGCAGAATATTTATACAGTCTTGGTCCCGAGGCAAAATAGAGGAACAAACAGGTCGTGGCAGATAGAGGAACAAAGATCAGCAAGAGGAGCAGAGTGTGAAGAAATGGGGGCGTGTCTTAGGCTTCGTGAGGGGACTTGCGATGTGAAATAGTCTGACAGTTGGAAGGGGAGGCTTCCTCATTTGGGGTTTGTGCTCGTGCTTCATGTCAGAAACATGAACCATCTCAGCAGGGGGGGGGCAGGAACTCATGTACTGGTTTCCCGGACTTGGCAGAAACCACAGAGACAGATGGTGAAAATGAGGAAGACCAGGTGCAGGGGTGTCGTGCTCATGGTCTTGGGACACCAAAGGGTGAATTAAAAACAAAATGGTGCCGGCTTTTAATGTGGGCAATTATTAATCGCGCAAAGGGGATCGCGCAAAGGGGCATAATTAGATCGCGCAGAGGGCAGCGAAGGGGCATAATTATAGATTTTATTTCCACATTCCCTCCTTGCCCCAGAGTGTACCTACATTATATCTCAATTTGCATGAGATCATTTATACATTCTTGTAACATGATTCTTTCCCTTTCTCTCTGCTGGACAAGTGGTTTAGGAATGCATTTTGCAGCGCATAGACCGCACAGGGCAGGACCACATTGGATGCAAAGGCAGCATCCAGTTATTATCAGGAATATTATACCTGCTGAGTATGGTGTAGCATCTGTATGAAGGTATTGTTTCGCAAGGCTAGTCTATGGGCTTGTTCATGAGGGGGTAGGTCGTGATAGGTGTGTTCCTGAGTGCTGTTGGGTGTATGAGAGGTGTGTTGTGTTGGAGGAAAAACAGTGTGGAGAATCCAACCAAGACACGTCATAACTGCCATGAGGAAAAATAATACTGTCAAACATATAATAGGACCATTATGTCTTTTTCTAGAGTTCATTTTTCTTTCTCCCACATAGTCAAGGTGTTAAAATCCATATGTGGGTGGACGATCAACTCTTTGTAGGGTTTGCTCGAGCGGAAAAAGGAAAAGCAGTCCAGAACAGAACCATCTCCAGATGAATTGTACTCTGCATCAGGATCTGCTACACACTAGTCAAGAAGCAATCTCCTCATGGTTTGCAGGCTCATTCCAACAGAGCCAAGGCTGCAACCACTGCATTAGCCTGGAGAGTTTCTGTCCTGGGCATCTGTCATCTGTTAGGCATCTTTGCATATGTTTGCCAAGAACTACTGTCTGTACAGTCAAGTCTGGCGTGAATGGGATTTGGCCTGTTTGGTTTTCCAGTACTTTCTAGTCTAAACCTGTTTGCAGACCCACTTCAGGGAGGTATTGCTTGGGTATGTAGTCTAAGATAAGGAGTCTGCAGTTCGAAGTCTCGATCAGATTAATAAGTTGGGGATTTCATTTGTAATGCTGCTAGACTGCTGAAAGGGCTCACCGTTGTTTGGAGGGGTCCGGTGCTCTGACCTTCGTTTTCTTCCCTGACCGCCACCTGTTGTTGCCTCCCAGCTCTCCCTCCGCCGCCGCAAGCCATCTTAGACCTTCTGCGGCCGCTGTGCGGGGGAGGGCTGCTGATACCGGGGGACACACGGACTACAGGTCCCAGTGTGCATAGCGGCCGGAAGCCGCCGCCGCCGCCAGGAACGCGCCAGGAGGCGCTATATTATCAGCCACCCCCCCGCGTCGCGGGAGCGTGCGGGCGCATCGCCGGGCTAAGCCCGGGCAAAGGGCGGGCCGTCTGTGGCCGTCCGGGACCGTACGGGGCTGGGCAGGGCCAGCCCCCTTGATTCTTGGAACTCTTGGACATCCTAGTAAGGTTTTGTGCACTAACTGGTTCTATTGCACCTGTATTGTTTATTGCGTTTATTGTGTCACATAGTGCATGAACTATGAATAACATTTCGAGCCTGGGGCGGAAGTCATCAATAGGAGGGTCTGTTAGAGGGACACTCGATGCCTTCATTACAAGGGCAGCTTCAGTACTGGAAAAATAAATAGTTTTAACTGAGAGACGAATATCTACTGAATGGCAAAATAAACGTTCGTCCTTGGGGGCTATACATCTAGCGAAAACACCAACATGCAGTATCAATAACAAAGACCAATTGAGAGATATAGACATTCCACTGCTGTTGCAAGATTCTCCAGTTCGATCCGTGATCCATAGGGACTCAATTACATCTGACACCACCTTAGATTCACTATTGGAAACTCCATCGGCGGATTCATTGCTTAAATCCCCTAGTAATGCCACCTCCAAGAAGACCTTAAATGTTAAACCTTCAGGGATGGGCATTCCCCTAAAAAGAAAGAGGGGGGGTGCGAAGCAAAGAGGAAGCAGAGCAAAAACTCGTAAGTCTACTAACACCCCAAAGAAAGGCATAAGCTCAGCCTCAAGCGGGAACGATCAAGGGAGTCCGATAACAATCCTTCAGCAAAGGTTATTGAGTGACATTGAGCAACTGTTTAAATCTATGCTGTTACCTATAGTGGAGAGAGTTAAGCGTATTAACGAGCAATTAGGGTCTATCACCGACACTGGAATTGCAAACTCTAATTTACTTAAAGAGCTGGTATCTAGGCAACCCCCCATGACTGTCCCTGAGGTGAGAATGGCACCCTCTGTACCCAATAGTAAGACTAGCAGTAACCAAAATCCAAAAGATCACGATAACACAACTAGCATGCAGAATTTGAACATGGCATCGGAATCTACTAGACCAAAGGAAATAGCAGAAAATAGGCCTCCCAACATAAATGATAAGGAAACTGAGGATAAAAAGCAGAGGTCCCCCAATAAGGATAAACAGACAATGGGGCCCGCTATTTGCATTGATCTCCCACCAGAGGCAGAACCCCTTGTAATTGTATTAACAGGGGTGCCCCCACTCTCAGAAGGGAAATTCGAGAGCTATCAGACCCTCAAGAATAAAGCCATGCATTGGCTAAGAGTGAACAGACCACTACCCCCACACTTGGATGGTGAAATTATAAATGTTAGAAAGACGGGATGAGTAGGGAGGAGACCAAAGGACGTTTCTGGAGATATAATTATAATAAATTTCCGGGATCGCAGGGTGACAAATTACATTTGTGAGTGGTACAGTGAGGGCTAAGAGGGAGGTATAACTGCAAGATCATTGAGTTACTTCTACCCGGTAGCTCTAGTGGGTAATCCTTGGAGATATGGAAATCAAACCTCCCGTTTTATTAGGCCATCTATGTTCAACATTCCCATCTCTAATAGATTTGCTTCTCTTATGGGGTTGGAGGGGGTTGACTGACAGCCAACTGGGAGTGATAAGTTTTTGGGGGAGAATGAGCTTTTCCCAACCTCAGCTCAGAGGGGAAAATTAAAGGGAACACATTTTATAGACATATCTAGTTGCACAGGAGTGGTAAATAACACTAATGAGGACAGGCGTATGGCGGCAAACCAAATATTTCCTGCTGGCACATCACCTGTTATAGGACAAGCATCAAAGGTAAACCTGAGAGTGGAAACCTTGAGTAATGATTCTTGTTCCCAAAGTAAGCTTAGTAACTGCCCAGACCTATTTATCGTATCCTGGAATATCGCAGGGCTAAATAGAAATTTGATGGACCCAACATGGCATTCATTCATTGAGACGTATGATATCATACTACTGCAGGAGACTTGGATGCTAGAAAACCCACACAGGGTAGGATACAAAACGTATGGGGTGGGGGCAACACGCACAGCAAAGGGAAGACGCTCTGGAGGACTTATTATTTGGGTTCGCGTGTCTTTGCAAATTGAGATCACTTCCCTAGACATTAATTCCAAAGATATATTGGGTCTAAGGTTCAGGGACAAAGATGATAAAACTCTTTAACGTTTATAATAGACCATCGCCCTTACAGGGTGAATCGAATGTTATCAACCAACTCGACTGTGCTCTAGATACATTAGGCCATAGCCCAAGGGTATTTATCGCGGGCAATTTCAACTGTAACTTTGAGCTGGTACATGGTTTTGGTGATTTGATGGAGCCACAAGACCAAGCATTCAACATTCCATCTCTGGCTAGTGAAAAAGAGGCCAAATGTACTGCAGCTGTGATCCAGCTCCTAGGCCTAACCTTGGCTCACAATCTTAGATTCTGTAATGGTCGCCTCCCTTCCGACAGATATAAGTCCATACGTTCTGCAGAATGAACTCGCGAAGCCATATAGACTATATGATGGTGTCACTAAGTTGTTGGTGCTTCTTGTGTGACCTTAATATAATTCCCAGAACAGAGAGTGATCATTTACCTGAGTCTGATGGCTTCTCCAGAACTTTTTTCTATAGCGATCTCTGTAAAAGATAATTATGGCACTTTAGATGACCAAATAATGTTAAATAGGATTGACAGTGCTATAAAATGGCCCAATATTTTGGGGGATAAAGGGGCAATGACTAATATCAACTTAGTTTTTTCAGAGACTTTATCTACGTATATTGAGAGCAACGCAGCACCAATTATAATGACTGACCTACATGGCAGGTTGGTAGATCCTCTCGGCCCTATATTAAGTAAAACAACACAAAGCAAGAGGGGAAAGATAATTGAAAGGGCCAGTCATGGTAAACCCTGGTTTTCTAAGGACTGCTGCGTAGCAAAGACGGAGTTAATAGCAGCAATAAAAAGAAAGGATTTACCCAAAACAAGGATTCTAAGGCGTGTATATAAGCAAATATTAGATGTAGCCAAAAGAGCTTGGGATGAGGAGATATGGGAAGGTCTCATTAGAGCAGCTAAAACAAAGGACCAGGTAGGTTTTTGGAACCTAATGACAAAAGGTAACATGGCTGGTAGCAAACAGAGAGATTTATTTCTGGACGAGGATACCTGGGTCAATCACTTCTCCATGCTCTATTCTGAATCAAAAAATGAATCTAATACTGAAACTCTAGAATTGACGGGTGAAATGATTGAGTCAGCAAAGGTAGCTAACCTACATTTTACAATGAAAGAAACAAGCAATGTTTTTGGAACATTAAAATCTGGGAAAGCGCCGGGAATAGATAAAATACCCAGTGATCTCCTAAAACATGATCTGACAACCTGGGTTCCTTACATGAATGGTCTATGTAATGCTATAGCAAATTTTGACCCAATACCGAAAACATGGAGGGGTGCGGAGATTGTCACGATTTTTAAAAAGGGGAACAGACTGGATCCGGCGAATTATCGACCGATCAGTCTTATAGACATACCACAAAAAATATTCGCTAGACATATATTACTGCGTCTTTTGTCCTGGATGGAAGAAGTGGACTTGCTAACAAAATACCAAGCAGGGTTCAGAAAAAAGATTAGTATGATCGACCAGGTCTTCAGGTTTTTGTGTCTGTGTTGGAAATACATTACGGTTAGACATAGTACACTGTATGTAGCATTTGTGGATCTAAGAGCTGCTTTCGATTTAATTCCTAGAAGCAGTCTCTGGATTCACCTGAGAAACCTTGGAATGCCCATCGAATTACTAGTACAAATAATTAGAATACATGAAAATAACTTCGCAAAAGTAAGGTGGGGGCTCGGGGAGAACTCACTAGAGAAATCCCAGTGAGGCGTGGAGTGCGACAAGGTTGTGTGCTCGCACTAACCTTGTTCTCCCTCTACGTAAATGACATCCCCTCCTTCCTTGAAGGAAGTAAGAGTGATTCACCCAAGCTAGGGGGGAGGCAATTCCTGCACTACTTTTTGCAGATGACACTATTCTAATTTCCCAAACTCCCGGTGGGCTCCAAAATATGATAAATACCTTCCACCTATACTGCATTAAAAAGGGACTTGAGATTAACCCGAGTAAAACAAAATATATGTCCATTAATCCAAGTAAAAAGTTCAAAAAAAAGTTGGAACTCCAAGGAGAAAGATTGGAGTATGTGAATAGTTTTAACTATTTAGGTATCACGCTAGATTCTAAAATGTTGTAGAAACCTCAATTAGAAAAAACTAAATTAATCTTGCTCCAAAACTCTATGCCATTATTAAAGAAACACAGAGGGTGCACCTCGAAGACTGTATAACCTGCCATCGAGGTTTACAAATGTAAGGCACAATCTGCAGCCCTCTATGGGGCATAACTTTGGGGTCCACATTGCAAACATAACTTCGAAGTGGGTGAAAATAATTTTGTACGAAGGTTATTATCTTTACCAACAAGAACCCCACTGGTACCTATTTTTTGGGATATTAATCTAAAGCGCACTGATAGCCTAGCAGCCCTACGTCCCCTTATGTATTGGATAAGAATCTGGACCACGGATGAGCTTATCCATTACAGACTGGGCCTTCAGGAGTTAATGCCCTTTGGTATCACAAAGAATATCCCCTGGTTTAAACACATTGCTGCCTGGTTTAAAAAATTGGGACTACCAATTTACTTGGATAAACCAGAGGAGCTAACGAAATCTTGTAGTAAAATAGTAAAGCGTCTATTCTGGGATTACCAACGTGATGCTCTACTACAGGATGCCAGTTTAGGACCCCTAACCACAAGGTTTCTCCAGTTTAAAGACGTGCCTAAACTTGAATCATTTTTAGACGAGGTTTATCCCCCGGTGGCAAAGTCACTATACCTTAATTTCAGGTATGGGGTCCTACAGACTAATGATAAAAAATCTAAATGGGGCAATAAGACTCATGATAAAGACTCAGATAAATGCAGTTTTTGTAAAAATGTCACATTGGTTAAGGAAAATGTTACTCACATTTTATTTTTCTGCCCGGCGTATAAATTGCAGAGGGAAAGATGGATTAAACCCCTATGTAATTCCCTCAAATTAAGGCACTATGGGCAGGCAGAACGAATTTTCCTATCAGATACTGCACGATTGATAGTCTTTTGCGTGTCAAGATTTCTGATGCGTGTAATGTTCTATAGAATTAAAAATGGTCTGAAATTGTGACTCTATTAGAGCATTATGCAATCAGGTAGTGGATTAATATGCAGACTTACTATATGTCGTTCGAATATTACTAGTTTTATTTCTATTGGTATGTATGAACTAAAAATATTGTATATCCCCATTTACTTAACTTTTATTGATGTAAATATTTTATTTCTTTTAAAATAATGATTTTAGAAATTGCTGATGAATTGTGTAAACCTCTCCCCCACTCATCCATGATACAGGGCCTAGTTATCAAAACTTTTTATCTGTTGTAATGATGATTTTAAAATGGTAATGTGATGAACTTTTACTATGTACTTTTATGGTTTAGAAAAAAAAAACGAAATAAAGTTTTGATGATGATGATGATTAACAAGTTGCTTACCTTCGGTAACACCATATCTGGTCGAGACTTGATCTAGCCACAGATTTCTTGCCGACCCTCCCATCCTCCCAGCTGTACAAATGGTGGTTTCTGTCTTTAGAGTTACTTGATGACTCAATTTTGGCACACTGGGCACAATTTTTCAGTGTGGCTCCGTGCTCTGGCTTGGAAAGTAGTGATAAAACTGATATCAGCGCCCTGGGGGTGCAGCTATGTAGCCACCACATACATCACTTCAGGCACAGACAATGTCTACGAGCAGCCGATCAGCTCCACCAACAGGTGCACAGAGCAACTGCTTGAAAAATTCCAGATCCAGTCTGACGCCGTGGGCTGTATTCTAAGGAAAGGAATCTGTGGCTAGATGAAGTTTGTACCAGATAAGATGCTACAGAAGGTAAGTAACTTGTTCATCAGTACATAGGTCAGCTTGCAAAATACTGCACTGGTCGCATATTGCTACAAGTATTTTACGTTCAGTGCTTTGTACATCTGGCATAATATTCTTTAAATAACTCATCTATACATTAGGACTACATTTTAGGAAATGGTTTAGGCTGGTAGTAAATCTGAAGAGTGTGAGTGCATTTTTGTGTGTAAGTGTATACGTTTCCAAATTATGGAAGTGTGTGGCTTTTTAGAACATTTAGATAGTAACATATAAGGAGGCATTTTATTTGTAAAGAGATATGACTTGAAGACATGATTACATTATAGTTCAGTAACATTTTGAAAATTTGAATGCATTTTTAGTTGTGTTTCAGGTACAGTTTTAATACAGGCTACAGAGATGGTATAGGGAACTCAAAATAATTTGTGCACACCATGAGAAAGGAACACAGTGCACTAAAGCATACAAATGCAGGATGTGATCATTTTTCATTGTAAGCAAGTATTAGAAAATGGGTAACTGGTTGAGGGAGGTTAGACTCTACTCAGAGAGCAGCTACAATCTCTGTGAGAGTGAAACACAGGTGACCCCAAAATTAACCTGTGCTTAATCATCTGGTAACTTGGCATGAATGCAGTCACTCTTAGCTTAGAAAAATCAATAAAGTATTTATGCAGCACCTCTAACAGTAATAGAGTGAAGACACAACACAAGACAAACCCCATACCAACTTAGAAATATAGAATAAAATTGACCTAACTAGAACTACACAGTGGGGACTGCCATTATGTAATGTATGTATATGTAAAGCATAGCAATGACACAGTGGAGGTCACTGCTGTATAGTTATGTTTTAGATAGTGTTTCCATTGAATTTTGATTTGATTTGCCTATACTATTTGATCCAGTAGACTGATTTGCACAAAATTAGAAATCTACTTACCCAGTCACATAGGTTTCTGTATGTCCAGTTTCATTAAGATAGATCCATGGCGAAAAAAGTGTAGGGGGAAATAATAAAGAACTGAGGGGCATATTATCAAGGGGGTTTATCTCCGCTTTTTTGGCTTTAAAAGCCAAGAAAGCGGAGATAAAATTATCTCCCTATTACCTAGCTGTCGCTAACACCAGTTAGCGACAGCTAGTAGGAGATAGCGACCATCTTGGGCCCGCTTTGCATGTCAATGAAATTTATCACTAATGACATGCAAAGTGGGCGTGCCAAGATGTTAGCCGCTAACATCGCTATCTCCTATTGCCAACTTTTGGAGATATTCGCGCTAAGGGCGAATATCTCCAAAAGCTAACACCTGCCCCTGAGCAGTTCTTAGCCATGTTATCCAATGGTAGGTGGATAACATGGCTAAGAGCATTAGCTCGGTAATGCATGAATATCACTGACTTTTCAGCGATATTCATGAAAATCGGACGATTTTTATCGCTTAGGAGATAAACCTTGATAATAGCAAGGTTCCTAAGCGATAAAAATCGCCGCAGCTCGGCGATAAAAATATTGCCGTTAAGCCAACATAGCGATAATTATCGCTAGTTGTTGATAATATGCCCCTGATTTCCCATTTTAGCTTCCTTAGGAAATGTTGCTCACATCTACAGCCCAAATGGCTCAACGTATTTGCACCAAGCTGGCATTATATTAGAGCTTTACTCAGATAGAGATCCTTTTTTGGTTCGATGTAAATCCATTCAATATTTTTTAAGACATTGGCATTTAAAACGAAATGAGCAGGTTTTAAAGAGTTAACACTTCTGAATATCTGTTAATTTAACTTGTGAGTCACAACTCACAAATCATGTCAATCACAATTTGAATGTTTTACATGTGACTGGCTGTGATAGGGATTATGATTAACCATTTTAAAGCTCCTAAGTTGGTACCAACTCACAAGTTTCACGCTGTGATTAAAAATTTCCACAGCCATGGGGGCCTATCCCTGAGATGATGGACCACAGCTCTGTGGTCAGAAGTGACCAGACACATGGGATAAAAAAGTCACTCCTGAGAATAAAAAGAGGCAAGATGGGACGAAACTCACAAGCCAGGACTGCCTCGCAAGTTCACAAGTATAAGTTACTTACCTGTAATCCTAGTTCTCTTCTAGGGGTATACTCATCAAAGTCATAAGCACTGAACAGTCGAGCCCACGTGCGGGTACCCCAAAGAAGACCAAAAAATAAATATATATATACATGTATGTTTAGGGAATAAAAACACAAAGTACCCATATATATATATACACACTCACACACACACACACACACATATATATCACAGGTAGACTCCTCCAAAGAAAGAGAAGAGGCCGCAGTAGGGGAGACCATGGAGGCATCTTTATTCAAAACTGTACAGCAACGGCGAATGCATTTCGGCTTGGTAAGCCTTCCTCAGCGCCAGCAGTATTCAGGAGGTGTGCACGCCATCGTATATTTTAATGTCCTGCCACAAACTGATTGGTTGTGGTCCGCTCCGCCCCAACGCAAATGCATAAGCTCACCTGTTGCAGGTCACATGGTGCTTGTGAACTGCATGTCCCAGAATTCTGTTTGATATCCAGGTAGGTACAGCGGGGGTAATCCAGTGAAAATGCGGAATGCAGGGCATCACGATGATGTTTAAAACGAATTTCCTGCCTTTAGGGTACTTGAACTCGGGCACCCCCTTGGGTCCCCAACCGCATCAACCCCCAGTTCAGGAATACATTTGGCGGGGGCCAATCCGGCAGTCCATCATGCCCAACATGGAGTTAGTAACTCCAACACCGCCCTATCTCCTCCTGAACCCAGAGGTGGGCTCTGGTACATCCAATCCCTTGGAAATCAAAGAAATCTGCAGCTGCAGAAACCAGTGGGGACTAGGCCAACTTGAAGATTCAGGGGCCTCTGAAGCGTGTCTCTGGCCACCGCGCTAAAATATCACAGGTAAACTCCTCCAAAGAAAGAGAAGAGGCCGCAGTAGGGGAGACCATTGAGGCATTTGTATTCAAAACTGTACAGCAACTGCGAATGCATCTCGGCTAGGTAAGCCTTCCTCAGTGCCAGCAGTATTCAGGAGGTGTGCACACCATCGTATATTTTAATGTCCTGCCACAAACTGATTGGTTGTGGTCCGCTCCGCCCCAAAGCAAATGCATAAGCTCACCTGTTGCAGGTCACATGGTGCTTGTGAACTGCATGTCCCAGAATTCTGTTTTATATCCAGGTAGGTATAGCGGGGGTAATCCAGTGATTATGCGGAATGCAGGGCATCACGATGACGTTTAAAACCAATTTCCTGCCTTTAGGGTACTTGAACTCAGGCGCCCCCTTGGGTCCCCAACCGCATCAATTGCCAGAGGTATTCCCTGAAAAAATCTACGTTTACAGGGGCATTAAAGTTAGGAAGTGGAATTTTTCAAAAAAACTTAAACATTCTGTGAAAAAAACCAAAGGTTTACAGGTAGGTTATAGTTAGGCTGAGATTTCACTCATACAAAACCAGAGAAATTCAGCAGTTATAGTAGGCGGCACTAACTATGACTCATGCTCCGCAATGCACTGCTTATGACCTCACATATTACATCACTCATGACATGGTCAGTGACATCCCTGATGACATCTCAAATGACATCACTGATGACATCCTCCAGTGAGTGTGAATGTTTTTAAAATGTTTATGAGGGTTAAATATATATACCAAGGTGTATTGGTGAATCAGTGGGTGTATGAGTGCCTATATGGCTGATTCAATGGGTACGTGGCTTACTGTACAAGTGGGTGATTAGGTGTCTCAGTGAATGTATGGGTGAGTGACCAGGTTTTGAGAACGTCTATATCAGTCTGTCAGATGGTGGCTAAGTGGATGTGTGGGTTGTTGAGTGGGTATGTGAGTGGCTGTATGGGTGATTGATTGGGTGTCTGAGTACCTGTATGTGTGTATGAGTGTCTGTGTGGCTGGGTGAGAGTGTGTGACTGCCTGCATGGATGAGTGAGTGAGTCAGTGGCTGTTTGGGATAGTGAGTGTGTAAGGGAGGGGCTATATAGTTGACTGAGTATGTGCATGGGTGTGTCAGTGAGTGAATGATTATGTCAGTGGTATACGGGTGAGTAACTGGATATGTGAAAGTCAGTATAGGTTAGTGTTAGAGTATATGAGTGACTATGTGTGAGTGACATATTCTGATAGTGGCTGTATGGGTGAGTATGTGCTGTGTCAGTGACTGTATAGGTGAGTGAGTATGTGTTAGTATCTGCATGAATAAGTGAGTGAGTGTGTATAACTGTAAAGGTGAGTAAACGGCTGAGTGAGTAACTCTAGGTGAGTGAGGAGGCGTGTAAGTACCTCTATGAGTGATTGACAGTGTGTGAGTTGCTGTATGAGTGGATTAGTGAGCAAGTTGGTATGAGTGACTGTATGGGTGACTGAGTGAATGTAGTGTGTACGTATGAATCAGAGAGTGGTGTGTAAGTACTGGTATGTGTGTGTCAATGGTTTTGGGAATGGTAGTGTGGAAGTTGGAGTGGATGTATGAAAGGTTATATAGGGGTGTGAATGAGTGGGTCAGAAATTCTATGGATGATGCCATCAGTGATGTCTTTTAAGATGTCATCAGTGATGTCACTGAGCATGTCATGAGTAATGTAATATGTAAGGCCATAAGCAGTGCATTGCGGAGGTGCGCGTTATAGTTAGCTCAGCTAACTATAACTGCTGAATTTCTCTGGTTTTATACGAGTGAAATGTCAACCTAATTATAACGTCCATGTACCCCTTGGTTATTTTCACTGAATTTCTAAGGTTTTTAAATTTACTTTCCTAACTATAACGCCCCTGTAACTTTTTTTTTTTTCAGTGAATAATCCATGTAACTTATGTATTTTATTGAATTTTAAAGGTTTCTAAACTGTATTTTCTATCATAAATTTCTGTATAAGGGGTATTGTTATAAGCTTGTATTTTCCTCAGTGGATTAATAAGCGTTTTTTTTTCTTTACATTTTGTGTATTCGCGGCAATGTTGCTATACCCGCAGTGACATCACGAAAGGCGCATGTTTCTGAGGAAGTCTTAAACATATGTATAGACAGATTTTACTTAATAGCAGACACTAGTTATTTATTAATGTAGAGTTTATATTTCAGTTTGTGTGATGGTTTTGTGAAAAAACATCTTCAATGTGATATATATTTGCAGTCACTCTACAGGCGGCGGCAGCGGTAGTCGGAGTGTGTGCATGTTTTTTATAATTTGGGGACACATATTTAAACATATTTTCATGACAAGATATTTTTTAAACAAACTTTTGTATCTAAAGATCTTTTTATTACTGAACATATATTGTTTTATTGTATAAATGTCAAATAATGCTTTTATGATACATGTTGTCGAATAAAGCTATTTGAACTGAACTGAATTGAACATATTATAATTAATATTTGACACAAGCTGCTTTGTTGATATACTATTTAAACCTAACTTTTGGAAGATTTTTCTTTTAATTAAAAGCCTTTTATTTTGTGACATCACGGCAATGTTGGAAGTCACAATGACGTTGGTAACTGCGATGAATGCATGTTTTTGGTAAAATGTATAACACATATTTATACATAATACATTGTATGATACTCATTTGGGGTTTAAAATCAGTTAGTTAACATTTATGTTTGACTATTTATTTTCAAAGAAAATATTATTCTGTTCAATTTCTGGTCTTCGCGATGACGCTGATCGTCGCGTTGATAATGTGACCAGGAAACAAAGAAATATGATTTGAGGATACACTTTTCAAATATAACATTGGGAAGAACACACCCACTCACCTTTCTGGCTCATTCTCTGAGAGCACTTCAGTGAGAGAAGGTGTCTAGATTTTCTGCTAAATTCTGACAACTTTATAAAGAAATGGCAACTCAAACAACAGAACAATAACAACAACAACAGGGGGAAAACCAGCAACAACAGGAACACCAGGAAGTCCAGGAACTGCATTCTGAAGACTCTGAAGGTGAGGGGCCTCCACAGAAAAAAGCAGCATCGTTTGGGAGGTCTTCACAACTCCTTCTGGAGAATCCAAAACTGTGCCAATTTGTGAGAAGAAGCAGTCGAGAGGTACAAACAAAAAATACTCTTGTGGAACAACTTCAATGCTCTACCATCTGAAAACTTGCCACAAAAAACAATTAAAAGCTGTGAAGAGACAACGAGAGGCTGAATGTCCTTCTACATCATTTGCAAGTGCATCAACATCTGGACAAAGAGTGCCTTCTTAAGTTCAACAACAGTCTCAAGACATTGCACTTGAATGCAGCCGGGCGGCCACTTATTTTTACGGATGGTGAAGTTGTCATTAGTGCTGGTGAGCAGAGCATAACAGCTTTCCGCAACAGTTGCAAGACTCACAAATGTTGATTTTGTTTTTGGGCCCTTGCAGTGAGAGCTTCTTCAAGTTTTTCCACTGCCAGTTGCAGTTACCTTTTGCTTCAAAGAAAGAAAAAAAATATGTAAGTTGAAAAATCACACAAAAAAACAAAACCTCAAAACATTTTTTTTACAGTTATTAAGAAAACGGAATGAATGAATGTTCGTGTGAGTATGTGTATAATGTTTGCAATAGTGAATGACTGGATGAGTGGCGTATTGAAGAATGATTGAATGCAAGAGTGGTGCATGGATAATGGAATGAGTGCATGGGTAGTGCCTGAGCGAATAGATGAGTGCATGGGCAGTGTCTGAGTGAATGAGTGACGACATGAGTAGTGCCTGAGTGAATGGATGAAAGCATCGATAGTGCCTTAGTGAAATGATGAGTGCATGGGTAAAGCCTGGGTAAATGGATGAGTGTAAAGGTAGTTCCTGGGTGATTGTGTGTGTGCATGGGTAGTGCCTGGGTGAATGCATGAGTGCATGGATAGTGCCTGAGTGATTGGATGAGTACATGGGTAGTGCCTGAGTGAATGCACAAATGTATGGTTAGTACCTGGGTGAATAGATGAGTGCAAAGGTAGTGCCTAGGTCATTGGATGAGTGCATGGATAGTGTCTGAGTGAATGGATGAGTGCATGGGCACTGCCTGATTGAATGGAGTAGTGCAAAGGTAGTGACTGGGTGATTGGATGTACGCATGGTTAGTGCCCAAATGAATAGATGACTGCATGGGTAGTACCTGAGTGAATGAATGAGTGCAAGGGTGGTGATTGGGTGAGTGCATGGGTAGTGCCTGAGTGAATGGATAAGTGCAAGGATGGTGCCGGGGTGATTGGGTCATTGAATGGATAGTGCCTGGGTGATTAGATGAGCATATGGGTAGTGCCTGATTGAGTGGATGAGTGCATAGGTAATGCATGGGTGACCGAATTAATGCAAGAGTAGCGCCTGATTGATTGCAGGACTGCATGGGTAGTGCCTGAGTGAATGGATGAGTGTATTGCTATTGATTGGGTGATTGGATTAGTGCACAGGTAGTGCCTGGTTGATTGTATGAGTGCGTGGGTAGCACTTGGGTGAGTGGATTCGAGTAGCATCTGGGTAATTGGATGAGTGCATAGGTAGCACCTCAATGATTGGATGAGTGCATGGATAGTGCCTGGGTAATTGGATGAGTGAATGGGTACTGTCTGAATGAATGAATGAATGAATGAGTGCATGGGTAGTGACTGGGTGAATGGACGAGTGCAAAGGCAGTGCCTGGGTGATTGGATATGTGAATCGTTAGTGCCTGTGTGAATGGATGAGTGTATGGGTAGTATGTGAGTGAATAGATGAGCGCATGCGTAGTGCCTGAGTGAATCGATGAGTGCATGGGAAGTGCCTAGGTGATTGGATGTATGCATGGGTAGTGCCTAGGTGATTGGATGTGTGCATGAGCAGTGCTTGGGTGAATTGAGGAGTGCATGGGTAATGCCTGTGTGAATGGAGGCGTGCATGGGTAGGGCCTGAGTGACTGGATGAGTGCAAGGATAGTGTCTGGGTAATTGTGTAAGTGCATGGATAGTGAATGGATGAGTGCATGGGTACCGCCTCATTGAATAGATGAGTACAAGGGTACTGCCTGGGTCTTTGGATGTGTGCATGGGCAGTGCATGAGTGAATAGATGAGCGCATGCGTAGTGCCTGAGTGAATGGATGAGTGCATGGGAAGTGCCTAGGTGATTGGATGTATGCATGGGTAGTGCCTAGGTGATTGGATGTGTGCATGAGCAGTGCTTGGGTGAATTGAGGAGTGCATGGGTAATGCCTGTGTGAATGGAGGCGTGCATGGGTAGGGCCTGAGTGACTGGATGAGTGCAAGGATAGTGTCTGGGTAATTGTGTAAGTGCATGGATAGTGAATGGATGAGTGCATGGGTACCGCCTCATTGAATAGATGAGTACAAGGGTAGTGCCTGGGTGATTGGATGAGTACATTGATAGTGCCTGGGTGATTGGGTGAGTGCATGGGTAGTGCCTGGGTGATTGGATGAGTGCATGGGTAGTACCTAGGTGATTGGATGACTGCAAGTGTAGTGACTGGATAAATGGACAACTGCAAGTGAAGTGTCTGGATGAATGAAAGAGTAAAAGTGTAGTGACTAAGTGAAGTTATGACTCCATGGTTAGCGCCTGGGTGTTTGGATGAGTCCCTGAGTAGCGGCTGGGAGATTAGATGAATTCAAGTGCAGTACCTGAGTGATTGGATGACTCAATAGGTAGTGGCTGGGTGGCTGGACAAGTGCAACTGTTGTGCCTGGGAGATGGGATAAGTACATTGAGTAGTAACTTGATGAATCTATCACTAGATTAGTGATTTGACACATGTAATATATCTTGACCTCCTACCACTGTGAAAGAATAGAAACAGACAAAAATGTATTAGAATTTCATTTTGAACATTAAGCAACCAAACAACATACAATATTTTTTAACCAAAACTTTAATTCAACATAGACAAATGTTTTTCTCTTTTTTTCCTGTTTTCAGATTTCATACCTGTTCACTGTTAACAGTGCTTTGTAAGGAGGCTCATCATTAAACAGTGGGAAAAAGCAATCAATGGATTGTAAAAAAAAATTGCACAGTAGATCATTACAACTATATCATACTGTTCACTGCACTCACTACAAGTGTTTTAATACTGGCTTGCTGGGGGAGGAGCCAAGATGGCGACCGAGATGGATGCATAAATGCTCGGCTCCGTGAGCCTTCTCACCCCGCGCATACATCCTGGCAATTATCCTGAGCCGTAACGGCATATTTAAATAGGCGAAGGATAACTTTCACTGACTGTTTGCTCCTGAGGTTTTTACGTGCGGCAGACCCGTGGAAATGTCCCCGACTGTTTTGCGGCCTTCGCAGAGCTGGGACCGGGGTGTCGAGTGAGGAGAGTAGCCGGCCGCGACTGCGACGACAGCGGCCTCTGGTGGTGGTGAAGAGTCAGCCGGAGGGAACCGGAGATCTGATGGGCCGATGGCGACAGTGCCGACCCAGTCCATCTAGCGGAGTGCCTTGTGGGACGTGCGGCAAAGCAGGATCGAGGGGTGTGCAAGATACCTGGCCCCCTTTCCAGTGTTGTGGCCGGGCATGATTATTGACTTCTCCTGGAATCGGTGAGCGGCTCCCGGGGAGCGGCGGATATTTTGTTTAGCCTTTTGTTGGCCCTCCTCTGGGAAGCCTGCCTTGACTTTCGGGATCCTCGTTGTGACTCCTGTTGCTCCCTGGTGTGAGGCCCGGTCCCGAGGTGAGATGGAGAAGGACAAGGCCGTATTAGCTAAGATGGCGGATGGCGCCCTCTTACGCACACCACACCCAGGCAGAGAAACTACTGTGCGGGAGAGTCCTGAGGCCTGGCGACAAGAGAAAGAACCCACGTCCAGAGATATCCTGGCTGCATTAACAACCCTGCATATGACCCTGTTCCGGGACGCCCTGGATCTGGGAAGAAGGATGGCCGCCATTGTTGTCCCACCGTTACACACGGGACTAGATCCCAAGGAAGCGCCTATGTGCCCGCCTCTGCGTCAGTGATGAGTGCTCCAGCTACGCCTATGTTCGTGGAGAAGCTGGACGACCCGGTTCATGAGATCGCTTTGGACAGATCTGTTCTACACGTGAGTGCCTTGTCGGCGCACTTCTCTATTCGGCGGCTGGGGAAACAACGTCGATCTATGGTTTGGACTGCCCCGGCGGCGTTTCTGCGCTTACCGGAAGATGTGACTCTTTCTCCCTGGCTGGTGAAACTGTGTTCGGACCGGAGGATGTTTTCGGAGTCAATACTGGCACAGACGGATTTCCGCCATGCATATTCGGCTGGGTTTTGGTGGCTGAAGTCCCGTGGAGTAACAACATTGCCCGGTCCGCCTGGATCACTCGGACCCTCCACGCTGCTCTGTATGCCGATTGATAAGTGGACGTATGTTGGTGCTACTGATAGAAAAGGCCAGGGGTGAAACCGTCTATGACGAGGTGGACCTTATTGTTGGCTGAATGCGATTTGGGGGACACTCAGCGGGGATGATATTGATTGTACTATCGGTGATTACTGTTTTCTGTGGCTATTCTGATCTTGCTTTTAGGATGTTTACTGCGCGCGGTGGTGGAGAGGGGGCCTGGTGGCTGGATCGTTGGCCCTTCCCCACATTTTTTCTCTTTTTCTTCTTTTTCTCTTTTTCTATATTTTGGGTCTCTTATTTAGGGTGACAGGCACGCTGCTGGGGGGGGGGGGATAGGCCGTGGCCTTCTGCAGGGGTGCAGGGTGGGGGGTAGGGGGGTGGGGTTTGTTACTCTGTCCTTTCTTTGTTTCTATGGCCCTTAGTCTTTCTTCCTTTTTGGTGTCGTCGTTTTTCATGTTTCCTACAGTGTGTTTCGTTCTGAGGGGTGGGGTGCAGCTCGCTATGACACAGGTTTGTTTTTACGTTTATCCTGACTCATATGCCTTACCCCCAATACTTCAAACGTGTTTGCTCTATTTGCGGATTTCCTGCTTGATGCTTGCTATTGTAGGACCATGTATGACTGTATGGCATTGATTTTGAGTTTTTCTTTATTATAAAAATGAACCTTCTTGACTCCTGAATCTCGCACAGTACGCTCGAATACGCGTTATATCCTGGACACTTATTAGACCCCGATTTTCGGGCTGCTGCATTTTTCTATGTTGATTTCCTGTACGTACGATTTGACTAGCGGCCGGCCGGGATGGTTGTAGGCCCATTCTTGTATTTACTTGAAGTAACAATAAAGGTTCTTAAAAAAAAAAAAATACTGGCTTGCTGACAGGTTACTACTTTAATGAAAGGAACTATATGGTAAAACGGTTTCTGATATTTTAATATCTGGACAGAGCCCAACAATTATGAAGCAGTCTTCATTTTTGCGTATCCTTTTGTGAACATTATCCCTGTTAGGTCAAATGATGTCTAAAATGTTCTTTGTCCATGTCTGAAAAAACATAACACATAGTAGTATGTAGAATTTGCTGTAGCAGAAACAAAAGGGGACTTTTTTTTAGAGGTGAGTGCACTTTTCACAAGCAACTTAACACTACTGGTATTATAGTTTCTTCATTTACTTTTTCTCTGTAGTAACACAATGTAGTCCTCAAATGTTTTATAAATTCCTTCCCTGCAGGTAAAGAGTCCTTCATTTCTACCAGCTTGCTATTGACAATAACCCAATAGGCCAAATAAGGTCTCAGAAACACATAAAAAAATCAATCCAATCCACTGATGCTTTATGTTCTTCTTTTACTTCACAATGACAGTCATAGGTATAAAAATCCAAAACACTGCAGCCGACACGTGTTGCGTCCCCAGATTTTTTCAAGGCTCGAGGAAAATGAGAAGTGGGTTTGTCTCACAGACTCTGTAATAATATTCAAATGCATATAAAAACGTTACCAAAATGTCCCTGTCGAAGACAGTGTAGACAATCTACTCCTGTCTGTTTCCCTTAGTATCAGGAAACATGATGGCCAGTTGGGACCCTGATAAGTCCACTAGTAACTTGATGTACCGAGGACAGTGCCAGAAATCAAGTTACTAGTGCAAGAGTAAGCACAATACCACATGTTCTTATCTTAGATTCTCCTTAGAACTTCGGTTTTAGAAATAACAGATATGAGTTTGGTAACTTTTTAGGTAGTCTTGATTTGAATGTCACTTGTATGACATTGCACTCTGTCCATCCTGTTTGACATCTTGAATATATTATGCAGTGTCCAGAGATTACATTAACTCCTTCATGAATATGATTGCTATAGTTGTGAAAGTTCTTTTTGAGATGGAAATGTGTGCAACTTTAAAGTTTATCATTTAAGTTACTAATTTAGCACCATCCACTCTGCATCGTTGTAGCATGACTATGACATATTTCCCATACCTTTGTAGAAATAACGTTGACCTAAATTCTGATCTGCCGCTTGGACAGGTCATATCTTGATGGGCATTTGAAGTTAAATCTTCAAAAGGCACAACGTTACAATCTGTTAATATCAAGTAGACGAAACATTCTGAATTGATTTCAGTGCTACACGTAAATTCACAATCTTCACAGTTGCGGGTCCATTTATAAGTGAATCCAAACAATTTATTGATATTCACATCTGCCTCATCTAATAGTCCTAGAATTACCATTAGAAATTCTTGAGCAACCTGCTGAAGATTTTGAGAGAAGACTACTGATCCAGTACAGTCATTGGTCAGTTTTCTTATTCCAGTAGCAAAACGTATAATACTTCTGTCACTTCTTAATTCTTTAAGTAAACTACATAGTTGTGAAGACATTCGTTTATCTACCTTTTCTTTACTAGAATTTGTAAAATGAGGCACATGATATAGTTCATTTATCACTACATTTGCATAACAGTTCATTCCAGATTTATGATCAAAGTGAAAGCCTTGTATTTCCTCATTGTGCTGTCGTTTTAGTTTCTTTCCTCCTTGTTGATTTTCTTTTTGTTCATCTTTCTGTTCAACTCTGATAGACTACTTTGATATTTTCTGATTTGGACACAGTATAGCTTTTTGAACAATAGGATACTGGCCTTAATAAGGAGCATACTGCGCTCTAAACCGATTATACTCCTTAAATAGCTCACATCAGCACTTCATTTCTTCTTATCAAAGTCATTCAGAAATAAACCAGACAATGTTTTAATTCGCAAGAAAGCAACATATGACATTCCTTCTTTGAATACACTACTACCAACATTAGCAAGGCCTGAATCTACAGCTAAACCTTTCAATTTGTGAATAGTTACTGCATAAGTTAAAGCACTGGGAACTGCTCACGCTGGACATACAAGTCTTTCACAAGTAGATAACATACAACGTATCTTCCTGCTTAACTTCAGCAAAATCATCACATTTTATGGGTAAGTATTCCACATAATTACTGTTGGGATAATTAATAAATGTCATAACTTTACCCATTGCGCCATTCACTAGCCCTTCTTCAACATTTACATTACAACATAAGATTACATGACAATGTTTACAGATGAGTAACTGTTTTTCTAATCTGGCAATTTTCGACACAGACTTTCTGAAACTATCCAATTAAGTTTGCAGTTATTGTGTTAGTAGCACAGTAACTCCTTGATGTCCATTTTATAATTTGCTCAAATTTTGACGATCTTTTTTTTCCAGTTGCAATAATTGTTCACTGAATTTACTACACTTCTCAAGAGTTGGCATCAAACAAACAATAGAATTCCCTCCCTAACAAAATGATTCATTACCCCAGTAGCCAAACGTTACTTGGAAACAAATTTTTGATGAGACAGGTTTCTAATACTGTCTTTCCCCCTTTTGTGATGACTCTCACTCTTACATCCTTTAGTATATCTGCATAATGCATATCCGGTGCTTGGTGCATATTTTGGATTAACTCTTTGTATTGAAAGTTTTCTCAAATGTTTACATTTCCAATACTTCCTAGTGAATTCCTTGTTTCATTTTGTAATAGTTTCCTGAATAGAGGTTGTCCTTTTACAGCAATTAGTTGTAGTAGGTCTCCAAAGTCTAATAAGTGTGTTCCTCCAAAAGGTACACTGTAGTCAATTTTTAATATGTGCTGAATTCTTAAATATATAAAAGCTAGAATTAGGTTAGACACCATGCTGATTTAATCAATAATTAGTAGCTTAAATTTCTTTAATTCTTGCCACTTCATGACAATCATCACCAGATAATTTGTTTTATTATAATTTATTGTCATGTTCAACAGGCAGCATTAATAATCGATGACGGGTAACTCCTTTAACATTATGAGCACCTAAGCCCGTTGGTGCAGTGACTACACATGACAAATTGGAATCTGTGGTCTTCTGTAGGTAACTTGTCAGCACTTTAATTATGTTCCAGCTTGACCACTTATATACAAAAGAACTGGCTTTTATGTACAACATGCACCCTTTTTTCTCATGGAGAAATGTATATGGTACTTTACCTTTTAACTCTTCAAAAATGTATTTCTGATCTGCATTTAATTGTTGTATTAGTAGGTCTAGATCCACAGTTTCCATCTTACATATGTCTTTGCATTCTCCACTTCATTCACAGCTATTGCAGCATCATTTTAAATGATTGGCTAGCCAAGAGGATCTTGAATTCCAGGTGCTGAACCTTGACTGCTCTGAGAACTCTCTCTTGCTAGCTCAGCAGCAATAGTTTCCTCTTGTTCAATCTTTTCTTTCAAAATTTGAAGATGCACTGGAAACACACAGCACTTAATGCTGTCTTTCACAGCGTTGAATGGGTCTTCATAACAGTCAAAGTCTCCAAGTAGCTCACTTTCACTTCGACATGGCTTAAACAACTGAAACAAGGCTAAATAGAAAAACTCTCTTTTGTCTGGAGTTTGGCAACTGAGCTTTCTATGGTTGATTACATTTCCTTTGTTATGTCTCACCAAACACCCTTCACATCCGGCCACATCAAATTGAACTTCATCTATGTTTTCACAGACTTCTGAAAGTATAATATTGAAGTATTTAACAGAGATACATCCTTGCCAGATGAGGACTTCTGCTTGGATAGTACGTATCCAGCATGTTACTCTTCAGAATATTTGTACTGTGTGGCTCAAATTCTGCAAGATATTGAATTTTAGGAAAATACTTTACTACTCTGTTATGAGTATTAGGACAGTTCTAAACTCACCCATAGAACTCTTCTAGTTTTAGAAAAAAACTAGCTGAACTTAACTGGTCTACACATTAATAGCAGTCTATCTCTCTGTAAGAAAGCATTTTCAAACTAAAACTGCACAAATTCTTCGTAAGGCTCTTTTCTGCTGTAATCTCCTCCCACATCTCCTTCATCTCAGTTTTCTCTGACTTTGTTATATAATATGTAACATACCGAGCAACAGCAATTGAGTTGTCTACAACAAACTTTACATCCATGATTGTGTTCCACATCTTCAGAATCACATGGTTGTAGTCAGTAATGTACTTGGAGGCCTCTGTTCTTTCTAGGTTGTATGTATTTTTCGGTGATTTCCTTGTAAGTGTATGTCTCACTGCAGACAAAAAGCTGTTAATTCTTCTTTGTGTGATGACAGGTCGAGGGAATCTTTTTGCTCTATATTTTCGCTGACAGTATTTTCCACATCTATGATTTTGAAATCGTAGAACTTGTTGTCTTAATATTTTGTCACCACTCTCCTTTGGGATAGAGCAAGTTACATACTGCTCAATAAAAGACACCACAGACTCATCACTGTCAATGTTCCAAACTTTTGGGCATCTTTTACCCACATTATGTGAGTTTGGGGAGACCCTCTGGCTTGGTACTCTTACACAGGGGGGTGGAATTTATTAAAATATCTACTTGTCCATGGGACAGGTAGCTTCATAAATCTACTTGTCCTGCGACAAAATCCACTTGCCCCTTTGGTGCCATGTAGTGCAGTGACAAATAATAGCAACAATCTCATTTTATAAGAGCTCTGACAATAGCCTCCCTGATTATACCAGGGTTCATACTATATAAGGGTTTGAATACTAGCAATGCCCTTATTTTGCCACCTTTCTGCAGATCTACACACTTGGGCTAAAGGTAGTGGTAAGCCATGGTTCCAAGGCTGGAATGCATTTTAGAGTCTGTGCAAACCTAATAACTAGCACTTTTAAGTGGTTTTACACCAGCTCTTCTCTAATCTTTTCAGACACTGACAAAGTTAGAAATGTACTACTGACAATGACAGAAGGAACATTTCTTCCTGGGCTGGGAAAAATGTGGTTGGAGGAAAAGTGAACTTGTAAACGCTCAAAAGATTTTTGCAGGAGCAAAACGATACAATCATATTTGGTAGTGCTAAAATGGAGTTCACAAATATATTCAAGAGTACGATTTCCTGGCCTTCATGTGAATACATGAAAGCTGTGAATCTGCACCAACGCAAGAAAATATACCATGGGTGTACTTTCGCGACTTTCTTTAATAATTGTGTTCCTAATTAGGTCTGGTGTTAAGCAGGACCTTTTGTTTTTACGAAAATTCAATCTATCGACTGGCTTCACCGTGAGTTTCAGCATTCTGCTCCTTTTCAAGCAGCGTATCGGAACACATAGTAGTTTTGTTCAGTGCTAGGAAATACTGTGGCAATGTGTACTTTGAGACCAAAAACTATTTATCCAATAGTTGTTGTAATGGTTAGGTCCCAGCAGCTCCAGCAACAATAAGGTTTTACATAACCATGTCAAAACAAGACACGCATTGACAAAACCAAAAGGTTGACCACAAAAGTCAGACCTATTGGCGTTGCCAGTGCTTGTTTATTTTCATGTTTTCTATAATCTTGTTGAAACTGGTTACACTGATTTTCCATTATGAATATTGTTTGGAAAAACTAGCATGCATCCTCACATTTTAATAAATGATGCTTCACATAAATGGTACCTAATATTTCACAGTAATTTAGCAAAAACTGAGGTAAGGGTTTTAGAGGTGGCTTAAGGTGGTTACTCTCTTAAGAAGGAGAGTTTCTACAGCGGGTACCTTTGTGATTTCTGCAGTAAAGAACATAGCATCAGTACACTTTCACATTGTTTTACTGTCTCTCCTGAGAAGTTTGCACTGTTAGCTGCTCCTGGCTTTAGTACCTTCAGCTGTACCTTCTCCATATATTCACTTGCTCTGCATGTGATGTCTTTCCTGCAGAAAAAAACTGTCTTCCTGACTGCCTAGTGGTAAAAGTATTAGCAATGTGCTTTGATGTAACGTTCAACCCAATTGCAAGGTGTAGCTGATGTAGCGAATCCAAAGCTCCCGGAAGAGAAAACAAATATACCACAAAGGACAGACTCATGGGCCTCTGCAAAGATTTGGACCCTGAAAACAAAACATCTTATTGAAGTCAAGGAGCAGGAAGGCCCCTCAATCTATCCATCCCAAACAGTAGGAGGAGGATTTCTTTAGACCAGTTTACCCTAGGGTTTCAACATTCTCGCTTTCCTGTGTCAATTGTTAAGATGCCTATTTGTATGCATTGCATATACACACATGCACTGTCTACCCATATTAGCTCCTCTAACTAGTCATCTCTGTCAGTACATTGTAGGTAACCATTCCATATTTTGCCTGATACCAGCACACTATTCACCTAGCTCTTGAGGAAATGTGGCTCAAATATAATCGCCCAAACAAGGGCACTGAACCTTCAACCATGACTCACTTTTAGTTAACCTCGTTGTGTGATCCTGGGCAAGTGTTCTGTTTACTTGGTTCTCAGTTTCTTAATCTACTGAAATTGGTGGTACTGGGGACAAAAAGTGACCCGCCTACGGACTGTTGCGATGCTGCTGGAGTGTGCCCCCCTGGGCTCCTACTAGATCGTTAATTAGAATGGTAATGCTGTAATTATGACAAATTTTGCTTAAGATGTCAATGTAATGTCTTTATTGCTGCATGTTGTTTCTAATAAAAATTATTTTAAACAAATAAAAATAAAAATTGGTGGTACTTGGATAAAGGTTAACCTGTTACTAAACGCTACCTAAAACAAGTGTATATTGCTAAATAGCACAGAGGCACTGGGTTTAACCAAATCTTTAATAGTGTTTGCATGGATGATGAAGAGTTTTCAAGGCTTAACTATTGCTATAAATTAGATAAAGGTGCAGCATATTGGGAAACTCATGGTTGTTTCGTGGGTGAGTTCGACGG
This sequence comes from Lissotriton helveticus, assembly GCF_964261635.1. Taxonomy (NCBI): domain Eukaryota; kingdom Metazoa; phylum Chordata; class Amphibia; order Caudata; family Salamandridae; genus Lissotriton; species Lissotriton helveticus. The sequence goes on along the minus strand of NC_136059.1, from coordinate 1,239,832,560 downwards.
TACGTCCTTATTCAATGAGAACTGAGCTGACCCTGCTGTAGCCCCTTTGTAGGCCTCAAGTCACCTATCCTATTGTAGATCTAGTCTTGTGCCCTGGCACTTGAAGAGATCACCCTCCATTTAGCACCCCATGTTTCCTTAACCCCTTCGGGGCTGATGATGAGCTGGGCTCGTCATGGAGCAGGGCGTTCGCACGCTGATGACGAGCCCAGCTCGTCATGAGCCCCACCCTCGGGGGAAGCGCCAGCGCTCCCCCCGAGTCTGCCCGATTTTTTGCTTTTCAGCCGGGATGGCAGGGGAAGACCTTCCCCTGCCTCCCCCCGCCCGCGTCATCAATGACGTCAGCGCGCGAGGCGCGCTGACGTCACTGGGGGTTCCTTTTGTTTACCGACGCACAGGGAAGCCATTTGCTTCCTGCGCGTCGGATTGGAAAGAGGTTTGTTTTGCGGCTGGGGCAGGGGGGAATATTTTGAAACGTTCATCGAGGGGAAGGAAAGGCCTTTCCTTTCCCTCGATGCAACTTTAGAGCATTCCTGCTGCACGATCGTGCGATCGTGCAGCTGGAATATTAGGGATTTAATTTTTTTTTTTTTTTTGCCACTTTCGTTGTTCGGGGAGCGGCCCCTTGGGGAAGGGTCGCTCCCCTTTTTGGGGGATCATTATTTAGATGTGTTTGTGTGCCTCATATGTTGAGGAATGGTCGTTTTTTTAAAAGAAAATGCTCATGGGGGACATTTTGAAAATAGTGTTATTGTGCTAATATTTATCAAGGATGCAAGTGCCTCTGTCCTTCATTTCTATTAGTTTGTGTTTATCTGAAGTGGCTAAAAAACACACCTGTCCTGCCTAGGCAAAGCTCACTATTGTTTTTGGGCTGATTTTTTGTAATTTTTTTTTTATTTGTTTTGTGCTGCAATTCAAACACATGCTTTGTCTCCAGTGACCATGTGTGTGTTACTATGCCATCGCAGCGATGTGCGAAGGGGTCCCTTGAGTGAGCTGTCCATCATAGTGGGAAGCTCACAAATGTTTTTGGGCTGATAATTTTTTTCCTGAATTTGTGCTGCAACTCGAGCGCCATCTTTGTCTCCAGTGACCATGTGTGCGTTTCTATGCAATTGCACAGATGTGCGCAGGGGTCCCTTGTGTGAGCTGTCCATCATAGTGGAGAGGCCACAAATGTTTTTGGGCTGATGAATGTTTTCCTAAATTTGTGCTGCAACTCGATCACCTGCTTTGTCTCTAGTGACCTTTGTGTGTGTTTTTATGCCATTGCACCGATGTGCGCAGGGGTCCCTTGAGTGAGCTGTCCATCATAGTGGGAAGCTCACAAATGTTTTTGGGCTGAGGATTGTTTTCCTGAATTTGTGCTGCAACTCGAGCGCCATCTTTGTCTCCAGTGTCCATGTGTGCGTTACTATGCAATTGCACAGATGTGCGCAGGGGTCCCTTGTGTGAGCTGTCCATCATAGTGGGAAGGTCACAAATGTTTTTGGGCTGATGAATGTTTTCCTGAATTTGTGCTGCAACTCGAGCGCTTGCTTTGTCTCCAGTGTCCGTGTGTGTTACTATGCCATCGCACCAATGTGTGCACAGGTCCCTTGAGTGAGCTGTCCATCATAGTGGGTATATTTAGGAAAGATGGTGCACTCCGCTAGTTGGTGGGCGTTGCCAAACGGGGATCTTCTGTGTGAGTTCACATGCCTCTTATGTGTATAAATGGTCAGAGACTGTTGAGAGCAGCAGATGGGGAGAAAGAAGCTCCTGGTCATAGGAACTGTTTTAGGATTGCGCTTGTGAAAATCAAGGATGCAAGTGCCTCTGTCCAGCATCGCAGTTAACCACAGTAATTCTGTTGTCCCCCTCCCCATGAGAATCCCTGATGACGTCAGCGCGCACAGCACGCGCCAACATCTTCAGGGATTCCCAGGCGGTCGGGAAGCCATTTGCTTCCTGCGCCTGGAGGTGTTAGGTTGATTTTGAGATATTTGGGGGGGTTTGCAAAGAGGCATCAGGGGAGAGGTAAGTGATTTTCCTCTCTTCTGATGTCTCTTTGCAGGGCATTTCTGGCTCACGGTCGCGCACAGCATTGCGATTGTGCGGTGGAAATGCCCCCACTAGCACCAGGGATTTTATTTTAGATTGTAGGAAGTGACCCATTGGGCAAGGGTCGCTTTCAGGTGGGTCGGATTTTAAATTTAGATTTTCTGGCCTCCCCCCCGGTGGGCAAATCAACCCGTACTTTTGTCCGTTTTGCCCTTTTTGATGGCCCATCTGTGTGGATGTGATTTTGGGGGTAAATTTGTGTATTGTTTATTCATTTGTTATGTTGTTTGTGAAATGTAGTATTAAATTATTTTTTTTCTTCTTTGTTTTTGATCCAGGCTTTTGCTGTTTGTATTGGTGTAGGTTGTGGTTCGGTTAATGCTGGTTTTGCAGCTTGTGTAGTTGCATGTGCTTGGTAAGTAAATGTTTTTTGTACTATTTTTCCTAGATAAATGTGTTGTTATGAAAAGTGAAGTTATTGCTGTTTGTGTGGCTTTGTGTTTCTTGATTGTTAACTTTTTTTTTTGTATTGCTGCTTGATGTGTACTTTGTCTAATCTATACTTTTTTTTTCTTTCCAGTGGGATTTCCTTTCTTTTTGCTGTGTTTCAGCAGAGTAGGTGCTGGTGAGTCTTCTTATATTTGGTTAGATTTGAATTGTTTTTGAGTGTATTGATTTTTGTGTGAAGACTCTACCTTGTTTACTTCTTCCTTTGCACAGTGTAGGTTGTTGTTCACTTGTGTGTATAGTCTTCTTGATTTGTAAGGATAATGGCTGCTCGCAGGATTACTGCTAAGCAGGTTGTTAGTTTGCTTTTTGAGTCTTCCTCTGACCATGGTCCAGACACTGACTCCGATTCGGAGCATGAGGTAGGTGCAGAAGATTCAGGCAGTGAGTTTTCTCTTCGCATGGTATCATCGGATGATGATTCTTCTTCTAGTGCTGATGAAGTGCCTGTGGTAGAGAGGGACATTGATGTGCCGGTAGAGAGGCAAGAGCCATGTGAGCGGCAGCCTAGGTCCTCAAGGTTTCCCTTTTTTTCTCGTCGGGAACAGGCAAGTGTGGTAAAGGCTGCGCCCAAAAGGTTTCACATTGCTGTGGTGCGCCAAAGGTTATCTGGTGCTGCTAGTCTTCCTGTTGTAGAGCAGCATGAGGCATCTGGTGCTGCTAGTCTTTCTGTTGTTGTTGAGCAGCAAGTGGCATCTGGGGATGCGAGTTCTTCTGTTGATGTTGAGATGCAAGAGGCAGCTGGGGATGTGAGTTCTCCTGTTGGTGAAGAGATGCAAAATGTATCTGGGGATGCTAGTATTCCTGTTGGTGTAGTGATGCAAGAGGCATCTGGGGATGCTAGTGTTCCCGTTGATGTAGTGAGGCAAGAGGCATCTGGCCTGCAGGCTAGGGTGGCTTCTTCTCCTCATGTTAGTGATGACGTCTGGGTTGCCCCTGGCATGGTGCAGCCGGAATTGCCAGACTTCACTGGTGTTCCAGGGTGTAGAGTGAATACTGACAATTTTTTGCCAATTCAATTTTTTCAGTTGTTTTTTGACGATGAGTTTTTGCAGGAGATTGTGGAGCAAACTAATTTGTATGCAGAGCAGTATTTGAGGGACCACAGTGCCAGCCTTAAGCCCCATTCCAGAGCTACCCATTGGTCTCCCACATATGTTGAAGAGATGAAGAAGTTTTTGGGATTAACTTTTTTGATGGGCTTGCTAAGGAAGCCATCAATGTCTTCTTATTGGTCCACTAGTCCCTTGATGGCAACATCTATATTTCCAGCAGTTATGACTCTTGATCGATATATGCTTCTTCTACGCATGATGCATTTTGTTGATAATGATTTAGCGTTGCCACGCGATCACCCTGATTGTGACCGTCTTTTTAAGATTCGGCCTGTCCTTGATCACTTTGTTGATCGTTTTCCTGAGATGTTTGCACCTGGAAGAGAAATAGCTGTGGACGAGTCTTTGGTATTGTTCAAGGGCCGCTTGGTTTTTAGGCAATACATTCCTAGTAAGAGGGCACGCTATGGCATCAAACTGTATATGCTGTGTGACAGTGAGACTGGATATGTTTATAATTTCAGGGTGTACACCGGTAAGGATTCCAGCATTAACACTTCTGCTTGTCCGTTCACTTTTGGAGTGACTGAGAAAATTGTGTGGGAACTAGGTAGACGATTATTTAACAAAGGCCACCATTTATATGTAGATAACTTCTACACTAGTGTGCGTTTGTTCAAGGAGTTGGCCAAAGTGGGCACTGTTGCATGTGGCACGATGCGCAGTAACCGGAAAGGTTTCCCAATAGAACTTGTTTGCAAAAGGCTTGTGCGGGGACAGTCTACTGCATTGCGATGTGGGAAGCTTCTAGCTGTGAAGTTTTCAGACAGGAGAGATGTTTACATGCTGACTACTATCCATGACGAAAGCACTGAAGCTCTGCCAGTTCGGGGTGAGACTGCTGAAGTGCGTAAACCTGTGTGCATTTTAGACTATAATAGGCACATGGGTGGTGTTGACAGAGTAGATCAGAGGTTGGAACCTTATGCTGCTCTTCGAAAGGCTTACGTTTGGTACAAGAAGTTGGCTATCCATCTTTTCCACTTGGCATCCTTTAATGCTTTTGTTGTTTTCCAGAAATCTTGTCCTGAGTCAAAGATGCCTTTTGTTAAGTTTCAGGAGACTATAATAGGCAGCCTTGTACTAGTGGAACAGGCAAGTGTGCCAAGATTTGGAGTGGTGGAGGAAGTGGCTAGACTGAAAGATCGCCACTTTCCAGAATACATTCCTCCCACAACTGCAAAAGACAATCCCACTAAAAGATGTAGAGTCTGTTGGCGAAGAGAAGTGCGGAGGGAGTCTCGTATGCACTGTCCTGGCTGTCCTTCAAATCCTGGATTGTGTGTGCCAGCTTGTTTTAAATCGTACCACACACAAAAGAAGTTTTGGGAGTTTCATTGAGCTTGTAAGTGTACTGTCTGGTCTGTTTTCTGTAATATTTTTTAGTTTGCTTTTAGGTTTGCATTAGTGCAAAGCATTTAGTTTTTGAATTTGTGTTAGCAGATTTGTAGGTTTCTACATTTGATTTGTGGTATTTCTTTAAAAAATTCTAATTTCGATGGTGGTGTGTGCAGGATTGTGCTTGGATTGTTGGTGTGCGTGGACTGGGGCTTGGCTGGTGGTGTGCGTGGTCTGGTGCTTGGCTGGCATAGTGCATGGATTGGAGTTGTGCTGGGGGGGTGAGTGGATTTTTGCTTGGCTGGCGGAGTGCATGGTTAGGTGCTTGGCTGGTGGTGTGAGTGGATGGCGCTTGGCTGGTGGTGTGCGTGGTCTGGTGCTTGGCTGGCATAGTGCATGGATTGGAGTGTGCTGGGGGGGTGAGTGGATTTTTGCTTGGCTGGCGGAGTGCATGGTTAGGTGCTTGGCTGGTGGTGTGAGTGGATGGCGCTTGGCTGGTGGTGTGCGTGGTCTGGTGCTTGGCTGGCATAGTGCATGGATTGGAGTTGTGCTGGGGGGGTGCGTGGATTTTTGCTTGGCTGGCGGAGTGTATGGTTAGGTGCTTGGCTGGCGGTGTGAGTGGAGTGGTGCTTGGCTGGCGGTGTATGTGGAGTGGAGCTTGGCTGGCGGCGTGTGTGGAGTGGTGCTTGGATGGTGTTGTGTTTGTGGAGTGGCGCTTGGCTGGTGGTGTGCGTGGAGTGATGCTTGGCTGGCGGTGTGTGTGGAGTGGTGCTTGGCTGATGTTGTGTTTGTGGAGTGGCGCTTGGCTGGTGGTGTGCGTGGAGTGATGCTTGGCTGGTGGTGTGTGTGGAGTGGTAGTTGGCTGTCGGTGTGCGCTGAGTGGTGCTTGGCTGGCAGTGTGCATGGTCTGGTGCTTGGATGGTGGTGTGGGTGGACTGGCGCTCGGCAGGCGGTGTGTGAGTAGTTACTTTCTGTTGGTCAATACACACACTGCTAGTTGAGTGACACTCCACACAGTCCATCATTTTGTGTAGTTGCAGTGTCAGAAATGTGGGCGTGTGAAAGTGATGGGCCCTTGAATGGCGCTGTTTGCTGGTGTGAGTGTTGAAATGTGATGGGTCCGCGGCTGGCGGTGTGAATGTTTTGTATGTGTCACGCGTACGAAAGGTGTATGAATGGCCTGTAAAGAGGTTGGTGCCTTGACGTGGCTTTACAGCTCACGAGCTGTGAGTCAGTGGTTCAGTTTATCATACTTTCAATTATACGCAGTGTATTTCATTTTTGATGAAATTACTTGCGTATCCAATTGTATGTACTGAATCATCACTCACCCTCGTGCCAAATCCAACCAGTATGTGTGTGTGCTTGCGGATTAGATGGGTGTGCAGTAATAATTGTTTTTTTTCTCTTTCTGCAGTAGGGTGTACCTTGCCCCTTATTGTGATTGTTGTTATGCGTTGCTTTTCCATTCGGATGGTGTCAATGGTCTGGTTTGTATCAGGTATGAAAGGTGCGTGAATGGCCTGTAAAACGGTTGGTGCCTTGTCGTGGCTTTACAGCTCACGAGTTGCGAGTCACTGGTTCAATTTTTATGCATTTATTTATTGACAGAGCATTTCATTTTTTTGAAATATCTTGTTAATAAAATTTTATGTACTGAACCATCACTCACCCTCGTGCCAAATCCAACCTGTATGTGTGTGTCTTTGAGGAATAGATAGCTGTGCTTGAATGTTTGACTTTTGAGTAACTCTGTTAAGGTGTGGTATCCTTTTACTCGGGAGAACAAGGGGAACGCAGGGTAGTAGGATTTTTTTGCCGGCACGGCGATCCCACGCCAAAATGTTTGGAAAAGTGCTATTTTTACCTATTTTTAAGGTTTGCAAAGAGTTCTGGGTAGGAAAACATTGGGGGACCCACACATGCCATACCTCCCTGGACTCTCCCGGGTGTCTAGTTTTCAGAACTGTTTGGGTTTGCTACTTTCCAAAGAATACCACCCAGCCCCAGGCCAAAAACTCAGGTGCCCCCCCCCCAAAAATCAAAGTTATATTGCTTCAGGGTATTTTATATTCACCACTGTTAGATTTGGACCTTTTCCTGTTGCAGCCACTATGGCTATCCACGCAAGTGAGGTACCGTTTTTTTGGGAGACCTGGGGGAACGCTGGGTGGGAGGTAATTTGTGTGAGACCAGTGATGCCACGCTTTCCCAGACTACAACATGTGAAAAAATTGATTTTTTTTCTGCTAAAATTGAGGTTTGCAAGGGATTCTGGGTAAAGGAACGTTGGAGGATCCACGCAAGCCATGCCTCCTTGGAAGCCCCCGGGTGTCTACTTTTCAGAAATGTGTGGGTTTGGTAGGTTTCCATAGACGGCTGTCTCGCACGGGGCCAGAAACCCAGGTAACCCCTCTTGCAAAAGCTGGTGAATTTAACAATGGTGAAAATGTTAAGTCCACCAGCTTTTGCAAGACGGGTTACCTGGGTTTTTGGCCCCGTGCGAGACAGCCATCTAGGGAAACCTACCAATCCCACACATTTCTGAAAAGTAGACACCCGGGGGCTTCCAAGGAGGTATGGCTTGCGTGGATCCTCCAACGTTCCTTTACCCAGAATCCCTTGCAAACCTCATTTTTTGCTTGGAAAAAATCAGTTTTTTCACACGTTTGGTGTGGGAAAGCGTGGCATCACTGGGCTCACACAAATTAACTCCCACCCAGCGTTCCCCAAGGTCGCCCGATAAAAATGGTACCTCACTTGCGTGGGTAGGCATAGCGGCTGCTTTAGGAAAAGGCCCAATTCATACTGTGGAGACCAAAAAATTACCTTTAGCCAAATAATCTTATTTTTTGAGGGGGTCACCTGAGCTTTTGGCCCGGGCTTGGCAGGCATCTTTGGAAACTACCAAACCCAAACAGTTCTGAGAACTAGACACCCGGGGGAGTCCAGGGAGGTATGGCATGCGTGGGTCCCCCAATGTTTTCCTACCCAGAAACCCCTGCAAACCTGAAATTTTGGTCCAAAAACCCACTTTTCCATACTTTTTTGGGTGGGATCTCGCTGCCGGAACAAATGTCCTACCACCCAGAGTTTCCCTTGTTCTCCCGAGTAAAATGATACCTCACTTGTGTGGGTGGGCCAAAGGCATGTGACTCAGGCTGGGGTGCTTAATTTGTAAAACTTAAATATGACTAAAAACTACTTTTTTCAAAATTCATTTTTGGCGTGTTCTGCTTTGGGGCACCCACACAAGTGAGGTATCCTTTTAGTCGGGAGAACAAGGGGAACGCAGGGTGGTAGGACTTTTTTGCCGGCACGGCGATCCCACGCCAAAATGTTTGGAAAAGTGCTATTTTTACCTATTTTTAAGGTTTGCAAAGAGTTCTGGGTAGGAAAACATTGGGGGACCCATGCATGCCATACCTCCCTGGACTCCCCCGGGTGTCTAGTTTTCAGAACTGTTTGGGTTTGCTACTTTGCAAAGAATACCACCGACCCCCGGGCCACAAACTCAGATGCCCCCCCAAAAATCAAGGTAGTTTTGCAATGAGGTAATGTAAATTCACCACCGTACGATTTGAACCGTTTCCTGTTGCAGCCACTATGTCTACCCACGCAAGTGAGGTACCATTTTTTTCGGGAGACCTGGGGGCAGTGGGTGAGTGGAAATTTGTTGATCCACGCAGATTCCAGAACTTTCCACCACAGAAATGTGAGGAAAATGTGTTTTTTTGGTCAAATTTATATGTTTGCAAGGGATTCTGGGTGACAAAACCTGGGGGTAGGCAGACGAGTCACCCCATCCTGAATTGCCCTGGGTGTCTAGTTTTCAAAAATGTATAGGTTTGCTAGGTTTCCCTAGGTGCTGGCAGAGCTACGGCGCAAAAACAAAAGGTAGTCTTTTTGTCCGAATCGTGCTAAATTTCACTGGGAAATTGAGGTGCGACCATGCTGCGTTTTTCGCTGTTTCATGTCGCAGCCACTATGCCTACCCACGCAAGTGAGGTACCATTTTTTTCGGGAGACCTGGGGGCACGCTGGGTAGGTGGAAATTTGTTGATCCACGCAGATTCCAGAACTTTCCACCACAGAAATGTGAGGAAAATTTGTTTTTTTTGGTCAAATTTTTATGTTTGCAAGGGATTCTGGGTAACAAAACCTGGGGGTAGGCAGACGAGTCACCCCATCCTGAATTGCCCTGGGTGTCTAGTTTTAAAAAATGTATAGGTTTGCTAGGTTTCCCTAGGTGCTGGCAGAGCTACGGCGCAAAAACAAAAGGTAGTCTTTTTGTCCGAATCGTGCTAAATTTCACTGGGAAATTGAGGTGCGACCATGCTGCGTTTTTCGCTGTTTCATGTCGCAGCCACTATGCCTACCCACGCAAGTGAGGTACCATTTTTTTTCGGGAGACCTGGGGGCACGCTGGGTGGGTGGAAATTTGTTAATCCACGCAGATTCCAGAACTTTCCACCACAGAAATGTGAGGAAAATGTGTTTTTTTGGTCAAATTTTTATGTTTGCAAGGGATTCTGGGTAACAAAACCTGGGGGTAGGCAGACTAGTCACCCCATCCTGAATTGCCCTGGGTGTCTAGTTTTCAAAAATGTATAGGTTTGCTAGGTTTCCGTAGGTGCTGGCAGAGCTACGGCGCAAAAACAAAAGGTAGTCTTTTTGTCCGAATCGTGCTAAATTTCACTGGGAAATTGAGGTGCGACCATGCTGCGTTTTGCGCTGTTTCATGTCGCAGCCACTATGCCTACCCACGCAAGTGAGGTACCATTTTTTTCGGGAGACCTGGGGGCACGCTGGGTGGGTGGAAATTTGTTGATCCACGCAGATTCCAGAACTTTCCACCACAGAAATGTGAGGAAAATGTGTTTTTTTTGTCAAATTTTTATGTTTGCAAGGGATTCTGGGTAACAAAACCTGGGGGTAGGCAGACGAGTCACCCCATCCTGAATTTCCCTGGGTGTCTAGTTTTCAAAAATGTATAGGTTTGCTAGGTTTCCCTAGGTGCTGGCAGAGCTACGGCGCAAAAACAAAAGGTAGTCTTTTTGTCCGAATCGTGCTAAATTTCACTGGGAAATTGAGGTGCGACCATGCTGCGTTTTGCGCTGCTTCATGTCGCAGCCACTATGCCTACCCACGCAAGTGAGGTACCATTTTTTTCGGGAGACCTGGGGGAACGCTGGGTGAGTGGAAATTTGTTGATCCACGCAGATTCCAGAACTTTCCACCACAGAAATGTGAGGAAAATGTGTTTTTTTGGTCAAATTTTTATGTTTGCAAGGGATTCTGGGTGACAAAACCTGGGGGTAGGCAGACGAGTCACCCCATCCTGAATTGCCCTGGGTGTCTACTTTTCAAAAATGTATAGGTTTGCTAGGTTTCCCTAGGTGCTGGCAGAGCTACGGCGCAAAAACAAAAGGTAGTCTTTTTGTCCGAATCGTGCTAAATTTCACTGGGAAATTGAGGTGCGACCATGCTGCGTTTTTTGCTGTTTCATGTCGCAGCCACTATGCCTACCCACGCAAGTGAGGTACCATTTTTTTCGGGAGACCTGGGGGCACGCTGGGTGGGTGGAAATTCTTTGATCCACGCAGATTCCAGAACTTTCCACCACAGAAATGTGAGGAAAATGTGTTTTTTTGGTCAAATTTTTATGTTTGCAAGGGATTCTAGGTAACAAAACCTGGGGGTAGGCAGACGAGTCACCCCATCCTGAATTGCCCTGGGTGTCTAGTTTTCAAACATGTATAGGTTTGCTAGGTTTCCCTAGGTGCTGGCAGAGCTACGGTGCAAAAACAAAAGGTAGTCTTTTTGTCCGAAAAGTGCTAAATTTCACTGGGAAATTGAGGTGCGACCATGCTGCGTTTTGAGCTGTTTCATGTCGCAGCCACTATATGCCTACCCACGCAAGTGAGGTACCATTTTTTTCGGGAGACCTGGGGGCACGCTGGGTGGGTGGAAATTTGTTGATCCACGCAGATTCCAGAACTTTCCACCACAGAAATGTGAGGAAAATGTGTTTTTTTGGTCAAATATTTATGTTTGCAAGGGATTCTGGGTAACAAAACCTGGGGGCAGGCAGACGAGTCACCCCATCCTGAATTTCCCTGGGTGTCTAGTTTTCAAAAATGTATAGGTTTGCTAGGTTTCCCTAGGTGCTGGCAGAGCTACGGTGCAAAAACAAAAGGTAGTCTTTTTGTCCGAAAGGTGCTAAATTTCACTGGGAAATTGAGGTGCGACCATGCTGCGTTTTGTGCTGTTTCATGTCGCAGCCACTATGCCTACCCACGCAAGTGAGGTACCATTTTTTTCGGGAGACCTGGGGGCATGCTGGGTGGGTGAAAATTTGTTGATCCACGCAGATTCCAGAACTTTCCACCACAGAAATGTGAGGAAAATGTGTTTTTTTTGTCAAATTTTTATGTTTGCAAGGGATTCTGGGTAACAAAACCTGGGGGTAGGCAGACAGTCACCCCATCCTGAATTGCCCTGGGTGTCTAGTTTTTAAAAATGTATAGGTTTGCTAGGTTTCCCTAGGTGCTGGCAGAGCTACGGTGCAAAAACAAAAGGTAGTCTTTTTGTCCGAAAAGTGCTAAATTTCACTGGGAAATTGAGGTGCGACCATGCTGCGTTTTGCGCTGTTTCATGTCGCAGCCACTATGCCTACCCATGCAAGTGAGGTACCATTTTTTTCGGGAGACCTGGGGGCACGCTGGGTGGGTGGAAATTTGTTGATCCACGCAGATTCCAGAACTTTCCACCACAGAAATGTGAGGAAAATGTGTTTTTTTTGTCAAATTTTTAGGTTTGCAAGGGATTCTGGGTAACAGAACCTGGGGGTAGGCAGACGAGTTACCCCATCCTGAATTGCCCTGGGTGTCTAGTTTTCAAAAATGTACAGGTTTGCTAGGTTTCCCTAGGTGCTGGCAGAGCTACGGTGCAAAAACAAAAGGTAGTCTTTTTGTCCGAAAAGTGCTAAATTTCACTGGGAAATTGAGGTGCGACCATGCTGCGTTTTACGCTGTTTCATGTCGCAGCCACTATGCCTACCCACGCAAGTGAGGTACCATTTTTTTCGGGAGACCTGGGGGCACGCTGGGTGGGTGGAAATTTGTTGATCCACGCAGATTCCAGAACTTTCCACCACAGAAATGTTAGGAAAATGTGTTTTTTAATCACATTTTTATGTTTGCAAGGGATTCTGGGTAACAAAACCTGGGGGTAGGCAGACGAGTCACCCCATCCTGAATTGCCCTGGGTGACTAGTTTTCAAAAATGTATAGGTCTGCTAGGTTTCCCTAGGTGCTGGCAGAGCTACGGTGCAAAAACAAAAGGTAGTCTTTTTGTCCGAAAAGTGCTAAATTTCACTGGGAAATTGAGGTGCGACCATGCTGCGTTTTACGCTGTTTCATTTCGCAGCCACTATGCCTACCCACGCAAGTGAGGTACCATTTTTTTCGGGAGACCTGGGGGCACGCTGGGTGCGTGGAAATTTGTTGATCCACGCAGATTCCAGAACTTTCCACCACAGAAATGTGAGGAAAATGTGTTTTTTTATCAAATTGTTATGTTTGCAAGGGATTCTGGGTAACAAAACCTGGGGGTAGGCAGACGAGTCACCCCATCCTGAATTGCCCAGGGTGTCTAGTTTTCAAAAATGTATAGGTTTGCTAGGTTTCCCTAGGTGCTGGCAGAGCTACGGCGCAAAAACAAAAGGTAGTCTTTTTGTCCGAAACGTGCTAAATTTCACTGGGAAATTGAGGTGCGACCATGCTGCGTTTTGCGCTGTTTCATGTCGCAGCCACTATGCCTACCCACGCAAGTGAGGTACCATTTTTTTCGGGAGACCTGGGGGCACGCTGGGTGGGTGGAAATTTGTTGATCCACGCAGATTTCAGAACTTTCCACCACAGAAATGTGAGGAAAATGTGTTTTTTTAATCAAATTTTTAGGTTTGCAATGGATTCTGGGTAACAAAACCTGGGGGTAGGCAGACGAGTCACCCCATCCTGAATTGCCCTGGGTGTCTAGTTTTCAAAAATGTATAGGTTTGCTAGGTTTCCCTAGGTGCTGGCAGAGCTACGGTGCAAAAACAAAAGGTAGTCTTTTTGTCCGAAAATGCTAAATTTCACTGGGAAATTGAGGTGCGACCATGCTGCGTTTTACGCTGTTTCATGTCGCAGCCACTATGCCTACCCACGCAAGTGAGGTACCATTTGTTTCGGGAGACCTGGGGGCACGCTGGGTGGGTGGAAATTTGTTGATCCACGCAGATTCCAGAACTTTCCACCACAGAAATGTGAGGAAAATGTGTTTTTTTAATCACATTTTTATGTTTGCAAGGGATTCTGGGTAACAACACCTGGGGGTAGGCAGACGAGTCACCCCATCCTGAATTGCCCAGGGTGTCTAGTTTTCAAAAATGTACAGGTTTGCTAGGTTTCCCTAGGTGCTGGCAGAGCTACGGCGCAAAAACAAAAGGTAGTCTTTTTGTCCGAAACGTGCTAAATTTCACTGGGAAATTGAGGTGCGACCATGCTGCGTTTTGCGCTGTTTCATGTCGTAGCCACTATGCCTACCCACGCAAGTGAGGTACCATTTTTTTCGGGAGACCTGGGGGCACGCTGGGTGCGTGGAAATTTGTTGATCCACGCAGATTCCAGAACTTTCCACCACAGAAATGTGAGGAAAATGTGTTTTTTTGTCAAATGTTTAGGTTTGCAAGGGATTCTGGGTAACAAAACCTGGGGGTAGGCAGACGAGTCACCCCATCCTGAATTGCCCTGGGTGTCTAGTTTTCAAAAATGTATAGGTTTGCTAGGTTTCCCTAGGTGCTGGCAGAGCTACGGCTCAAAAACAAAAGGTAGTCTCTTTGTCCAAAGAGCTTAAGATTTCACTGGGAAATTGAGGTGCGACCACGTTGCATTTTGTGCCGTTTCCTGTCGTAGGCACAAGGCCGACCCACACAAGTGAGGTACCATTTTTTTCGGGAGACCTGGGGGCACGCTGGGTGGGTGGAAATTTGTGGATCCACGCAGATTCCAGAACTTTCCACCACAGAAATGTGAGGAAAATGTGTTTTTTTGTCAAAATCTTAGCTTTGCAAGGGATTCTGGGTAACAAAACCTGGTGGTAGGCAGTCGAGTCATCCCATCCTGAATTCCCCTGGGTATCTACTTTTAAAAAATGTATAGGTTTGCTAGGTTTCCCTAGGTGCCGGCAGAGCTAGGGTGCAAAAACTACAGGTAGGCACTTTGCCAAAAAAGGGTCAATTTGTAACTGCAAAATTTAGGTGTGACCACGTTGCATTTTGCGCCATTTCCTGTCGCAGGCACAAGGCCGACCCACACAAGTGAGGTACCGTTTTTATCGGGACACTTGGGGTAATTCAGATTTGTAAATCAACTGTTATTACCAATTGAGCTTTCATGCATTTCTTCCTTTGAATGAAAGACATTGTGTAAAAAAAAATCTTTATGAAAAATGACCAATAATTCTCATGCTAGTATGAGTATTCCCAAGTTTGAAAATGTGCAATTACATACTGTTTCTGAACTCTATAATTTGTACCCAATTCATAAATACATAGGTGTCTTTCATACAGATTATTCCATGTATACATTTTCCAAGACAAAGTACACTATACCCAGTAAATGAAAAAATACCATTGCAAGTTGCTGCTCAGTTTTTGAATCTGGGTTCGCCGGGTTCTTGGTGAAACTACAAGTCCTATATATCCCCACAACCGGGAAGGTCTAACGGATGTAACGGTATATTGCTTTCCAAGAGCTGTCAAAATTAGAAAAAGTTATAGGTGAAAACGTTGAGACAAAAGGCTGTTTTTTTCAAAAAAAATTCAATTATTCCAATATCTAACTGTTAGTTTCTATAACGAAACCTTCATGGATTTAGACAAATGACCCCTTTCTGAATTCAGAATTTTGTCTACTTTTCGAAAATGTAAAGCTTTCCAGGATCCATTATTGCTTTCAAACTCATTTCTACCATTAACTGGAAGGAGGTGGAGAGCTCTAAAAATAGCAAAAATAGACTATGTCCCAGAAACATGCCAAAACTGAGTGAAAAATTTCGGTTCTCTGACAAAAGACTGTCATTCCCTGAAAGCTGAGAAAATGGAGATTTCAGCCCCACAAACCCTTTTGTGATACCATGTTCAGGGAAAAACCCAGAGGCTTTCATTTGCAGCCCGTTTTTCCCATTTTTCTGAAAAAAACAAAAAAATCACAATATTTTGGTTAATTTCTGGGACCCCTCCAAAGGAATCCACAAACCCTGGGCGCCTTTAGAATCCACATGATGTTGGAAGAAAAGGATGCAAATTTGGCGTGGATAACTTATGTGGTTAAAAAGTTACAAGGGCCTAAGCGCGCATTACTCCAAAACGCCAAAAAAAGCCTCAGTACAGGAGGGGAAAAGGCCTAGCAGCGAAGGGGTTAAAGCCATGCTTGGTAGTTCACAGAAAAGCATATAAATTCCCTCAGTTCAAAGACAAGGCTTTAGTAACATCAGGTCATTGAAATTAAGATTTACATTGAATGTCTTTCGTACACACATCACAGCAGAAGTCGGGGTGGGAAAGGGTGGACTGAGTCCCCTCACTAATCAGAGGGGACACGGTTGTGTTTTGCCCAAGGCAGACTCAGCTATGTCCCTTTTCCAACTGTATGAAGACCCATGCAGTTACCTAGAATTTTCATTACAATTTCCAATGGCAAACATATGCCTTTGTGTTGTTTTGCAGTTTTATGGTGTTACGAATTACAGCATAATCGAAACAGAGCACCTACCAATTTGCTCTTTACAAAATATACATGAAACATCTTTTATGTACTCACTAAAAACTGCAATTTTTGACTGTAACTAAGAAGGTTCTTTTTAAAATGTGTACCCCTTTTGTGTTTGGGAAAATACATGATTTACAAGACGCAAAACGAATATAAAACCTAGTTCAGCATTTCAGTGCATAATTATATTTGTTGTTTATGCAACGCAATTATACAATTAGGCGACCAATTCTGGAGGCTGACACAGGCTAACAATATAAAAATAAATTGTGTGCAAAATGCTACATCTTTAATGCATCGCACAAGATAGTAACATTACTTTCTGTGACATCACTTCATGTGATTGTCTCTGTGCATTACCTGTGCTAATTAGTCCTCTAGCGATTTTCTCAAGAACTTGTGTCCTCCATACCATCACAAGCCTGTCACAAAAGCAGACTGTGGTGTCTGTTCTGTTTTCAATTCCCCTCTTCTCATTCCTGGTGCTGGTGAAGAGACAAATGCAGAGCACCTGGAAGAATGAGCTGGCAAACAGCACCACACCCACCAAATAAACCTGAAGCACCAGGGGACTAGTGAAAGGACAGAAATGGGGGTGGGTCAGAGGTCTATATGAAAGTGAAAGTTACATGGGTAAAGTAAGGAGCTTTAATGAAAGCCCTCATTAAGATAAGAGGTGAGAAGCCAAGGGGAGCAGGCCAGGGCTTTCTCAGAGGGGTTAGGAAGGGCAGACATAGGGTGAGACATAGGGTGCACAGGGAAGGGAAAGCATGAAGGGAGGGAGGGGCACGAGCTGCATGAAAAGGAAAAGCACGGCACTTTACTGTAGGCCCAGGAGGCGAGGATGACAAGGCATATTGGGGCCGTGTGAGGCCCAAGGGTGGAACAAAGACGAAAAGACCGAGATGGCAGGGACCTAGAAGCAAATAAACCAGCCTCTTCGTGACAGTGCTGTAAGTGTTCTTGAGGTGCAGTGCTTGAAGTGAATAAAAGAGCCTCGAGGATAGAGTAAAAGGCCAGTTACCTGGCAATGTTGTGGGTGTACCACACGGAGCTTCAACTACGAGCTCCACTCCAACATGTTGGTCTTATGCTCCGTGGAAATGAAAGCGCAGACCTAAACTTTTGCACTGACCCTTTCACTGCCAATAAACTGCTCAAAGCCCAGCCCAAACCAGGAGGCACTGACAGAAAAGAAAGGTGTACCAGTGGGGCGAGCTGAGTCCCCCTCTCATCCACAGCCAGTCGTGACTGTTCTGCATGCCATCAGTGAAATCACAACCCACTACATTTCAGCACGTAGTGGCATGCACTTCATTTAGACGTATTGACTGGCTCTGACCAACAGGGTTGAAGAGCTGTGTATCGGATTACAGCAAGTCTTTGTCTACTTGTCCTTGGGACAAAATAGACATTAAAACTTCTTGCCCTTGTGAGAAATCTAGATGTCCTGGGTGTCGGGAGATACAAATTCCCCATCCCTGTTATGCCAAAAGAAATCAGTCACTTCACCAAGAGGAGGTTTTGTTTTGTTCAAGATGAAAGACATCATTTTTTATAATCTGTGATTAAAATATTTGCAGTGTCTAGTGAGCACAGTTCTCCTGGCGCCCTCAGATGAATGTTTTTTATATTTAAATTTGCCTCCTGCAAGAATTTTAGCAAGTCATCCCATGCATATTTAGCACAACTTAGTATCAGGAACCAAGTAGGTACTCCAAGGTTCCTCAACATCCGCTTCAGTTCACCATGACGCAGATACCAATATTCATTAGTCACATACTGCCATGCCAATAGCTTTATTAAATTGTATTCAAAGTGCTCATCTTTTCCGTCAACTTTCTCCAAAGTTTCTCTAGCTGATATATTATGCAAATTACTGTTTTTAGAATATGATTCCCGCCATATGAGAGGCCAGACTAGTCACTCT
Source organism: Lissotriton helveticus (assembly GCF_964261635.1). Classification (NCBI taxonomy): domain Eukaryota; kingdom Metazoa; phylum Chordata; class Amphibia; order Caudata; family Salamandridae; genus Lissotriton; species Lissotriton helveticus. The sequence continues at coordinate 1,239,814,807 of NC_136059.1, read as the reverse complement.
CAAATAATAGGTGAAATATATATGGAATATACTGACAAAATCTAGGGTCTTCTGAATAAAGTCTACTACATCTATACTCAGCTGCAGGTATTTGAACAGGCCGTTCGTCATACCTGCCACCTACTCCAGTAGGAAAAAGATGTGGGAAACACAGAGCTTCTAAACTTTTTTCCCACAAATTTAATGGACTTCATTTTGCTTCCTTTATTTGAAACAGCTCAATGGCATCACCAATATCCTCTTTAGAATGCACAGGGTGGATGCTATGATGTTCATAAATTTCTTCTGTTCTGGACTGATCCACCTTCTCAATCTGATCTGTTAAAGGAAATGTGCGATCCTCCATATGTGTGATATCTTGCAAGCTTTCCACATTTCTAAAGTAAACACTGTTTTGTACCAGATATAAAGTTGCTTTTTTAACTTTGGTAACATCTACCAACTCCTGCCATATCTTCCTATTCTTGTCAGGCAAACCATGTGCAAGAATTACTAGTCCTTCCTCTAAATCTCTATCTACCCCAACAGTTTCAATGACTTTCTTGACATCGAATGGCAAATACACTACTCTACCTTTTATACCTTTCTGCAGCTCTGTTGGGCATGAGTTGCCTGTCTTTGGCTCCATGGACCAAATGAACTATAGCCTGAAATGGATGTATAGTTTGGATAAGAATGGACTTATAAATATTTAAACCTTGAAGTGCTTCTGGAATGGGAACCAATTCTAACTTGTTATGCACAGCTCTAGCAGGCATTTTATTATCCTCTAATTTATTGTAGCAGTACTTACATATAACTTGTCGTATGGACAAGTCAAAACGTTGTTCTACAAATAAGTACACTGCAAACTTTTGCCAGCTATCATTATTCTCTTTTTCACTTTTTAAATATGTCAATAGTCTGTGTTTGATTCTTGTAGTGAGTGTGTCAACAGTATATACAAATATACTCTGGTTTTCAGAACATACTGGTTTAGATTTTGTAATCTCTTCTTCAAAACCATCAACTGTTGTACCTTTGTCCTGTTCTGCAACTGCTCCTGCTATCAACTCTTCAATTTCCATACAGTCCTGTTATGGACCAAAGAAATGAAATTGCACATCATCACAAACCTTTTCTACATCTGCCACAGTACCATGCAAAAGTGCCCTATTCATTTCTACTAAACTTTACAAGAAAGTAATGCAGGGCAGAGCCGAAAGCCATTTGGCTGCGCCCTGCTGCATTACTTTCAAAGCACGGGGATGCGTCATATTCACAACAATATGATGGATCCCTATGCTCTCCCCTGTGCTGGCGTACAACTGGCTGACTTGTGCCAATGGAGGCACCCTTGCACCATGGTGCATGGGTGCCTGTGTAGTAGGAATGATTTTTAGTTTTGCAGGAAAGGACACCTTCCTGTACAAAAACAATCGTTAGAGGTATTTCACTTTTCGTATGTGTGTTGCAGAATGCAGCACGCATATAAACAGTAAAAAGTGAGGAGGGGGGCGTGGCCAAGGGAGCCAACATGGCGGACGCAGCCTAGAAGAGCTCCGTCCCGCCGGTCACATATCCGCTGAATTATCCTGTTTCCCCCCCACCCCGCGATGTCCCAGAGGGGTGGATCCTGTAACGGAAGCCAGTGGCAGGCTCTGTGCGTAATCCCGGCTGACAGAGTGTACCGGGTACCGGAGATCGTGACCCAGGGCAGTGGGGCCTATGCCGCGAAGAGAAGCCGGGGACCTCGAGTTTCGTGGGTCCCAGCGGCGGCTGCAGCACCAGTGCGGACAGCGAGGGGCGAGTGGCGCTGGTCCCTGGTTGGCACGATCGACGCTCCAGCGGCTCGGACCGGCCCTCCAGCACCACCAGGCAGCGGGGAGCCACAGAGGATAACGGCCGAGGGACCGGCCCTGGGTGGAAGAGAGGCAGTGCAGCGTGGCCTGACAGTGAAGCCGGGGACTCGATTTTGGTGTGCCCCCAGGGAGCAGACCCGGACACCGGCCTTTGAGGCTACCTTCCCTGGATACGGCTGGCCCGAAGGAGCGGAAAGTAAGGAGGTATGCCTTCCCCTGGGGGTGCGCAGTGGGGGCCCTGAGGAGTGGCCGTATCAGAGGGGCAAATGGCAGCTTTTCCGGCGGTCTGATCGGGCCGGGGCGGCGACAAGGGGCAGGCAGGGAGTCCCCCTCTCAGGACATGCATTAGGCCCTACAGCCCGCAGATAAGAGGTGGCTAGTGAGCGATGACCTGGCCACCTCAGGCCTCCCTACCTGCTTCGTGAGGTCCGAAGGGGCATACTTCACTGGGCTATGGGCCCCCTAACAGGGCGATAATCGAGCAGCGGCGGTTGGGACACTGCCCTTGCCCCCAGGGGTCATACATTGGGCCATCGCAGCTGTGTGGGATGACCGGACCAGCGGCATACATACACGGCGGTCGGACCGGGCCGCGACAATAGACTGGGTGGTGCGGAGAGTCCACACTGCGGGCGATATTGCTGGCCCCCCTGGCCGACGGTTGGGTGAGGTTGATCGGGGCATTGAATCATTGGGCCCTCTCGCTAAGGGCGAGCTGATTGGCGGAACGTGCTGCATGGCTGGATGGTCCTGGGCGGAGCGGCACACAAGACGTGGTGTCCAGTATTTGGCTGCAGGCCCCGTTGGTTATACATCGGGCGGATCTCAGCGTGTGGTGCTCTGCCGGGACACTCCGGCCCCACCTCTCCTGTTTCTTTTCGGCGTTCTGGTCGGGCCGCGGCGGGGATCTCAATAGTGCCTGCTACTTGCCTTAGAGACACTATCGCTGGCCCGGGTGGAGAGCTTGACGGAGGGGAGAGGGAGCCCCGCGCTGCGGTGAGGGCACGGACCAGGCAGGAGCCGGTTGCACATCCGGGACCGGGTCAGTAGCGGAGCGAGTCCAGCGGAGGTATCGACGCCTGGTCTTTGGGAGGGCCTCCTGGGCGACGAGTGGACATGACCCGAGGTGGCGGAGGGGGGGCCCCCGAACAAGGCCCCATTGATAAATTTACAGGCCCCGGTGGCGGCGCCGGGGCGTCTGGCGGCCGCCAAGAGACGGGTCCGGACAACGCCGCACTTATGGCAGCCATAACGCAGTCCCGAGATGTCTTGGATGCAAAGATAGGGGCGGTGGGATCCGATGTGACACTGCTTCGCCAGGACCTGAGGAATGCTGTGTCCCGCATTACTGAAGCTGAAACGCGCCTATCTGGAGTCGAAGATGATGTTGCGATTTTAAAGCGCAAAGTGGCGAGCATGGAATCCATTCAGAAAGGCCTAGCGCTTTGAGTGGAAGATGTGGAGGAGCGTGCTAGGCGGAACAACCTGCGCTTTGTGGGCCTACCCGAGGGTTGTGAAAAGGGCGACATGGAGGGATTCCTGACACAGTGGCTGGAGGGCTGGCTCCCCCCGAACTCTCTCTCCTGCTGTTTTATCATTGAACGAGCACACAGGGCCCTCATGCAGAAACCGCCGGAGGGGGCAAGGCCGCGGCCAGTGATTGCTAAACTTCTGAACTACCATGATCGGGACACTGTCCTCAAACTCGCAAGGGAAAAGGAGTTGTTGCTTTACGAGAACCACCGAATCATGATATTCCCTGACTATACACGCATGGTACAGCAACAGCGGCAGTCATTCACGGCGGCAACGGCCCGCCTGCGCGAATTGAAGCTCCCACACGCCCTGCTGTATCCGGCTCGCCTGAGGGTGGTGTACCAGTCCCGCACCCATTTCTTTGACACCCCGGAGGAGGTGTTCCGCTGGACTGACGAGACGGTATCAATCAGAGTACACACACCCCCGTGGTTAGACACAGACTCCTCTCAGGGTGGGCCGCAGTCACAGGCCTCCCGGGGGACTCGTCGTAAGGGCAACTGGAGGTCCAAGTCCCGGCAGCGATCAGCGTCGGGGAGCACATCAAGGGGAAAGGAGGCCCTGGACAGCCATGTCGATGGAACCTGAACTTGATGCCGGTGACACTTTGGGAGTACTTTCCATGGCGAGTTTGAACATTCAGCTATGTGTTAGCGCTTACATGTTTCTACCTCTGTATCCCTGTGTATTACTTCAGTCATGTTGGTGGGTAGCTCGATAGGAGCCGATTTCCACCATGCACACGGAATGAGGGGGCACTGAGAAGCGGGGTGGGGGGGAAGTCTTGGGCGGGGGGTACTTGGGGGAGCGGGCTGGTTGCCGGGGACTGAGGGGTTTGGGAGAGTTTATGGGGATCCATTGGGGTAGGGGGTCTCCGGCCTCCCGTTGGGGTTCGGGCGTCCACTATGCCGCAACAGGTACTTCACTGTTTCTGAGGTATGGGGGGGGGGGGCGGGAAAGGAGTTGATGGAGTTGGGGGGGTGGGGTGTTGGGGGGAAGGGGTCGCATGGTCACATAGGAGCTCGGAATGTTAATGTGTGTGTGCAGGCTGGGCCCAATGGCTGGGCATTTACTTTCGATGTTCCCTGATGGCAGATTCCCGAAGGTAGGGCACATGGGCGCGGGGGCTCTTTGGGTCCTTAGCTGGAATATGCGGTATGCCTGGATAAGATTAAGAGGGGGGCAATACTTCGACAGGCAAAGAGGGCGGGCGCAGATGTGCTGCTGCTCCAAGAAATACACCTGCTGGGTACAAAGGTGCCCTGCTTACAGCGGTACGGTTACCATCAGGTATTTCATGCTGGTTTTACGAGAGGTTCTAGGGGGGTAGCTATCCTTATACATCGCAGGAACCCTTATACCCACTCCACTCAGTGGACCGATACACAAGGTCGCTATATCATTATAAAAGGCACATTGGGAGAGGAACCATTAGTGTTGGGGAGTTTCTATGCCCCGCCCCCCTGGTCCCTGGTTGAGAAACTGTTTGCTATATGGGCCACTATTTCAGATACCTTACAAGTTATAGGTGGAGACTGGAATGACGTCATGGACAGCCAGATAGACACCGATATCGCCCGGGGGGTAGGCCCATCCACTAAACTTCATGGTATGGCACAGGGTCTTAATTGGGTGGACACATGACGACACTTACATGGCAACACGAGGGGCTACACCTATGTTTCCGCGGTTCACAATCCTTTTCGAGGCTAGATTATCTGTTTGTTGCGGGTGAGGTGATACATAGAGTAGAGGCGGCGGGCACCCTTCCCCGCGGGTTGTCGGACCACTCACCCATTACGGTGGATATGGGCCTTAATAAAGAGCGTCGGCCATTCAGGTGGTGCTTATCTGTGTGGCATCTTCAACTGCCGGACTACCAGAAACAGTTGGGCGAGGCCGTTGCCCACTTTCTAACCGAAAATGTGGGGTCAGTAGCAGATGTTAGTACGGTGTGGGAATCGATGAAGCCGACGCTCAGAGGGGTGGACATAGCATGGAGCGCTGCGGCGAAGAGGAAACGCAGGGAGAGCCTGATTCAGGCGGAAGCCAACATAGAGGCTCTGGAGCTGTTGGGGAGTACAGAAGGGGGAGCACGCGCCGCGGGACAGCTCCTTCTAGCGCAACAATCGTATGCATCCATGCTGATGAATGAAGCCATATTTAACAACAAGGGGTGGTGATGGACAGAGTTTCTGAATTAAGCAGAATACTCTCACCCAGTCAAGAGATCAGGGCTAGATCCAACACCGTTTTTTAGCTCACTGCACCATCCCAGTTCAGAACCTGGCTATATGCAAATTAGTCTGTTCCTGTCCCAGTGCATGATGGGAACAGGGCAAACCAAACTACCAAGCCAATTCTTACACTGGGAAGGAAACAAGCTTCCGGGACCGGTTTCTGGCATTTCAGCCGTCGTCGGCCTGGCTTGCTTGAATCCTGATGGTGCAATGAGCAAGGGACTCACATCTGAGTATACCCTTCCACGCTTAGGGTGGACAAAATATTTAACAACAATGGGTGGTGATGGACAGAGTTTCTGAATTAAGCAGAATACTCTCACCCAGTCAAGAGATCAGGGCTAGATCCAACACCGTTTTTTAGCTCACTGCACCATCCCAGTTCAGAACCTGGCTATATGCAAATTAGTCTGTTCCTGTCCCAGTGCATGATGGGAACAGGGCAAACCAAACTACCAAGCCAATTCTTACACTGGGAAGGAAATAAGCTTCCGGGGACCGGTTTCTGGCATTTCAGCCGTCGTCGGCCCGGCTTGCTTGAATCCTGATGGTGCAATGAGCAAGAGACTCACATCTGAGTATACCCTTCCACGCTTAGGGTGGACAAAATATTTAACAACAAGGGGTGGTGATGGACAGAGTTTCTGAATTAAGCAGAATACTCTCACCCAGTCAAGAGATCAGGGCTAGATCCAACACCGTTTTTTAGCTCACTGCACCATCCCAGTTCAGAACCTGGCTATATGCAAATTAGTCTGTTCCTGTCCCAGTGCATGATGGGAACAGGGCAAACCAAACTACCAAGCCAATTCTTACACTGGGAAGGAAACAAGCTTCCGGGGACCGGTTTCTGGCATTTCAGCCGTCGTCGGCCCGGCTTGCTTGAATCCTGATGGTGCAATGAGCAAGGGACTCACATCTGAGTATACCCTTCCACGCTTAGGGTGGACAAAATATTTAACAACAAGGGGTGGTGATGGACAGAGTTTCTGAATTAAGCAGAATACTCCATCACCACCCCCTTTCATGAATCGTTTTGGCCACTATAGGAGGTGGCAGGGTATGCTCAGACATGAGTCCCTTGCTCACTGCACCATCAGGATTCAAGCAAGCCGGGCCGAAGACGGCTGCAATGCCAGAAACCGGTCCCCGGAAGCTTGTTTCCTTTTCAGTAAAGAATTGGCTTGGTAGTTTGGTCTGCCCTGTTCCCATGATGCAATGGGCCAGGGACAGACTAATTTGCATGTAGCCAGGTTCTGAACTGGGATGGTGTAGTGAGCTAAAAAACGGTGCTGGATCAAGCCCTGATCTTTTGACTGGGTATGAGTGTTCTGTTTAATTCAGATGCTCTGTCCATCACCACCCCCTGTCATGAATCGTTTTGGCCACTATAGGAGTGGCAGGGTATGCTCAGACATGAGTACCTTGCTCACTGCACCATCAGGATTCAAGCAAGCCGGGCCGAAGACGGCTGCAATGCCAGAAACCGGTCCCCGGAAGCTTGTTTCCTTTCCAGTAAAGAATTGGCTTGGTAGTTTGGTCTGCCCTGTTCCCATGATGCACTGGGCCAGGAACAGACTAATTTGCATGTAGCCAGGTTCTGAACTGGGATGGTGTAGTGAGCTACAAAAGGTGATGGATCAAGCCCTGATCTTTTGACTGGGTATGAGTGTTCTGTTTAATTCAGATGCTCTGTCCATCACCACCCCTTTTCATGAATGAAGCCAAGCAGATCTGGTTAGCTACACGCAGCCTGATTTATCAATGGGGAGACAAGTCGGGGACGATGCTCCACCGGCTCTGTCAGGGTACGTTTCAGGCCCAGACGCTGCCCCGGATATCGGATCAGGAGGGTTCGCTGGTCACAGATCCCACGGCATTGGCGGAGGTCTTTGCCACTTATTACGCCAGATTATATGCCCCAAACAAATGTCTCTCCGCAGATGTGGTGGACAAATTCCTGGCAGATATGCCGCCGCACGCGGTCTCAGACGAGGTACGGGACCGACTTGACCTCCCCTTAACAGAGGAGGAACTAGGCACAGCTCTAGGCGAGCTTAATACAGGTAAGGCGCCCGGGCCCAACGGGTTTCCCAGCGAATTCTTCAAGAAATACCACCTACAGTTGGGAGCGCTCTATAGAAGAGTAGTGGAGGACGCAAGGGAGCGGGGCTGCCTTCCACCAGACTGGAGACACATGGAGGTGGTAGTCTTCCACAAACCTGGCCGTCCCCCTGAGCAGCATGCCTCATACCGCCCGATCTCCTTGTTGAATGTGGAGGCAAAGATTCTGGCTAAAGCACTGGCCAATCGCCTCCTACCTCACGTGGCCGATCTGGTCCACCCAGACCAGGCTGGCTTTATGCCCCAGATAGCGAGCAGACATAAAATACGAAGGGTGCATGTGGCGGTGGTCCGGAACACCGGGGTGCCTGCGGCGCTCCTGCTGGCTGACATGGACAGGGCATTCGATTACCTGAGCTGGGTTTACCTATTCGCCCTCTTGCCCCGTCTGAATCTGGGTCCCCGTTTTTTGTCGTATATACGGCTGCTGTACACCGACCTGACAGCCTCAGTCCGGATAGCAGGGGTCACCTCCCCTAAATTCAACATCGGGAGGGGCACCCGACAGGGATGTCCTCTTTCGCCCTATCTTTTTGCCCTGGCCATGGAGCCGCTGGCCGTGTGGGTCCGCATGGACGCGCAGCTACGGGGATTTGAATGGAATCAGAACTTATCTGACAGAATCGCGCATTATGCGGATGATGTCCTATTTTTTCTAGCAGACATTAACAGGTCAGGGCCAGGTATTATGGAAATTATGCAGATCTTTGGCGAGACCTCGGGGCTCTATCTGAACCCTAGCAAGTCCACCTTATGGGAGCTGAGGGGACGTGCGCGGGCGGGTGTTTGGGGCTCTGCGTTACATGTTGTAATCGGGGGGAATTAAATACTTGGGCGTCTTCATCTCCGAGGTTCCCGCGATTGCATGGGAGCGGAATGTTGTGCCGGTGTGGGAGCGGGCCAGAGCCGATATTAAAACGTGGTCCCGCATGCCGCTGACCATCTATGGCAGGTCTGCGATCTTTAAAATGGTGGCCCTCCCCAGATTACTATATCAAATGCAAAATCATCCGTATCCAATCCTCTCCTCATGGTTTCAGCAGGTCAATGCAGTACTCGGGCCGTTCCTCTGGGCCCGGGGTGCTGTGCGGGTCGCAGTGCGCACATGCTTTCTCTCCTCCTACTGTGGGGGCCTGGCGACGTCGGACATCCTCTCTTACTACCAGGCGTCTCATCTCCTCGTCCTCAATGACTGGTGGTACGGGGAGAGGAGAGACCCGGCGTATGCACTGGAACGCCTCTTGATGGGAAGACACTACCGCCTGGCACGCAGTTCGTTTTTCAGATCTGGAGGCAGGCCCTGCGGCATATGGGATGGTGGAATACTCTGACGGGTGAAACGCCCCTCTGGCGTAATGGTAGACTCCCCGGTTTGGCGGCACTCCAGGGCTTTGGGGGGCGGGATAGCATTGAAATTTCCACACTGGGGGATGTACTGGCGGGGGTGACCCTTAAGTCCTTTCAGGAATTAAGCCGGGAGTTTGATATGCCCCGAACCCAGTTCTTCAAATACCTTCAATTCCAGCATGCTCTCTCCCCATGTCTGGTGGGATTGGAATCGCTCCCCGAGTTTAGTCCCCTAGAAGCTAAGGTCTTTATGGGAGATATGGGGCCTAAAAAGACATCGCGTGTATATCAATCCCTGGTCACGCACTGTTCCCCCTCGCTGCAGAAGTTACGGGAATCATGGGAGGCAGATGTGGGTCCCTTGGAAGAAGAGGACTGGAGGGAGGCGTTGGCCGGGCCCCGGGGTGCCGCCATATGCATACACCTTTGAATCATACAATTCAAATACCTCCATAGGGTGTATTTCACTAGGCAACGATTAAGGTGGGCGGGTCTGATAGGCTCCCCGGACTGTCTGAGATGTGGGCGGGAGGTTGGGACATTTTTACATACGGTATGGAGCTGTCCTACACTGGCCTGATTTTGTAAAGGGGTATGGGACTGTCTTTCTGAAGTGCTTGGGTGGGAACTCCCCGGTACACCATAACTGGGCCTCCTTCATGTACTGGAAGGGGTGGGAGGGAACATCTACAAAAGACATCTGCTATTGTTAGGCCTCACCCTGGCTAATATGGTTGTGGCTAAAGCATGGAAGGATACTCGAGCACCTACGGCCGTAGCATGGAAGAGGGGGCCTGACTTTTGTATGGGTCTGGAAGAGCCGAAATTTGTTGCCCGGGGCTGCCCACGGAAACACTTCAAAATTTGGAAAAGGTGGGCTGATTTTAGGGGCCTATGGCTCGAGCCTCCAGTAGATCAAGATCCCCTGGTAGATGTGGGCTGAGACACTACAGATTTCCTGCTCCTGTAATTGTTGATTGACCATCTTGTTAAAAATTGGATTGTGGTTTACTGCTTGAAGCTTAAAAGTCCTGGAGCCGTCTCTGGGGTACAGAGACCTGCATGTTGTGTCCAATCATCAATAAAATATGTTTAAAAAAAAAAAGTGAGGAGAGAGAAGCATATTTGTCCTCATGGCATCTGCCTACACCTGGGGAGGTGTAGGATTCTGATGCATTCCCAAGTTTACGAATTGTTGTAAATTTGGGTATGTGTCAGAATCCATGGGTGTTGCGTGGTAACACCCACAGCACCACCCATGGTATACTTCTTTCACACAAAGTGCTGCCTGAAAAGGGCCTGTATTTATAAGGCCATGATGTTACGATGACTGCATAGTCACAGCCTTGTTAATTGCATAAGTAAATGGTTACTGTCTGTGTGATTAGATGAATGCATGAGTAGTGCCTTCATAGTTCAATGATTACATAATTTCTGTCTGCCTTTTTGCAAGAGTACATGTGTAGTGTCTAGGTAATTGAATAACTCCATGGATAGTGAATCACTGATTTCATGGTTGCATGACTAGTGGCTGGGTGATTGCATGAGTGCTTGAATACTGCCTGACCGACTGTGAAAGTACCTTCATTGCTGTTAGATACATAACAGTTGTCACTATATCTCTGACTCATTGGTTATCTCCTTCTCTCAGTATCAAACTACCTGTTTTACTCTATATATGCTTTTCTACTAAGCTATGTGGGAGTGAAGTCTAGATATATCATATCACACATGATATATAATTGCATACATGGGTCTCTGGTAGCATACATTGCTTCGTTACTGAGCAAGCACATGCATCAGTAAGTTTCTAAAGTGTAAAACAACATTTAAAAAATGTCAAAGCACAAAACCTTTTGTGAATAGCATACCTACATCATATCTCAAATACTTCTTCTGCTTCTAAAACATATATTCAGAATTTCTCAAACAAAAGTTACACTCCAGAGGAAGGTAGCACAAGAACTCTCAAGGCATTCTGCACTATTAATCCTCCTCAATTTTGAACAGACCATATTTAAAGAAAAAAACTCCACCTCACCATATACATTACATTTTCATCAGCCTTACTGAACATGGAGCACCATGTAAATATATATGTGATTTATTACTAGATATACACCTTCAAGCCATCTTTCCAAAAATATATACATCTCTGCATCTTTAACTAAACTCAAAAGTCCCACCGTATATATAGCTATGTGCAACCACAAGATAGATATCTCACCATCTAAGCATATGCAAAGCGCTCATATAAGTTAAAAAGCACAATGACAAACACTTCCCAATATATATCTAACAAGTATTACTTCTTTCTAATTCATAAATAGGCAGACAAATGCTCATCTTTTATTTGTGACTACACTACTCCTGTTTATTATTGTTACTTAAAGTACTACAACTCCTAGAATGCAAATAACCGATGTATCTCTTCTGTACATGATGTTTAGACATTTAAAACATTCTTACTTCCTCCTTGCAAATTTCCACAATACTATACTATTATTTTACAACAAAGTACACATTGTAATAAAGAGGCACTCATTCATTTTCTCTTACTTTCCAAAACATTCACCACTAACCTCTTAAACACATACCCTCTAATAGATACAGTTCATCTGATATATGTTTTCATATCACTGTGATACTCTTTTTGTATTCAAAACTCCCATATACATCTTCAGTTCTAATGTAATTTTTATGAAGGATTAAAAAGTAATGTACATACCGGTGAATTCAGTTTGTAGATTATACTGTTGGTTTAGCTCTGTCTGGATAGTTTTGACACTGTTAGGATTTGTAAAAACTAAGCACAAGAATGGTACACCACTCTCATACAAAGCAACCATGAAAGGGCAACCTCTTCAACTTTCAACTCTGTGATCATGAGAAAGTCAGCAAATGAAATCATGTCTTTCATTTTAGACTACACTATATCCACTGGTGAATGGTTAGTATCTGTTAATCCTTTCCCTCCCTTTCAAAAAGAGTTTCTATGGCAGGACCTGGAGGTGAGGATTAGGCCTTTTCTTTCATCTTTATTTGATCGGCAGCCTTTCAATAACACATAAACACAACGGTCCAATCAGGCGGCTCCTGCCTTCTCATCTGGGAATGACCCTCGCTGGACCCCCTCTTTCTTCTCTGTTGACAGCCAGTGTCAGTTAAGTGCCTCTATGACTCTTGGTGAATCTTTACTGTCTGACATGAAATGTGTGCCTTAATCTAACTGGCTTGTTTCCGTTGCAGCCGTGAAGCTTCTGCTTCGTGTTTAAGACCCCGGGAGCGCTTTGTCGCTTCTAAGCAGCCGTAATTTCTCTCCTCAGATTTTGCGTCTGATAAACCGGGCAGAGTGTGCAGTGGTCCGCCGGCCACCAGATGGTGCGCCTCCTTCATCCTTTTCTAGGACATTGCGACTAATCTCATGCGTGGGTCGGCAAGCGCATCAGTTTCAAGACTGCCGTGCGTCTCCGTCTGTGTCTCTCTGAGTGTCAGTTTCTCGGCCAGCCTGGTTGTATTATTATACCCCGCAGGGTCAGGATTGCGGGCGATTGCTCCTGCTGAGTGGCAGACATTAGATGCTGTTGAAGTTGAAAGCCCACTGATTTAAAGGGCATATGTCTGCGTGGGCCACCTAGGCCATTTTAACCCTGGGGGTTGGAAGTGTGATTGCCCTAGTAATAAGACGCATACTGGGGTTTAGCTTTAAAGTTGCTTGCCCCTCCCACATCCCACAGATTTTGCCCTTTCCCCTAAGAGTTTCCTGAACCTTTTGGCTAATCCAAGCTGCACTGATCTTTCTTACCTGGTGGATTTGGTTCACAGATGCCTGCAACCCCTCGCACCAAGGGAAGACCTTCCAGGGCCCTCAGCCCCCAAACCTCCAGAGCAGCCCGCCGCTCCCCCAGAGGCGAATCCCCGCAAACGCCCCCACCAAGAGGACGTGGACCTGAACGCCTTCAACCGGCTAAAGCAGACGTTCTTAGGAGCCAAGCTCCTGCCCCTCCAACGGAATCCTCCAAAGACCTTCCACCACCGGAGGATCAGGGTTCGGCCTCATCTACCCAACCCTCTGATGTTTTCCCTGGAGGTTCTGATGGCGATTCGGATCACGATTGACCCTGGCGCGCCTCCAAGTCTCCTCTACCGGAAAATTGCCAGACGACGGATCCTTCCAGTGATCCCCAATCAGATCTCCTAGATCCTGAAGAGCTTCTTCATCCCCGTTCCTCGGAATGGGGATCCCTGTGAGAAAGTGGCTAAGTATATGGTAGGGAGGTTGCAGAAGCCATAGGACCAGGAAGTCTGTTCCCACCTTAGGTCGGAGTGCCCCTGTCCTTCACTAGAGGGTAAGCTAGCGGTCACCCCGGAGATCGATGCCCGGATAGCAACCTTCCACATGAAGGATCCGAAAAAAGGAATTGACTGCTCTTGGCGGGCTTGCCAAGATAAGCTCATTTATGTCACAGGCCCTTTAGTGAAGATTTTCGATATGGCGGAGGATGCTAAGGTGTCCGCTGTTCTCCATTCCCCAGATGTTCTCTCCAGTTGGGCTCAGAGAGCAATTATATTCCTTGGCAACGCCAACTGCATCATTTCCACGGAAAGGCGTAGATCATTGCTAATTAAATTTGATCCCAAGCTAGGGGAATTAGCTACATCGGAGGCGGACCAGGTAGCCCAAGGGGGTATCTTCGGCGACCCATTTGTGAAAGAACTTAGTTTGTTTCTACATTCAACTCATTGGACAAGGCTCAATCCACGGTAAAGTGCATCTTTAAGGCTCGGGTTTTCAGCGGGCCGGCCATGGTGAGGAGCACTCGGCCAGCCGTTCCTCTCAACCCGCCTCCGGCTGAGGACAACAATCACAGAGGGGACAGTGGCAGGATCCTTCATGTTATGGAGAATTCTATCCTACCAGAGGCCGCGGTAGTCACAAGGGACAGCGCAACGGCCCTCGAGGAGGTGCGACCTCCGGATCCCACAGTAAGTTTGGAGCTTATCTCAGGCTATTGCTTGGGGGCAGACTGGCACAGCTCCTGGACAACTGGAAGGTCGTTACGACCGATGTATGGGTGCTCCAAACAGTGCAGGGGTTCCAGATGGAGTTTTACAGTTCTCCAATTCAATTCTTCCCTCTGCCCTGCTTCATTTTTCAGGCAGAGTATTCGACCTGATCGATCAGGAGGTTCTAGACCTTTTTATGAAGCGGGCTATTCGGCGATCTTCGCCTCACCCCAGGGTTTTTTTAAGCAATTTGTTACTGGTACAAAAACAAGACAGGGTTCAGCGTCCAGTGATAAATCTCTGGGGATTCACCGAATGGTTGGTCTAATGCCACTTCAACTTCAAGATGGAGGGCATCCATCTTCTCTGCGACCTTCTGCTTCCCAACGATTGGATGGTCCACCTCAACCTAAAGGACACATACCTTACAGTCCCTATTTTTCCTCCCCATCATCGGTTTATCCAGTTTCAGTGGCAAGACCAGACTTTCTAATTAACCTCTATTCCCTTTAGCCTGTCGTCGGCACCTTGGTGCTCCACCAAGGCCCTGCACCCGGTAGTGGAGAGATTGCAGTCTCAGGGCATGCGCATGATTGTGTATCTTGACGACATGCTCTTTATGAACCAGTGCCCCCGATTGTTGTCACAACAGCTATGGTCAGCAGTGACACTTCTCTAATCTCTAGGGTTTTGTAATAAACCAAGCAAAGTCCAGTCTCCTTCCCATGTAGTCAATGACCTTCCTAGGGTTTGTGATCCACTTGGTGGAGTCCACTCTGAGTCTCCCTTCCAGGAAGATGGCGACGATCCGCAATGAAGTGCAGCAAATTTTACAGAAATCCCAAACCTCGCTCCGCAGCATCATGAGAGCATCGTGTCGGCCTCGATCCAAGTGATCTTTCCGGGGCCCCTGCATTTTCTGGCCCTTCATAGTCTCAAGGCGTCCCACTTGCGCAGGGGTTTAATGTACGCCCAACGGGTCCCCCTTTCAGAGGAAGCAAGGGAAGTATTGCAGTGGTGGTTTTCCCACCTGGAAGACTGGAACGTCGAAGGGGAATTAATTCTGTATTATTTGGAACAATGTATCTTGTGGTTGTTTTGAATTGTAAAGCACTAATTTGTATTATACACATGTAAAAAAATTATATATTTAGTTATCAATTGTCTCAAATATCTGAATTAAGTTTATAATCATAATAAAATAAAAGAAAAATATTTTCATACAAAGTTCAATTAGGCATTGACTTTATTACTTTTAGCGTTCACCAGTATGATGTAAATATATGCACATAACCCGGTGCTAATTTCCTTCTTTCTAAAAAAGCCTGGAACGTCGAGCCATCTTTGGTTCCCAACCAGACCTGGTAATCAAATCGGATGCCAGCAGTGACGGCTGGGGTGCCCGTTGTGGAGAGTTCACAACAGGCGGTGTCTGGTCCGCAGAGGAACATTCTCTGAATATCAACTGTTGATGGCAGGAGCCTTCATGGTTCGATGTTGGACCAAGGATCGGGCCCAATCCTGTGTCCTTTTAAAGATGGACAACGTGACGGACGTCCGCTATATCAACTATCATCAACTGCCCCGGTGTTCCAGCTGGAGACCAGATCTGGGAGCAGTGGCCACAGATGCCTTCCTACAGAACTGGTTTAAAGAAAACAATGGTTCAGGGTTGGCCTCAATAGGTCCAGAGCGAGAAAGATCCCAAAGGGGGAAAACAATTTTAAACTAGACAATTAATCAGCAGGGGAGCAAGGATGTAGGGTAACATAGGTAATGTATAAATGATAGATTACATTTTTACTTTATACATTGGTCTGAGTTGGTACTTTAGATTATTATCAGGTGCTCACATAAAGTGAAGAAGTGTGTAAAGTGACAGGGTGAAGGTGAACTAAAAGCATAACATCACATTGACAACAAGAATGGAACTCCACACACCTCGGAATATTACTCACGATGACACCCCTCCCCGTGATGTTCCTCTCTTCTTTTGTTAGGTGGATATCCTTTTACCCATCTGTATTGAAGTGTACAATTGGAGCGATCCTCTGTATTGTATTTCTTGCTGATATGTTTTTTTAAAAAAAAGCATTATAAACAAATAAGAATGGAACTCCACATAAGTATGTACATTGAAGGGGGTTCCTGTTGTGAGGGTAGACGGCGTTTCAATCTTTTAATTATTTAAGACCATCTTCAGGACATGTAGTGAGCAGTCTGGACCTAGATTAAAATAAGGTATGGTTACAGTATGTCCCTACGTCAGCACTCTATGTAGTGAGTACGTGCTCCCAGTGTGCTTGTGGTAAATCAATTAAAACACACTCTCATTCACATAAAGACACCATTGTTTACAGCATGGGGGCCCAGTGAGGTTGGGGGAGGGGGGTTGGGGGGAAGTGGAGGAGAGGAAGAGGCCTTATGTGGGGCAGAATTAATTTAATGCTTTTTGGCATGTTTCTAATAGACTTACTCTTGTACTGGATTCACTATCCTGGGGAGTGGAGTGTTAGTTACTGTTGGTTTGGGCAGATCTCGGTGGGTAAGAGCATTAGTCAGTGCCCACGTGTGTACTATGCTGTATGCAAACAGGCATGGTGGCTACTCACTGGGGTAACAGCTGGGATGGCGACAGGTCGGTACTATTTTGGTCAGGGGCAGCATGAGTCTTGAGAGCTTGCAAGGATCTGAGCTGCGGGAGTAAGATCAGGTCAGTAGGCATAAAATTAGTGCCTGGATACTGTAGTGATGGTGATCTCATGTCGCTTACTTATTTATGCTGGATTATAGGTGAGGTCCAAAGTGGCGTCACAGCAAAGATATTAGTAGCCAGTATGGATCCTGGCTGAGCACGGGCTGTGAGAGAAAGGCAGAGTCAATATTTATTTATGAGAGCAGCGCTTGGCACTATGGACGGTGGTTGAGGGGCGTGTGCCGCTTACATATTGCTGGTGCAATTTGTAGGGAGGTCATTGAGGGCTTGGAAAGAGATCTGTGCTGCGGGGGTGAGAGAAAGTGCATCTGGTGTCAGCCTTAGAAACGGCGTTAGGAGTGGTTATTTCAGAGATTGCTTACTAGGCCTTATGCGCGGGCACTTCAGGGGGCCATAAAAGGAGAGAAGTCCTAGTCGTTGCACCAGCGTTATACTGGGAAATAAGCAACGCCAAAACTAATCAGGGTACAGTGCAGTGAACAGTCAGGTACATTGAGTTGTACCGCGTTACTCACAATCTGTGTTTAAGCCACTTGGACGTTGACCGATTGTGTACGAATTAATTCAAGACCCGAGGGTTAGAGGTTATTAAAAAACACCTTAATAACTGACCAGCACCGCAGTCAGCTGAATTCACTATCACACTACTTGAGATTGCACTCACCCAAAATTATTTTCTGTTTCAAGAACACCTACTATAGACAGTGCACAGGCACTTCGATGGGAGCAATTTTTGCTCCCAATTTTGATATTCTATTTGTAGATGATATGTAAACTAACATCATCCTCAGTGCCACTAATCCATACCGTGAAAAAATCAGCCTATGGCGGAGGTACATCGATGATGTGCGCATGATTTGAGATGGGGACCAAAATGAACTCAAACTCTTTTGTGAGTGGCTGAACAACACCCAGCCAGACCTTAGGTTTACATTCCACTATAACTGTAAGGTAGACTACTTGGACGTCACCATTAAATGCCTTAATGGTGAACTATACACAACCCTTTTCAAGAAATCCACTGAAAGGAACATCCTGCTAGAGTACCACAGCGCACATCCAAGGGCACTAAGAGATGGCCTTCCCTACGGTCAATTTCTCCGCATTCGGCGTGATTGAAAATTCAAGTAAGAGTTCTTTCAAGAAGCTGAGATACTATGCAAGAAACTGACAGCTAGAGGCTACCCTAGACAGTTAGTCAAACGCGCGATGAAAAGGGCCTGGTATTCACACCGAGAACATCTACTCCAAACACGAGAGAAAACACCTCTATCCAGAATCGCGTGCGTTACCACATTTAACTCAGTTAGTAATAGATTGACCAAACTAGTAAAAAAACACTGGTCAGTCCTGGATCCATTAGAGTTCAACACAGGAATGCCCCTTTTCTCATTTAAACGTGGCTGCAACATAAAGTGTAGGATGTATGACGTTTCAACGCATGTTTTTACAACGCATGACATTACGACGCAGGTTTTACAACGCAAGTCGTTACAACCACTTGCGTTGGGGGTGCTGGATAGTGAATAGTTTAATTTACTATTCCAACTCCAGTCCCCGTGGATAGTAGGGAAGGTGTTGGATAGTAAATTAAACTATTCCCTATCCTAGAGCGCCCCCCAGCGCAATGCGTTGTAATAACTTGCGTTGTAAAATATGCCTCGTAATGGTAGTGCGTCGTAAAAGTTGCGATGTAAAGGATGTTCCCCTAAAGTGTAGTGTAGTTCCTATATTCCCAATAGGCTCTGCGCATTGGAATAATATATCCTGCAGCTTAGACGTAGGACTTATGTCGACTAGGTCTCTGCCAAATATATTAGACTTAATTGTGAGTGCCAGCTAGCTCAGAGGTCACTAGAAATTTTCTCAAAAGTACAAGAAGGGATTAGTCTCTAACAACCATATAACATGACAACTTTGTTTCCCCAGAATGAAACGTATCTCTAGAGTCGCGGAAACAATAGACGGCTATTTCACTCAGTCTGATGTGCATGCTTCGTTTCACCAGAGTTGCTCAGAAATAGAGAGACGGGCGTTTTCAATAAAAGTATTTATTGAACAGTCTTATTTCTTAAGCATAAGAAATGCACTGCTACAATTGAAATGCTAGTTAAGAAGTACAATGCATATAATACGAATAGTATTATGAAATAGGACTGCAAGAGCATGATATGGTTTCTAAGCCATAAACATAGAATACATAAAATGCATAAAATACATACAGTGATAAAATAGTGGCTAAAAGTACTCAACTGGTGCTTCTAAAATACGCCTACCCCGGTGTACCTAACCTAAGTCTAGTACGAGGGAGGAGTAAGTGTGGTGTAGCTTAAGTCTAGTAATTTTCTGCCAAGAATCTGTACCAAGAATTCTCTAAGGGTCTAATCAGCTCCGTACCTTGGTTTTAGAATGATAGAGGTCTTGTATCTCTCTCTCAGTACTCGATCTCCCAGCAACCCGCAAGGGTAGCCTGGAAACACCGGAGCTGGATTTCTCGGCAAGAGAAAAGACAGCATCTTCTCAGTGCGTCAGTTGGGGGGTCGGCTTCCTTCGGCACTTGCAGCAGCAGGGCGTCAGGGAAAGTAGTTAGTTGATCTGCTCCTAAACCACTGTGTGTTTGACTGGGCAAATGTAGGCATATTTATACTTTGAAGGTGCAGAGTTTGCCGTAAGATTGGACATAATATCGTCACTAGTGCCTCAGTTCCTTGAAAACTCCAGGAGTTCTTTGATAGATTAGTATTCAAGCAGGGGGAAGTCACTGACTGCTGAAGGCTGGTTTTTCCAAGAAATCATTGTGGATTCTCGGCGTTTAGTGGAAGTAGCAATGCCGTATTTGGGCTGCATAGGCTAAGACTAAATAAGGAAATGATTCCTATGCCTATATAAGGATTGGGTGAATTATACCTATATATGGGCATGAATCGGGAAAATTACACTAGGGTCCTAGATTCCCACATAACACCCACTCCACAATTATTAAGTTCAATAACACCTACGCACTGAACATATCTAAAGCAAAGTGTTCACAATCCCACCCGAAAATACAAAAATGCATTTGAATAGGCTTGTTCACATGAAAGGAGTATATACTGTATGCAAAAGTTATAGGCGTCATCTGAAATCAAGCATAAATCATGAGCATATATTCTCTCATTAAATAAAACGAAAGTACATTCATCAACTGATACCTGAAATCTGTCCCATAGCATAAGTTTTTTTTTTTTTTTTTTTTTTTATTAAAACAGTTTTTATTGCAGTTGGTATAGCATACACAGCTGGTTGGAGCCTACAGCCCTGAGGCCGGCAGCGTGTGATAGTGGTAGACAGATAAAATAGTACACAGCCTTCATGCCGACATCCCGGGGGCTCGGCGGCAAGTATATAACAGGACAGAATGCTATAACCAAATACGTGCCCGTAGTAAACATGAATGAACTGTTTGTTGTTTTCTTGTTTTTGTTGTAAAATAAAGACAATAGATAACATGAATACGGAAGGAAAAAAGAAAAACAGAGTCAAATAAGAGTCACATTTAGTCCAATATACAGGAGTCAATACCTAATGCAGATATATCAGAGATTAGCGTAGGAGTCGACCTACGGGTCCGTTACGTAACATAGCCAGTTCAGCCGTAGGAGAGTCACAGAGTTCACCCCTATAGACATTCCAGTGACCCCACTTCTTGTCCCAAACCTTAGGGCAACCCCGAACCTTATACACCGTCTTTTCTGCTATCATGCACCTGTCCATCTCGGCCACCCAACCCACCACCAGCAGTCCGTCCTGGGAGCCCCACTTCATTGCAATGGAGCGTTTAACCAGCAGAAAATCCAGTGCCGCCCAATGCAGTTCTTGATCGTTAAGGTCGTTGGCTCCCCAGATATCGAGGCCACAAGGCCTAGGCAATGGTGAGAGTGGTTTGCCCAGTGAGTCACTCATTTTTCTGACAACGCTGCTCCAGAACCGTTGCACCCTCGGGCAGTCCCACAATATGTGGAAAAAGGTGCCAGGTAAACCACAGCCCCGCAAGCACAGTGGGTCGGGCCGTCGCCTGAGTTTCGCCAGGGTAGGAGCGGACATGTATGCCATATACAAAATCTTCAGTTGTATCAATCGGAATCTGTGGCAGATAGCCGATTGTCTAGGGGTCATGAGGGCCGAACGCCAATCTTCTTCATCTAGTGGGCCCAAGTCTGCTTCCCATTTGGTCCGCAGTGCCTGGAAGGAGTTGGGAAGATTATTGCAGAGTTTTCGATAGGTGTAGGAGATGGCCTTCTCAGGGAGGGGTTCAGACAGTAGCCTGTCTTCCAGGGGGGAGATAACAGGAATGGAGGAGAGGTCAAGAATAGCGGTCTGGATGGCGTGTGTGATTTTTAGGTATCGAAAAAATTCTGTGGATGCAAGGGAATATTTAGTCTGGAGGACACTGAAAGACAAGATGGTACCCTTCTGAACAAGGTCTCCCACCTCCGAAATCCCTATCAGGTCCCATTTGTCGAACCCCCGGGAAAAACAGAGGAGGCCGAGGCGCTGCGATGACCACAGGGGGGTAGCATTAGTGAGGGTGTCCGCCCAACCCAAACACTTATTGGCTCTATGCCATAGCGCAACTGTGTGGGCCATGGGACCAACATATCGACGTTTAGTGGGTTTACTGTAGAGGGCCCCCAGATATCCCTCACGTCCTGTTTGGCTTCTGTCGAGGAGGAAGGCCGGATTGAGCGGCTGGCCATGTATCCAGTGATTAACGGCCACTAATTGCGACGCCCAATAGTAGAGGCGGAGGTTGGGTAAGGCAATGCCGCCATCGTACCAGCCTTGAAAGAGCTTACATAGGGCAATCCGAGCGGCCTTTCCGTCCCACAATAAGAGACAGAGTTCACTTTCCACCATTTGGAAATAAGAGTCTGGAATCAAAAAGGGACAATCCTGCAAGACATACAGAAAGCGCGGAAGAGCCAGCATTTTGAAAAGCGCCGCCCTACCTGGAAGGGAGAGTGGGAGGGAGCGCCAATGGGCAACGTCGTTATGAAGCCTGCGCAAGGGGCCCAACAAATTATGTTCATGGAAGATCTTCAAGTCAGGTGTGACATAGATACCGAGGTACTTGAAACCGTTCGTGGCCAACGCGATGGAAAACCCCCGGGGCAGCCGAGGAGGGGGGCCATGCAACAAATATAGTGTGGACTTAGTCCAATTGATCGAATAGCCCGAGTATTTCCCAAACTTGGTGAGGACATGGAACACACTGTTAATGGAGGACCGGGGGGAAGAGACATAAAGCAGGATGTCATCAGCATAGAGGGAGATCTTGTCCGTGACTTCGTCATTCCATTGGAGACCTTTGATAGAGACGTCCAATAGCATAAGTTTTTAACTGTGTTTGTTTTCGAGGTTGAAGCCAAATATTGTCATTTTAGGAAGTTCAAACACAAAATCTTGTTCTCTAAGAATAGTTCTACTTTAAGCATATTATACTCTGCCAAAAGTTCTATTTTGGAAAAAGTTCAAATTAGTGGTTTGTTCTGAAAAATGAAGACCGAATTGCAGAGTTCAGGGAACGCTGTGTGAAATTATCAAAAGGTATTCTCAGGAGAGTCAGGAGAAAACATCAGATCATCTAGGCTGGCAAAGAAACCGTCTACTGTGGTAGATGAAAGTGGAACCACTTCAGTTAGCAGATCAAAAGTGCAGAAGTGTGGATCATCGCCATCAGCGTTTGATGCATTAGCAATGTCCGTAGTAGATGGTACCTGTATGCCTGTAGTTTCTCGTATCTCACCCTCAGTTAGACTTGCCAGTGAGACTTCAATGAATGCCGTCATCAGAATAGGCGGCCGTTGGGGCAACACGATGCACGTTACTGGACCTAGCAATGCGTCAACATCCGATGGCAGTACTGATGGAAGTGTAAGACAAATGTCCAACACGCATTCCTGTCCGCAAAGCAGGCATCGAAGAAGAGGTAAGATGCAATCTTGCCAGATTGGTCTGAACAATAGAAACCCGGTTGTGTTCAGATCTCTTAAACGAGCCAAGCCAAGAATCTGTGAAATCCTCTCACGATACCTCATGTCAAGGAGGCATTGTTCCATGGTAGTCTGGGTGTTGCTGGTGGCTGGACTTGCCATATAGGAGCAGAAGGAATAATAATTCCTGCTACTAGTCCCAAGATGAGAGGCAGGCCGCCGAACACAGAGTGCACGAAATTTGGAAAAATACCAAAGACTACTTCAAATGGTGTTAACAGTCCCGAAAAAATCGTCTTAAATACATGTGTAATAACGCTGGTATCAGACATGTTTAAGATTTGACTTAACATTTCTGCAAAATGTACTGGGCAGTTTGTTGATAATAATGCATGTATCTCTGCAGAAGACCTTGCTACTTGCAGATCATACGTTTCTCTCGACGAGGTCAGTGTCACATTTTTTTGTAAAAGAATGGCTTTCATTCTGCTTAAAGTATCAATTAGTATAGAAGAGATATTCAGTGAAGGCCATAAAGCCGTCTCCCTTCCTGTCTCACTTTTTAGATACAATACTTGCATACAACAAGTGACCGTGGATGACACAGTTACAAGATAACTTTTTCCTGGCAACATGCCACAACAGCTGTGATCGTTGAGCATAACGTAGCTGCCTTTGAATAGCTGCCTGAAAATCTGTACTATCGCTGTGGAGGGCGAACCGTGCAGGTGGCAAGAGAGGTTATTTGCAGAACCGTTGCAGGCTCCATACAAATTAATACCCTGGCACGAAAGTCTACCACTCAGTGAGTTTTTACAATTCTTACCACTAAGGAATACTTCATGTCCACCATTCCAACATCTGTGTGTGTATGGTAAAACCCAGGTCGACTTAATGTATTCTTTACCCAACCTTTCATACAGGCCCGCTGGTATATGCTTCAGACAATATTGAAACAGGAAAGACGTCACTGGTATCGTAATGGTGCCATGAATTATCCATTCAATGAAAGGTTTCTCAGAAACTGTTAATTGTAATCTTTCGAGTTTTTCAATGATCAGCATAGTATAGTCTGCTCCTCTTTGTGCCAAAGAGATTTTTTATCTGTGATGTTAAATACAGCAAACAATGACGTGGTATTGATTAGATGCCATGGCACATAGCCTGAACGCAGATTTTGCAACGTCCAGCCTAGCAGCATGATACAACGTAATTGGGACTGGCCATGTTGTAACATTAACAAGCCTTGTTCTATGATGTCAATGGCAGATGACACGATGCTGTCCAAAGAATACATTCTGGAGGACAGAGTTGTTAACCCATTGTCCACTACAGAGAGGCTTTTTTCTAAATTTATACTATTAATTTCTCGTATTCTTTCTGCAGTTTCCATTTGCGTCACTTTCCATATTTCGTTGTATGCCGCATATATTCCGGCCTATATGAAACGTTTTTGCAGCGGTTTGCAAGGCCCCATTAAGAATTCTCGCAAATCATTGCTTTCTTTAAGTAAAGATAAGTGTTGTTTAATTTCTGGAAGTGTAGATTTTTGAAGCCACTCAAGGCACAGCTTTCCTACACTGTAAGTGGTTACTATCCGTGGATGTTGTCCCTGGGAATATCTTGGATCTGGCCTACTCATTTTGAACCCCTGTGTTTTTCCCAGGAATCTATCATGACAGTTATTAGTGTCTGTGGCCCAGATTAACCATTTTTTCCATTCACCATTAGTTCTGTTCTGTTTTAAAATATAGGGTACGTCTACCTCCTCTTCTGTAGCATTTTCACTGTCAGATGTAGGTTTAGGTATAGACGGTTTATTTAAATCTTTTATCTTAGCTAGGCCAAGACAAGAAGTTTGTTGAACAGTGTCATTTAAAAACATAATTTGTTCTGGTATAATGCAGGCTCTGAACAGGGCTTCTAAACCTTGCACCTGCCAGTCTTTTGTGCCCCAGACAGTTTTTGTCTCGATGTTGTCTTTCCAAAAGTCAAAACCTAATGTAGACAGCTGAGCATAAACGTTTGCAGAATAAATTTGTTTAGTATTGGTCAACATTGTTTTCATTCCTGTCTTGTTCTCATTTTTGAAATAAAACATTTCTGGATTTGTAACATTAAACCCTGTGAAGAATGGAAACTTTTCATAGAATGTTTTTGAGCTGCCTTTTGGCGGCGTTGGACAATGTTTCCATTGATTGTAGTGAAACACATTTCTAGGGCTTGCAGATTTATGCAAATAATGGTGACCATAATGATTAAAACAATACATTTGTTCATAATCTGATGACCCTTCTAAGTAGTCATGTTCTGTAAATTTAGCTAACATTTCTAAATCTTTCATCATGTTGTTAACAGTCTCAAAGTCCCAATCATCAGGAAATTTACTGGGTGCGACAAAGTCACTCAAAGAAACCTTAAACTGATGTGAAATCTTCAATAATTCCACCGGACCATAGATGTCATAATTAGTTCTGTCCCATGCTATACCCCCAGGTATAGGAACGGCTGTGATGTTCACTGCTGACAGGCCTCTTCTTTCACGATGAGATGATTTGTAAGGTTTCAGGACCAAGTTGATTTTCTTACTTGCTGTGTCCATAGTATTATATTTTCCATCAATCATCCTTCCCAAGCTTAACACTAGTACGAGCCAGAGCAGGAGGAAAAATATACCTAATCCAATCCAAAATTCAACCCATGGTGAAACCAGATATGTTTTTTCCAGTAGATGAAGGAGTTCTGTTACTTTTTCCTTTAAGTTTTTCTTTGCTGGCTTATCCTCAGGTTCACTGGGATCCTCAGAAAAGTTATCGAAGTTGATAAAGTAGCCAGAAGCAGTTCTGTCAATTGTTGGTATTTCATCAGGATTACTTGAAATCACTGGAGCTGTCTCTTGTCTCGCCATGTTTGTATAGTCAGATGTCAGATGTCACATCATTGTAGACAGGCGTGTCTTGACGAACTGTTATTTGAGTTTCCAGAGGTACAAGTTCCATAGTCCTTCTTTTCGTACTGCAGGTTCATCAAAAGTGATAAGTCTTTCAGTTTGAACCTCTTGGATTGTAGCAAGATTTGGTCGTCTGCTACTTCTCGGGAGTCCACTGGGCCTACTATTATTATTATCAGCCACATGATTGTGGTTTGACCAGGTCGATGGATACAACTCTGTTTGCCCTCTTACCAGAAAGGGGCGGTAGTACTACTGATCTTGTTCCGTGGATGGCCAATACAGGTACTGTTTTTCTGTAAGAAGGTCCAAATTCCTTCTTTACCGCGATTTTCTCCCTGACCAGATCCCCAATCTTTGGAATCCAGACAGGCCTTGCTGGGACAGGTGGTTTTTCTTCAGTGGGCGTTTGCTTCTGTATTGTATTACTCAGACTTCTTCTTGTTGCATTTAAGTCCTATAAAACAGTCAAACGATCTTTGACATCAAAGGGTTTTTGTTCCACCACTGAAGCCTGAGAATCGAGGTCTTCGGTTATCATTCTAGTACCAAACATCAGTTCATACGGAGTGACTCCACCCAGAGAATTTCTTGGCAGATTGTTAAGACTACGTTGGACACTTATTAGATGTTTGACCCACCCATCACCCGAACCTAATACCTTAGCTGTTATGGATTGCTTTATGTCACGTTTTTTTCTTTCCACTACCGCATTACCCTCAGGATGGAAGGGACTAGAATACCGCAATGCAACGGCTAAGCTGGCCATGGCCTCCTTGTAAGCTCGAGAGCTAAACGCAGGGCCCTGGTCAGAATGTAGCGTGCCAATTGCGTATGTGCCGATAAAGACTCGCAAATCCTTTATAACAGTTCTGGCGTCAGCCGAGCGCTGGGGCCATATCCAAATAAATCTTGTGCAGGAATCCACTGCGACCATTATATATTTATAGTTACCATCCCTTTGTAAGGGACCACAGTGGTCCAGATAAACACACGCTAGCGGTTTATCAGAAATCAGAAGGGGCGTCTGTGCAGGTCGCTTCACTGTAGAAACTTTCATTTTTTGGCAGATTTCACATTCTAGAACATAGTTTCTAGGTTGTTTCCTCATACGCGGCCACCTTTATCTCTGTTTTAATAATGATACTGTGGCGGAAACTCCTGCGAGCGCAGAGGCCAGTCCTTCATGTGCTGCAACGATTAGTCCAAACCTATGTTCCATGTTTGGTATTGCCCTATCCCCCACTCCAGGGATTCGAGCAAAAGGAACATTATTCGCATCAGTTATATATGAGTACTTTATTGGAAAGCCTTTCAGGAGTGTCTTACTACTGCCTTTAACTGAAGCAGTGAAAGCTTGCATTATGTCTATTTTTGTTTTTGACCGAGTAATCGCAGCTACGGAAGCCATTGGCACAGCTGCCTTCGCGGCTTCATCAGCCAATGAATTCCCTGCAACGTGAACGCCATCACGTTGATGACTCAGTGTATGAATCACGTGAGTCTTTTGTAGTTCTTTCTGTAAAAGAACTACTTGTTCCAAAAGCGTTTTATGCTTAATTGTGCCACCTTTTGCATCTTTGAAACCGTTTTGAACCCAGTTCTGTAGATACTCATTATAAGATTGTACGCAGTAAAACGAATCGCACACTATTAGTGTGGGGAATTCGCGATCTGTATTTTCAAGCGCCATCTTGAAAGCCTGTAGTTCAGCTCGCTGAGCCGTACAGTCTCCGAGTGCTTGAGTTTTAGTGACCATAGGTCTGAATTTACCTTCGCGCCAACGACCTTTAACGATCGCTCACGCAGCACTATAAGCTTGTTTACCCCCAATTGCGGGCTGTGCTGATCCTTCTGTATATATTATACAGCCGTAATGTTCTAGAGGCAGAATTTTGGTCGGCAGAGGACATTCGTATTCGTATTGTAGGAATTCTTGTGTCTTCAAGTAGGGGTCAAAAACGTATTCAACGTCTGTTGCAGCAAGAGAGTTAACCCATTGTATCCATCTTGGATGTAAAGCTTTTGCATTTGGAATGCTCGCTTTCGTCACTGCCTCTAAGGCAGGTACAGGTGTAACGATCAATATGCGTTTACCCTGCGAGAGAGCTCTCTCTCTTGCTACTGCAGTTTGAACCGCTGTCAGAATTTTTTCTGAAGTGAACTTCATTTCAGCTTGTGTGTACAAGTGTGATTTGTATGCAATTGGTACCTTTTCAACTTCATTAAAGGTCAGGTATATGAACCCGTGTTTCCCTGGGATGAAACGGATCACGAGATTGCGCGCATTTGTTGCGTGTATCTAATTGTGTTTTTGCTAACATGTCTGTTTGTACTGAACGCAAAACTTCCGTATGTTTCTGAATCCAATTTGTTGGTTTGAAATCAGGTTTGATTAGTTCGTAGAGAGGTTTAACCCTTTCTGCGTAATTTAGAACATAAGTTCTTCCCAAATTCAGGAAACCTAGAATTGACTGTAAGTTTTTCAGCGTCTTTGGAGGTTGGAACAGCGCACATTTCTCAAGAAAGTTTGCTGCCAGGCTTTTGCCTTCACTTGACAACTCATATCCTAAGAATAGGACGTTGAGGTGGGCAATTCATGATTTCTTAAAATTGAATTTGTACCCTTCAGAAGCGAACCCAAGTATTATGGTGTTCACTCTTTTCAAGTGCACGTCCAAATCATCGTCTGTAAGATATATGTCATCGACATAAGATAATGCCTCATCATCGTACATTTGTAGTATTTCTGTTACTCTGGCTGAAAATAACCCTGGACTATTCTTGAATCCCTGGGGGAGACGGCAAAATTGTCCTGTGTCCCCAAGATTGAGAAAGCGGTCAAGAGCCTACTTTCCGGTGCAATGTTTTGACAGAAAAATGCCATTTGAAATGTCTAATGTGGTTTTATATTTTTTGCGCACGATGTTATTCATCAGTGCTGCACTATGTGAATTTTGTACAGCAAAAGTTTTGCAACAAGAGTTTAGGTGGCTGTAGTCCAAAACTAGCCGATATGAATTGTCTGGCTTGGAGACAGGAAATAAAGGATTGTTCATAGATTAGGTGCATGTTTCAATCACCCCTTGATATTCAAGTTGATCTAAGATCTCCCTGACTTGTTTTTTAGCTTCTTGCTTGACTGGATACTGCCTCTGAGCAGTAAGTTGATTTTTTTAACTGGATTTTGTGGTGAGGAGAATCCTCATTCCATCCTACGTGATTTTTATATAATGCTGGAGCTTGAGCTACTGCCCATTTCCTGGCATATGTATATTTTTTAAGAATTGGAATGTGATTTGAGAAGGCTGTCATAATTATCTCTTCGCCCTGTGAGCACTCCCTAACAACTGCAGGTGGCCAGTCTCTTTCAGCTAGAAGTATGTCATAACCCTTGGAAAGCTTGTCCCAAAAGAGTGCTTTTATTTTTCTAGTTATGTCCCCCTCCATCCGGAGTGTTACTTGATATAACTTGTGGGGTACACTAACCCTGGCGTCGGCAGTTTCAACTTGAATTCATTCAAGTCCACTGTCTCCAGATGATCCTTCAGGATCTTGCGAACTATGGTTACTTCTGCTGCGCTGTCTAGCATTGTCTGAGCCCATTCCCCGTTCTTGAGTTGTGTCCTCAGAATCCTCAGCATGTCTGATCTTTACACTTGCTACCTTCATCTTGGTGAATTGAGTTTTCTTATTTTTTGGAACGTGCTGTTCGTCTTTAGACTTCACGCATTCTTCTTTCTGTTCTGACCGCCC
Source organism: Lissotriton helveticus (assembly GCF_964261635.1). NCBI lineage: Eukaryota > Metazoa > Chordata > Amphibia > Caudata > Salamandridae > Lissotriton > Lissotriton helveticus. The sequence goes on along the minus strand of NC_136059.1, from coordinate 1,239,785,318 downwards.
TCTTCTTTCTGATTTATGCGGTGAAGTCTGAAAGGTACGAGAGGAACGTGTATCATTATCTTGATATCTATCATGTTTTCTTAAAGTATCCCTATTTCTGAGGTTGTACCTCTTTTCAGAGGGCTCCCTTTGGGGAGACCTACCTCCTCGTTGAGGAGATCTTCCTCTGGACTGGGAATGCTTCTCTCTAGGAAGTGTTTGTTTAGTGTTCTCCCACTTCTTTGTAGGAGTAGTGAGATTATTTTTAATAAAAGTTTTTTCAGGATTCCCTGTTAGTTGTGGTTTTAGTGGTTTTCCACCCAAACTATCTCTACCTAGTTCTTCATGGGATTTTTCAATAATTATGGCAAGCTCATAAAGTTGCTCAGTAATATCTGTTTCTTTTAATTTCTGGCGGATTGCCACTGATGCTGCTTCACCTCTAATGTTGGCTAATAGTATAGCCGAGACCTGTTTGAAATCTTTCAGTAATTTCATACCTAGATTTAAAGCCGGTTCTGGACCGTATTCATTTTGAATCTGTCTTAGAACATCTGGTATTACCGCCATGGACGGAACACCATGTGTTTTAGTGTAGATTGAAGCAAGACTGTGCCCCAAGTGTCACAATCCTCTACGTATGGTGCAATCCCCATAGGTAAACAGATTGTCAGAATTCTGTGTTTCTCATGAGGCGTAATATCAGGAAATACTGCCTCTTTTGAGTAATTTTTGTGTGCTAACCAGAACGGAATTTGTTCTTGTTTTACTGGTAGTTTACCAATGACTGACTGTATAGTCTGTGGTGTGATTTTGTTTGTGTTCCCCTGGTGAGGGGTGTGCTGTGGAATTCTGACAGCTGGTTGGACTGTTAATGTCGGTATGACATATTGAACCAATTGTCTATGTATTTTAATTAACTGTTTTAGCCGAGCTAACAATTCTGCATCTGACATCCTTTCAATGTCTGGATGTGGTGTATAGCTGGCTAGTACCGGCCATGTTGCTCCTGGTCTACCTAGTGGACCGAGCCTGGTAATGTGATTTTGTTGTTGTAGGGCGCCTTTAAACCAGAGCTGTTGCTCTTGGTAAGTTAATGGAATTTCAATGTCCTCGAAAGGAACGTATTCCGCTGGAGGTTCCTCTGCTCTGTAGTAGTGGAACTCACGTGTTGCCGCATTAGCTGCTGGAAACGGAATCCATGAATAGAATACCTCTGTCTGCCGATATTCATGTGCCTCTATGACAAAGATCACTCTGCCACCTCTTGCTGATACTCCATTGTTTATTAGTTTGTAAGTTATACTTTTCTTTACATTTACCGGGAGTAGTATAGCATCCGTATAATTTTCGATGATATTAGCCTCATCTAAGATCGCTTGAGCTGCTGCTGCAGCTCTCTCTAATTCGGTAGCACTATCCACCATTTTAGTCGGCCGATAGTTTGCAGAACAAGTTTCAAGGAAACAAAGATTAGATGCACAAAATTTTGCAACACTGTATCCTTTCAACGTTGTATAAACCAAAAACTAATACATAGGATTTTTTTGTCCTACTCAGTTTTGGCGGATATTATCCTTTCACCCACTCCAGACGTCTTTTGGACTTTTTACGGGCAAAAAAGGGGTGTGTGTGAAAAGCACGACTGTGTTACTTTAGTATCTATCGTTAAATTATCGCCTTTCCAAACGTTGGGCGCCATGTAGTGTAGTTCCTATATTCCCAATAGGCTCTGCGTATTGGAATAATATATCCTGCAGCTTAGACGTAGGACTTATGTCGACTAGGTCTCTGCCGAATATATTAGACTTAATTGTGAGTGCCAGCTAGCTCAGAGGTCACTAGAAACGTTCTTGAAAGTACAAGAAGGGATTAGTCTCTGACAACCATATAACATGACAACTTTGTTTCCCCAGAATGAAACGAATCTCAAGAGTCGCGGAAACAATAGACGGCTATTTCACTCAGTCTGATGTGCATGCTTCTTTTCACCAGAGTTGCTCAGAAATGGAGAGACGGGCGTTTTCAATAAAAGTATTTATTAAACAGTCTTATTTCTTAAGGATAAGAAATGCACTGCTACAATTGAAAAGCTAGTTAAGAAGTACAATGCATATAATACGAATAGTATTATGAAATAGTACTGTAAGAGCATGATATGGTTTCTAAGCCATAAACATAGAATACATAAAATGCATAAAATACATACAGTGATAAAATAGTGGCTAAAAGTACTGAACTGGTGCTTCTAAAATACGCCTACCCCGGTGTACCTAACCTAAGTCTAGCACGAGGGAGGAGTAAGTGTGGTGTAGCTTAAGTCTAGTAATTTTCTGCCAAGAATCTGTTCCAAGACTTCTCTAAGGGTCTAATCAGCTCCGTACCTTGGTTTTAGAATGATAGAGGTCTTGTATATCTCTCTCAGGACTCGATCTCCCAGCAACCCGCAAGGGTAGCCTGGAAACACTGGAGCTGGATTTCTCGGCAGGAGAAAAGACAGCGTCTTCTCAGTGCGTCAGTTGGAGGGTCGGCTTCCTTCGGCACTTGCAGCAGCAGGGCGTCGGGCAAGTAGTTAGTCGATCTGCTCCTAAACCACCGTGTGTTTGACTGAGCAAATGTAGGCATATTTATACTTTGAAGGTGCCGAGTTTGACGTAAGATTGGACATAATATCATCACTAGTGCCTCAGTTCCTTGAAAACTCCAGGAGTTCTTGGATAAATTAGTATTCAAGCAGGGGGAAGTCCCTGACTGCTGAAGGCTGGTTTTTCCAAGAAATCATTGTGGATTCTCGGAGTTTAGTGGAAGTAGCCATGCCGTATTTGGGCTATACAGGCTAAGACTAAATAAGGCAATGATTCCTATGCCTATATAAGGATTGGGTGAATTATACCTATATATGGGCATGAATCGGGAAAATTACACTAGGGTCCTAGATTCCCACATAACAAAAGGACCACGTTGTGAGGGCATCTATACCCAAAAAAGACATCTCTATCCAGTGTAACCACTGCATGGCATGCTATTCCACAAAAAACACAAAAGTTTTTGAATATGGTAACTGTAAACATGTTTTGAAAGCTTTCACTAACTGTAATTCCAAAAATGTAATTTACTGTATTGAGTGCCGACTCAAACTACGCTATATTGGCCAGACAACTCAGCAAGTAAAGACACGGATCTCCCAACAATAGAGCAGGATCCGGCGCCAAGTCCTCACTAGACCGCTAGTGGAACATTTTCTAGACCAAGGACACTCCGAAAACAACATCACCTGGCAGGTGATAGACAGCCTCCAGACGAACACGAGGGGAGGCAACCAACAAACACCACCTAATCGCCTGGAGTGTAAATGGATTTTCAATTGCAGAACTATAGGAAATGGACTAAACTCTTTCGATGAATGGAATGCCGGCACATAATATCCACAGGCTCTGTACCCAGACACTGGGGACCTTAGTCCCTCAGAATATACCTAATGCTTTAGATGCTCGAATTTAGTGGCCCATGTGACTGATCAGTCACCCCACACTGTATCCATAATTTATGTACTGCCTGTATTTAATTACCACACTGTACAGCACTATATCGTCTGATTAGAATAGAATCTAGAGCACTATCAGCCCATCAGAATATACTTACAGGTAGATTCATCAAAGACCCGTTTTGCGAGTCTTTAATAGCGATTCATAAGGAATCGCTATTAAGGATTTGCAAAACGGGATTCATGTAGGAATTGAAAAAAATATTGCGATTCCTACATGTTCCTTATTTGCGATTAGCAAATTGCTAATCGCAAATAAGGAATAACTCCCCATTAATTCCTATGGGCCTACAGGCCCATAGGAATGAATGGGGAGTTATTCCTTATTTGCGATTAGCAATTTGCTAATCGCAAATAAGGATGCGATTTCAAGGGTGCCAGGGGTGTCCAAAGGACACCCTGTAACACCCCTGAAATGCAACATTACACAGGTGTTGCGCACACACATGTCCAAAGGACATGTGTGTGTGTAACATGCAACAGAGAATAATGCACTAAAGTGCTTTTTTCTATTTTTTTTTTCGCTATTTACCACGAAATCTGACTTCGTGGTAAATAGCGGGCAAATATTGTGAATTCGCAATTTTTAAATGTTTCATGAATGGCATTTAAGGAATCTCTAATAGAGATTCCTTAAATGCTAATCCTCGCAAATTTGCGAATTCTTTATTAGCGATTTTTGCATTTGGGATGATGAATCCCAAATGCAAAAATTGCACTCGCAAAGGGCCAGATTCTCAGAATCTGGCCCTTTGCGAGCGCAATTGAGCTTGATGAATCTGGCTGTTAATGTTTTACCTGCTCTAATTTGGTGATCTAAGTGTCCGATCAGTCACCTCACAATGTATCAACTTTTTATATGCTTGTATCAACTTTTTATATGCCTTTAATCACTGCATTGTACATTATACTGTTTGATTGTAACATAAAATAGAATGGAAATACGGTGCACACAACCTCCAAGCGTCACCATCTACCATACCCATGGAGTCACTCGACGACATGCCCACCCGGCAAGCCACGGAATACATAAAACATACTACAGCCGAAAATGTTGTATCCCCCATTGAATGCAGACTCTATAAGGAGTAGTTTCAACTGATAACATGCTTTAATTATGTTGACTCTCTACACGCATTCAACTAGGTGAGAGTCACACTAGATACCCTGTCTGCTTCCCATGAACAGCTCTGACGCTAGTATCTTTACTTAGAGCAAGCGCATTCGAATGCCACTGCGAGATACAGATATAAGGCATCTTTATATGACGCACTCTTAACACTAGGCTGCCCAACAGCGTGGTGTTGTCTTTTAAACCCCGCCCCCCTCCTTCCGGTTCCGCCAACAACCGCGCATTCACTGCAGCACGTGGACCAGATAGTTATGTCATACTCCGACCCCTTGACTCACTAAGTACCCTCATCGTACCACTGCCTTCCCAACCACCCCTACCCCCCCTTCATTCGGTGCAATGCCCTGACACCCATTTGAATTTATCCCGGTAACAGATACCAGCACCGTCAAAAGTAATTTGTGAGTATAGCGCTTGACCTTGTATATTCTCCCCGATCGCCATGCCAAATGTGATTCATTCTATTTTATCTCGCCTCTCGGGTCTAAAATTAATTCGTACACTTGGTCACCGTCCAAGTGGCTGAAACACAGATTGGGAGTAACACAGTACAACTCAATGTACCTGTCTGTTCACTGCGCTGTACCCTGATTAGTTTTGGCTTTGCTTATTTCCCAGTAGAACACCGGTGCAATGACTAGGACTTCTCCCTTTTTTGGCCCCCGGAAGTGCCCAGACATAAGGCCAAGTAAGCAATGTCCGAAATACCCACTCCTAACGCCGTTTCTAAACTGGCTAACTCCTGATGCACTTTCTCTCACCCCCGCAGCACAGATCTCTTTCCAAGCCCTTAATGACGACAGGAGCCTCCCTACAAATTGCACCCAGCAATAAGTAAGCAGCACACGCCCCTCAACCTCCGTCCATAGTGCCAAGCGCTGCTCTCATAAATAATCCTATGACTCTGCCTTTCGTTCACAGCCTGTGCTCACCCAGGATCCATACTGGCTACTAATATCTTTGCTGTGACGCCACTTTGGACCTCTCCTATAATCCAGCATAAATAAGTAAGCGACATGAGCACCACCGTCACTACAGTATCCAGGCACTAATTTAATGCCTACTGACCTGATCTCACTCCCGCAGCTCAGATCCTTGCAAGCTCTCAAGACTCAAGCTGCCCTTGACCAAAATAGTACTGACCTGTCTGCAACCCAGCTGTTACCCCAGTGAGTAGCCACCATGCTTGTTTGCATACAGCATAGTACTCCTGTGGGCACTGACTAATGCTCTTTCCCACTTCTACGGATCAACTCAACCCACCGAGAACTCCCCAAACCAACAGTAACTAACACTCCACTCCCCGGGATAGTGAATCCCTTACAAGAGTAAGTCTACCAGAAACATGCCAAAAGCATTAAATTAATTCTGCGCCACACAAGGCCTCTTCCTCTCCTCCACTACACCCCAACCCCCCCTCACCCAACCTCACTGGGCCCCCCATGATGTAAGCAATGGTCTCATTATGCGAATGAAAGTGTGTTTTAATTGATTTACCACAAACACACTGGGAGCAAGTACTCACTACATAGAGTGCTGACGTAGGGACATACTGTAACCATACCTTACTTCAATCTAGTTTCAGACTGCTCAGTACATGTCCTGAAGATGATCTTAAATAATTAAAAGATCAAAACACCGTCAACCCTCACAACAGGAACCCCCTTCATTGTACATAATTATGTGGAGTTCCATTCTTGTTGTCAATGTGATGTTATGCTTTTAGTTCACCTTCACTCTGTCACTTTACGCACTTCTTCACTTTATTTGAGCACCTGATAATAATCTAAAGTACCAACTCAGACCAATGTATAAAGTAAAAATGAAATCCATAATTTATACACTACCTATGTTTCCCTACATTCTTGCTCCCCTGCTGATTAATTGTCTAGTTTAAAATTGTTTTCCCCCTTTGGGGTCTTTCTCGCTCTGGACCTATTGAGGCCAACCCTGAACCATTGTTTTCTTTAAACGTACTCTAACCCCAGGTTCATTTATCGGGGTACCCTTGTTCTCCTACAGTTCCTACAGAACTGGGCGGTGGAGTGTGGCTACGCGTTTCCACCCTTTGCGATGATAATGAGGTTGACGACGTAGGTATGAAGGCAGACTTGGTGGTGATCACCCGGCTTTGGAGATCGCAAATCTGGTTTCTAGACTGATGGAACTTTCCTGGGCTTCTCCAATCCATGTACACACGTTGTCTCATCTCCTGAGCGATCCGACCAGCAACCCTCACCCTCTGGTAGCGAACAACTCTCTCCCGCTCATGGCGTGGAGTATTACCAGTCTCAATGGCAAATCCCTGGACTTTCGAGAAGCGCTGTAGACCTCCTCTCTTGTGCGTGGTCGGACGTAACAATTAAGTGGTGCTGATCGACTTGGTCACGTTGGATGGGTTGGTGCATCCAACAGAGTCTGGATCCCGTAGGGGGCAGACATTGTCCTCGTCTTGAATTTTCTAGCCTCTCTAGCCTTAGGGGGTCTAGCATATAGAACAGTCAATACTTTTCAGTCCGCGATCTCAGCGGGGCACGCATCAGTGTTAAACCTCCCGGTTGGAGAACATCCATTAGTTAGGAAACTGCTGCAGGGCATTAGCTTATCTCTTCCCCCAGAGCCGAGATACTCAGTCCTCAGCGACGTTAACAAAGTCTTGAACTTATTGTCCGAACGGCCAAGCAATAAGTATTTGTCACGAAAGCAGATTTCCTCTAAATTAGCCATGCTTTTATGTCTGGTACCCTGCAGACGAGTCTCAGATGCCAGGGCCCTAGATATTTCGGGGCGTTCATTTATCCCGGAGGGAGACACCTTCTTTGTTACCCGATGCATCAAATGCCAGTCTCTGCTTATCCCCTATCCGGCAATTCTGGGAGTTCCCAAGCTATGTGTTGTACGCTGTATCAAAGCTTAAGAGGCCATGACAGCAGATTTGCGACCTCACGGGGAGTGGCTGTTGCTGATCACACTGAGGAAACCCTTCAGGGCAGTCTCATCCCCAACAATTGCTTGATGGGTAATCTTGGAAGCAGGCATTGATACGACGGGTTTCGGAGCACACTCAACAAGAGGTGCAATGGCTTCTAAGGCTGTCACTCTGGGGGCCCGCTTGGAGGATATCCTAAATGCAGCTGACTGGTCTTCAGACTCAACCTTTAAGAGGTTTTACTTTAAGCCAGTCTCCTCCATAGGGGCCCTAGTGAACTAGCCTACGATAGAATGACAAATTTCCTGCGATAGAATTAAAAATGTCCTAGCTTTCGTAACGGAAAGTTTCAATTCTATTAAGGACATGGAGGCGAGGATTAGCCCTCCCATGATAACTCATGTCCCACCCGGATTGATGGATTTAACGTTGAGGTATAAGAAACTATTTTCTCCCTATTTCTCGACGGTTTCATGTATCTATACAGTTGTTTAGAAACTAGAAATGCTTTAGAGATGCTTTTTTGTGGCCGTTCGCAGCAAGTAGTGTTTATGGCTCCTTTTTTCTCTATTCATAGGTTCAGAGTCTTCGAAGCAAGAGGGTTGAACTTCCACTGTCGGCCTTGTCACAGGAAGAAAGAGGGGATCCAACAAGGGTCATTCCCAGATAAGGAGGCAGGAGCAGCCTGATTGGACAGTTGCTGTTTGTTTATGAACTTGATTTTTTACCGAGGACTCATGGGATGTGTAGTATTTGAGTTGTTTATGTGTTATTAAAAGGCTGCTGGTCAAATAAAGAAGAAAGAAAATGCCTAATCATCGCCTCTGTGTCCTTAATAGAATTGAAACATTGCATTATGAAAGCTAGGACATTTTTCATTCCTATATGTTTGTTTGCTATGTATTCACAATGATCGCGTAGAAATCACGAGAAAAAAACAGGAGTTCAAACCTATATCTAGCTTCATTTAAAAAAAATGTAAACACTACACAACAGTTTATTACATAGTCCTGAGTTGTAAATTAAAGCTTGCCATCACTTACATTGCTAAACTTTTTATTTTTTATTTTTTTTTATTTTTTAAAAACCTTTATTGTGCATGAGTAAAAGAACAAATACGGGCCTACAACCGTCCGGCCGGCCACAAATACTTGAAGCACAAATGTAAGCAATGCAATTCCCCAGCGGCATCAGGCGACAGAACAGCAATCGATAGTCATTACACTGGGTGGAACATGTCGCCGAGGAGAAGGAGCAGTGAAGGTTAATTTTAAAGGTTTTGCTCAAACTAATATAATCAGTAAAGAATAGGAACAAAGGAGAACTGAGTCCGCACATTAGCTTCACGACAGGAGGAGGCACAGTGTTTACGCAATAGTAAATGAACAGCACGGCAGTATGGCAGTACAGCGTAAAACAACATGAGCCTCAGTCGTCATTGACGCACCACCCACAGCGCCCCCCCTCCCTGCCAACCCCAATCGCAGACCCAGAACAGAGCAAAAGACAAGAAAGCGGAGAAAGTCTAGAAAAAGAGGCCCATAGAAACTAAATAAAAATTAAATCTCTCCCCCCACCCTACACCAATGCGGAGGCTACGGCCTACCCCCCCCCCCAGCAATGTGCCTGTCGCCCATGAAAGAACCCGAAATATAGACCAAGAAAAGAAAGAAAGAAAAAGAAAGTGGTAAGAAAAAGAAAGTTTCACGCTTGAAATATAGGGAGGAAGAAAAGACTAAGCTAATCTACCCCTCCCGAAAGAAGAAGAAGGCGGGGAGGAGCCCACACAATAACAGATCTCCCGGGCACCCAGCCATTTGCAATTCCTACGCCATTTAAATCGAGACAGTCAAAGGCCATAAAATCAAAGGGGGAACAGAATCAGGTACACCCAGGACAGGGAATCAGCACATGTGTCACCACCCCATCCATAGATTTAAGAACAGGATATGAGCAGCTCTACTCCACAGTCGAAAGTGCCCGGATAGATAAGAACATCAAAAGAATTGTGGGGAGCTATAACTTCAGTACGCGCCAAAAAGGCGCCGCAATTTGAGAACACATCTAACAGGCCAGTAACAGTAAATACCCGGAAACCCATTGCACTATGCAGGTCGCGAGCGACCACCACACCACGGCACCCGACCGGAGCCCGCCCCAACTGAAACAAAGACCAAGATGGCCGCCCCAGGCAGTGCGAAGACAAAGAAAAGCGAAATGGACGTCACCCTCCACAAACAATCCCCCTGTCCCAATGAAGATTGTTGGCTAGTCGGGCACCCAAGAGAGTGTAGCAGAGCCAACAGCTCACAAGGTACCAGGATAGCCAGTTGGGGCGCCGACTATGCCATAAACAAAATTACAATGCCACAAAGGATGCCCTGAATGCGAGAGCCAAGCAACAACTAAGAACGACAAATCCAGATGGGAAAATTGAGGTCATACAGCCACTCTACATAGCATTCTCGACCCAATCCCCGCCAGGGAAGAGAGCAATACAGCAGAGAAACTGCCTAACCCTGGCCCGATCTCGGATGCCCCCCAGTACACACCCCACGACCAATGCCGACCCCCTCTACAACAAAGAAACAAGATGGAAGCAAGGAAGAAGGAGTAGATTCACATATACAAAATGGCCGGTGCCACATACCCGACAATGCATTGATCACAGCCAAAAGAGTCTCGAAATTGTCCTGAGAGCACAAACAAAACAGGGGAAATAACGGAGGCTTTAGCGTGAGAGTCTTCAAGGGGGCCAGAAATCGCCTCGCCGGTAGTCCCATCGCCGAGATTGGTAATGAATACAATGAAGCATTCACCGAGTGTGGGAACAATGTATCACAGGCAGAGTCGGTAAGCGATCGTATGTAAGCGCCAGTACAGTCTTCACGAATCTCAGCACCGCAGGAAACACTTGGCAACTCAGTAGCAGTCCCAGATACCAGCAGCGGAGTGAGCAATTGTTGCCGAGAGCAGCCTCTCCGTATCTGCGCCAGGTCGAAGGCTATGTCGTCGAGTTTCTCGCTCAGCCCGTGGGAGCCTTGAAACAGCGTCGCTCGCAATTCACCAAGGGCCAACAGGACATCACCATAGGACAGGGCAGGCCGTGAGTCTCCTGCGCCCGCGACACAGGTGGATGTACGCAACTTAGACCCCGACACGGCCATGGCGTCGCAGGCACAGGGCAAGAATGGACGACCATCTCCGTTCCGCGAGTCAGCGGGAACACCCATAGCGCCCACAAGCCAGTCACAGGAACATGGGGGGGTCGACACGGACCAGCAGTTGCCCCGTCTCCCACCGCCACCAGGCGCAGTCCAGCGTCGCCGGTGAGGAGCCCCCGCCGGCCAGAACAGGCAGTCAGGGCGAACGGGCGGTCAACCGAGTCCGGGCGGGCCCCGTAATGGAGCCGAAGTCGCCCTCTCCCAGCACGTAACAAAGGAGCCGGTCGTGCAGTGCGATCCACCCTTTACTCGCGAGGTACTCGTTATAAGTAACACTCCAGGCATCCAACGCGCTGTGGTCGATGGTCCGCGATCCAGGGGAGGCAGCTCCTCCCAGGTTATGAGCGCCCCACAGGCAGGCTGGCCGTCTCCGCTCCGCCGAGGTCCGGCATCCAGCGACGATTTACCTCGGGGCAATGGCGTCAGGACGGGCACCAGGCTATCTCCGCATTCCGGACGAGCTGAGATTCCGGAGGAACATGGGCTATATCAGCGCGCCGTCCCCGCTCAAACAGCCGGTGAATCGGACAGGATATCAGGCAGGATAGTACAGCGGGGCTCAAGGGCTGGCGGAGCCGGGAGCTTACACGACTGCTCCGGTCGCCATCTTGGCTCCTCCCCTACATTGCTAAACTTAAAAAAAAAAAAATCTATCTCTTTAACACCCTTCTCCACAAAACACACTCTTAGCTCAGTGTACCTAGGATCCCAGTGCAACCAGTAGGTCACAAGTTCACAGCACATTTTAGAAGGAACATGGTACTTCCCAATAAGATACCGCAGGTGTGCTTTACTCCACATATTCAAAGCATATCGATGTCTGTATTACATTTCTTTTCTTAAACAACAGCCAATAATAAGACTTCTTGCTAAGGCACCCAACGCACTACCTAATTTTATTCAATTCAATTCATAAGTCTTTATTTTGATTTTTTAAATCATAAAAGACATTTACAGCAACTGGACATATTCAAATGATTAGAATTAAAAAAGTACCCTCCATTAACAGTTAATGACGACCACTGGACGCCGCATCAATTACTGGCCATCCAACACAAATTTAACACATGAATTACATACATATAAGCAAATTAAATCTAGTTAAAATCATTATTATACAATCTTTGTTTAAAACCATTTCTCTAATTAAAATTTTTAAAACTTACAAATTCATCATTATACACAATCTATAATTTCAGGTGAGGTTAGCCCTTAAAAAGACATTAAGAAAAAGGGGAATGCCACTAAAGTGTCACTGTAGGCTCATTGTACGGGACTGGATGATCCACATCCAATGGATGAACTTAGCCACAGCTATAACCACAGCCTGAGAATTATCGGTTCGAAGGATCCTGACAGACTCACAACCTGTTTTGAGACCTAACTGAACACAAATGGATTTTAGCCAGGATAATCTAGGGACCTTATATTCAGGGCAGGCAAATAGGATGTGCCCAAAGTCTTCCCGCTGGGTGGGGCAAAAGGGGCAGACAAAGCCTTGACCCCCGCGCCACCTCGCAGTGAAGGCATTTAGTGGTAGTGTCCCCACCCTGAACTGATGGTATTTCTTCCTGTCCCCCGGGAAAGTAATCCAATCCCAGTAACCCTCAAAGGCTGGAGAGTGTTTCAGACCTAGAAATTCCGCCGTAAGTGATGGTTCAATACAACGGCCAAATCTTTTTACCTCAAGCATGTTCCAGTACAGATCTCTAAATGTTTTCCTAGTTGGGAAGGTATTTCCTGTTGGGTCATCCCGCAATGGGGATAGGCCCATGGCCATATATATTGCTTTAACCTCCCTCAGCCATAATATTTTGTGAGCCCTATCGACATCTCTAACCTCGAGAAAGGCTCGAGCATACTGGGAGAGTTCCGGGGTAACCCATAATCTCCTCCAGTAGGCAGCTGATCTGTATCTGGCCATGTCTTCGAGGCAATAAATTCCCAGATCATAGCGAAGAGGAATCAGCTGAGTAGAAGCCGGGAGGCCTGTAATATCTCACAAAAATTTACTTTGCACACCCATCAACTTTTTTAAGTTACTAAGTCCCCACAGTTCCGCTCCATAGAGAACTGCCGCTCCCACTTTGGCATAATAAATCTTTAAAACCGGAGTAATTGGCCTGGTATGTGACAAATAAAATTCCTTTGTAAGTGCTCCCGATAGTTGTGGATGCTTGGTGACCAGCTGGTTAGAGTGGTGTCTCCAATCAAGTTTAGATGATAGGGTAATACCCAAGTAAGTGAATACTTTGGTCTGTTCCAATTGAACCCCGTCCATAACCACTTTCCCTCTAACATGTCTGTTTTTATGTAAGACCATGAACTTAGTCTTAGTTGTATTAATAACAAGTCCATGGTCATTGCAGAAGACTTCAAAAACATCAATGGCATTCTGAAGGCCTTGTTGTGTTTTTAAATTAATAACGTGTCGTCCGCAAACATCAACAGGGGGATCAGCTTACCATCCAACTTCGGTGCATCAGTTGGTTGCTGTTCATAGTAGCTGATCACCCTGTTGATGTACAGTGAAAAGAGTGTAGGGGCTAGGACACACCCTTGGCGAACTCCCCTTGCGATGGGAAATTTGTCAGTTACACTCCCCTGCTGGTTCCAACGAACTCAGGCAAAATTGTCATCATGTAGTCTAATTAGGAGGGACAGGATATCCAAAGGGATACCCTGATCTTTTAGAGCTGCCCATAATTTTGCGCGTGGCACCAGATCAAACGCTGATTTAAGATCAACGAAGGCTGCAAACAGCATACCCCCCCTAACAGCACTACTCGCCAATATATTAAAACAAATCTAAAAACATGGTCAACCGTACTGGTATGGCTACGAAACCCGGCCTGGAGAGGCGATAGGACATCATTGGTTTCTATCCAACCCTGGATACGCTGTAGTAAAAGCCTTGCCACCACCTTTTGTATGCATGCTATATGGCTAATTGGCCTGTAATTTCCTGGGTCCGAGCACTTCCCCTTCTTAAAGATTGGGATAATCTCGGCACCCTTCCAGGACTCCGGTATAGGTGAGACCATAGCAATGCCATTTACTAACAAGTGGATATAGGATGCCCAAAGATCCTTGTCATGGATGAAGAGATCTGCTGGGATTGAGTCTAAGCCCGGAGCTCTATCTTTTGGGATATTGTTCAGAATCTTAATAACATCTGTTCTGGTGAAGGAAAGATGATCAGTGCCCTGGGATATATTTGATAAAACCCCACGTTCGTCACCATCTTTATCAGTAGACGCAAACTGGGATGCATAGTGAGAAACCCAGGCATTAGGCGAAACATAATTAATAGGTTCGCCCTTTTTACCCCCCCTTCCCCATTTGACCATATCCCAATAGGAACACATTGATCTTTCACTACTGGCACTCAGCAATTCCCTCCAGTATTCTTCATCCCAATCACGTTTTGCTTTATATTGTTTTTTTTATACATGACTCGGGCAGTCTTAATCCTAACTATGTCTTTGGTTTTTAACTGCATCTGATAGTGCCTTATACACTACTCTACAAGTCTTGCCATACCATTGGTCTTCCTTCCTCTGTGGCCTACTCTGTTTTTTGGTCACCTTTTGAATGAAAAAACATCTTAACTGATTAAAAACATGTTGGTGGATTGGGCCAGTATTTGATACAATTTCCTCCACAGTGGAGTTGTTCTGAAGTTCCTCTATAGCCTGGAGTGTCAAATCCCTCATAGCAGCAATACTTTCTTCTTTCATTGCACAATTAGCCCATCTTACTCGTCTAGAGTCGTTTGAGAGGGCTATTTCCACACAATCATATTGGCCCTCGCTTTTAGATAATTCAAATGGCCTAAATGATAGGATTAGGGGGTCGTGATCGCTCTCTACTCGTTCCACTATCCGCATATCCTCAATGCTAGCCCAATTCTCTTTATTAGTGAGGATATAATCTATGCGGCTATGGGATACACCATTGTTAAAAGTAGATGTGCCCTGTTTGTCAGAACCCGTTCTTCCATTCGTGGCACGTAGGCCATGCTCTACTCATAGGACTTTAAGTTGCAGCGCGGCCTCTGTCCATCTTTTAATAGGTGGTGTTATCAACTGAGGGATATTCCAGATATAATCCTCTTCCATCGTGAGGTCTATGTCATAGCTGTCTAGAGGTTCAAAACAACAATTAAAATCTCCTGCTACAATAATATCACCCTTTGAGCGATAACGCTCAAGAAGAGTATCTAATTGGTCGACTGCTTCAGTGGATTTACCACCTGGTAGCCCCCTGGAGTCAATATTAAAGACAAATAGGTCCTTATAATCAGGACATTTAAGTTTAATTAACAAAATGTCTGGACTATTAGTATCCAACTGGGAGGTAGAATACCTACTATCCTGCTTTACCCATGTAAGAAGGACTCCTTTTGGTCTTCCCCGTAAGCTAGGACTATCCGGAATATAAAAATTTAAGTATCCTTGCTTAAATTCCGGGTCACCTGCCATGTTTCCTGCAGAAGGATTATACCCCTGGTATCTAAAAAGGCTAGCCAATCCAGGGATGTTAGTTTACTTCTCAGCCCTGCCACATTCCATGGGACCAAGGTGGATACATGTGGATGGTTGGTACTATTAGGTTGAGCAAAAGGACCAGTGCGATCCTTGCCCTCCTTTAATGTAATACCCCCACAGTTGCTGACCTTTACTGATTCATGAATTGGGTCAGTACTACTCTTTGCTAGGCCGTCCATCCCATGAAAGGTAGAATCCTCCGATAAAATATTTACCATGGGGCAAAGTTCTATCTCGTTTCTGAGAGGCCCTAATTCCTCATGGTCCCCCTCCTTAACTAGAGGGAGTCATCCATTACAATCTAAAGAATTAAAGATCTCAAATCTATTACTTAGTGGAAGAGTACTACTTAAGGGGGCAGCCTGTGGCAGGCCCTGGCCCTTTATGTATATTCCTAATTCGGAACATGGACGATAAAAATAGCCCAGTGGAAGAACATTTACAGAGTCCTAATGAATCCTAAACGATCCAGTCTGCCTAAGAATAAGTCTGACCAGTTCTAGTGAACCAAAATTTACGATAACACAGTCCCCCTGCATTCCCTTGTTTGAGTGACCCAGCCAAGATACCCTACGAACCATTTTGAAATTGCCATATAAGTGTTCTCCCAAAACTGTTTTAATACTCAGGAAGTGTAGGGCCTTATTTTTCAGCGATGACCAATGCTCTACCTCACCTTCTGGAAGCTTGGGGACATTAGCCAAAATGACAGTATAGGGACAAGCCTCAGGGGGTAAATGAAGAATAGCTTCCCTTGAGGATTTATTTACATTTGGAAATAATCTCCCGCTCGGGCCCTTGGGGGGAGACTTAGCTGGGGGATTAATGGTTGGTGTAACTAGAGGAAGATCTGGGGCTATAAGGGCATTAGTGCTAGTGATCTTTGAACTTCCTGGATCATTGGGCTTTAACCCTACAGGAGCAGGAGTGTTAGCAGTTAGTGCTAGTATTTCATGAGCCCCTTTGACGGGCAAACAATCGTTTCTAAGATGATTTTCCATTAAGTCCAACCTACCTTCTATCATCTCAAGTTTCTTCATTACTGGACGAAGAAGGGATCCGAATGACTCCTCCATGTGCCCTAACAAATCGGACATAGTTCCTTCAATAGGGCCATTTGGAGGAAGGGACTGTGTATCAGACCTGAGATTCGACACTGGACGAAACATTTGAGGGATAGAATTTTCTAAATTTTCACCTGTCCCAGTCGCAGAATTTTTGTTTTTTGCTAACTTTGCTTGTTGGCGGCTACCCTTCGGTGGGCCCTGAGCTTTTGTCTTCATAGGTTGATCTTTCTTTCTAGCCCCGGGAGGTAGCCATGACTGCCTAGTACGTGTGGAAGGAGAGGAGGGTGAGGGGCTAGATGTAGGTGAACCATCTGAGTTTAACATTTGCAAAACTGCCGCACTATCGTCCAAGGAGGGCGGTACCAGCAACTGTGGGTAATCAGGGTTAGGACATGTATTATCGGAAGAATCTGGGGCCACCGCTAAATCAGGGTAAGAATTTAAACTTTGTAATGGCTCTAGCGAGAGTCTCCTCTCTACTAGTGCTATCTCCTTATTAATTTCAACTTCAGCCCGTTTAAAAAATGCGTCCATTGTCCCGACACCACCACCCCTTCGAATAATTTTGGTCATTGTTCATGGGATAGGATCCGCCTTCAAAAGCCAGAATAATATACCCCCTACCCCAATTGATGCAGACGAATGAGACTCTGATGTGAACACCAATTCTGTTGAATCATAGTTGTCACACCGTTAGGGGGGGTAGCCCGTCCCGTCCTCCTCCGTCCCCGGACGGCCACAGACGGCCCGCCCTTTGCCCGGGCTAATGCGTCTATTGTGCGCCTCCTGGCGCCTTTTCCCGTAGTGCAGCTTCCGGCCGCAAGGCCCTCTGGGAAATGTAGTTTCGCCCGGCAAGCAAGCTCACCCCCGCAAAGCGGCTGCCGAGATGTCACGAAAATGCGGCGGCAGGGGGTGAGCAGGGACGCCGGGACAGCCAAAACAGGTAAGCAGGTCCTCCTACCTACAGGTGGGTCACAGTCTCACCAAAGTTTCCAAAGTTACTGGAGCAGCCCCGCTCCGTCGGGAGTAATGCGTCTATTTGTGCGCCTCCTGGCGCCTTTTCCCGTAGGGCGGCTTCCGGCCGCAAGGCCCTCTGGGAAATGTAGTTTCGTCCCGCAAGCAAGCTCACCCCCGCAAAGCGGCTGCCGAAATGTCACCAAAATGCAGCGGCAGGGGGTGAGCAGGGACGCCGGGACAGCCAAAACAGGTAGCAGGTCCTCCTACTTACAGGAAGGTCACAGTCTCACCAAAGTTTCCAAAGTTACTGGAGCAGCCCCCATGCTTTCATGCTGACAGCATCCAATGAAGTATATCTTTTAAAAAAAATAACACCTCAATTTTAACTGCGTTTCCTTGGGAAAACTACCTCATTCAGATCCAGCCTTCTCCTGACTACTAGTGCGCCTTCCCTTCAAAATGCTTAGAGTATGGTTTGTAGTCCACAGCTACATCTGTTGGGCGAAAGAGGCTGCAAAAAAGAGAGGTATTAACAGGACTTGGATTTACCAAATGTGCAGATTAATTGGTGTGGCCAGAGAGGGTTAAAGTTTCATCAGGTGTTGGCTTTGGTTAAATCCATTGTGGATTCCCAACTCCTCACCTCATGATTGTGCACTGTTGTAGCAATGACCTAGGCACATTGACTGGAGTAGGGCTGGTATCCTAATGAAAGAAACCTTTGCAGAACTGATGTTCCCTTTCCTTCCCACTGTCTTGGTGTACTCTAATATATGCCAAAGACAGAAATGGAAGTGGTCAATTCTGCCCACAGATTGACAAAGCCAGGAAACATGTTAATAAAACTGTTTCTGTATTCCTCAGAGACCATCGCATGGGCTGTATCTTCAACAACAATCTGCGTTTTGACATGCATGAAATTTGTAGAAAAGATGGAGTGCACTTTACAGATGAAGGAAAGAGGGTGCTTCTATGTAATCTGAAACTCTGCAATCGGTCTTATGTATAGCAGCCATATACATACAACCAACATAACGGCTCCTGACAGAGCCACCCTAGTGCCTGAAAGTTTTTTCCTAAAAGTTTTTTTTTCTTTCGTTTTTGGGGGTCTTTGCGACGATGTTGGGATCTCTATGGACACATCGTGAAAATGGAACACAAAAGCAGACATTCAATGAACACCAACACATCCAAAAATAATATGTAAAGAAATACAGTCTGGAGATGGTCCTACACATATTACTACATACATTCTTCTTTCAAAGCATGTTTAAAAACCATCTTTTAGACCTCCTTTCTGTTTACGCGGTTATTCGAAACGCCGCAATGATGTTGTTAACCGTGACGATCACACTTTTTCCATAAAGTGAAAACACATATATGCACACATATTACAGTATTTTAAACAATAGGGGTTTATTACTGTAGACTTCAAACTCAAGTTTTTTTTAGTATATTTCTAGAACAACCATCTCCAAAACCTATTTTCCTTTTTCACTGTGAGGCTGGAGATCACAATGACGTTGATAATAGCAATCCCCGCGGTTACGTCGCAAAAGCAGAAAGCAAAAACAGGAATTCAGTGCCACCACCACATAAAAAAATGATTACTGTATAATTATTTCTAACCATCACAGTAAATAACTCACTATGGGCCAGATGTAGGAGCCCTAATACCGGTCGGAAACGGCCGATTTCGGCCGTTTCCGACCGGTATTAGGGTTTTCAGATGTAGGGGGCTTTAAATTACAGAATCGGTATATTTACCGATTCGGTAAAATTACCGATTCGGTAAATTACCGAATCGGTAAATTACCGAATCGGTAAATATACTGATTCTGTAATTACAAATGTAGGTGGCATACTTTACAGTGCCACAGGCCCTTAAGAGTCGGTATTTTACCACACAATCCTATTGTGTGGTAAAATACCGAATTCAGGTGTGCATGCACACCTGTGCATGCACACCTGTGCATGTGACACACAGACATGCCCTTAGGGCATGTATGTGTGCCACATGACACACATGCCTGTACTTGGGGTGCTAGAGGGTGTCAAAGTGACACCCCCTGCACCCTTGCAGGATTCGGTATTTACCGATTCTGTAAATACAGAATCGGTATTTCCCATTGATTCCTATGGGCTTCAAAGCCCATAGGAATCAATGGGAAATACCGATTCTGTATTTAGAGAATCGGTAAATACCGAATTTTACAGATTCGGTATTTCAGATTTAAAAATTACCTACATCTTAAATACCGAATCGGTAAAATTCGGTATTTAAGAGTCTGTAAATGGGAATTACCTACATCTAGCCCTATATAACTAAATAAGTCTATAAAAACATTTAGCAAAATCTCATTATCTCTATAATAGGGCGTATTAATGATTCACTGATGGAACACGGGGGCCGCTCTGGTGGTCGCGGCATTATCGCAAATATGAACAATAGTTACTTACCTGTAATCTGTTATTCTCCAGTATTGGTGTCTTTCATAGATTCACATGCCTGAATCATTCCCCGTCGTCTGAGTGGGCGTCCCACGGTACATAAAAAAGCAATAATATGCCATAATAACATAGTAAAAACCAGTAATTCCTAACCAGGAAGTAAAGTAGCCCAAGCTACAGGAGAAAAAACTTCCACACTCATGACTATCTTAGTCATTTTGTATAGACCAAACTGCAGCCAATCAGGCGACAGCACCCACCAGAAGGTCCTTCCCAGAGACTCAGGCTCTCAGATTTTCTCGCAAGGAGTGATGGTAAACCAATGTAGCCTAAGAGTCTCTGAGGGGAGGTGGGCGGGTTGCATGTGAATCTATGAAAGACACCAATACTAGAGAACCACAGATTACAGGTAAATAACTATTGTTCTTCTCCAGTATTAGGGGTGTCTTTCATAGATTCACATGCCTGAATCAGAGTAGATAGCAGTACATATCCGTGCTTGGAAGACGCTCTCCGTAGCATAAGCTTGTAAATATGAGATGCACATAACCATGAAATATATATATATATATATATAAATAATCACATCACTAAAAGCATGATAAAATTCAGATATTTGAGCATGTGCACAATAAAAATAAGCATAACAAGCGTCTGACAGCAGTAAGAGGAGGTGGGAAAGAGAGGCTCACCTTATTTGAAAAGATTACGCAGAACTGCTTGACCCACTGAAGCATTGGTCTCGCTGGCTGCATCCAAACAGTAGTCTTTGGTGAAAGTATGCCGACTGGCCCAGGTTGCCGCTCTGCAGATGTGCTGGAGGGGAACTCCAGCAAAAAGAGCGGTTGAGGAAGACACTGCCCTTGTAGAGTGCGCTCTAGGAGCTGCTTGCAAAGGTCGTCCTGCTTGTGTATGGCAAAAGTCGATAGCTGCAGAGATCCATCTCGCAATTGTTTGCTTAGATACTGCTTGGCCTTTACGAATCGTACCATAGGTGATAAACAGTTGATCAGATCTGCGTAACGTAGATGTTCTTTTCAAAAAGAACTTTAAACATCTCTTAATGTCCAGTGTATGCAATGCCCTTTCTGCAGTGGATTGTGGGTTAGGAAAGAATTTCTTTATGATGACAGGCACGTTAAGTTGAAAGTCCGAAGGCACCTTAGGTATGAATTTCCGATTCGTGCGGAGCACCGCTGAGTCATTTGTGAACTGTAAGAAAGGATGATGAACTGTGAAAGCCAGGATATCACTGACTCTTCTAGAGGAAGTCAGAGCCAATAAAAGTGACACCTTCCACGTAAGGAATTTTAAATCGGCTTTGTGGATAGGTTCAAAAGGATGGCGCATCAGTTGCGCTAAGACTACATTAAGATGCCACGATGGTGGTGGACGACGTACCGGAGGGAACATTCTGAAAAGACTTTGAAGGATTGTTGTATAATTCTTGAAGAATAAAGAGAAGTTGTCCCATCTTGTCTGTATCTTGAAATCGCTGCCAGGAAAACCTTTAGGGTTACATGAGACAATCCCGATTTTGCCAGATGTAAGAAAAAAGGTAAGATTTGCTCTGGCTTAGCCAAAAAAGGATGAATTCCAGTAGAACGACACCAGATACAAAAACGTTTCCATTTGAGACTGTACGTCTATATAGTAGCAGGTGCTCTTGCTTTGGCTAGTACTTCCTTGCAATCTGCAGGAATGTTTAGGTGGGCAAATTCAAGGTATTCAGGCGCCAGGCCGCTAACCTCAGAGATGTCGGGTCCGGATGGTAAATCTGACCATCCTGAATGGAGAGTAGGTCCGGAGTTGGACGCAACTGAATTAGTTCGCACTCCGATAGGAGAAGGAGCTCGGTGAACCAATATTGGCGAGGCCATCTGGGGGCAATAAGAATCAGCCGACACGGTTCTTTCTTCATCTTCCGCAGGACTCTGGGAACTAACGGTATTAGTGGAAAAGCGTAAGCATATATTTGAGACCAGTTGATCGAAAACGCATTCCCCTGAGAGTCTTTGTGGGGATGCCAACTTGCAAAGAACCGGCAGTTGCTGTTCCTCTTGGTCGCAAAGAGGTCCAGATCTGGACGACCCCACTGCCGAAAGATGCGATCCACCGTCTGTTGATGAAGCTCCCACTCGTGATGGACACTGTTGTCCTGCTGAGAGTGTCTGCAAGAACGTTCTCTGTTCCCGGTACATGAACCGCCAGAAGATTGATTCTGTGCCGTATTGCCCATGCCGATAGCTCCTGGGCTTCCTGAGACAAAAGAACTGATCTTGTCCCTCCCTGTTTGTTGACATAGTGCATACTTGTTGTATTGTCCGTGCGAACCAATACAGTAGCTCCTTGAATGATTGCTCGAAATTATTTGAGGGCAAGAAAGATGGCTCTCAGCTCCAACAGATTGATGTGCCAACGTTTCTGCTGAGGGCTCCATTTGCCGCTGATTGTCAGCCCCTCAGCCCCTGAAGATGAGCTCCCCAGCCTTCGAGGGATGCGTCCGTGGTGATCGTAAAGTTTGGTGCGTCCTGAAGGAACGCGCAGCCCTGTTGCAGATTTCTTTTTTGTATCCACCAGAGAAGGGAACCCCGAATGCGAGGGGTGATCTGGATGAGGTCCTCGAATGAACACGAGACCTGCAGCCATTGTAAGCTGAGTTCTTCTTGAAGAGGCCTCATTCTGAGATGGCAATTCGGTATCAAAGGAATGCAAGACAATACCATCCCCAAAAAGGATTTGAACCGTCGGACTGAAAGTAGATTCCGAGCCATGTCCTGTATTCTGACTCGTCTTTCGCCCGACACGAAGGCTTGGAGCAGCTGGGTGTCTAGGGTCAAACCCAAGGAAGCTCGTCTTCGGGATGGTACCAACTGGAAAGGCCCAGAGATTGAAAGAGGGTTAGACACTGCTGTAAATGGTTGTCTGTGTCTGCGTAAGAACTGGCCTTGATAAGGCAGTCGTCCAAATATGGAAATATTTGTATTCCCTCCAGCCGGAGGTGTGCTGCTACCGGTGCCAGGACCTTTGTAAATACCCTGGGTGCCAAGCGCAGCCCAAAGGGAAGGACCTTGAATTGATAATCCCTGCCAGCCACTCTGAATCGCAGAAACTTTCTGTGTCGAGGTAGGATGGGGATGTGGAAATACGCATCTTGGAGATCCAAGGTGGCCATGTAGTCTCCAGCCGATAGAAGATGCAGTATTTCCTGTAGCGACAACATTCTGAACGTTAGCTTCTTTAGATATTTGTTTAGGGCACGGAGATCCAGAATTGGATGCCATTCTCCGGATTTCTTCTTTACCAGAAAAAATCTGGAGTAGAATCCTGTTCCCCTCAGAGTTTGAGGAACCTTCTTGATTGCTCCTTTCTTCAACATCAAATTGATTTGGGCAAACAGCTCCTTTAGATGAGCTGGAGGTGGTCCCTTTGGGGGAACGTTTGGAGGAAACTGTTCGAATTCGAGGGCATGACCCTTGGCCACAATGTCCAGGACCTACCTGTCCGATGTTATTGATGACCATTTTGAGTAGAATTTTGATATTTGTCCTCCAATTTTTACATGAGATTGGGACAGTAGCGGTGGCAGGTGATAAGGCTCATTGTCGTTTATCCTTTCCGCGGTAGGCCGGTTTCCTCTTGTTCTGGGAATAATTATTGTTCGTTGACTGTAGGATTGATAACGCTGAGTTTGGTAGCGTTGATTCCCCTGCCTGTAGGAGGACTGTTGCGTAAATCCGCCTCTGTTAGAGGACGATCCACGTCCTCTCGCACCTCGAAAGGGCGGCTTACCAAATTGAAGGGTGCCCAAGGATTTAGCAGTTTCTGTATCCTTTTTGATTGTCTGCAGGGCTTCCTCCACCTGCGGACCAAACAGAAACTCTCCGTCATAAGGCATATCCAATACCTTTGTTTGCACTTCTTGACGGAACGAAGTGGAGCGCAGCCAACCTTGCCTACGCAGGACAGCAGCACCTGCCAATTGCCTGAAACCAGTTGAGGCTACATCAACAGCATAATCAATCATCTCAGCCGAGAGCTTTTCACCTTCCTGCAGGATCTTTTGCGCTTCAGACTTAGAAGGTTCTGGAAGTAGGTTTATGTATGGCGAGATATCCGACCACATTTGCCGGTCATATCTGCCCAGGATGGCCAATGAGTTAGCAGCTCGGACCGTGGTAGCTGCCATCGTTGATACAGGCTTACCAATGGCATTCAGGACCTGCCGTCTCTATCCGGTGGAGCTGCATGTAACATGTTGGCCCTCTAAGGAGTTAGAAGGCAACACAGTGTCTTTTAAAGTGAGCAACCAACGGCAAGGAATAAAGAGGTAAAGCCAGTGGTGGTATAGCTCGTTTTTAATTTCAAATAATGTGGTCCTTAGCCACAGGTCCACCTTATTTTGGGTCAGTACAGATTTATACTAGGGAGATACCTCTCCATAGCACTAGTATATTCACTAGTGGTGCACAGCTTTCTTTCACCATCACAACACTTTCTTTTCTTTGTTCTTCTTTATTTTTTGATGTGGTAGTGCTAATGATGCCAACCTGAGTCCACTGGTGAGAAACAACCAGCGGACTCCCATGGTGTTACTTCCGTGAGGCACTCCACATCTTTTCTCACGTTTTTTTCTTACATCTTTGGTGATTTCTTTTTAGTCAAACACTGCACTACATAGTAGGATGTATGAAAAGGGAACAGAATAGTACAATTGAACAGGGATTCATGACGAGGGACAGAGTATATATACTAACTGCCCAGGTAGCATGCCAAAGGGTGGGTGCTATAACAGACATTGAAACCCACACAGAACTGTTAAAAAACAGCGTCAGGTCATACAGTTGTGTTGAACTAGTGAGTGGGGGCTTGACCTGACTGCTATAGAACCCCTGTAACTCTTTGTTGAAGATAGAGGCCACTCCTGTGCAATAAGGATCATCTTGGTCTTGGCTGTGTAGAACTTGTTGATGACCAGTGGAATGAGTGGTAGGCATGGAGTAATGTCTCTGACCAGTTGATCAAAAGCACATTCCCTCTGGAGCCTGGTTGGGGATACCTGGGTGTGAAGATGAGGGTGATGCACCGTTACATCGCAACTTTTACAACGGGAGGCTTTTACAACGGAACTTTTACAACGCAGGATCCATTACATCGGATGCCATTACAACGCATGGCATTACATAGCAGATGCTATTACAACGCATGGCATTACATCGTAAGTATAGGTAAGTATTTAATTTTTTTTAATTTTATTAATATTAATTATAATTAAATATATTTATTTATGTTTTTTAATATTATTAATTTATTATTTATTATATTAATTAAAGTAATTTTTAAAATAAGTACAGGTGTACAGGGGTGTTTTTAGGTTTCAGGGTAGGGTTTGGGTTTTGGGATACAGGGGTTTTTTAGGTTTCAGGGTATGGTTTGGGTTTTGGGGTACAGGGGTGCTTTTAGGTTTCAGGGTAGGGTTTGGGTTTTGGGATACAGGGGTGTTTTTAGGTTTCAGGTTCAGGGTAGGGTTTGGGTTTTGGGATGCAGGGGTGTTTTTAGGTTTCAGGGTAGGGTTTGGGTTTTGGGGTACAGGGGTGTTTTTAGGTTTCAGGGTAGGGTTTGAGTTTTGGGGTACAGGGGTGTTTTTTGGTTTCAGGATAGGGTTTGGGTTTTGGGGTACAGGGGTGTTTTTAGGTTTCAGGGTAGGGTTTGGGTTTTGGGGTACAGGGGTGTTTTTAGGTTTCAGGGTAGGGTTTGGGTTTTGGGATACAGGGGTGTTTTTAGGTTTCAGGGTAGGGTTTGGGTTTTGGGGTACAGGGGTGTTTTTAGGTTTCAGGGTAGGGTTTGGGTTTTGGGGTACAGGGGTGTTTTTAGGTTTCAGGGTAGGGTTTGGGTTTTGGGGTACAGGGGTGTTTTAGGGTTCAGGGTTGGGTTTGTGCTTAGGGCTAATTAAATTATATTTACCATTTATAAATTAATTAAAATATATTTATTAAATTAAATTGATTATATTATATTAATTACATTTTTTAATTAAATTAATTAAATTAAATAAAATATTTTAATTTATTTATTTTAATTATAATGTTTAAAAATATTTAAATTAAATTAATTTCATTATATTAATTAATTAAAATTAATTACAATTTTTATTAAAATTAAATTAAATAAATAGATTTAAATTTATTAAATTAAATTAATTACTATTTTAAAATGTAGTTTAATTAAATTAATTAAATTAAATTAATTAAATTAACTTAATTACATTTTTTTTAAAAAGATATACTTACCTATACTTACGATGTAATGCCATGCGTTGTAATAGCATCTGCTATGTAATGCCATGCGTTGTAATGGCATCCGATGTAATGGATCCTGCGTTGTAAAAATTCCGATGTAACGGAATGCGTTGTAAAAAACCGCGTTGTAGTGACACCAATCCGAAGATGAGGCATTTTGCATTTGTTGCTTCTGCAACAGATCGATGTCTGGAACTACCCATCATTGCAAAATATCCTGTGCAACTTCATCGTTTAACACCCAGTCATGAACTTCGAAGAAGTTGAGGCTGAGACAGTCTGCATGAACTTTGAGAGTGCCTGGGAGATGGATTGCACATATGGTCAACTTTCTCACCAGTAGCCACTTCCATATGGCTTGGGCCTTTTGTGAATGGGGCCTTGATCTGGTTCCTCCCTGTTTGTTCAGGTAATGCATGGTTGCAGTATTGTACGTTTGAACTAACAGGGAGCGTATCTGGATGGAAGGAAAGAATGACTTGAGTGCTAGATGTACAGCCATCAGTTCCCACATATTAATGTGATATCCCTTCTCTGCTTCCGACCACAATCCCTGAACTTGAAGAGAGCCCGGGTGGCCTCCCCATCCCTGGAGGGATGCGCCCATGATGAGCATCTGACTGGGAAGGTTGTGATGAAAAGGGACCCTTGTCAACAAATGAGGATGCTCTTTGTCCATCTGAGGCAGAGTCACTGTGTCCTTCCAGCTGTCCAAGATCAGCGATCACTGATCCTCTAATGCCTTCAGGACAGATTGCATTTGCAGCCTGGCATTGGGGACAGTGAAGATGCAGGACGCCATAGATCCCAGTAGATAGGATACCTGTTTGGCCGTGGGATGAAGTGTGCGGAGGAGAGTGTGACACTTGCTGGTAATTGAGGGTAACGTCTTCTCCGGAGGATCCACTCTTGCATCTGCGGTATCCAGAGTTGCACCCAGGTAGTGAATCCTTTGGTTTGGGTTGAGGATAGACTTTTTGTAGTTGACATAAATGCCCAAACGGCTTAGCACTCGAATGTAGGATTGAAGGTGTTCCTGCAGTAGACGATGTGCCGAGCGCTTGAGCAACCAGTCGCCCAGGTATGGATAGACAAAGAGCTTCTGTTTTAGCAGGAAGGCTGCTACCAGCGCCATGCATTTGGAGAACGTGCGGGTGCTGGTTTGAGTCCGAAAGGGAGGACCTTGTACTGGAAGTGCTCTGACACCACCTGGAACTGTAGGAATCGCTGATGTTTTGGGGAATCGGTACATGAAAATATGCGCACTGCAAGTCGAAGGAGATTGCCACCGGTGCCTCTCTTGACGTCACGGAGCCCCATTTCTCTGTCTCCTGAATGGCGTGCACGGAAGGGCATGGCACAGACAGCTGTTCCTCCTGCACAGCAAGAGAATGGGCAGAGATAATCTTCCGCTCATCTATCTTTCAGTGCACCACTGGCAGAAGTCTTCCACTATGCAAGTACAACAACCTCTTGACTGCACTTGTCCTCTGCACAGATCGCCTCTGACTCTCCTGGTGCGGGCGGTGGACCTTCCTCTTATCACTTCTCCCAGAGGTCGACAACATGACCAGAGTCCAACTCCATCACCACGACAGAGGTCCCCTTAACGTAGCTACTGCAAAAGGCATAGATCACCTTCATGGTCCTCTTCTTCTACCCATTCTTCGAAAAGGGACTATTCTCCCACGTTAACGGACATTCCACCTTTTAGAATATCTCTGGGGATGACATTAATACTTTTTTTGAGGTGCTTATGAGAGGAGCTCATAAGTTGAATATTGATATGCCCATTCCCCAAACATCATATTTGGTCATCTTTGAGACTTTGCACCAAAGGTCTGCAGTAAGACCATACTACCCTT
This sequence comes from Lissotriton helveticus, assembly GCF_964261635.1. NCBI lineage: Eukaryota > Metazoa > Chordata > Amphibia > Caudata > Salamandridae > Lissotriton > Lissotriton helveticus. The sequence goes on along the minus strand of NC_136059.1, from coordinate 1,239,757,321 downwards.
TATACCAGGACAACCAGTCATAGATACCTTCCTCACTCCAACATCTCTCGGAATGGCTCCAGCGAGGATCCTAATGAAGTATGAACCTCCGGTGTCATGCGTATGGGTGGGAATATTCATTGCTGATGACTATTGATGAGGATCTCCAGAAAGAGAACACGCTTAGTTCTGCAGCAGCTGACGTGGAAAACAAAGAAGGTGAGGTGTCGGGACGAGCAAAATCCAAGGGACTCACTAAGTGCAGGGCAGTCAGAGCAGGCCCTGAGCAAGCAGGGGAGTCCACTAAAGACAAAGAAGACCCTCAAGAGGACCCACGGGCCGAAGCACAGGAGTCCCAAGAGGACCTCGAGCAGCTCACTAAAGCTGCAGGCCCACGGTGCAGAGGATGCAGTGAGGACAAAGACCTTGGTAGGAAGAGATACTGGAGGCTGGAGCTTCTTGTAGCCTGAAGATCTCTGGAGTACAGAGCCAACCAGCCTTAGCAATGGCAAGTTAACGCGGTGCACAAGGGTTCTGTTCCAGCGGTTCCGACGACGGATATTGGCCTCAAACCTGCTGAGAAGACAGTGCAGGCCTGGAGGGAGTTGCAGAACCACCTCTCTGTTTCTGAGTCTTTCGAAGTCCGTGGGACATCAGGAGAAGCAGACCGGTCAACTTGGTTGAGGTGCCTGCAGATGCAGGGGAGTGACTCCTTCACTCCAAGGGAGATTCCTTTGGGTGTCCTTGTCAGAAAGTGCCCTTTCCTGCATGGTTGCCCCCACTTATTGCTGAACTGCTCATGTGCTTTGACTGAGTGTGCCCTCGGCTCCTGACAAACAGGTACCCATGGCCTATGTTCTTTCCCTAAAACTGCATTGAAAACAAAACCCAATTGGCATCTCTGGCCACAGGTCAGCCCCTGGTAAATGGTACCACAGGCACCCAGGGCACTGTGACCAGGGAAGACCTCTAAGGGCTGCAGCACGTATTGTGCCACTGTTAGAGGACCTGTATCTTTACACTCACACACTGCCTTTGTAGGCTACTTGTCTTGGTGCTGAACATAGTGAAGAGTCAAAGTGGCACACAACCCTGTGTGCCATGCCTACAACCCATTACCCTGGCATAGATCAGTCACCACACCAGCAGGATGCACTATACCAGTGGTGAGGGTACAGGAGCATGAGCCCTGTAACCCTAAAGTGTCTAAGTCCATTCTTAGACAATGTAAGTGAAGTGCTGCAATTAAGAGTATAAGGTGCTGGGTGTTTATCATTACGGACTACGTACACTGTATGTAGATTCACTTCTGAGTGCAAAGAATTTGTGTTTGGTACCATTAAATCTGTACTTAGAGAATTCTTCAGTTGTAACACGAGCAATGTAATCTATGCCATTTTTTGCCCGTGCAACAAGATTTACATCGGAAAGACGACACAAAAGATCCGGATTAGGATCTGTCAACACAGGAGCAGGATTCGCTGTAAGACGCCAAATGCACCATTGGTAGAACACTTTGAAACTTTGGGCCACACTGAAGACGACATACGTTGGACAATAATAAGTGTGATTAAAATGCCTCTGAGGGGGGCAGACCTCTCCCAACTGCTAAACAAAGAGGAAATGAAATGGATTCTGCGTACTGGCAGTATCCACACAGGCCTAAATCGACTTGAAGACTGGACAACACTGCTGTAATTTCATCTTTTTGTCAACAACCACCAACTTCCCTAAATGGATGAACATTATTTTATGTAATGACACTATTTGTCTGTGAGGTGTACTCTTAATTTCAATCCCTTCTTAAATGCCTGAATTTATTACCGGCCATTAGCTCGCTTTGAACGGACAAGCATGATACAGATCATCCATTTATGCATAATGCACTGAATCCTTATTATCTTGTAATTATTGTTATGTGACACTCACAGCTCTGCCAAATAGCTGTGCCACTTTTTGCCATACGCAATGACCCCACACTACCTAAGTGTGCCTTGTTAAAATTCCTTGTTGATAAAGCGAGGACACTCATCGTGCATATTAGGAATTTTCCTGTGACTCGGTTCAGAATCCAAATTTTCAAGGGTAAGCCTTGCGCAATCCCCTTTCTCTTTGCCACTGCCCGATCTCACTCCCCTTAATGGCCACATCATTAACTTACAAGTCTATGGGTCTCGCTTGCAATCCGGCAGCGTCCACTTAAGTCCTTGCCCACAGGGCTACATTGAAGGTACTGCCCTCTTCCAAGCTTTGCCGTTGCGGCGCTCACACACCGGTTTTTTAATCACAATTGAAGTAGCACTTTTTGATTGCATACACCACACTTGTATCACCTTGTTACACCACCTTGACGGTTCCCTGCATAATATCCGCACCAATATAATCAATGACTGTTTGTTGTGACCCTTTGGCTACCTTCACGTCTCCCCGGTTTTCCGAATAATAGGCATCACGCCTTTTTCACACGTAAATTATTTAACCTACTGATATGATGTTGCCGCAATCTACTTCTGCTGTATTTTCGCGCTATCTGCGCTAAAGAACCCTGACTGACCTCTTTATATGTTTCCTTCCCCCTTTTTCCTCTTTTATTTTCCATGCTAATATACAGTAAATTACAGGCAATTGTTTTCAAGCACTGTATCTAAAAATCCTGATGATGATCCTATATCCTTCAGTTTAGGATCGAAACGCCATCGACATAGTTGTCAACCTTATACACAGTGATTCTTACATGTAATTTGTGTAAAGGTGACCTTCTCATAATTGTTGTTTTTTCTATTGCGTATTACCTTATGGAAACAACTGCAAACTGCCTAAGCCTTTTACTTTGTTTGTCTGTTTGATATGTGGGTTCACGGATACAGGCTTGTATCCCACTGTTATTTAACTCGCATTTTCTTTTTATTCAACTATTTTGCATATTATCACCTTTGTCCGGCTGGATATTGGCTTAAATATAGTACTGATTGTAGGAGAGTGGGGTCTGCAATCCTATGGTCACCCCAGATTTTTGCTTTTTGCTTCACTGGTTTACGACTTTCCCTGGCTGTGGGCCTGCTAATCAGACCCACAGCCTAGCTGTTCTCTCTCTAAATTGACAAGCATGAACCTTAGGTGCATTTACCAATTGGTACTGGGCCACCTTATCAGTCCCTGTACAGTATACCTTAGGTATCCAGGGCATAGGTGTACCAAGGGCCTACCAGGGGCTGAAGCATGCATTATGCCACCCCTGGCTGGCCATCTAAACAGACACAACTGGCTGCACGACAGCTGGGGCAAGGTGGTGTAATCACCCTTTGCTATAGATATAGTTACCTATATCTAAACCTAAAATGGACACATATATTCCTATCAGTCACTCCTATGGAAGGCCTTATCAATCCTGAAGGCAGAGTGCTTGGAATTATGTGAGATGGCGCTCTAGCATGAGCTGAGCCCATTTGCAGCTTGCGGAACCAAGTCCTAAGAGCTGTTCCATGATAACGCTATACCATATACTCTTAAGTGCATTATAATCCTCGCGGTTAAATGCTAACTCTGGTATAACATTATCAAAACATGTCGAGTAAGGTGTCATACGAATTGGAATACTACCTCCTCGCCAATTCTGGCGACGAGGGTAGAATTCCACCCTTCTAGAGGGGCACGACATGTATGTAACTGAGAACCCCGGTTAAAGTTAACTCGAGCCTTGGCATCACAAAATGGATGCTGCCACCACAGACACAAGTCTGACCTCCTGCTGCTGGGAGTCCTTCCAGCGAGGGCGGCTTGGACAAAGGGTTTCCTGCCTTGGGAGGAGCTAGCACCACCCCAGACAGGATTTTGTGTATTGGGTAGGGTAGGCTTGAAAGGAATGAGACATGCCTGGGGCACACAAGGTGCCCTGTGCATACACCGGTTCAAACCAGTTGCTGGGGCACTCCAGCCCCAGCTCTGGCGGGAAGCCGGACAAAGGATAGGGGGTGTAACCACCCCCCTTCCTGGTCCCACCCAGGGGACGGACCTAGTCAGTAGTGCAGCCCCCTTTAGCAGGATAAAGGTCGGAGCTGGTCCCATTCCAAATTAGATTATCCTGAACTACTCTACAAGAAGAAACTCTGGACTTCGACGTTCTGCTCCACAGAAGACTGAAGAATCTCCCTTGTGGGCAAGGAGTGTCCACCCTGCACAAGCAGGCACCATCAAGCGACCAGCGGCTTCCCTTTGTCGTCTTCCTTCCAGGATCCAGACTTCAGAGCCCGACGAGACCCGTATTCCCAGACCTCTCCGACCTCAACCCACATCTGCAGCAAAGCTGAGACCCTTGGGTGCGACGAGACACGTGGGACCGGCCATCTTGGAAGAAACGGCACTTCGCTTCCAGCACGACTCCCGAGGTAAACTCGACCAAGTGCTTTGGGGACTGAGAAGCCCCATCCCCGAGCAGCTCCTGCACCAAAGATCAGCCCTCTAGCATCCACGAGATCTGCGTGGGGCCCTTCTGCTTTGCTGCTGCTCGACGCGTTGTCTGGTCACTTGCCGGCTGGCTACTGGCCTCCCAGACGACGAACCTTTGAATCTTTGCTGCTGGTCTGGTTGCTCCAGACTGGCCCTTGCTCCCTTCCAAAAGAGGGGCACCTCGGACTCTCCTAGTCCGCACCAGACGCTTTTCCTCCTCACCGCGTGGGTTGCCTTTGCCAAGGCCTGTTGACGCCGATTCCGGATCCAACACTGCCGACAGCGAGAGCCTGCGTGGGACAGCTCGGGCCTCCATCCTGGTCGTCGAAGACACCTCCTGGTCCACGTGGCTGCAGAGTCAAGCGTCCACTCTTCACCTGATCGCGACGACGACATCTGGTTCCTTCCTGGTTCCACTCCAGTCACTGGCTAGTGACTGTGAACATTGTCCCCTCTGCTTTCAGGTCCTCTTCTTCACCAATCCACCCTTGGATTGCACCGGACATCTTCCTCCTGGTCGCCTGCAGCATCTTTTCTTTCAGGCTCCATTGACTTCAACGCGAGAACCCGACGCACTTTGAACCCTATGCACCCGCGGCCCGTGGGTGAGGTAACAAGGGTAGTTTAACTGTCCTAGTGTCCAGTTCCACAGTCGTTTTTGTCCTATCTAGTCAGCATTGTCCGTACTCACCTTTAACTTGAACTGTACTGTCCATAGACGTTGTTACGCATCTCGCGTGTGAGTTCACACTCTGCAAACGCGTTCCGTGGGCCTCCTATTACTTACCTAGAGTTAGTGTAGCGTGGTCCCATCGATCCTACAGCCTCTGGACAGCTCCATTCCTTCTATTGACTTTCACATTCCACTTACTTAGTATATTGTTTGTCGTGCCCCTAGGGCACCATTGTAATTTTGTGCAACTTATCGTATTTTTCAGAAGAGATTGTCATGTGCTTAGCCCTCTGACCTCCTAAAGAGTTCAGAGGTGTTGTTATTAATAAATATACTGTTTATTTTCATAACAACCTGTGTGGTGTCCTTTCATCTGGTATTCAAGGGGTTATATTGTGGTAAAACAGCTGGCTTCACATGCCAAAAGAGTTTAGCCTAAGACTGCTTTGTCCATGCTACCATTAGGATAGTTGGTCTATAAGGTTGACTAACAACCAATCACCATAAGGGTTGTTTGGACTGATACAAGGTGATCACTAGAACTAGTGAGCATCATATATCAGGCCAACTTCTCACATTGGTGTGCAGCGGTTGGGATTTGAGCTTGCTGTTGTTTTTACCAGGTATAATCTTGAAATATCATTTGAAAGATCACATAAGGTACTCTAGGTACATATAACAAGCTTAGAAATACTCTGAGTTCTACTGAACCAGCTGTTGTAGTAGAAAGGGCCTAGCACACCCTGACTACAACTCTTAGCAAGGGATCAGTAGGAAAACCCATAGTGTAGGTGGGTGCATCACTTACACCACACTAGAAGCATGTCTACCCATGGAGAGTCTTCAGAGACTCCCCTAGTGGTTAGTGACCTTCCACAGGTCCTTTCCAGATATGCAGCTCTCAGTTTCCAGGAGATGAGACAATTGTGTACCTCCAGGAAATTGAAACAGGGTTCAAACCCTACAGCTCCTTTTTTGTTAGGTCTCTTAGAGACATATGATGCCAGAAGGGCTGCTAACACAGACCCCTCTAATCCAGATAGGAGCATGCCCCCCTTAGAAGGTACACTTGGTGATCCAGACCTCCCTGAAACAGAGAATGTAGAGGAGGAGGAGGAAGAAAAGGACACCTCTGGGGATGAGGCAGACAAAGGCCCTGTAGTAGAAGTCAGCAGACTCACCAGGACCAACTTAGACCTACATAGGGAAGGATCTGGGGGACCCCCAGTACTGACCCTAAGCAGGCCTAACCTTGGAGCTAGAAGAGATAGATCTCAGTCTAGGGACTCCAATAGATCTGTGCACTCACATGCCTCTGCTCAGGGGAGAATGATTTCTCCCCAGAGGAGAATGACTTCCCCTCAGAGGAGAGAGCATGAAGCAAGGATGAGACAGGCTAATCTGAGGATCCAAAGGGAAGAACTTGCCCTTGCCAAAGAAAAGCTTGCCTTTGCTAGAGAGCAACAGTTGAGTGGGTTAGCACCCACTGGTGGCAGCACTATCCCTAAGGATAAAGACAGGAGTTTTGATAATAGACACCTGAGTAAAATAGTGCCCTCCTATAAGACAGGAGATGATATCCACAAATGGATAACTGCTCTGGAGAGGGCCTGCAAAGTACAGCAGGTACCCCAGAGTCAGTGGGCAGCTATTTTGTGGCTCTCCTTTGAAGGTAAAGGTAGAGATAAGCTCCTCACTGTTAGAGATGAGGATGCTAATGATTACCAAGTCTTGAAAACTGCACTGATTGATGGGTTTGGCTTAACAACTGAACAGTACAGGTTGATGTTCAGAGACACCCAGAAAACTCAGGCTCAATATTGGACTGACTTTGTAGATTGTGCCACTAAGGCTCTGGAGGGCTGGTTACTGGGAAATAAAGTTACTGATTACACAGGATTGTATAATCTAATTATGAGAGAACAAATCTTAAATAATTGTCAGAACCAGTTGTTGCATCACCACTTGATTGACTCAGATCTGACCTCTCCCCAAGAATTGGGAAAGAAGGCAGACAGATGGGTCAGGACAAGGGTCAAGCAGCAGAACCAGAACCAGGGTGGTGGCCAGAAGAAAGCAGACCAGAAGGGTAATGAGAATAAGCAAAATGACCAGAAGTCTTCAACAGGGCCCCAACAACCTAAGGAGGGTGGGTCCCAAACTTCCCAAAAGAAGAAGAATGATGGTCCTAAGAAACCATGGTGCCAATACTGTAAAAGTAAGACTCACTGGTTTAGTGAGTGCACCAAGAAAGGCCAAACTCCTACCACTACTGTCCCTAAGACACCTGCACCCCCTAGTACAGTTAGTAGTGGTAGTGCAACTCCCAAGGCTATAGTTGGGTTAACCCTGGGAACTGAGGTGGGTTCTGACTTAGTTAGAATACCAACTCAGGCAGTTCTTGTTTGTACTGGGGACATGGATATGACCCCTACTGTAAGTCCTAGTACTCTAGGCAAATACAGACAAACGCCTTTGATAAATGGAAAGATGTCTCAGGCCTACAGGGACACATGTGCCAGTGTCACTATGGTGACACCAACATTTGTGGACCCTGACCAGATCATGCTAGGTACAGACTACCTAGTGACCAATGCTAGCAATGTCACTACCAATCACAGTATGGCAATTGTTAATTTCTCCTGGGGAGGGGTAACTGGCCTCAAAAGGGTTGTAGTTAGTTCAGACCTCCCAGTAGATTGTCTTTTGGGCAATGATTTGGAATCCTCACTGTGGTCAGATGTGGAGTACAGGACTCATGTAGAAATGCTAGGTCTCTCCTCACATGTGCTTGCTGTGACTAGGTCACAGGCCAAGAAATGCCCAGCTGAACTAGTGCTGGATCCTGGAAGAATGGACCAGACACTACCCGAGAGAAAGAGCAGTAGGGGTAAGGCTGAGCCTTCCCCCCTGCCTCAGGTTGAGGATCAGCTCTCTCAGGAGGCTGACCCCAAGACCCCAGAAGGAACTGTCCTAGAAGAGCTTGAACCTGAACAGGTTGAGTTTCTTGGGACAGGGGGACCTTCCAGGGCAGACTTGAGGCAGGCCCAGTTAGACTGTTCCTCCCTTGAACCCCTCAGACAGCAGGCTGCTGCTGAGGCTGCAGGGAATGCTACAGGTGCCCATAAGGTATATTGGGATGATGGACTCCTATACTCTGAGGCAAGAGACCCCAAACCTGGTGCTACCAGGAGGCTGGTCATCCCCTTGTCTCTTAGAGGTTTCCTTCTCACCTTAGCCCATGAGATTCCCCTTGCAGGTCACTTAGGCCAGAACAAGACTTGGGACAGGCTTGCCCCACACTTTCACTGGCCTCATATGTCTGAGGACACTAAAGAGTTTTGTCGCTCATGTGTTACCTGCCAAGCCAGTGGCAAATCAGGTGACACAACAAAGGCCCCCCTTATACCACTACCTGTGGTGGGGGTTCCCTTTGAAAGAGTGGGGATTGACATTGTTGAACCAATGGACCCCCCAACAGCATCTGGGCACAGATTTATACTGGTGGTAGTGGATCATGCCACCAGGTATCCAGAAGCTATTCCCCTTAGGACCACTACAGCTCCTGTTGTGGCCAGGGCCCTGCTTGGAGTTTTCTCCAGAGTGGGGTTTCCTAAGGAGGTTGTCTCTGACAGAGGTGCAAACTTCATGTCAGGATACTTGACTGCAATGTGGAAGGAGTGTGGTGTAAATTACAAATTTACCACACCCTATCACCCACAGTGCAATGGGCTTGTTGAGAGATTCAACAAGACCCTCAAAGGGATGATAAAAGGGTTACCTGAAAAGCTTAGGCGAAGATGGGACTTCCTTTTACCCTGCCTTCTGTTTGCTTACAGAGAGGTCCCACAGAAGGGGGTTGGTTACAGCCCTTTTGAGGTTTTGTTTGGACATCCTGTAAGAGGACCCCTATGTCTTGTGAAGGAAGGATGGGAGTTACCTCTCAAAAAGCCTAAACTTGACATAGTGGACTATGTACTTGGTCTCCGCTCCAGGATGGCAGAGTACATGGAGAATGTGAAAATGTGGGTGGATCTGCACTCCTGTATTATCTTATTTCTAAAAAGAAGTTGATGCACCTGTAATCACTGTTAGCGTGCTGTGCTATGGGAGACAGTACCTATCGCCCGGAAAAGTAACTTGTATGTGAGTCTAGGGAGAACCCGTGACTGAAAAGCAATGCACAGCTTGAAGGCACAAGGCCTAATATTTAGACAAACATTTTACAATTTATTGAACAAAATCTTATTTTCCAAAGTTCTCAGAAAACTCCAAATAATTCATAAAACATTTTTTAAACGCAAACGTGAGTACATGTAAAAAACAGTCTGATCAATTTCTCAGTGTTAAGACGTACATTACACTCATAGGTTATTTAGATCAGTTAATCAGATAATCAAAATGAATTCATGAACAACCCAATGCATTTCGGGTTCATTCCGAACCCTTCATCAGGGGAAAACACATTATCAGATATTCACATATGTATAGTTGAGTTTCTTGGAGTCAGTCAGATAGCGAATCTACAATAAAGACATACAATGACCTTGGTTACAATGCAATGAGGATAAAGTGTCAAGGTGAAATATCAAAAAAGTACAATTACCTTCAGCATAATTCATAATTCTGTGGGTTCATGCATACTTATGAGCGACAAAAATACCAGAAGTGTCCAAAGAAAATTCAGTGGAAGAAGGACCCAAACACCAAAGGGCAAGTGTGAACACCTAAAATAAATCCAAAAGAATTCAAAAGAAACAAACGTGTTCTCCGTGTCTTTTACTAGTAAACCTCACTTCCACGTGATCAGAAAACAAACCTCACCAGGTGTTACAACTGAACAAGACTAATGTAATACCTCCAATCTTCCGATGAAGCAGACAGATATTTCTCATGTATCCAAAGGGTAACCGTCCTACCTAATGGAGTGGATGAGGTTATACTAATGTAACTTCCTTCTAAACCCAGAGAAAATCCAACCAAAACAACAAACTGGATACTCACAACCAAGTATTGGGAACTGGTCCACAGTGACAATCATTAGCGAGGTAGGTATTATATTTCTCTAAAAGAAATAGTGAGTGATCAGTAGTAATAGCGGTGTAATCCTATTGTTAAATACCTTAAAGCCTATAACATCTCTGTCTTACCTCCAAAACACAGGTGGTCACCCTCTTTCGTGTTGTTTGTATAAACGGTAAAGATATCTGAAAAGTCCAGAATTAATCCTCCGTTAGAATACATAATTGGTAGTCTCAAAGGTTACAACTACGGTCAAAACTCAAAAGCCCCTACCTTTCGATTGTAATAGCGCCGTCCTGACTGCTGAATTGCTCCTCGTGTGCAAGCTACACGCCATGCCAATTGCCATTCATTATGTTGCTGGAGGGACGCAACGCCGCCCCCCGTGGCATAGACATCAAAGAGGGACTCAAAATGTATTGGAGCTACCATGACCTAAAATGGCGCTCGTGGACAGTGTATTCATCACAAGCCTGAGTGTAAAGGATATGTTATAATGGAGTAGAAGTAGAGAAAAATAGTAATGAATGGAAATATAGAAAAATAAGGTAAATGATAAAAAATTAAAATAAATAAATGATAATAATAAATGTAAGAATAAAAGTGAATGTAAAAGAGTTAAAATCTCAAAATCAGTGCAGTCATCAAAAATATGCAGAATACCCCTCACATTCTGAAGTCATAAGGGGTAGCATCCCCTATAAAAAGCACAAAAGTTCATAATGGTCATTAAGACCCCCTGGGATCACGGTCCCTAATTTTTTGATCCATTGTGTCTCTTTCCGTGAAAGTGTGGTGTTTATGTCAATGCCTGTGTATGGTACTACACATTCAAGAATCGTGTATCTAAGTTGTGGAATCGTGTGACCTGCATTAATCCAATGTGCTGCTAATGCGGAATTCATATTTTTGTTGCGTATTCGGCTCTTATGCTCAACTATCCTTGTTTTTATTTTCCTGCTTGTCCTTCCCACGTAAATTAGTCCACAAGGACATTTTATCGCGTATATAACATTCTCAGTTGTACAGTCAGATGTATGTTTGAGGGAAATTGCTTTTCCAGTGTGGGGATGACAAAATTCTTTTCCAGTGATGACATTTCCACATTGCCCACAATTGTGGCACTTCCTCATACCTTTGAAAACTTTTGTCTTGTTTGTTCCAGGTGCTTTTAAAAGTTCTCGAAGATTCTGAGCACGAGTATGAGCAAACAAAGGTGCTCCTGTAATTATTCCATCGAAATCAGGTTCATTTTCAATCAACTCCCATCTCTTGCGGATGATTGCTTTATTCTTAGGGGCTTGATTCGAATGTTTTAAAACAAACACCTCCTTGTTGACTCTTGGTTTGTTTTGTTGCTGTAGTAAATCTTCTCTTTTTTTAGACAACACTGTCTTTCTCGCTTCCATTAAAGTTAAATCTGGGTAGCCTCTAGATTTATACCTCAATATTGGATCATCCATCAATTGTTCACAAATGTCCTCTCCCGATGTTATTCTTTTTATTCTCAATTTCAATGTCCAAGAAGTGTATTTTACTTTCATTAATGTCATATGTGAATTGTATCCGACTGTTGAGAGAGTTCAATTCATGAAGACACTTTTCCAATGTCTTACGGGGCCCTTCCAAATTACCAAAATGTCATCGATATAACGGATGAACATAATGGCATTTTCTTGCCAATCAGGATGATGAAGTATATGTTTGTCTTCAAAATACGCCATGAATGTGTTTGCGTAGGCAGGTGCCCCTGGAAATACCATGGCGGTACCTGTCCTCTGAGCATAAAAACGGTCTTGCCAACAAAAGTAACTGTGAAATAGTGCGAAATATAATAGTTCCAGCAGGAACACGCTTTTCTCATGCGGTAAATTTGAATTAAGAAGTCTCCATTCCATAGCTTCAAGTCCTTCTTCATGAGCTATGGAGGTGTAAAGCGCAACCACATCTACGGTGCAGAGTAATACGTCTTGGGTGAAAATTTCCTTGATGGTATTGAGTTTTAACAGGCAATCTGTTGTGTCTTTCACGTAAGTTGTCCAAGTTTGGACAAGTGGTTGCAAATGGAAATCCAAGAAAAATCCTAATGCTTCGTGTATAGATCCACACCCTTCCACAATAGGGCGGAAGGTTTTTTTTTTTCTGTCCTTATGTACCTTAGGTAACATATAAATCGAAGGAGTTTTGGAATGTTGGTTATATAGGTACTGTTTTTCTTTAACAGTGATCACTCCCATCTCTACTCCCTTCTCCAAAATGGTACTCAAAACTTGTTTTAGTTCTGTTATGGGATCTTGTGGTAGTTGGAAGTATGTATCTTCATCCATCACATGCAAGTTCACACTTTTCTCGTAGAAGTCAGTGTCGAGAACCACCATGGCTCCTCCCTTATCAGCCGGTTGAAACGTTATTGAGCGATCTTGTCGCATATTATTTAGAACCCTCCGGTCTTCAAATGTGAGCTTAGAATATGAAGAAGTTGAATATTTCACCTGTTCCAAATCTTTCTTTACCAGGGTTTCAAAATTATCCAAAGTTTTATGGAATGTTGGTGAGATGAATTTGCTCTTAGGTTTAAACTGAGATCCAGTAGTTTGAGTGTCTAGTATTGGCCCACTTGAAAAGAACCATCTTAATCGCAATTTCCTCATGAACTTAAATAGGGACACTTCTGTCTCCAAGGCATGTGAGTTGTATGATGGTACAAACGATAGTCCCTTTTCAAGTATTTTCAATTCTTTTTGACTGAACTTTCTACGTGAAATGTTGATCACCAACGATTCATCCAAATTTATTTCTTCAGATCCCGTCTTGGTCTGCCTGTTTCCACTGGTGTAACTTTTTTTGTTTTGTCCCCTGCGGGTCCTCCGTTTCCAGAGGTTGTTTTGTCCGGAGGTATTTTGTCCACCTGGCCTGCCTCTAAAAAAGGCTGTCCGGTTGCAGAAGTAGTTGGTGTATCATCCCTAGTTTTTCTTAAAGTCTGGGACACTGACGCTGCACTCGGTCTTTGCATGCTTAGATCTTGGTCTGTGGCAACACTTTCTTCCGATGAAGATGGGCCTGATTTTTTGAAGATTTTCCTCTGAGCGTAGTTGTCAGCCCATGTATAAACTTCGTCGAGTTTATAATCAATTGTATCCCGTTTGAATTTTCGGGTCTTGCGCTCGTGTACTTCACGAGCATGCGTATCCAAGTTCCTGTTGATGTCTTCCAAGGTTTTGGTCCAGTCTTCTCCTTCCATTTTACTGGACAGATCATCTTTTAGTTTGTTTATGTCATGTGTGAGTTCTTTCAAAGCATTAGAAATTTCCTCCACTAGTAGTAAGATCAAGTCTAAAGAGCACTTGTTTAAAATCGCATACCACCGCGACATGAAGGCTTTGTCAAACTTGAATAACATGGGTCTTAGGGCAATTCGCAATCCTCGGGGTATCCTCCTGACCGTATGATATTCTATCAGTGTGGTAGCATGTAACCGCTGGTTAATTTCCTTTTTCATAAGGTATTCCAATTGTCTCAGTTGGTTTGTGGTAGATCCGGTAGCTGAACTGAACTCGCGAACCTCTTTAACCAATGCATATATAGTGTCTGCTTCTTTGCTAGAGTAGGCTTTTGTTTCTGCCTGATTAGTTGTTAAATTCGATATGTCCTGCCACATTTTTCTGGGTGCTAGAGCCAAAGAGTGGTACCTAAAAGTTAAGAATGTGAAAATGTGAGTGGATCTGCACTCCTGTATTATCTTATTTCTAAAAAGAAGTTGATTCACCTGTAATCACTGTTAGCGTGCAGTGCTATGGGAGACAGTACCTATGGCCCGGAAAAGTAACTTGTATGTGAGTCTAGGGAGAACCCGTGACTGAAAAGCAATGCACAGCTTGAAGGCACAAGGCCTAAGATTTAGACAAACATTTTACAATTTATTGAACAAAATCTTATTTTCCAAAGTTCTCAGAAAACTCCAAATAATTCATAAAACAATTTTTAAACGCAAACGTGAGTACATGTCAAAAACAGTCTGATCAATTTCTCAGTGTTAAGACGTACATTACACTCATAGGTTATTTAGATCACTTAATCAGATAATCAAAATGAATTCATGAACAACCCAATGCATTTCGGGTTCATTCCGAACCCTTCATCAGGGGAAAACACATTATCAGATATTCACATATGTATAGTTGAGTTTCTTGGAGTCAGTCAGATAGCGAATCTACAATAAAGACATACAATGCCCTTGGTTACAATGCAATGAGGATAAAGTGTCAAGGTGAAATATCAAAAAAGTACAATTATCTTCAGCATAATTCATATTCCTGTGGGTTCATGCATACTTATGAGCGACAAAAATACCAGAAGTGTCCAAAGAAAATTCAGTGGAAGAAGGACCCAAACACCAAAGGGCAAGTGTGAACACCTAAAATAAATCCAAAAGAATTCAAAAGAAACAAACGTGTTCTCCGTGTCTTTTACTAGTAAACCTCACTTCCACGTGATCAGAAAACAAACCTCACCAGGTGTTACAACTGAACAAGACTAATGTATTACCTCCAATCTTCCGATGAAGCAGACAGATATTTCTCATGTATCCAAAGGGTAACCGTCCTACCTAATGGAGTGGATGAGGTTATACTAATGTAACTTTCTTCTAAACCCAGAGAAAATCCAACCAAAACAACAAACTGGATACTCACAACCAAGTATTGGGAACTGGTCCACAGTGACAATCATTAGCGAGGTAGGTATTATATTTCTCTAAAAGAAATAGTGAGTGATCAGTAGTAATAGCGGTGTAATCCTAATGTTAAATACCTTAAAGCCTATAACATCTCTGTCTTACCTCCAAAACACACGTGGTCACCCTCTTTCGTGTTGTTTGTATAAACGGTAAAGATATCTGAAAAGTCCAGAATTAATCCTCCGTTATAATAAATAATTGGTAGTCTCAAAGGTTACGACTACGGTCAAAACTCAAAAGCCCCTACCTTCCGATTGTAATAGCGCCGTCCTGACTGCTGAATTGCTCCTCGTGTGCAAGCTACACGCCATGCCAATTGCCATTCATTATGTTGCTGGAGGGACGCGACGCCGCCCCCCGAGGCATAGACATCAAGGAGGGACTCAAAATGTATTGGAGCTACCCTGACCTAAAATGGAGCTCGTGGACAGTGTATTCATCAAAAGCCTGAGTGTAAAGGATATGTTATAATGGAGTAGAAGTAGAGAAAAATAGTAATGAATGGAAATAGGGAAAAATAAGGTAAATGATAAAAAATAAATAAATGATAATAATAGATGTAAGAATAAAAGTGAAAGTAAAAGAGTTAAAATCTCAAAATCAGTGCAGTCATCAAAAATATGCAGAATACCCCTCACATTCTGAAGTCATAAGGGGTAGCATCCCCTATAAAAAGCACAAAAGTTTGTAATTGTCATTAAGAAATTTTGGTAATTTGGAAGGGCCCACGTAAGACATTGGAAAAGTGTCTTCATGAATTGAATTCTCTCAACAGTCGGATACAATTCACATATGACATTAATGAAAGTAAAATACACTTCTTGGACATTGAAATTTTGAAAACTCACACGGGATTGGCAACCAGAGTTTACAAAAAACCCACTGATGTAAATAGTGCACTACACTTCACCAGTGCTCACCCCCTCTCCTTAAAAAAACATTTACCGGTTTCACAACTAATGAGAATAAAAAGAATAACATCGGGAGAGGACATTTGTGAACAATTGATGGATGATCAAATATTGAGGTATAAATCTAGAGGCTACCCAGATTTAACTTTAATGGAAGCGAGAAAGACAGTGTTGTCTAAAAAAAGAGAAGATTTACTACAGCAACAAAACAAACCAAGAGTCAACAAGGAGGTGTTTGTTTTAAAACATTCGAATCAAGCCCCTAAGATTAAAGCAATCATCCGCAAGAGATGGGAGTTGATTGAAAATGAACCTGATTTAGATGGAATAATTACAGGAGCACCTTTGTTTGCTCATACTCGTGCTCAGAATCTTCGAGAACTTTTAAAAGCACCTGGAACAAACAAGACAAAAGTTTTCAAAGGTATGAGGAAGTGCCACAATTTTGGGCAATGTGGAAATGTCATCACTGGAAAAGAATTTTGTCATCCCCACACTGGAAAAGCAATTTCCCTCAAACATACATCTGACTGTACAACTGAGAATGTTATATACGCGATAAAATGTCCTTGTGGACTAATTTACGTGGGAAGGACAAGCAGGAAAATAAAAACAAGGATAGTTGAGCATAAGAGCCGAATACGCAACAAAAATATGAATTCCGCATTAGCAGCACATTGGATTAATGCAGGTCACACTATTCCACAACTTAGATACACGATTCTTGAATGTGTAGTACCATACACAGGCATTGACGTAAACACCACACTTTCACGGAAAGAGACACAATGGATCAAAAAATTAGGGACCGTGATCCCAGGGGGTCTTAATGACCATTACGAACTTTTGTGCTTTTTATAGGGGATGCTACCCCTTATGACTTCAGAATGTGAGGGGTATTCTGCATATTTTTGATGACTGCACTGATTTTGAGATTTTAACTCTTTTACTTTCACTTCTATTCTTACATTTATTATTATCATTTATTTATTTCAATTTTTTATCATTTACCTTATTTTTCCCTATTTCCATTCATTACTATTTTTCTCTACTCCTACTCCATTATAACATATCCTTTACACTCAGGCTTTTGATGAATACACTGTCCACGAGCGCCATTTTAGGTCAGGGCAGCTCCAATACATTTTGAGTCCCTCCTTGATGTCTATGCCTCGGGGGGCGGCGGCTCGTCCCTCCAGCAACATAATGAATGGCAATCGGCATGGCGTGTAGCTTGCACACGAGGAGCAATTCGGCAGTCAGGACGGCGCTATTACAATCGGAAGGTAGGGGCTTTTGAGTTTTGACCGTAGTCGTAACCTTTGAGACTACCAATTATTTATTCTCAAATGGAGGATTAATTCTGGACTTTTCAGATATCTTTACCGTTTATACAAACAACACAAAAGAGGGTGACCACGTGTGTTTTGGAGGTAAGACAGAGATGTTATAGGCTTTAAGGTATTTAACAATAGGATTACACCGCTATTACTACTGATCACTCACTATTTCTTTTAGAGAAATATAATACCTACCTCGCTAATGATTGTCACTTGTTTTGGTTGGATTTTCTCTGGGTTTAGAAGGAAGTTACATTAGTATAACCTCATCCACTCCATTAGGTAGGACGGTTACCCTTTGGATACATGAGAAATATCTGTCTGCTTCATCGGAAGATTGGAGGTATTACATTAGTCTTGTTCAGTTGTAACACCTGGTGAGGTTTGTTTTCTGATCACGTGGAAGTGAGGTTTACTAGTAAAAGACACGGAGAACACGTTTGTTTCTTTTGAATTCTTTTGGATTTATTTTAGGTGTTCACACTTGCCCTTTGGTGTTTGGGTCCTTCTTCACTGAATTTTCTTTGGACACTTCTGGTATTTTTGTCGCTCATAAGTATGCATGAACCCACAGGAATATGAATTATGCTGAACATAATTGTACTTTTTTGATATTTCACCTTGACACTTTATACTCATTGCATTGTAACCAAGGTCATTGTATGTCTTTACTGTAGATTCGCTATCTGACTGACTCTAAGAAACTCAACTATACATATGTGAATATCTGATAATGTGTTTTCCCCTGATGAAGGGTTCGGAATGAACCCGAAATGCATTGGGTTGTTCATGAATTCATTTTGATTATCTGATTAAGTGATCTAAATAACCTATGAGTGTAATGTACGTCTTAACACTGAGAAATTGATCAGACTGTTTTTGACATGTACTCACGTTTGCGTTTAAAAATTGTTTTATGAATTATTTGGAGTTTTCTGAGAACTTTGGAAAATAAGATTTTGTTCAATAAATTGTAAAATGTTTGTCTAAATCTTAGGCCTTGTGCCTTCAAGCTGTGCATTGCTTTTCAGTCACGGGTTCTCCCTAGACTCACATACAAGAGTACATGGAGAAGGCATCCAAAAACCTTGAGGCCAGCCAAGAACTTCAAAAATCTTGGC
The DNA here is from genome assembly GCF_964261635.1 of Lissotriton helveticus. NCBI lineage: Eukaryota > Metazoa > Chordata > Amphibia > Caudata > Salamandridae > Lissotriton > Lissotriton helveticus. Next base: position 1,239,739,094 of record NC_136059.1, on the reverse strand, counting down.
ATGACCAAAGGGCTGTCCTAACTGTTTATCATGCAGGACAGAAGGTGTGGGTGTTGGAGCCAGTGGCCCCAGCAGCTCTCCAGGACAAATGGTCTGGACCCCATACCATCATTGAGCAAAAGGGAGAAGTCACCTACTTGGTGGACATGGGAACTCCCAGGAGCCCTCACAGAGTACTTCATGTGAACAGGCTCAAGGCATTTGTCAACAGGGAGGACATGGGCTTGCTCATGGCCACAGATGAGGGGCAGGAGGAAGAGAGTGACCCTCTCCCAGACCTGCTCACTCAGAACCCTGATGATGGGTCAGTAGATGGTGTAGTCTTTTCTGACAGCCTCTCTGAGCAGCAGCAAAAGGATTGCAAGCAGGTTCTTCAATCCTTTAGACAAATGTTTTCTCTGACCCCCAGTCAGACAAACTGGTGCACACATGAGGTGGACACTGGAGACAGTCTGCCTATAAAGAGTAAAATCTACAGGCAACCTGACCACGTCAGGGACTGCATAAAGCAAGAAGTACAAAAGATGTTGGAATTGGGAGTCATTGAACCCTCAGAGAGCCCTTGGGCTAGTCCTGTAGTTCTAGTACCAAAGCCTCACACCCAGGATGGTAAGAGAGAGATGAGGTTTTGTGTAGACTACAGGGGTCTCAATGCTGTCACTAAGACAGATGCCCATCCAATACCTAGGGCAGATGAACTGATAGATAAGTTGGCTTCTGCAACTTTCTTAAGTACATTTGACCTAACAGCTGGTTATTGGCAGATCAGGTTAGCTGAGGATGCCAAGGCCAAGACAGCATTTTCTACCCCAGGAGGTCATTACCAATTTGTGGTGATGCCCTTTGGTTTGAAAAATGCACCTGCCACTTTTCAAAGGTTGGTGAACCAAGTTCTCACTGGGTTGGATGACTTCTGTGCAGCATATCTAGATGGTATTGCTGTCTTTAGCTCCACCTGGGAGGATCACCTGATCCACCTGAGGAAAGTTTTGTAGGCCCTGCAAAAGGCAGGCCTCACTATCAAGACTACTAAGTGCCAGATAGGGCAGAGTCAGGTTGTGTACCTGGGCCACCTTGTGGGTGGAGGCCAGGTTCAACCCTTGGAGAGCAAGATACAGGCCATAAAGGACTGGGCTCCTCCAACCACCCAGGCACAGGTCAGAGCTTTCTTGGGCCTGTCTGGTTACTATAGGAAGTTTGTCAAGAATTATGGGTCCATTGTGACACCACTTAATGACCTGACAAGCAAGAAAATGCCAAAGAAAGTTCAGTGGACAGTTAGCTGTCAAAAGGCATTTGATGACCTAAAGCAGGCCATGTGTACTGCACCTATTCTCAAGAGTCCTGACTACTCCAAAACCTTCATTGTCCAAACAGATGCATCTGAGTTGGGGGTGGGAGCTGTTCTTTCTCAACTGAATATTGATGGTCATGACCAGCCCATTGCTTTTATAAGCAGAAGGCTGACCCCTAGAGAGAAACGTTGGTCAGCTATAGAGAGGGAGGCCTTTGCTGTGGTTGGGCCCTGAAGAAGTTGAGGCCCTACTTGTTTGGAACTCACTTCAAGATTCAGACCGACCATAAGCCCCTCCTATGGCTAAATCAGATGAAGGGTGAAAACCCCAAACTTCTTAGGTGGTCCATTTCCCTACAGGGGATGGACTTTACAGTGGAGCACAGACCAGGGACTGACCATGGCAATGCAGATGGTCTCTCCAGGTATTTCCACTTAGAACAGGAAGACTCACCTGGTCAAGGTTAGTTTAATGTCCCTAAGTTTGGGGGGGGGGGGGGGGGGTTATGTAGGAGAGTGGGGTCTGCAATCCTATGGTCACCCCAGATTTTTGCTTTTTGCTTCACTGGTTTACGACTTTCCCTGGCTGTGGGCCTGCTAATCAGACCCACAGCCTAGCTGTTCTCTCCCTAAATTGACAAGCATGAACCTTAGGTGCATTTACCAATTGGTACTGGGCCACCTTATCAGTCCCTGTACAGTATACCTTAGGTATCCAGGGCATAGGTGTACCCAGGGCGTACCAGGGGCTGAAGCATGTATTATGCCACCCCTGGCTGGCCATCTAAACAGACACAACTGGCTGCACGACAGCTGGGGCAAGGTGGTGTATTCACCCTTTGCTATAGAGATAGTTACCTATATCTAAACCTAAAATAGACACATATATTCCTATCAGTCACTCCTATGGAAGGCCTTATCAATCCTGAAGGCAGAGTGCTTGGAATTATGTGAGATGGTGCTCTAGCATGAGCTGAGCCCATTTGCAGCTTGCGGAACCAAGTCCTAATAGCTGTTCCATGATAACGCTATACCATATACTCTTAAGTGCATTATAATCCTCGCGGTTAAATGCTAACTCTGGTATAACATTATCAAAACATGTCGAGTAAGGTGTCATACAAATTGGAATACTACCCCCTCGCCAATTCTGGCGACGGGGGTAGCATTCCACCCTTCTAGAGGGGCACGACATGTATGTAACTGAGAACCCCGGTTAAAGTTAACTCGAGCCTTGGCATCACAAAATGGATGCTGCCACCACAGACACAAGTCTGACCTCCTGCTGCTGGGAGTCCTTCCAGCGAGGGCGGCTTGGACAAAGGGTTTCCTGCCTTGGGAGGTGCTAGCACCACCCCAGACAGGATTTTGTGTATTGGGTAGGGTAGGCTTGAAAGGAATGAGACATGCCTGGGGCACACAAGGTGCCCTGTGCATACACCGGTTCAAACCAGTTGCTGGGGCACTCCAGCCCCAGCTCTGGCGGGAAGCCGGACAAAGGATAGGGGGTGTAACCACCCCCCTTTCTGGTCCCACCCAGGGGAGGGACCTAGGGCCCGATGTAGGTAAAACGCATTTACCGATTTTAAAATACCGATCCGTACCGATTCGGTATTTCAAAATCGGAAAATGATATGTAGGAAATAATCATCGGAAAAATACCGAATCGGTAGCATTCGGTATCGAGAGTCGATACGTACCGATTCGCCAACTACCGATTCGGTATAGGCCGGGTCGGACAAGTCCGAATCGGAAAAAAAAAAATGCGGAACCAACCGAATCGGTAAACGCCGAATCGGAATAATAAATACGCCCCATGGGCCGAAAGGCCAATAGGAAGGCATTATACATTCAGAATCGGTATTTACCGAACACATTCGGAAATTACCGAATCGGAAAATACCGATTCGGAGAATGCCGTTTTGCCGAGCTGGTTGAGTGACACTGAAGACATCAGCCAATGAGCTGTAAGCACCCTCCCCCACAGGGTGTGGCAACCCAGGCAGGTGCAACTCATCAGAACTTTCTGGAAAGCTGCCTGAGCTGAGCAAACACAGAGAGAGCAGCATTGTGAGCAGGATCCCTGAGAGACATGGACACCAGCACAGAGAGCCAGAAGGCAGGGCGTAAGCGCAATCCTAAATTCAGCACCATGGAGCTACAAACTTTGGTGGAGGAGGTGGTGAGGGTGCACACCCAGCTATATGGCAGGCAGTCCCTGACTGTCCCGGAGAGCACCAAGTGGAGGCTGTGGATCGACATCGGGGAGAAAGTGAATGCAGTTGGTGTCACCCACAGGAGCCTAGACGACCTCAAGAAGAGGTTTTATGACATCCGTGGCGTGACCAAGTGCAAACTGGCCGACCTGCACAAGCAGGCTGGACTCACTGGAGGAGGAACAAACCGTGCGCCACCCCTCACTCAGCTGGAGGAACTAGTGGCGACGACCATCGAGAGGGCCAGTGTCGTGGGCATTGGGGACCTGGATAGCTCATCCCGAGCTACAGCTACAGGTAAGAAGCATGCGCAACTTGACACACCATACCAGACACCTCCCCTACAGACCCAATGCACAGCCAAACCCCAGGCCAGTACAGCTAGCAACAGACATGAGCAATGCATCGTGCTAAATGTACTCAGCAAAAGTTACCAATAATGCCACAGCAGAAGCATGAGATAAATAACTGTAATACAGCATCAACGTGTTTGTAATGAGATGTGCAATGCTTTAATAGTTGTGACTGGAACACATTAGCACCCACTTGACAAATGCTTCTTTGTACCTAGGGGCACCATCAGGCGGGGGAGCAGCATCAGCTCCAGCACCAGCTCCAGCACCAACAGCCAGTGCGGCAGTGGCAAGCACCAGTGCAGCAGCACAGGAGGAGGAGGACAACAGCTGTGCCCTGGCAAATGAGGAGGACACAGGACATTCCCTCACAACTCCACACTCCCCCGACTGTCTCAGTCTCAGTCGCCCTCATTGGTATTCTCCCCGGACAACACACCACCACAGAGCCACCCTGCACCTGCCACTTCCCCGGCCCGGAGGAGAATAGTGGCTCCATTAGTCATCATGGAGGGGGCAGCGGGTCAGGCTCCTGCACAAGACCCCGTGACACCAGCGACACACAGCAGGGCAGCAGAATTCCACGTACGCCACGTGCTACCAGCAGCCCAATACCAGCACCGGGAGGCAGCGTCTTCGCAGGGCTGGAGACCAGCATGGTCACAATACAGAGGATGCAGGCGAATTCCATCCTGGCCTGCCATCGCCAGTTGCGCCTGCACAACCTGCAGATGGGTGAGATGACACAGGGCTTCAAGACCTTCGTTGACAGCAACAAGGACATAGCAACATCAATTGGCCGAATGACCACTGCCATCACCCAGCTCTGCACCAGGTTGGATGACCATGAGCTGAGTCGTCGCAGGGATGCAAGAGTCACGAACAGGTCACTCACCCGCCTTATAACAACAGCCATGGAGACACTACTCATCTCCAACACCGCAGTGAATCCCGTCCTGGGCGAGGCTGGGGACAGCAGCAGCCGCAGCAGCCCGGCCAGCGCTGCGTCAGAGCCGCGCCGGAGCACCAGGCGCTCAGCTGAGGCTGCAGGGCATTCTGAAGGGGGTGAGGTTCATCCCAGTGGGCCTGCTAAGCGCAGCAAAAAATAGGACTGCCACTGCGGGTGAGGCAACCCGGACATTGGACATTCCTACCCCTTGTTGTTTAACTTTTCTTTTGTTGCACATCAGTGCAGTAACGTTGATGCAACATTATTAAATTTAATTTCTGAACACATACATTGACCTGTTTGTGCATCTGTACTCACTCAGAAATAGTTGTCTGTGATCTCCTGACGCCTGTATCTGCCGTCAGATGGTGCAGAGACTCCAGCAGGTAGTGGTAGTGGGACAGCATTGTCATCGTCGGGGTCCTCGTAGTCGGATAACTCTACCTCAGTGCCTTTCCTGACTGCAAGGTTGTGCAACATTGCACAGACAGCAATAATCTTGCAGCAGGTGATGGGGGTATATTGCCTTGCACCTCCGCTCTTGTGCAGACATCTGAACCTGCTCTTCCAGATGCCAAAGGTCCTTTCCACTACGTTCCTCGTGCTTTTGTGTGCACGGTTGTACCTCCTTTGGCTGGGTGTTGAGGGGTTGAGGTAAGGTGTGAGAATGAACGAGCGTAGGGCATATGCACTGTCGCCTGGAAGGAGAAGGGGTAACATTACTCACATGCATACATGTATTTCACACTGCAATTTTGGTAATGGGGGTCTGACACTGTGTCTTACCTAGGAGGTATCCTTCGCCAAGTTCCCCTGCCATCAGCCGTGCATAAATCCCGCTACTCTGGAAGATATAGGAGTCATGGGTACTCCCCGGAAACTTTGCAACCAGGTCAGTGATCACACACTTGGCATTGCATATCACTTGCACATTTATGGTGTGCCGTGACTTCCGATTGCGGTATACGTATTCGGTGTCAGCAGGGGGGCAAATCGGTATGTGTGTGCCATCTATGCAGCCAATGATGTGGGGGAATCTTGCCATCTGATAGAATTCAGCTTTTGTCTGTGCCAGTTCTGCATGGGTGGAAGGGAAGGAAATGTAGTGGGCCATCCTCTGGATCATGGCATCAAGGAACTTGTGGAAGAACCTTGACAGGCTGCTCTGGGTCACCCCTCCTGCCACAGCAACTACACTTTGATAGCTGCCAGACGCCAGAAGATGTAGGCAGCATAGCACCTGCACCTGCACAGGGATTGCATGTGCCCTTGGGGTGGGGTGCTGCAACAGGGGTTGGAGGTCCCTGATGAGGTCTCTGATGGTGTCTGCCTCCAGCCTGTACCTCTGTAGGATCTCTGGATCTGTCAGCATGCACAGGGTCACCCTCTGCCTGTACACCTGCTCCTCTCTCTGCCATTCCCTCTCACCTTCCTGCTGTAGCCGTAGCCGTCTAGCTATGACATAGGAAGCTGCCATGTTGCAAGTAGAACTGCATTTTGGGTCCTTTTTTATAGGTTGCACCTGGTTACCACCTGATTCCAATCCATGGTAATTTCCGAGTCAGAAATACCGATTTTTGAGCAAAATCGGTATTTCTGTGCTTACCTACATCTCAATCTTAGGGTTTTCGCATGGAATCGGATTTTCACCGAATCGGAATATATACCAATTCGGCGATTTTACCGAATCGGAAAGTCACCGAGTCGGTCGGATTCCGAATCGGGAAAAAGTAGTAATCGGAAAAAATCTCCGAATCGGTAGATTACCTATTCGGAGATTTTTTCCGATTCCTACATTTTTCCGATTCGGAATCCGACCGACTCGGTGACTTTCCGATTCGGTAAAATCGCCGATTTCGCAGGATTTCGGCCTCCTACATCCCGTTGTCTGTATTCCGATCGGTAACGGCCGAAAATACCGATTGTCGGCCGTTACCGACCGACCTACATCGGGCCCCTAGTCAGTAGTGAAGCCCCTTTAGCAGGATAAAGGTAGGAGCTGGTCCCATTCCAAATTAGATTATCCTGAACTACTCTACAAGAAGAAACTCTGGACTTCGACGTTCTGCTCCACAGAAGACTGAAGAATCTCCCTTGTGGGCAAGGAGTGTCCACCCTGCACAAGCAGGCACCATCAAGCGTCCAGCGGCTTCCCTTTGTCGTCTTCCTTCCAGGATCCAGACTTCAGAGCCCGACGAGACCCGGATTCCCGGTCCTCTCCGACCTCAACCCACATCTGCAGCAAAGCTGAGACCCGTGGGTGCGACGAGACACGTGGGACTGGCCATCTTGGAAGAAACTGCACTTCGCTTCCAGCACGACTCCCGAGGTAAACTCAACCAAGTGCTTTGGGGACTGAGAAGGCCCATCCCCGAGCAGCTCCTGCACCGAAGATCAGCCCTCTAGCATCCACGAGATCTGCGTGGGGCCCTTCTGCTTTGTTGCTGCTCGACGCGTTGTCTGGTCACTTGCCGGCTGGCTAGTGGCCTCCCAGACGACGAACCTTTGAATGTTTGCTGCTGGTCTGGTTGCTCCAGACTGGCCCTTGCTCCCTTCCAAAAGAGGGGCACCTCAGACTCTCCTAGTCCGCACCAGACGCTTTTCCTCACCGCGTGGGTTGCCTTTGCCAAGGCCTGTTGACGCCGATTCCGGATCCAACACCGCCGACAGCGAGAGCCTGCGTGGGACAGCTCGGGCCTCCATCCTGGTCGTCGAAGACACCTCCTGGTCCACGTGGCTGCAGAGTCAAGCGTCCACTCTTCACCTGATCGCGACGACGACATCTGGTTCCTTCCTGGTTCCACTCCAGTCACTGGCTAGTGACTGTGAACATTGTCCCCTCTGCTTTCAGGTCCTCTTCTTCACCAATCCACCCTTGGATTGCACCGGACATCTTCCTCCTGGTCGCCTGCAGCATCTTTTCTTTCAGGCTCCATTGACTTCAACGCGAGAACCCGATGCACTTTGAACCCTATGCATCCGCGGCCCGTGGGTGAGGTAAGGATTAGTTACTTACCTGTAATCCTAGTTCTCTTCCAGGGGTATACTCATCAAAGTCATAAGCACTGAATAGTCCCGCCCACGTGCGGGACCCCGGAGCAATAGCCAATAATATGCATATATCTACACACATATATATATATATATAAATACATATAAATACGCATAAAATAACCATATATATATATAGATAATATGCATATACATATACATATGCAGCCCAATATAACTATACTAGGCTCAAAGAAACACTGCCACAATAGCCTGTAAACTCTTTACATTTGCTAAATAAAGACATATAAAACACATTATATGATAATGTAAAGAAGAAAACACTGCCTAGGTTTTCTTTGAAACACACAACCTTTATTTTCAAAGGTAAAAATAGGCAGGATCATAGAGGCAGCTTTAGCCTAGATAGGCTGCATTGTAACAACAGAAAAAACTGGCACCGTGCCTTTAAGACCTCTGAGAGCCTCCAGGCTCCCATCATGCACCACAGGTGACAGTTAGGTCAGTTCTTTTGGACGGCGTATAACAGTGTGATAACTGCATGGGTAACATGAAAAAGAGATCGTTCTGATATTAGTCCGGGGAGGCGGGTGGGTGTGCTTATGACTTTGATGAGTATACCCCTGGAAGAGAACTAGGATTACAGGTAAGTAACTAATCCTTCTCTTCCAGGGGATACTCATCAATAGTCATAAGCACTGAATAGAGTAGCAAGCCCATCCCATACCCTGCGGACTAATATCAGGCTCTCTAAAAAGGCACACTCATAAAGATATTACCCAAACAAATTCCTCAGGGATGCTTGACCAACCTGAGCATCCGCCTGAGTATCAGAATCAAGGCAGTAATGGCGAGAAAAGGTGTGAACCGAACGCCATGTAGCTGCCTTACAAATTTCATGAACAGGAACATTCTTAAGCATTGCTATAGTAGCAGCCTTTCCTCTAGTGGAATGAGCTGTCGGTCTACCCGGGAGCTGTTTTCGTGCCAACTGATAACATAACAAAATGCATGACACAATCCATCTAGAAATGGACCTCTTAGAAGCAGGCAAGCCCGTATTCAGAGGACCGTAGTTCACAAACAGATGATCAGTCTTTCTAACACTCTTAGTTTTATCAAGGTAAAACTTCAAAACTCTTTTCAAATCCAAAGAGTGTAGAGCTTTTTCAGCTGAAGAGCTCGGATTAGTAAAAAACGTAGGTAGTGTCACTGATTGGTTAATGTGAAAATCCGAGACTACCTTAGGAAGGAATCTGGGATGAGTCCGAAGCACCACTCTATTCGCATGGAAAACGAGATAGGGTTCTGTAGCACAAAAAGCCTGAATCTCGCTCACCCTGCGCGCAGAAGTGATAGCTACAAGAAAGGACACCTTCCACGACAGTTGCTGAAGGGAAGCCTTGTGTATAGGTTCGAATGGAGGACCCATCAATTTAGACAAAACCACATTAAGCTCCCAAGGAGGTGAGGGAGCCCTCACGGGAGGATACACTTTTCTGAGACCCTCGAGAAAATCCTTCACAACTGGCATTTGAAAGAAAGAAACCTGGGTAGGAGACTTTCGATATGCTGTAATCGCTGCCAGATGGACCTTAATAGAAGAATACTGCAAACCTGCTTTGGCCAAAGAAAGTAAGTATGGTAACAGTACCTGTTCTTGACCTCGAATAGGGTCATGTCCTTCAGCAGCACACCACATGAAAAACCGCTTCCACTTGAAAGCATGCGTCTTTCTGGTAGAAGCTCTCCTTGCCTCTCTTAAGATGTGCATACAGTCCTGTGAAAGACCTAAATGTCCGTACTGGACGAACTCAGGAACGATACTGCTAGCTTCAGGGATGGCAGATTGGGATGGAACACTCTGCCGTTCTCCCTCGTCAGCAGATCCGGACAGCAGGGAAGCCTCCTGTGCGGCACTTTGGATAGATGCAGGAGATCCGGGTACCACCATTGGCGAGGCCAATCCGGAGCCACTAGAATCATGTCTGTCTTCGACTTGTACAGTTTCTTGATCACCAAGGGAATGAGTGGGATCGGTGGAAAAGCGTAGAGTAATGTCTCTGACCAGTCCATCCATAGAGCATTCCCCTTGGACCCTCGTTGCGGGTACCTGGACGCGAAGACGCGGCATTTTGCGTTGTCGGCGTCCGCGAAAAGATCGATTTCTGGTGATCCCCAGGCCTGGAAGACATCTCTTATCACTTCGTCTTTTAAGACCCAGTCGTGTGCTTCTGCGAAGTGCCTGCTTAGGTCGTCTGCTTGGACGTTGAGAACGCCGGACAGATGGACAGCTGAAATTGTCATACCCCGAGCCAGAAGCCTCTTCCAGATTGCTTGCGCTTCCAGCGACAGAGGTCTGGATCTCGTTCCGCCCTGCTTGTTCAGATAGTACATCGTTGTTGTATTGTCCGTCTGAACAAGCAGAGAGGGTGACTTGAGAGCTGGAAAGAAAGCTTTGAGAGCCAGATGTACCGCTCTGAGTTCAAACATGTTTATGTGATACAGTCTTTCTTTCTCTGACCACACTCCTTGAACTTGGAGGGACCCCAGATGGGCTCCCCATCCTTGCAGGGACGCATCTGTCACCAGCGATCGTCTGGGCATGTCCTCTTGAAAAGGCACTCCCACCATCAGATGACTCCGCTGCATCCACCATCGAATGGAGATCTGCACTGACAGAGGTAGTGACAGTTTGTCTTCCCAACGGTCTGAAAACTGGGACCACTGATCCTCCAATGACTGCTGCAAAGGTCTCATGTGCAGCCTGGCGTTCGGAACAAGGAAGATGCAAGACGCCATGGATCCTAGCAGAGATGAGATCTGTCTGGCCGTTGGTCGATGATTCTTTAGTAAGACTTGACACTTGAGGAGCATAGAGGATAGTCTCTCCTCCGAAGGATACGCTTTTGCGTCCTTTGAATCTAGAAGTGCGCCCAGATAATGTATCCTCTGTGTGGAATTGAGGATAGACTTTTTGAAGTTCACGTGCAGGCCTAGCCTCTGCAGCTGATTTATGCAGAACGTGAGATGTTGCTGAAGCAGGATCGGAGACGCACTCTTTAACAGCCAATCGTCTAGATAGGGATAGACGAAAATGTGTCTCTTCCTTAGGAAAGCCGCTACGACTGCCATGCACTTTGAGAAGGTGCGAGGAGCTGACTTTAGCCCGAAGGGCAAGACTGTGTACTGGTAATGACTGGTTTGTATGCAAAACCTTAGAAATTTCCGATGCTTTGGGGCGATGGGAATGTGGAAATAAGCATCTTGAAGATCTATGGAGCACATCCAGTCCTTTTGATGCAGAAGTGGAATTATTTGATGTAACGCCAGCATTCTGAACTTTTCTCGCCGAATGAACTGATTGAGGCGCCTGAGATCTAGTATGGGCCTGAACTCCTTGTTTGGACCTTTCTTTGGAACTAGAAAGTATCGGGAGTAAACGCCTTGGCGACGCTGTGTCTTCGGAACCTCCTCGATAGCTTTCTTCAAGATTAACGTAGTAATGGCGAGTGGAGGAGATTTGAATCTGATTGCATATCCATTTTGCACAATATTCAGCACCCATTTGTCGTTTGTGATGTTTTTCCACTCGTCCAGGTAAAAACGAACACTTCCCCCCACCGGAGTGGGTAACGGACTCAGGGGAAGCAAGCACTCACTGTTTTTGTTGTTGCTGCTTGTTTCCAGGTGCAGACTGTCTGGAAATACCACCTCTTCCTCTACCAGGACGACGCTGGGTGAATTGGGATCTTCCCTTATTCTGTTGTGACGACCATTGAGGGGTTTGAACCCTCTGCTGGTTCTGTCTGCGATCATAAGGATGGTATTTCTTCCTAAAGTTGTCCTTTCTCTTTTCGAGACCAACGGCTTTTACCGTATCGAGCTCCGTCTTCATTCTTGACATCTCATCGTCAGCATGAGACCCAAAGAGCGATTTTCCATTGAACGGTAAATTCAGAATCCGGTGTTGCGCTTCAGGCTTAAGACCCGTAAGCCTCAGCCAAGCTGATCGTCTTGCACAGATTCCATGGGCATAGCCATGCGTCGACAAGTCGGAAGCATCTGCCGCTGCGCTAATCACTTGGTTAGCCACTAGCCCACCTTCATGAAGGATTTCCAGAAAATCCTGCTTGTCTTCTTTCGGAAGTTTTTCTGTAAAGCGAGACAAGGAATCCCATAAAGAACGGTCATAGCGACCCAGTAAAGCAGAGGAGCTGGCAACCTTCATATAGGAAGCAGAAGTAGCACACATTCTCTTTCCTAATGAGTCCATAGCTTTGCTGTCCTTATCAGGAGGCACAGATGATGAAGCCGCTCCCGTTTGATTCTTACGAGCCGCTGAGACGATGACTGAATCAGGCTGTGGCTCAGACCTCAGAAATAAAGGATCAGAGTCCGGTGCTTTATATTTCTTAGCGATCCGCGAAGGAACCGCTCCTAAGGATGCCGGTGTTAAGAATTTGTGTTCCGCCGGTTCCAACAGACCTGGAACCAGGGGGAGTAAAGGCCTCGATGATAATTTTTGATGTAAGGTCTCGAAAATTACCGTTGTCTTGGCAGTAGAGACTGGCATCTCAATATGAAGTTTAGCTGCACCACGACAGAGAACCTCATTAAACGTAATCACGTCATCAATTGGTGAAATCCTACTCGGAGGAGTTGATGACAATGTCGGAGAATAGTTACTCTTTGAATTAGTAGACCTTGTGGAAGACCTAGTATCACGTCTTCTCGAAGATTGATGATGAGAGGACTTAGGAGATGGTGAGGCTCGCCTCCTCTCCGATGGAGACTTTCTCGGCGGAGTACGCTCACGTCGTATCAGCGGTGACCTTGATCTAGCAGACACCGGAGATCTGGAACGAGACCTTGGAAGGTTAATTTTCCTTATCTTCCAGTCTCTGAGCTCCCCCAGCCATCGAGGCGAGATATTAGCTCCTGTAGGTGAAGGAGCTCTTGAAGGCTCTGGAGAGATTTGCACAATCCGCAACTCAGGTGAGGAAGAGGACCTCCCAGAGGACTCAGAAACCTTAGACCGGTCTTTGGACACCGTTCTAGGCCTTTTTGCAGCAGGAGACGTCGACGACATCCTCTTCGACGTCAATTTTTCCCTCGGCAGCGATCTCCTCGGCGTCGATCTCCTCGGCGTCGATTTCTCCCTCGGCGTCGATCTCCTCGGCGACGATCTCCTCGGTGGCGATCTTTTCGACGATGAGTGCCTCTTCGGCGTCGACGTCAGGCGTATCGACGGCGATGCTTTTCTCGGCGTCGTGTGCCTCGACGTCGCATGACTGGGGCTCTTCGACGTCGAAACCTCAACTGCCCGGTTCGACGTCGACGTCATGGCACCTCTCGACGGCGACCTTGACTGATGCTTCGAGCCTCTCGGCGGCGACCGTCGACGTCGATGAGACGACGTCGAGTCCCGCTCCCTTGCAGTCGTAGGCGAGCCAGACCGGGACCGCCTACGCTCATGTCGTTTCTCACCTTGTTTCGACGGCGAATTCTTCCTCGACGGCGAGGGATGCGTCGACGTATGCCGCGACGGTGATTTCGACGATTTTGAGCACACAGGTACCTTGGAAGAAGATCTGTCCCTCGAAGTTGAAGGGGACCGATGTTTTCTCTTCTCCCCTTTATCCTTGTGCTGAGAAGAAGGCTTCCTAGAGTGAACATCTTCTCTTCCACTCACGGTTTCTCCTCTGTCATGCAGGGACTGAAGCCTGCTCTTCTCTCTCTCTCTCAAAGTCCTACTTGAAAGTTTGCTGCAGTGGTAGCAAAGTTCTGGCTTGTGAGAAGAAGGTAGACAAGCTACACAGACCGAATGAGGGTCTGTCTTGGCCATTTTTTTACCACAGGCCGGACACTTAGCAAATAAGGCCGGCATTGTGACTGAAAAAATAGCCCAAAAACAGTAAAAAATTATTGGATTAGTCAGATAATGACTAAAGACGTCGAGTAAAGACGAAAAAATTTGAGAAATACCAGAAGAAAGTGAAAAAATATCACCAACTGGCGAGCTCAATGCTCCAGGATCCTCACAGAAGGAGCCGGAAAAAAGAACTGACCTAACTGTCACCTGTGGTGCATGATGGGAGCCTGGAGGCTCTCAGAGGTCTTAAAGGCATGGCGCCAGTTTTTTCTGTTGTTACAATGCAGCCTATCTAGGCTAAAGCTGCCTCTATGATCCTGCCTGTTTTTACCTTTGAAAATAAAGGTTGTGTGTTTCAAAGAACACCTAGGCAGTGTTTTCTTCTTTACATTATCATATAATGTGTTTTATATGTCTTTATTTAGCAAATGTAAAGAGTTTACAGGCTATTGTGGCAGTGTTTCTTTGAGCCTAGTATAGTTATATTGGGCTGCATATGTATATGTATATGCATATTATCTATATATATATATATGGTTATTTTATGCGTATTTATATGTATTTATATATATATATATATATGTGTGTAGATATATGCATATTATTGGCTATTGCTCCGGGGTCCCGCACGTGGGCGGGACTATTCAGTGCTTATGACTATTGATGAGTATCCCCTGGAAGAGAACAAGGGTAGTTTAACTGTCCTAGTGTCCAGTTCCACAGTCGTTTTTGTCCTACCTAGTCAGCATTGTCCGTACTCACCTTTAACTTGAACTGTACTGTCCATAGACTTTGTTACGCATCTCGCGTGTGAGTTCACACTCTGCAAACGCGCTCCGTGGGCCTCCTATTACTTACCTAGAGTTAGTGTAGCGTGGTCCCATCGATCCAACAGCCTCTGGACAGCTCCATTCCTTCTATTGACTTTCACATTCCACTTACTTAGTATATTGTTTGTCGTGCCCCTAGGGCACCATTGTAATTTTGTGCAACTTATCGTATTTTTCAGAAGAGATTGTCATGTGCTTAGCCCTCTGACCTCCTAAAGAGTTCAGAGGTGTTGTTATTAATAAATATACTGTTTATTTTCATAACAACCTGTGTGGTGTCCTTTCATCTGGTATTCAAGGGGTTATATTGTGGTAAAACAGCTGGCTTCACATGCCAAAAGAGTTTAGCCTAAGACTGCTTTGTCCATGCTACCATTAGGATAGCTGGTCTATAAGGTTGACTTACAACCAATCACCATAAGGGTTGTTTGGACTGACACAAGGTGATCACTAGAACTAGTGAGCATCATATATCAGGCCAACTTCTCACACTGATTGAGGCTATATTTATTGTTTATACATTCTCCACTAACTCAGAGACCACTGTCTCTTGTAATATTTAACGAACTCCACTGCACTATAATGGCTGCACTGAAAACTGAGAAGTTTGGTGTCAAACTTCTCAGCATATTAAGCCCACACTGATGTTAGTGTGGGAGTTAATGAAAAATGCACACAGAGGGCATCTTAGAGGTACCCCCTGAAAAATGACCTACCACTAGTGTCCAGGCTGAGTGGCTGCTTTCAGCTGCCACCACCAGACATGTTTCTGGACCCCGGGTCAAGATATCACCAAACTAAGAGAGGGGTCCTCATTTGCCAAAGGGACAGGACACAATATTGACAACAAATCAAAGCAGCAATTTCCCTTTGGATTGTTTCGAAGCACACTATCTGTAACTCATACCACATCCATACCAAACACACCACTTTCACCAGCGAGTGTCACAAAATCTCCAAAGCTGATTTATAAATGTTTTATTCAATGAATTCCATTAAAAAGTCCATAAAAATGCATTACAAACAAGTCCAATATTGCACCATAAATTGACTACTAATATAGGAAATCGCATACTCAGAATCATACATATGAGAAGAGCCTGCTGCTCTAGGGCCTGAAACAATGCATATCCTGGGACGAGGTGCCAAGCTATCTCCCCCCGGGATGGGCAGGGTCCACAAAGGGGAGGCTTCAAAGGCTTGCCGCCTTTGTGAGATTCCCCAGGCCACTTGCTTCTTCAAGCAACTGGTCCCCACTGGTTCTGACCCCCACTTTGGGCGGGAGAACCTGCAGGAAAACCAAGTGAGGAAGGGAGGTGTGCCCACCTCTGCCAACTCCACCCCTCACGTGGGGAGGTGAGGTGAAGCACAACTCTCAGTCCTCGCCATCTTGCAGATGTGGGGACCCAGCCAAGCAGGGTGAGGCTTATGCCTCCCTCCCACTGGAGGATGGCATAATAGGGGGTGTACCCACCCCAGGAAAGGGACCCATTGGTTTCAACCTTTTACCTACCTGTAACACCCCTAAATCAAGTATTATGGGGCACCCCTGAACTTTGCTTCCTCAGACAAGAAACCAGAATAAGAAAAGAAGAAGTAGGACTGAACTGCCGTGCTGAAGCTAACAAGTGGAGGACGCCCACTGACTTGGCCCCAGCCCTAACGGCCTGCCCCCTAACGGCCTGCCCCCACCTCGAACCTGAAGAAGCGGAATTCTGGTGTGTCCTGCAGCCAGCAGCCTCAAGAACCGCAAGGACCTGCACTGGCTTCAAAAGAAAATATTCTGTCTCCCATGAACATCAGATTTGTTCACCAACAGACTCCAGGTCTGGAAAAGTCAGCGAGTCTGCCCCACTCTGCACCCTACCGCCCACGGCCCAAGTTCAATGGCCCAACACCAAGGGCAGGTCTCCCCGGTGACCCTGACCTGTCTCAAGCCTCCAGCCGACACCTGCAGCCTCAAACCGGAAGGTCACCCCAATCGCGACCAGGAGCTGGTAAGAAGATCCGACCCTAAAAGGCACCCGATGCACCCGACACTCCACGGCCTTGGGTGGCCCAAACGACGGTGCCTAACCAACCCGCAGCATCCCAACTTACCTCACCAAGTGGTGGTCGCACCCAGAAGACCTTTGTCCCAAGCCTGCAGTGTGTTTGCAAACTGGAGACTCCCCATTGAAAGCTACAGGGCGGCAACGACAAAATAGCACTCTGCATCCGGCCGCCCCAGTGCAGCTGAGGGTGTACCTTTTATGCTGGCTTGAACCCCCATTTGCCCTAACCTTAAGTCCAGAAGCTTTGCTCCCAGAAACCCAGTGGCCTGCTCGTCAGCAGCCACCAACCGGAGGCCCCACTATCCCCCATTGGATAACATTGGGCCTCAGCACTCTGCACCCGGCCGCCCTAGTGCCGCTGAGGGTGTAACAAGAGTGCATCCTTGACCCTGGGGGACGCCTGAGTCTACACACAGATTAGCAACTCCCACAACCGAATACTTACCTTTGAACCAATAACCCTATTTTTCTCCATAGGATAACACTGACTGTTTGTCTGTGAAAAGTTTCTACGTGTGGATTTGGACAATCTAAGAAACCCTTTAAAACTGTAACTTAATAACAAAACAGCTTTTGCTTATCTGTTTACAGGGAATGTCCCAGTGCAGTATTAAGGTATACTGTACTGTGTAAGAAAAGTAATCTGTAAAGTAATCTACTTGACATACTACAAAAAAGCCAATACAAAGTATATGTACAGTATATCTAAAACATTGCATTACTAGTAGCTCTACTGTAATCAAATCAAAGTGCATATACAATTGCAATTCAAACTGTTTACAAACTGCATTACTACTTTAAGTATGTATTGTTTACCTGAGCCAGGGTTGCTTGGTTCTACAAAATAAAATACCAAAACAGCTTTTACTTATCTGTTTACAGGGAATGTCCCAGTGCAGTATCAAGGTATACTGTACTGTGTAAGAAAAGTAATCTGTAAAGTAATCTACTTGACATACTACTAAAAAGCCAATACAAAGTATATGTACAGTATATCAAAAACATTGTATTACTAGTAGCTCTACTGTAATCAAATCAAAGTGCATATACAATTGCAATTCAAACTGTTTACAAACTGCATTACTACTTTAAGTATGTATTGCTTACCTGAGCCAGGTTTGCTTGGTTCTACAAAATAAAATAACAAAACAGCTTTTACTTATCTCTTTACAGGGAATGTCCCAGTGCAGTATCAAGGTATACTGTACTGTGTAAGAAAAGTAATCTGTAAAGTAATCTACTTGACATACTACTAAAAAGCCAATACAAAGTATATGTACAGTATTTCAAAAACATTGCATTACTAGTAGCTCTACTGTAATCAAATCAAAGTGCATATACAATTGCAATTCAAGCTGTTTACAAACTGCATTACTACTTTAAGTATGTATTGCTTACCTGAGCCAGGTTTGCTTGGTTCTACAAAATAAAATAACTAGAAGAATATTTTTTTATACAAAACCAATTGGTCTGAAGTTCAGTCTTTGAGTGTGTGATATAATTTGCTGATTGAGTGTGTACAACACATGCTTACCACTACCCTCTGATACAGCCTTATTGCTCAGCCACACTACCAAAAATAAAGAGTAAGGTGCTATCTACTTTTACCTCTGCCTACCTTTGGCGTTCCACTGCACTCTGTGCACACTATACCTCACTTTGGTATAGTATATACAGAGCCAGCTTCCTACATTCCTTGATGCCCACAGGCCTGGAGAAGAACCTGGATGAAGCATAGGCACAGACGACGCAGAAGGCTGGCAGGACTACAAGACCAGGATAAACAGGAGCCTTCCTTTTATGCAGGCTCGGTTCCTAAAGCGAAGTCCAATGAAGTCCAAAGAGCCCAGACAGTAGAAGTGGATCACCCTGCTGCTGGTCCGTGAGGCTGTCTGCCAAGGCTACTCCATCAGCTGACCCAACAACAGGGTCAAGTCAAGTCAGAATTTATATAGCGCACTACATACCCATAGGGTCTCAAGGCGCTTGAGGAAGGGGGGGAGGTTTACTTATCGAATATCCAGGTTTTAAGTTGTTTTCTGAAGGCTAGGTGGTTTTGAGTAAGGCGGAGGTGGATGGGAAGGGAATTCCAGGTTTTGGCCGCTAAGTTGGAGAAGGATCTTCCCCCCATGGTGGCTTTGTGGATGCGCGGAACAGCGGCGAGGGCTTGGTTGGACGAACGCAGCTGGCGGGTGGGGGTGTGAAAGGACAGGCGCGTGTTGAGACAATCAGGTCCAAGTTCGTATAGGGCTTTGTGTGCGTGGGTGAGGAGACGGAACGTTATTCTCTTGTTGACGGGGAGCCAGTGAAGGTCTTTCAGGTGAACGGAAATGTGGTCTGTGCGGGGGATGTCTAGTATGAGTCTGGCTGAAGCATTTTGGATGTGTTGGAGTTTTTTCTGCAGTTTTGCGGTGGAGCCGGCGTAAAGGGTGTTTCCGTAATCCAGGCGGCTTGTAACCAGTGCGTGGGTGACCGTTTTTCTTGTTTCGGTGGGGATCCAGCGAAATGTTTTTTTGAGCATGCGTAGGATGTTGAAGCATGAAGATGAGACGGCGTTGACTTGTCTGGTCATCGAGAGTGAGGAGTCCAGGATGATGCCCAGGTTCCGTGCGTGGTCCGTCGGTATGGGGGCTTTTCCTAGAGCCGTTGGCCACCAAGAGTCGTCCCTAAGATGAGGACTTCCGTTTTGTCCGAGTTCAGTTTCAGACGGCTGTGCTTCATCCATTCGGCTACTTCTTTCATCCCTTCATGTAGGTTGGTTTTGGCGGTGGTTGGGTCTTTGGTGAGTGAGAGGATCAGCTGAGTGTCATCAGCGTAGGAGATGATGTTGAGGTTGTGTTGACGTGCGATGGTTGCGAGGGGGCTCATGTAGACGTTGAAGAGGGTGGGGCTGAGTGATGATCCTTGCGGGACGCCGCAGATGACTTCGGTGGCCTCTGACTTAAAAGGGGGGAGGCTGACTCTCTGGGTTCTTCCAGCGAGGAACGAAATGATCCAGTCCAATGCTTTTCCTTGAATTCTGATGTTTCTGAGGCGTTGTATCAGGGTGCTATGGCAGACTGTGTCGAAGGCTGCGGAGAGGTCAAGGAGGATGAGGGCGACTGTGTCTCCGTTGTCCAGTAGTGTTCGAATGTCGTCTGTTGCTGCGATGAGGGCGGTCTCGGTGCTGTGTTTGGCTCGGAAGCCAGACTGTGAGGAGTCGAGTGATTTGTTGCTTTCGAGGAAGGCGGCGAGCTGATTGTTGATGGCTTTCTTAATGACTTTGGCAGGGAATGGGAGGAGCGAGATGGGGCGGTAGTTTTTGAGTTCGGTGGGGTCAGCTGTGGGTTTCTTCAGAAGGGCGCTGAGTTCGGCGTGTTTCCAGCTTTCTGGGAATGTGGCGGAATTAAGGGAGCAGTTGATGACATCTCGGAGATGGGGTGCGATAATGGAGTCTGCTTTGTTGAAGATGTGATGGGGGCATGGGTCTGTAGGGGATCCTGAGTGGATGGAGTTCATCAGGCGAATGGTGTCTTCTGTGGTGATTGGGTTCCAGTCGAAAAGGTTATTCGGAGGAGGTACAGGTTCGGAGGTGAGTGGGGTGGACTGGTTTACGGGATGGTTGTCAAAGCTGTTATGAATGTCGGCGATTTTGTCATGGAAGAATGAGGCGAGGGAGTCGCAGAGGGCTTGAGAGGGGGTGATGTCGTTAGAGCTGGCGGTGGGGTTGGTGAATTCTTTGATGATGTTGAAAAGTTCCTTGCTGTTGTGGGCGTTGTTGTCTAGTCGGTCTTTGAGTGCTGATTTCTTGGCTGTCCGGATTAGTTGGTGGTGTTTGCGGGTAGCGTTTTTGAAGGTGGCTTGGGTGATAGTGTTTGTGTCTGTTTTCCAAGTTTTCTCAAGGGAACGACAGAGCTTCTTGGATTTCTTAAGGTCATCGTTGAACCAGGGGGCGTTCTTGCTTCCTTGCTTGATTTGATGTTTTTTCAAGGGTGCTAGTTTGTCGGCGGTTTGGGTTAACCATTGTGTGAGGTTGATGGCGGCTTGGTTAGGGTTCGTTGAATAGGCAGGGGGTTTTTGAAGAAGCGATGTTGAGATCTGGTCGATGGCGATTTTGTTCCAATTTCTTCGCAGAGTTGGTTGAGGGTGGTTGTGGATCGAGGTCTTATTGTAAGTAAAGTGGATGCAACTGTGGTCCGTCCAGTGGAGGGGTGTGGTGTGAGTGAAGGAGATATGCTTGCTGGAAGTGAAGATAGGGTCAAGTGTGTGTCCTGCATAGTGTGTGGGGGTGTTAACAAGTTGTTTGAGTCCGAGATTGGCGAGATTGTCCAGAAGGGTGGTAGTGTTACTGTTGTTGCTCTTTTCCAGATGGAAATTGAGGTCTCCCAGTAGAATGTATTCTTCCGAGGGGAGGGCGTGTGGGGTGATGAAGTCAGTGATGTCTTCGCTGAATTTTGTGCGGGGTCCTGGTGGCCTGTAGAGGAGGGTGCCTCTGAGTGTGGTCTTGGGGTCGGTGTGGATCTGGAAGTGAAGGTGTTCGGCGATAGAGAGATTGTCTTCTGAGCTGGTTGAGACGCGGATGGTGTTCTTGTGGACGATGGCGATGCCTCCTCCTGTTTGAATGGTGCGGTCCTTACGGATGATCTTGTAGCCGTCCGGGATGGCTATGGTGATGTCTGGAGCTGAAGAGCCATTCATCCAGGTTTCTGTTAGGAAGGCGATGTCCGGAGAAATGGTGTCGAGTAGATTCCAAAGGTCGATGGCGTGTTTGTGAACCGAGCGGGTGTTGAGAAGGATGCATTTAAGGTGGTTGGTGTTGGATCTCTGTTTGGTGTTTGTTGGTTTGATGTGGGTCTTGATGCAGGTGAATTTGCAGGAGTGGCAGCTGAAGGGTCCATGGGTCGTAAGAGAGGAGATCAGGGAGAGGGTCATTCTCTTCCTCCTGTCTCTCATCAGTGGCCATGAGCAAGCTCATGTCATTCCTATCAACAAAAGGTTTTAAGCCGTTCACATGAAGTAGCCTGTGGGGACTTCTAGGAGTACCTGGGTCAACCAAATAGGTGACCTCACCTTTTTTCTCAAGAATGGTGTGGGCCCACTCCACTTGTTCTGGAGAGCTGCTGGGGCCACAGGCTCCAACAACCACACTTTCTGGCGTGGCTGGTAAACAGTCAGCTCAGCCGTTTAGTCATGCCAAGCTGTCTGAAGGTGCTGGCTGGCCTAAAGGTTTTTGCTGGCCTTCTTCATGTACTCGGCCATACGTGAACGCAGGCCAAGGACATAGTCCACAATAGCCTGTCTAGGAGGTTTGAGAGGCTGCTCCAAGCCCTCCTTAATCAGACACAATGGACCTCTAACTGGATGTCCAAACAGAAGTTCAAATGGGCTGTAGCCAACCCCCTTCTGTGGAACCTCTCTGTAGGCAAAGAGAAAGGAGGTTAGTAAGACATCTCATTTTTGCCTGAGCTTTTCTGGGAGTCCCATGCTCATACCCTTGTTGAACCTTTCAACACGCCCATTCTACTGTGGATGTTAGGGTGTGGTAACCTTGTAGTTTACTCCACACTCTTTCCACATGACAGTCACATAACTAGACATGCAGTTTGTACCTCTGTCTGTTAAGAACTCCTTAGGGAAACCCACTCTGGATAAGACTCCCAGAAGGGCCCTGTCCACTACAGGAGCTGTAGTGGTGCTAAGGGGAATAGCCTCTGGATACCTAGTGGCTTGGTCCACAACCACTAAGATGTAACTGTTTTAAAATGCTGTTGGAGGGTTTCAGGGACCAACAATGTCTATCCCTACCTTCTCAAAGGGAACACCTACTCCTGGGAGTAGAATTAAGGGGGCTTTTATAGTGCCACCTGACTTACCACTGGCTTGGATAGTGACACAGGAGAAACAATACTTCTTGGTGTCTTCAGGCATGTGGGTCCTGTCCCAAGTCTTGCTTTGCCCAATATGTCCTGCTAGGGGAATGTCATGTGCCAGGAATAGAAGAAAACCACTGAACTTGTGAGGTATTACCAACCACCTGGTGGCACCAGACTTGGGGTCTCTACACTCAGACAACAGGAGCACATCGTCCCAATAGATCCTAGATCCTATGGGAACCACTGACATTCCCTGCCATGTCACCAGAAGCTTGCTGTCTGAGATGTTTAAGAGAAGCAGGATTTCTCCTCCAGACTCAAGTCTGCCCCGGAAGGGCCCCTGCCCCCAAGAACTCTGCCTCGTCAGGCCCAAGTTCCTCTGGGGCAGTTCCTTCACAGTGACGCTTACTAGGAGTTTGTCAGGAAGATACATCTTTACCCTTCTTGCTCCTTCTCTTATGAGCCAGCTAGTCCATTTTTCAAGATTCAGCGTTCCCTCAGTGCTTAGCTGTTTGGCCTGGGCCCTGGTGATACCAAATGTACTGCCAGAGATTCCCATCATCTCTGCATGGGTCCTGAATTCCTCTTCATACAAGTCTGAAGTTTCTAAATCGTTGCCCAACAGACAATCTACAGGTAGGTTTGTAGAAAATACAACTCTTTTAGGAACATTTAACCCTCCCCACCTGAGATTCACTACTGACAAAGAGTGAGCAGTCCTGACATTGCTAGCGTTGGTCACTTGGTACAACTGACCAAGTATGATCTTCTCAGGGGACACAAGTTTCTCTGTCACCATTGTGACACTGGCTCCTGTGTCCCTGTAAACCATATCTTCTTTTCCATTATTCAAAGGCCTGTATTTGACCACGTTAGTGGTAGGTACTAGTAAAGTGGCATGATTCATACCACTGTCATAGACAAGGACAGCCTGAGTGGGAGGTCTGACTAGGCCAGAACCCACTTCAGAACCTGTTATGTTTCATATAGAAACCCCAATATAGGCTCAGGCTCAGATAGCCACCTAATCTCTCACCTATATTTCCCCTGCCATTTCACTACATAACGGTTCTTGGGACTGACCTTTTACTTTGTTACGGTACGGCTAACAGGACGTGGGGTTTTCTCTGAAAACTAGCCGAATCCGTTATGCTAGAGGATTCTTAGAAACTCAGCAGGACTACCATCTCCTGCCTAATAACTATGCTTAAGGGTCATTCCTTCCATCCTAAGTCCGACTTGACACAGCAAGGTAGATCCTCTGAGGGTACCACTTTGGGTATATAAACGCAATATCTTTGCTGAGGAAGGGAGAGGAGAAAAAGGACTTCCATGCTGACGCATGACGCTGAGGTTCCTGCACACACACACTCCAGCTCGCAGTGGTCTGACATCTCTTGTGGGGTGTCAATCTCGAGACCAAGATGGGGTCCCATAGTCTTTCACTTCTGGTAATGGGGTTGACTTTATCCGAGAGGGATTCTTGGCTCCACATCTACACATGCTAGGTACACTTAGGTACATCTAGTTAGGGTCGCATCATAGGAGTACGCATTTTATTGTCATGTATTTTTAAACCTGCTTGTATTAATTGTTTTAGCACTATGGTAGGAATCTACCATCGTTTTACTCTGTTGATGTTTCAAATCATTTATATCTCTTTCTGTCTAATAGTTGTTTTAGCACACCTATTTTACACTAGAATGAAGCTGGTTCAATAAAAGCTTATTGAAAATGGTCCCCACCGTTTATTCTGTGCATCTCTCTGACACAAAGTGCACACAAATGACTGAGCGGAAGATATTGTACTGTTTCCACAATCCCTGGTGGGACAGAGTGCTCATGTTCGATTGTTGCCTAGAACTATTCTCTCCTTGGTAAGGTGTGTTTCTAGTGGCACTGTGAGCTAGCTGGTATACAGGCGAACATACTCAGTGGGGGTGTCTGGAATCAGGTTGGATTCTAATCCCACAGTCTATGTTGTCTACACATGCAGATCCTATATAGGTTTATAGGAACTATACAACATGGTTTGGTTTGGTAATTATTTAAAAATCAAATCTGAGTAGTTCAGTCGTGCTGTTCTCAAAGAACCCTAATCATATTTTTCCAGAGACGTCTGGAGTGGGAAGGAAACAATCCACCACAGCTGAGTAGGCATATCTATGTATTGGCTCTAGGTTTATCATGCTTGAAGAATAATTAGCTTCTATTGTGCATAAAACCTTATCTCAGTTTCCTTGAAACTTTTCCTTCTTCAAAATAATGGCTGACGAAGATGCCGCTGTGCCAGCACAATTACAAGGAAAGGGTAAACCCGGAATCACTGGGATCTGGGTACTAATTAGTATGCAAAAGAAAGATCCCAGTGTACTGGAGATATTTAACTTAACATAGGGAAGTAAACTTAAATCATAACAATTTATCGAAAAACTTCAAAGAGACGGATGAAAGATTGAATTGCAACCAATGTTATTTAATCACATTGGAGAAGGTACTTATTTACATATAGAACTTTACGTGAGACCATCTCATAATTACTCGCGTAAGCGGTGCCGAAGTGGGGGGGGGGGGGGAGTGCAAGGTAGTTATTGATGGGTCGGGTATTCGGGATGTAGTGACAATAGATCACAGACAGTTATGGTATAGAGATGCTTATATACCACATAGGTAACCTCAAAATAGTAAAAGCATGATGCCATTTAACACACATAAAATCACAGTTAATAAATCACTGTTGAACGGATGATGGCAGATTTTCTAAAGTCGACGTTTCGACCCCTTGTCCGTAGGTGTTTGTACCCTTACTGTTGGGGTCTTCATCAGGACTAGTGTGGTGTGAGAGGGGAGGTGGGCACCATGAGTGTAGCGGCGGGGAGAGACGACTCTCACCGTCCAGCTGTTGGGAGATTGGGGAGCTCCAGTGCTCTCCAAAAACTTCAGTGGGTAGAAGGGAGACGTCACTTAATAGTGCGATTGAGAAACGCAAAGTGGCATTTTCGATGTGTTGGTCCTGCTTAGTTGGACCGTCTAATCTAATTCGTTGGAGTGAATATTGAGGACCGGAATCAATCCAGGGGTACGCCCAGAATTAATCTGAAGCTTATCGGAGTTGCATCTCCTAAAGCTGCAGCAAGGGAGTAAGAAGATTAAATAAACATTTCAGAAAATGTCAGAACTGCCTTACTTTGAAGCTAGCAGACTATGGAGTCACAGCTAGGGGTGGATAGTCACATTTGTGATTGAGGCACACAAATCATACAGAACAGAGGTATTCTTTCATGAGTTAAATCCCCACAAGCAGATGCACAATCAATACATTTCATGTTTACACTGAAGATGAAACACCAAATGAATACTGTCTGTATGAGGACATTGAAGTTCCGTTCACCTACCAGGAGCACATAAACTGGTTTAAGGGCGCCCTCCCACACACAAAAGAAAAAGTGAGACTCGGTCCGCTCAGAAGAGATGGTGCAACTTGGCCAGTCCTAGCGGCCTACACACCACATCCAGACATTGACGCAATGCCAGTAGCAGACTTATGCCCACTTCATAAAGAAATAATAAAACATTACAGAAACCTGTCAGTTTGTGATGAAAACACTCTCACTTCAGCCAGCAAGGGCTACACCAGCAGGAGAAATTCAGTGATCTACAACTAAAATAACGGTAAATGGGCTAAATATCGATTCCAAAATATCGAGTAACCTAAATATCGAGTCCAAAATATAGAATGGGCAAAATATCGACTGGACAGAATATAGACATCCAAAATATCGTTTTGAAGGTAAGTACTGTAATATCGAATTAAAAAATATAGACAGTCAAAATATCGAAGTACATAATATAGGTGATTAAAATTATCGACTTTTTAATAATATCCAATTTTTAAAGTGTTTTATATGTGTTTATGTGTGAAAAGTGTATATTTATTTGTAATTTATTGTAAGTAATTAATGTTATGTTATTTAATTTTTGCGCAATTTAATTCTGTAGCGGGTTGTGGGTTTATAGGGGAATAGGGTGGGAAGTAATTTATTTATAATTAATTAAATATGTTAATTAATTAATTGGTATTTATTTAGAATATATAGTCAATTAATTTTTTATTGGTAATTAATTAATTGTTAATTGATAATTAATTTTTATTAATTGATTAATTGATAATTATGTGAATAATATCATTTTATTTTTAGTTGCGGGTTTATAGGGGAGTAGGGTGGGAAGAAATGCGTTACTTACCTGTAACTGCAGTTATCCAGTATTGGTGTCTTTCATAGATTCACATGCCTGAATCATTCCCCGTCGTCGAGATGGGAGTGCCTGGTACATAGAAAAGTAATGTCCTATAGACATACATAGAGCAAAGTAGGCCTAAGGGCCTTGCCTTAGTAGCCTATCCATGTCCTTTTGTAAAAAGGACCAAACTCCTGAAGGTAGCCAATCAGCTACCACCTCCCTCTAGAACCTTCCTGCCAGGAGCCTCAGTCTCTCAGATTTTCGTACGCACCAAGCTAGGTAGACGTAATATATGTTATAGAGGGAGAGATGAGACCTTCCTGGGGAGGCGGGAGGGTTGCATGTGAATCTATGAAAGACACCAATACTGGATAACTGCAGTTACAGGTAAGTAACGCATTTCTTATCCAGTATTATGGGTGTCTTTCATAGATTCACATGCCTGAATCAGAGTAGCAAGCAATACATTATGCACATTTGTGATGGAACATTATGAGCAGTCTGAGATAATACATATCATGCTACTAGTAACCATCAACAAGTATAGAGAATAAAGTAAATAAATGTGCATACCAGCATAGGATGGTGGGAAGGAGGAAGGCTCATCTCACTGGAATAGATGGCGAAGTACAGCCTGGCCCACGGCTGCATCCTGCATCAGTTCCGTATCCAGGCAGTAGTGCCTAGTAAATGTGTGCGGCGATTTCCAGGTCGCTGCCCTGCAAATGACCAAAATCGGCACTCCAGCGAATAATGCCGCCGATGTGGACACAGCTCTTGTGGAATGAGCTCGGACTTTGGAGTGTAATGGACGTCCGGCTTTGTCATGGCAAAAGGCAATTGCAGAGGATATCCATCTTGAAATGCTTTGTTTAGCGAGTGGCATGCCTTTTCTTGGTCTGCTGAAAGCTATGAAAAACTGATTCGTTTTTCTGAAATGCTTTGTCTTGTCCAGGTAAAATTTAAGACATCTTTTTAGGTCCAAAGAGTGAAGGGACCTTTCAGCTGCAGTACTGGGATTTGGGAAGAATGATCGGAGTACGAGTGGCTCATTTAAATGGAAGTCCGAGGGGACTTTAGGAATGAAACGAGGATTAGTTCTTAAAATCACTCTGTCTTCCTTGAACTGCATGAAAGGATCTTGTATAGAAAGAGCTTGTAACTCACTGACTCGTCTCGCTGAGGTCAAGGCCAAAAGAAGTGCTGTTTTCCATGAAATGTATTTGATATCAGCCCTATGTATGGGCTCAAATGGGTGAATCATCAATTGGTTGAGTACCACATTAAGGTGCCATGTTGGTGGAACTCTGCGTGGCCGTGGAAATGATCTATAGAGCCCTTTAAGGAATTGTTTTATTAATCTGTGGGACCACAGAGAGGGTCCTTTTGAAGTTCTTGTAAAGCGGGAGATTGCTGCCAGATGAACTCTGATAGAGGCATGGGCAAGTCCCGATTGTGCCAGATGTAATAAATATGGTACTAACTGCTCCGGAGTGATCCTTAAGGGATGGAGATCGTTGTCCGTGCACCAAACACAAAAGCGTTTCC
Source organism: Lissotriton helveticus (assembly GCF_964261635.1). NCBI lineage: Eukaryota > Metazoa > Chordata > Amphibia > Caudata > Salamandridae > Lissotriton > Lissotriton helveticus. The sequence goes on along the minus strand of NC_136059.1, from coordinate 1,239,710,869 downwards.
ATTTCAAGGAATAAGTTTTGTTTGTGCTGACTGCCCTTGCCTTAGCTAGTACTTCCTTGCACTCCTGCGGGATGTTTAGTTGGCAGAACTCTCGGTACTCAGGAGCCATGCCGAAAATCTGAGAGATTTCAGATTCGGGTGGAGTACTTGGCCTTTGGACATTGAGAGTAGAGAGGGATGCTGGCCCAGATGGATCGATGGGTGGACTGAGAGGCGACGTAGGTCCGTGAACCAATGCTGCCTTGGCCAGTAAGGGGCTATGAGGATCAAGGTGCAGTGCTCCGTCTTCATTTTCCGAATGACTCTTGTTATCAGGGGAAATGGCGGAAATGCGTACGCAAACACGTTGCGCCATGCGATGGAAAATGCATTTCCTAGTGACCGCGGTTGGGGATGCCAGCTTGCGAAGTTGCGGCATTTGGCATTCTCCCTGGTGGCAAAAAGGTCTATTTGCGGTCTCCCCCATTCTGAGAAAATGTCGTTCAGCACTCTTTGGTTGAGTTCCCATTCGTGGGACAGAGACCTCTGTCTGCTTAGAGCGTCCGCTATGACTTTGTCCTTGCCTGGTTTTGGAAAAGGGGGGTGGTGATGGACAGAGTTTCTGAATGATGCAGAATACTCTTACCAAGTCAAGAGATCATGGTGTTAATCCATCACCGTTTTTTTTAGCTCACTGCACCATCCCAGCTCAGAACCTGGCTATATGCAAATTAGTCTGTTCCTGTCCCAGTGCATGATGGGAACAGGGCAAACCAAACTACCAAGCCAATTCTTATACTGGGAAGGAAACAAGCTTCCGGGGACCGGTTTCTGGCATCACAGTCTTCTTCGGCCCGGCTTGCTTGAATCCTGATGGTGCAATGAGCAAGGGCAAGGGACTCACGTCTGAGTATACCCTCCCACACATAGTGTGGATAAAACCGATTTTGCCTGGGACATACTCTGCTGTTAGTTTGATATTTTGGTGTACTAGCCAGTTCCAAATTTTTTGCGATTCGCGAGATAGTGTCAGCGAACGTGTCCCTCCCTGCTTGTTCAGGTAGTGCATTGTTGTTGTGTTGTCCGTTCTTACAAGCACTGCTGAGTTTTTGATGCAAGGGAGGAAGGCTTGGAGAGATAGGAGAACCGCTCTCAGTTCTAGGAGGTTGATATGTAGTTTCCTTTCTTGTTCTGTCCACTTGCCACTGATTTGCAATTCCTGAAGGACTGCTCCCCATCCTTCTAGGGAAGCATCTGTTGTTATGACATGTGGAGTTGGAGGCATCAGGAACGTTAGACCTTTCGATAAGTTCTTGTCTGCTCTCCACCAGAGTAAGGCCTTTGTGATTTGTCGAGTAATCACTATGTGATCCTCGAAAGAACCTGTACATTGAGTCCACTGCTTGGTCAGGGCCTCCTGTAGTGGGCGCATTCTGAGTCGACAGTGAGGGATGAGTAGAATGCAAGAGGACATCATCCCTAATAGGGACTTGAATGTACGGACTTTGATGGTGTTCTTTGACGACACTGCAGTGGCCAAAGTGATCAGTTTGTGTTTCCTTTCCTGCGATGGGAATGCTTTGGAAGAGGCCGTATTTAGAGTTGCTCCCAGGAACGATATAACTTTGGAGGGCTGTAAGGTTGACTTCTCGTGGTTGAGTCAGACCTAGACTTTTGAAAATATTGAGACAGGCGTTGGAAGACATTTGTGCGTCTGTCATAAATGGTGCTTTTACTAGCCAGTCGTCCAGGTAGGGGAAGACCTGGTGTCCTTGCTGACGTAGGAAAGCTGCCACCGGAGCGAGGCATTTTGTGAAAATGCGAGGCGCTGATTTGAGGCCGTATGGGAGGACACAGAATTGGTAGTGTTGACCTGCTACTTCGAATCTTAAGAATTTTTTGTGGCGCCTGTGTATTGGGATATGGTAATATGCGTCTTGCAGGTCTAAAGACGTCATAAAGTCTCCTTCCTCTAGAGATCCGAGGATTTCCTGAATGGTCACCATCCGAAACGATTGGCTCTTCAAGAATCTATTGAGCGCCCTGAGATCTAGTATGGGCCTCCATTTCTTCTTTTTCTGTTGTACGAGAAAGAAGCGGGAATAAAATCCCTTCCCTTTTTGAGCTGATGGAACTCGCTCTATTGCTCCTTTTGTTAACATTGAAGATATTTCTTGAAGGAGTAATCTTAGGTGCCTGTGTTGAATCTTGCGAGGAGGAGTTAACGGGGGAATTGAACTGAATTCCAATGAGTGCCCGTGTTGGATTAATTGAAGTACCCACCGATCCGTTGTTATTAATTTCCAATGGTGGAGGAAGTGTGTTAATTTTCCTCCAATTCTGAAAGAACGAGATGGTGGAGGGACTGGCTGTTGGAATTGGTCATTGACGTCCACCTGCCAGTTTCCTCAGGTTCCTCCCTCGGAAATTTGATTTCCCATAGGAAGTCTGGCGACCTTGCTGTTGTTGCCGCTGCTGATATTGTGAACGGCTTTGGTTATAGGAATAAGAGGATTTTCCTTGATATGATCCTCTATAAGAGGGTTGACCCCTGCCTCTATGCCCTCGAAAGGACTGTTTTTTGAATTGTAAAGTGCCGAGAGCTTGTGCTGTGTCTGTGTCTTTTTTGATTGTCTGTAAGGCCTCGTCTATTTTTTTGCCAAATAGGTGTTTTCCATCATAGGGCATGTCCAATACTTTGGTTTGGACCTCCTGGCGGAAGGATGTTGCTTTGAGCCATCCTTGTCTGCGTAAAACTGCTGCACCTGCCAGCTGTCTAAAGCCTGTCATTGCGATATCTACAGCAGAATCGATGATTTCTGATGCTGACATTTGTCCCTCGTAAGGAGAGAATGAACTTTATCCTTTAGTTCTTCAGGTATATCTGCTAGGTACGGGACAATGTCTTCCCACAATTGTCTATTGTATTTGCCCAGAAGCGCAATGGCGTTTGCTATCTTTACAGTCATGGCTGACGTTGTAGAAAAACGTTTGCCGATGCCATCCAATTTCCTGCCCTCCTTGTCTGGTGGTGCTGACAGTGGAGAGGACGGATTCCTGGAGTTCTTTTGTGCGGCTTGGGTGACTACAGAATCCGGCTTGGGATGTGCATTAAGGCAGGTAGGTGCTGTTGTTGGTGCCTTGTACTTCTTATCCAGTCTAGGAACCACTATTGAAACTGATGCAGGTGTTTGCATTACTTGTTGACCTTGTTCCCAAATGTGATCTATTATGGGAATTGATCGAGCCGTCTTTTTGATTGGATCCTTAAAATCGAATAGGAAACAGTCCGTTTAATGTGATTCCATAGTCATGTGGAATCTAGTGGCTGCTCTTTCTACCAAATTATGGAATCCGCCAATATCCACTGGTGGAGATTCCGAAGTATTGGGTTCAGGTGTGGCCGGAGAATGAGCGATATAATCTTCATCGTCTCTGTTATTGGACAGGTCGTCTCGAACCTCTCCTTCTTCTTGTTCATCGCCTTCATCATCAGAAGACTGAATTTGATGAACTGTTTCCCTCTCCTGAGGAATGTCCAAAGGTGGTGGTCTCGCCTTTGGAGATGTTTGCGTTCTGGATGATGCTGGAGATTTCTCCGTAGAATGGGCCTCTGGCGATTCAGGGAATCGTTTTTTATAGTCTTAAATCAAGAATTGTAGATCTGTGACTATAGCTGCTGGAAGGCAGATCATAGGGGTGACTTGTGACTGAACTTGTGCATGAACAGTCTCTTCCGTAAAGATGACCTCATCTCCATCGTCATCCGTGCTCTGGCATTTCACAATGAGATCCGAAGGACTCGTCGCTTGATCGAACTGGTCATCGTCTGACTCATCCCCTTGTAGTAGACAAGACGGGGGTAATCTTTGTACCCTACTTGGAGATGTTAAATCTGGTGTAATAGGGTTTTTAGTAATCTTTTTAGGCGGTATTAAATCTGATTTTTTTCCATGGCGTCGCCGGTATTGTCGTCGACGACGTCGTCGTCGCCGGTGTCGTCGACGGTGTTGACGTCGATTGCTTTTCCATCGTCGACGATGAGGACATCGACGGTCCCTTCGTCGACGGCGCGGTCGTCGGTGGTGTTGTCGTCGACGGTTCTTTCGGCGTCGACGGCCCTGTCGACGGTGCCTTCGTAGTCGACGGTGTGCTCGTCGACGGTGTCTTCGGCGTCGACGGTGTGCTCGTCGACGGTGCCTTCGTCGTCGACGGTGTACTCGTCGACGGTGACTTCGACGTCGACGATGCCTTTACCGTCGTCGATGACTTCGTCGACGGTGCGCCAGATGTCGATGGCGTCTTCGTCGACGGTGCAGGTTTCGTCGTCGACGGTTTCGTCATCGACGACGATGACGTCGACGGAACCTTGATCAACGTCGATTGCTTTTTTATAAGGACAATCGATGACAGTGGCTTACCCGCCGTCGACGATTGAGTGGTTGTCGTCGTCGATGAAGAAGCCGACGACGCCATTGTCGTCGACACCGTCGTCGTCGATGTGGAGAAATAGGTGGTTTTTCTTGAAGAAAACGTCGACGAACTCGTCGTCGAGGACTGCGTTGGCTTTCTGAAGGTGGGAACATCCTTCACAGACGCGACAGATTTCACCTCAGAAGACTTTGTGGTAGTCTTTTTTGGTGGAACGTCTGTAGGGCTAGGGGAAGCAACCCGTGGCCTCTTCAAGGACAGTTTTGATGAAACTGAAGCCATTTCACTGCCATCTGAGGACAGTACATCATCTCTGGTTTTAAGTCTGTTCAACCAGAGGAGCAGTCTCCCTTCTCTGTCTTTAAGAGTCTTAATACAGAATGTTCTACATTTCCTACATTCTTTAGGAGAATGGTCAGGGTAAAGACAGTAGAGGCAAGTTTCATGCTTGTCATCGACGTGCAGTCTCTTCTTACCACAAGATGAACAGGCTCTGAACAGACCCGTCTTCTGATGATCAGCCATTGATGTTTATTGAAGAAATATCCAAGTTTTTGTGAAGAAAAGAGATAAATCCAAGAAACCTGAGGAGAACTCAGGTGGAGACTCCCTAGCACAACGTGCTGTAGAAAATCTGAGAGACTGAGGCTCCTGGCAGGAAGGTTCTAGAGGGAGGTGGTAGCTGATTGGCTACCTTCAGGAGTTTGGTCCTTTTTACAAAAGGACATGGATAGGCTACTAAGGCAAGGCCCTTAGGCCTACTTTTCTCTATGTATGTCTATAGGACATTACTTTTCTATGTACCGGGGGCTCCCATCTCGACGACGGGGAATGATTCAGGCATGTGAATCTATGAAAGACACCCAATACTGGATAAGTAATTTAATTATAATTAATTAAACATGTTAATTAATTAATTGGTATTTATTTTGAATACATTTTCAATTAATTTTTTATTGGTAATTAATTAATTGTTAATCGATATTTAATTTTTATTAATTGATTAATTGATAATTATGTGAATAATATTATTTTATTTTTAGTAGCGGGTTGTGGCTTTATAGGGGAATAGGGTGGGAAGTAATTTAATTATAATTAATTAAACACGTTAATTAAATAATTGGTATATATTTTGAATAAATTGTCAATTAATTTGTAATTGTTAATGAATGAATTGTTAATTGATAATTTATTTTCATTAATTGATTAATTGATAATTATGTGAATAATATTATTTTATTTTTAGTAGCGGATTGTGGGTTTATTGGGGAATAGGGTGGGAAGTAATTTAATATAATTAATTAAACATGTTAATTAATTAATTGGTATTTATTTAGAATAAATTGTTAATTAATTTTTAATTGGTAAATAATTAATTCTTAATTGGTAAATAAAATGTATTAATTTATTAATTTAAAATTATGTGATTTATATTAATTTATTTTCACGAGAGTGGGGATATTAAAATTTACCCCTATGCTATCCAACGCTTTCCCTACTGTTGCACTCTCTGCAGTGGGAATAGTAATTTTTACCCCTACGCTATCCAACGCTTTCCCTACTGTTGCACTCACTGGAGTGGGAATAGTAATTTTTACCCCTACGCTATCCAACGCTTTCCCTACTGTTGCACTCACTGGAGTGGGAATAGTAATGTTTACCCTTACGCTATCCAACGCTTTCCCTACTGTTGCACTTGCTGGAGTGGGAATAGTCATTTTTACCCCTACGCTATCCAACGCTTTCCCTACTGTTGCACTCTCTGGAGTGGGAATAGTAATTTTTACCCCTAGGCTATCCAACGCTTTCCCTACTGTTGCACTCTCTGGAGTGGGAATAGTAATTTTTACCCTTACGCTATCCAACGCTTTCCCTACTGTTGCACTCACTGGAGTGGGAATAGTAATTTTTACCCCTACGCTATCCAACGCTTTCCCTATTGTTGCCCTCACTGGAGTGGGTATAGTAATTTTTACCCCTACGCTATCCAACGCTTTCCCTGCTGTTGCACTTACTGGAGTAGGAATAGTAATTTTACCCCTATGCTATCCAACGCCTTCCCTACTGTTGCACTCTCTGGAGTGGGAATAGTAATTTTTACCCCTACGCTATCCAACTTTTTCCCTACTGTTGCACTCACTGGAGTGGGAATAGTAATTTCTACCCCTACGCTATCCAACACTTTCCCTACTGTTGCAGTCACTGGAGTTGGAATAGTAATTTTTACCCCTACGCCATCCAACGCTTTCCCTACTGTTGCACTCTCTGGAGTGGGAATAGTAATCTTTACCCCTACGCTATCCAACGCTTTCTCTACTGTTGCACTTGCTGGAGTGGGAATAGTAATGTTTACCCATACGCTATCCAACGCTTTCCCTACTGTTGCACTGACTGGAGTTGGTATAGTAAATTTGACCCCTACACTGTGTTACAGAATATATATGAATATCCATATAAATTCATTTGCAAGTACTTCCAAAGAGTTCATGAGTATATAAGATGGGAGACGCCTTACGCCTACCTGCTTGGAGGAGGTAGAGCTCTTTGTTTCGTTTTTGCTCCTGAGTGCGTGCTTGCTGCTGAACCTCGCGGTACCCGCTTCGCGGGTCCCGCATCGCCCGTCTGCCTGGGCGCTTGACTTTGTTTGTTGGTGCTAACATCTACCGACCAGTGACCAGTGGGATCTGCAGGGCTGCGAGCGCCAGGTGAGAGACAGGAACTCCATTTCCCAGGAGTCCCTGCGTTGTCATCACCTGCACCTGGACGCTCTCCCTGCTTGCCCCGCCCCCTGAGCACCGAGTGAAAAGGTGCCTGCTCGCTGCTGCCTCGTTGGGAGACGCCTTACGCCTACCTGCTTGGAGGAGGGAGAGCTCTTTGTTTCGTTTTTGCTCCTGAGTGCTTGCTGCTGAACCTCGCGGTACCCGCTTCGCGGGTCCCGCATCGCCCGTCTGCCTGGGCGCTTGACTTTGTTTGTTGGTGCTAACATCTACCGACCAGTGACCAGTGGGATCTGCAGGGCTGCGAGCGCCAGGTGAGAGACAGGGACTCCATTTCCCAGGAGTCCCTGCGTTGTCATCACCTGCACCTGGACGCTCTCCCTGCTTGACCCGCCCCCTGAGCACCGAGTGAAAAGGTGCCTGCTCGCTGCTGCCTCGTAGGGAGACACCTTACGCCTACCTGCTTGGAGGAGGGAGAGCTCTTTGTTTCGTTTTTGCTCCTGAGTGCTTGCTGCTGAACCTCGCGGTACCCGCTTCGCGGGTCCCGCATCGCCCGTCTGCCTGGGCGCTTGACTTTGTTTGTTGGTGCTAACATCCAGTGACCAGTGGGATCTGCAGGGCTGCGAGCGCCAGGTGAGAGACAGGGACTCCATTTCCCAGGAGTCCCTGCGTTGTCATCACCTGCACCTGGACGCTCTCCCTGCTTGACCCGCCCCCTGAACACCTCTCTCCTATAACAGGAACTGTTACTTCCGCTGCGCGGGAGCGTCCCGGGAGAAGCCCGGGACAAGGGCGGGACCGTCTGTGGCCGTCAGGGGCCGAGGGAGGCCGGGCTGGGCCCCCTCTCTGTTATCTTATATTAGTGACTTATTGCCTTCCCTCTATGACTTGGTGTTTAAAACGAACCTAGGTATTGTAATTTGTGAAATCTAATATTTTTTTTTGGGGTACCAAATATGTCTTCACCAACAATTTCCACCATTGGTATCCCTCCTCAGGGAGAGGTGGGGCCAGCAATCTCGGGCCCTTTGGATAAATATTTTTCACGGGTAAATAACGATATCGATAAAGAGATTGCATTGGCGGAGAGACGCGCTGAGCGTAGGCTGTCAATTGAACTTCTTAAAATACCCTTGGAAAAGAGACAACCACAGGTTTTCCCGGCACTGATTCCGCCACGGTCTTCTTTAACCTTGCCAGTGGTAGCTGAAATCTCTTACCCTTTTCCCCCTACGATTGAGTTGTTGACCGACCCCTATGTGGATCCGAGCATTTGCTCTACCCTTGTAAGTACACCTCCCTTATCCACTGATCCATCAATAGGGCAGCCGATCTCGGCCCAACAGAGTGTGCTAAATCAAGTGGTTAGAACAAAGTCCTGCCCTAAAAGGAAGAGATGTCCAGCCCAAAAAAAGAGCTACTTGTCTAAACCCCCTAAGAAATTAAGGAAAGTTGTAGTAAGTTCTCGCCCTTCCCAGGAATCTATAGAGGTTGGCCCCAATGGGGAAAACGCATACGAGGCGGGGGCCGCTCATGAGGTAGTTAGTTCTGACCCAAATAGTACCGATATACTATCCACAGGGTTGTTGCACCTCCCACCGTTAGTCCTTTCTACGTCTTTTGAGCGGGGTAATGTGCCAATCAGTTCCAATTACAACATCAACGACTTCCCAGAAATGGGAGCGGGTGAGTTCTCACATGTCACCCCTACCCTGCTACTCGAGCTGGAGTAATTAATGAAGTCTCTTTTAACCCCGCTCGAGGAAAAAGTTAAAAAATTAGTGGATAGGTTAGACCACTTTGAACAGGCAACTCTGGACAATTTTTTCACCACAAAATCTTTACTAAAGTCTCACATACGATTGGGAGAGTGTAATAATTCTCACAAACCTAGTGGACAGGGGATGGATGTGTCGGCCGCTGTATCCTTCCCACTTGTGGATGGCACCTTAAGTGGGCTTCAGGGTAAAGGGAAATCTAAAAAGACAAATTTAGAGCCAAAGATCAACCCAAGTAGCAAGACCACCAAAGTAGTTAAGCCATCTGCCACAGTTGCCACAGGTACAAATGAATCTTCTACTACTGTTGCCCCCCCAACCATTACTCATCAAGACCCATTGGCCGACCCAACACCCTGTAACGGTACTGCAGTTAGTAGCAGCATAAATGTCCCTGGGAATAAAAATGTTTTTTCAAACAGTTCCCAACGACCAAATGTTACCTCTTCTGTGGCTCCTGCTAATAGTTTACCTAAACCACCACCGATGAGGGCACCGCGCAGGATTCCCTACATGAATCTTACCCCAGACTCCTTTCCCTATGTGGCTGTCCTTATAAATGTGCCACCATTACTGGTTGGGCAAAAGGAATCCTTCCAAATGCTCAAAGATAAAGTTATGCACTGGTTGAGGGTAAATAGACCACTTCCCGGGGAAGTAGATTGTTTGATTGTTGGAGTAAGAAGGACGGAGTGGATTGGTTGTACTGCCAAGAAAGTGGGGGGTGATTGTATAGTTGTCAACTTCCAAGATCCTAGGGTGGCAAGCTTGATAACGAAGCATGTTGGGGGCTCAATTTGTGGGGGAATTGGTGTCGTTGATCTTACCTTCTTTTATCCGAGAGCAGCGGGTGTAGAATCTCTCATGACAAATCAACCAAGATCCCTATTTAGTACCCCGCTCCTAGGGTCTGCCCCCCTCACTGTGCCATTCCAACAGAATAGCTACTATGGTGGCATAAATACCAACTGTTTTGGAGTACCGAGGGTTCCGGGGTGGGGGTATTGACAGACGCCTGACAACTGTAAAAACAAAGTAAAGGACACGACTAGCTGGAACTCATGTGGGACTTTTGTAAAACTTGTTGAGAACCATAATGTGGAACTGAACGAAATGCATGCTGGTTTGGGATTAGTAACCTTGGAGAAACCATGTGGGGAATGCAACCAAATATCTGGGGGTGAGGAATCAACTATTCTAGGTAACTTAAGTAACCAGGGGGTTGAGTATAATGATGTAGCCGAAATAAGATCTAGGGTCGGGGTAGATGTAATCCCGAAAAACCTTCCAATGAGGCCCTCTGTAGTACCAGTCCCTGGGGACGGCCCAAATCTAGGGAAGTTCCTCTCGTGGAATATCGCTGGGCTGGCAGGCAAACTGATGTCCCAGGATTGGATAGATTTTGTTAATGGTTTTGAAGTCTGTCTATTCCAGGAGACATGGGCATGTGACCCTATCTTTTTTCCCGGTTATTTAAATTTTTCAATCCCGGCAAGTAAAGGTCCCAGGGGTCGACCAATGGGTGGCCTCACAATTTGGGTGAAACAAACTCTACAAATTAAAGCAAAAGTGGTAGACCTGGGCTGTAGGGACATCCAATTACTGAGATTGACTCCACAAAAGGGGGGAGTGATAGACATTTATAACATCTATGCTAGGGGTACCAACTCAGCTAGCTCCCCGACTCTAGAGGCCCTGTTCACCTCGTTAGAGTCACAGTCTTTGGGAAACAAAATAATAGTAGCGGGCGACCTAAATAGGACCTATGAGCCGTTAGATAGTATAGATGATCCCCTGGGGCAGGACGAGGATACACATTGGGGAGTCCCGATCCTAACCCTGGCTCCTGTCAAACGATGGACCAAAGACATCCTGTTAATAAATGCAATTTGCCTGGAATATGGGTTGAGAGCTCTCAACGGGAGAACGAAAGGTGATAGGGATGGGGCTAGTACTTTTGACAATGGTCTTAACCATAGCAGGATAGACTATGTCATTTGCAGCTTGAATCTGTGGCAGTGGGTACGGGACATGAAAGTAGAGGGTAGATTGGAAAGTGACCACAATCCCCTCTGCGTGACTCACAACTGGTGGTCAACCATGTTAGGTAGCCACCAATTGAAAGATGACCAAATGCCCACAATGACCAACGATATGCGCAGACTTAAATGGCCAAGTGTCCTGGCGAATGTGGACTCAATGGAATTTATAAGAACTGAGCTGGATGCTGCAATCGCTGCAATGGAATTTAAGAATTCCGTTAACCCAGGGTCCAGGGAAATAACGGATATACATAATAAGCTCTTCTCCCTTATAAGACCACTCTTCATGAGAGCATGCAAGTCAAATATGAAACAACCTCCTAAACCAGCTAGGTGGTTCAACCACCAGTGCAGGGCAGCTAGGCTAGCTTTAGGTAGTGCTATTAGAAAAAGGGATAGGGAAGCTATTAGCAAGGCCAGGAAATACTATAAGGCCAGTATACAACTAGCGAAAAAAGCATGGGATGAGGAGTATTGGGCTGAGTTGAAGGAAGCGTCAGGGGACAAGGACTCCAGGTTGTTTTGGAGATTATTAAAGTGGGGTAGAGGTGGCACCCTGAATAAACCTGATAATAATGTTGCTGAAGGTGCTTGGGTGGAATATTTTAAACCACAATATGCAAAGTCCAATGAGGATGAGTCTGTGGAAACGATTTCAGTTGTTTTTGCAAATGGAAATCTGTTCTCTTTTAAAGAAACCGAAATTGCAATTTGTGCTGCCAAAGGGGGAAGGGCCCTGGTCTTGACGGAATACCCTCTGACGTTTTTAAAAATGATATGGATCGGTGGGTTAGGTATATTTCCCTCCTGGGTAATTCCATCGCAAAAGGAGCTGAAGTCCCAGAAGGATGGAGGGGGGCAATCATTATACCCATCTATAAAAAGGGGGATAGGTCCCTACCGGCCAACTATAGGCCGATAAGCTTGATTGCCACCATTCAGAAAGTGGTGGGGAGAATGGTGGTAAACAAGCTGATGGATTGGGTTGAAGAGAATAGTGCATTGTCCCCTTACCAGGCTGGTTTTAGGCGGGCTACAAGTACGGTTGACCAGGTGTTTCGGTTCACCTTACTACAATGGGGGACAGTGGTGCTTGGCGAGGGCAGCCTGTACGTCGCTTTTGTCGACTTGCGGGCTGCCTTCGACCTGGTCCCAAGGGGAAAACTTTGGGCAGTGTTGAGCGATATTGGTCTCCCAGCTGAGCTACTCACCTTAATTATGAGGCTGCACGAGGTAAATTTTGCCAGGGTTCAATGGGGCATGAATGGTGAATCTTCCGCCGACTTCCCTGTCGAGCGTGGTGTTCGCCAGGGATGTGTAATGGCACCCTTGTTCTTTTCGTTATTTATTAACGGTATTGTGGCTAGGATGTTGGATGCCAGTGTTGATGCACCTTCGCTGGCGGGCATCAGGGTCCCCATCCTGATGTTCGCCGACGACACATTGATTCTGTCAAAAACTCCGCGTGGTCTGCAGCGCGCCCTCCATATTTTTTACCATTTTTGTGGGGAACATGGTTTGGAAGTCAATGTGGGCAAGACAAAGTTGATGACTTTCTCGCCTAAGCGGAAAGCCTGCCCAAAAATACTTCTGAATAATTGCGAGTTAGAGACGGTTAGTGTATTTACTTATCTCGGGGTCCAGATCGCCAACAATTTAAAGTGGTCGCACCATATTGAAAAGGCGGTCCTGAAACATCAACAGATCGCGGGAGCATTAAGGGTAGAACATAAGAAATCGAAATCTAAACCTATCAAACCAGCCCTGGCAGTTTACGACGCAAAGGCCATTGGGTCAGCTCTGTACGGATCGGAACTTTGGGGCTTTGACAAGGTTCTCCCCCTACAGATATCAGAGAATAGGTTTATCAGGGGCATTACGGGATTTCCCCAGAGTACCCCACTAATCCCGCTCGGTCTTGATCTTGGGAGAAGATCAGTCAGTGACCGAGTAAGATTGCGCCCAATTCTTTATTGGCGACGTCTTTGGACTACCCCAGAGATTCGGCACTATGCCGACGGATTCCTTGCTATAATTAAAGCAGATGTTTTCCACAAAATAATTTGGCTCAAATATCTCAGGGCTGCTCTAGGAGATCTCGGCCTTTCCCAACTTTGGAATAATCCCTCCGGGGAAGTTTTCCCTAGTAAAAATACCATTAGAAGTTTATATTGGCAAAAAGACAGTTGAAAACCTAGGGTAGAAGGAAAATATGGCGACCGCTAGCTAGGGCGGTACGCTCGTCCTTGACGATGATCCCGCAGACATGCCACAGAAGGTGAATTAATTGTATCGGCACTGGTTTTCTTGGATCAGGCGAGTGGTGACGGCAAGTACGGCAAGTACAGAAGACGCCATGGTCGAGGGAAAGTGTCGAACCGCTGTGGCGGTTTTTTGGAGTTGGCTTCACGGACTGAGACGGAGTGAGAGCGGGTAGGCAGGCGGGAGTCAGCGGTGTGTTCGCGGTCAGCTGTCCCGCTCTGAGAGGCGTGTGACGAGCAGGCTCGGGAGGAGAGTGAGGGCGAGCAGGCGAGCGGGCGGGCGGAGCTCCGTCAGTCCGCGACGTGTTGTGATCTGCTGAGCCGCTCTGTGAAGCTCCGAGGAGATCTCTAGGCACAGAGCTCCCGAGGCTCGCAGAACAGACAGTAAGGGTTGCCTGTGCCTTTGAAACTGTATTGAGACCCTGTTTTGGTGGCGGAGACGAGTGGAACAGGTCCCTGGAGATTACTGAAAGCTGGCGGTGGGGAGACGGCTTGGGTTTCTTGGAAGTAGCAGTGCGTCATTAGTACTGTACTAACACAAAGGTGGATAGAGCCGTCAATGTGTTGGGCGCAGGTTTAAAAACAGAGCCCTCGAAGCTCCCAAAGCTCCCAAAACTCTTGCAGACCACGAAAACAGGAATAGATAACAAGCGCCGCTGATATCCTTAAACAGCAACAGCAACATTCCGGCATTAAGACCCTGTTCGATGGGGAGTTCTGAGTGACTGAGACGAGTGGAGCTGGCTCAGGCCCGGGCTTAGGTCTGGCTAGGACATATACAAGACATCTACAGTATACAGACCGCCATATACTTGGGTGTGTGTGACACATTGACCCTAACTCTCTCAGAAAAAAAGTCTGAAAAGGATTGAAAAGCTTGTTAACGTAAAGAACAGCCTGGGTTCTTTGGTGGCAACAGTGCTGCATGAATATAAAGATGGACAGAGCTGCCAATGTGTTGGGGACAGGTTCTTCTCCCCGCACCTCACCGCTGGGGTGACGCAGCTGTGGAGCTTCGAAGAAGTAGGAAAGCTACAGTATACAGCGTCTCTGCAAAAAGACTGGCAACAACTATTTGGTGCGGTAAGGGGGACCAGCAGAGGGGGAGGGTGTTGAGTTCCTTAGGAGGGGAGGTGCAGACTGTCGATAACCAGGACCGTATAGATATACAGGGCTGTCACTCTTCACAAAATTTAGACCCTGCACCCAGAATCTTCAGGTTTAACGCACAATTTCAAACCTCCTGTCAGATATCGAGTGAGACTTCATATTCAACTATTGCCAGAACCCTGGGGAAGCGGAAGGCTAAGGGAAAAGGAAAGGGAAGCAATAAGGTCAAAGAATTAGCCGCCCCTACTGGCCCCAATGACACAGGTGAAACACAAGTAGCAGAAAGAAGTACAGGAGAGCAGTCTTTCATAGAGTCTGAGCCAGAATTTGATGATGAGGCAGTAGTTGATACATTACAACCCCCAGTCTTAAGGGTATCAAAAAGGGGTAAGGAACGCCAGCTACGGTACACTGCTCCGAAGGACCTACCACATAAGGCTAGCTTGAGCAAGGGGGGTTCTAAAACAAAAGCCAGCACAACCTCTCGAGTTACACCCTCGTTGAAGTCCTATTTTAAGGCCCTCCCTCAGGTCCTAAATTTAAACCAAGAGTCCCCAAAATGTTCTTGTACTCAGACTGCACCCGTATCAGTGGGAAATATTGGTGCTATAACCACTTCTACATCTCCCTTATCTGTGGTCGGTAATCTTGGTAGTCTGGAAGAAAAGGTGGGAGAAGTAGTAGGGGCAGGGGACTCTCTCAGCGGTATAGGGATGGCGGACCCAGTTGAACAAATCGCTAATGTAACCTCGCCGCCAGACCAGCAAGCCTTGGCCACAGGAACTGCAAGCGAGATAAATGACTTGGATCAAGACACTGGGGGGCGTAAAGACAATGGTAGCGACGATACTATCCAAGCCATACTTCTTAGCATGAGGGAAGAGATTAGAAATGGGTTTGAGGAGTCAAAGAGATGTTTTGAGGAGTCTAGACACACTCAATCAGAGATCCGCACAATGTGCGAAAACCTAGAATCTAAGGTAGATGGTCTCTCACTAAGAACTGGTGGTCTAGAGAATTGTGTTGAAGAGCTCAAGGCTAAATTGGAGTCTGCTGAGGTGAAGATCCAGACACTACGACGGGAAGGCGATTCAGTCAATGAGAGGGTTGAGTCTCTCGAAAAAATTTCCAGAAGGAACAACCTGAGAATTCTAAAAATACCGGAGGGGAAAGAAGGAGGAGGAGGAGATTTAAAAAAGTTTGTTGCAACCTTACTAAAAGATTCTCTAAAATTGGATGAAACTCTGTCTGAGATAGAAACAGATATTCAGAGGGTACACCGGGATCCGTTCCGTCTTAAACAGGGCAGGGATAAACCAAGGAAGATCTTAGTGAACTTTTTAACATACTCCCTGAAAGAGAAGATCTTGACTGCAGCTTTGAAAGCCAAGACTTTGAAAGCCTCTGAATTCTCTTTTGAAGTGAGATCTGACCTTTCTAGAATAACGCTGGACAGGCAGTGGGAATTAGGTCAAAGAATGGAGAAGTTTAAAAGCCTAGGAGCCACCGTGCAGTTGAGATTTCCTGCCTTTCTAAGGATAATGTACAATAATAAAATGTATAATGTCAGGTCCCCCTTGGAAGCCGACGAGCTACTTGCCACCATTAGCGTACACGTAAACCCTCCGGGCCGTGGGTGAAATTTTTGTACATTTCTGTAAATGAGTTAAAAGGGGGAAAAAAAAAACTCAACAAAAAAAGGGGATAATGTGGGGAAATAAAAAAAAGGAAAAAGAAAGAGAAGGGGGGAAAGGGAAAAAAAAAAAAAAACACACGACACTATCAACAGTTGGGTGAGGACACACAATTTTGTCATTAAAACACTATCGGGTGATACATTATAAAAAAAAATCAACAATTGAGAATTTCATTACAGATTTCCACCCCAGTATGCTCACATTAACATTTTTTTGAGCAAATAGGCTGCAATGAAGCCTATATTTTTTATTCCCACACTATTCCCCAAACTTATCCTTAGCTACTAGAGTATTATCAATAGAAATAATACTTTATAGAATAGCTATTAGATAAGGGACCTACAATTCTGCTTTATGAATCACCACTGCTTATATCTTAAGCATAGCGACCGGTAAAATGATTGATAAAATAGATACTAGGGTATGGAGCGGGAACATGTCAGAGACGACAAGCTGGCAATCCATCATGCCAGAGTAAGTTGGTAGGGGTTTTCTAGGGGAGGGAGGGAGGGAGAGGGAAAGGCAAAACATAAAAGTCCTCATAAACCGAATTTCATAATAACGAATAATATGGATCCAATTGTGTCTCAAAGTGACCGCTTGGCTAAAACAGAAAGAGATATAGCTAAGGATAAGTTGCCCCCAAAAAAATTAATAGAGTTGAGGGATCAGAAATAGTGTTAAAGAGTCTTAAAATTAATGTCAGACATTAAATTCTTATCCTGGAACGTAAATGGCCTGCGTGTTAGGGCTAGAAGAAATAGAATCTTACAATACTTACGAGACTCACCCGCGCAGATCATCGCGATCCAGGAAACACATTTGAATAAACAGGAGATCACGGATACACTTAAAATGTACAAATGGGTTGATAAATTTATAACTACGGACCACAATGCTAGCATTCGTGGCAACGCTATTATTTTTAAAAAATCAGCAAAGGCCCAGATAATGGGTTGGAAAACAGACGCTAGCAGTAGATGGTTGATAGTCAATGCTCAATTATACTCAAAGGCTGTTACCATCATCAGCTATTATGGACCTAACCAGGATGACCCTTCTTATTTAAATATTTTGCAAAATCAGCTGATTCATTGCTCTGACCCCATCATTTGGGTCGGTGACTTCAACCTTGTCTTAGATCCAAAATTAGACAAATCTGCAACCTCTAGGGCCGTAGTACATAGTAATATGAGGGATACACTGCTTAGAAGTATGTCGAATCTTGGTTTAATTGACCTATGGAGACAAAGAGCTGGGAACGCTATGGGAGTTTCATACCACAATTATAAATACAGACATAAATCACGCATTGATTATGCCTTATTTAGTCTTTCAATTA
The DNA here is from genome assembly GCF_964261635.1 of Lissotriton helveticus. NCBI lineage: Eukaryota > Metazoa > Chordata > Amphibia > Caudata > Salamandridae > Lissotriton > Lissotriton helveticus. Next base: position 1,239,693,512 of record NC_136059.1, on the reverse strand, counting down.
AGGATCAGGTTAAAAGCATAACATATCTGCCTCTGCATCTGTCAGATCACTCTGCTATTTTCTTTTCGATAAAATTAGAGCAGAAACCTACTTACCCATCCTGGTCTTTCGACCGAACAATTCTACTGGAGGACGAGGAGAAAGATTATTTGATGCAGGAAACTGTCTCCTTTTTGGAACAAAACTTAGGTTCTGCCTCTCTGGTCATCGTATGGGAGGCTTGGAAGGCCTTCATCAGGGGTTGTATTACAGGTAGGGCCTCATTCAGGAGAAAGAAATATGAAGAGGCAATTCGACACATAGAGCTAGAATTGACCCAGCTAGAATCACCAGACCAGCTCCCCTCTGAAAACCAAGAGGAGAAAAAAGAACTAAAGGCCAAGCTAGACACACTATTGCAGGAAAGGATAAATAAAAGATGGCAGGCAAGCAAACTTGCCCATTTCGAATATGGTGAATCTGCTGGAAAACTGCTGGCTTGGAAAATTAAAGCTGATCAATCCAGAAACTTTATTAAGGAAGTAAGGGTTGCGGGGGAAGCCAATACTAGGTCAACAGATACAGCTATCGGGGAAGCCTTTAATGAGTTCTTCCAGAATATCTACACAGAGGAACTTAATGTAAATTTAAATGAAAGGAATGAATGGTTGAACAATATAACCCTCCCAGAGTTGGAAAGTCACCAAATTGAAAATATAGATAAAGCTATAACAGAGTTGGAAGTTTCCAACACTATTAAACAACTAGCACAGGGTAAAGCCGCGGAACCAGACGGTCTCCCCGGAGAATTATACAGGGTACTCAATTCTATTCTTACCCCAGTCCTTACGAACCTTTTTAACAACATAATGATTAGAGGTGAGACACCACCAAGCTCTTGGGGCGAAGCCAATATAGCTTTAATATTAAAAACAGCCAAGGACCCAGCCGAGTGTGGATCATATCGCCCAATCTCGCTTCTCAATAACGATTACAAAATCTTTACCTCAATCTTGGCTGCGAGATTGGGAAGTGAGATTGGGTCAATTATCCACCCTGATCAAAAGGGGTTTATTAGAAGCTGGCAATTGGCTGATCTAACTTATGATTTGGTGGGAGCTGCGGATATTGCTTCAACTTTCGGTCTACCCCTGGCCATCATGACCCTTGACGCTACAAAAGCGTTCGATAGGGTAAACTGGGTATACTTAAATTTAATAATGAAAAAATACCATCTGGGCCCCAAATTTTGTCGGGCCATAGGCTTACTATATAATAACTCTAGAGCATCCCTATTAATAAATGGTACGCGAACAACTCCTTTTAAAATTAGTCGAGGAACAAGACAGGGCTGTCCCTTATCCCCCCTTCTCTTTAATTTATATGTAGAACCGTTTGCACAATCTATTAGGGAAGATACTAATATTCCACATTTTACTTTTTCGGTCTGGGAAAAGAAGATCGGTCTTTATGCCGATGATATAATTATTTACACAACGGATCCTGTGTTGGCATTCCCAATTATTATAAAGAAAGCGGAGGACTTTGGAAAATTTCCGGGATATGAAATCAACGCAGGGAAAACCGAAATTATGGTTTGGAATATTCATAATCTCCAGCTCCCGGTAAAATCTTCTTTGAGGTACCTGGGAATTACAATTACTAAAGATCTAGATCACCTGGCTCAAAACAACTTAGCCCGTATTTCCCGAGAATCTCAAACCTTGATGAAGGCCTGGTCTTTCCTCCCGCTCACCATCTATGGGAGAATTAGTTTGATAAAAATGAGTATCCTCCCGAAATTTACTTTTATTTTTAACTCCATTCCGTTAGTTTTTGATACCAAACAGCTTGCAAAATGTCAGCAAAATATTAATTCATTTGTCTGGGGGCATAAATCCAGAAGATTAGCCTGGAAAAAATTGAGAAGGAGAAGAGAAAAAGGGGGGCTTGCATTGCCAGATTTGGAATACTACGCCTGGGCATTTCACCTGACCCATTCCCGGATGTTACTTAAGATCCCTTGGGAAAATGCAAATGGGCTTATGTACAAGGCAATGCTAATGGGTTCGGACCTTCCAGTGAACGGATTTCTCTTCAAGTTCGGTCATCAGAAGTTCTTTAAAAAAATTAGATTAAAGTCACTATTGGGTATTTTAAAAGAATGGTCCCAAATAAAGTTTAAAACTGGGATAGGATATCTATCCAAATATGCCCCGATTTGGGACTTACCGGGATTAACATCACAAGAAGCCAATACAGTTAAAAGAGTCTTGCTAGACGCAGGTATCACACAGTGGGGTGATCTCCTGGTGGAAAGATCAATCATAGATTGGGATATTTTCAACTTCAAGGTAACATCATCAGTCTCTTGGTTAGTATACTTGCAATTAAGCAGCTGGCTCCGGATTCAAACTAAGAAGAAAGCAATGATGGGAGAGGAGAGTGTGTTAGAAAATATCCTAGTTGGAAGACCTCCCGGGAAAAAGGAAGTAGCACTCTTTTACTGGCATATCATAGAGGATGGAGAGAGGGATCTTAACCTCCCTGAAAAACTCTGGGGTGCGGAGGGAGAACCACATATGGAGGACATATGGGAGGAATCTTTCACCCTCCTCTATAAAATTATCAAGCCAGCATGGCTGAGGCGCAACCACTTTTTTACACTTCACAGAGCGTATTACTCTCCTAAACGCCTGTCGAAATTTCAACCCGGGAAGTGTTGTTGCAAATGTTCTCTTACAGCTGCCTCAGATCTTCACATGTTCTGTGAGTGCCCGATCATTGCTACCTTCTGGAACGAAGTCAGAGCAACACTTGAATCCATTATTGGTTTATCCATCCCGTGTTCGTGGCTTTTAATTATTTTTGGAATAAATGACAATATTAAGGGACCAGAGAGAGAATTTCTGTTTTATGCCATTTTACTGGCAAGAAGAGAAATCTGCAAAAACTGGGTCAACATAAACCCCCCAACACATGCAGAGTGGTTGTCCTCATTATATGCAACGTCAAAGCAGGATCTATCAAGAACATGTAGCCCTCGATCTTTGAGATTTTGGGACCTCTTGATCAATTGGAGAAGGGACAGTTAGTCAACCCGGGGTTTTTTTTTTTTTTTTTTTCTTCCCCGGGTCCGATGATTAGGCCTAAAATCTCTCTGTCCAAAGGGTGGCACCGTAACAGCTATTGGACAACTGGCCGAACTGGTCTGAAGGGAGAATGTTCGTCCAAGCTCTGCTGGCGACGCGGGGACTGACCTGAGTACTTGGAGCTTACCATTGGGCTTCTTGGTGCTATAGGGGGGTCTTGCCTCGCGTCTGTGCAGATAGGAGCGCAGTTGGATTGATTTAATGGCTAATGAGGACAAAAAAAAAAAAATTACAAGTTTATATTGGGACAAGGTCGATGGTAAACTCTGGAGCGGAACAAGATCTGACACAATGGGGGGGCGCTTCTTGGAAATTAAACAATGTCCTTTCTTAGAATTATACTGGGACAGTATCACCGTCCCAGGAGACAGGAAGCTATTGTTCCAGCTAAGATCAGGTTCCCTCCCCCTGAGATCTTTGACGGGTAGGTGGAGGAGTACAACCAAGTCGTGCTGCACGGTGTGTGGTGCAGCGAAGGAAAGCATAGCCCACTTCTTATTCCTCTGTAAAGCATACGCAACTCCTCGAAGAGTCTGGTTAGCCCCTGTTTGTAGGAACTTAGGGATATCTAGTGGTGTTGAGGCGCTAAGAATTATTTGCACTTCCACTGATTTGTCAATTGTATTGGGAACAGCAAAATACTTGGGGTGGGCATGGTCCATTAGACGGAGGGCCACCTCTTTTAACGAATACTGAATCTTGAGCAAATGTGTTATTGATTGTTTTTATATTTCTCTTGTTAAAGCTTGCACAACGTTTTTTTATTATTGATTGTATTGATTGTAAAATGGTTAATTTCTTGTTTTGTATTTTTTTTAAATGTATGTTGTGCTTTTATGAGTATATTGCTCGAATAAAGCTTTGAAAGCTAAGCTTGGTGCCTTATTCTAAGTTCCGCTGACATGGCATTGCATACAGTATATAATACCTAGAAACTTGTCACTCTGGGAAGAAGTGGTCTGAGAGCCCCTAAGGTGGCAGATCTGACTTCTTCCTTGCTAATTAGCAATGATGCATGCTTTTGGTACCATTTAATAAAGTTCACTTTGTTTCTGAGCAACCTGCTATGTCTGGTGAGTTTCATTCATGATATGTTCCTGGGAGGGTGTCAGTATTTCCCTATCAGAATGGTGTCAAAAGTGGGACATATTGGAGGACTGTGATGTAAGTTAAATAACTAACTTGCCTTGCTGCAAGTGACCTTTCAGTCTTTCAAATATGTATTTAACTCATAGTATTAATACAAAGGGACATTGACTGGCATTTAAAATAGACAGGGGACTGTAGAGAATGTTTTTAAATTTTTCTCTGTATCAATAAACTAATTGGTATGTGGATACACCGCAGGAGAGCCTGGGTTAGAGAATAATGTATGTGCACCTACACATATAAGAAGTAGTGAAGCAGGTGACTGATAAGTAACTAAGTTACTTTATGTCAATAAATATTGACAAATGGCTAGACTCTTTGGGAGTTTTATAAAATCCATTTCAGGAGAGCTCTGCTAGGAGGGGGTATTAATTTTACCCACAAAAAAAAAACGGAAAAAAAAAAACACTCCCAGAATATAGTGAGTGGAGCCTCGGATTTGCTGGTTGCACCGGAACACAGGTAAATAATTTTGAAATATGCGTAGTAATGTCATGGATGAATGATTGCATTTGAATAGGTTATTGATCTTCAGTACTGAACGTATATGCTTCATGATTTATATAAAAATAAAGAGCATTAGTGCATGAAAGAAAGAAATTGCCCTAAACACTTTTTCTTTGCAGGAGATATTTTGAATTTATCTTTCAGGGTACGAGCACATTGTAAGTACAAAGCAGACATCACAAGACAGGATCTTAGATGAAAATAATGGTAAGCGCACTAGAAAGCTGTTTAAAAAGCCGTCAGGAGAGACAAATTCAAATGAAGGTAAGAATATGAAGTAAAGTAATATGGACAGTGAAGCAAGTACAAAGTAGGGTTGGAATGCCCTTTTGAGTCTGTGCAAACCTAGTGACATGCGTATTTAAGAGTTTGCACCAATTCTTCTAAAATATTCTCATAATGAGAGGGGTTGGAAATGTACTCTTGACAGTGGCAGACATAAAAGTTCTTCCAGTGTTAGGAAAAAGTGGGTGGAGGAAAAGTGAACTTGGAAACATTTAGATTTTCACATGAGCAAATGTACACATGCAGAGTCGCTCATGGAAAAATGCAGTTCACAAATATTTTCTAGGGGTACTATTTCATGGCCTATATATGCAAGGATAAACACCATGCATGCACTTTTTGAGACTTTGGTTAATAAGTGGGCTTTTAATTAGGCCTGGCGTTAGCCATGACTTTTTGTGTATAATAAAAGTATGCCTGTCACTCTCTCTCTCAGCTGGCATCACTGTGAGTGACTGTATTCTGCTCTTGCACAAGGAGCATATTGACCCACAAAGTAGTTTTGTACAGTGCACAGAATTCCTGTGGCAATGAGTACTTTTGAGACAAAAAACGATTTTTGCTTTTGCCACTGCTTGTTAGAATGGTGAGATCCCAGTAGTTCAACACTGATATGGGTTTAGAAAAACAATCCCTAGAAGAAGGCATGCATTGAAAAATAAAAATAAAAAGACCTCCAATTTCAGACCTACTGGCTTTGGCAATGCTTATTAATATTGTTTTTTATAAATGTATTTAGACTAATTAAACTGATTTTCCAATATAAGTATTTTGGGAAATACTAGCATACATCCTCATGTTACTAGGAGCATTATACATAGCCTCACTTGAATAACCTTCAGTAGAATAAGAAGATTTTGGCAGCAGCCGTTGGCCCAGGACGTGACAGAAAGGGCAGTGCAGGGGCTGGGGTCAAGCTTTAATAGATTTGTGAAGGGAGGGGTGTTTAGGAGCACGGAGCAAGATAGTGCAGAGGAGAATATGGGATTGATTCACTTTTTTGGCTGATGCAAACATATAGATATATTTTTCCCCTCAATATCCCTCCTTTTTGATAGCAATATCTATACCATTGTTGTATTGTATATCTATGGCAGTTAATTGAAATGTTTCTTTGTGTGCTTTCTCTACATCCTGTTGTATTTGGAGATATTTGTAGACTAGCTACCGCTCTGTAGGAGGTAGAATTCTAACTACGGAGATTGAGTGGGTGCTTTTGCTGCACCATTGCTGTGCCATCTAAAAAGGCAATAAATAGGAAAAAGTAGGCCTCACGGAGAAAATAGGAATTTGTGTATTTCTACAAAACTAGGACATAACAAATATAAAAAATAGACATTGATGTGGAATAGATTTGACTATCCTTAGATACATGATATTACATATTAAAAGGCATTCACATTAATGGGTGGCTGCTCAGGATGGCTGCTCAGAGGATGAGCTGCTGTAAAATAAATAAAAAACTGCTAACAATAGATTTAGACTGGTTTGGAATATTTAGCACTGTTGAAAAATATTCTGTGCAAAGTATATCAAAGTATATATCCAGATTTTGAATGTGCACATTAAAATGTATCTCCAAATGGTTAAACTATGTTGTTGCACCACATGAAAAGTGTGGATATTAATTTATCTAACAACACCAATATTACTGTCTCTTAGTGACAAACTTAAAATGTAGTATGGCCTAATGGCTGCAGTGTCAAATACAAAGGCTTTCAAAAGAAATGCAGAGTAGCTCTAGAGACCTGCATTTATGAATTTTTTGTTTTGCTTTCATGCACAAGAATACTGGGAGAAAATTATAGCATTCTGAAAAGTGAAATATTTTGAGCCACTTTTTAGGTTACTAGAAAAGCTTAGTACACAAGAATAAAAAAATAAAAAATAAATAAATAATAAAGATCCTACCTTAAAAGAAAGATAAATGGGCGTTCTGGCGCGGAGCAGCAATATTTTTCAGCCATGCTTCTTGAGAGATACTTTCAAAAGTGATCGTACCTTTTAAAATATCACCACGGAGGCACGGACCCTCAGTCTTGCTTCTGGAGAAGTTCCTTCAACAAATAACACACATAGGGAACGCCTTGGAAGAACAGCTGCTAATGGGTTAAACGGTCTAGGTCCACATTTAGAAGCCTAACAGGGCTCAGAGCAAGGCCTGTCTTTGACATTTTGACCTTTCAAAAAACTTTGAAAGAGGAGATGGCAGCGCAGGGAGAGACTGAGAAGTTTGCGTACTTTGTTTTTGGCCAAAGCAAGCACTATATGCACTGATGCTAGGGTAAATGCTGTTGGATATTCAGGTTTAAATGGCCTAAATATGATATTTACTTCCTCAAAGTTTGTTTATGCCCAGTTTCTACAAACAGTGGTCGATAGTGTTGACAGAAGTGAAAACAGTTTCAGGTTTTCTACTTTCAATATGGGGCAAGGTGGTTAGCTCCTGTACAAATTAAGGGTCAGAAATGTGGTTGCTCTCTCCTTTTCTCAATATCTTTTGAGCCTGTCTAAACTGTCTATGAAATAGCCATGAGACATTTAATTGGCTATTCAGTAATAAGGTTTTAAAAAGTGTTAGCATTGATAAAATGAATATATATATGCTATGTTACTGCCCATCCAGTCTGATGTTTTAATAAGAGGATAAGTAGTCTACATTGCTTTATTAGCTAGTCTGTGTAAATAAGCTGACCATGCTTATTAGAGCTGATGTTGCATAGTTTGGATCTTGAAGAAAATGTACCGACTAGAATGCCTGTAAAATTAGCAGTTTGGGATTTTCCTGCTGTAGGTACTTTTATTAAAAGAAATAATTTCAGAAATGTCTGCAGTCCTGTACAAGTAATGTGAAGTTTGTCCACACAGGGAGTTTTGAGCATTTTTTGCTGAGGTTAGCCGCTGTGTGTGTGTATTTGTTTCTATTTTGGCCTATAGCAAATAACAAGGTTCTAAAAGAAAAAATAGATGTAATACCTGCTTGTAATGTTGAAGAGTAGTTTAAACAACTTAAAATTCCTTTATATTAATTAAATATACTGATTCTACCATTGTAGGGTACAACACTACAGGTAAATGTACATTTTGCTCTAATGATGTCTAAATATATAATGTGCCTATGGAAATTAGGGTCCAAATTAATTCTCAATGCATGGTAATAATATTAGGGATATCACATTAGCCTTCCTGGAACCACATTGGACACCAAAGATCTGTTTAGGTACCATTAGCTAAAGGATAAATTACATTGTTTTAGGAGCAGATGGGGATATAACTGTTTTTTGAGAAATAATAAATTTGCAGGAGATATACAGGGTGGGTTTATTCCACTGAATAACATTATCAAGGGGTGCAGCGTAAATACCAGAGAGTAGATAAGAGTATGGTATCAGTTTTATTGTTGCACAGTGTATCAGGATGAAGATATCAGACATGCCCAAGGAGAATATCATGGTTCCACTAAAGTGGAAGGTGTTTCCACTAATGTGGGAGATAAAGGGATACATTTCACAACTTTAATATAAATAAATATAATTTTGCAACAGTATATATATATATATATATTTTTTTTTTTAATAAATGGAATTTATTCACAAATGCCTAATGATAGGTTAGAACAAGGCAAGTACTGCTTACAGCTTCAGTAAGGATTCTCTGTTGTATACAACCTTTGTAGTGCACGTATGGATGTGTTGAGAGATGATGAATGATGCTGTTAGACTGCAGTTTGTTACATTTGAAAAGGAAATGGATGGATGTACACATAACTAACAAGCAGTTTATAGATATAGGGAACGGCGAGGTTTTGGATAAATGTATTTATTATAAAGTTTTTTATAGCGCAAACTTGATACTGAAGGATATAATGCCCTCACAACAAAGTGATATTTAAAGTAAATAAATAAATAAAATAAAAAAATAAAAAATAAAAAAAAGAGGCTGGTGAAAAAATGCAGTCCCCATAAAGTGATTACCTTGAACTTGTGGTCCCCTTAGAGCCTGTTGTGCCTGACACCAGTACAATATTATTATTTATACCTGTAGAGGCAGAGTATTTCTCTCTCCTCAGTGGGTTTTAGCATTAAAGTCCATCCACTGGGTGAAAAAATCTTTGCCATCATACTGAGATACCAAATCCACTATGTTCACTGTGAGTGCCAATGTCAATGCGCAGGCAGTAAAGAGAGACTTGGGCCACCTATGCCTGGAAGGCGGTAGATTGTCTTGCAGTAAGCTGATAAGCTCCTTGTGACATCTCCATCACTTGAGGCCTGTGAAAGACTGTGACAAAAGACACTGTAGCTCTGCTGAACTACCTCCAGGAGAGAAGAGAAGCCTCATTGTCAAAATGCCAGTGCTGCCAAAATGAGTTGACTTACCTGGGTTTTGTGATATTCCAAGGTACCCGCAGCATATCACCTGACAGAATTACATTCAGGGCATTCAGCTCCTGCCCACCAAGAAAGGAATGATGTCCTTCCTGGGGATAATGAACTACTGCCACCAATGGATAATGAATGCAGATGCTATGACTGTTACGAAATGAACTTGCAAACTGTTTCAAGAAATTGAAAGAGACATTGTGTACTGCAACTTCATGGGGACTGCTGGACTGCCTGACTACAAACTGTCTTTCCATCTCTGTTTCAGAGCAAAATAACATTGCAAATGAAGTGATGCTGCCAATGATGTGCTGACACAGCTGGAAAAGAAAGGCCTGTGAGACACAACTATGTGACTTTGCTTTCTGCAGTGACTAGGGGTCAGCAGCTGTGATGGTGGAGAGGATGGCTCTCATTGTGTTGGACTATACCTGTATTGTCTAGGTGCCATATTTGGTGCAGTGGTTGCTGGCTGGATTGACACAACATTTTTCTGCTAGCAGGCACACAGGTTATAATGGCACCATGTAAAATGCCCACCTGTTAATTTGTCAAAAGTATTACCTGTAATAAGTTATTCTGATTAGATCCATTCTCTTAGAAACAGATAAGACCCCCAAGTAAGTCGGTGTTGAGATTGTAGAAAAGGGCACCACGCCAAGATTAGACACCATTAAAAAAGGTAGACTATAGGAGCGGTACACTGATGGTTCCTCCAGCGGACTGATAGACACTGATTTCCTGATAGACACTGATTTCAGAGCAGGGTATGCCATAGCAATAGCTGAGGTGCAGCTCTGCCACTTGGAACATCTACCCAACAAGATGAGCTGTTTGCTGTGACAAAAGCATGAATACTAGTCAAGGGTAAAACTGTTAACATTTAAACTGACTCACATTATGCTTTGCAGTTCTTATTTGTGGCCAGCTGTGGAAGTATCACAGATTCATAACAGAAACAGGGCGCCTTATTAAAAATGGTCCTTTATTAAGGATCTTGTTAAAGGAAATACTATTGTACACTAGGATAGCGGTAATAAAATGTGAAGAATACCCAGGAGCTAATACTAAGTTAGCCAAAGATGATGCCATTGCTGAAACAGCATTAAATGAAAGCATGTTACAGCCAGTGCAGATGGGACTAATGAACAAACATTCCAAAAATACAGCTCATTCAGAGACAATTGTTGTAAGCTAATGTAAAGGAAGCACAATGGTCTGCAACAACAGATGAACATAGAGGGAGGATTGATGATGGATGTGAGCTGAATAATGAAGAGAGTATAGGCCTACCAGGATGAGATAGAAGCCTGTGTCCCTACGCAGTATGTTACTTCCCTTACAAGACTGGAGCAGGGACCCTCTGATATTGCACAAGGGAGGATGAATGTGCAGATGCAAGTTGCTTCCCAGTGTATGGGAACATCTGATATTGCACCAGAGAGGATGAATGCGCAGATGCATGTTGCTTCCCAGTGAATGGATTTAAATATTTGCTGGTGTGGGTGGATATGTTTTCAAAATGAATGGAGGTGTATCCAACAGGGAAGAATAATGCAGCAACTGGGGCGCAGTACTTCAGTAGAGCCATCTCTCCAAGGTTAGGACCCACCAGGGCATAAATAGCGATAAAAGGAGATCACTTAGTGACTACATTTATACTGAAGAGGTTGGTTTTGGGAATAAAGTATAACATGCACACCCCATACCACCCTCCAACTTGAGGCCAGGAGGAGTAAATGAACTCCAAAATAAAAAATAAAAATAAATTATTAGTAAAAGAAACTGATGGAACATTCCTGAAAGGGCCTGGTGCTCTGAATTTAGGACTGCCTGCAATGTGGCAAGGACTTCTAAAGTGATTATGGATACATGGTCATTGCGAGAAAAATAAAAGCTGTTTCTTTTAGTTCTAGGTGGACTGGACCACAGACGGTGAACAAACGCCATGAATGGATTGAGGGGAGAAGATGCAAGGCAGCGCCCCAACGCCTGAGAGGACGGCACCAGAAATTGATGACCATCTGTCACCAGAGGACCTGAGCAACACAGCAGTCAAGAAGAGGACAGACCAGACCATTTCCACGATCCATGAGGGCCCATCATACAGTATCAGAGGGACACAACATCTACATCTACTGATGCTGTTGAGTGAAGTACACATGATGGTCTGCACCTGCACCTGCAGAAAAATAGACTGAAGAGGACAACGCAGGGCAGGTCTGTGACACAGCCCCTGAACAAGACGACTGCGGACCAGGAAGAGAAGAAGACGACCGCTCACTGCGTGCCTTTAAATTACTGACACTTGCAAAAATGCCCAGGAACTGAGTAAAAAGTGTCACTGTAGCACTATGCATTGAACTGAGAAAATATTTGTTGGACACTTACTGCTGGTATCACAACAGCCTGCTGATATAATATTGATATCCTCAAGATGTATCAATGTGACAATATATGCATTTTATGCAAAGACTGTGTAATGCCATTCAAAGATATGTAACTAATGTTTCCTACATATATAGACATATATATATTTTGGTGTTACATTAATGTTGGATAGGTATATCCAAAAGGGGGATTGTTACAGAATATATATGAATATCCATATAAATTCATTTGCATGTACTTCCAAAGAGTTCCTGAGTATATAAGATCACATTAACATGAGGCCTGGAGCTCAAAATGGCTTCCTATCTGACCTTGACTGGACAAGCTTCAACAAGCTATTCTCTACACCATTGCAGGTCCCCTTGCTTGTCTTGACTACGTGATATGCAAATGTTACACAGTGCAGAGCCTGCCTTTCTGGTCTGCCCATATCTGGCTGTTTTGCATGGTGCAGACATTGCACATCCATGTCAGCCATATTTGGCTTGGTGCCTTATTCTAAGTTCCGCTGACATGGCATTGCATACAGTATATAATACCTAGAAACGTGTCACTCTGGGAAGAAGTGGTCTGAGAGCCCCTAAGGTGGCAGATCTGACTTCTTCCTTGCTAATTAGCAATGTTGCATGCTTTTGGTACCATTTAATAAAGTTCACTTTGTTTCTGAGCAACCTGCTATGTCTGGTGAGTTTCATTCATGATATGTTCCTGGGAGGGTGCCAGTATTTCCCTATCACACTATCCAACTCTTTCCCTACTGTTGCAGTTGCTGGAGTAGGAATAGTAATTTTTACCCCTACGCTATCCAACGCTTTCCCTACTGTTGCACTCTCTGGAGTGGGAATAGTAATTTTTACCCCTACGCTATCCAACGCTTTCCCTACTGTTGCACTCTCTGGAGTGGGAATAGTAATTTTTACCCCTACGCTACACAACGCCTTCCCTACTATTGCACTCTCTGGAGTGGGAATAGTAATTTTTACCCCTACGCTATCCAACGCTTTCCCTACTGTTGCACTCACTGGAGTGGGAATAGTAATTTCTACCCATACGCTATCCAACGCTTTCCCTACTGTTGCACTCTCTGGAGTTGGAATAGTAATGTTTGGCCCTAGGCTATCCAACACTTTCCCTACTGTTGCACTTCCCGGAGTGGGAATAGTAATTTTTACCCCTACGCTATCCTACGGTAATAATATTGTGTATTGTTTATTAATATTATGTTTATATATATATATGTTTTAACAGATACGATTATATTTTTTTTGTTCATAAGTTAAATTAATTATTTAATAATTTTAAGGTAATTTAAGTATTTTTAAGCATATTTTAGCTATTTATTTTTTATAATTTTATTATTTTACATTATTTTTAACAAATTCGATATTTTTACAATGTTTATATATATAAACGATATTTTGGACTCGATATTTTGATACTTACCTGTTTGTAGATAGGAATTCGATATTTTGTCCGTCGATATTTTGGCCTCGATATTTTGGGTAGTCTATATTGTGTCCGTCGATATTTAGTCAGTGATCCAAAATAACATCACAAACGCTACACGCAGTTATGGGTAAAATGCACACTAGACGTGAGCAAATGCCATTCTGGATAGTTCCGAAAATAATACAGCTAGAGTCAGTATTTCCACACACAAACAGCAAACAGTTTCTCTGGCATATATACCAGAACTCATGGTATCCCTTCATTAGCAGTAATACCAGAGACCAATACAGAATGAGTATGGAGCAGAACCTGCTCTGAACATAAGGATGAAATTGTTAGGTAATTTTGTCCAGGTATCAGCTATTATATTAGCAACAAGCATTTGCAATGCAATAGGTCTTGCATTAGGAAAGTTTGAGCTATTGGTATTGTAAATGACAAATATTTTATTTATGTGTTGGTTTTGAAAATAGCGAAATGAATAGCTTTGTCATTTACAATGCCAATAGTTTTAACTTTCGCAAATGTGACACCTATAGCATTTGTAATGCAATATGTGTCGAATTTACGTGACTTAGATGTATTGATATTATAAATAACAATGGCTTTTTTAAATAATTAATACTTAAATAAAGTTTTTGTAATTTATAATGGCAATAGCCTTAACTTTTGTAAATAACTTTTGTGAAGATTATGTTCAGTGTATTTTATTGTGATGAAAATCCAAGAACAGAAGTGAAATATTAACACCTTTTTGTGACATTTGTAATAAAGCTTGAAACATTGAGAAAACATATTTGAACCAGTTGTTGTTGAATGGCTGCACAGATTGATGATGTGGTGGCACTGAGTGATGTTGTGGTGGCGACAAGGGATGCTGTGGCGTTCAGTGATGCTGTGGTAGCGCATATTGATGTTGTGGTGCCCCTGAGTGATGTTGTGGTGCCCCTGAGTGATGTTGTGGTGCCCTGAGTGATTCTGTGTTGGTGTTGAGTGATGCTGTGAGGATGCGATAGATAGATAGAGTGAGTGCGATAGATAGATAGAGGGAGGGCGATAGATGGATAGAGGGAGGGCGATAGATAGATAGAGGGAGGGCGATAGAGTGAGGGCGATAGATAGATAGAGTGAGGGCGATAGATAGATAGAGTGAGGGAGATCTACTGATAGATTGAGTGATGGCGATAGATCGAGTGAGTGCAATAGATAGACAGATAGTGAGGGCGATAGATAGATGGACATATAGAGTGAGGGCGATAGATAGATAGAGTGAGGGCGATAGAGCGAGGGCGATAAGATAGATAGAATGAGGGCGATAGATAGAGCGAGGGCGATAGATAGATAGAGTGAGGGCGACAGATAGATAGAGTGAGGGCGATAGATAGATAGATAGAGTGAGGATGAAACATAGAGTGAAGGGGATAGAGTGAGGTTGATAGATAGAGTGAGGGCGATATATAGATAGATAGACTGAGGGCAATAGATAGATAGATAGACTGAGGGCGATAGAGTGAGGGCGATAGATAGATGGTTCTGTGTGTTGGGGGTTTGTGTGTGTGGGGGGTTGTGTGGTGGGGGGATGTGGGGGTGTGTGTGGGGTGTGTGTGGGGTGTGTGTGTGGTGTGTGTGTGGGGTTGTGTGTGTGTGTGGGGTTGTGTGGGTGGGAGGGTTGTGTGTGTGTGTGGGGTTGTGTGTGTGTGTGGGGTTGTGTGTGTGGGGTGTGTGTGTGTGTATGAGGGGGGGTGTGGGGGTGGGGTTGTGTGTGTGGGGTTGTGTGTTGGGGTTGTGTGTGGGGTGGGTTGTGTGGGGGGGTTGTGTGTGGGGGGTTGTGTGTGTGTGTGTGGGGTTGTGTGTGTGTGTGTGTGGGGATGTGTTTGGGGGTTGTGTGTGGGCGAGGACGATCAACAGATGAGAGAGAAAGGAGAGAGTGAGAAAGAGGGAGGAGAGAGAGAGAGAGAGAGAGAGAAGGGAGGGAGAGAGGAGAGGTATAGAGGGAGGGAGGGAAAGAGAAGGAGGGGGAAAGAGAGAGCGGGAGAGAGAGAAAGAGAGAAGAGAGACAGATAGAGAGGGAGGGAGAGAAAAGGAAAGAGTGAGAAAGAGAGAGTGGGGAGGGAGAGCGAGAGAGGGGAGTAGAGAGAGCCAGAGAGGGGGAGAGAGAGCCAGAGCAAAAGAGAGAGCTGGAGAGACAGAAAGTGTGAGGAGAGATAAAGAGAGAGAGAGGGAGGTAGAGAAAGAGAGAGAGAGATAGAAAGGGAAAGAGTGAGAGAGAGAGGGCGAGAGAGGGGGAGAGAGAGAAAGGGAGCAGGAGAGACAGAGAGAAAGAAAGCGAGAGGAGAGAGAGAGACTATGCGCCCTGGTGGAAGCTGTGGCCCCGGCAATATTTCTAAAGAATAACGTAATGTAATTTTAATTTCCTTCCCTATTTATAGAGTTATTTTGAGAATTTCCCTCTTTTTTTCTATACCGGTATTTTTTGCTGGCATATTTTTACTGTTCGTGAGGGAAGAAAGAGCTGGCGGGGATCGATGGGTGGGTGGATGTCGGTGAGGAGGGGAGGGAAGTGGAGAGACCGGGAGGAGGAAGGGGAGGATGAGAGTGGGAGAGCGTGAAAGGAAGAGAATCGACGAGCGAGAAGTAGACAGACAGAGTGGAGATGGGGTGAGGAGGGTTGAACACAAAAGGAAGAGACAGAGGGTGGATGCTGGGCTGAAGGGGGGAGGGTGAGTGAGAGACTTATGAGGAGGACACTGGAGAAAACTGGACAAAGGGGAGAGAGAGACTGACAGTGAGAAAGAAAAGATGGAACTGATGAAGCACCCCCTCTCCACCGCGCTCTTCTCTGCAGCTGTAAACAAACTCCCTTGCATGTCAATGTGGCTCACTCAGCCCGTGCATTTCTAGTTGAATCATAATTATAGCGCGTGCCACAGAGAGGCTGTATTTCGTAGTGCTGTAAGTAACGGGAGTGCAGTCAGAGCAGCGCTTGTTTGATGGCATCGAAGTGCTTCAGACGCCCTGGGAGGCATGATGTGGAAGTTTGTAGGCGTGACCTCGTACTGTGGTGTGAAGCAGTGTGTGATTTGGGGGGAGGGTCATTGGGAAAGAGGGGAAAAACACAACTAGAGGGTTTAGGGGTGGAATGTGTCAATCCTAGAGCCGGAGGCAGGTTTTCAGGGAAGAAAGTCTGCAGTCTGTCAGTGGCTTGGCAATGCTGGCGGTTTGTGCCCGATGCAACATCTGAAGATATGCACTCATCGCGCACACGGACTCAATAGAGCATTAATATTCTGAACCTTTATGAATGAAACGTCTAACTGGCAAAGAGATATCCAGGCACGCACACATCACAGCTTATGGGGTGTTTACCCGCCAATATGACTTCCCAGCAACAAGTAAACGAAACGTTCTGGGCATTTTGAGTGAGCTTGTTGGTTCGCCGCAAGAGGAGCTAGAAAAACAAGTCTTCACGGCTCGATGCTGTTTGGGAGGTGGGAGGGGAAGTAGGAGAGGGGGGAGTGACAGGGATGAAAGCGCTAGCGCCCGCATGCTGGCAAATGGTGACCTTTCAGCGCATTGCATTGAAGTCTCATCGCGGGGGGCGGGGGAGCAGCTTGGGAGGCATTCCATTGAAGTCTGGTGCTGCGAGGCTGATGGGTTTGACGTGGACGCACGTCTCACACAAGTGCATCACATGAACTGCACGTAATCCGCTTGGTCAAGTGTTTGTTTCCCCTACTATATGCTCTCGCTATTAATCCCTGCGGGATATAATAGCTCGACCTAAAAATGGGAGGCAGTAGCAGTGGCAATAGGCCAACGCCTGAGGGATTTCACTTTTTTACAACAGGGGCGTGAATTACCTAAAAGTATCGAAGATACCTATGCTGAATTAGGTAGAGAAAGTTTGGGAGCTAGAGCAGCAAAACGTCACATCATGGGCGGTACTGATAAAGATAACATCAAGCAAGCACCTGATTCTGCCAAGAAGAAATGGGCTAACAATAAAAAACTAAAAAACTGAGAGAAAAGATCACAATCCAGGGGGGGTCACCTCAACAGGAGCCCCCGAAAGGAGGTACAACCGTAGGAATCGTGATAACATTAAAAAACCTGACATGTATCAGGATACTGATACACGTCCCTCTCGTTCCTTTCAGGGTTCATCAAAAAACTCTCAGAGGGAAGGATGGTCAGAACACAGACAGAAAGAGAGTACAAAGTCCAGAGACACGCAACGCGCTTCAGACTATACTTCCAAAAAAGAAGAGAAGCCAAAATCAAAACCTCAATTTAGAAAGAAGAAAGTAGCAGGTCTGTGAGAGGTCGAGCCCCGAGATTACTTCTAACATCGCGGTTGAACTACTAAGACCAGAATCCTTCAGGACGGGGGAGGAATATATTAGGGACATACGCCTACAAATCGTCACCCGAGGAAAAGACTCATCTCTAATGTCTCTCCAGAGCACAATACGGAAGTAGAGCGGGGAGGAGCTGACTCCGGAAGCAGTAGTGCGGTCTCCTTGAAAACAAAGACCACCCAGGAAGAGTCGTCGTTGTCCAGCGGAAGCGGAACCCGGAGTGTGGAGTCGAGTGCGGAAGTGCGAGGAGACCAGGAGAGAAGGGAACGCGAAGACGGCGACCGGAGCGAAGACGAGGAAGACGACCACTGGACCGAGGAGTGGTGGCGTCCACTGCAGGAGGCTGAGGAGCGGCGGCAACTCCGGAGAGTTGCGGCGGTGCCGGTGAGTTTCGCTACTTCAGGGGAAATCGGGGAGGTTTTAGACGAAGGCGGAGAGTGGCTATCAGGTGAAGGAAGGAGGAGGGCGGGAGCGGTCTCATTCTGAGCACCTAAACTAGGAAACCCTAAAAAGACTGTATGACACCCTATAATTCTTTTATTTGGCACTGCGTTCGACCCCCCCTCACTTAACCCCTCCTTAATTTTGTTGCCTCCCTATCACTTCGTAATTCCCCTTGAGAAAACAGTGAAAAGATCCTAAAAACGCACCGGGTGTTGGTGAAGGTAGTAACAAAAGCGCTAACTCTGTACAGAATTCACTGACGGCCAGCATTGTTTTTCCTCCTTTACGAGCCTCCGGTTCAAGGTACCACCACGGAGGATGCCAAGCCCCAGTCCCTGGCCACCGGCCCTATCCTTGAAGACACAGAGGCGACCACACCATCATCCCATTCTGAGGACTCTGAATTGGAGGAAGATCAATTACCTGCTGCCCTACAACCCCACACTGTACCATCTGAAAATAAAATACCTGCTGTTCGACAGTACATAAAGCCTCCGCGTCTGTATATCCGACCTGCCCTCCCACAAGGTCTTAAAGTTAGACATGCCCAGAATTCTGAGAACTCAACTTCTGAACAGAGAATGGGCTCTGACCATGCTAAACTGCACAGCAGAAGTAACAATAGCTTGCCAGAACTTGATGGAATTTCTGGTGACAGCGGAGCTGAATGAATATATCACGGTGAAGACACCTGATACTAGGGTAAGTGTCCCACATAAGTTACATGAAATAACATTCAAAATGGAGGGGGATAAACCCAGAAAAATCAATGGTCTCTTTTGGGAGAACCTGACTTACAGCTATGGCATCCTTTTAGCTGAAAAAGATTGGCCACCTGAAATTATTATGAATTGCCCAAAAGGGGAAACGGTTATTTTGATGTCTTTTTCCAACCTTGTTCCAATATACTTAAAACACACATACACGCAGTAGTGGGTGGTAGCACTTGCTCCAGCATTATATCGCAACCAAGTTGGGTGCGATGCTGAGCCACCTCACCACACAATCCCAGTAAAAACTACTCCAACTCCACAGAGACAGTACCCAAAAAAACAAGAAGTGAAAAAACATGTGAGGAAGATCTTAGATCAACTTGAATACAAGGGTGTGATTGAAACTTGCACCTCTTCAATGAATAATCCTTTATTTCCCAACTGTCTGAACAGGGTTTTGACTTATGGACAACACCACCAAAAGGTATTTTGAAAACGTTTGCACAGAAATGTTCTTATTTTTCAGGGTTTAACCATTCTGACCTGACCTCATATTACTAATTGGTTGCACCTACAACTGCACAGAAAAACTATGCTAACACACACCAAAAAGATTTATTCTGCATCCTTTATTTCCCAACTGTCTGAACAGAGTTTCGACTTATGGAAGGACACTATAGACATAAAATCAGTCTGGGATTCAAATGAATATTAGGTACAGGGAACAGAAGTTTCAAATATGCCTCATTCAGCACAGATAATATTTCTGAATACAACTGTGCAACAGACTTCCTGTCTTAGAATAGCCAAGAAAAAGGATTTGAACACACCTCAGATTCCCACAACATCACACATCAATTTTGCATCATGTGGATGGGATACAATAGATGAGATCATGCACTACAATTCAGCTGACCCAAATTGGAAGGATGGTTAGTTTGGACCTCAGACATAAACAGATGTCAATCAAGATTAAGGGGTACAATCGAAGGGTTTAGTATCCATTGGCCGGACCAACACTATGTACAAAGAGAACATCCGGGAGTGGTGACATCATACAATGTTGAGATGTTATACCTCGATTGGATAAAAACCTCTACACTGTCCCAGGTGAAACAGCACTTATCCTTACTCTCAGATGAGGTGGATGTAAGGGATTTTTTATCAGGGCCCCGAAAGTCACATCAGAAACGTTTCTTATACTCTGTTTATAATGAAATCTGGAAAATCTCTCAACAAGAAGCTACGGAGAGACTTCGTGAAATTGATAAGATTAACCTAGAAAAAGCGTTAGCTGCAGTCGATTATGGTATGACTACATTAACATGCAGTATTTATTTATTGGGCAACATTGTATCTTCTGCTTTAGATATACTAGAACACAATTTGTCCATGCTACAGCACGGACAATCTAAGCTACGTTTTATTATGTTGTTAAGCTGGACGCTGCAATCATTGTGAGCCGCTTATGGGCCTTGGCGATTTATCAACAGTACGTCCCTATTCTCTGCATATAATCTAACTAAGAAGCAGACACAAATGGCACAGAGAGAAGCAAAATATACAATACTGCATATTGTGAAACTGGACCAATTACCTTTTACTGTGGCAGAGTCGCCATCCACAGAATGGTTAATCCATGAACATATAAAATTGCAGGTCACAACTTTCCAGTTTCAGCATTTTCCTAGAACAACAACAGGCAGGCAGATATGAAGTTATGGATAGGGAATTCATCAAGGGATCTTGGAAATTGCAATACCGGTTCGATGCAGGAGTGGGGACATGGAAGTGTTTCTAAGCAGTACAAACTGCGAGAACTCTTTAAGTGGATTTCTCAACTGCCAGGATATCATGCTTCATGGGGCCTTTAACGGTTCAGTTGACAACTTATCCTGTTATTTTAAAGGGTCCCCAGGCTGCCATGATTAATCCAGTTTTTAAGTTGCTCTCGAATGGGATTAACTTGATGCTGAATGATCAAGGCTGTTGTGGGATGCTTCTGGGCATCGCATGTCTTGTCACTGTTAACTCCAGGGTTACTTGTTGTTTCCACCGACCCAAACAGTCAGGGAGGCGCCGTTATGGCGTTCATTGAATATTACCTTTATACGGTTTGATACTCTGAGCCGAATGAAAGCCATGCTTCTACAGAAAACGGTGCCCTTAACCTCTGCCCGGAGACTTTTGATCTCCAGGTCACAGGTCTTCAGCTGAGATACTGGCACTAGTACGAACAAACTGCCCTTTCCATTTCACAGAAATGGTACAACGTATCTTTAACATGTCTGATACGACGGGTATAGTACACTTATTTGAGACCATAGATTCTGGACTGTTTAAGAACCTTTCAGAACGTCTTCAGAGTGATTCCAAACGATATACACTCCGTAATCGGAAGCATTTTTGAAGGACTTCCGCTAATTCTGTTCCTAATAGCAGGAATCCTGATTGTAATTTTTCTGCTACGCAATAGATGTCCCAGTCACCAAGGAGATAACAAAAAACGCACTTGGAACGCCAATACCGTGATCGCATGGTACTCCATCTGGGCACACCACACCTTTGCGAACTAAGTGAGTCTTGTTTCCTAACATTTAGACCAGTCTGGATCGACTGTGTTCTGCCTGTCCTCCGATGCCTGTTCTGCGGACAAGAATGCGTGTTGGACCTCTGTCTAACACTTCCATGGGTTGCGTCACCGGACATGGATGTTTTACTGGACCCAATAACGGCGCATGTACTGCTGTGTCCTCAGGGTATTCCCATGTTGATGTTGGCATTCTTAGAACCACCACAGGAGGCCTCAGCTCCTGTTGGAATAGATACCGGCTCCTCTACAAACACTCAGGCCTTGGTATCCCACAGCCTTCCCCAGCAGCGCCTGTGGAAAATACGGAGGGACATCTGTGCTCAATTAACCTGATCTGTGAGGTGATGCAGGGACAGTCGTCTGCTTTTGCAAGCAACAGTAATGTTACGTCTCACAGCCAGGACACATAAACATTTGGCTCATCGTGTGCTGGGAAAAATACGTCCTTTTTCAAAAACAACCAAATTTGGAATTTTAATCAAGACACTTTTTCTTGCTGAATTACATTGGCATCAGACCCTCATAGTTGTTCGAACTATATATACGAACATATTTCAGTAAGACTTCTACAATTGTAGCCTTTAAAAAAAAATCGAATTTTACGCACTATTTTGTGGGCTAATTTGTTGTTCAAGTACAAATGCCTAGAAATACATTTAATTTTTGTATATCGTACAGTCAGATGAGGAGTGGGTGTTATGTTTCATATAGGTACTCCAATATAGGCTCAGATAGCATCCTAACCTCTCGAACTATATTTCCCCTGCCATTTTACTACATAACAGTTCTTGGGACTGACCTTTTACCTAGTTACAGTCCTGCTAACAGGACATAGGGTTTTCCCCAAAAACTAGCCTCATCCATTATGCATGAGGATTCTTGGAAACTCAGAAGGACTACAATTTCCTGCAATATAACTATATATAAGGGTCATTCCTTCCATTATCCGACATGACACAGAAAGGTAGATCCCCTGAGGGTACCACTTTGGGTATATAAACACCATATCTTTGCTGAGGAAGGGAGAGGAGAAAAAAGACTTCCATGCTGCCACACTGACGCAAGATGCTGAGGTTCCTGCAGACAGACACTCCAGCTCGCAGTGATCTGACATCCCTTACGGGTGCCCATCTTGCGACCAAGACGGGGTCCCATAGTATCTCAATTCTGGTAATGGGGTTCACTTTATCCTAGAGGGATTCATGGTTTCACACCTACATGCATGCTAGGTACACTTAAGTACATCTAGTTAGGGTTGCATTGTAGGAGTACACATTTTATTGTCATGTATTTTTATAGCTCCCTGTATTCATTGTTTCAGCACTATGGTAAAAATCTACCATTCTTTTTCTCTGTTGGTGCTTATAATAATTTATATCTGTTTCTGTCTAATGGTTGTTTTAGCACACCTATTTTACACTAGAATGACGCTGGTTCAATAAATGCTTATTGAAATCGTCCCCACAATTTATTCAACAGTCTCACCGAAGTAAGGCGAGCTGGAGGTATAAACAATATTCACCGGCTCCGACCTCTGATAGGGTCAAGAGATTGCCTGGCAAAACTTCCGACAAGATGACAAGCCTATCGGTCGGAGCCAGTGAATATTGTTTATACCTCCAGATCACCTTACTTCGGTGAGACTGTTAATTCATCCTATGCTGGTTTTTATAACAGTTGATTCCCCATAACTTTTGGGAGAAGTATACATCGCTGTCATAAAAATACTGGTGAAATAACCTTTGCAATCCTGGTTGAAACTTTTTCTTATTACGGCAACTCTGATTAAACCATTACTTAGGAGTGCCTATATTTGTCCAAATCGCCCCAAAGAAGTCCACCTTCTGGACGAAATGAGTTGGCTGTTCTCTCCAATCACTAATGTTTTTTTAACACAATTTGAATAAAAGAAGATACTTGAAGAACAAATGCCATGGACACAGACTTGATAATTTGTTATGTGTCTGTTCTCTGTTGTGTTTAGTGGTGCACCTTTGCGATTGTTTTAAAATAGTATTCTATTCATGGGTTAAATCCCCACAAGCCGATGCACAATCATATAAGTTTTATTTTTACACTGAAGATGAAACACCAAATGAATACTGTCCGTATGAGGACATTGAAGTTACGTTCACCTACCAGGAACACGTAAACTGGTTTAAAGGTACCCTCCCACATACAAGAGAAAAAGTGAGACCTGGTCTGCTCAGAAGAGAAGGTGTGACTTTGCCGGTCACTTGAAACACATTATATAAACAACATTTCCATGATATAGAGAAATGTATTCTCAACTTGTTTGAAAAACCCAGCCATTATTTTCAGAGAAAAAGGCAAGGTGATAGGAGGCAGATTGGCCTAGAAGGCTACATATAGAACACTCACAGAAAAACCGGCGCAGAGCCTTTAAGACCTCCAGGCTCCCATCATGCCCCACAGGTAACATTTAGGTCAGGTCTTTTTGATGGCGTAATAAGTTGTGACATTAACGTAAGAAAAAACAATATTCTGTAATAGGCATGGTATTCGTCCGGGTAAGAGGGAGGGTTGCTTCGGACTTTGATGAGTATACCCCTGGAAGAGAACTAGGATTACAGGTAAGGATAAATTACTTACCTGTAATCCTAATTCCCTCCCAGGGGTATATTCATCAAAGTCTTGAGCACTGAATAATCCCCGCCCACGTGCGGGATCCCGGAGCCTATAGAAATATACATATATATGTGTATGTTCCAGCCCACAAGTGTAAAGCACTTCCGAAACATATATATTACCTACTGGCGGTCGCCAGTAGGTATATATAGTTAGGATTTTTTCTCTATGGGATTTTTGAAAATTCTATGTCTAATAACTTTGGCGTTCGTGGACGGAATTGGCTGAAATTTTCAGGAAAATGGCACATTTTGTTTCTGAGCAGCCCCTGAAAATTTTGGGGGGGTTCGTCAAGGGGGGGCCGAGAAAAAAGGGGGGTCCTAAAACGCGTTTTTCCCATGTTAATTTCCATAGGGCGGTTGGCCTCACTTTTAGCCCGAACGGCTGAATGGATTTGCACGAAACTTGGCAAAATTGTAGGGACTGGTAGCCCGATGTGCCTTTTGTAGGTCTCAATATATGTGCTCCAGTGGATTTTGAGAAATTAACGTTTAAAAAAAGATATATATCTGTAACAGCGGACCGGGCAGCGCTCCAGGACGCGTACTTTTCGCGCAACGGAGCTTTGTGAAGCGAAGCTGATTGGTTCTCCGGCGTCTGTCAACATTCCAAACAGTCCGTAGCGGCCGCCATCTTGTCTCTCGGTAGGATCGAGAGACAAGAGGAGGCCAAAGCGAAGGGGCAAATGACCATAAGGGGGCATAGTAGATTGTCGCTGACCCCCTAGGTTTGATGTGGAGGTTTTAAAAGGGCCCCGCGGGGCAAAAAAAAATAAAATAATAATAATCGAACGGCTGAATGGATTTGCACGAAACTTGGCAAAATTGTAGGGACTGGTAGCCCGATGTGCCTTTGCTAGGTCTCAATATATGTGCTCCAGTGGATTTTGAGAAATTAACGTTCAAAAAAAGATATATATCTGTAACAGCGCTCCGCTTCGCGTACTTTTCGCGTTACGGAGGTTTGCGAAGCTGATTGGTTTTTCGGCGTCTGTAAACATTCCAAACAGTCCGTAGCGGCCGCCATCTTGTCTCTCGGTAGGATCGAGAGACAAGAGGAGGCCAAAGCGAAGGGGCAAATGACCATAAGGGGGCATAGTAGATCGTCCCTGACCCCCTAGGTTTGATGTGGAGGCTTTGAAAGGGTCTCGCAGGGCAAAAAAAAAAGATACCGTTTTTTTGCGTGGAGTGCGCCCGGTTCGCGAACCGGGAAGCGTTCTGGGGAGCGTACTTTCTTGAAAATTAGTGAAAAAAGTTAGAGTAAAATAATAATTGTGAGTGATCAGATGTAGGGTAGCTCTGAGAAGAGCTTTTGGGTTTATGGTACATTTAGGTACTTATAAGTAGGTACCAATGCACAGTCTTAAATTCAGAGTGAAAACTCTGTTGCCCTCATCTGAGAAGTGAACTCCATCTCCTCTGTAGATATCTTGCATGTAGTAACGCAAGTTATTGTTGTACAGGGAGCCCATTCCATGGTCTCTCATGTAAGCTGAAACAGATTTGTTTACATGCTTCCTCGATTTCTCAATTTGTGGACAAAATTGGTTCGACCACCTCCATTTCTGTCTTTGGCATATATTTGAATATACCAAGGCAGTCTGAGGAA
This sequence comes from Lissotriton helveticus, assembly GCF_964261635.1. NCBI lineage: Eukaryota > Metazoa > Chordata > Amphibia > Caudata > Salamandridae > Lissotriton > Lissotriton helveticus. Next base: position 1,239,667,853 of record NC_136059.1, on the reverse strand, counting down.
AAAGTGCCATCAATTGCTCAAAGGTGTCCTTTAAAAGCATTTCCAGACCTACCCCAGTCAAAGTGCCCAAATCATTACCTCCACAGTGCACAATTAACAGGTCAGGTTTTGGCAAATGCATAAAGGTTTTCACCAATGGTATCAATTGGTGACATTTTAATCCTCTGTGGCCAAACCACTTAATTTCCACATCTTGTAAATTGAGGTTAGGTAAATTCCTGTTTTCAGCGTACCTTTGAGCCCAATAGATGTAACTATGTCCAACAATCCAGACAGAAAACATGGTGAGAGAAGGTTCTGCTGCAGTCAGATGAAGTGTGGCAATGAAATGGCAGTTGAAAAAATGAGAGTGTAAAATGAAAAAAACTGAGGAGTTTCTGTGTTAATGAAGCAGTAAGAGTGATTGGTGGATTTTGATTGCTGAAAACAGAAAGTTAGTGTGCATGGATGAGTTCGTTGAAAGATGTATTTTTAGTGGCGAAGAAAAAATCATTAAATGAAAGAATGCTCTGGATATGCAGGTGCACTGAGAGTTCAGAGTTCAATTGCAACATTGTTGTGTGAGAGGTTTTGCAAGAGGTGGTTGCTATGCAGAAAAAGCAGAGAGGGGGCAGAGGGGGGAAGGGTTTTGCTTTGAAAAAAAGTGAGGGAAGAGTTTTGATTGGGTGACATGAGAGATATGTGTGAGGAATTACAGCTTTTCTGTGCTTTTGATAGCTGCAGACTCTGGAGTGCATACCTTTTGCTCTGCTGAAGACAAATTGGTGTGTTTCTGAGACTGTTTTGAAACTCAAAGTATTTGCTAAGGTGAGAAAAGATTTCTTTAATTTAGATAGAAAATAGTGTGCTTTAAGGAGAAAATTATGAAGAAAGTTGTGTTTTTCAAATGTTGCTTTGTCTCAAGTGTTTCACAAATAGATTTTGTTTCTTTGAGAAATTGTAATTGGAGAAAATGTGAAGTATTAGTACTGACAGGGCTTTTATGTGCATAGGAGCTGTGGAGTGTTTTCAAATTATGACTTGTAAATCGTTTTTGAGAAAAAGCAATGGTTTTAATATTGATGAGAAGGACATAATGGTGTCTGCTTCTTTATAAGGTAATTGAGAGTCTCTGATGTTATTTTTCCCATTTCAATGTAAGAAGTTTGTCTGTGGAGCAAATTGCTTGTAAATATGCTCCCACCTGTGCATGGCAAATTTAGATTTTGAATGTTTCCGTTACATAGGCATGTTAAAGGTGACTGAAACATGCTGCAAAGGCAATCAAAAAATGCTTTTATGTGTCTTAAGGACATTTTAAGTCATTTCCCCATGTGCAGTGTTTTCAAATTATGAGTTGAAAATCGTTTTTGAGGTAAAGGAATGTTTTCAAAATTTATGTGCGCCATATGACCCCAAATTTCTTTTTCAGGGGTGCAGCAGGGTGTTCTTGAGACACCCCTGCACCGTCGGAAAAATTCGTAATTTGCGATGAGGTAATTGCTAATCGCAAATTGCACCTTCATTCCTATGGGCCTCCTGCTGCATGGAAATGAATGGGTAATTTGTAATTAGCAAATAGGTCATCGCAAACTAGGAATGGTAAAGAATCGCTATTTATTCCTTAAAGTTCGCTATTTAGGAAATGGAAAAAACTTTGATGATACATATGGCGGTTCATCTCCAACAAGATAAGAAGCATAGGGATAGATTTATGATGACTGGCGCATCACCAGGGATGTGTTAGTCATTCTGTGCCGCTGTTCCGTCACCTATGGTGTGCTGCATTTACAATGCGGCGCATCATGGGGCAAAAACAGCACAGATGCGTGATGTATTTGTGCCGTAAAGTTGGCGCATTGCTGGAGTTGTATCGCAAGTGTGATGAAGCTCCAGCAAGGCTGAGGGGTGCCCCTGTCGCAGGGTTTCTGTTCTCACACAGAACTGTGGACAGAGGATTGGAACCTCGGCGAATTAGGGTGTCCCAAAACTCACCTTAGTAATCAAAACCCCTTAGCAAGCTAGGTACAGTGTCACATTGGATATAACAAACTCTCAATGTTTAGACAATCCAGAATATGAACTTATAGTACCTCAGGATACGTGGAACTCATGAACAGTCGGTCGTTATATATTTCTTAGAAACCAGAACATGGAGTTAAGAAGAACACATGTGTATTTGAAATGTTTATTTACTAATGCCGTCTTCTCAGGCGTAGTATCTTAGATTATACAAGTACACATATTATCAGTAGCAAAATTACCAGCATAGTCAGTAGTACATAAAAAGCGAATGGTGACAGTATGTTAACATGCTGTAAATGAATAAGAGTTAGCAACACTTATAAGCAGCCGCGGGCCGTGGAGGGAGTTACGGTGGGGCAGGGAGGCGGGGAGGGGGAGGGGCAGGGTGGAGAGGGCTCCACCCTGCCCCTCCCCCTCCCCGCCTCCCTGCCCCACCGTAACTCCCTCCACGGCCCGCGGCTGCTTATATCTCACCCTCCCTAATACACATATTATATTATTTGCTAAGAAGGTCTGTTTGTGTTGGTTTAGGGCGTGCCCATACTTTAGTGTCTTAGATTTGAAGGAATCACATCAGCATACACCAGCTCTCTCTTCATGTGAACCGCATCAAGTGTTGTGTATGTGTGTTCGGCAAAGCAATATAAAACCCGCCTCATGCCCAGAATTGGGAGAAGCTGCACTTATGTTATGAGTATGAAGTCGTGGAGATCAGACCTCATAACAATTCTGTATCGTGTTGTTCTTGAAACTTCAGCACTCGCTGTACAGATATAGTTTAAGAAGTAAAGCAGATAGTAGAGCAATAACATATTATTCTCATGTAAATCACGATGAACTATTAGGTTGAAAGCTAAAGCAACAACTAAGTGTTGTGTGCAGAAGTTGCAAAAAAGGAAAAAATGGCGTTTAAACCGGTAATGAGTCCATGCTAACTTAAAACGGTGTAAAGATATCCAGGACCTAGATGACACCTCCCCATGATCCGGAAACGAACTGAATAAGATAATAGAAGTGCCATCTCATGAGAGCAGATTGCAACTTTATATGTGGACGGTCCGCAAGGTAAAACATTAAAAACTAGGAAAATTTAATGCTAAAGAAAAATAAAACAGCCAAGTACTTTATCGAGTCTTAAGCCAATAGGCAAGCTAAATAATAAAAACTTGACAAATAAGTCAATGAATTGTCAATGAAATGCTAGTACTCAGCATATCAAACATGAAAAAGGTCTATGACATAACTGTGTATGCAAAATAAGCTGCAACAGCCTCCAATAGGAAGTCACCGTCTTCATCCGAAAAGAGTTCAGCCATCCAATTTAAAAGCGGAAAAGAACATACGTGCTCTCCCAGCACCGGATCCTCTATCAACATCAGAGGACAGCTCGGTGGGTTTTCAAGAAAGCTCTGTTCCAAGAAAGACTGTGTTGCCGCCAGTAAATTCCAGGGACCAATTAGTCCATGCATCAATGCCACAGCCATAATCCTTTCGCCAGGACAAACCAACTCGTGAGTAATGATAGGAGTCATCAGCTGATTAAAGTCGACGTCAGGAGAAACCGGTCCGCAGAGACACAAATCAAAGGCCCAATCGAAATCACAGGTCAGGCAGTGAAATACAGGCTGGACACAGGTGAAGTAGGAGAATCGAAAAGATAATCCATATGCCGTGCTTAATATCGCCAACGGCATTGTGCCATAATATTCTAGCATGCGATTGCGGAACAGTGTCAGCAGCTGCAGGGCGGGAGCATCCATATTTAAAAATGTAAAAAAGCACAAGAGCGTCCGCTGGTAATGCAAGTAAAAATGGGAATCCACGAAGCAGAGTGGAAAAAATAGAATGAAAGAAAGCAGGGATGACTCCAAAGATTTTCTCAAATGAAGTCACGAGACCACTGGTAACAACTTTAAAAAAGTGCGCCAGGCCCTTTGTGGAGGACGCGTTAGAGATAGTCCGAACCATCTTGCTGAAATGGAAAGGCGAATCTGTATTTAAAAGGGTCTGCACCTCTGTACGGGTGTTCGCTATGTGAAGCACGAAAGTTTCACGGGCCGAAGTCAAGGCCACCTCTCTTTGAGACAAAAGAGCTCTTATTCTTGTCATGCCGTTGAAATGTGCTCCCATGGTTGGTATTTGTGGCCAGATTGAAAACTCCCTATGTTCATGTGTGGGAGGAAATAGAACATTTCTGCAGCAAATAACCCGTTCATTTACTGTTACGATAAAATGAATATTTTTAATTAACCCAGAACAATCTTCATTATTGAGCATCAAATAACTACCATTTTCCAAGAACTTGAACGTGCGGATGATAGCAGGAACTGGTGTGCCTTGCAACACGCAAGCCATATTTGGTCGGTGTTTGTTGCATGAACCGTGTAACTGTATGTGCCTACACATTAGTGAATGATCTGGCGTCTCAGTGCATTCCTCTCCATTCAGATAAAGTTCTTGATCATCTTTGAAAATCTGTATGTGTATGGAAGCGACCAGACCTCATGAAGAAAACCACTACCTAAAGGTTAATAACGACCTATTGGTATATATTTCATACAATTTGAAAACTTATATAAAGCAAAAGGCAGCGTTATTAAACCGTGGATAAGGCACGTTGCCAAAGCAGTCAACCTTTTGGATTTATACTGGAAATGTTAAAGGAAGAATTACGGAGTAGGGCCTGTAAATCTTTAATGGACAACGAGTAAAATTACTCCAACCATCATATTCCTCTAACTCCGGGATAGTAGGGGTGTTTAATTTTTTAGAAGTAGCCAATCCAAAGCATTTGGTCTGGCAAATTGTTTCATTCACAAACAACATATGATTTGGAATGAGACATGCACGGTGGAAAGCGTCAGTGCCTTGTACCTGCCAGGTTCGTGAACCCCAAACTGATGTAGATCCTGGATATTTTTACTCTGTGTTACGTTAGCATGGTCTCATTACTGGTTTAAACGCCATTTTTCCTTTTTTGTAACTTCTGCACACGACACTTAGTTGTTGCTTTAGCTTTCAGCCTACCTGCGTCAAGATCTATGCCTGCTTCAAGCAGGCGCAGGGTTTTGATGTAGCTTTGTCCTATCTGATTGTAAATGCGGCACACCGTGGGTGGCAGAGCAGCGGTGCACGTTAACTGGTGCATCCCTGGGGATGTGCTAGTTAATATAAATCTGCCCCTTTACATTTAATTATGTGCAGGGGACACAGAGTAGGTGAGGTTTATCCAAGGTTAAGAAGAGATGAGTCCTGTTCAGTGAAAAATTGGAGATAGGCTTCAGTATATTATATACTTAAGTAGTGTGTTAAGTTTTTGATGACTGTTATTAATTTACTGTTGGGTAATAGTGGTTAATAACATTTTTTATTATATTTTACCACAGATTCAACTGCAGATTATTTCAAGATTTTAGGATGCCTAGCAAAGAAAGAGTGAGAAAGGCTGCAAAACGTCAAAGACAGCAGGACCATGGAATAATGCAGCAGTCCTCTAACAAAAAGATTTGTCAAGTCACCAAGAAAGCACCGGGTAAGAGTCCAAAAACAGTCATAAGAAATATGTGTAGTAAAAAAAATATTACTACAGAAAATGTTTCAGTCCAGAAAAGGAGAAACAATTCAAATGGTAAGGAAAGGACAATGAGAAATGTTACTGCTAGAGTAAGAGATAACTCTATGCATGAAAGTAGAAGCAAACAACAGTTTAGGGATATTCGTAAACGAATGTTCCGCAACAGGATAATTGGGAATTTGTTAAAAAATATTAAGAAAGGTCAACAGAAAGTGGTTTTTTATAAGAGAAAAAAAATAGTTGAGAAAGTTATTGATCAGGCATTTGAAATTAAACGTAAGTTATTTATTTTGACAATCAATAGAATTAGGAAGCTAAACAAGGTAATTTATGATTTCAAAAGAAATAGTAGATGGAAGAGAATAGTTAATCGTAGTAATTTTTGTGAAGTTTTTTCTGGAGAATGGATGCATAGTTCAAGCTCTGAGGCATTTTTTAATGAGGAGAGTTATTTCCAGGATAATGATTTGGTGCATGCAGTTGACACCAGTGGTCGAGCTTATGAAGTGAAAGATGGTTGTCCAGTTGAAAAAGAAAAAGTTGTGAGAACAGAGATAGAAGAGGTGTTAGGTAATGAGGTTTTAGGGAGACGTCCTAAGGGTCCTGTGTACACCTGGAAGTGTAGTAGTATTTGCAGTGTACGACAGGATTCCATCAATTTGCTTTGTGATTTTATACGGTCATTTAATAAGAAAAGTTTGAAGCAGAAAATGAAGTTGTTGCAAGAATTAGATCCTTGCAGAGTGAGAGAAGTGATAGGTTTGCATGGTCATTCACTGGCTTGTCTTTCCAGGAGAGTATGCCAGAGTGTTTTTCATCATTTCAGGATGCTAGCAGTGCATCATAATAAAGTGAGGAAATTAGTTAGAATGTTGTATTATGCTAAGAGTCCAGCAATTATGCTTAAACAATTATGCGCTGCTCTTTTGCATGGTTCTGAAATAGATGTGAAGAATATATGTGAAGAAATTGAGTTTTGTTACTTTGGAAGTAAAGAGGAGAATGTTGAAATTGACCAAGAAGAAGAGAGTAATGTGGAAGATAGTGTACAGGTTTCCAGTACAGATAATTTCCAGAGGGAAATTGCGACGTTTGAGGTGAAATCAAGTGAGAGGCCAAATTTCACTTGTGTGTGTTGTCGACGCACTTATTATAAGAATCAGACTAAGTTAGTGGATTTATATGGAAAAAGTGAAAGGGAAAATAATAGTGAATGGAAGGATTTTACAACATACTTGATGGTAGAAAATTGTTTTAATTTGGGATTGGATCAACGTGTGTGTACTTATTGTTGTAACAAATTAAATCAAAACCAGATGCCTGCTAGAGCAGTTCATAATAATCTGGAATTGGTTGAGATTCCTTCTGAATTGAAGGATTTAAATACTTATGAATCTATTTTGATTCAAAGTATCCATCCCTTTCAGGCTATTGTAAGAATGGAGCCAAAGACAGGGAAATTGCCTCCATCAGATTTACAGAGAGGATTAAAGGGAAGAGTTGTTTATTTGCCTCTAGATTTGAAGAAAAACATTAACACAATTGGAGTAGAAAAAGTGGAAGAGGAACCTCTTGTTATCTTAGTTAATGGGGTTCCGACAAAGAATAAGAAAATATGGCAAGATTTAGTAGATGTTAGGAAAGTCAAAAGGGCAACATTGTATTTGAAAAAATATAATAAATACTATAAAAATGTATATGTTGCAGAAGAGGAAGTAAGTGAGGAAGAGGATAGCGATTTGTGTGCTGGTCAAATTGAGAAAGTAGAACCCTGTACTAGTGAAGAAATATATGAACATTATAGTGTTCATCCTTTGCATTCCAAGGAAGTCATGGGGAATGCTATTGAGTTGTTTCAAATGAAACAAGCAAAAGGGAGTCCCATTAGTGTTTGGGAGGAAAGTTTGGAAGCTCGGTGTTTCCCACAGCTTTTTCTAACAGGTCAGGGAGGAAGATATGATGAGCGACCTCATCAAATTCCTGCTTCTGAATACCGGACTTTGCGATTGTATGCAGGAGATCCTAGGTTTCGACAATGCATTTCTTATTTGTTTCATCTCCTGTTTGAAAGCGATCTGTCTGGACTGTCATATGCAGTGAACCACATCTTGAAAAGTGGTATACACATGCAAAACATCTCGGCAAGTGACTTTATGGATAAAGTCAATGTCCAAGACAGTATTTTGGATTCTCACCTGATTAATCTCATGGCGTGTCAGCGTGGTACTAATGAGTACTGGTACCGTCGTCATGGTGATTTAAAATGTATGCTGAGGAACTTAGGAACTCCCACATGGTTCCTCACTTTGAGCTGTGCTGAGTATGGCTGGGAAGACTTACTTGAATTTCTACGAGAGGCAAATGCTAACGTAGAAAACATCGAATTCAAGACACCCGGAGAACTGTGCTCTTTGGATCCAGTCAATGTATGTAGGTACTTCAATCATAGATTTGAAGGTATGATGTCTTTCATCATGAATAAGAAGAATCCACCTCTTGGAGAGGTGTTGGATTTCTTCTGGAGGAAGGAGTACCAAGCAAGAGGTGCTCCTCATATACATATGTTGCTGTGGATCAAGGATGCACCTAAATTTGGAACGGATGCAGAAGACTCAGTGATGAGTTTCATAGAACAGTATTCTACGTGTGCTGTTCCAAACGCAAAGGAGAAAAAAAGCCTAAGAGAAAAAGTTCTACGTTTCCAAAGCCATCGATGTGGAAAGTACTGTCGTCGTAAATTCCGGAACAAAGACAAGTTCTACACCAAATGTCGTTTCGGCTTTCCACGACCGGTGATTTCTAAAGGAAGAGTGAACAGTTTGATGTCTTCGCTGCGACATAATGTGATGAAGAAATCACCTAAAAACACATACAATTTGAAGAGGAACGAAGAGTCTAAGTACATCAACGACTAGAACCCGGTGATTTTGTCCATGTGGAATGCTAACATGGATATACAGTTTGTGGCTGATAACTGTATGGCTGTGGCTCGGTATGTGACATCTTACATCACCAAAAAAGAGAAGACAGAATTGAAGGATATGTGGGAGGACATTTCCCATGAAAAGAGCCTCAGCAAGAAGTTGTACAGTTTCAGTTTGAAGATGTTGTCGCATCGAGAAATCGGAGCTTACGAATGTTCTGACCGGTTGTCTTCAGCAAGTCTCTATGCCAAGTCCAGGAGTATCGTTTGGGCGAGTGTTGGTCTTGTTGCAACGCGTAATCGAGTTCTGAAACCTGTGCGGGAAATTGAGTATTTGGCGGAAAAGGAGCCAAACAGTACCGACATTTTGAAGAGCAACATGTTGGATACATATTATCCAAATCGAAGCAGTCACCTCGAGAATGTTTGTCTGTATGAGGTTCTGCAAAATTACATATTCAAGAGGAACATCAAAGAAGATACTGAGAAAGGAGTGTATGCTGTAATAGGAAGTGAGGGATGTCTGGTCAAGCAAAGAAAATGCCACTTGATAAACCATCGAAAATTGAGTGGCGAATCTCCTGAAAAAAAGGAGTTTTTCTATTTAGCACTTTTGCAACTTTTTAAGCCTTGGCGTGCAGAAGAGGAACTGCTTGGAGATTTCCTTTGTTACGAAGACTCATTCAATGCTGCCAAGGAGACCATAGAATGTCCTGCTTTTCCCAAATATGTAGAAATGTTGAATGTGGAAATTGAGCAGGAAGCAACGATTGCAGCCGAGATTGCCAGAGACAGTTCTCAGGACAGTCAGAGTTCTGCTTCATTGAGTCAGGATCCACTAGGAGGACCTCTTATCGAAAATGAAGCTGCCACTGCTATGAATGAAGTGGAAAGAGCCATGGCACATGCTCAGGAGGATGCGGTTAACTTAGAAGAGTTGGAAAGACAACTCAACGTTGAGCAGAGGAAAATATATGACGAACTTACCATGCAAATTGATCATGGATTAAGTCATGACAAGAAAGAGTGCTCATGTACGTCGTTGAAGCCTGTCCGACTGTACGTGAGTGGAGAAGCGGGAACTGGAAAAAGTTTCCTTATTAAAGCAATTTCATGTTATTTGCAGGAAAGGACAGAGTCATCGCTGTCTTGTGTTGTCACCGCTCCAACTGGACTGGCAGCACATAACATTAAAGGGATTACTTTACATTGTTTACTGATGCTGCCAGTGGAGCATGACAACAAATTAGAATATCACAAGCTATCTGGAGATGCTTGTTTTGAAGTTTCAAGAGTCTTGAGGAAAATGAAACTTCTTATCATTGACGAAGTAAGCATGGTTTCCAATGTCATGCTTGCCTTTGTGCATTTGAGAATGCAAGAAGTTCTCAAAACAGAGTATGATGTGTTATTTGGTGGCAAACACATCATTGTTTTCGGAGATCTTCTGCAGCTGACACCAGTGAAAGGGCAACCTGTGTTCAAAATGCTCACGCATGAAGATACCAGGAAGTGCTTAGGGAGCATTGGCAACGTCAATATATGGTTAAACTTCAATTATGCTGAACTGCATGAAAATATGCGTCAGGCAAAGGATGAAGTTTACAAGAGTATTCTACAAGATGTTAGAATTGGAAAAGTGACCGAGCATGGGAAAGAAGCTTTACATGCACGATTACTGACAAATTTATATCCAGACAAAGATGTTGTGCCTGAGAATATTTTTCAGAAAGTTACTGAGAAAAAATCTGGAATATGTTTGATGCCAACTCTTGCAGAATGTGCCAAATTCAACAACAAAATGTTGCATTTAGAAAAGCAAGAGATTGTGAAACTGGAAGCTATTGACAGAGTAGAGCATATGGGATCAACAATTATTTTGTCTGAGAATCTGAAAACAAAATTGGATTCATTAGAGAAGAGTATATCTAAAACTGCGGGTTTTGAAAAGACTCTGAATGTGTGCTTGAACTGCCGTATAATTTTAAGAAGGAATTTACATGTTGAAAGAGGTCTGGTAAATGGATCAATGGGTAATGTTGTTGATTTTGTGAAATACAAAAATAGAGATGGAATTGAATTTTTAAAAATTAAATTTGATGGCATTGAGAAGTACAGCTAATTGCTCGTTGTTCTGCTAGATTTTTGCTTGTAAAAGACTTATATGTTCGTCGTAAGCAGTTTCCTGTTTGCTTGGCATATGCGGTGACAATCCATAAATCGCAAGGTTTAAGTGTAGACTGTGCATTGGTGAATATTGGCAGTTCTGTGTTCAAGGAGGGTATGGCATATGTGGCATTGTCACGAGTTAGGACTTTATCGGGATTGTACTTGATTGAGTGTGATGTCACAAACATTTGTGCGGATCTAGATTGTGTTAAGGAATACAATAGGTTGAGAAGAGAGTATGCACCACATTTGCCTCAGTATCCTTTGTTTGAGAAACGTGTGGTAGGCCGCAAACGAAGAAATGTGACCAATACTGGGGAGGTTGTAGCAAAAAGACGAAAAGTCGATGAACCTGAAATTATAAGCAGAAACAAAAAGGATTCTGTTGAAGTTGTTGTTGGTTTTCAATTTGAAAACAGTTCTGGTGTCAACTGCTATGCTAATGTAGTGGTTAATGTTTTGTTTTCTCTAGAAAATGTAAAAGAAGAGATTGTGGTCAATTCTGATCAAAGATTTTGCAGTTTGTTAAATTCTGTGTTAGAGAAATGTAGCACTGATAGAACAAACATAGAAAGTGTGTCTGAAATTCGAAATCTGTTAGACAGATGTTCAGGCCAAACACAATTCTCTCAAAATAGTCAGCAAGATTGTCAGGAGTTTTTAATGTATATGCTTGATGTATTGCATGATGAAGGTGTAGATGTAGATCACCTGTTTGGGCTTTCTTATCAATGGCAGCATGACTGCGAGAACTGTAGGGTATCAAGTACTACTAGTGTAGACTCAGAAAGATTTATATATTTAACTTTGCCAGACAGTAAATCAGTCTCTTTTAATAAGCTAGTAAAAGCAGCTGATCACAACATGGAGTGTAGCCAATGTAAATCTGAAATGATGTCCACATTATTTATACGAACATATGGCCAGTATGTCATTTTAATGTTCCAACGATGTAGGCCTGATGGAACAAAATTGACAACTTTAATTAAAAATTTTGTGGCTTCACAGTTGTCAATATCAGGAAGGACTTTTGTAACTGTAGCAATTATATATCATGATGGTCCTTCAATAACATCAGGACATTATACAGCTTATTTAAAGTGTAGAAATGGCTGGTCATTCTGCAATGATTCTGTTTTAATTTTCAAAAAAAAATTGCCATATGACCTTAAAAACTCTTACCTGGTGTTTTTAAAACCAAAATTTTAGGGAAAGAATCTCGGGATGTGCTCTGAGGAATTTCAAGAAGTTCTCATGGCTCCTACACTATTTGGCCTTGAGGATAAGTGTAGTACAGAGACATAACTTCTTACCATAACACTGGACGTCATGGAGAAATACGTGCACTTTGAATGAGTTCAGAAAAACTATTTCTTTTTATAAGCTAATTGAAGCAGCCAATCAAAACATGGAGTAGAGGGAATGTAAGTCTGCAATGCTGTCTACTGTTTTACATTGCTTTGTGATTAAAAGTGATGTAGAGAATTAAATAATTGTACTAGTCATAAAGGTAGTGTAAGTCTGCTTCATAGTAAGCAGTATCAGTGTGATAGGAAATGTAGAACATGATTGAGCAAGAAGGGGAAGATATTACTAGTCCAGGATTGTGTAAATGATCTTCAACATTTTAATTCTGAAAGTTGCGGAAATGCGAAAAGACGGGATTGGCTTACAAGAAATCCAAGAGTTATAAATGGGTCTGACAAGATTTGGCCTTGTGGAAACTTGTGGTAGAGAGCAAGAAGTCATTTATTGTATGTAACATGTTTTTGAAAACGATGGAGGTTTTCTTTCAGAAAGTGGCGGGTTGAAAGTAATAACAGCACAACAGAGTGTAAGCTGTTCATAGGACATCCTTGGCCGTCATGGAAAGTAAGTTAACTTTAAGGAGTTCTGAATTCTGATTTGTTATGTTGTATGGGTTTTTTAAACACAATCATTTTGATTGTGTTTTTTTTTCCCCGCTGTTATATGATGAATACCTTCAAGTCACTGTTTTTAGTGAAATTTGATACATTCTGAGAACAGCAAAAATAAACCATTTAACATGTATAATTAATTCTGTTCTGTTTGCATTTATGATGTACATGTAGAACTGTGTAGGAGGCATGGAGAAGGTGAGGCTTCTGTAAGTGTCAAAGTTGTTGCATACAGTGAACACATTCACACATCGGTCCACTCTTCCTTGGATGTGGTGGAGGTGGTGGGGAAGCACCAGCTGAAGCTACTAAAGAAGCCATTGCTCACTGGTAACAAAGGGTCTTTCTCTCACAATGATGAAAGTCAGAGTGAGGAAAGAAAGAGGGATTTTCATCATTTGGGAAAAACAATAGTTCTCAACCAATGAAAAGTGTTCATTTTAGATTATATGACCTAGTCTTACATCATTAGGAAACCAAAAGTGAAATGAACCAATGAAAAGTGTTATTACCAAGTCACATGACCTGCTGTGTTTACGTTACACGCTTTGCAGGGCCTCCCGGTTTGCTTCCAGAAACCTGTGCTTTGCGACTCGGTAAGCGTACCAGTTCGCTAACGTAGTACGTCATATGACGTATCACGCGACAACGCGAAACGTCATGCGGACGGGAGGCGTCACGATGTTGTTTTCTAACGCGGCAGTTGCGGTAAAGAAACGTTTACCGGCTCGCGGTCTATTTCGCGGCATCAAGGTCAGCTAACGGGAAGCTTCCCGATTCGCGAAGTGGGAACGAAGAAAATGTTTTATTTTTTTTTTAAAGTTATTAATAAACATATAAAATATATTTTGGGATTTAAAGAAGAATACATTTTACAGCTACAGATATTTGCTATTAAAAAACCATTGAAATTCACTGAAAAAACCATAGGTTATAGATTATATATAGTTAGGAATTAGCATTTACAAAACCTTGAAAATTCACTGAAAAAACCATAGGTTATAGACCATATATAGTTAGGAATTAGCATTTAAAAAACCTTATTTTACTCACACAAAACCATTGAAATTCCATATATAGTTAGTTGCACTAACTATATATCACGCACCCGCAATCCACTGCTGATGATGTCACATATTACATCATTCATGACATGGTCAGTGACATCACTGATGACATCACTGATGACATCTCAAATGACATCACTGATGACATCACTGATAACAACATCCAGTGATTTCTTGTTTCTGTAAAGTTTAAATATGTCTTACATATTGAAGAATGAGTGGATGTATAAGTGTCTGGACGAAGGATTTAGTAGGTGCATGACTGACTGTATGAGTGAGTGATTAAATGTGTCTCACTGAGTGCACGGGTTAGTGACTAAACTGTCTTAATTTGTGCATCATTATGTTTGTTGTTCTGTAAACTGCTGCATGTGTTGATCAGTAGCTATATGAGTAAGTATATGGGTTATTGATTGGTTGCTCAAGTATTTGTATGGGAGACTGAGTGTGTGTGTGGGTGCCTGGGAGGTGTATGACTCTGTGCATAGATGTGTGAGCAGTTGATTCACTAGATGTATGGGTTCAAAAGTGCATGTGGAAACAGCTGTATGGGTGGTTGACTGTGTGCATGAGTGCATTGGTGAGTGAATGGATATCTCAGTGCTACATGTCAAAGTAAGTACATATGTAAAACACAGTACATGTGAGAGTTGGCATATATAAATAACTGTGCATGAGAGCCACTGAATGTGTGAGTAGCTGTATGGATCATTGTGAACTTGTATCAGGGATTGTATAAGAGAGTAAATATGTGTTAGTATATGCTTGAATAAGTAAGGTGTGTATAACTGTATAGTTGAGGAAATGGAGGTGAGATTGTTTCTTTGCATGACTGACTAGGTGTGTGAGTAACTCCATGGATGAGTGACAGTGTGTGAGTTTCTGTATACACTGAGTGTATCTAAGGTTATATTAGAGTCTGAAGAGGTTTATCGTATTAGCACAAGAATGATGTCAAATGAGATGTCATCAGTGATGTCATCAGTGATGTCATTTGAGATGTCATCAGTGATGTCACTGACCATGTCATGAATGATGTAATATGTGACATCATCAGCAGTGGATTGCGGGTGCGTGATATATAGTTAGTGCAACTAACTATATATGGAATTTCAATGGTTTTGTGTGAGTAAAATAAGGTTTTTTAAATGCTAATTCCTAACTATATATGGTCTATAACCTATGGTTTTTTCAGTGAATATATATATATATATATGTTCACAAAAAAGGCATCCCCCATGCGAGGACGCACTTGAAATAACAGGCGAGCCCTGCACCTTGAAGCAGCGTTCTTTATTCCTTAAAAACCGGACATCACAGAGCTTGAAAGATGTATAGCCCAACGCGTTTCAGAGCTTTCCTGCTCCTTGTTCACGGGCTCAATGCGGTGTCAGTAGGCTGGAGAAAAGTGGGAAATGAGTCCAGTCATTTAAATACTCTCAGGTGGTTCACGCCCTCTGGTTGGCTAATTGGTGAGATCAGTATTCTGGGACTCGTAGTTTCACCACTGGAACAATTACATCCTTCAGTGGATACCGCCGACTTGGCATCCTTTTATCTGCACAATTCTTTCTCTCCGGTGAGTCGCAGGCCCCAGACTCCGGTTTGCTTTAGTTTCCTGTTTTGACCTGCAATGCGCTGAACAGACAGTCTGTGCGCCGCAGCCCACCATTTCTTTTTAAGTGGGCATGCAGTCCTCTCGGCCGGGACTGGCTGAATTAAATGTTCACAAAAAAGGCATCCCCCATGCGAGGACGCACTTGAAATAACAGGCGAGCCCTGCACCTTGAAGCAGCGTTTTTTATTCATTAAAAAGCGGACATCAAAGAGCTTGAAAGATGTATAGCCCAACGCGTTTCAGAGCTTTCCCGCTTCTTGTTCATGGGCTCAATGCGGTGTCAGTAGGCTGGAGAAAAGTGGGAAATGAGTCCAGTCATTTAAATATCCTCAGGTGGTTCACGCCCTCTGGTGGGCTAATTGATGAGATCAGTATTCTCAAAGAAATGGTGGGCTGCGGCGCACAGACTGTCTGTTCAGCGCATTGCAAGTCAAAACAGAAAACTAAAGCAAACCGGAGTCTGGAGCCTGTGACTCACCGGAGAGAAAGAATTGTGCAGATAAAAGGATGCCAAGTCGGCGGAATCCACTGAAGGAGGTAATTGTTCCAGAGGTGAAACTACGAGTCCCAGAATACTGATCTCACCAATTAGCCCACCAGAGGGCGTGAACCACCTGAGGATATTTAAATGACTGGACTCATTTCCCACTTTTCTCCAGCCTACTGACACCGCATTGAGCCCGTGAACAAGGAGCAGGAAAGCTCTGAAACTGGTTGGGCTATACATCTTTCAAGCTCTGTGATGTCCGGTTTTTAGGAATAAAGAACGCTGCTTCAAGGTGCAGGGCTCGCCTGTTATTTCAAGTGCGTCCTCGCATGGGGGATGCCTTTTTTGTGAACATATATATATATTTATATATATATACAGCCTAAAATTGTTTGACTAGGGTAAAATGCCAAAATTACATAGGTTTATCTTGTGTAAAAATAATCTCCTAAATACACCTTGTAATAGAGAGCATAAGCTGTAATTGTGTCATACAAGAATCCTTTATTTTCAGAAAGGAAAAAGCAAGTAATAGCAGGCAGTTGGCCCATAGGCTGCATAGATTAAATAAGGATTAGTTACTTACCTGTAATCCTAGTTCTCTTCCAGGGGTATCCTCATCAAAGTCATAAGCATTAGAATATTCACGCCCATGTGCAGGACCCCGGAAACACTATATTATATGTGCCCCACATATATATAACCATATATATTTATATGTACATATATATATATATAAAAATAAGCAATAGCAGCCTACTAAACACTGGAGCTGAATCATGCTGTAAAGAATTTCCACCATACATGAACAAACATGCATTATAAACATGAGAAATCAACAATAAAGTTTGTTTTAGAACTGTTTTAATGCTCAGAAAGCAGAAGAAATTCTTATAAAACACTGAAAGCATAGGAAGCTCCCAGGCTGCATTGCAAATCCCCAGTCTAAAAAGACTAGAAAGCTAACCTGCAGCTGAATGCAATAAACTGACATCGTGCCTTTAAGGCACCCATGACCCCCAGCTTCCCATCATGCCTCAGGAGTGACAGTTAGGTCAGTTGTTCTTTGCGGAGACGGAAAAAAACATGAAACAATAGGTTAACAATATCTCCAAGTTAAAGTAGTCCTTTGCCCGGGGAGGCGGGAGGGTTGCTTATGACTTTGATGAGGATACCCCTGGAAGAGAACTAGGATTACAGGTAAGTAACTAATCCTTCTCTTCCAGGGGATCCTCATCAATAGTCATAAGCATTAGAATAGAATAGCGAGCCTCACCTCATCTCCCTGCGGGCAAAGGATCAATCAAAAACAGTATATCATTCATGAGCCTAGACAAAACTAAGCTTGAACAGGCCGCAGGCTACCCAAATAGATTCCTCAAAGAGGCTTGCCCTACTTGAGTATCAGTCCTGGAATCAGATTCTAGGCAGTAATGCCTTGTAAAGGTATGAACTGATCTCCAGGTTGCAGCCTTGCAAATCTCTGACATAGGGACATCATGTAGGAAAGCTATTGTGGCCGCTTTCCCCCTAGTAGAGTGCGCTTTAGGTGTCAACAGCAAGGGCTTGCCCGCTAGCTGATAAGCCAATTTAATACAGGAGGCGATCCATCTGGAGATGGATCGTTTGGCAGCTGGAAAACCTGTTCTCATGGAACCATAGTTGACAAAAAGCTGATCCGTCTTCCTAACACTCTTAGTATTTTCCAAATAGAATATAAGCACTCTTTTGAGATCTAAAGAATGCAGAGACCGCTCAGCAGGGGTCGCAGGGTTTGGAAAAAAAGATGGAAGAGAAATAGACTGATTAATATGAAATTCAGACACAACCTTTGGTAGAAAGGATGGATGAGTCCTTAATACTACTCTATTGTGGTGGAAAACAGTGTACGGCTCTTTTGTACACAATGCTTGGATTTCGCTTACTCTGCGCGCTGATGTGATAGCAACTAAGAAAGCGACCTTCCAAGATAAATGTTGTAACGTTGCTTTGTGGATGGGCTCAAAAGGAGCAACCATCAACTTGGATAATACAAGATTCAACTCCCAGGGAGGGGAAGGATTTCTAACAGGGGGAAATACTTTCTTTAACCCCTGCAGGAAGTCCTTGACCACTTGCATCTGGAAGAAAGACTTTTGGATTGGTGATTTCCTATATGCCACAATGGCTGACAAGTGCACTCTAATGGAAGCATACTTCAAACCAGACGTTGCTAAGGAAAGAAGGTATGGAAGAATAACATCCTCCTGACCTTTAATAGGGTCAAGATGATGTTCCCTACACCACATATAGAACCTCTTCCACTTGAACGCATATGACGCTCTTGTGGAGGGCCTCTTAGCTTCCTTTAAAATGCTCATACAATCAGGAGGCAAATTCAAATGTCCATACTGCAGGACTTCAGGAGCCATGCCGTCAAGTTCAGAGAGTGGAGGTTGGGATGTAGAAACCTCCCACTCATCTTGCTCAACAGGTCCGGCCTGCAAGGTAGACATCTGTGTGGAAACACAGATAGATGAAGAAGGTCCGGATACCACCACTGCCGCGGCCAGTCCGGAGCTATTAGGTTCATCTCCATGTCCGACCTGAGGAGCTTGGAAACCACCTTCGGCATCAGAGACAGGGGAGGAAATGCGTAGGCAAATGTCCCTGACCAATCCATCAAGAGTGCATTCCCCTGCGTCCCTGGACGGTGGAATCTGGACGCAAAGGCGTGGCATTTTCTGTTTTCGTCGTCTGCAAATAAGTTGATGGCCGGACGACCCCAGCAACGAAAAAGCTCTGCCACTACTTCGTCGTTGAGCACCCAGTCTGGTTGATCTTCGAAGTGCCTGCTGAGTGCGTCTGCCTTGATGTTTAGCTCGCCGGGAAGGTGCACTGCTACCAGCGAGAGGTTCCGAGCGAGAAGCCAGTGCCAGATTGCTTGGGACTCCAGAGATAGAGGGCGTGATCGAGTGCCGCCTTGTTTGTTCAGGTAGAACATGGTGGTCATATTGTCTATCTGCACCAATACCGAGTTGGCTTTGATTGCAGGGAGAAAGGCTTTGAGAGCGAGATGCACCGCTCGGAGCTCCAGCATGTTGATGTGGTAGGTCTGCTCTTGCACCGACCACCGACCCTGTATTTGAAGGCACCCCATGTGTGCCCGCAGCCTTGAAGGGACGCGTCCGTCACTATTGACTGAGTCGGAAGAGGTTGGTGAAAAGGAACTCCCACTAACAGATTTTGACGTCGAGTCCACCACTTGATGGAAATCCTTGCTGCCAGGGAAAGACTGACCCGGTCTTCCCAGCGCCCTGTCGATTGGTCCCACTGGTCCTCCAGAGACTGCTGCAAAGGACGCATCCTCAGCCTGGCATTTGGTATGAGGAAGATGCAGGACGCCATGCAACCCAGCAGGGAGGCTACCTGACGGACTGTTGGACTTCGGCTCTCGAGCAGTATCCTGCACTTCTGTTGCATCGAAAAAAGTCTTTCCTCCGAAGGATACGCTCTTCCCAAGCTTGTGTCCAGAACGGAGCCTAGGTAGTGGATGGACTGGGTTGGCTGTAGGACTGACTTTTCCACGTTGACATGGAGGCCGAGCTCGCACAATTGTAGCAGGCAAAGGCGAAAGTCGCTCTCTACTTGTAGGGGAGATGGACCTTTTAGGAGCCAGTCATCTAGGTACGGATAGACGAAGAGCCCCTTTTTGTGAAGAAAAGCTGCCACCACTGCCATGCATTTGGTGAAGACTCGCGGTGCCGATTTGAGTCCAAAAGGTAGCACCTTGTACTGGTAGTGTTTGTTGCTGACCACAAACCTCAGGTACTTGCGATGATGTAGTGCAATTGGAATATGAAAGTATGCATCTTGCAGATCCGCCGAACAAATCCAATCGCCCTTCTGCAAATGTGGACATATTTGGTGAAGAGCCAACATGCGGAACTTCTCTTTGACTATGACCTTGTTCAGCAGACGAAGGTCTAGAATGGGACAGAACTTGTTCTCTTGATCCTTTTTGAGGACAAGAAAATATCTGGAGTAGACTCCTCTTCCTCTTTGCGAGGGAGGTACTTTTTCTATAGCTTGTTTTTGAAGAACCTTTACCTCCTTCCGTAGCAGATCTTACTGGTGAGGATGAAATTTCTTTGGAGGAATGTTCTGGGCCTAAATCCATCGTTTTTTTGCACTCCACACCACCCTGGGTTAGACACTGGCTATATGCAAATCAGCTCTGACCCTGTGCCTCATGGGAACAGTCCAGTCCGAACTACCAAGCCATGTCTTTCCCAGACCGGAATCAAGCATCCAAGGACCGGTTTCTGGCTATCAGCCTTCATCAGCCTGGATAGCTTGACTACAGTGGTGTGGAGAGCCTGGGACTCACGTCTGAGCATCCCCAGCCCACTCGGGGTGAAATTGCAAAAAACACAGTTGATGGACAGAATGTAGAACAATGTCATACATTCACCCCAGTACAAGGATCTGGGCCTAAATCCATCGTTTTTTTGCACTCCACACCACCCTGGGTTAGACACTGGCTATATGCAAATCAGCTCTGACCCTGTGCCTCATGGGAACAATCCAGTCCGAACTACCAAGCCATGTCTTTCCCAGACCGGAATCAAGCATCCAAGGACCGGTTTCTGGCTATCAGCCTTCATCAGCCTCGATAGCTTGACTCCAGTGGTGTGGAGAGCCTGGGACTCACGTCTGAGCATCCCCAGCCCACTCGGGGTGAAATTGCAAAAAGCACAGTTGATGGACAGAATGTAGAACAATGTCATACATTCACCCCAGTACAAGGATCTGGGCCTAAATCCATCGTTGTTTTACACTCCACACCACCCTGGGTTAGACACTGGCTATATGCACATCAGCTCTGACCCTGTGCCTCATGGGAACAGTCCAGTCTGAACTACCAAGCCATGTCTTTCCCAGACCGGAATCAAGCATCCAAGGACCGGTTTCTGGCTATCAGCCTTCATAAGCCTGGATAGCTTGACTCTAGTGGTGTGAAGAGCCTGGGACTCACGTCTGAGCATCCCCAGCCCACTCGGGTGAAATTGCAAAAAACACCGTTGATGGACAGAATGTAGAACAATGTCATACATTCACCCCAGTACAAGGATCTGGGCCTAAATCCATATTTATTTTGCACTCCACATCACCCTGGGTTAGACACTGGCTATATGCAAATCAGCTCTGACCCTGTGGCTCATGGGAACAGTCCAGTCCGAACTACCAAGCCATGTCTTTCCCAGACCGGAATCAAGCATCCAAGGACCGGTTTCTGGCTATCAGCCTTCATCAGTGTGGAGTGCAAAAAAACGATAGATTTAGGCCCAGATCCTTGTACTGGGGTGAATGTATGACATTGTTCTACATTCTGTCCATGAACTGTGTTTTTTGCAATTTTCACCCCGAGTGGGCTGGGTACGCTCAGACGTGAGTCCCAGGCTCTCCACACCACTGGAGTCAAGCTATCCAGGCTGATGAAGGCTGATAGCCAGAAACCGGTCCTTGGATACTTGATTCCGGTCTGGGAAAGACATGGCTTGGTAGTTCGGACTGGACTGTTCCAATGAGGCACAGGGTCAGAGCTGATTTGCATATAGCCAGTGTCTAACCCAGGGTGGTGTGGAGTGCAAAAAAACGATGGATTTAGGCCCAGATCCTTGTACTGGGGTGAATGTATGACATTGTTCTACATTCTGTCCATCAACTGTGTTTTTTGCAATTTTCACCCGAGTGGGCTGGGAATGCTCAGACGTGAGTCCCAGGCTCTCCAGACCACTGGAGTCAAGCTATCCAGGCTGATGATGGCTGATAGCCAGAAACCGGTCCTTGGATGCTTGATTCCGGTCTGGGAAAGACATGTCCTGGTAGTTCGGACTGGACTGTTCTCATGAGGCACAGGGTCAGAGCTGATTTGCATATAGCCAGTGTCTAACCCAGGGTGGTGTGGAGTGCAAAAAAACGATGGATTTAGACCCAGATCCTAGTACTGGGGTGAATGTATGACATTGTTCTACATTCTGTCCATCAACTGTGTTTTTTGCAATTATGACTATTGATGAGGATCCGCTGGAAGAGAACATCACAGTACAGTAAAAAATTGCCACCTTGCCTTTAAGGCTTCCAAGAACCTGAATACTGTGCCTTTAAGACCTCCAGGAGCCCCTCTGCTCCCATCATGCACCACAGGTGACAGTTAGGTCAGTTCTTTTTTACGGTGTACTAACTTGTAGCAACCTGAATATAAGATATAAATAACACATTAACGTACTATAAATACTCGTCCGGGGAGGCGGAGGGTTGCTTATGACTTTGATGAATATACCCCTGGAAGAGAACTAGGATACTCATCAAGCACTGTATAGAGTAGCAAGCCCATACCCAATACCTCGGGGATGAGCAAACCAGTACACAAAACAGTTAACAGCACATCTTCAAATGGAATCAACCAAACAGATTTCTCAATGAGGCTTGCCCAACTTGGGCATCCGCCTGCGTATCAGAGTCCAAACAGAAATGGCGAGTGAAAGTATGAACAGAACATCATGTATTTGCTTTACAAATTTCTGCTATAAGAACATTCCTAAGGAGAACCGTGGTAAAGGCTTTTCTCCTGTTAGAATGTGCCTTAGGTTTGGCCTGAATAGTCTTGTTGGCCACTTGGTAGGACAAAGATATGCAAGAGACTATCCATCTAGAGATAGATTTTTTAGAAGCTGCCGAACCGGTATTTATGGGATCATGGTTAACGAACAACCGGCCTGTCTTTCTCAAGGACTTAGATTTGTCTAGATAAAATTTCAGAACCCTCTTGAGGTCTAGAGAATGGAAGGACCTCTCAGGAGGAGTTGTGGGATTGGAAAAAAATGTGGGCAGAGTGATAGCCTGATTGATGTGAAAATCCGGGACCACTTTAGGTAGAAAACTCAGATCGTTCTTGAAACTACCCTATTTGCATGAAAAAAGTATCGTGCTCTTTACAACACAAGGCCTGGATTTCACTAACCCTGCGGGCAGAAGTGATGGCGACTAAAAAGGCAGCTTTCCATGACAAGTACTGCGGAGAAGCCCTGTGAATTGGCTCTAAAGGAGCACCCATTAAAACACAAAGAGACTTTCTGTATGCAGTGATCCTTGCTAGGTGAACTTTAATCGAGGAGAACTGAAGGCCAGATTTGGCCAAATGTAGTAGGTATGGCAAGATCACCTGCTCTTGACCCCGCACTGGATCATGAGCATTGTCCATGCACCACAAGTAGAACCGCTTCCATTTGAAAGCATAGGATTCCCTGGTGGAAGGTCTCTTGGCTTCCTTGAGGATGGTCATTCAGTCAGCTGGTAAGTCTAAGTGTCCGTATTGCAGGACCTCAGGAGCCATGCTGTCAATCTGAAGGATGACAGATTGGGATGAAACACTCTCTCCTCGTTCTTGAACAACAACGAAGTCCCTGCATACTGTGTCTGCTTGGACATTCAGGACCCTGGCAGGTGAATGGCCACAATGTTGAGATTCCTTGCAAGAAGCCACTTCCAGATAGTCTGTGGCTCCTGAGAGAGAGGTCTCGACCTGACACCCCCCTGCTTGGTCAGATAATACATTGTTGTGGTGTTGTCTGTCTGAATCAAGAGGGAGCTGGACTGGAGAGAAGGGTACAGCGACTTGAAAGCTAGGTGCACAGCTCTCAACTCTAGAAGATTGATGTGATACCCCGCTCTGTCTCTGACCAGAGACCTTGTACTTGAAGATGGCCCATGTGAGCTCCCCAACCTCGTAGGGAGGAATCCATGACTATAGTCTGAGTGAGAGTGTCTTGGTGGAATGGGTCTCCCTTCAATAAATGTGATCGCTTCATCCACCATGTGATGGAGTTTCTAGCCGTTTGAGGTAGAGTCATACAGTCTTACCAGCGGCCTGACGTCTGCATCCACTGGTCCTCCAGAGAATGTTGTAGAGGACGCAAGTTCAATCTGACATTGGGGACGATGATGACACACCTGCCTGACTGTGGGAAGATGAGAGCTGAGTTCGCAACATTTCTCTCTGATTGATGATGACCTCTCCTCCAAAGGACACGCACTTGCCTTTACGGTATCCAGTGGAGCACCCAGGTAATGGATTTTCTGGGTCGGGTTGAAGACCGACCTCTTGTAGTTGACCTGCAGTCCTAGCGTGTTCAGTAGATGAAGACAGTAGGAGAGAGGACTCTGAAGCAGGGAAGTTGTGGTGCTCTTCAGGAGCCAATCGTCCAGAAAGGGATAAATAAAAATCTTGCGTTTGCGGAGAAACGCTGCCAGCACTGCCATACACTTTGAACATGTTCAGAGGGCTGATTTGAGCCTGAACGGAAGGACTCAGAATTGGAAGTGCTGATGAGCTACTTGAAATTTTATCAAACGAGGGGGTAGCCCTGATACTCCAACTGCATTTGGGCGAAAGAACCCAGCACGAATAATTCAGTGGAATGGATACAACACTCTTTCTTAATATACTCAATGGAGACCTTAGTTAATCCAATGATGAGAAATCACTCTCAAAGCAACCAACTATCTTATTTCAAGAACACACTCACACCAGGTTGTGGATCCGATGTAAATTATAGTACATCCAATTCTTTATATAAATGTATCTCTGCTTTTTCAACGTATAAACAATACACATTTATTTACAATAACATACACATTTATATATACATATACACATAAACCAACAATACAAATATATGTCAGAAGACAACATAGAATCCTTGGGACCTGAATACTAATGGTGCTGCAAAATAAATTTTGGGAAATAAAACAATATACAATTCGCAGTTCACATTAAAGATAACCCTTATGTAAACGCCTGTAGGGAATATACCATTGCGCCCTATTAAACTATAAACCGGTGTTACCAACATTTTTCTTTACACAAATGAATTCAAATAGCAAAGGGTTTCTTTTTATGTATGGTCAACGCGTTCAGCCCATTTAATTTGGGCCTCATCAGGACTGTAGGCCAAAGGAAACCTTGCCATAGAAACTATCTCGGCACTCATGTTGCGGCCTCAAACTTCAATCGGGGTAATTTCACGGAGAGATGAAATGAAAAGGTCCCCGTATAAATGTGCGGGGCAATTTTCACCCCGAGTGGGCTGGGTATGCTCAGACGTGAGTCCCAGGCTCTCCACACCCCTGGAGTCAAGCTATCCAGGCTGATGAAGGCTGATAGCCAGAAACCGGTCCTTGGATGCTTGATTCCGGTCTGGGAAAGACATGGTTTGGTAGTTCGGACTGGACTGTTCCCATGAGGCACAGGGTCAGAGCTGATTTGCATATAGCCAGTGTCTAACCCAGGGTGGTGTGGAGTGCAAAAAAACGATGGATTTAGGCCCAGATCCTTGTACTGGGGTGAATGTATGACATTGTTCTACATTCTGTCCATCAACTGTGTTTTTTGCAATTTTTACCCCGAGTGGGCTGGGCATGCTCAGATGTGAGTCCCAGGCTCTCCACACCACTGGAGTCAAGCTATCCAGGCTGATGAAGGCTGATAGCCAGAAACCGGTCCTTGGATGCTTGATTCCACTCTGGGAAAGACATGGCTTGGTAGTTCGGACTGGACTGTTCTCATGAGGCACAGGGTCAGAGCTGATTTGCATATAGCCAGTGTCTAACCCAGGGTGGTGTGGAGTGCAAAAAAACGATGGATTTAGGCAGAGATCCTTGTACTGGGGTGAATGTATGACACTGTTCTACATTCTGTCCATCAACTGTGTTTTTTGCAATTTTCACCCCGAGTGGGCTGGGTATGCTCAGACGTGAGTCCCAGGCTCTCCACACCACTGGAGTCAAGCTATCCAGGCTGATGAAGGCTGATAGCCAGAAACCGGTCCTTGGATGCTTGATTCCGGTCTGGGAAAGACATGGCTTGGTAGTTCGAACTGGACTGTTCCCATGAGGCACAGGGTCAGAGCTGATTTGCATATAGCCAGTGTCTAACCCAGGGTGGTGTGGAGTGCAAAACAATGATGGATTTAGGCCCAGATCCTTGTACTGGGGTGAATGTATGACATTGTTCTACATTCTGTCCATCAACGGTGTTTTTTGCAATTATGACTATTGATGAGGATCCCCTGGAAGAGAACATCACAGTACAGTAAAAAACTGCCACCTTGCCTTTAAGGCTTCCAAGAACCTGAATACTGTGCCTTTAAGACCTCCAGGAGCCCCTCTGCTCCCATCATGCACCACAGGTGACAGTTAGGTCTGTTCTTTTTTACGGTGTACTAACTTGTAGCAACCTGAATATAAGATGTAAATAACACATTACCGTACTATGAATGCTCGTCCGGGGAGGCGGGAGGGTTGCTTATGACTTTGATGAATATACCCCTGGAAGAGAACTAGGATACTCATCAAGCACTGTATAGAGTAGCAAGCCTATACCCAATACCTTGGGGATGAGCAAACCAGTACACAAAACAGTTAACAGCACATCTTCAAATGGAATCAACCAAACAGATTTCTCAATGAGGCTTGCCCAACTTGGGCATCCGCCTGCGTATCAGAGTCCAAACAGAAATGGCGAGTGAAAGTATGAACAGAACATCATGTATTTGCTTTACAAATTTCTGCTATAAGAACATTCCTAAGGAGAGCCGTGGTAGAGGCTTTTCTCCTGTTAGAATGTGCCTTAGGTTTGGCCTGAATAGTCTTGTTGGCCACTTGGTAGGACAAAGATATGCAAGAGACTATCCATCAAGAGATAGATCTTTTAGAAGCTGCCAAACCGGTATTTATGGGACCATGGTTAACGAACAACCGGCCTGTCTTTCTCAAGGACTTAGATTTGTCTAGATAAATTTCAGAACCCTCTTGAGGTCTAGAGAATGGAACGACCTCTCAGGAGGAGTCGTGGGATTGGGAAAAAATGTGGGCAGAGTGATAGACTGATTGATGTGAAAATCCGGGACCACTTAAGGTAGAAAACTCAGATCGGTTCTTGAAACTACCCTATTTGCATGAAAAAAAGTATAGTGCTCTTTACAACACAAGGCCTGGATTTCACTAACCCTGCGGGCAGAAGTGATGGCGACTAAAAAGGCGGCTTCCCATGACAAGTACTGCGGAGAAGCCCTGTGAATTGGCTCTAAAGGAGCACCCATTAAAACACAAAGAGACTTTCTGTATGCAGTGATCCTTGCTAGGTGAACTTTAATCGAGGAGAACTGAAGGCCAGATTTGGCCAAATGTAGTAGGTATGGCAAGATCACCTGCTCTTGACCCCGCACTGGATCATGAGCATTGTCCATGCACCACAAGTAGAACCACTTCCATTTGAAAGCATAGGATTTCCTGGTGGAAGATCTCTTGGCTTCCTTGAGGATGGTCATTCAGTCCGCTGGTAAGTCTAAGTGTCCGTATGGCAGGACCTCAGGAGCCATGCTGTCAATCTGAAGGATGACAGATTGGGATGAAACACTCTCTCCTCGTTCTTGAACAACAACGAAGTCCCTGCATACGGTGTCTGCTTGGACATTCAGGACCCTGGCAGGTGAATGGCCACAATGTTGAGATTCCTTGCAAGAAGCCACTTCCAGATAGTCTGTGGCTCCTGAGAGAGAGGTCTCGACCTGACACCCCCCTGCTTGGTCAGATAATACATTGTTGTGGTGTTGTCTGTCTGAATCAAGAGGCAGCTGGACTGGAGAGAAGGGTACAGCGACTTGAGAGATAGGTGCACAGCTCTCAACTCTAGAAGATGGATGTGATACCCCGCTCTGTCTCTGACCAGAGACCTTGTACTTGAAGATGGCCCATGTGAGATCCCCAACCTTGTAGGGAGGCATCCATGACTATAGTCTGAGTGGGAGTGTCTTGGTGAAATGGGTCTCCCTTCAGTAGATGTGATCGCTTCATCCACCATGTGATGAAGTTTCTGGCCGTTTGAGGTAGAGTCACACAGTCTTACCAGCGGCCTGACGTCTGCATCCACTGGTCCTCCAGAGAATGTTGTAGAGGACGCAAGTTCAATCTGACATTGGGGACGATCATGACACACCTGCCTGACTGTGGGAAGATGAGAGCTGAGGAGTTCGCAACATTTCTCTCTGATTGATGATAACCTCTCCTCCAAAGGACACGCACTTGCCTTTACGGTATCCAGTGGAGCACCCAGGTAATGGATTTTCTGGGTCGGGTTGAAGACCGACCTCTTGTAGTTGACCTGCAGTCCTAGCGTGTTCAGTAGTTGAAGACAGTAGGAGAGAGGACTCTGAAGCAGGGAAGTTGTGGTGCTCTTCAAGAGCCAATCGTCCAGAAAGGGATAAATAAAAATCTTGCGTTTGCGGAGAAACGCTGCCACCACTGCCATACACTTTGAAAATGTTCGGAGGGCTGATTTGAGCCCGAACGGAAGGACTCGGAATTGGAAGTGCTGATGAGCTACTTGAAATTTTATCAAACGAGGGGGAAGCCCTGATACTCCTACTGCATCTGGGTGAAAGAAACCAGCGCGAATAATGCAGTGCAATGGATACAACACTCTTTCTGAATACACATTTGTCTTTCTGATGTTCTGCACGTATTGTTGCTCTGTGGCCATTGTGGACTGTAATCATGATGGTCTGTAGATGTTTTATATAGGTCGAAGCCTACCAGATAGCGTAGCTGTCTGATATGCTAACAACATTTTGAGAAAATTTGGAAAACTTTTCCTTGCTTGTCATTGGATTTGTGGTGTGTAACTCACACGTGCTTGCTTTCTATTTGCTAGCTTTGTTTGTTTTGGCTGTCTAGGCTTGAGTTAGTCTCTTCCCCAAACCTTATTTATTGTATTCTTTCACCAGTGCTGAATTTCTGTAAACTGGCTTCATATACCTGTTTATTGTATTACTCATCCTGTCTTATCTGCCTTGTAACCTTGTAATTATGTGAATTATTCCTTGTTTTAAAAAAAAATTTTATTGTTACTCGCTGTCGTCATTGCTCTTATGTCCTTCCTTCCATCATTTTTGTAAAGCGCTCTGATATCCTTCAGGATCTTGTTCGCGCTATATAAAACTTTATAAATAAATAAATATATAAATACTCAATGGAGACCTTAGTTAATCCAATGATGAGAAATCACTCTCAAAGCAACCAACTATCTTATTTCAAGAACACACTCACACCAGGTTGTGGATCTGATGTAAATCATTGTACAACCAATTCTTTATATATATGTATCTCTGTTTTTTCAACGTATAAACAATACACATTCATTTACAATAACATACACATTTATATATACATATACACATAAACCAACAATACAAATATATGTCAGAAGACAACATAGAATCCTTGGGACCTGAATACTAATGGTGCTGCAAAATACATTTTGGGAAATAAAACAATATACAATTCGCACTTCACATTAAAGATAACCCTTATGTAAACACCTGTAGGGCATATACCATTGCACCCTATTAAACTATAAACCGGTGTTACCAACATTTTTCTTTACACAAATGAATTCAAATAGCAAAGGGTTTCTTTTTATGTATGGTCAATGCGTTCAGCCCATTTAATTTGGGCCTCATCAGGACTGTAGGCCAAAGGAAACCTTGCCATAGAAACTATCTCGGCACTCGTGTTGCGGCCTCAAACTTCAATCTGGCTAATTTCACGGAGAGATGAAATTAAAAGGTCCCTGTATAAATGCGCGGGGCAGGAACGCCGGGCTGTAAGGCACTCAAACCACTGACTAGATGAACCTTCAACTGGAAATGTCTCTAAGTTAATTCCTTGTCGGGTGAAATCCATTCTCGCTCTGGGATTAGAACCCCATATCGCTAGTTCTGGGCGTCAGGTAGTGAGGAGCTTATCCTCACTATAGAAACTGGACGTCCGTCTCCAGTTTCTATAGCGAGGATAGGCTGAGAAAGTATATTTTGTAATGTAATGTATAATGTAATTGTAATGTAATTTAAAAAATAAAATATCTAAGAATAAATAGTTGAAAAAATGTAGTAAGTCAGTATAAAAAAATAATTATAACAATTAATACATTTAAAAATTGTCATTTACAAAACCTTTGCAATTCACTGAAAAAACCATAAGTTTCAGACATGTTATAGTCAGGAATTAGCATTTAAAAAACCTTTGAAATTCACTGAAAAAAACCTAGGTTTCAGACATGTTATAGTTAGGAATTAGCATTTAAAAAAACCTTGAAAATTAACTGAAGGGGGCGTGGCCAAGATGGCGGCTTGAGCAGACGTGGATCGCGAGGCTCCCCGGCCCTGAGCCCCAATTCCACGTTATTTCTAGCTGCCACCCTTTGTGCATCTGCCCAACTCAAGCTCCAGACCTCCCTGCTTACTTGGAGCGCCTCCAGCTGGGTCTCTCTGGGCTAGAGTTCGCCTGTGCCCCGCTTTCCCAGCCGCCTGCGAGGGCCGCGTAATAGCGACGAAGGTTTGAGCCCTTCCGCCGCGCGGCCACGCTACAGCGGCTGCAAGCACCGGACCGGAGCGCTGTAGGAGCACATACCGGAGCACAGTGGGGCGAATTCGGCGGCCGATTGGGGATGGCCGGGTGAAACAGTGCGCCCTGACCCCCTCCGAACATAGTGCGCCCCGCCGGAGGACCCCCGGCAACTCCAGGCCCCGGCGTGGGCCTACCAGGCGGCCAGGCGGGACCCGTCCCAGCGGTCCTGCAGCGGTCTACATCGAGCGAGGCACTGTCTGCCGGCCACGCGCGACCTGTGGGCACCTCCTCATCTCCTCGGCTGCTACGGAAGGCAACATACCAGTGACTGAACCGGCGGCCCGACCCCTCGGGTCCTTGAGCACCCCGCCGGAGGGCCTCCGAGCACTTAAGGCCCCGGCGTGGGCCTACCGAACGGCGGCATTGGACCTACCACGCCAGCCCAGCGGTGACCTGCACCGGGCAGAGCACTGACCGCCTGCCTCCCACGACCCACCGGAGCCCCCCCCGCACCTCTGGCCATCAGCGGGGGTTGCGCACCCGTGCCGAGAACTGCCCGCCCCGGCCCTCCCGGTAACTGTGTGCCCCGTCGGAGGACACCAGCCACTCTACTCCCCGGCGTGGGCTTGCTGGGCGGCTGGGGGGGTCCCCGCCTACTGAATCCACGGCAGCGGGCTTCGTGTGGGGCACCATCGGCCCGCCACTCGTCACCCCCCGGAGCCTCCCTACCACCTCAGCTGCCAGCAGAGGAGGCGCACCGACGATGCGGGACTACCCCCTGGCCGCAGCCCCACGCTTTGACGGCGGCTTCTTGGACGGGCGGCGTTCTGGAAGCGCACACTGCAATACCAGGTGAGCTGCGCCCTGCGGACTGCAACGGGAGGTTGGGGTCAACTACGTAGCCCTCCCCCCGGCCACTGCATACCCTGCTGGGTGGCCCTCGGGGACTTTACCGAACCTTCGCCCATTGGGGCTACCACTACCAGTTAGCTACCGGCTGCCCGCTACTTACAACCCACCGGGGCCTCCCCGCTCCACCGTCTGGGATATCTGTGGCCCTCCACACACCTGGGGTCCCTGCACCACCATCCGGATTGAGACGCCTCCCTCCTGCTGGAACCTGAGGCGCTGTTCTTCCGCGTGAAACCTGTGTGCTCTTGCTGGGCCCACGCTGCTCTTCCTGCTTCACACATCTCCTGCCATGCGGTGAGAACTCTTCTCGACACAGCTCGATAGCCCCGGCCCGGTATCTCCTAGCCACTTCTGCCAGCACGGCCTCCCTTGCCGCCACACGTACCAGGCACGCCCTTCGGAGCTCCCCACCTGGGGCTTCCTCCTCAGCTCACCGTCCCTGGAACAGCCTGCTGATCCTCCTGTCGAGACAACACGCCTGACTCCCCGCACTAACCCCGGGACGGCTTTCGGTCACCCGCTGCTCCTTACGGCTAGCCTCACCCCCGCAGCTGCACAGCCACTCGAAGACTCCCGACGACGCCCAACGGCCGGACCCATTACCCCGTTTTGGACATCATGGCGCATTCTAATCGCAAAGGGACCCGGAACATTGTGGACCTCATGCACAAAGCAGTGCCGAAAGGGGACAAGAATCAACCACTGTCGTCCCCGAAACCTCCGGCGAGCCCTCTGACGCTGGACGAGGACTCCGCTCCCATTACTAAAGCCTTCCTAGCCTCCCTCTTCAACACTCTGCGGGAGGACTTTCAGACCCTGGGCAGGGTCATTCTGTTGGGGTTAGGGTGGCCTCCCGGGCTCGGGCGCGGCAGGGGTGGGGAGGAGGGGTTGAGTTCGGGGGGGAGGGGGGGAGGGGACTGAGGGTGGGGACCAGTACGCCATGGGATCTTTACGACCATCAGGGAATGCCTACATTCTTCGCTACCATGCAGCATCCTGCACTAGTCAGCTTGACTGCCTCCACATGCCTTAGTGATGGCTGACACACTCAAAATCCTGTCTCTTAATGTCAAGGGGCTCAACAACCCGATTAAACGCAGGGCTATCATCTCCTACTTAGAGAACTCTGAAGCCGACATCTGCCTGCTACAAGAAACCCACCTCCTAGCTAAAGACTGGCACCGGCTGCGCTCACGCGCCTTCCCACAGCAATACTTCTCCTCTTTCCCGTCAAAAAAGGCCGGGGGTGGCTATACTTCAGCTTCAAGGGCAAGGTGGGGGGCCAAAATAGGGGAAATTAGGGGACGCCTTCTGGCCCATACCTTCCAAATAGGCGGTACCACATACGCAATAGGCTCCGTCTACTCCCCCAACACGGGTCAGCAACCCTTCTTGCAATCCGCAATTTCAGAAGCACTTCAGGCACCTCACACCCACATGCTCATAGGGGGGACATCAACCTCGTCATGGATACCAGTAAAGGTAGATCAGGGCACCGTTATGGAGACACCGGGGCACTTTCGCAAGCGGGCGTAACCTGGCTGCGCGACAGAGACATCTCAGACTTATGGAGGAAGATACATCCCACCGCAACACAGTACACATTTTACTCACACGTACACCACACTTATGCGCGCATTGACCATTTCCTGGGCTCATCGGGCCTTATTCCTCAAATCGCCACGGTGTCGATTGTCCCGGCGGCCCTCTCCGACCATGATGCGTTGGGACTGACGCTTACTGTACCCAAATCGCCACGCACTCCGGGCTCATGGAGACTCAACGAGCCCCTCTTACAGAGACCGGCAGTTACCCGCCAGCTTCACAAATGCATCTCGGATTACTTGGCCACCAATGATACCCCATCAGTGTCGGTGTCGTCCTTATGGGGGGGCCCTAAAGGCTGTTGTGAGAGGGGAGCTGATAGCTATATCGGCCGCGGATGCCAAACTTCGTAAAGAAAAGAGGGAGGACCTCTCCAGCAAAGTTGCGGAGTTGGAAAGGGTACACAGCCGCACATGTGCCCCGAGGATATGGCGCCAACTTAAAACGGCCCGGGCTCAACTGGCCAGCCTCGACACTGACAGGGCAGAATTTGCTGCTCTTCGCCTCCGCCACACATACTATGTGGGGGGCAATCGCACCGGCCGGCTTCTAGCTAGCGCCTTGAAAGCCAAACTCCAGCGCTCCAAAATCACTACGCTACTGGACGATTCCGCTCTTTCTATGCCTCTCTGTACAGTGCGGATACGACATCACCGACGGCCATTGACGCCTATTTACAAGCTGCTAACATCACGCCGCTATGCCCGGCGAGCACGGAAGCCCTGGATGCCCCCATCCGAGCCGACGAGATTCTCGCTGCCATCGCGCGCCTCCACCCGCTTAAAGCTCCAGGCCCTGACGGCTTCTCGTCGGGCTTTTATAAGTCCTTTGGCTACATCTTGACACCTATCCTTGCCAGATTGTTTAACTCCTTTGAAGGCCCTAGTTCCATACCGCCCGATATGCTTGCAGCCGACATAGTGGTCCTACCTAAGCCGGGCAAACCCCCGAACCATTGCTCCGCGTTCCGCCCCATCTCCTTACTCAACCTGGACCTGAAGCTGTTTACGGGGGTGCTTGCGGCCTGTCTGGGTCCCTGCCTCCCGGGCGTCCTCGAGCCAGATCAATCGGGTTTTTTTCCCGAACCGCCAATGCAGCGACAATACCAAGAGGCTGCAACACCTCGTGGACAAAGCTCACTTTCAGGTCTCAGACTCTGCTCTCTTGGCCATTGATGTAGGGAAAGCTTTCGACCATGTCGACTGGACCTATCTACGGGCTGTACTGCGGCGTTACCACCTGGGCGACCGGTTTCAGGCCTGGATTGCGAGCTGCTATCACCGCCCTTTGGCTCGTGTCCGGCTGGGCGGCCTCAAGTCGGACCCCTTCGAGATACAGAGGGGTACCCGCCAGGGATGCCCTCTCTCACCCCTTCTATTTGCTCTCTATGTGGAACCCCTAGCACAGAAAATCCGCGACAACCCTCACATCACGGGAATGTCCTTCGGTCATGAACCCCACGTAGTGGGATTGTACGCAGATGACATAATCGCCGCTCTGGACCGCCCATCCAGCTCAATACCGGCGTTCCTGGAGGAGCTGGAGCATTTTGGCGCGGTGTCGGGTTTCAAGGTCAACCAGGGGAAATCCCTGATACTACCCCTAGGCAGTCATTCTCTTCCTAACACCCCGTCGCCTACCTTCGGATGCAACCTGCAATCCACCGCCCGGCTTCCATACCTGGGGATCACTCTGACCTCCTCCACAACCTCGACGGTCAACCACAATTACTCTGCCCTGTCTTCCCAGATCCGGGCCGACCTTGCGCGTTGGTCGAAGCAACCCCTCTCCCTGCTTGGCAGGATAGCGGCGGTAAAGATGTCGGTCTTGCCCAAAATATTATACATCTTCCAGACTCTCCCGGTATCACCGCCGCTGGGAGTCATAGCTGATCTCCAACACGACATTCACCAATTTGTGTGGGAGAAGAAACGCGCCAGATTACACAAACGAGTGGCATACAGAACTGTTGACGAAGGTGGCCTCGGGATCCCGAACCTGTTACAGTATTTCCAGGCCTCGCAAATCCGCTATCTGGTGGAGTGGTACCGTCCCGAATCTGAGAAGAGATGGCTCTTCCAGGATAGAGCGATGGCTCAGACCTCCTTGTGGAAGATACCGTTTCTTGCCCGCCGGCACAGACCGCGTTACCTCCTCCGCTCTCCTATCACCCGAACCACTATGGCAGCTTGGGACATGGTGGCGGTCAAGAGGGGCCTCACGACCTTCCCTTCCCCACTTACCCCTCTCTTTGACAACCCTGCGTTCCCGCCCGGCACGGATGCTCGAGCCTTCCTGCAATGGCGCGATACACCTTGCCGATCGGCCGGACACCTCTTTGATTTGGAGGGGTTTCTCTCGCTCGCTGACATCTCGCGAGACTACGGAGTGACTAAGCACTCACATATTTCAATATTTCCAAATTCGCCATTGGCTCTTGCAGCCGGACATTGCCCCTCTGGTCAGCCGGCAGACGACACCGTTTGAACGCTGGCTTGTGTCTAAGGAATCAGACAAGCACCTTATCTCAGACCTTTATCAGATGCTTTCCCCGCTGCCGACCCAGCTAAAACTGCTGGTCAACGACGATGGGAAGCCGAGCTCGGGAGGACTCTCTCCTCAGTAGAATGGAACCACATACACTACAGGGCCGCTCACACTACATGCAACACCAAGGCTAGGGAATCGGCGATAAAGCTAGCTATCTTTTGGCACCTCACACCAGCGAGACTCAATCAGGGCAACCCGACTCAGAGCGCGCTGTGTTGGAGGGGCTCACCTTCTATGGGAATGCCCCGCCTTGCAGGAGTACTGGAAGGCTGTTTTGGACGACATAGATTTCACATTTGACACTGAGGTCCCACGCTTCCCAGCTTACACACTCCTAGGACTCCCCAACGCGCTTACATTCCCCTTGAGGTCACCTCGCGGCAAACAGATGGGCATCGCTATGCAGGCAGCGTCACAACACATCCTATCACTATGGGGATCTACTACCTCACCCACCCACACAGGCTGGCTGCAAAAACTATGGTTCACGCTGGGCATGGAAAGGATCCAGGCCACGCTCACACATACCTCTGACTCATTTCGAACTACCTGGCAACCGCTCTTGACACTGCTATCCAGGGAATTCCATGAAATAACCTGCCCGAAATACCTCCGCACCTTGCGCCTCACAGACAATAGGGGAGACCAAGCACGGCCTGATGCACCCTGACACACTCTGGCTGGCTATGGCCCACACGACTAATTTGGCAATATGGCGTACTGGCAGGGGTGGAGGGAGGGAGTTAGAGTTGGGAGTTGGGGGGTGGGGCGGGTTTTCAGGGTTGTCTTATTCACTTGCTGCTCCGACTAGGGGCCTTTTTCTTTTTTTTGTTCAAAAACCTTTATTTGAGCAAGCATAGCAAAATACAAGAATGGGCCTACAACCTCACGGGCTGGCCGCTAATAATAAGGCACAAGGCACAAATCAGAAAGGGACACCCGTGGTCAGGCACAAATCCAGCACAAAGCATTACTCCCAACATGTCACAGAGCATATTGAATTTTTATTTATACAAAAAGAAAAACAAACACTAAAAAGGCGAATGCACGGTAATCAAGGTCAGCCCAAAGAACAGAGGGGATGGTCTACAGTCAGGAGAACCTACCAAGAGCCCTGAGGCTCCAACAAGGTCGGGGGGGGGGAGCAGCGGGGAGAATCGGAAATACAAAAAACAGTATGAAAGGGTTCCGGGAACGCTCGCCTAGGGAGATAGGACAACATCAGTAGTGCCCACAAGGGGAGGTGTGCAGATATCTCCACGATATTCATTCCACTGGCCCCAAATCCTCGTCCACGCCCTGGGTCTGCCCCTGGCCACATAAACCGTCTTCTCCCGAAACATGGACCAGTCCATGTTGTCCTCCCATTTCGAGACCTCAGGGGGCCTGGATGCGCCCCAGAGTTGCGCAATATCACGTTTCGCAATCATGTAGCCCAAGGTAGCCCACCTGGTCTGGGCCACAGAATAGTCAGTGGGCTCCCACACATTCAACAGACATCGTCGAGGCTCAGGCCGCAGGGCAACACCAGTCACATCAGTCATCACCTCAAGCACAGCAGTCCAGTAAGCCACCACAACCGGGCATTCCCAAAGAATGTGTAAAAAAGTAGCACTCAACCCACAACCACGCTTACATAACCCATCCAAGGAAAAGCCCATCGTTACCAGACGTGGACCAGTGACATACACTCGATGAAGGATTTTAAGTTGAACCAAACGGAGACGGGCAGGAATGGCTACCTCCTTGGGAGAAGAGAGTGCCGACTGCCAATCCTCGTCGTCCAGTTCCAACCCATCGCCGACCCAAGCCTCCCGAAGTCGGACCAATAAGTCCGCCCGATTATTGATCAGCTTCTTATAGATCAGGGAAATAGTGCTATCAGGCAGGTGCCCATCAAGGACACGATCTTCGAGGGGGGAAGACTCGGGCAGGGCCATATCAGGAGTCAAGACTGAGGCGAGGGCGTGCCGGACCTGCAGATAACGAAAAAATTCCCTACCATTCAAACCATATTCCTCCTGGAGGGCCTGGAACGATTTCACACTACCTTTCGAACATACATCACCCACCTTACTTATACCAATCATATCCCAGCGGTCGAAGCCCTTAGTAGACCAGAGACACCCCAAACGTTCCGAGGCATAAAGCGGCGTCGCCAGCGTCATTCGATCTTCCCATCCCAAACTCACATTCGCGGCTCGCCACACAGTTACTGCACTCCTGGACGGGCCCACAAGATGGCGCCCGGCTGATCGGGAATAAAGCGCTCTATTAAAGTCCCCACCCGGCAGCTGGAGTCTATCCATCTCGAATGCAGGATTTCGACCCGGTGAAAACATCACGTGATTAATAGCAGATAGCTGGGAAGCCCAATAATATCGCTTGATATCGGGGAGCGCCATGCCCCCGTCGTACCAAGGGATGGTGAGTTTCGCGAGGGCAATACGTGGACGCCCGTCCCAAATCAATTGCCTTTGAAGACTCTCGATCTCTCGGAAATAGGTCTTGGGGATAGCGTCATAGGAGTTCTGGAGCGCGTAGAGGAACCGCGGCAAGGACATCATTTTAAACAGGGCCGCCCTGCCCAGAGGAGACAAAGGAAGCTTACGCCAGCGGGCCACGTCCAGTCGCAATCGAAGCAACGGGGGGAGGAGGTTACGCTCAAATCGGAGCGAGGAGTCCAACGTAATAAAAATCCCTAAATATTTGAAGCCAGACTGGACCACCTGGATGGGAAGTCTGCTCGGCAAAGGGGGTAAAACACCCGAAAGAACATACACGCAGGACTTGGCCCAGTTAATAACGAGGCCCGAGTTGGCACCAAAGGAAGTGAGAACGTCAAACAAAACTGTCAGAGATTTACGCGGGGAGGTGAGATATAAAAGAATGTCGTCCGCATAAAGCGAAACGCGGTCCTCAAAGTCCGGAGACCAGCGAATCCCCTTGAGCGAAGGCTCCCACCGAAGCCAAGCAGCCAATGGTTCCAAGGCGAGCGCAAAAAGCAACGGAGACAAGGGGCATCCCTGACGGGTACCCCTACCAAGGGTGAAAGGGGCCGAAACTCTACCATTTACCACTACTTGTGCCAGAGGTTCCGCATATAATAACTTGATCCAACCAATAAACTCAGGCCCGAAACCAAATTTCTCAAGAGCCGCCCAAAGAT
The DNA here is from genome assembly GCF_964261635.1 of Lissotriton helveticus. Classification (NCBI taxonomy): domain Eukaryota; kingdom Metazoa; phylum Chordata; class Amphibia; order Caudata; family Salamandridae; genus Lissotriton; species Lissotriton helveticus. The sequence goes on along the minus strand of NC_136059.1, from coordinate 1,239,629,408 downwards.
AAGGCCACTCCACCGTGTCAAAAGCCATTGAGGCATCCAACGACGCCAAAATGGCCGGCTCCGTCAGAAACCCCGCCCTCGCAATCGCGCCGTGGAGACGACATAGGTTCAGAGCCGTGTTGCGATGCGGGATAAATCCGGATTGATCTGGATGGACCAAGCCACTAATAACCGTCAGGAGGCGGGACGCCAGGAGTTTCGCCAACACCTTGGGTTCAACATTTAGGAGGGATATGGGCCTATAGGATGAACAAAGGTCTCGCGGTTTACCATCCTTGGGGATGACAACTATCGTGGGCAGTCGCTGATCATAAGGGAGAACACCCCGTTCCCGGGACTCCAGAAACATGGCGCGAAGATATGGCGCCACTCTGTCGGGACGTAACTTGTACAGTTCAATTGGCAACCCGTTCGGGCCCAATGCTTTGCCCGAACGGATGGCAGTGGCTATCTCATCAACCGTAAAGGGGGAGTCCAACGCTAAACGATCCAAATCAGTGACACTGGGCAGAGCTATATCACGCAATAGAAGGCGAGAGTCAGCCACATCTCTCACAGACACAGGGGTATACACCACACGGAAGTACTCAGCAAAACGGTCAACTATTCCAATCGGGTCCGTCACACTCACACCACTCGAAGACTGAATCACGGGTCCCACACGATTAGCTCTCTCCTTCTTATCCAGCCATGCCAGCAATTTACCCGCTTTGTCACCCACATCATACAAACGACCCTGTTGCTCCCGAAACATCACTTTAGCAGCATCCGTGACCACAGATTTATATGCAAATTGTTTCAGACCCAGGGCGTGGAGTTTCGCAGACGTGACACCAGATTCCAAAGCATCCTCCAATGCAGAAATCTCTCCCTCAAGGTCCACCACCTCCCTATTCCTCGCCCGCTTAGCTTCAACAATAAGGGAGAGGGCCTGCCCACGAATCACCGTCTTAAAGGCCTCCCATAGGGACACAGCTGAGGAGACCGACCCCTCGTTATCCAGAAAATACGCGTCCAAAGACTTAAGCAAAAGGCTGCGGGTCTCGGGGGAGGTAAGGTACCACGGATTGATGGGAGCTACTCTGCCCACCGCCTCCACTCCAACCTCAAAACGAAGCCAGAGCGGAGAGTGGTCAGAAATACCCCTGGGTAGGTGTACAATCTCACGCACCGCTGGTGACTGAGCCGCAGGCATCAGGAAATAATCCAGCCTGGACATACTCCCATGGGCCCCAGAATGAAAGGTGTATTGAAGCTGAGTAGGATGCAAAAGCCTCCAGCAATCCACCAAGCCAAAGGTATCCAAAAATCCACCCAACCACCGTTGGGCCGCAGGAGTATCTCTAGGGGGGTGGCGATCGTGAAGACCGGAGAACACCGAATTAAAATCACCAGCCAAAAAGAGAGTACTATCAGGGAGGTCCAACAATACGCGGCCCAAATCTGAAAAGGTAGAAGTCTGCAAGCCGGGGGGCACATAAACAGTAAATAAGGAGAGGGCACGACCCTCATAGCGACCCACAAGGACAGCATATCGCCCCCGATCATCCTGAATCACATCATCAATAGCTAGGGGGAGGGAAGCCCGAACAAGGATACCCACGCCCCTAGAACCCGAGGTAAACCCCGAATGTGCTACGAGGCGATAGCCCCACCTATTCATTGCATGACAAACATTGCCTACCAAATGAGTCTCCTGCAGGAAAACAATATCAGGAGATAAACGTCGTATACATTTCAACACCACACTTCTTTTGATACGATCTCCCAGACCGTTAACGTTCCACGAAACAAATCTCAACCCGCTACCCCCCATCCCACCCAACAAAGCCAAAACCCCCCACCAATGAGCATGACACCAGAAACATCTTCAAATACAGGATAAAGTCGCCTCGAAAACAAAACACACAAACAACGAACTTCCCAACCACCCACCCCCAAAATAACAAGAAAACACCCCCCACCCTGCACCCCTGCAAAAAGCTAAAAAGCCACCCCAACCTGCAGTGTGCCTGTCGCCCAAGAACCCCTATTCTACACAAAGACCCCGGAGGAGGAAAGGCTCCGTCCCACCCGCCACCCGATCAAGACCAATGACGAGAAAAAGAACATACATCAAATCACATAAGCGGTAGAGGAACAAAGGCACACATTCCTGGAAGAGTTACTCAAAACAAGGCATCCGGCATAGACGAAATGTTCAGCTCTCTACACCACCTTCAGCACCGCCCGGGTGGGCATCGGACTCAGTCTCAGGAGGTCGGCTAGGCAAGGAGTCCAGCCAGTCATTCACAGCATCCGGCCGATCAAAGAAGAAGGTCCGGTCATTATACTCAACCCGCAGCCTGGTCGGAAAGAGCATAGCGTAGCGCATCCCCATGTCCCTAAGATGCTTCTTGGCACCACGAAATCCCATCCGCTGCTTCTGGACCTGTTGGGAAAAGTCCGGATAAAAGTTCACCGTGGCATTCTCAAAGGCCACCGGGCCCTTCACCCGCGACGCCTGCAGGATAGCGTCCCGATCTCTATAGTGGAAAAGCTTGGCAACAATAGGTCTCGGCGGGGCGCCTGGCTTACCCTGGCCCCCCGGAACACGATGTGCACGCTCCACTGTGAAGAATTTACTGAGGCCAGACGGAGAAAGGTGGTTCTGGATGAGGTCTTCAACCAGGAGATCAACCGAGTGGGGTTCTGGGTTCTCCGGGACACCAACCACGCGAACATTACAGCGACGTGCCCTGTTCTCAAAATCTTCCAAGCGCCGGGTCATGAAATCGTTCACCCTACGGAGATTACCAATCTCCGTCTGTACCTCAGAGACGTCCGCCGTGAGGCTGGATGATTTGATATCCAACGACTTCACCTTTTCGTTCGTTTTGGAGAGATCGGCTCGGATTAGATTCAAATCGATTGCCACGGTGTCAATTTTGTGGGTCAAGGTTTCGTATTGTTGGCCTATTGACTCCCTCATGCCAGAAATGGCGCCCATGATGTCCTGCAAGGAAGGCTCCGTCTACGCATCCACGACGTGGTCAGATGCACTGGGACCGGGCAGGGCAGCTCCGGGGGACCCCTTAGAATGGGTATAACGGTCCATAACGTTGGATTGGACCGGACCCCCGCGCAGAGGTGGCTTCGTCTTGCGCGTCTCCCGGTCCCCTCTGCCCGCCATTTTGGAGATGCGTCACAGGGAGAGTCACCAGGGTCAACGGACCGGGCACCAGAAATGGAGGCCTCGGGACCAAAGGACCGTAACAAGAGTATCACCAGGATAGGGGCAGCCAAATAGGAGAACAGTCCAGCCAAAGGCCCGACAGCCGACTCGTGTCCTGGAACCAGCTCTGGCCCGACCCTCTCGCCGATGTCCCAGTCAGAGGCAGAATCGAAACCGAAACTTAAGAAGGGGACCCACAAGTCCAATCCCCCTGCCGTTGTTGTTCAACTCCAAGACGGCCACCGAACCTCACCCAGTCCCGGGCGCACCTCAAGGGCGGAGCCCAAAAGTTCAATTCACCATAACTCAGGCACCCGGGGTCAAAATAAATTTCTGAAAGGTCCAAGTAGATCAGCCCAACGTCCTCTATACAAATCCTCGCGAAAAATCAGGATTCATGCAGGATATTATGCCGGGAGCGGCGGGGGTCCGGGGAGCGCTGTGCTCACGCGGCCATCTCGGATGCCCGCCAAGCTCCTCCTCCCCTAGGGGCCTTTTTCGATCTCCAGGCACCGCCTTTCCATTTGGGCATGCTCACCCTGCTTATCTAATGCTTACTAGAGAAGACATGCATGTCTGTCTCACCTGCCTATTTTGCCTGCTGATTGTCTATTGCTCCACCTTGCCTGTTTCTTCTGTTTTGAAACTCAATAAAAATACTTAGAAATTAAAAATTAACTGAAAAAACCATAGGTTTCAGACATGTTATAGTTAGCTGGACATTTCACTTGTACAAAACCATTGAAATTCCTCCGTTATAGTTAGTTGTACTCACTATAACTCGCGCACCAGCAATCCACTGCTGATCATGACACATATTACATCATTCATGACATGGTCAGTGACATCACTGATGACATCACTTATGACATCTCAAATGACATCAGTGATGACATCACTGATGACATCATCCACGTGACAATCTGATACATCTCATCATACACTAGTATAACCTTTCAACACTCATTATAAAATATGGAGAACCATATTTGAAACCATTCACAAACCAATACAAGTTTCTAAAAACCCACACGGTGATTCCTACATCCACACACACATCTAAACACTTACCTATATATTCACTCATACATGCTAACAAAGATCAATAGAATAATATTAAATATACTTATACACCTACATCAACATTACACACAGGTGCACATCCTATTCACTTATGCAGTCATCCTACTCACTTATGCAAACAATTGATCATACTTACATTTACTAAGCTACACACTTATACAAACACCACTTTATTTATTCAAATAGATAGTAACTCATACTTAGCATGTTATAAAATCACTATTACAAATATGTAGTTTTCGATACAGTCACTCATGCATTCACTGAGTCTTATGTATACTTATTTATATACAACTGTCACATACACTGCCTTTTATATTTCTACTTTGTTGGACATGTATCATTGAGAAATATATTTACTCATCACCACATCCATAAAGAGATTCACTCACGCAAACAACTGTTTCCACATACAGTCTTAGCCTCATATACCTACAAAATCAACTATTTACACATCTTTCGACAGTCACACTCCTCCCACCCAACCACACACACCTTCACTATCCCATACAAATACTTACTTAAGTAATTAATAAATAATATAGACTTTCACATACCTAGTAACCAACTTATGTAGTAGTTTACACAACAAGAGATAGAGTGATACAGATATTCACACAGTTTAATTACTATCCCATATATTTAGTGAAACACTTTAAATTAGTCACTTAGAGGGGCGTGGCCAAGATGGCGAGCTAGGAGGACGCGACCCTCGTGAGCTCCTGAAGCCCCGGAGCCCGCGCGCCGCCTGTTACCGCTGATCTCCCCCGGATAAAGCGGAATCTGGCGCAGGGAGCACTAGGAGACGCAGCGACGCTGCCTGTGAGGCCCCGGAACCCCCCGGTGTCCATCGGGAGCCTGTCCGACGTTCCCCGGCAGCGGAGACTGCTGCTACGGCGGAGGCCCGGGAGATCCACCCGACGAGACAGACCAGCGGGACGTGTGGGGGCACTGACGGGGCCACCGGAGCACCCGGGGGGGCTGCGCACCTTGCCTCGAGGAGCGGCGAAGAGACGGGCCGCGCTGGGCTTGCAGCCAACCAGCTGGCCTACGGAGTGCCGGACCCGGGGTGCGAGACTACGCGACCCCGGGGATCTGAGGAGCGGTGGGGCCTACCCCGAAATACGGACTTCTGCAGCCCGCCGCGGCGCCTCGCACTGAGGAGGGGGCTGGCGGAACGGGCTACTGGGACTTTGCATTGCCCTGGACTGCACGAACGGCCTGGGGGGGCCGGGGCACCTCTCCCCCCTCTTAGAATTCGGCTGGTGGGCCTTGGGAGGCGCGGCTGCGCCCGGACTCAGTGCCCTGCAGAGAGAAGGGCCCCCCCTCTTTCGCTGACCCCGCGCCGGTCCGGAGCTAGGGCCTCCGGGAGCTGTCACGGGAGGTGTGGGGTTGTTGGCCGCAGGGGTCAATGACGCAGTTGCGGTGTGGAGCCTGCCTGCATCTTACGAACTAGTATCGCCTTGCCTGGCGGCGGGGGACCGACCGGGCCCTTTCGGACAGGCCTTCTGCCTTCGAGCGCTGCGACACCGCAGAGACGGTGTGGCCTGCCTGCCTTCCTCCCCTGCCACACTCCCCCTCGCGTTGGATCCGGGGGTACTTCACGCTCGGAGCGAGCGCTGCCACTCTCCTGGAGACGGTGACGAGGAGGTGGATCCGCGGCTGCTCCCGACCCACGACCTGCTGTAACGAGAAGAGCTGACGGACACCTCGTTGCCCGCCCTTCGCGGTACCTTCAGTGTCGCGACTTGTGCCTGGCGCCGCGATGTCGGGCAACCGTGGGGGAAAGAAGGGTGAACGCACTCTCCCTGACATGCTGAGCAGAGCCGCCACCCGGCAAGATAGACCCCAGCCTGTCCAGAGTCCCTCGTCTGGCTCCCGGGGGGCCGAGGGAGGGGAACCTCCGGTGACTCGTTCCTTTCTGGAGTCGTTGTTTGGCACGCTCAGGGAGGACTTCCAGGCGCTGAAACAGGAGGTGGCGGGTGAGGTCCGTGAGGTGCGGCGGGAGGTCGATTCCCTGGGAGAAAGAGTGACCGTTGTGGAGGAATCCAGCCAGGCTCGGGATGAAGAAATGGCGCATCTGCAGCAGGAGGTCCTGCGGCTCAGGGACCAGCAGATTGACCTCCAGGCCCACGCGGAGGACCTTGAGAACAGGTCCAGGCGCAACAACATCAGGGTTCGTGGCGTTCCATTCGGAGAGGAAGGGGAAGACGTGGCTGCGTACCTGGCCGACATGTTTCGCGAGATTTTGGAGGAGCCTGGGGACTTCCAAGTGCGGATCGACAGAGCGCACAGAGTGGGACCGCGTCGCCGGGCCTCTGCACCGGCCCCTGATATCTTGGCCTTCCTGCCGGACTTCCCCCTGAAAGAGCGAATCCTGCGTGAGGCTCGACGTCGGCAGCCGCTCACTTTCCGTGATCGCCCAGTGGCGCTGTTTCAGGATTTGTCGACTATCACCCTCCAAAAGCGCAAATCCTTCAAGATAGCCACGGACTTCTTGAGAGAGCATGACACGCAGTACTCCTGGGGTCACCCCTTTCGGCTCATCTTTCGCTGGAACGGCACTCTGCACCAGCTCCGATCTCTTCAAGACACCTGCGATGTATTGGGGATCACGACAGCTGACAGCGACACTCCTGCGCCATCCCAGCGACGCGTCACCCGAGATGGATGGCAGACTGTCCGCCGGCGACGGTCCTCTACTGTACCTGCGCGACCGCCCTCGCCGACAGCCAGGGCTGAGAGAGACAGCGCGGTCCTGGCGGTCTCCGGAGCTACAGCGCCTGGCGATACGGCCCTGACGGCCTGAGAACACTCCGGGGGGAGATCCAGATGGCCTCATCTTCATAGCAGGTGCGGGGGTTCCGGGAGGGAGGGGGTGGTGGGGGGGTGCTGAAGGTGGCTGGACGTCCACACGAACACACTACCACAGACTTGTCCATTAGGGGCTGGACTGGGACAATGTTCTTCGTTCTAGGGGAGTTTGATTGTTGGGGATGTTGGGGTACCGGGTGGGGTGGAGGTGGAGCTGGGTTGAGCTTGGCGGGAGGGGTTCGGGGCTGCCACGGATCCGGGGGTTTGGGGTTGGATGGTCGGGTGATGGTTCGGTTAAGGGTTGGTTGGAGAGAGCTTTGGGGAATGTATCGGGGTGTCCTATTTTCTTGCTGTTCCTCCTGTTGCTTGGCGCCTGGTGCACTGGGTTGTGGTTCCGATGATGCTGGGCTTCTGCCTTTATTTGGCCTTCTGCCACTGCTTCCCACGACAATTGTTGCTGACATAGCCACGTTGAGTGCTGCTCTTGTACCGCCCGTTCATGGCCCTTAAGGTAGTCACGTTGAACGTGAAGGGACTTAACAACCCAGTTAAACGCAGAGCGATCTTGTCCCTCCTTGAGAATGCCCAGGCGGACATCTGCCTCTTACAGGAGACTCACCTCTTGGCGAGGGATTGCATTAGAATGAGGTCACCGAAGTTCCCAGTACAGCTCTTCTCCTCGGGACCCACTAAAACGGCGGGGGTGGCTATCCTGGTCTCCAGTAAATTTAAGGGGGAGGTCCTGCACAAGGTAGCGGAGCAGAAAGGTAGGCTCCTAGCTTATAGATTCAAGCTGGGGGGATTGTTATTCACAGTGGGTTCAGTTTACAGCCCGAATGACCACCAAGACACATTCTTACACTCAGCCCTTGAACTCGTAGCGCCTACACCAGACAGACACATACTCCTCGGGGGGATTTGAATATGGTTTTTGATTCGCTCCTGGACAGATCTGCACAACGCCGCCCGAACACCGGGGAATTCTCGCAGCTGAGTCGCTCCCGCCTCGGGGAACTTGACATGCACGACCTGTGGAGACGTTTGCACCCCACTGCCCGGGCCTATTCTTACTACTCCCATGCACACAGGACATATGCACGGCTGGATCACATTCTGGTTACGGGGCCGATGGCTGCGCTGGCGACGGCTTCTGACATTGGAGTGCTCTCTCTGTCGGATCATGCCCCGGTTTCGGGTTCCTTCCAGCTACCACCGGTGGCGCCCTCTCGAGGGGTTTGGCGCCTTAGAGACACACTGCTCCATAGGTCGGCGGTGGTGCAGCGGATCCGCACCGCGATATCGGACTACCGATCCCATAATGATAATGGGGATACGTCCTGCGCGACGCAGTGGGCGGCCTTAAAGTCAGTGCTCCGAGGGGAGTTCATCTCCATCTCGTCTGCAGAGAATAGGGACCGTCGGCTGAAACGGGAGGAGCTTACGACTCGGGTGCGGGAACTCGAACAGATGCATCAGCGTACTGGGGCCCCCCGGGTTTGGAGGCAACTTAAAGCGACGCGGAAATTGCTCTCCGCGCTAGATATGGATAGGGCGGAATATGCGGCGCTCCGCCTGAAGCATGCATACTACACTGGGGGCGATCGTTGTGGCCGTCTCCTAGCAAACAAGCTTCGGGTGAAGCATCAACGTATGCGGGTTGCGGAACTCTCCACTCCGACCGGAGTAGGTGTTAGGGAGGACCCTCTGATTGCGGAGGGATTCCGCCGATTCTACGCCGACCTATACGCAGGTGAACCCCCATCCGTGCTCGCGGACACTGACTATCTAGATTCCATTGACCTCCCCGCTCTCACCTCAGAGCAGGCGGAGTATCTGGAGCGAGATATTCGCCCGGAGGAGGTGATTGCGGCTATTTCCCGGCTTAAACAGGGGAAAGCCCCGGGTCCCGACGGTTACTCCCCGCTTTTCTACAAGACGTTCTGTCTGGAACTGGTCCCTCTGTTGACAAAGCTCTTTAACACCTTCGCGGAACCAGGCGCTATCCCTCCGGACCTTCTCAGGGCGACGGTGTCGGTTATTCCCAAACCCGGGAAGGATCGGACGGAATGCGGCTCTTACAGGCCGATCTCATTGCTGAACGTGGATCTTAAGCTTTATACGGGGATCCTGGCGACTCGCCTGGCGCAATATCTACCGGGACTGGTGGACCCGGACCAAGCGGGGTTTATCCCCGGTCGACAGACGGTGGATAACACTAAGAGGGTGGTGCATGTCCTGGAGAAGGCCTCCCGCGTCCCAGGGGAACGTATGCTTCTGTCGGTGGACGCAGAAAAGGCTTTCGACCGCGTCCGCTGGTCTAACCTTGAAGGGGTGTTGCGCAAAGTGGGGATTGGGGAGAAATTCCGCACGTTTGTCTTTAACTGTTATAAACACCCGACCGCGGTGGTGCGGGTCAACGGTTGTAGCTCCGACCGCTTTGAGATTGAACGAGGGACCAGGCAGGGGTGCCCACTGTCCCCACTTCTTTTTGCCCTGTATATGGAGCCGTTCGCCCAGCGGGTCCGGCAGAACCCGAGAGTGACTGGCATCCGGATGGGTGGCTATGTTCACACCATCAGCCTGTACGCGGATGACGTGATCCTTCTGCTTGAGAACCCGAGAGAGGCACTCCCAGCCTGCGTCGCCGAGTTGGATGCTTTCGCCAGAGTAGCGGGTTTTAAAATGAACATGGGGAAGTCGTCGGCCCTGGACCTCTCCCTTTCCACGGCGACGCGACTCGACTTGCAGGGGCGCTTCCCCATGAGCTGGTCCAAAGACCTCATCCCATATTTAGGTGTCTTGCTGGCGCCTTCCCTGCCCGCTATGGTGGCGGCGAACTACACGGCGTTGAGCAGTAAGATAAAGGAGGAGTTGTCCCGCTGGAGCAAAGGCACGCTGTCGCTGCTGGGCCGGGTGGCTGCCGTCAAGATGACTCTTCTACCACAGGTCTTGTACTTGTTTCGGGCGCTACCGCTTCAGCCACCAAAGGGTTGGCTTCGTCAGGCACAGGCGGATGTAGCCCGCTTTGTCTGGCAGGGTCGCAAACCCAGGCTGAAGAGGACCTTGTCTACTCTGGCTCCGGAGTCTGGCGGCCTTGGTATCCCCGATCTCCAGAAGTACTTTCAGGCGGCGCAATTGCGGTACCTGGTGGAATGGAGCAAGTGGGAATCTGACCGGCACTGGCTTTTTCAAGATCAGGCTGTGGCCGGTAGGACTCTGCAGGAGATACCCTTCATGCGTAGGGCGCACAGGCCCCCCAACCTCTACGCGTCCTTGGTCACTCGGGTCCCGCTTCGTGTGTGGGACGCGGTGGCCATCCCACGGGAGCTTACCACCTTCCCGTCGCCGCTTACGCCGTTGATAGGGAATCCTGACTTCCAACCTGGGATGGAGCCTGGCGCGTTCGCACACTGGCAGGCGACCAAGTGCTGCGCTTTGTTCCACATGTACGGCCCGGACGGGATCGTGTCGTTTCAGGACCTCAGACGGGATTATTGCCTACCTGAGACTGAACGTATGCGATATTTCCAGGTTCGTCACTGGGCATTGCAGACGCAGGTGAGGGAACTTGCAGACCGGAAACTTACGCCTTATGAGATGTGGTTGGCGACTCGCTCCTCGGATGTCAAGCTCGTCTCCGACCTTTATAAGCTTCTGCAACCCCCTGCCTTCCACATCCATAACCCGGGAAGGGATCGCTGGGAACGCGAACTGGGAAGAGCACTGAGCCACAGGGAATGGGACGACATATCTTATCGCGCGCGTCATTCCGCATACCACACCGGGCTCACTGAGACTTTCACTAAAATAACTACATATTGGTATTACACGCCTCAGAGATTGCACGACATGAATCATGGTCTCCCCGACACCTGTTGGCGTGAATGCGGCCAGACCGGGACCCTCACACATATCTTATGGGACTGTCCGTTATTAGGCCCATACTGGAAAAACATCCTAGATGAGATCGACCAATGTTTCGACATCGAACTACCTCGCCTGCCGGCCTATGTCCTATTAGGGCTGCCCAACAGGTTGATGTATCCCCTGAGGTCCAGGAAAGGCAGACAGATCGCAATTGCTCTAGGCTCAGCGATCCAAAACATACTCATATTCTGGCGCACCACCACCATTCCCGAAATTTCAGGTTGGCTGCATAGGCTATGGCATGTTCTGGGTATGGAGAAGCTGTCCCTCACGGTGGCGGGGGAGGTAGATAAATTTGAGGAGCTGTGGCACCCCTTTCTCGCTCTGTTACAATCGGAGTTCAAGGAGATTAGTTGCCCCAGGTACCTCAGGCTCCTGCGCTTGACTTCCCGGCCTGGTCCGCAATCTTAATCACCCTAATGGTTGCCTGCATGATGGGAGGCGGGTCTATTGCACTGTTGATGAGGGCATGTGACGTTGAACTGGCACATCACCACCCGGGGGGGGTGGGAGGGGGAGGGGTCTCCAAGGGAGGCGGGGGGTTGTTTTGTTAAGGGGGGGGGGAAGTTTTTGCGTGTCAATCGTCACCGCTTGAGTGCCTAGCTTGTGACCCCGCCGCTTGTTATGTATGTACGGTTTGCATTTTTGATGGCGCTCGTGCTGTGGGGTCCCTGAATGGCATCTTTGTGACGCTGAGTTTCTTTTGTTTGTCTTGTTTTATATTTCTGCAATAAAATGCTTTAAACCTAAATTAGTCACTTAGACAGTCAATCACAGTGCTACTAAATCCTCCATCTGTCGTAATTTGACAGCAATTAGATTAGCATTTAGCTCAGCTACACGAATTTTCACCGTTAACTTGACCATGTTTTGCGAAGGCCATTTTGTATTCCCTGACTTCCATTTTCAATGAACATGCTGCCGCGTGGTTAGCATGCCCTTTTGTCCTTTTTCTGTACCAATGACCATCTAACCTGTCCAGCAACTGGCTATTTTTAGCACTGGTCAAGCTCACGCATGCGTACTCGAACATTTAGATTAGTGATGGTCATCTCTCAGGAATGTTCTCCCAAACTGACCAGTGGTACTAGACTCCTCCCACACGTTGGCTCTGTTCCAAAAATGCCCTTATATGTACCTAAACTGTTCAAAAATATACCGCCTACTCTTTTTATTGCTGTAAAACTGTATAAAAGAGGTCACACACCGATGTCCGGTGTGATACTTCTTGAATTACCGAAGGGTGCTGTAGGATTGTACCACCACCCCATGGGGTCCTAATAAACTTGTCCTTTTTGCATTTCCAGTTTCCGTGCCAACTTCTATTCTATGGTGTTCGTGAGTGTTTCTTTGCAGAGTATGTAGATCTGTTGAAACCCAATACCACAAATTGGCGACCACGAAGGGACTCATCGGCGACTCGGATGCCCGAAGGAGTGGTCGCGACGAAGGATTGGAAACTCGCCATGGACGCGTACGCTGCCACTGAGTGACCCGAGTCTTGGCACCCACGGTGTTTTTCCTTTCCTTCCGATTTGACCTTCCAGGTATCGCCGGTCCTCGACTGAGATCCTGATCGGTTGGGTTGTCGTGCAGTTCCTGTTTGGCTGATTCGATTAAAGAACTTGGCTATTGGAACCTGGACGTTTGAGAATATTTGGTAAGCTTGTGATTGGTAAGGTAGTCTACTGACACTTACTGTGGCTTTTGGATTTGTTTGAGTTAGCTAACATTTGGACCTATGATTTGAGTTGTATGTGGAGTGCACCTCACATAGGCAGGTATGTAGAGATATTTCTCTGATTTTGTATTTGTTTGAACGGCACACCATGTGTAAAACATATTAAGTGCCATTTTATGTAATATCGCGTTTTCGTGATATTTTGACATGCCTGTTTTAAGCACACTCCGAGGAATGTGCGGTCTTGGAAACTGTACCAGTTATCGATTAAATGAATCTCAGCCGGCTCCCCCAGAGGGGACACCTAATCGTGAAATGTACATAAAATTTGGCCTTCCTCCTATTATGTATAGTACATTGTGGCACAAATACACGAAAACTGATCACGAATTACAATGGCCACTACATGGGTCGTTTGATTTGCGAAAGGTTCAATATGTGGAGCAGTGTTTGTTTCAGCGCAGGTCTAGACAGGACATGTTTGATTGTGTGCGTATGTGGGAGAAAGCGGTGCGTGAACGAATGAAGCGTGAACACGCCTTGGCGGACAAGGAGCAGCGGAAGGCTGCTCGTGACAAAGCTTTACAGCTGCAGGAGAAAGAATTACAGGAACAAAAAGAGAGGGAGGCTCGAGAACGTAATTTACAGGTTAATGATCAGTTTCCTATTCGACGTCCTCTTTATCCTGTCCTTATTAATGAATCGGATGATTTTTCATTGTTAGATCGTTGTCCGCCTCCATATGTTCCACCCACGGCTCCGGATGAGGACTCAGGCGAGGATGACCAGAGGGATACTCATACTAGGCTTAGCGTTGATCGAGCTGCAGAATTACGCGGGTTGGGTCGTAAACTCAATCTTAATGCTCTTACTATTTCAGAGATTGATGCACTTATGGGTAATTGGTCTGAAAGAGAGCGATTGTATTTTCTGGATTATTTTGGAGATGAAGTTTTTGGGCGGTTTAGAAAATACTCGTCTGAGTTGGAACCTAAGGATATATCAGTTGGTCGTGATAATTTACGTAAAGGTGTTTTTGTTCTTGCAGATGCGGATGGGTTTTTCCAGCGTTTGATTCAGTTACGGGATGAGACGTTAAAGCTGCGAGAGGCGAAAAAGGCATCGGGTTCGACTACGTCTGGATCAACAGATGTGTCTAAAGAGTAACCCATCTTTGGAACAGATAAGAGTGCTGCAGTTCATATTATGCCTATGCGAGAAGCTGCGCCTTTGTATGTTCCTCCTAAAGGGCAAGGTACAGATGATAATAAATTGTCTGCGGATGCAAAGGGTTATTTTTTAAATAATTGGGTTTATACGCCTTGGAATAGAACAGATGTTACGGCACTTAAGACTGCTTTGCCTGACCCCCCGTAAAAACCCAGCAGCTTTCTATGAAGGAGTGGAAGGTGCTATTTCTTCATGTGTTATGACATTAGTTGATATTGATCTTTTCTTTGGGTTAATATTGCCTCCTGATATGTGGAGAGCGATTCGTAAGTTTGATGATCGAACAGATTGGAAAGAATTAGCTCGAGCTGATTTGGATAGAGAACCCGCATGTAAGCCATGCCAATTGATTTTAGATCTTCCGGTGGCTATTTTGAATAAATTAAAAACGCTTGTTCCCCCTAAGAAAATAGATTGGACGATGTTGGCCTCTTGCAAACAGAAGCCGGATGAATCGGTTTCTGACTTCTTTTCACGCTTCGAGGAAGCGTTTCACGATTATAGCGGTCAATTATTAACAGAGGACACGGGCAGGCATTTGTTCGTTGATAAGTATGTGGCTAATCTCCTACCGGAGATTGCAAAACGTTTGAAGACTAGTGAGAGTTCGTGGACCACGGTAACCCCTGCTTCTTTATTGACTATGGCTCAGTATTATGAACGACAGGAATTGGAGGCTAAGGAAAGTAGTGATAAGAAAGCAAAGGATTTGAAGACGAAAGTGATGTTGGCTCAGGTTTACGCCACACAGCCGAGAGGGAATGATAGGGGTAGACGTGGATCGTATGGTACGTTTTCTACTCGTTCCGGTATTTTTGAGGATCAGTGGGCATACTGTAAACAGTTTGGACATTGGGCTTAGGCTGTCCGGTGCTTCAAGAGCAGCGTAATCAGCGTGGTCGAGGAAGTGGAAGGTCTCGGAATAGTTATTCAGGGCCGAGGGGTGGAGCGAATGATCGTGGTAGGTTTGAAGCGAGAGGTCGTGGTCAGGCTGATCATAATACTTTTGATCGACGGAATCAGTATCAGATAGCTGAGGGTGAGTCTATTGAGTCTCAGGATAATACATATGCATAGGATTGCGTAGGATGGAGTGTGGAATCGGTTGAAGTACCAGTAGATCAAAGGGGTCCCTATATATTAGCAAATGTTTTGGGTTCTACTGATCAGTTTCTGGCCGATACAGGAGCTACTCGTAGCGCTCTGTCCAAACACTTGGTTCCAAGGGCTCCCCTGTCTGGCGAAACGATTACATCAATAGGGTTCGATGGAACACCTTCCCTTAGCCCACTGTCCCAACCCCTTACATTTCATATTGATAAATTTGTTGCCCCATGCCCGTTTTTGTTGTCTCCGAACACACCAGATAATATTGTGGGACTTGATATGCTTAAACATTTTCGAGCAACTATATGCTGAGCCCCTGAAGGGGTGCGGGTTATTTTGAATGAAAACTACCCAGAGGTTGAGAGATCGTGTCTCATGCAAGAAACTGATGCGTTAGCTTCTCTTCCAAATAATTTGTGGGCTACTTCCGATACTGATGTGGGACAGATGATCATCCCTCCAGTACGTATTACTGTAAAGGAGGGAGTGTCTTTGCCTCGTGTCCCACAATACAAGATTTCCAGGGAAGGTGAAGTTGCCTTGACACATATCGTAAATGACTTGATTAAGGTAGGGGTAGTGGAGGAAGTCCCTTATAATGTTTGTAACAGCCCAATTCTTCCGATTTTAAAGAAAGACACAGACACAAGAATCTATGGGTTTATTATTGATTTGAGGGAAATTAATAAGATAGTAGTGCCCCAGTATCTGGTGGTGTCTGACATTACTACCCTACTTACTTTGATTCCACCCACAGCCACTACCTTCACTGTAATCGATTTGAAAAATGCTTTCTTTTCGATTCCCATTCATCCTGATAGCCGATATTTGTTTGGCTTCACATTAAATAACAAATCGTATAGATTTTGTCGGGTTCCTCAAGGTTACACAGAAAGCCCTAGCATTTATAGCCAGGCTTTAAAAAGACAGCTTGATTCTTTCGATTTACAGTCTGGGGTGGCTCTTATTCAATATGTGGATGACATCTTATTAGCAGCAGACACGCAGGAACAATGTGAGGAGAGTACTTTTTCCCTGCTTTCTTTTCTTGCCAAGAATAATCACAAGGTTTCAAGGAAGAAATTGCAATACTGTAGACCAAAGGTGACCTACCTCGGTCATATTTTGTCTAAGGAGGGACGTGCATTGACATCAGATCGAATTCAAGCAATTTTAGATACGCCAGCCCCTTGCACTCAGAAAGATGTTCGTGCCTTTATAGGGTTGACGTCCTTTTGTAGACAATGGATACTAGGATTTTCACACATTATAAAACCATTGTTAGCATTATTGTCCAAAACTACACCGATTCCCATTGAATGGACGGATGAATGTCAGAATGCTTTTGAACAATTGAGGCAAGCTCTTTGTTCCGCACCAGTGTTAGGTACACCAGATTATACAAAGATCTTTACATTATATGTCCATGAGAATGAAGGGTGTGCATTGTCAGTCTTAGTGTAGACACATGGAGATAAACAGAGACCTTGTGCATATTTCTCAGCATTACTCGATCCTGTAGCACGAGGATTACCTGGGTGTTTTCGAGCAGTCGCAGCAACAGCAGTGGCTATACGACAGAGTGAGGGAATAGTTTTGTCACAAAAATTGTTGGTGTTAGTTTCCCATGCGGTAGATGTTTTATTGAACCAAACAAAAACACAGCATCTAACTAGTGCTCGTTTAACAGGATATGAGCTAACGCTGTTGGCGCCACATATTACACTGAAGAGGTGTGCCACTTTGAACCCTGCTACTTTATTGCCATATCCTGTTGCTGAGACCCAGAAGGAAGAACATCATGATTGTGTTTTTCTGACCGAAGAACAAACAAAGGGTCGTATCGACTTACAGGATACGCCTCTTCCAGATGTAGATGGAGAACTGTGGGTTGATGGATCGTGTTTAAAGTTGCCAGATGGTACGACTTCTGCAGCTTATGCGATCACGACACTTAAGACAGTGGTAGAAACAGCACGAATACCGCAAAAATCGGCCCAAGCAGCTGAATTGATAATACTTAACGAAAGCATGTGAGTGAAGTGCTGGATTATGTGTGAATATCTACACTGATAGTCGTTATGCTTTTGGAGTAGTGCACGATTTTGGCCTACTCTGGAAGGAACGAGGGTTCCTGACCTCGCATGGAATCAACATCATGCATGGAGAGTTGGTACATGATCTTCTAAATGCACTATTATGTCCAAAGAAAGTGGCGATAGTCAAATATAGTGCACATAAGAAGGTGACAGACAAAGTAGGACAAGGAAACGCTTTTGCAGATCGCATAGCGAGAGAGACTGCAATGTTGCGAAATGTCTCTCCTATGTATGTGGTAAAATTACAGGCTGAGCGATGGCATGATGCCAGAGAGGAAATATTAGACATCCAAAAATCAGCATCTGAAGCAGAACTTGTAACCTGGGCAACAGAGGGAGTGTTGGATGATGAGGGTTGTTGGCGTAGTAAAAATATGGAGAGATGGAAATTGCCTGCCGCTTATTTGCAAGCAATGGTTCAAATGACACATGGGCTGGCACATGTTGGAGCTCTTGCAATTACTAAATTGCTTACACGAGTTTGGGAACATCCTGAGATTGCTAGCACGGCTAAAAGAGTAGTGCAGACCTGTCTGATATGCTTACAGTACAATCCTGCTAAAGGGACTTATACTCCCAAAGGAGGGATGGTTCCACCTACTGCACCATTCGAAGTACTGCAAATGGATTACATCCCGCTTGAGCGTTGTAACAATCTTAAGTATGTCCTAGTGGTGGTGTGTGCCTTCAGTAAATGGATCGAGGCCTACCCCACGAAGGATAATACAGCATTGACAACAGCCAAGGTGTTACTTAAAGAGTACTTCCCACGCTTTGGTGTTTGTAAATTTTTGTGGAATGATAATGGTCCTCATTTTGTTGGGAAGATAGTGGAGTATGTCCTGAAAGGATTGGGGATTAAGCAGAAATTTCATGCTGTATTCCACCCGCAGTCAGCAGGTTTGGTAGAAAGATACAATGCAACTCTGAAGCTGAAGCTAGCAAAGAACGTGGCATCCACATCTTTGAAATGGCCGGACGCCTTGCCATTGGCATTATTATCTATCAGATCAGTGCCACATTCCCGATCTGGCCTCACACCTTATGAAGTGGTGTTTGGAAGGCCTATGAATATCTGGGGAGTCCCTAAGCCTCGTTTAATACATGATGTGCCTTGTATAATGATGTACGATTATTTGGCACGATTAACAAATGATTTACTTTCTATTCATCAACAGGTTCGAGAAGCGCTCCCAGATAAGTCTATTGGAGAGGCTCATGATCTTCGTCCTGGAGATCATATAATGGTCCGATCGTTCGAGAGAACCAGCAGTTTGGAGCCGAGATGGCGTGGCCCTGAACAAGTGTTGCTGGCAACTCGGATGGCTGTGCGAGTCACGAACAAGAAACGGTGGATGCATTCCACTCACTGTCGTCGTGTCTCTCCAGACCTGGTGAATCCTACTGTGCTGTCTGATTATCGAGACATCTTGGATGCAGAAAAGAGCCCAGCTACTACGACTACCGAATCGGAGGGGAGCCTTCCCGGACCACACTGTTTCTGGTGGAGCGAAATATAACCTACGGCTAAGAAAATAGTGGTTTTGTGCGAGACTGGTTGAGTTACCGTTCTGAGGTTTGTGAAAACGGAAACCGAGAATATCAAGGGGGGGGGGGGGATCAGTTCTGTCCAGTGTAGCAACACCCGTCTTGAATCTCGGAGAAGAAACCAGCGGCAGCCTCGGTTCTCAGCACTCAATTTTTATTTTTAGCTTTGTTTGAACTATGGCACCTACTACGACGAGAAACAAAAGAATTCTTGGTGCTGTGCTTTTTGTTACAACTATGGTGGTAATAGCAGTAACAGCTTGGATCATAGAACGATTGCTTCCGGCAAGAGAATATTTACTGCCTACCACTCCAATCCCATCTGAACATTTCCATTTTACTCTGCCTTATCATGAAGAGAGACATAGACAGACTTACTTAAATAACAGCTTCATTCAAATTCTACATCATACCCATAATATGACGAACACTTCGAACTGTTGGGTATGTGGAATGTTGCCTGGACATCAAAAGAAAGGAGGAACTCCACTTATTCCTCTTCCGTTCTCTCATAATGGTTCTTGTAATGCTTGGTACACTCTCCTCTTTACATTAAGATGGCCAACAAAAGGTGGACTACTTTTCCGATTAAATAAAGTCTGTTAAAATGACAGAGATGGCTACCCACAGGCAGAAGGAACTAAATTTGAATGGGAAGAATATCGACCGGACAATGTATCTACACCTCGTATTTTCACTAATCAAAGAATTGCAAACATGTCTAGTTTATATGTAATTACAGTTATTGACACTAAAGCTGACTTATGCATACGTAATAAAGGTACTATACCGGTAGGGAAAAGTGAATGTAATACTACTCTCACATTTGACACACCAAACGGTATTGCCTTTGTAGCCTCGCGAAATACTTACTTTATTTGTGGAAACAAGGGATACCACCGTCTTCCCATTGGGTGGTTAGGAACTTGTTATATTTCTTTTGTGCTACCCCCTGTATTTATTGCCCCGCCCATGTATCATAATGATTTTGTATTATATCATGATTTTATATTGAATAGAGTTAAGAGAACATTAGAAATTGAGAATATTGATCCAACTGACACCTCCTTACAGCAATACGTAGATTCCAACTTAGGCTTGTTTTCTTTTGTTGGTGCTGCCCTAAATAGCAGGAAAATAAGACGGCTAACATGTGTTATGGAAGCTGTTGCTAATGAAACTGCTTCCGCCTTAGGGAACTTGACTGAGGAACTCCAAATTACTAGAATTGTAACACTTCAGAACCGAATGGTTCTAGATGTAGTATTAGCTGATCGTGGGGGTGCATGCCGCATCATCGGCAGTAGTTGTTGTGTATACGTGCCAGATAATTCACCTTCTGTGTATGATGCCATTTCTAAATTGCACAAAATAGCTGCTGAAATTCACCCTGAAAATGGTACATGGACATTCTCAAATTGGTTCTGGACTTTGCTTAGTACTTGGGGGTGGAAACTATTAACGATCCTATGTATGTTCATTGGAATACTTTTCTTCTTTTGTTTATGTATTCAATGTGGCCCTACCTTATGTTCTGTATGTATTACTGCCTGCATTCCATCCAAACGAGCTATTGCCAAAAATGAGAAAATGATTAACAAAGAAATAGCAAATTTAATGTTGATTAATACTGATGATGAATATCCTGAGTACTTCCATTATGAGGTAGCTTCAGCTAAATGCTAAAAGGGCCGTCTGTCGTAATTTGACAGCAATTAGATTAGCATTTAGCTCAGCTACACAAATTTTCACCGTTAACTTGACCATGTTTTGCGGAGGCCATTTTGTATTCCCTGACTTCCATTTTCAATGAACATGCTGCCGCGTGGTCAGCATGCCCTTTTGTCCTTTTTCTGTACCAATGACCATCTAACTTGCCCAGCAACTGGCTATTTTTAGCACTGATCAAGCTCACGCATGCGTACTCGAACATTTAGATTAGTGATGGTCATCTCTCAGGAATGTTCTCCCAAACTGACCAGTGGTACTAGACTCCTCCCACACGTTGGCTCTGTTCCAAAAATGCCCTTATATGTACCTAAACTGTTCAAAAATATACCGCCTACTCTTTTTATTGCTGTAAAACTGTATAAAAGAGGTCACGCACCGATGTCCGGTGTGATACTTCTTGCATTACCGAAGGGTGCTGTAGGATTGTACCACCACCCCATGGGGTCCTAATAAACTTGTCCTTTTTGCATTTCCAGTTTCCGTGCCAACTTCTATTCTATGGTGTTCGTGAGTGTTTCTTTGCAGAGTATGTAGATCTGTTGAAACCCAATACCACACATCCAGACACTTATACATCCACTCAGTCTTCAATGCAGATTGCTATATATATAATACTTATTTAAATATTGAACCAAACCAGATTCACTGGATGATGTCATCAGTGATGTCACTGACCATGTCATGAATGATGTAATATGTGACATCATCAGAAGTGGATTGCGGGTGCGAGAGTTATAGTGAGTACAACTAACTATAACGGAGAAATTTCAATGGTTTCGTATGTGTGAAATGTCCAGCTAACTATAACACCCCTGTTTTTTCAGTGAAAATATATATATTTATATAAATATACACACATATATATGTATGCTTCGGAAGTGTTTTACACTAGTGGACACGAACGTACACATATAAATGAATATTTCTATATGCTCCGGGATCCTGCACATGGGTGGGGATTATTCTGTGCTTATGACTATTGATGAGTATCCCCTGGAAGAGAAGTAAATTATCCTTCTCTGGCAGGGGTTACTCATCAATAGTCATAAGCACTGATTAAGTAGCAAGCTCATCCCTGAACCCTGCGGACGAATACCTGTATAGCAAATATTGAACAATACATTTATCGAAATAAATTGCTCAAGGATGCTTGCCCAAACTGAACATCCGCTTGAGTATTTGATTCTAAACAGTAATGGCGGGCAAAGGTGTGGACCGAGAGACACATTGCTGCTTTACATATCTCTTCAACAGGAAAAATTTTAAGCATAGCCATAGTAGCGGCTTTACCTCTTGGAGAGTGAGTCCTTGGCTTGCAAGGAAGCTGTTTGTGAACTAGCTGGTAGGCTAATGTGATGCAAGATACTATCCATCTAGCAATGGTTCTTTTAGAAGAGGTCAAACCAGTGTGAAGTGGAACATAATTAACAAATAGACGGTCTGACTTTCTTATGTCCTTCGTTCTATCTAGAAAGAATTTTAACACTCTTTTTAGATCAAGTGAATGCAACGCCCTCTCAGGAGGCATGGTAGGATTTGAGAAGAATGTGGGTAGAGTGATAGATTGATTAATATGAAAATCTGAGATTACTTTAGGTAGGAAACTCGAGTGGATTCTCATAACCACTCGATTAGCATGGAAAACAAGATCTGGCTCTGCAGAACATAAGGCCTGAATCTCGCTTGCCCTGCGAGCAGAGGTAATTGCCACTAGAAATGCAGCCTTCCAAGTGAGGTGCTGTACAGAAGCTTTGTGGATGGGTTCAAAGGGGGGACCCAATAATTTAGAAAGGACCACATTAAGTTCCCAGGCAGGAGAAGGTAACCAAATTGGTGGGTAGAACCAGTCTTTAGGAACTGGCATTTGAAAGAAAGAAGCCTGAGTAGGAGACTTTCTATAGGCTGTAATTGCTGCCAGATGTACTATGATTGAGGAACACTTTAAGCCTGCTTTCGCTATGTATAGGAGATATGGCAAAATAACCTGTTCTTGAACCATGATGGTGTCATGACCATTAGCTGTACACCATAGATTAAAAACGCTTCCATTTGAAAGCATATGACTTTCTCATCAAAGGCCTTCTTTTAATATCTGCATACAGTCCTGCAAGAGACCTAGGTGACCGTATTGTAAGAACTCAGGAGCCATGCTGTCAATCTCAGTGACAGGAGGTGAGGGTAGAAAACCTTCCCCCCTGACTTTGTTAGCAGAACCGGAAGGCATGGCAAACTCCTCTGCGGTGTCTTGCAGAGGTTTAACAGGTCCGTGTCCCACCACTGGCGAGGCCACTTTGGTGCAATCAGGATCATCTCTGTCCTGGATTTGTAGAGCTTGCTGATCACCAGTGGTATGAGAGGGACTGGTGGAATGGCGTAGAGTAATTTCTCTGACCAGTTTATCAACAGAGCATTCCCACTGGAACCTGGTTGACGGTACCTGGATGCGAATGCGCTGCATTTTATGTTTGCCACGTCTACGAATAAGTTGATGTCTGGAGAACCCCACCTCTGAAAGATTTATTGAGCTATTTCGTCTTTTAGCACCCAGTCGTGTGCTTCGGCAAAGTTTCGGCTTAGATTGTCCGCCTGTGCATTGAGGGCACCTGGAAGGTGAACTGCAGATATGGACATGTTCCTCGCTAGCAGCCATTTCCAAATTGCTTGAGCCTCCAGAGACAGGAGTCTGGATCTGGTCCCTCCCTGTTTGTTCAGCTAATACATTGTTGTGGTGTTGTACGTCTGAGCAAACAGGGAGTGTGAAGAACGCTTTGAGAGCCAGATGCACAACTCTGAGGTCTAGCATGCAGATGTGGTACGTCTTCTCCTTTTCCGACAACATCCCCTGTACCTGAAGAGATCCCATGTGAGCGCCCCAGCCCTGAAGAGATGCATCTGTGACTATACTCTGTTTGGGAATGTCCTGTTGGAAAGGAACAACTTTCAAAAGATGAGACCGTTGCATTCACCATTTTATTGAGATTTGAACTGCGTGAGGAAGAGTTATGGTGTTCTCCCAGCAGTTGGACACTTGAGACCATTGGTCCTGTAGAGCTTGTTGTAAGGGTCTCATCTGTAACCTGGCATTCAGAATAATGAATATGCATGATGCCATCGAGCCCAGCAGAGAGGACACCGGCCTGGCCGTTGGATGAGGTGTCCTCAGAAGTGTGCAACCTCTGTAGAGTATTGATAATAGTCTCTCTTCCGAAGGAAACGCTATTGCGTTTGCAGTGTCTAGCGTAGTGCCCAAGTAGTGAATCCTCTGAGTAGGCTTAAGGATAGATTTTTTAAAGTTTACACAGTCCCAATCGGTTTAAAATTTGGATGCAGTAATTCAGGTGATCCTGCAAAAGACTGGGAGAAGCACTCTTGAGTAACCAGTCGTCTAGGTAAGGATAGACAAAGATTTTTTGTTTTCTCAGGAAGGCAGCCACCACCGCCATGCATTTTGAAAAGGTGCGAGGAGCAGACTTAAGTCCGAAAGGCAGGACTTTGAATTGGAAATGGTCTGATTCTATCCTGAATCGATGATACTTCTGGTTGCTTCTGAGAAATTGGGATGTGAAAATACGCATTCTGAAGGTCTATGGAGCATATCCAGTCCCCTCGATGGATGTGTGGAATTAATTGGTTAAAGGCCAACATCCTGACATTTTCTCTGAGATCTAGTATGGGCCTGAACTCCTTGTTTGGACCATTCTTTGGGGCCAAAAAGTAGCGGCAATAGATTCCCTGTCAATGTTGGTGCCAGGGAACCTTTTCGATGGCATGTTTTTGTAGCAGGATGGGGACCTCCACTTGCAGCAGATCTATCCGACTGACTGGGATTTTCTAAGGAGGTACAGATGGTGGCGGAGACTTGAATCTGATTGAGTACCCATTTCGCACAATATTGAGCACCCAGTTGTCCTGCGTTATTTTTATCCACTCTTCCAAATAAAAGCATTTACTTCCTCCCACCGGAGTGGGTAACAGAGTTGGGGATAGCAAGAAGTCACTGTTTAGGCCGGTGTTTGTTTTGTTGCAGGGGGGTTTGCCTAGAGCCCCCTCTTCCTCTACCAGGTCGTCGCTGGTGGAAAAACTATCTTGCATGGTGTTGTTGCTTGGACCCGTGAGGGGCTTGAACCCTCTGCTGGTACTGACGACGATCGTAGGGTCAGTAGCGACACAGAAATCCTTTCTTTTTTCCAGACCAACCGCCTTCAAGGTGTCCGGTTTGGATTTAATCCTAGACATATCATCGTCCACATGAGAGCCAAAGAGAGATGAGGCATTGAATGGGGGGTTGAGAATCCTGTGTTGGGCTTCTGGTTTCAAGCTCGTGAGTCTCAGCCATGAGGATCTCCTAGCACAGATGCCATGGGAATACTCATGGGCATCAAGGTCTGAGGCATCAGCTGCCGCACCGATGACCTGATTCATCACGAGCCCTCCTTCGTGCAGAATCGCCTCAAAATCTTGCCATTCTCCCTGTGGCAATTTCTCTGTAAAACGTGAAAGAGAGTCCCACAGTGAACGGTCATACTGACCTAGTAGAGCAGAGGCACTGTCCACTTCATGTAGGAGGCCGAGGTGTTGCACCTTCTCTTCCCAATGGAGTCCATTGCTTTGCTGTCTTTGTCGTGGGAAACAGCAGATGAGGCGGCCCCCATTTGACCCTTCCTGGCTGCGGAGTCAATTACAGAGTCTGGTGATGGGTCAGACCTCAGAAAAAGAGGGTCCTGTTCTGAGGCTCTGTACTTCTTTACTATCCTCGAAGGCGCCACTCCCACTGAAGCTGGCGTCAGGAAGGTATGTAGAGCCGGTTCTAGAAACCCAGGCACCAAAGGAAGAAGAGGTCTAGTGATGCAGAGTTTCAAAAATCACAGATGTCGAGGGGGCAGCTGTAAGCATTTTGATGTTGAGCTTCAAAGCCCCTCTACACAGTACCTCATTGAATGTGAGAATATCATCCACTGGCAATACTGTAGTTGGTGGGGTGGATGATAAAGTTGGAGAGTAATCAGCCGTCAATGAATTGGATTCAGAAGACCATGAAGGAGACCTGTGTCTTCGCTCTCTAGGCGACCGATGTCTAAATTTTGATCTAGAGCGACGAAGGGGAGATCTTGATCTGTGTCTCCATGAGGTTGTAGCCTTTTGAGGAGTGGAATGTCACACTTGTCTTTCAGGAGAATGAGAAGGCAAGTATATCTGAGAATATTTTGATCCAGGGGTAACTTTTGGCATCCTCCAGTTGTTTATACTCTCTAACCATCTCGGCTAGAGGTTAGTACGAGGCGTACGGTGCTCTGGAGCCAGAAAGCCCTCCGGCGTGACCTGAACAATGCTTAGTTCCGGGGGAGGATGACGCACTCCTCAACGTCAAGCCTTTAGCGGTCAGATCTTGGATCTCCCTCGACGGATCCCTGGACTTCGCTGCTGGGGAACGATCTGCTCTCAGTCTCTTTTTGCCAGTGGAGACCTATATGTGGAAGCAACTCTCGCCGTCGACCTCCCCGATGTCAACCTCCTCGACGGCAACCCCTTTGCTGGAGACATCCTCGACGTCGATGATGACCTTCTTCTCGTCGTCGAAGGTGACTTCCTCACCAGCAATGTCCTTGAAGTCGATCTCCTCGATGGCGATGCTCGCCCTGCTGTCAGCAACGAAGCAGCTGATCGTCCATGAGCCATGCTTACCGATGCCGAAGTCTTCTACGCCAGGCTTGGCATCGATGTTCTAGGTACCTTCGACATCGGTGGTGTTCTCAAAGTCAGAGCTGAGGTTCTTAACGGTGACCTCACCTGTCGGCGATGTGTCTTCGACGCCGAGCGTCTGCCTTCCACCTTCGTAGGCGAGCCGGTCCGCCTGAGAGAGGGTGTCGACGTCGGTCGGTAAGATGTCTTAGCTGTACCTGGAGTCCGCTTCGACGGCGATACAGTCTTTGACATTGATCTCGAGAACAGAGATTTCGACGGGGAAGAAGAGCTCAAGGGTATTTTCGATGCCAACCGTTCCCTCGACGGTGATTTGACCAATGTCATCCTTTTTTATCACTTTTTCTTGTGCTTTGATCTTCTTTGAGAGAAGGGCTCTTTAGAGGGATGTTCTTCTCTTCCACTTACTGATTCCTTTTTCTCTCTCCGGCATGGTATGAAGCTTTATATTCTCCCTTTCACAAAGGGTTATTCTCGAAAACTGCTGGCAGTAGTAGCACTTATCAGGCCTGTGTGTAGATGATAAGCACACAATGCAGACCAAGTTCGGATCTGACTTAGCCATTTTCTTCCTACAGGAAGGGCACATATTAAATAAGGCACATATTAAATAAGCCCGATCACCACAACCAAACTCCTAAATTACGACCTAACCAAGGGGCCCAATGCTTCACGTTCTACAGCATCAACTGTAGGTCGCTACCGCAGCACAAATTTGATATTTTTCATCTCCTATTTGACAACAAACCCAGTGCTCTATTTTTAACGGAAACTTGGCTGCACGAAAGTGCGGGTCCTGATATAGCCACGGCTCTCCCACCTAACTATGCCATAGTTAGGAAAGATCGCAAAGGTCAAGTGGGCGGGGGAATTGCTATTATCTTCAATAGAGACTTTACATGCACGTTTGAACCCGTTAATATCCCAGACTGTGAAGCGGCGTCCTTCAAATTGACCCTGACCCCCAACTTTACAGTCTCAGGCATCCTAATATACAGACCTCCTGGGAATGCCAATTCATGGGCAGCAAACCTGGCAAACTACATCACTCCTTTCCATCTCTCCTCTAAAAACTTTTCCCTTTTGGGAGATCTAAATCTACATTTTGACGACCCTGCTAATGTGACTTGCAACAATTTAATGGATGATCTAGTAGCATTGAATCTAACACTACTCAACTCTGGGCCTACTCACAGGGCAGGACACTTGTTGGACCCTATCTTTTCCAATATCCCGGAACTGAAATGGCTAAATACGTCCCCTACTGGCTGGTCAGACCATCACCTTGTTCAATTCTGTCTAAAACTGCCACTACCATCGAGACCTAACAACCCCTGCCCCATATCTTCCATGAGAAATTGGAAGAGGCTAGATGTGGAAAAATTTAATAATGCACTAGCCACACATCCCCCGACCTTTGGCCATGATATGGAAAGTATAGCCACATCCACTCACGCTTGGCTTGAAAAGGCCAGTGAGAACTGCCTCCCCCTCTCCCGTCTACAGAGTAACATCCACCGTCCCCCAGCACCATGGTTCAATGAAAATCTAAAAATTGAGAAATCAAAATGTAAAGTTCTAGAAAGGAAGTGGCGCAAAGACTATGCTCATGACAAAAAAGTGGCATACCACAAAGACAGAAATGAGTATCACTCTGCATGTGCTAAAGCGCGTGCCTCTTACGTGGCAAAGGCCATTGACACGGCGCAAAACAAGGCAAGAACGCTGTTTAATACAGTCAAAGACCTTGCCGGCGCAAACACGGCTGCTACAACCCGCCCTCTGGATAAAACAAAATGCCAAGCCCTTGCGTCTTTCTTTACCGATAAAATTGAGAAAATCATTTCCGACATCACCAGGAACACCCCTGGTCATGATCCTAGAGAGGAAATGCCCCTACGGTCAACAAACTCTAATACCCTTGACCACTGGCCCCAATTCACCCTGGAATCATTGAAATCCACTCTTAAGACTGTCAAATCTGGTTCCCCCTGCGATCCATTACCCGCCTCTGTTTTCAGACAACTGGATGACCCAGCTTTAACCATCATTGCGGAAAGCCTTAATTCTTCCCTTCAGCTCTCCATAGTACCATCAATCTGGAAACATGCGATGGTATGTCCACTTTTGAAAAAACCCTCTGCAGACCCTGAATTACCTGCAAACTACCGACCCATTTCACTCCTCCCCATTTTTTCAAAATTACTTGAAAGACACATCCACTCTGCCCTCACCCTCTTCACCGAAGAAAATTCGCTCCTCCACCCGTCTCAGTCAGGCTTCAGAGCGGGTTTTTCCACCGAAACTGCTCTGCTGGGAGTAACCGAAACCATCAGGAAACTCCTTGATGATGGCCAGACAGTCGCACTCATTCTGCTTGATTTGAGTGCGGCATTCAATACCATCTCCCACGCCAAACTCCTGGCCACGCTTGGGAGAAACGGTACACAGGGCAAAGCGCTCAAATGGATTGAGTCTTTCTTGTCCCAGAGAACCTTTCAGATCTCATCCCCCATCGCCTGTTCGGACACGTTTAGTACCCCGCACGGTGTACCCCAGGGTTCCATTCTAAGCCCTTTGTTTTTCAATCTGTACCTTAGACCCCTGGCAGATTTGGCAGACAGGGCGGGACTCACCCTGATGACATATGCTGACGACTCTCAGATCGTCTTCTCACTGTCAGAGTCCAAACCAACGGCTCCATCCACCCTTAAATTAGGGCTAGGAAAAATCTTCAGCTGGATGTCTACAAACCAGCTGAAGCTGAACGGTGAAAAAACAGAAATCCTCCTCTTGGGGACAAATAAACACCAATGGAATGCCTCTCATTGGCCCACGGAGCTAGGCAATATCCCCATCCCTGCTACTCACGTTAGAAATCTTGGGGTCACCATCGATAATACTCTCTCGATGAAACTTCAAGCTAATAAAGTAGTAGGCCTCTGCTTCACCATCTTGATATGGTTGAGAAAAATCCTCTGGATGCTGCCCCCTGTAACACAAAAGACCGTAGTCAATGCCTTAATTACATCTCGGCTTGACTACGGCAACATTCTCTATCTGGGTTCGAATCAAGCAGTCATCAAACGCTTACAGCTAGTCCAAAACTCGGCTGCAAGATTACTCTGTAAAATTCCTAAAACGGCTAGCGTGTCCAAACATTTGAAGGACCTACATTGGCTCAGGGTAGAGAACCGGGTTAGGTTCAAAGCCCTGAGCTACATGTTTAGGATAAAATCCGGCACAGCACCCAAGTATCTTCTATCCTTAGCAACCCCCTACACCCCGGGCAGAGAACTGCGTTCTCTTACCGCAGCAAACTTTTCGACCCCGAGATTCAAACTGGCAAGAATAGGAGGTAAATCTTTCTCTGTACTAGGGCCCTCCTTGTGGAACAAACTTCCCCCTAATATCCGAAAGGAAGAAAATGACGCCAGCTTCAGAAAGAATATAAAGACCTGGCTCTTCGTATCGTATCGTATCGTAAGGGATGCTTATAAAGCGCACTGACACCATGGGTTTCCTGGCGCTGGTTGGAAATAGAGGGGGCAGAGAAATTAACCAGATTGGGGAAAAAGCCAAGTTTTTAAAGATTTACGAAAAAGTGTCAAAGAGTTAGAAATTTTAAGGGAGAGGGGGAAAGAGTTCCAAAGCTTGGGGGCCAGGTATGCAAATCTCCGGCCCCCGGATCTGCAGAGCTTATAAGAGGGAACAGTCAGGAAGTGAAGATGGGAAGATCTCAAATTGCGGGACGGGCAATAGGGTCGGATGAGAGATTTTACAAAGGTGGGACAGAGACCAGCCAAAGATTTGAAAGTGAGGCAGCCGATCTTGAAGGCTGCCCTAGAAGCAACAGGGAGCCAGTGGAGTTTGACGAGAAGGGGCTTGGCAGATTGCCACTTGGGAATCCCTAAGGCCAGTCTCGCCGCCTGATTTTGGACCACCTGTAGTCTGCCCACCGATGTTTTAGGCAGACCATGGTAGATCGAGTTGGAAAAATCCAGGCGGGAGAGGACGAGGGCCATGATGACCTGCAGGAGGGCATCGGGTGTCAAAAGATATGCCACTTTCCTGATCCTGCGCAGTTGGTAGATGCAGGACGAGACCACGGTCGCCACCTGCGGCCCTAGGGATAGGGCGGAGTCAATAGTGACCCCCAAGCTCTTCACCGAAGCCACAGGGGTGGGAGAAGGGCCCAATTCCACCGGCCAGAATTGGGGCCCCCAGAAAGTGGAGCTCCTACCAGGAAGGAGGAGCTCCGTCTTACCGGGGTTCAACTTTAGCTGGTTATGGCCCATCCACTGGAGAATATGGGACATAGCTGACTGAAAGTTGGGAATAGCAGAGGGGGAATTAAGAGGGAAGATAAGCTGCAGGTCGTCCGCGTAATTAAGCACGGTGACGTCCCACAGCCTTAGAGAGAGAAGAAGGGGGCGAAGATAAAGATTGAAAAGAAGAGGAGACAGAGAAGAACCCTGGGGGACCCCACAGAGCAAATGCTCTCTAGGAGCCCTGAAAGCACCCAGGCTTAGGGTCTGAGACCTGCCCGTCAGGAAGGATCTGACCCAGGCCAGAGCCAGGCCCTGGATGCCAGCCTGCTCGACACGGCGGAGAAGGATGTTGTGATCCACCGTGTCGAAAGCGGCTGACAGATCTAACAATACCAGGGCCTGGGGGGTGCCCCTGTCAACACCGTCCCTCAGGGCATCCAGCACGGCCAAGATCACTGTCTCCGTAGAGTGGCCGGGTCTGAAGCCAGCTTGGTTGACCTCGAGGAAGTTGGAGCTCTCGATAAACTGTGAGAGACAGGTGGTGACGTGGGCTTCCAGGATTTTTGAAAAGAAAGGTAGAAGAGAGATGGGGCGGTAGTTTGCCGGAGCGGCGGGGTCAGCCCCCGGCTTCTTCAAAAGAGGCACCAACACGGCCTCCTTGAAGGAGCCCGGCACCGTCCCGGAAGAAAGGGAAGAATTTAGCAGGGGGAGGATACAGTCAGGTAGAGTATGACAGATGTCCCTCAGAATAGAGGGAGGGCAGCAGTCATCCGGGGATCCCGACTTGACGCGGGTGGCGAGAGTGGCCAAAGAGGTGGGGTCTAGGAGAGGGAATTGTGTAAAAGAAGAAGTGTTGTGGGGAGGGGGAACAGATCCAGCACCAGGAGCCATAACAGGGATGGTGTCCTTAATCAGTGCGATTTTTTCCACGAAAAAAGTGCTGAGGGCATTACATGCTTCCTGTGTAGGGGCCTGAGTGGGAAGCGTCCTGGGGTCGGAGGTGAATTCATTAAGGATTTTAAAGATTTCCTTAGACTGGCCAGGAGCAGATGAAATTTTACCAGAGGCATAGGTTTTTTTGGCAGCCAGAATAGCAAGTTTATACCCATTGCGGGCAGCCACATAGGCGTCTCTGCTCACAGGGCTGTAGTCTCTCCTCCACTTGCGCTCAAGCTGGCGAAGTTCCAGATGGAGGGCTTTTAGGTGGGGGGTAAACCATTTGTGGGAGTTACTGTGCCGGGATTGGGGGAACTCAGTGAGGGGAGCAAAGATGTCACTGGCTGTAGTAAGCCAGTCTGCCACGAGGCCGTGGAGCTCGTCGATACCAGTGTCATTAGGTGGCAGAGGATAGGTTTGGGACAAGTGAACCAGTAGTTTGGAGGGATCGACAGCCTTCCACTTGCGGGCCCTGCCATTCTCCCGTGGGGGGACCTTAATCTGGCCAACCGCTGAAAAGGTGGTATCGATCAGGCAATGGTCCGACCACACACAAGGTGTTATTAGTGGGCAAGAGGACGTGACTCCGTGGGTCCAAACATGGTCGAGGATGTGGCCACCCTTGTGGGTGGCAGACCTGACTAGTTGGTTGAAATTCAGGTTTGAGAGACCCTCGAACAGTTCGGAAGCATGTGGGCCGGCGTCCACGTGTTGAAACCAGTAATTAAAGTCCCCAATGATGATGATACGGGACGAGCAGGTAGCAATACTGGCTAGCTGATCGATGAAGGATGAGGGAAAGGACGGCATGGAATGGGGAGGACGGTATAGTAGCACGACAGTAACTGCGCCTACCTCGGTCCCCAGGCTAAGAACCAGGGTGTCTACATCCGGTAGAGTCATGGCCGCAGAGGCAATAATCTTAAGATCCTTGCGTATTACCGCTGCCACCACTCCCCCGGTGCGGCCCCCTGATCGGTTGTTGTTGATTAAAAAGTAATCAGGGGGTAACGCAGCCAGGATGTCTGGGAGAGAGTCGTCTGTAAGCCAAGTCTCAGATAACAATAAGACGTCGGGGCTTTCAGACATAAGAAGATGCAGGATGTCGGTTTGGTGCTTGACCATCGAGCGGGTGTTCAGGTATAGGACCCGGATGGACGACTCGGGGGGAGCCGGGACGGTAAATGATGGTTTTGGAGCAAGCTTAGGGGTTGCAGTGCCTGCAATGCCAAGTGAGGTAATGCGGGCCCAGGTGTCGGAGGAGAGAGGGCAGGCCGAGGCGTGTAGGCGCCTGAGCGCGGAGGACGAGTAAAGATGGGAAGTGACAGCACTACTGGCCCCTGGGCCCGTCCGGCCGCGGACGGGCGCAGACGGGCTTAACTCTGGCGCAACTCCGGCGCGCAGCCGGCGCGCCCGCTGCGCTCGTCCGCTGCGCTGACGCATGAGGAGCGTTTAAGTAGGCGAATGACGAGGGTGGGGGGCGGAGTCAGCAGGGCGGGTGGGAGGCGATTTTAAAAAGTAAAGAGCAAGCCAGCCGCTCGTAATCAGCGGGGCGAGGGACTGCTTGTCTTCAGCAGGAAGGAGGTAGGTTAAAAACAAATGCGCCAGCAGTCTCGCGCTAGCCCTCTGCCACCGGGCTCCACGCAACACTGAAGCACAGGGAAGAGAAGCCTAAGTAGGCGGATGACGAGGGTGGGGGGCGGATTCAGCAGGGCGGGTGGGAGGCGATTTTAAAAAGTAAAGAGCAAGCCAGCCGCTCGTAATCAGCGGGGCGAGGGACTGCTTGTCTTCAGCAGGAAGGAGGTAGGTTAAGAACAAATGCGCCAGCAGTCTCGCGCTAGCCCTCTGCCACCGGGCTCCACGCAACACTGAAGCACAGGGAAGAGAAGCCTAAGTAGGCGGATGACGAGGGTGGGGGGCGGAGTCAGCAGGGCGGGTGGGAGGCGATTTTAAAAAGTAAAGAGCAAGCCAGCCGCTCGTAATCAGCGGGGCGGGGGACTGCTTGTCTTCAGCAGGAAGGAGGTAGGTTAAAAACAAATGCGCCAGCAGTCTCGCGCTAGCCCTCTGCCACCGGGCTCCACGCAACACTGAAGCACAGGGAAGAGAAGCCTAAGTAGGCGGATGACGAGGGTGGGGGGCGGAGTCAGCAGGGCGGGTGGGAGGCGATTTTAAAAAGTAAAGAGCAAGCCAGCCGCTCGTAATCAGCGGGGCGAGGGACTGCTTGTCTTCAGCAGGAAGGAGGTAGGTTAAAAACAAATGCGCCAGCAGTCTCGCGCTAGCCCTCTGCCACCGGGCTCCACGCAACACTGAAGCACAGGGAAGAGAAGCCTAAGTAGGCGGATGACGAGGGTGGGGGGCGGAGTCAGCAGGGCGGGTGGGAGGCGATTTTAAAAAGTAAAGAGCAAGCCAGCCGCTCGTAATCAGCGGGGCGAGGGACTGCTTGTCTTCAGCAGGAAGGAGGTAGGTTAAGAACAAATGCGCCAGCAGTCTCGCGCTAGCCCTCTGCCACCGGGCTCCACAAATCCAGAAATAAGTCCCCATGCTTCACCGTTACCCCCGTTCATAGAAGAATCATCGGCGCCGGGAAACCCTTTTTGGGTAGCTGTGCGCCATACAAATGTAAAAAATAAAATAAAATAAATAAAATAAAATTCTGACAGGAAAAAATAGCTAAAAAGTCAGACAAAATTATGAAACTAGTACAATAAGAACTAAAAACGTCGAGTGAAGACAGAAAATCTCACTTGAAAAGACCAATTAGTGACAAAAAAACTCTAACTGACGAGCTAAGTGCTCCAGGATCCTCATAGACGGAGCCGGAAAAATAGAACGGACCTAACTGTCACCTGTGGAGGAGCATGATGGGAGCCTGGAGGTCTTAAAGGCACATAGCCAGTTTTTTTCTCTGAGTGTTCTATATGCAGGCTTCTAGGCTAATCTGCCTGCTATCACCTTGCATTTTCTCTGAAAATAAAGGCTGTGTTTTTTCAAACAAGTTGAGAGTACATTAATCTATATCTAGGAAATGTTGTTTATATGATGGTTTTCAAGTGAAAAATGCAATATTGGCATATTTGAGCCTAGTTTTGAATTTGGGGATGCATATGTATATACGTGTGTATATTATAGAGATATGTGTATATCTATATATATCTATATATATCTATATATATCTATATACAGGGTCCCTCGTTGTTTCTTTCACGGAGGGAATAGTTTGGATATTATTTGCGTGGCCACAGCGCAATGGAGGCGATCCGCCCTGACAACCCAAGCTCAATTGTGGCGAACTTTGGAGGTGAATCGAGGGATCGATATGGGCTTGGATTGCTGCAGCCACGGATGAGCGCAATTTTGACCTACATGGGGCTGTGACTTCACAGTGAGGCCCGGAGCACTGCCACGGTGCCCCTCGGATTGCGCAGAAACTGGCAGGCTGCAGAAGGCGTTGGGTGGCGCATGAAGGTACAACAGCCCGCAGGAAACAAACATTTTGCTTGCAGTACTGGCAGCGGTACCGGCATCCAGTCAGAGTGATGCTGGGACATGTAGTTCGACGATCTCCTCCAATGAGAGGGAAGCATTTGACTTTTAAACAGAACTACATGCAGCGCCAGTCCAGGGTATGAAGGCATCTGATGAGGGACGACTTCCCGAAACGCGTTATGCCATACAAGAACTGTTGAAATAAACGTACCTGAAGCGCTGCCCACAGGGTCCCTCGTTGTTTCTTTCACGGAGGAAATAGTTTGGCTATATATATATATATGTGGTCATATATGCATATATTGTTGTTATTTCTCCGGGGTCCCCGCACGTGGGTAGACTATTAAGTACTTATGATTATTGATGAGTATCCCCTGGAAGAGAACTCATGGTATCCCTTCATTAGCAGTAATACCAGATGTATTAAGACAAATACAGAATGAGTATGGAGCAGAACATGCGCTGAACTTAGGGATGAAATTGTTAGGCCATTTTGCCCAGGTATCAGCTGTTCTATTAGCAAAACTAAAAGTGGAGGCAGCAGCAGTGGCAATACGCTAACGCCTTTGGGACTTTACTCCTTTACATCAGGAGCGTGAATTACCTAAAAAGTATCGAATATACCTATACGGAATTAGGTAGAGATAGTTTGGGAGCTAGACCAGCAAAACCTCAACTCATGGGTGGTATTGATAAAGATAACACCAAGCAAGCACCTGATTCTTCCAAGAAGAAATGGGATAACAATAAAAAACAAAAGAATAGAGAGAAACGATCACAATCCAGGGTTGGATCTCCTCAACAGGAGCCCTCCAAAAGGAGGTACAACCTTATGAATAGTTATAAAATTCAAAAACCTGACAGGTATCAAGATACTGATACACATTCCTTTTGTTCCTTTCAGGGTTCATCAAAAAATTCTGAGAGGGAAGGACAGTCAGAACACAGACAAGAAGAGCATACAAAGTCCAGAGACACGCAACGCGCTTCAGACTATACTTCCAAAAAAGAAGAGAAGCCAAAATCAAAACCTCAATTTAAAAAGGAGAAAGTAGCAGCTCTTAAAGTTAGACATGCCCAGAATTCTGAGAACTCAGAACGGGGAATTGGCTCTGACGATGCTAAACTGCGCAGCAGAAGTAACAATAGCTCGCCAGAACCTGATGGAATTTATGGTGACAGCGGAGCTGAATGAACATATCATAGTGCAGACACCTGATACTAGGGTAAGTATCCTACATAAGTTACATGAAATAACACTCCAAATGGAGGGGGACAAACCCAGAAAAATCAAAGGTCTCATTTGGGAGAACTTGACTTACGGCTTTGACATTCTTTTAGCTGAAAAAGATTGGCCGCCTGAAATTGTTATGAATTGCCCAAAAGGGGAAACAGTAACTTTACCTTCTTTTTCCGACCTCGTTCCAATATTCTTAAAACACACATACGCGCAGGAGTGGGCGGTAGGACTTGCTCCAGCATTATATGGCAACCATGTTGGATGCTATGCTGATTCATCTCACCACACAGTCCCAGTAAAAACTACTCCAACTCCATAGAGACAGTACCCAATAAAAGAAGAAGAGAAACAACAGGTCAGGGAGATCTTAGATCAACTTGAATACCAGGGTGCAATTGAAACTTGCACCTCTTCATTGAATAATCCTTTATTACCCAACATGTCTGAACAGGGTTTCGACTTACGGACAACATCACCAAAAGGTAGTTTGAAAACATTTGCACAGAACTTTTCTTATTGTTCAGGGTTTAACACTTCTGACCCAACCTCATACTACTCTAATGTTGTACCTATAACTGCACAGAAAAATATGCTAACTAACATCAAACAGATTTATTCTGCATACTTTAGTTCCCAACTGTCTGAACAGGATTTTGAATAGACATAAAATCAGTCTGGGGTTCAAAGGAATGGCAGGTATATGGAACAGAAGCACTAATTCAAGCGTGCCTCATTCCACAGCAGATAATATTTCTGAATGCAACTGTGCAACAGACATCCTGTCTTGGACTAGCCAAGAACAAGGATTTGAACACACTTCGGATTCCCACACCATCACACATAAATTTTACATCACGTGGAGGGGATACAATAGATGACATCATACAGTACAATTCAGCATGCCCTAATTGGAAGGGATGGTTAGATTAGCCCTCAGACACATACAGATGTCAATCAAGATTCAGAGGTACAACCAAAGGGTTTAGTATCCATAGGCCAGACCAACACTATCTACAAAGAGAACATCCGGGAGTGTTGACATCATAGAGTGCTGGGAAGTTATACCTCGATTGGCTAAAACACCTCAACACTGTCCCAGGTGAAACAGCACTTATCTTTACTCAGATGAGGTGGATCTAAGGGATTTTTTTATTAGGTCCCCGAAAGCCACGTCAAAAACATTTCTTATATGCAGTTTACAATGAAACCTGGAAAATCTCTCACCAAGAAGCCGCGTAGAGACTTCATGAAATTGATAATATTAACCTAGAAAAAGCGTTAGCTGCAGTCGATAATGGTATGACTACATTAACATCCAGAATTTATTTACTGGGTAAGATTGTAGCTCCTGCTATAGTATACTAGAACAGAATTTGTCCATACTACATCACGGACAATCTCAGCTACGTTCTCTTATTTTGTTAAGCTGGATGCTGCAATCATTGCGAGCCGGTTATGCGCCTTGGCGATTTATCAACAGTACGTCCCTATTCTCCTCGTATAATCTAACTAAGAAGCAGAAACAAATGGCACGGAGAGGAGCAAAATATATAATGAAACGTATTGAAAACTGGACCAATTACCTTTTACTGTGGCCGAGTCACCATCCACAGAATTGTTAATCCATCGCCATATAACATTACCTGTCAAAACTTTCCAGCTACATTATTGCCTAGAACAACAACAAGCAGGCAGATATGAAGCGATGGGTAGGGATTCCATCAAGGAATCTTGGGAATTACCATACAGATTTTGATGCCGGAGTGGGGACATGGAGGTGTTTTTAAGTGGTACAAACTGCGAGAACTCTTTAAGTGGATCTCTCATATGCCAGGATTCATGCTTCATGGGGCCTGGACCGGTTCAGTTGACAATTTATGCTGTCATTTGAAAGGGTCCCCAGCTGCTGTGATTAATCCAGTGTTTAAGTTGCTCTTGAATGGGAGTAACTTGATGCTGAGTGATCAAGGTTGTGGTCCGATGCTTCCAGGCATTGCATATCTTGTTACTATTAACTCCAGGGTTACTTGTTGTATGCAAGGATTAGTTACTTACCTGTAATCCTAGTTCTCTTCCAGGGGTATCCTCATCAAAGTCATAAGCACATGAATATTCCCGCTAATGTGCGGGACCCCGGAAAACATTTATCATATATATGTAGCTCTACATATATGTATATATACATATATAGAAAAACCAAAGGAAATGATGGACGGAGCGTTGACAATACAATCACTCACCCCCAGTCAACTGATCTGGGTTTAATCCATAACCGTTCTTTAGCCCACTCTGCCACCCCAGTTCAGACATGGCCATATGCAAAACAGTCTGACCCTGTGCCTCATGGGAACAGTCCAGCCCGAACTGCCAAGCCATGCCTTCCCTGGACCGGAAACAAGCTACAGAGGACCGGTTTCTGGCATTGGAAGTGCTGATGAGCTACTTGAAATTTTATCAAACGAGGGGGAAGCCCTGATACTCCAACTGCATCTGGGCGAAAGAAACCAGCGCGAATAATGCAGTGGAATGGATACAACACTCTTTCTTAATACACATTTGTCTTTCTGATGTTCTGCACGTATTGTTGCTCTGTGGCCATTGTGGACTGGAATCATGATGGTCTGTAGATGTTTTATATAGGTCGAAGCCTACCAGATAGCGTAGCTGTCTGATATGCTACCAACATTTTGAGAAAATTTGGAAAACTTTTCCTTGCTTGTCATTGGATTTGTGGTGTGTAATTCACATGTGCTTGCTTTCTATTTGCTAGCTTTGTTTGTTTGGGCTGTCTAGGCTTGAGTTAGTCTCTTCCCCAAACCTTATTTATTGTATTCTTTCACCAGTGCTGAATTTCTGTAAACTGGCTTCATATACCTGTTTATTGTATTACTCATCCTGTCTTATCTGCCTTGTAACCTTGTAATTATGTGATTATTCCTTGTTTTTAAAAAAATGTTTATTGTTACTCGCTGTCGTCATTGCTCTTATGTCCTTCCTTCCATCATTTTTGTAAAGCGCTCTGATATCCTCGGGATCTTGTTCGCGCTATATAAAACTTTATAAATAAATAAATACTCAATGGAGACCTTAGTTAATCCAATGATGAGAAATCACTCTCAAAGCAACCAACTATCTTATTTCAAGAACACACTCACACCAGGTTGTGGATCTGATGTAAATCATTGTACAACCAATTCTTTATATATATGTATGTCTGTTTTTTCAACGTATAAACAATACACATTTATTTACAATAACATACACATTTATATATACATATACACATAACATATACACATAAACCAACAATACAAATATATGTCAGAAGACAACATAGAATCCTTGGGACCTGAATACTAATGGTGCTGCAAAATACATTTTGGGAAATAAAACAATATACAATTCGCACTTCACATTAAAGATAACCCTTATGTAAACACCTGTAGGGCATATACCATTGCACCCTATTAAACTATAAACCGGTGTTACCAACATTTTTCTTTACACAAATGAATTCAAATAGGAAAGGGTTTCTTTTTATGTATGGTCAACGCGTTCAGCCCATTTAATTTGGGCTTCATCAGGACTGTAGGCCAAAGGAAACCTTGCCATAGAAACTATCTCGGCACTCGTGTTGCGGCCTCAAACTTCAATCTGGCTAATTTCACGGAGAGATGAAATGAAAAGGTCCCTGTATAAATGCGCGGGGCAGGAACTCCGGGCTGTAAGGCACTCAAACCACTGACTAGATGAACTTTCAACTGGAAATGTCTCTAAGTTAATTCCTTGTCGGGTGAAATCCATTCTCGCTCTGGGATTAGAACGCCATATCGCTAGTTCTGGGCGTCAGGTAGTGAGGAGCTTATCCTCGCTATAGAAACTGGACGTCCGTCTCCAGTTTCTATAGCGAGGATAGGCTGAGAAAGTATATTTTGTAATGTAATGTATAATGTAATTGTAATGTAATTTAAAAAGATAAAATATCTAAGAATAAATAGTTTAAAAAATGTAGTAAATCAGTATAAAAAAATAATTATAACAATTAATACATTTAAAAATTGTCATTTACAAAACCTTTGCAATTCACTGAAAAAACCATAAGTTTCAGACATGTTATAGTTAGGAATTAGCATTTAAAAAACCTTTGAAATTCACTGAAAAAAACCTAGGTTTCAGACATGTTATAGTTAGGAATTAGCATTTAAAAAAACCTTAAAAATTAACTGAAAAAAACATAGGTTTCAGACATGGTATAGTTAGCTGGACATTTCACTTGTACAAAACCATTGAAATTCCTCCGTTATAGTTAGTTGTACTCACTATAACTCGCGCGCCAGCAATCCACTGCTGATCATGTCACATATTACATCATTCATGACATGGTCAGTGACATCACTGATGACATCACTGATGACATCTCAAATGATGTCACTGATGACATCATCCACGTGACAATCTGATACATCTCATCATACCACTAGTATAACCTTTCAACACTCATTATAAAATATGGAGAACCATATTTGAAACCATTCACAAACCAATACAAGTTTCTAAAAACCCACTCAGTGATTCCTACATCCACACACACATCTAAACACTTACCTATAGATTCACTCATACATGCTAACAAAGATCAATAGAATAATATTAAATATACTTATACACCTACATCAACATTACACACAGGTGCACATCCTATTCACTTATGCAGTCATCCTACTCACTTATGCAAACAATTGATCATACTTACATTTACTAAGCTACACACTTATACAAACACCACTTTATTTATTCAAATAGATAGTAACTCATACTTAGCATGTTATAAAATCACTATTACAAATATGTAGATTTTGATAGTCACTCATGCATTCACTGAGTCTCATGTATACTTATTTATATACAACTGTCACATACACTGCCTTTTATATTTCTACTTTGTTGGACATGTATCATTGAGAAATATATTTACTCATCACCACATCCATAAAGAGATTCACTCACCCAAACAACTGTTTCCACATACAGTCTTAGCCTCATATACCTACTAAATCAACTATTTACACATCTTTGGACAGTCACACTCCTCCCACCCAACCACACACACCTTCACTATCCCATACAAATACTTACTTAAGTAATTAATAAATAATATAGACTTTCACATACCTAGTAACCAACTTATGTAGTAGTTTACACAACAAGAGATAGAGTGATACAGATATTCACACAGTTTAATTACTATCCCATATATTTAGTGAAACACTTTAAATTAGTCACTTAGACAGTCAATCACAGTGCTACTAAATCCTCCATCCAGACACTTATACATCCACTCAGTCTTCAATGCAGATTGCTATATATATAATACTTATTTAAATATCGAACCAAACCAGATTCACTGGATGATGTCATCAGTGGTGTCACTGACCATGTCATGAATGATGTAATATGTGACATCATCAGAAGTGGATTGCGGGTGCGAGAGTTATAGTGAGTACAACTAACTATAACGGAGAAATTTCAATGGTTTTGTATGTGTGAAATGTCCAGCTAACTATAACACCCCTGTTTTTTCAGTGAAAATATATATATTTATATAAATATACACACATATATATGTATGCTTCGGAAGTGTTTTACACTAGTGGACACGAACGTACACATATAAATGAATATTTCTATATGCTCCGGGATCCTGCACATGGGTGGGGATTATTCTGTGCTTATGACTATTGATGACTATCCCCTGGAAGAGAAGTAAATTATCCTTCTCTGGCAGGGGTTACTCATCAATAGTCATAAGCAATGAATAGAGTAGCAAGCTCATCCCTGAACCCTGCGGACGAATACCTGTATAGCAAATATTGAACAATACATTTATCCAAATAAATTCCTCAAGGATGCTTGCCCAAACTGAACATCCGCTTGAGTATTTGATTCTAAACAGTAATGGCGGGCAAAGGTGTGGACCGAGAGACACATAGCTGATTTACATATCTCTTCAATAGGAAAATTTTTAAGCATAGCCATAGTAGCGGCTTTACCTCTTGGAGAGTGAGTCCTTGGCTTGCAAGGAAGCTGTTTGTGAACTAGCTGGTAGGCTAATGTGATGCAAGATACTATCCATCTAGCAATGGTTCTTTTAGAAGAGGTCAAACCAGTATGAAGTGGAACAT